>NC_141689.1:834829942-836095021 GCF_964263255.1 Lissotriton vulgaris | reverse complement strand
TTTGGCGTGGAAGGAAAAGACTCTCACTAGCAAGTGGTCTCCGGCTGTAGTACAAAGGAACTTTGAAAGGGCGCAGACCATATACACAGAACATTATAACAAAAGGAAGAATGTAAAAGACATGGCATTGGAAGAAGGAGAATGGGTGAGGGTCAAGCTGGCAGTGTTGCAGAAAAAGGGAGACAGCAAATACAGCAGACCCCTCCAAGTCAAAGAGGTTTACGATCGAGCGGCAATGTTGAGCGATGGTAACGTGTGGTCCCAGGATCGCATGGCTCAATGCAACAAGATCTTACAATGGACTCCCGAAGATCGGGAACAAGGAGAAACAGATCAGAGTACAACAGAGAACGAGAACACCGCCCCAGGAGGAGATATGGAAGGTGCGGACCCGATGTTGGAGCAAGAAGGCAGTGAAACTCCCAGAGCAGAGACACTGAGGCGAGAGAGGAGAGAGCTGACGTGCAGAGAGAGTCCGGGTACGCAAGAAGGTAGAGACAAAGGGTCTGTAATGGCCAGCGAAAGAGAAGTGATGTCCACCCCGGTAAGATGCACGAGAGGGGGGCGAGTGATTGTGAGACCTTCCAGGTTCTGGGACTTTGAGATGGGTGATGGACAATAAACCCCCAAGACTGCTTTATTCATGTGATGCAAAAAGGGGGAGATATGTAGTGTCGGCGTTCTAGCGTTCACGCTATGTCACCACTTAGCGGGAACGAGGCGGCCATTTTGAGTCGTGCATGAAAGGCACCAGTTCGGGCGCCGGAGCGGGGCTAGATGGTGCAAGCTCGGCGCTCTCCGTGTGGAGAACAATTGTATAAATAAATACACCATTAACCTAAGTGGAGTGTCCTGTCATCATTAGGAGGAACACCACCTCTACAGGTCTTTGCTTCTGTTTCTTGTTTCGAATGACAACTCTTTTGTTGCTGTTTCGGTTTCCCCACCTTTCCTGCCGTACTTAGCTAGTGGTGATTTTAGAGCAATTCTGTAGTTCATTACATTCGGGTACTCTATCTGTGAGGGGGATGGGTAGTGATGTGAGGCATTTACCTATGTTTGCTTTACTCCAGTGGGCTCTGTTCCCACCCTCCTAGTGCTACGTTTCTCAGAATTGTCAATGGGAGATCAGGTGTTGACAGGAGGGGCCGCCCTACTTAGTCTCATGTGGGTGGGCTCTGTTGTTTTCTTTCAGTACCTTTATATTGTGACTTCGGTTTTGGCCTGTGTGCTTCCCTTGTGTGCATCAGGCTCGTCCCAAGTGAACTTTTGCTTAGAGTCGTTCATGCTTGCGAGTTTGTATTTTTCAGACCCTGCTGTCGAGGGGCATGACTGTTGTTGATGTCATGCCGTCTAGGGGCACGATGGAGCCCATCTCTGAATACTTCCCGCTCACTGGCTCCATGAATGTAAGCACTGAAAGGAGGAAGGCAGGCATGAGAATAATGAAACCCGTTCATAAGCAGGTGACAAGTCTGTGGTATTTTAAGAACTTTAAACTAAAGCATGGACAAAGGAAAAATGTGAAAAAATTGCAAAGGTTACAGATACTTTAATGAAGATAAGTAAACGTTGCTTCTTTTCTTTTTATATTGAAGAGTGGCTGTTCTACGATATTATCTTTCTCTAATATCCCCAGTGTCTTTCTTTAACCCCTCGTTGCCCTTTTCCTCAGTATCTCAACCTCCTAAAACGTTAGAGATTGTTGAAGTGCAGCGCTGTGACAATCCAGCTCGATTGCAGAGTCCAAAACAGGGCTGCTTTGCTGTTGTCAGGTGCAAAGCACAATGAGACTGCTACACCTATAGTAAAAACCCTTCAATAAGCTGGGCCCTGAAATGAAAGCAGAGAAATATCAGATATTTTGTCCGTACTGGCCTTTAGGTCTGTGAATGCTTTTCTCTTTACTGTCCCGTAAACAAGTTTAGCACAAAAAGGCAGAAGTACTCTGGTTTTTGGCGCCTAAATTGTGGAATGCCCCCTCCATTCAGTTAAGGGGTGATGGTAATCACCTAAATGTCTCAAAGGTTTGAAGATTTGGTTGATTCAGTAAACGGGTTCAGCTTGTAGCACCAAGACACCCTTGTTAGGGTAACAGCTACACTTTATAAATCGATTTCCTCGTCTTCAAGTGACATTGTGTGCTGAATACTCAAAATTGATTTCAACTAAACAGTCCTTACAGTACCTGGATATTGGGGTGACTTGTGTATCATGATACCATCAAGTGTGGAGAGTCCGCCCGCAGACGAAGATGGGGCCAGATATCTGAGTTAATGTATTGTGTATAGACAGGGCCATTTTGAAAAACAGACCCACAGACCCTATCTGCACCATCAAGCTATGTCTCCTAGTGCTTGATTCAACTTCAAATTCATTACCTTTATTCGACAATTAAGTCATAAAAGCAATACATAAAATACACAGTTCCCAATATATAAAATTCCATTAAAATGTATGCAATAGATATTTAAAAAGAGATTAAACTACAAAGGACTATTGCCGAATAACATATTTCCTTAAATTCACAAAATCCATAAAACTCATCATTGGATACAATCCAGGGTAATATTACGCAAAGCTCAATTAAATGATACATCCCCTATATTTACAGCTAAATTAAACAGATAGATCTTAGATTCTCATTTCACTGCCGTATTTGTTTTGCCCGAATTACCCATGCCCATTTCAAAAACTTGGCCACAGCTTTAGCAATTGGGGGGCTGGGGTCGGTACATAAAATTCTTAATGCCTCTTCATGTCTGCGGGTGCCAATCAATTTGCAAATAGGTTTCACCCACATCGATCTAGGAGCAACATAAAGGGGACAAAAAAAGAGAAGGTGAGATATATAGTCTCTTGTTCGTCCCCGCACCTAGGGCATTCATCATTGTCGTTTTCTCCTGCCCATTTAGCTGTAAATTACCTTGTTAGAAGGGAGCCTACTCTAAGTTGGAAATAGAGTTTACGGTCATACTGCTTCTCTATGGCATCCCAATATAATTCCAGCTTCGGTTGGGCCTTAAATTCCAGAAAACTACCTGTTAGCTGAGAAGAAAGACCCTTTAGACATATTTTTTGATTAACCATCTCCCAGTACTTTGCCTTCAGAATTTTTTTGGAAGGGAATACAGCATTTGCAGGGTCATCCCGGAGTTTCGCCATTCCCAGGCTGAATAACAGGGACCTAATGGCCTTCAGCCAGTATATTTTATGGGAGGAATCTTTGGCAATTATTTCCTGTAGGCCCTCCGCATATTGTTGTAGTTCTTCTGTGGTCCATATCCTAGGCCAATACAGTAGCGGACGTAGGGAAGCGAGATCTTGGACAGATTTTTTTCCCAAATCCCACATTAATGGTGTCAGGGGGGTACTTAGCAGAACGCTAGTTGCCTTTCACAAAAATTCGTTTTCCGCTAGCGTCAAGTTTGTTAGATTCGCAAACCCCAAATGTTCAGCTCCATAAAGGGCCGAACTTAGCACCTTCATTCCGTATATCTCTAATAATGGGCTAATGGGTTTTGATACTGAGGAGTTAAACCTTTTCAGAAGAATACCTGCCTGCTGGTGATGTTTTAGCACTGCAAGATCTAATTGGCTAGCCCTTCCAAGATCTCTCTGGAGGGTAACCCCCAGATATTTAAAGGCGTCAACCCGCTCTAGCGGGGATTTGTTCATATATATCCTCCCACTGAAAGGTTTAGCGGACCCATGGGGCTTACTGTCAGTAAGGACCATAAACTTTGTTTTCTCTGTATTTATTTCAAGCCCCGGTCCGAGCAAAAATCTTCAAACCGCCTTAAGGCACATTGAAGCCCACTTGGCGTTTTTGAGATTATCAGGGTGTCGTCCGCAAACATGAGGATCGGGACTCGCTCACCAGACATCGCAGGGGCATCAATCGGGACCAAAGACAGGAAGTCCGCCAGCCCATTCACAAAGAGCGAGAACAAGGTAGGCGCCATAACTCAACCTTGCCTCACTCCCCGCTCAACAGGGAAGGACTCCGTAACCTCTCCCTGGCGTCCCTACCGAACCCGAGCGAACGTGTCCTCATGTAATCGGACGATCAGACTCAACAACTCAGGGGCCATCCCTAGCTCCTCCAGGACTTGCCACAATTTGTTACGGGGAACCAGGTCAAAAGCTGTGCTTGATTCCAATGACCTCATAGTTTGGGAGAGTTATAGGGCGTTATGATTGGAAGTGAAGACAAGGGATGTAATAGCTGCACAGACATCACTATGTAGATACACAGCATTCAGATGAGACGGTAAGATGGTGAACAAGGAAAAGACTCTGCTTTCAATTGACTTGATATATCTGGCATCTCAGATTTGGTGTGAGAGGCAGAGATGGGGAGTGTCAGGCAGTTTTAGAAGAGGCAGTGGAACCCAGAAAGAGAGGAAATGTTTTGTTGCACATTATGTTAATGGGAGCCTGGAAGGTGAATTGATGGGCTTCAGACATAAAGTCAATGTATACATTGACAAAGAGTAGGTGAGTTGAGAAAACCAGCATTAAGTAGCTAATCATGCCACAAGCAAACATCATGGAAGACCCAGTATGGAGGAAGGAGTAGAATCTTGCTTTTTCTAGCTTTCAAGCCATTTATTTTGCTTGAAAATGCCAAACTACAGAAAGTATCATGTTTATTTTAGTAGACAATAAAAACATTTTTTAAGTTGGAAAAATTCTTATGGAACAATTGATGAGCGATAGAGAGTATAGGAAATTAATGCAAATATGGAGGACTTTTCAAGATATTACTTGATAATATATAGCACACATTTATCCAAGATTAGGATCCAAAGTATCCACACACAAATACACTTATATAAGATAAAAAACAGGACTTTTTGTAACTGCAGGGTAAAGGACTCTTTCTGGAATACATACAATGAATGAACTCATTCCCATCAAAACCTATAGTGTCTAGCTATTTTTCATGTAACAATACATTGAGTAAAGTAGGGTGATAGAAATATCTGAGGTAGTTAGAAGGAAATGGAAAAAATTTCACTTGGAATAAAGCAAAAGCGTTTATATTATCCTTCCGGAAGTATGTTCATTTAAAATCCCTTTTCAAATATATTATTCTAACAATATTTCATGGGAAAATTATAACATGTTATTCTCAACAGTGAGTTATTACAAATAACATCTCAAAATAAATACTGGAACGATATAAAGTATATTAAAGCTTAGAGTAAAGCATCGTGTTTACAATTAACGCAGACATTTAAATGGCTGATTACAAATTATTTCCTATGAGAAGGTTACATGAGTTAAATTGTACCACTGAGCGACTGCCCTATATCAATTAAAAATAATGACAGTACAACATCATTGCTTAATGTTCTTCACTCCCTCGATCCATGCTACATTACTAGCATACTGTTTGTGGGCTCCAGCCACTGACCTTGAGGCCTTGGTTTCAGGCTCTTCAAGGGCAGTGCACCAAGAAACGAAGGCTACATGTAGACGAAGCACAGGAACTACAGGTGAAACATGAGAGTAACTGTCAATATGAAACCGCGATTGATGGGGGTTAAAGGGGCAGGTCAAGACAGGGTAAAAACCACAGCCCTGAAACGAGTCACACATTGCACACTACATTCTAATGCAAATTTAAAAATTCCCTGCATCGCTGCAGAAGAAGAGTTTAGCACGGAATTGTTTTAGAATTACCCGGAGCTGTCTCCAAAGTAAGTGAAGAGCCTTTAATGAGCCATACTAAAGTGATGAATCACAAGTTTCAGCAAACACTGCTGTCTCTGATCTACACTCACACACTATTAGTGCCCTGCATTATTCACTTTGCGACACAATACTAGGAGGAGCAAACAAGTGCTTCCTAAATAAGTGACTCATTCACTTCCACATTATCAAAATAAAATGGACAGCGAGTGACTGCTGGATTGCAAAAACAGAATAACACTAATACAATACCGATGGAAAAAATGAAAAATAAAAGATTATTCACCCTCCAGAGTGCAGCTTGAATTATAATGTAACAGCTTTGCCAAGGATCACATAATGGTATGTGTACAATGAACAGTGTGCTTTGTCCTTGCAGGCTTACTGAAGGAGAAACAGAATCCGGTGCATTATTCTACTTCAGCTGACAACAAATTTGTGCCGAGAAATGTAGTTAGAGAGGGATTAATGATAAATGTGTTTTCCATTCAGTTTGTTCCAAGTACTTATTTGTTTGCGGAAATAAAGTGTGCTTCATAGAATCAACAGAATCCCAAGATACCGTGGCAAGTAATTGTTGTACTTAGTTGAATCCTAAAACTAATATTTTCCGTCAAATGCAATAGAATTTTGCAAAGCTCATGAGTTAAAAGCTTGTTGGACAAGGTTAATATTCATCAGATAAATCCAGTGTATTCTTATTTATGTTATTTAGTTTATGCATAGTAACACTTTCAAGCGACAGAACCATTGTATTGTCTGACATTTCAGCGTGCACCCAAACTATCCATGCAGAGTAACAAGCATCGGCAAAGGCAATAGATCTGGCTTCTATGTGCTAAACGCTACAGACACATGCATGCGCAAATCTGCACGCACAGACTGTTTCATGTAAATTTGTGTCCTACTGTGTAGCATCACAAGCTAAAAAAATGACATAGACACAGGAGGCACTGAAAGTCAGGCTGCATAGAAATGAGGCACAGGTAATCTGAATATGTGTGTACATATCTGTGTTTACATACATTAACACATTAAAGCCAAACTTACTGGCTTTGCCAATCCTTGATTGTTTTTCTCGGTAATATGACATATTTGCATAGGTATGCCAAGATGCATGGGTACCATTCTCACTTAACCAGAGACCTCAACCTGTGCTTCATTATGACGTACTGCAGGTGGAGGCCCATCTGAGGATGCTTGTGTTCCCCCTTTAGAGAGGACATGGTGTAGGAATTCGGGCTGGCATGTTCCTACTGGAGCAGAGACAAGGCTGCTTTACAAAAGGTTTGCACGCTTCCTGTTTTGGGATAGTGGCAAGTGAGAAAACAATGATGGCCTGAATTGCTGGCCAGAGTTATTAAAGTGGCTGTGATTATTTAAGCATTCCAGTCATTACTTTTCTATTTTTCTCAGTACTTACAATGGTAGTTGCTGTTATTTTCCACACCGTGCCAGCGGATTTTGTTGCTGTTCTTGTCCCTGCTGTGGTGTCACCTGCTGTTGCAGTCACGGGTATTGCTGTTGTGGTAGATGTTGCTATTGTCCTTTCTGTAGTTATAGTTATTGTCAATGATGTTGTCCCTGCCATCTGGCATCCATTCTTACCGTTGTTGTCACTGTCATGCTGTCAGCAGTTGTCTTAGCAAGGTTTGCTGTTGTTGTGACAGTTGTTCCTCCTGTTGTCCAAGCTGTGGTCCAGATGTGACTGCTGCTGTGATCATCGTTGTTGATGCTGCTTTTATCTCTGTTTTAGGGAAAGTTGTTTTCACTGCTATTGTTCCTCTGTGTTGTAACTTGTGTCTTTGGTATCTGTAGGGAATCTGCCTTTTCACCATGATCCCCCCAAATTGTTTGCCTTTTGCTGAAATCCAATTTTTTGGGGTTTTAGAATGGGGTGCTCCTTACCCATACTAACCAGGAAAAATATGCATGTGCTCCCCTGTAAATATTGTGTGAGAAATTGTGTTATTGGTTGAGTGGGGTGCGAGCCTTGGTCAAGCAACAGCCACAGTACTTGCAGGATGTACCATAACATTACAGTAAATTAACCTGCACTTTATCCTGGGTAGCTTAGCACAAAAAGCAGTCTGGCTTAGCTTAGATGCAATGTGTAAAGTATTTATCCAGTACACACATGTGAATAAAGTGAAAGCACAACATATGAAACATCCCAACCAAGTTTAGCCTCTTAAGCGCTGCTGACGGCCAACGGTCGTCACGAGCGTTACCTCCCCAGTGCTGCGCACGACCATTGGACATCCATTCAGTACTAGTTCCAATGGACAGCGCAGCACTGGGGAGGGATATTTGCGAAGCAGCTAAAGTGTTAAAAGAATAGCATAAATTGTAATACCTTATTTGACACCAAAACAACAAACATTCAATCAGTAGAACCAGAGTTATGAATTTTTAAACTTTCAGTAAAAATGAGCACCTAAAAATTCATAGTGCTAACCACATATATAGCTGAGTGAGACCGGGTCAAAATAGGAAAATATGGATGACAGTGATGGTGCACGATTTGAATAAAAGAAGTGGATTGGGCCAAGCCAGCGCTTACCTTAATACTTAGAAAAATTCTTGAGAAAAGTGTTCGGAGAAGGTAAAGTTCAGTGGGGCAAGGCTGCAGGAGGTGTTCGAAGAGTCGTCAGATGGCCTTGGGTTGAAGCTGCATTGAAGATTTCTATGTTCAGACTTAATCTGAAGCAGGACAATGCAGATGGCTGAAGCCAAAGACAGTTCCACAAGGATGGATAACCCTTTGGCAAAGAACCTCGGAAAAGGATTTGGTGTTGCAGAGAACATAGTTGGAGAAGCTGTGAAATCAGTTCTGTTGGTAATGCACCTCGAGTGGATAGGATTGCAGAATGGTACGTGTCTCCTCCTGGTTCTCTGAGAAGGTTTTAGCCAGCTCAGTTTTGGATTCTGCCTGTCTGGGCACCTTTAGCACCACTTACAAGGGTCCACGACTGAAGGGCCACCACTTGGAGGGTCAGGACTCACTCAAGCTGGGTCCAGGTGCAGGTTCAAGATGGAGGAAGCTTTTTGTGTCCCAGTGGCTCTGAACATGAGGCCAACAAACTACCCCTTGTAAGTCACTCTGGGGGTCCTGGGACAGTTTCATATCCAGTCCTTGCACCCAGGAAGAAGGCAGCAGAACAGCAGAGCAAACAGGACAGCAATTCAGCAGAGCAGCAAACTATCTTAGCAGCAGTCCAGCAGCGTAGCAGTCCTACCAGTAGCCCAGCAGTCCTACCATTCATTTGGGCTCTCCAGCACAAATCCAAAGACATCAAACATTATATAGCTTCTTACTCCCAGTTCGAAATAACAGCGTATTAAATGTAAAAAGGAATCCCCAATGTTATCCTCTCAGAGGGGTCGGCCTTACATGTCCACCCATTTAATTAAACAGCACCATGCCCTATGGGTTACCTAGGGCCTAACCTAAATAATAAAAAGGGAGTTTAAGGTTTGGCAAGGGGGTTTAAATGGCAGGTCTACATTGCAATTTAAAACTGCATTCAGGCTGCAGTGGCAGGCATGCTACATGTTTTAAGGTGCTACTTAAGTGGGTGGCAAAAAAGGCGCTACAGACCCTTGGTGTATGATATACCACTCTATAAGGGACTTACAAGTAAATTAGATATGCCTATCATATTTAAGCCAATCAAACCATGTTAAGGGGAGTGAGCCTAAGCACTGGCGCACTGGTTAGCAGTGGTAAAGTGCGCAGAGACCTAAGGCAAACAAAAACAAATTTGGCAAAAAGTGGAGAGTAAAAGGCAAAACGTTTGGGATTGACTCTGTAGCGAGGACCAGGTCCAGCTCGTGGTCACAAAGTTTATTCCTGATTGGCACATTTCACTTGCCTGTATGTCTGTCATATATGGATCAGAAAATTAACCCAGGGACTGGAAGTTTATTGCCACTTGTGGACTGCAGCACCTATTGTTCCATCCACTACTGTGGTAGTGCAAACATCGAAACAGGCCTATAACATGTAGCCCGATTACTGCAGGAACTCCTTTTTAGATATAAGTAAGCCACCCTTACGTAGACCTTCTAGGCCACAAGGTATGGTGCATTTTATTTAAAGTGGGACAGGTAGAAAAATAATATTGCCATGTCCCTACAATGACAAGGCCAAAAAAGTTATTTTCAATGTGGTCGGACTGGCTTTTCAAACTAGAAAACCAAAGTGCAGACTAAAATACTAAAGGCCTAATTATGAGGACGGCTGTCAACAGGACCCCCGTACTTGTGGTGGCAGTTTGACCACTGCCACACTGCAGGTCCACCCGCATTATTCAGAGTGTGGCTGTCGAACCTCCATGAGACCACCGTAGTTTGACCTGAAAGAGCAAGAATGGCTCCCCAGAGCTCTGCAGAATCTTTAGGGTGGGGCAGTGGGCATCCTTACAACACCATAGTGTCAAATCCCGCCCGTCAGGTCTTTTTTAGCAACATGTAACACCTTGGTGCACTAGAAAAGAAGAAAAGAGGATGCCAGGACAATTCCTGTGTTTTCCCTGTTTGGGTGCAACAGGACCATGTCTGTGTCGTATCAGACAGGGCCTACTTCAAACTGCATTTTAGTGTTAGATATGGGGGAACACTGGTTATCATCATAATGCACTACCCTACACATCCACAGCCCAAGCTTGGTTTGGCCAAAGACGTTCACCATCTTGAAAAAGCCCTTTTACAGAACATTTTGGGCTCATTTGCAGTAAGGCAGACAGGAACTACTAAAATAGTGGAATAACTGCCCACACAAACTTTCCCTTCATTGGTTAGATAGTGTCAGGAGTCATCCCTATCCACTAGCTAGTGCTCAGCATAAATGAGGCATCCCAACCCATCAGAACACTTTCTGGACCTGATAAAAAACAGAAGAGGGCCTGCTCTCTGTGACCTCAAAAAAGCCCTGAAGGATTGGATACGCTCCCTTTTGTACCCAGTACAAAGAAGTGAATTCAAAGGGTCAATTAACTGACCTCCTGGGTATCTCCAAGAGCACAGAAACATTCAAGTAGCCTTTTTCCTATAGTTTCCACTAACCAATGGCAACTGGACTGGGACTGGGCCTCCCCTGAGGTCTTCGGTGCCTTAGAAGTGTACTCTTGTGCTTGTTTGGGGTGTTGAAGAATGTCAACGTTTTTTTTGCATTGGCACATCAGGACTTAGGTACTATTTCAAACTACTGTGATTTTCAGACTTTCACCAGGGTCAATCTGTTTGCTGTATCCAACGTAGGCTCCAGCACGGTCAGCCTCAAATTGTGTTTAGGTCTCGGTCTACCACTTCCATAGACTATCGTTGGCACTCTGCTTTTTTTGCACTATTTATATCTACAAATTTAAAAACTAATAGCTGTGGCTCCACATCTTGGATTTGGTCATTTTTGTGTCATGTTGTTTGTTAAATTCTATACTATTTTATCTAATTTAGTTTGGGATTTTAATTCTTGGTGTTATGACTTTATTACTGTTTTGGTACTGCATAAATTCTTTATACATTGGCTACTGCCAAGTCTGTCTGCTCTGTGCCATAACCACCAGGGTTTGAGTTCATGTTAATTTAGTGCCAATAAGGAAAAGTCGTGTGATTATTCTTTGAGGTGTGCAGTTGCTTGCCCCAAATAACATTCCAAACTTTAACGTTGGTACTCAACCGTGAGACCCAAGTATTTAAGTTGAAAAAAAAGTGTCTTTCTAAATTAACAGCAAAAATGTACTTTTTTAGTTATTTATTCACTTTGGGTTTTAATTGGGTATTTTTTTGATTTTTATACAAATTCTCTCTTGCACTAAATGTTTCTGCCTTATATGTTTTGGAACTTTGAGGTGCATCTGGCTAATATGGAACCCTTAGCAATGCAGAGCTGAGGAGCATGTGCAAGCAACAAGGGCTGAAGTTGAATAAGCAGTGCAAGAAGAAGGATTACCACGTCACCTTCAGAGTCTAGGTGGAGGTCCATCAGCTCCAGTCCAATTCAGAGCAAAATAAAGTTGTTGAGGGAAACCTGGATGAGATTGAGGAGACCCCAGTGCCAGGGTACTGCTTTCCCCATGGGGTAGCATTGCATTCATTGAAAGGCCAGGGATCAATGTCTCCTCTCACAGTTTCTACCCATTTGTGTTGAAAGACAGGAAGGCAGAAAGTGCCTTCAAATTGCTGCTGGCCCTTGTAAAGCAAAATTTGGCTGTAGACGCTGAAGAGAAAAGGCTGGCTTAAATGCTGAGGAGAGAAGGCAGCTGCAACACTAGCACTGGAGGGGAAAAAGTTTACCTAATAAGAGAAGAAGGCCCTGCTGGCCTACGGTATGTGTGATCGCAAGTTGGTTTTGAGGCCAGAAGGACTTCAGAGTCCAATGATGATGGTAGTAGTATTTCAGATGTGGATAGGGGATATACAGAGAGCCCCCATTTCAAAAGACCTAGGACCTGAATATGATCTTGGTGGATGGGATATTTAATCACAAACGTGACAGATATCCTGTCAGCCATGTTACATTCCATTATATCCAATGGAACTTGTAATATGGCGGGGATATCCATCATGTTTGTGACGTGGTATCCCATCTGCCAAGATGGGATACAGGCCTCTAGTGCTAGTTATGTGGTGGGGACGACAATAATAAGGGGCAGATTTACAAGCCCCTTGCGCCACTTTTGCGTCACTTTTCCTATGTTAAAGGTGATGCAAAACTGACACAAGGGGCTGGTAAATAAGCCCCTTAGTGTTTAGAGATTATGAGGGGGCCTTATGTATGCATTAAAGCCCCAAAGGAGGACTGTCGGGTAAGCCTGTGGAACCACATGTCCATTGCTGGAAGGGATATACTACAGGCCCTAGATGCAGCTGAATAGCTTAAGTATGCTCCCATGAAAGAGGTTTTGGTCTAATCCCGGAGAAGTATTGCCTGAAGTTCAACTATACCCAGAAACAGTCACACCAGTCATGGTTAGATTTAGTCACCTGTCAAGTAAAACAATAGGCGTTTGGGGGCAGTAAAGCAAAGGATTATGAGGTGCTATATAGTCAAATTATACTGGTGCACATCCTTAATAATTGTTTATAGAGGTATGCCAGCACCTGAGAGATCCTGAGCTCACTGTACCCAGAGAGCTTGGGAAAGAAGCTGACCTCTGGATCAGCACTAGCATATCTAGGAAGATTCCTGGGAATTACCCCAAAAAGGCTGCTCTGGGTTCTTCTCTCTGCAGAGGGAAGGCCAGGATAATAAGTAATACAGTAAGGATTCCCTTCCCACACCACCTTCAAACAGAAAAAGGGAGGTTTGTTTTGGGAAAAAGCTCATTGTGCCATATCACCAGGCCTGGTGTTATGACTGTCCATAGACAGGACAATAGAGGGGGGATTCTGTATGTACCCAGAAGGTACCCACAGAGGTAGATCATTCCCAGGATGGGATGGTAAAGCATGTCCTAGAATCCCATAGCTTAGAGATAGACCAGGAACCTAGTGATTTCAGAAGGTCATAGTCACTGGGGTCTCTGCCACTGCACTGCAGGATACCTGTGCCAGCCAGAGCATGGTGTTAGCATCGCTGTTTTCCCCAGTGTCTGCCAGTATAGGTCCCTAGGGTAATACAGGCCCCCGAGCAGGAATCTGTCTGCTGTGTGGCAATGGTCTCCTTAGAATGGGAAGGGGTACTTGCTCAAAAGACGTTCATTGTCTGTCCTGGTATGCCCATTAACTGCATCCTTGGAAATGAGCTCCTACCGGAGGCCTCCCGTAATGCCAAAGAAAACAGATTTCTGGGTTCACTGTCACTAAATGGAGGGTACAGTGGCCCAGATGAAACATGAGGAGTAGGAGGAGAATGCCGTTCACAGGGGCAAGACCAATGGATATGGGGTTGGCCCCACTCGAAAACTGACCCTGATGAGGCCCCTTCAGACCTGCAGTTGCTGCCTGCCCAAACTCTGAGACAGAGAAAAGGAGAACTGTGCCAGGCAGACCCCTGTATGACACAAACATGTCATATCTTTATCGCCTGAGTAGGGACTTCCATCAAGAGATTGATTAGTCTACCCTAGCTATTTTCTGGTTGCCTGCTGTACAGTAAATCCCCCTTTTCTGGGTGTTCACCCAAGATTTGTTGCCTTTTGATGACCCTATCTAGATGTAGACTTCTGTACACTTTACCTCTGCTAACCAGGAGTAAAGTGCCTGTGCTCCCCCTTTAAACATAATTGAATTGGTTTATTCCTAATTAAAACATGTACCTTGCCTGTAAGTCGCTAGTATATGGTGGACAAAGTGCCTGTAATTTATATGCCATCTGTGCACTGCAGTTCGACCTGTTAACGTAACCCTTTTTGATAAGACCTCCCTTTTACATACTAGTACGTCACCCCTAAGTAGGCCTTTTAGCCCATATGGCATTTTGCACTGTACCTGTATATAAAAGTAGGGCAGATCGAAATTTTATATCACCATTACCCTACAGTGAAAAGGCCCAAAAAGCAATTTTGACTGTGGCAAGTCTAGCTGTGCTATGTAGAAAACCAGAGAGCAGATTAAAATACTGAAACTTTTAAGTATGGAAAGGGTCCATCTAGAAACATATTTTAACCACTATTTTTAATAGTTATTAACAACCCGATTCAATGTTGAAGTTGGATTTTTAATAAATAATACGGAAAGGTATCCTTTAGAAATATACCCTTTACCTGCTCAAGCTTTCCGAAGACTTCTCCCAGCCTGTGCTTAGCCTTGTATAAGGTGTGAACGGGTTATGATATTCCTCCCTGGAGCTACACAATAAGTTGACCTCAATGAACAGGCATGACTACTCTGAGCTATGCAGAATATTTAGGGTGAGGTTATGGTAATACTGTTGACATCACAGTCCTGTCAAATCCTGCCTGACAAGTGTGTGTGAGCCACAGGTAGCATCTGGGCTTTCATGAAAGAAAGAAAACAGGATACCTTCAAAATTCTTCTGTATCCCATGTCCGGGTGCCAAAGTACCCTGCCTTTGTCCTACCAGACTTCTGTCTCCTAGTTTAATGTGGGTACAGGGCCTGTTTCAAACTGGATTTTAGTGTTAAATGTGAGAGTACACTGATGATTACTGACACATGGTATTTTCAACCTGTTTGCAGTAAGGCAAACAGCAACTACTAAAAAGGTTTCCCCCTTGCACAGTTTTGTCATCAATTATGCAATTTTGGGTGTCGCATTGGTGTTATCAATGATGTCAAAGAACATGTCATGAGTGATGCAATATGTGAGGTAATAAGCAATCCATAGCAACAGTGCTAGTTATAATTATTTCAGTTAACTATACCTGGTGAATTTCAGTGTTTTTTTGGGGGGTTTATATTGTAATATTACCTAACTATAATGTTACCTAAGCGCTTGGTCGACTCATTGTTTTTCTAAGGTTTTTTTTTAATGTAAAATAAGATATTATTGCCATACCTAACCTTAACTTGACTTTAAACGTTCTTGTTTTCAGTGAGTTTCTATGGCTTTTTTATTACGTTTTTATGTGTATAAACACAGCAGCGAGCAATGGAAGTGCCAGAGTAAATATGGAAATGTGTTGTTCCTGGATCTGTGTTTAGCATATTATTGCATATACTTGTGTGATTTGTATGGAATGGGGCACCACTATCAATATAATAAAATAATCTGAAAGGGCCACAAAGCAGACCCAAGAAAATCTCTGCCGAACCATTGGTAGCACTGGTACAAGCAGCAGACAATTCCTCAATGTATTGTGTATGATTTCAAGCAGTACCAATCGGAGCTGAAGTTAAGTAAACAACAACAAAAAAACAAAATTCCAAAAAAATGAAGCACAAATACTCAAACACAATTATAAATATATTAAGGCACACAACTAGAAATACAAAATGCAAATCAGAAGTGATAGTTTACAGTTGACCTGGATTAGAAGTTAAATCAAACCAACCAAGATGTATCATAGCGAGGTACATCGGTGAAAGCCCTTACCTCATGACTTAGTCTACTCTTTGGAGCTTCAGGACCTCTAATGAGAAAAAGGGAAGAAATTAGACCTCCACCACAGCCAGTGAGAGAAAGGCAAGAAACTTTAGACAGCAAGTGTAAATATTTGGATAGGTCACCCTCGACCTCACAATGAAGTCTTCGGTTTCGGTGCTAAAAGCTCTGACTGAGACAAAGCAAAATTCTGTATCCGCTGAGGTTATTTTACCACTGGATAGATGTGTCACCTCACTTGGTCCAAGTATTTACCTTTGGAAATTATGTTGAGTCCATATGATCTCAGTGTTGGCGTGGGGTGTCATGTACGTGTTGAAGAGGGTGGGTGTAGTGAAAGAGCCACTTTTGTAGTCTGGTACACTACGATGACCTCCAACTATGACCATTTTAATGGATTTTAGTATGTTCCTTAATGAAGGATGGTCCTGCATTTGCCTGTTTCTCTTCTGTTCTGTAATTTTGCTGTCTTTCAGTGGAAGCTGTTACTGAGTGGAACAGTCTTGCCAAGAGCAGAGCGTGTGGGTTGTGCATTTGAAGGTGTGCAGTTATGTAGGAATGTGTCAGCGGTGAGAATTATGAGTTCTTACTATTGGCTTTGACCATTCCGTTTTCTGACTTTATCTTGCTTAATGGCAGGGCTTGCCTATTGACTTTAGCATAATCTTATGCCATCTTGCATTAGTGGCCTATGCTTAAGCGACTCCATCTTATGAGCCTTTCTAGGTGAGAAGTGATGTTTTGCTTTCACTTGTTTTCTGCACTCTGTGTGCTAGCAGAAACCGGTTCTTATCAAAGGAATGTGCAGGCTCCTTCTCGAGGGCATAGCAGAGGCCTGATCAACCAATGCTGTGTCCCCGGCACGGAGTGGTACGGAATCTGATGGGAAAAGGAGGCGGGGCTTGCTAGAAGCTTCGACCAACGTTTTCACTTGTATTAAAAGGGGGAGCCTCCACTGGTCTGGTGGAAGTTGGAAGTGGAAGTTGGAAGTGGAAGTTTTGGGAGTTTGAATTCCGAGTGAGGGCAGACGTGTCTATCTCGGATTGAACCCTGATTGCTGAGCTCTGATCCCTGGCGGTGTGAAGATTTCCCCCGGGCTGAAGTGGGCAGTGTATGCATCAGGTGATGTATTGAGTTTTGTGATTATTGCCACCTCCACCATATTCAACCCTTTTCTGCCCGGTCGACTCGGTGACCCAGCGGAAAAGCGGCAGAGGATTTTCCCATCCGCCGTGGTTCCCCCGCCATCATATTATGGCGGGGAAATGGGAGGCGGGCAGGAGACTGTATGTCGGGTGGATCGCCACCGCCATGCGGGCGGTGGCGATCCACCTGACATTATAATAGACCCCCTGATATTGTTACAAATATATTAAACCATGATGCTTTAGAAATACAAAACCAGTGAATGTGATGACCATTACCCGTTAGGGGATGATGATTTATAATTCAATTTAGTACAAGCATTTTATCTGTGTTCCTATGGGTGTGGGTGAAGATGATGTAGATACAGAAGCAGGTGAAGTACAGCTATATTCAGATCTGCAAAGATCCCCATGGTATAATATGTTTGATTGTCAGCAGAGAAAGCTAAAGACACACAATTGATGGACGGAATGCAGAACAAATCAAAACATTCACCCCCCATCAAGAGATCTAGGTTAAATCCATCATTCTTTTGCTCACCATGCCACCCCAGTTTAGACCTGGCCATATGCAAATCAGTCTTGACCCTGTGCCTCATGGGAACAGTCCAGCCTGAACTGCCTAGCCAGGTTCTCCATGGACCGGAAACAAGTATCCTAGGACTGGTTTCGGGATTTCACCCCTCTTCAGCCAAGATAGCTTGATTCCAGTGGCACATTGAACCCAGGACCCTCGTCTGGGCATACCTGGCCCACTTAGGGCGAGAAAGCAAAAGACACGCAATTGATGGACGGGGAATGCAGAACAAATCAAAACATTCACCCATCCTCAGCAGAGCCATAATCCTATGCCATGTACTTGAACAAAGGAAAAAAGGAAGAAAGAAGGAAAGAAAGGAAGAAACAACAAAAAAGGTAAATAAACGAAAGAAAGAAAGAAAGAAAGAAGCAAAGAAAGAGGAAAGGAAGTAAGAAGAAAGGAGCAAAGAAAGTGGAAAGGAAGTAAGAAAGAAGAAAAAAGGGAAAGAAGGTAATATGTAGGCTAAATAAAAATCAAAGGGCTGAACGAGATAGGGTAAAAAGGTAAATCAAATAGAGAATGAAAAGGAGAGGAAGAAAAAAATTAAATGAAGTAATAATTCCTTCTTTACTATTGTACACACTGTTAAATCTTCTTTCCTTCCTTCCTGACAGGAAAAATAGTTGTAGAAGTGGAAGTTAAATGGAAACTGGAAAATATGTACAGGCTAGAACACACCACTGGAAGCTTTGTTTAAACCCTTGGTGGACTGGCCTTTAGAATGCAGCACATATGCAAAGAGGAAGCAATAAAGAAAAATTAAGGTGTTTTTCCTTTTTTTGCCAGCCTCAGGTAGGTGCACCATTTTGGCACAAACCCATGTTTAAATATCTATGTAAAAAATTGGTTTACTTTAAAATCCATGGCCCATGCCCCAACCATATAATGCCTACCTTACGCAAGACAGCACTGTGCGCTGCTTTGAGTTACTTTTCTTTTTACAAAGTCACGCAAGTAGGGCTTTGTGTCCCTTTGTACATCCCAAAATAGATTTTGCACAGGGACTAGACCAAAACAATGACTAAACCCCAATGGAAAACCTTTGTAAATCTGGGCATCCCTGTTTCATTTTTTTCTGCTGGGCAGTTTGGATTTTGAGAGATTCAAAATGTTTCTTGCTTAATGCTGCGGCGTTGGCACCTCCTCTTCCTCATGGGAAGAGAAGAGTTTCCAGAAGACATGGCTTCGTACAGTACAATTCAGAGCTAATGCTAGTATATGAGCCCTGCTGACATACCTAGTTTGATTGATAAGACCAGATGGCTATATAGTGCTAAATTCACTTCAGGTCTCTTTCATCCTTCACCAGACATTCCTTTCCCCCTTTATCTCACTCTTGCTGGTCCCTGCTTTCTCCTTTCATGCCCTTTTCCGTCTTTCTTTCCTGCTTATGTGTTTTTCTCTCCCTTGCTTGCGGTCAGTGCCTGCTTTAGGGTGGTGCGACTGGTGCAGCTGCACCTGGCACTGAGCATTGAGGGCGCTGTGTTGGGAAATAACTTATCAGTTAAAAAGCACCTGCTGCAGAGTTCATTGCGTGTCCAGCAGGTTTTACGCAACAATAACAATTGGGAATTATTAGTCCTGCTGGAGAGAGATTGGAGTATTGTCTAGTGGCAGTTTTGACTCATCATGAAGTAGCGCAGAGGGTTAATATTCCTTTTGCAAAGAACTTGTACCATGCAGATCACAGAACTGTATTTCTGTTGCTTGCTCACTCAGTTACTGTTTTTGTCACATAGATACTTTTGGTACTTACAGTACATACGTTACAACACTCATAAAGCACAGTGAGCTATGAACAGTCATCAAAGAGCTGCATGCAAACTGCACAGTATAAGTCAAAGCTTTATGTTTTTTACCCCAGTCTTTCATTGTCCTAATGTTTCTAAAGGCTTTCATTTGGAAAAAAATGCATCCTTATTAATAAAGCCAACTCCATCCACTGTGATACATTTTAAATCCTGAGTCTGTGCTTCTTCAGACCAACCACTCTTAACATATACCGCCTACACAGCCCTACCACATAGCATCCTCCCCTTCTTGAATGAATCTCTCATCAAAGGGGTGGTACCCACTGCCTTCAAGGTCGCCACAATAGTCCCCCTTTTGAAAAAGCCCGGGGCAGATCCTTTAATCCCTTCTAGCTATCGCCCTATATCCCTTCTCCCATGTCTGTCTAAGATATTGGAGGCCCATGTGGCTAGATGGCTATCGAATTTTATCGACAAACAGAATACCTGGAGCCAAACCAAGCGGGCTTTCAGCCAGCCCACTCAATGGAGGCGGTAGTTCTCGCTGACTTGGACACACTAAGAGATAATCAGATAGGGGAGCTCTTCAGGCCTTGGTGCTTTTAGATTTGTTGGCAGCGTTCGACACGGTCGACCACAACATCCTGTTGAACCATGTCGAACAAGCAGGTATCCAAGGTCCTGCCTATAATTGCCTCAAGTCATTTCTCACAGGCAGAACGGAAGCAGTACGTCTTTGTACTCTTACTGCCCCACAGTGACCACCTCGTGTGGTGTTCCGAAGGGTTCGTCCCTGTCCCAATTACTGTTCAATCTTTACTTGAGGCCTCTGCTCTACTCACTAAAAAATCGGAAGGTAACCATCTTTAATTATGCAGATGACCTCCAGCTGATCTTCCCCCTAGACTCCTTTAATGCTGCTGCGGAATTCCAAACCACCATGCTCCACATTCAGCATTGGATGGACAGTAACCATCTGAAACTCAACCCAGGCAAGACAGAATTGATGCTGCCTGGGAAGAGCAAGGACTGCGGGGGCCACATTTCTGGACTAGTGAACTGGTTCTCCTCCCCCCACCGCGTCCTTGTCCGTGAAAAGTTTAGGGGTAGTAATCAACGCGGACCTCTCAATTAGAGGACAGATGGGCTCGGTGATCTCCACCAGTCTCTACCAGCTCCGTAAAATCAGGAAGATCGCTCACCTGCTGGCCCACTCAGCTCTAATCCAAGTGGTGATAGCGTTGGTCCTCTGACGCCTGGATTTCTCTAATTCCCTCTACATCGGTCTGTCTCAGTACCTGCTAAAACGCCTGCAAATAGTTCAGAACCAGGCGGCAAGATTAATTTTCAAACAGCCAAAATGGCACTCTGCTAGGTCCTTGCTGATCAAGCTCCACTGGCTTCCTGTGGAGCAACGTGCTGCATTTAAGACTGGATGCCTAGCCTTCAAAGCATTGCATGGCTACAGTCCAAAATTCATCATGACTGTGATCAACAAGCACATCCCCCGACGCAATCTACGTTTATCTCACCTTCATCTTCTATCTGTCCCGACTATGAAACTTAAACGGGTTGGAGGCTGCAGATTTTCTCATCTGGAACCCACCCTCTGGAACACCCTCCTAGTAACAATGAGAAGCTGTGACAACCTACTTGGCTTCATAAAGGCACTTAAAACTTGGCTGTTCGGGCTAGCCTATTAATTGGGTTTTATGCAACAACTTGAAGCATGATTAGTGCCATGAAACCTCTGGTGACCGTGC
This sequence comes from Lissotriton vulgaris, assembly GCF_964263255.1. Taxonomy (NCBI): domain Eukaryota; kingdom Metazoa; phylum Chordata; class Amphibia; order Caudata; family Salamandridae; genus Lissotriton; species Lissotriton vulgaris. Next base: position 836,074,074 of record NC_141689.1, on the reverse strand, counting down.
GCTCTACAAGTAACTGATAACATTAACATTAACTAGTATGAATTACGTGAATCCTACAACTTGTAAACCCCATTGTCTTATGTTACATTTCCTATAGACTGATTTACACACGTATGGTTCTCTGTATAGTTTTTGTGTGATTTTAAGTGCGTTAACACCCTACACTGGTACTAGTAATGCTATTAAACAAATGAAATGCATTTGTGAGAAGACTATGGAGAGATGAGGGGCACTGTTTGATGGTAGTAGTGAGGGAATCGGTGTAGAGGGAGGTCATTGGAAGGGCGCCAACAAATAATGTCACACAGCTGACCACCAGTGCTAAAGCCGGTTTTGTTGTTGGTGAAAAAATAAGTGTCAGTCCCAAAGATGGCTGCCGACGGGCTCCACTGGCAACCACTGGCTCAAAATAAGCATTGGATGAGACTATGGTGAGCTCTGATTTTTGGAGTAATACAGAATACTACCCTGCCTGCAATGGTTGAGTGTGAAGCGATGGTGTTTCCAAGTGCCTAGAAGTGTTTAGAAACAGAGTAGATTAGTTTATTTATCCAAAACAGTTTCACTGTACCTGGAGACAGAGTCTGAATGAGTTAACATTGGCAAAGGGAATTTTGTGCGCACTTTCAGGGAAAGTGCTGCAGCTTCGCTCTGTTTGATACGTGACCCTCAAACTGAAACTTAAATAACGTTTTCCAAGCCTATAAGATGCTGCGAAGGTAGATGTAATTTTATAAATATATGTACTTGCCCAGGAACAGATCTTGTAGTTTACAAGTAAGAGGGATGCAAACACCATAGTGAAAGAAAAGGAGAATCCCAATAAAGTACTCCATTCGGGGGAGAGGCATGACTATACAGCCTTGCAGCTTAAGTGAACGTCATTGATAATGAAGGGACATGGGAACATCGCTTATGTAATGGTGTTGACCAGTCCCCAGCAGTTTCTGCTCTTTAAAAATCACTATGAGCATGGCATGTGCAACCCCCCTAAATTTTGTGATTTCACGGTTCGGAGCCTTGGACCCAGTTGCCAGTGAGTCTGAGGCGAGACAAGAAGGTTGGAGGTCTGGATGTACACCTCCCACCTGTGGCAAGGTCGTGGGCTGCTTAGCCTGGGATCGGGGTCTATTCCCAGTGTGTCGAGGCGTAAGGCTGACGTGGAAGTGTTTGGCAATCTAGCCGTTCGCCTCCCCTGGACTACGAAGTCACTGGCTGTGAGGCCCTGGACACAGCTCTGACTCTACTATTGTCACCAGGTTGCGGAGGGGAGGAGGAAATTAGAAATTCGGATTTGAAGCAATGGGCTCTGGCCTACCAGCGGGTAAGTTGGTGTGGAGTGACTTGGTCAGGGCTTCCACCTGAGACCTTTATTACTCCTGGCAAACTCCAAATTGTACTCCTCATCCCTTCCATTCCACTTCTCATTCGGGACTCCCTCCCCCATGCACACAGTCTGCCGGGACACCTGGCTGCTGAAGCTTCAGTCCCTGGTCCCACCGTCTTCCGGTTGAGGAGTCGTGGCTCCCAAATTGCTACAATCTCTACTCCATCGCCTGCAGCACTCATCCTGGAGAAGAGTTGCTGCTGTAATGCACCACTCCATGCAGTCCGTATGAATCGGACTCTGACTGGCACATCTGGGGGGTGGCGATCATCCCTAATCTTCAGCACTCGGTTGCAGCCCTATATGTTGCCTCAGATTGTTGCCTGTTCCTGTCATACTCAATTTCCAGCTGCTGGCACCTAGCTTCAGTGCCTTATTCTGCACCCACTGCTAATAGCGGCTTGTGCTCTCTACATCTGTGGTGGCTACTCATTGGTAGACAAATTGACCCAGCTCCTACCCAGATGTTAAGGCTGAAGCATTTTGTAGCTAGGTCTCCTGGAGCGCCTTGTGCCTTATTGAATGATTCAGCAGCACTAGACGTCTGATACTAAAGAAGGTCTCCTCTTACACCTCAGAAGGTCTGCTGCTTCAACCTACCTCTTCCCGTGTCTGCTACACCCCCGGTTCCGATGACTCTGTGCCTTCTATGTTGTTTTCTTTACATTTCCTCTCCTTTCACATGTCTTGATTAATGCCCCCAGAGTTATGAGCCATCTCCTCCTAGCACTTCTACTCGCCATCGCTACCCTAGTGGTGCTTCCCTCCTCCCCCCACCATCCTCTCGTCAACCAATTGAGCCAAGACTGGAGTTAACTGTTTCAAGATCATTTATCCCCCCAATTCGTCCAAAGCTTCAGCAAAACGGTTCAAACATAACACCCTTGAACAGTTTCCTGATTCCCTCTTCGTTGACCAATTCCATAGTGGTTGCTATGGGAGGCTTAAAATTTACTTCATATTCTTCATTCACGGCATCCCTTCCTGGAACTCCAGGTTTAATAACTCCTTCAAAGTCACCTCCACTCCTCTATCCCCCAAATGCAACAGCTAAAAATCTCCCCCTCAACTTGTTTCGATGGCTCACTCACTATCACACTCTATAACAAAGGTACTTCCTTGATTCAATCTAAAGACACTTGTCTCTCTCCTTTTGACCACTGCTTTCCTTCCCTACTCCCCATTCTTGGGACTGTGATCTCCCTTGATTCTTCAACTAACTCCTCCCTTTATTCCTTCAATCCTCCGCTGACCCTCCTGAACTCCAAGAGCCTGCTCTTCCCCCTAGCCGACCCTTTGCCCTTTCTCTCCCCTGTGTCACCCTCTCCCATTTTGCCATCTTCCAAATGGGACCCTCAACACACGAACCATTCCTATGGCCAGCAATCTCCTTTGCCCCTCTGCACTATTCTGGAATTCCAAAGTAACCTTCCCCCACCAGGCCTACCACTACCGTATTTAATTCATCTAATTCAACAGCCTGATCTCCCAGGTAACTCTGCGAATTGTCCTCCTTCTTCCCTCCCTTTTCTTCCACCCTACCCGCTCTCCCCCTCTCCTTGTTGCCTAAATTCTGCACAAACCCCTTTCATCTCTCTTCATCCTCCCATCTCTCCAGTAATGCTGCTCAACCCACTATCCCACCATGGCAAGCTCTTTCTTCTCCCTCCCCCTCTCTCTTCAACCACCCTCTAGGTCAATCCTCCCCACTCTGCCCATTGCCAGTCCCCATACATTCACCTCTCCTAGACCACGTGACCTGTCCAGCTCCTATTCCACTCATCTCCCCTAACCTCCTGCCCTTCTATGACTCCTCTCTTTACCCTCCCCGCATTCCACCGACACACCATTCACCCATCTCCTCCTAATTTTGAACTCAATACTTCTCCTCTGTTCAAAATCTGGCCAGGAAATTGTCTTTCCACCTCAGATGCACCGATAACTTCTACCAACCACCATCTACTGCCACCTTTTACTCCTGCACCCCATTACTACTTCCTCACCCCCGCTTCTCCTTGCCTTACCTCGCCAATTGCACTCGCTCCGGAACCTATCGAGGCACCTAACATTTCGTGTTCAGCCCTTCTCTCCTTAGAAAACAAACTAGGATTTCCCATCTCCTCTATCTCCTAGCTTGAAGCTACCATCTCACGTATAAAGTAATAGGATATCCATCTTTCCCTACAACCCAATCCCCCTGGCAAGTACTCACTTCCCCAAACCTCAGAGGGGTACCTTCCTCCAGGGTTCCAAAAATCCTCACACAATCTGTCATCTTCAGACATCTCTAATTTATTGGCTAGTTACAAGACTTCTAACACCGTTCCCTCACCCTTTCCTCTCCAGTTAGGTCAAATCTATGCACTATTCCGACCGTCTCCTCTGCCCGAACTAAAGAACAGCCTTATTCTACCCTGCCACACTCATTCAGGAACATTCCCCCATTCACCCCTAAAAGCCCCATCGTACCCTTCACCAAAACAGTCTTGTCAGCGTTGCTCTGTTTGCTCCACAACTGCATATCAACAATCAAACACAAACTGGAACTTTCAGACACCACAAGCTTGAAATTCTTTTCCTCACTGAGACCTGGTTTAACAACATCTCTCATATTATTTTTGATCCACCGACTATTCCATCTTTAGAAATGACAGAACAGATAAAGTTGGGGGAGGTGTTGCAGTCATTTTCAGAAACTCCCTACAATTCAAGGTGTTTCCCAAAAGCTCCTTCAGTACATTTGAATGCCTTTCTCTGGAGCTTCAAGTACAACAATGCTCCCCTTTCAGATTTCATGACATTTATCATTCTCCTGGTGACTTCTCTTCCTTCTTGGAGGAATTCACCGACTTCTCAAGAGAACACTACTCTCAAAGTGACAGACAGATTTTTGTGGGAGACTTTAATATCTTCACTGGGGCTCTTTGGAAGACTGAGCTGCCAATAGGCTTGCTACTTTTCTCTCAGTAAATGATATTATCCAACACTGTACGGACCCAACACACTCTATGGACTCAATTCTTGGCCTTGTTATATCCAAAGCAGATATGCTAACCATTGCTGACCCTATTCAAATAGACAGGTCCAACCACTTCCTCATCCCCTTATCTCTGCACCTATCTCACTCTGTTACTCTTGGCCAACCTAAAAGGCCTACTACCTGGTTCAGTAACACCAAAAACATTGAACTTCATACTCTGTGCAAATCTGCTATTCTATCTCTTCGAAAGTTAGACCCTAATTCTGATGCCAACGATCGCAACTTTTTTTTAATCGAGTTTTATATAGCGCGAACTTGACCAGCATCGGTTATAAGAGTGCTTTACATAGCACCAGTTTCATTCCCTGAGGACACATTCTTTTTTGTTAGGCACAGGAAGATCTCGGGCCATATGTATGAAAGTACTGATTTGTGATTCTGAAAATGCGATTTTTACCGAATCGCACATTCAGAATCGCAAATCGGTATATATGAAAGAAATCGCGACTAAATAGCGATTCCTTAAAAATCGCTATTTATTTGCGATTCCCCCAAATGCGATTACTTATCCTGTAGGAATCGCACAATATGCGAAATCGCGATAAAAAAATCGCAATTTGTGAAAAAAATCGTAAATCGCGCGAAAAATCGCAATTTAGCGATTTTCGCAAATCAGCCAATCAGGAACTCTGGTGCAGCATGATGACATCACAACCAGGAAGTACTTGACTTCCCATGCTGCACCTGAGTTCCTGAATCAGAGGCAGAGTGAAGGTGTGTTTGGAACAGAGCAGTGTGCACCTGGAGAAACATGGCTGAGAGTGGAGCCACGCCCAGGCAGGAATCCCAGCAGCAGGAGAGTGAGAGCTCAAGGAAAAGAAAACAAAAGTTTTCTGAGGCAGAATTTGAGGCTCTGATTCATGAAATGGTGTCAAACCATGAATTACTTTTTGGAAGGAAGTCCAGGGAGGTGCCAGAGAGTCGCAAAAGGAGGATCAGGGAAGAAATCCAGCACAAGGTGAATGCTGTGGGTGTGACACCCCGGAGTGTAGAGGACCTCAGAAAGCGCTGGTACGACCTGCGCCTGCGCTCCAAAGAAAAACTAGCTGAAAGGCTGGAACAGTCCAGGACAACAGGTGGTGGGACCTCATCTGTTTCTGATTCAACACCCCTGGAGGAACTGGTTGAGGGGACCCTGCAACCAGAGAGTGTGGGAGGAGTGGCTGATTTTGACAGCTCTGACCAGCCAGCATCAGGAAAAGGTAAGAACCATGCCCTCACACCCCTCACACCCCCTAACACCCCCAAGCAGTGAGCCAGGGGCAGGAAACAAGATAGGTAGTCCAGAGCAGGCACACAGGCAGACATAGCAATGCATCATGGGAGATGTAGTCACATGTAAATCAAAGTGTTAAAATTGCAGCTAAAATAGTCAAATATATATTCTGCCGGTCTTGACAGTGAAACAAGAGACCAATGTAAATGAAATAGTTGTGAAAAATGTATTTATACAGTGCAAGTTAGTGAAGTAAATTAATGTGTACTGTTCTGTTCACAGCACCATCTTCAACACAGCCCTCAGGCAGTGGGACAGTCATTGAGAGTCTTGAGTCAGGAGCTGCCGGCCAAGATGTGAACACCAATGGGGAGGACAGCCCTGTGACCACACACAGACATAGAAGGAGACACATTGTCAGACCACTGGCGCCAATTCAGGATGAGGCAGATGCAATTGGTGAAAATGTAACCAATGTGGACACACAGCCACATCTGAGGGACATGCAACAGACCAGCATGTCCCACGAAGTGCAGCCAGGCGCAGACGACGCACGGCCAACTATGTTGAGGGGCGAGGCGAGGAATCAGTTTATGCAGGACTGGAGCTCAAAATGTTGCAGGTGCGGCGCCTGCAGGTAAAAAACATGAAACTTTTACAAAGGGAGATGAGGGAGGGCTTCCGTTGACTCAGGTAGGACCTGAAGGATGGCCTACAGGCGGTATGCGAGGAAATGCGTACAGAGGGTAGTGCTAGGTGCAGAGGTTGGCAATGCCAAGATAGGTACACCCGGGCCATCAACCGCTTGGCGGCTACATCTAGCATCTGGGCCAGGCGCAGCATTGAGATGCAGCGGCAATTTACACATGCTGCACAAGACATAGCAAATGCGCTTTTGCAAGTGACCACTGCTGTGGATGAGTTGCGCCAAGTACGCACAACAGGGCCGGGAGTACTGACTCCAAGTGAAGAAGATAATCAGTCAGTTCGGAGCAGCACCACCCCACCGCCAACCTTAGAGAGACGCCGTAGTGGCAGGACCAATAGGGCTACACTTTCAAATGAACATTAGGCTGTGCAGCATTTGACTTGTGAGTCACTCCATTTCTTTTCTGAGCACTGTGAATGAAACATGTGCTAAATATGTCTTGTATGACTACTGTACATTTTCAGTTTATAGATATCCTGCTATTAAGGATGAAAAACAAAAATTCACACTTAAATTACTTGGCATTGTGTCATTTTTCCTTACCTAAAAATAGTTGCGCGTAATCTCATCACGCTTCTGGCGCCCAGCTGCTGCACCAGCTCTACCAGCTACCATACGTCCAGGTCCAAGCCCCTCTACGTCAGAGGATCCTGAGTCACTTAGCTCCACTGGTGTCCATTTTCTTGTGGCAATATTATGGAGCATGGCACAAGCCACCACTATTTTACAACACGTATTGGGGCTGTATTGGAGTGCACCTCCACTTTTATGGAGCCACCTGAATCTGCTTTTCAGGATACCAAATGTCCGTTCGATGGTGCCTCTGGTAGCAATGTGTGCCCTTTTGTACCTGCGTTCACTTGCATTGTTGGGATTGAGGTAGGTAGTCAAGATGAAATCCCGTACTGCATAAGCACTGTCACCTGTGGGTCAGATAAAAATATGTTAGCTTGTGACATGCACATGGTAGTTGGTACTAATGGTCCCTATGTCTGAAGGTATTTACCAAGTAGGTATCCCTCGCCTAACTCCCCTCTTGAGAGTCTACGATATATCCCACTGTGTCTGAAGATGAAAGCATCATGTGTGCTGCCAGGGTACTTTGCTACAATGTCAGTTATGATGTGTTTGGCATCACACACCACGTGAATGTTCAGTGAGTGGTAGCATTTCCGATTTCTAAAGATGTATTCATTGCTTGAGGGGGGGGAATATAGCAACATGTGTGCCATCAATACATCCTATCACGTGTGGGAAATGCGATATTTGATAAAAGTCCTGCTTTGTCTGTGCTATTGCCTGAGGTGTGCTGGGGAAGTAAATGTGATGTTGCATCCTCTGAACCATGGCATCTAGGAAGGCATGGAAGAATTGCGAAAGGGCACTTTGTGACACCCCTCCTGATGAAGCAATCACCCCCTGAACACTTCCAGAGGCCAACAGGTGTAGTGAACACAGGACCTGTATTTCAGTGGAGATGGCATTTGTCCTGCGTGTGGGGTGTTCAAGGTAGGGTCGGAGTTCTGCAATTAAATCATTTATGCTGTCTTCATCAAGCCTGTAATGGGTGTAGAGGTCCTCCTCAAGGCGATGGGAGATGCTGATGCACAAACGGAATATCCTCTCCTGCCGTAGCCTCCTCTGTGCAGCAGCTCTCAAACGCATCTTCCTAGCTATTATGTAAAGCCCCGCCATTGTGGTAAACAGTTGTTTGAATTCTGTTGCTGCTTAAATAGTTTGTACCTGGTTACCACCTGCTCCTACTTGGTGGTAATTGCGATTCTGTATTTAACGATTTTTCAGAATTGCAAATTGTGATTTTTTCATACAAATCATTGCGATTCTGTATTTTGCGAAATGTGCTATTCTGCGATTTTTAAGCGATTTCCTACATTTGCGATTTTCAATTTTCGCAAACTGGAAACTCGCAAATGTTCCATATCGCAATTTTTTCGCATAATGGCACTTTTCGCATAATCGAGAACCGCTTTTTTTGGGATTCCTTAAATTCAATGGCTTTTGCATTCATACATGTCGTTCAGCAAATTCGCATTCGCTAAGCCCGAAATTCTGCAAATTTCGGCCTTTGCGAATGCGAATTTGCTTGATACATATGGCCCTAAGTGATTTGCCCAGAATTACAGGATGTTCAGCGTCACTGCTGAGACTTGAACCCAGTTCCCCAGATTCGAGGTTGACCGCTCTAGCAGTTAGGCCGACTCCTTACTTCCCAATCCCTCTCCAGTCTTACAATCAGAATTAATAATGTTGTACCACTTCAAAGCAAAAGGAAAAGGCCCATTCATTCTGCACCATGGTTCATCAAATCCCTTTATGAAGAAAGGAAGAACTTGAGATGCCTGGAGAAACAATGGACACAATCTCCATCCACCATTAATCTCTCTAATCTACGTTCAGCAAGATCAAAATACCACAAACACATCTTCCGTGTAGAAGCGTCACATTTCAGAACCCTCCTTGACTCAGCCAAAATCAGACCCAAAAAATCATTTGACCTCATCATATTTTATTTTATTTATGGGTTTGTAACACTCTGGAATCGACTCCAGATACGCAGGGCCCAAGCCGTGTAAGCCCTTGTGGACCACACAGCAGGTCTTAAACTTAATCCGTTGACGGATCGGCAGCCAATGGAGTTTTTCCAGCAATGGACGTGAGGGGGATCATGAATACAAATTTCTCTCCCTCAACCATCAAACCTGACGATCCTCGGAAGAAAGCAGCAGAATTCACTATATTCTTTTATGAAAAAGTGGAATTACTGGTGGATCAGGTCGTTTACCCTACCCTCCTAGAAGAGTGCAAATCCTTAGTCATTTGGCAGAACTTTGACGTCATCTCTGAAGATGCCCTCCTTAAAAGCATTCTTGAAACAAAACCCTCTAACCATTCCTTCGACTCCATCCCTAGTGACATTGCCATTGACGTCTACACCCACACACTTTCCTATTGGACTAGTCTGGTTAACCTCTTCCTCAGCCAAGGCTCCCTTACTGTTGCCCTTAAAACACGTCAGGTTACCCCACTTCTTAAAAAACCATCCACTGATGTGAATGACCTCAACAACTTCCGCCCTATCACCAACCTCCCTTTTTGTGCGAAAATCACAGAAAGATGTGTAGCCAAACAATTTTCCATTCATATCAAGGATAACATTCTTATCAACGAATTCCAATCTGGCTTCATGCAAGACTGCAGCACTGAAACAGCCCTGCTGCAAGCGATCGAGGATGCCCTGTGAGTTTTTGACTCAAGGGAGTCTTGTCTTTTGATTCTTCTAGACCTTTCTGCAGCCTTTGACACTGTTAATCGCAACACTCTTCTGAAAACCTTAAAAAAGATAATGGGCTTGGCGGGCAGAGTGTTTAAATGGTTTGCTTCATTCCTCTCGGATAGATCTCAAGTGATTAAAATATCTAACAGCCTTTCGTCTTCAATGGTGGTAGATTAAGGCATCCCTCAAGGATTTATCATCGCTCCCACTTTGTTCAATCTTTATTTTGGAACCTTTGGGAAATCTTCACAGTAGATCTGGGATCCTTTACCACCTCAATGTTGATGACACCCAACTCTACCTTAAGAGGTCTTCTGCACACGACATCTCAATCTTCAGCACTACTCTCAACTCTATCCCAAACGGGATGTCAGCTCATCAACTCATTCTGAATCCTTCCAAAATTGAATTCATCCTTCTCTCTACCTCACTTTCTCTTCCTCCTGTTCAATCTTGGATGGATAAGCTGAATTTACTAAACAACAAAACCTATCGTTGTCGACAGAGTTAAATCTCCTGGGGCCAGATGTAGGTGGCCAAAAACTTAGCACTAACGTTGAAATTCGCAGAATGTCAGTGTTTGCAGCCAGTAAATAGCCATGTACAATGTAGGTAATGCCAAACGCTATCGCAAAATAAGGAATCACTAAAAATAAGGGAAACCAGTTAGCGATTCCTTATTTTGCGATTGGTAGACACCGAAACCCTGAATACCTAATCACAAAATAAGAAATCATTAAAAAAAATTGCAAATCGATGTACCAAAAATCGCTATTACCGATTTTTCAAATATTCGGTATTTAGGAGTTGCAAATTGCCTCTGACTCAAAGCAGGTGGCAATTAGGTGCACTGCAAAAAAAACAGCCCCAAAATGCAACTGTGTGAACACAATGACAGCCCTCTATGTCATTGCAAGGCGGCTTCGGATGAAAACAGAAGGACTGAGGATCTGGAGACGGGCGGGAAAGTATGTACAGACTGCGCATTACATTATTCCAACTGAGTGAGGCTGAAATCCATGAGAGGTACAGGCTTCACCTCCAAACCATCCTAGGCCTGATACTGGACCTGCACCCACTCCTGGAATATCAGACACCAAGGGCGAACGCTATACCACTACATGTCCAGGTGCTTTGTAGCCTGCACCTACTTGCATCAGGTAGTTACCAGGGGGTGATAGCTGTGGCAGGTGGTGTGTCACAGAGTTGCCTGTCCCTTTTCTTCAACACTTTCCTGGATGACATGATTCAAAAAATGCCCCACTACATACGGTTCCCCAGCACACAGGCGGAACTGCATAAAACCAAGATGGTTTTTATCAAAATGCACAGTTCCCACATGTAATATGGTGCATTGATGGGACACACATACCAATCTGCCGACCTACAGGTACAGAGTACATATATCAGAACCGCAAAACTACACATTCTACCAACGTCCAGGTAATATGTGATGCGGACCACATCATCACTCACATTGTAGCCAAATTTCCAGGGAGCACCCATGACTCCTACATATTCAGGAACAGTGGGATCTACACACGTCTGACTGGGAGCGAATTTGGGGAAGGATACCTGCTAGGTAAATCAATGTAACACACCCTGATGTATACCTTGGATGAATGTGTTGGCGACTGTTATTAATGACACTTCCTTTCTCACCCAGGTGATAGCGCATATGCCGTGTGGGCATTTAACCTGACTCCATATCTCAACCCATCTACCCCAAGTGAGTGGAGATTCAATGTGGCACATAGATCTATCGCAATGTTGTGGAGCGCACATTTGGACTCATAAAAGCAGGTTCCGCTGCCTCCACAAAAGTGGAGGTGCACAGCAGTACCGCCCTATCATGTGCTGTAAAATAATAACAACATGTGCCATACTGCATACCCATGCACAAAGAAAGGAACAGCAGTGGAACTAACTGACTCAGAGGATGAGGGTGAGGATTGTCCACAGTCAGAGCTCAGCGCAACAGGTGTGGCAGCAGCACCAGATGGGAGACACAGACGGGCTGAGATCACATGCAACTATTTCTGAGTAAGTAATGAGACACAGCCAGTAACTGTAATCGAATAACTGTGTTTTATTAACCTTAACTCATGCAACAGCACAGCTCACTGCCACACCATGAAGGCCTCAACATGCCATGCCAATATTCAATGTACATTCCAAAGATGAAATGGGTTACATCACCCATCTCTCAATGCCAGGTGATGGTTGTCATTATTTCCTGGGTCCACGTGCAGCACCCTGTCCTCCCTGGCGGTCTGACTTTTGGCACATCCTTGCCTTTCACTGTGACTCCTGGACTCAGTTATCGGGGTGTGCTGCTGCTGCGGCTAGTTGCTTCCTCACTTCCCCCCCATCCCCTGCACCTGTTTCTGCTATTTGGGTGGTCTGCAGCACTGGTAACTGTGAACGGCCCCCTTGCAACGTCACAGCTGCAGTGGGCCATCTCTTCCTGCATGGCCACCGGGCACCTACAGAACACAAAGGTGGCAGTGGAGAGGCGGTTCCCTGCCTTAGTGTAGCTGTCCAATTTCTGTCGCTCCTTGCGCCTCGCCACACAATCTTCATCCAGTTTGCTGCACAGCAGCCTCACTGCCTCTAACATGTCCCTCATGCCTCTGACATGTCCCTCATGCCCTCAGCCACAGTGTTGCTCATGCTGTTTATGCCCTTCTTAATTTCCAGCATGTGTCTGTTCATGTGGCCCATCTGCTATTGCACTGATCTAATGGCTTTGCCTTGCAATCAATCAATCAATCAATCAATCAATCAATCAATCAATCAAAGTACTTGTAAAGCACGCTACTCACCGGTGAGGGTCTCAAGGGGCTGAGGGGAGGGGGTGCCGCTACTGCTCGAAGAGCCAGGTCTTGAGGAGGCTTCTGAAGGCGAGGAGGTCTTGGGTCTGCCATAGGTGGGTAGGGAGGGAGGGTGTTCCAGGTCTTGGCGGCGAGGTAGGAGAAGAATCTGCCGCCCGCGGTTATTCATTGGATGCGGGGGACAGCGGCGAGGGTGAGGCTGGCGGAGCGGAGCTGGCGGGTGGGGGTGTAGAAGCTGAGTCTGCTGTTCAGGTAGGCTGGTCTGGCATTGAGGAGGGCTTTGTGTGCGTGGGTGAGGAGCTTGAAGGTGATCCTCTTGTCGACGGGGAGCCAGTGTAGGTCTCTCAGGTGGGGGGTGATGTGGCTGTGGCGGGGGACGTTGACGCTCAGTTGGGCGGAGGCGTTTTGGATGCTTTGTAGTCGTCATAGGTGTTTGGCTGGGATCCCTGCATAGAGTGCGTTGCCATAGTCCAGTCTGCTGCTGACGAGTGCCTGTGTCACGGTTCTTCTAGTTTCAGTTGGGATCCACTTGTATCTCCTGCAGAGCATGCAGAGGGTGTTGTAGCTGGAGGAGGAGACGGCGTTGACCTGTTTAGACATGGAGAGGGAGGAGTCGAGGATGAATCCTAGGTTAGGGGCATGGTCAGTGGGTGTCGCTGCTGTTCCTAGTGTGGTCGGCCACCAGGAGTCATCCGAGGCTGAGGGGGTGGGTCCGAGGATGTGTTCCTCCGTCTTGTTCGAATTCAGCTTCAGACGGCAGTTCCTCATCCAGTCGGCGACGGTCTTCATTCCCTTTTGGAGGTTGATTTTGGCAGTGTGCAGGTCCTTGGTGAGGGAGAGGATTAGCTGGGTGTTGTCGGCGTAGGAGATGATGTTGAGGTTGTGTTTGCGGGCCACTTGTGAGAGGGGGGCCATGTAGACGTTGAACAGCGTTGGGCTGAGGGATGAGCCCTGGGGGACGCCACAGGTGATGTTGGTGGCCTCGGATCGGAAGGGCGGGAGGCTGATGCTCTGGGTTCTGCCGGAGAGGAAGGACATGGTCCAGTCAAGGGCCTTCTCTTGGATTCCGGCTTCTAGGAGGCGTGTCTTTAGAGGGCAATGGCAGACCGTGTCGAAGGTGGCTGACAGGTCCAGGAGGATGAGGGCTGATGTTTCGCCGTTGTCGAGTTGGCGCCTCATGTCGTCTGTGGCGGCGATGAGTGCTGTCTCGGTGCTATGGTTTCGTCTGAACCCGGACTGGGAAGGGTCCAAGATGTTGTTGTCTTCCAGGTGGCGGGCCAGTTGTATGTTGACGATTTTCTCGATGACCTTTGCCGGGAACGGGAGCAGGGAGATGGGCCGGAAGTTCTTGAGGTCCTTGGGGTCTGCCTTGGGCTTCTTAAGGAGGGCGTTGATTTCGACGTATGTCCAGCTTCCCAGGAATGTCGCTGTTTCGAAGGAGATGTTGATGACCTTCCCTAGTTGGGGTGCGATGGCAGTATCTGCTTTCTTGAATACATGGTGTGGGCATGGGTCTGACGGAGATCCTGAGTGGATGGAGTTCATGACCTTGCGTGTCTCGTCGTTGTTGACATTGGACCAGGAGGTCAGGCAGTTGGCGCTGGTGGTGTTCACAGGGCAGGTGGGGTCTGGCGTAGTCGGGGAGGCCATGGTGTTGAAGCTGTCATGGATGTCAGCGATCTTGCGGTGGAAGAAGATGGCTAGTGAGTTGCACAGTTCTTGTGAGGGCGGTATATCGTCGGCGTTGGCGCTGGGGTTGGAGAGTTCCTTTACGATGCAGAAGAGCTCTTTGCTGTCGTGTGCGTTGTTATCCAGGCGGTCTTTGAAGGAGGATCTCTTGGCTAATCTGATGAGGTGGTGATGTCTGCGGGTGTCGTCCTTGTGGGCTGTGTGGTTGTCCGGAGTGCGTTCGTGGAGCCATATCTTCTCCAGTTTCCGGCATGCGCGTTTGGAGGTCTGCAGCTCGTCGGTGTACCAGGTGGCTCTCTTGCTGGCGTGGTTGTTGGAGGGTTTCTAGAGTGGGGTGAGGGTGTTGGTGTAGTTGTCGATCCACTGTCTGAGGTTGCGGACTGCGGTGTCTGGGTTGGTGGGGTCGGTGGGTGGGTTTTGGGCGAGGGTGGTGATCAGCTGGTCTTCAGTGACCTTGCTCCAGCAGCGGCGAGGTAGCTGTTGGGTGCGGTGTTGCGTGGTTGGTTTATTGAAGGTGAAATGGATGCAGCGGTGGACGGTCCAGTGGCGTTCGGTGGTGTGGTCAAAGGTGACGAGGGTGCCTGTGGAGAAGACGGGGTCCAGTGTGTGGCCAGCGGCGTGGGTGGGTACGGTGACGAGTTGTCTGAGGCCAAGGTTGGCGAGATTGTCGATCAGGGTGGTGGAGTTGGCGTCGTTGTTGTTTTCGAGGTGAAAATTCAGGTCCCCGAGGAGGATGTAGTCCATGGAGGCGAGTGCGTGGGTGCTGGCGAGGTCGGCGATGGAGTTGCTGAATTGAGCTCGGGGTCCGGGGGGTCTCTAGATGAGTGTTCCTCTGAGGGTGGTGTCGGGGTCGGTGTGGATCCGGAAGTGCAGGTGTTCGGCGGTGTTGAGGGTGTCGTCTGCGTGGGTGGTGACCTTGAGGGTGGACTTGTGGACGATGGCTATTCCTCCTCTGATTCCGTTGGCGAGATCCCTGCGGGTGATTTTGTAGCCGTCCGGGATGGCTATGGCGATGTCGGGCGCCGAGGAGGTCTCGATCAGGAAGGCCACATCTGGGGCGGAGGTGTCGAGCAGATCCCAGAGCTCGATGGCGTGTTTGCGTGCGGAGCGGGTGTTGAGGAGTATGCAGCGGAGGTGGTTGGGTCCTGTCCTTGGAGGTTTGGTGGTTGTGTCGCAGGTAAAGCTGCAGGTGTGGCAGGAGAAAGGTCCCTGAGTCTATTTCGGGGCGGCTTGGAAGCAGGAGTGGGCTTGCCTTAGCGTCCTCCATAAGAGAGGGATAAGGAGAGGGGAGCAGCTGGGAGGCAGGAGCAGGGTGTCCAATGGGGTGCCTCAGGGAAGCAGTGGCGGGAGGGGGTGGGGAATGGTGGCAGAACAGGCTGGCGAGAAGATATCTCAGGCCTGCTGACACGGCTCTTCCCCCTAAACGCGACCAAGCAGTCTGCTGGCGCGCAACCACGAGTCTCCCCTGTGATGGGATGATGCTCCGATTGTTTGCCCACTCTATGCTACAACCAACGCCCTACCGAGCCTCGGCCGGTCTATGAAAGGAACACTTCGCCATTGTTGGCTATTGTGCTTTTACTGTTTGGGCAACATTTTGTCCTGATGATGATCCCCTTGATTTTGTAATGGGATCGAAACGCCGTCGACCGTCTTAAACACCATATACTGTGAAATGTTTACCGAATGCGACATGCTCGTAATGGTGTGAATTGAATTTCTGTTATTGTTTTACTCTCAGAAATCCTTAGCTTCTGCCTAAAATTCTTTCTCGTTTTTCTGTTTAATTCTCTACCATGCCAATCTGTAAGCGTTAGGGTACAGGCTTGTGCCCTACTCTGAAGATTTGTTGAAGGTATTTTATGTGACCTAATTCCTGTAAAGTAAAGAATTTTTTACCTCTGTCCGGCTGGACAAGTCACAACTTAATATAGTTCCATTGTATCTATATTTATTGCTGTAGATCTCCCACCACCTTTCTGCTTGGCTTGCTTGAGTCTTTCGGCCACCCTCTCTTTTGCACGTTTTCCGAGGTCATACCAGCGCTTTTTTAGTTTTTCTATTGAGCGATGTGTTACCCCAGTAGCATTTATCTTCTCCTGGCTCACCAGCCATATTTGCCTCTTCTGGGAATCCGGGACATGCAGGGAATGTTTGACAAAGAGCTTATCATGGTCCTTTGTCACTTCCTCTATCGGCACCTCCAGCTCCCTCTCGCTGAATTTGTGCTATCTTTTTCGCTCTCCCGGCCTCCTTTTCCTTCTCCTGGTTGTCCATTTTTGTTTTGGTGTGTCTGCAAGATGTTTGCAAGGCAGCTCCTGTGCTGTAAGGTCTGCTCCCTGCCTCTCCCACTGCTTCAGCCACAGTGTAGCAGCAGGTGTCAGGCCACTTCCTGCTTGTGATGTAATCAGAATGCACCGGAATGGCAGTTTAAATAGTTAGCGATTTCTTAAAATACTGATTCGTTAATACCGATTAGGTAATACGTAATCGCTATTTGCTAATCGGTTAATCTGAATAGGTATTTAATTTTACCGATTTTTAACGATTCACAATTTTTTACCGAATTATTACCTACATCGGATTTTGCAGGTTCTTAACAGCGAATCGGTAAACATCACTATTATGAACTTTCAAATTGTGTTTTACCTACATATGGCCCTTGGTGTCATACTAGACAAAAGGCTCAATCTACACTCTCACATCAATTCCATTGCAAAGAATGCAGATTACAAACTGCGCTTTCTCTGGGAGATTCAATGTTTCTTTCCGGAGAAAGACCTAAAAACCTTGATCCAATCTCTGGTTCTCTCTGATTGGACTATTTCAATTCTCTCCTTGGACCCACAAC
This sequence comes from Lissotriton vulgaris, assembly GCF_964263255.1. Taxonomy (NCBI): domain Eukaryota; kingdom Metazoa; phylum Chordata; class Amphibia; order Caudata; family Salamandridae; genus Lissotriton; species Lissotriton vulgaris. The sequence goes on along the minus strand of NC_141689.1, from coordinate 836,057,053 downwards.
GGAACCCTGAATAGCCAAAAATTCACTCCCATCCTCATGAAAACCATTGACTCCTCAAGCTTGTCTGTACCACACTCAAAAAGAGCTTCATCATTTGCAAAGCTATCAACACCAGCATGTCGGATTATCATGCAGACAAGCTTTCCATCTCTGGTGATTCTCGGCACACCTGCAGACGCAAAAACATCAGACTGTATGTAAACTGAGAAGTGAACAAAAGACAACACAGCAGACTTTTTCAACTGTACACCCAGGATCTGGAACAACATACCCACATCCATGAGGACCTCCCCAATGCTGCTTGAGTTTAGGAAAGAGTTGAATACTCACCTCTTCAAAGAACACTTTGCAACCAATTTACTTTTGAGTGGATGGCCTGTACTCCTCCAGGGCATCGAAGTGAGTTACTCTATTGCCTTGATGGAGGTGCTGCCTGACAAATTTTGAAATGTCCACCAGCCTGGCGAACATTTCAAGTATGGACAAAAATGGTGGTCGAGATGGCGGTTCCTGCCACTGCATTGTAACTTTCCGGATGGCTCTGTCAAACATGATGGAGCCATACGCCAAAGTAACATATTTTTTTATTATCAAAAAGAAAATCCTAAAGTGTGATTTTCTATTTCAAAATTAGAAAAAACAATGCCACCCTCACCATTGTGAAGGTGGCATTGATCACTTTTCAGTGGCCCTTACTGGCAAGTTTTTGGGTATTAAAAAACTGCCATATGTCCACCCCTCTAAATTAAGTGGGCATACGTATAGCCTAGCCTCCGACAGCCCTTACTCTGTCAGGCTGTAGGAGAAGTTTGGCCACAGCAGAGATGGAGTATTCTTTGCCATCCTTAAACTGTAGTGCGCCTGCATGTACATTGGGTGGGAGCGGACTTTAGTGCTGGCGGGAAGGGAACTCTGCTGCTGTTGAAGCAAAGTTCCATTTCAACAAGATATAAATCAGGCACTATATAGAAAAGCATGATCCATACACAACCCAGCGTCATCTCCTCCCACTCATTGACTTTATGCTTGTACGGCTACCGGCTGATTTTTCGCAAAGTTCATGCTATAAAAGTACCATATACCTGCATAAAATGTTCCTGTGACAACTGTTAGGTGTGTGTTTGTTACAGGTCCCCCCACCCTAGGCCTCTACCTGAATACTGGGTGTAGGGGTGCCATATGCAAGAACAGCACGGCTGCAAACTGCATAGTTAAGAAAATTCCTGTGCAACTATATGCAGTACGATTATTATTTATACAGTCTACCAAGACTCTAGCAGACGCCTTCATTAAAAACGTTTTAAGTGGCATGGGAAAAACTAAGCACTTTTTTATTTTTCAGAAATGATAAAAATGAAAAGCCACGTGTAAAATTATCCCGCAAAAGGTCAAGAGTAAAAGCACATTAATGATGCAAAAGCTTTGAGCGGAGGCGGCATTCTTATGTTGTTATCTTGCTCATTAAAAATACCATTACAGGCATGCCAGGAGTATGGTGCACCTTTCTGTAACCTACACTGCATTCTATTACGGGTTTATTATTAGCACTTCGGTTCAAGGCATCCGTTGCTTGATAATTATCCTCTTTTAGAGTAGTTCCACCAATGAAGCATTGCTCATTAAACCAGGGAATGTGTATTAGAAAATAGGGATTGTTCAAAGCAACAATCTTTGGTGGAAAAATCATGTTTTTATTTAATTAATTCCTTAGTCCTTTGTCATCTGGCGGTTGTTGTTTCACTATACATCTTTATTAACACAGTCTCATAAAAAAACATTTTATTGCGCCTGCCACTATTAGTTTTCATTACACAGTGCAGTAATCAATAGGCACTGCTTTCCCATAATCTGTTGCTATCATGCATATAAAAATTAATTTCATTTTCAAACATTATATTTTAACATTACATACAAGTTGGCAGTGGACACTTAATCCACCAAGGAACACTGTCCTCTGAAACATTCAGAGGACAGTGACCTTTTATTTGTGTGGTCAACTGAAGGACTCATTTTCGGTGCTCAAGTCAATGAGCTGGTTGAAAGACGCCCATAGGCACTAATGCATTTATTATAACAATGCTTAAAATACTTATACCTGTTTCCTGCCAGCACATGTTGAATGAGCCCAACCGACTTTCCAGCACTTTGGTCATGTGATAGTCTTTCACCTACCTCTCTACTGCAGAGCCATATCAGGCCTGCCCACCCCCAATCTACATTCCCGTCTCCCCTGCAACACTCCTTGTTCTCCATTTGTGGTGGAATTATGTGACATCGTTGTACTCATCATGCCACAAGTAACACTACCAGTCCTCCTGCTCAAATCCCAATCGTGTCACCCTCTTTCTGCTATTTCTCCCTCGTTTTGGCCCCAGTGGCCTGTCTACAGGGTGTAATTATGTTTTTTTCTCCAATCCCTGCTATTTTCTTCGTGCTTCCCTGCTTCGACCTGCTCCTGTGACTTAGGGGCTAATTAAGATTGCGGGCTGACTCACATCCGCCTGCCGCCCTATCATAAATCTAGACCTCTGACAGATAGTTCTAGTGTGTCGGCTAGCTCGCAGTAGCTTCAGAGCTACTCGTTAGAGGCCCCTGAGCTAAAACAAACTTGCAATCACATTCAATACACTTCCATCACACGCCACAGGATATCCTTTACTTACTTTACTCATTGCTTCAGCACTCCACGCCCTATCAGACGTCACACCCATGTATTTACCCAGTTCCATCCCCATCAATTCTTCCCACTCCTCATAATACTAAAAGAACCATTCCCAATTCTATGTTGCGTATCTACTTCATTAAATTCTACCTCTGCTACCTAAAGCTTCTCCCCTCCATTCTTTGTCCAACACTCCCTCCTCTGTACCTACTCTTAAACTATCACCTACTTCTCACATCCTATAGTCCACCCCTCATATCACAGCACACTCTTCCCACACAGTCAACCATCCATCCTAACTCTATACACATCCCCCCAACAATTCTCCACTCTTACCTAAACTTTATAGATGTTGAGCACCCCAAACATAATTTACAGTTGTCACATCGCACCTCAATCTTCAAGGATATCTGTGGAAACAAACTCCCTTTATCACAACCTTCTCAATGCCTTGGTCAGCCTCTTCATTTTACTATTTACATGGAAGTCAATCACCATTGAGGAGTTCCAAAAGTTTAATTTGACTTGCTTGATGTGGCTTGATATTTGACTTCACTTTTCCTACTCATACCTAGCAAATTACACTAGGTGATTACCTGAGCAACAAGGATACTCTAGACCCAGTACTTCTGAAGAATTTGGCAAATTGCTTCTTCAATTTAAAAGTAAAAATAAGCCTGTCATCCTTGACAAATTAGGGTTGATAAAACATGTGTTGGATGTTCATGTGTCTACATCGTACATTATTATACTGCCTGTACCATCTTTATACCACGAATAAAAGGCAGTATTAGGGATTTTAACACAAATGGAAGATGAACTCATGAGTTATTACTTGTCTCCATTCTGAAGTGTGTTCCAACTATATTCTTATTTATCACTATATCGCTCTATGACAACTCTCCTCTATGCTTGGCTGATCATCATCTCATCATCTGTCTATACATAGAATCTCTTTAAGACTGACTGATCCCATTCAGCAGCAACCTACAGACTCTGGAGTAAGCTGAATATGGGTGACTCCGAAATACCTCTAACCACAAACACTCAACTGAGGACACTAAAACGTGCAGAAAAGCTATACGATGGGATGACCGCAGCACTTGACAAAGCACTCTGGTGGGTCCTGTGCATCCTGGCACCTGTTCCCTTTCCTCATATCAGTATTTTTGTCACAGACCCTGCTTGCAAAACTGGTAAGTAGTGGGGATGAGATACCCCAATCCAGGAATCCCTTTGTTCCCAGTATCCATTACAGTATTCCAGGCACTGTATTCCAGAGCTGTATGGCACCTTGACCTTACTTGTGGATAGACTTTATGGAGCTTGTAATATTGTGGCCTCCAATTCACTGTTCTTTAGTCTCTTGCTTCTGATTTTCTTTGTTATACTTTAAGGAAGGTGGTCTTGTTTCCCTTTCCTGAGTTGCCTATTGTTACTTTTCTCTGTTATTTGCTTAACACGTCTTAAGCATCAGTGTACTTTGGAATTTTCATGTATCATTTAGATTGGTGGATGTTAGACTGCCTTTCATGCAGTTGCTAAAATCACACTGCTGCACGTTGGCGGGGTTTTGCCTTCATTAAATTTCCTGATTTTCAACCTGGAATCTAAGGATTTTCTGGGAGTGGAGCTTAGCACCATCTCTTGACCATTCTTCTAAGTTTCAAATAGTGGTAAGTGGCTCCTATCTTTGATGGGAGGGAATACTAAAATGTGTCAATCTGTATGGAAAAGGAAGTGCCACTGATTGTTTTTTGTAAGCTGGAACAAATAATCATGAAGCAAGTCTGAAGAGTTTTTTGGTCAGGAGTATTTGCTGATTTTCACCCTTAGGAATTCAGGACCTTTATTACGTGTTGCCCAGTGAGTGACACATAATAGCTTGACTGAAGGTATTAATGCAACAGGTAACCAGAGGAGAGCCTTCAAGACATCGGATATGTATGCGCATGTCTTTAATGTAATAGTAATCTTGCAGCAGTTTTCTGAATTCTCTGTGTTCATACCGTGGATGAGAGCGGGATCCTGTGATACAGACCATTTGTGTTATCAATTTTCGAGAAGATGAGCAATGCTTCTACTCATCCCTTTGGTGAAAATCCAAGGCTAGAAAAATGCAATGGCGCCTCTTCATAGTGTGGAAGGCCAACTTGTTTGGTTTGTCCATTTGGGTTTTTACTAACAGTGCAAGGTCCATGAAAATTCCAAGATTTCATACTTCTTTTGACATTTGTATCTGTGGACATAATGAACTGACCAGAGTGTTAATGGATCACATAATTTCCAGTATCCACCAGAGTGTATTTCAGATTTGAATGCTCTTAGTTTAAAAAAGTTCCATGTCAACAAATGGTCTAGGGCTTTGAGAAAGTTTTAGAGTTTTGAGTTTCATATATCCATGGGGTTTGAGTATTATTTGTGTGTCATCCACATAATTGTTTTTTATAAACAAACAAGGGGACCCGATGGGTAGCTAAGGACCTCGGGTAGTAATTATTTCATCAAACAATGGTCCTTAGAGCGAGAATCTAAAAAACAAATGAGATATAGACCTAAATGGGTACTAGATATATATTCAATGCCCAGCCGGGCAGAGAATTTTTAATATGCATTGTATTTAAGAGTAGCAAATGATACAAGAACACAATACAGCGGGAAGCAATATGGCACCTGATACAAGAGACAAGGAGCAAACAAACAATAGACAGAACAAGTTACAGGCAAAACTGGAACAAAGGTTGCTTGTACTAATCATAGAATAAAGCAAGCTAACCAACAAATTAACCACATTATTTATGCACATTGGACCATAGTGGTACTATTTCAAGCTGTCGACGACGTTTCGATCCTAAGCTCATTAAATAAAGGGATCATCCTCAGGAATAAACAATTGAGATTGCCCTATGCAGGATATGCAATTGTATGTTTTTGAAGCTGTAGTTGTGGGACACCTTCTTAGTGTATGCTAGAATGTAGACAGGCAGAGATAAAGTGGAGGCATGCATACTTGGATAGGGATAAGCTGCACTGGAAAGTCAAGCGTGGGGAATACAAGAAGGAGATTCACAGAGCTAAGGTGGAACATTTCTCGAGGATGATCCTCGATGCCCCAAATAGCTCTCGTAGTATCTTTAACATCTTGAATAATCTTACCAGTCCAGAGTGTGTTAAGAACGACTTCCCCCCTTCGCAGGAACTATTCGGGAACCAAGCTAGGTTCTTTCAGGATAAAATCAAACTGATCATTAATGATTTGGGGGTGAGTCAACAACCATCATTGGTAACAACTGACGGTAGCAGCCTGCTGACTCCCGACACTTTGTCTGCATTGGGAGGAGTTGAGCCTCTCGCAGAATTTGTACAGCTGTCAGTGGAGGAGTTTAGGGAAGTGGCTCTCGGTATAACATCTGGGTCCCCGTTGGACCCGCTCCCTTTAAAAATCTGGAAGGAGTATGAGCCGGAGCTCTTCCCTACGCTCAGGCGGGTATGTAACCAGTCTCTTGCTACGTGTAGGGTTCCATCACAATGGAAACAAGCGATGGTGACCCCTCTATTAAAAAAGCCCTCCCTTGATCCGAACTCTCCTAAGAACTTCAGACCTATTTCGCTCCTACCCTATCCAGCTAAGATTGCAGAGCGGGTGGTGGCAGGTACCCTCTCTAAACATCTCGAACAGCATCAGCTCTTGGACGAAGCACAATTTGGCTTTCGTCCAGCTCATGGCACCGAGACGGCCCTTGTGACAGTACTGGACGAGCTTCGTTGGTGGGCAGACAGGGGACAGGCAGGGGTTTTGATCCTGCTTGACCTGTCTGCCGCCTTCGACACGGTGAACCATGATATTTTGCTGGGCAGGCGGAGAAAGGTTGGAGTTGTGGGGAGTGCCCTACGATGGTTTGAGTCCTTCCTTCAAGGCAGGGAACAGGCTGTTTCCCTTCCGCCCTTTCAATCTGCCTTCTCCACCATCTCGTATGGCGTTCCACAGGGCTCGGCAATTAGCCCAGTTCTCTTTAACATCTATATGAAGCCCTTAATAGCGGTCATCAAACATTTTAGGATCGAAATTGTCAACTACGCTGATGACACACAGCTGATTCTGTCCTTGGAGGGGAATGATCATACCTCATTGGAGGAATTCTGCAGCTGCATGCGAGCCACTGCAGAATGGCTGGGAGCCAATTCGTTGCAATTTAACTCGGGGAAGACTGAGGTGCTCTATTGCCCTAGGCCTAGGATAAGTTCCTCCTTACCTGACAACTTTTGGCCGAAGGACTTTACCTCTTTGGTCCAGCCGGTGAAGGTAGTTCGGAACCTGGGGGTCATGTTCAACATTGATCTCTCCTTGGAGGCGCATGTCTCTAAGGTGGTAGCTAGTTGTATGGCTATTATTCGCCCTCTGAGAAAAATCTTGCCCTTGTTACCGCCCACTGCACGGATAGAGGTGGTACGTTGCACTGTGCTAAGCAGGTTAGATTACTGCAACGCCCTGCTGCTGGAGTCCCCGAGCTACCTTATGGATAGGCTTCAGAGGCTCCAGTCCGCAGCTGCCAAACTGGCCTTAGTTTGGCCTCCGAGATCCTCTTCTGCTACGGCCTTGGCTCAGCTACATTGGCTCCCAGTGAGGGAGAGGGTGACCTTTAAGTCCTTGTGTCTGACCTTCAAAGCCCTTCATGGGCTGGGCCCGGTCTGCCTTCAAAGGATGTTTTTATGGTATGTACCAGCACGTTTGTTGCGCTCCTCCCTGGCCAGGGTGGTGGCTGTACCTAGGTTTAAAAGATCTAGAGCTGGAGGCAGATCATTTAGTGTGGCTGCGGCCAAGCTATGGAATTCTCTGCCCATGGAACTTAGGCAGATTGATTGCCTGCCTGCTTTTAGAAAGCAGCTAAAAACTTGGCTTTTTCCACGCTTGCCATAACCTTCCATTGCCTCCAACTGCCCTTCCTTTCCGCTTTTGTCACTGCCAGCGCCAGGATGCCTCTTGAGGTGATAGCGCGCTTTACAAGTGCAATAAATAAAATAGCAGATTTACAACTTCTGGTGCATCCCTGCAAATCATCAGCAGTGCACCAAGAAAGATGTGCCACACAAAACTACCCGTGTGCCACCATGGATGCACCGCATTTACAATGCGGCGCACCGTGAAGCACAGACAGGCAGATGTGTGACGTATCTGCCAGCGTAAGGTTGGCGCAGTGCGAGAGGCGTGTCGCGTGCGCGACACAACTCCAGCACTGTGTCAACCCGGCCTATCTCCAATATGCTGCGTCACGCCTTATGCCTGCTTCAAGCAGGCACAAGGTTTTTACGCAGCAGCGTCGGAAAGTGACTGAGTGAAATCTTGTAGATTTCACTACATCACTTTTCCAAGGCTTTCCTCCGACGGAAAGCCCACACCGCGACGGAACGCCCACATGAAACCTGATGCAGATTTCATGTGGCTCAGTGCTTTGCCTAGATGCGTCACGTTGTAAATAAGTCGCAACGTGGTGCATGGTTTACGCCGCCGCTGCAATCACAAAAGTGACACAACAGCGGCGTAAAAGTGTTGTAAGGGGATTGTAAATCTGCCCCGTGGGGTTTGGCCTCTACTTGTTCTGACATTCCAACAATGTATTAAGGAACTGGATTGATAGATTTGATTCTCCAAAAGTTTAATTTGGACAGAAATGTGAACTTGATTTTTCATTGCTGTTTATTCCGTATTACCTAGCCTTTTTTTTTATGATGAGCCCATTACGACACTTGACTTCGATGAAGACACTTGGGTGTTCAGTGATTATGAATCTTATTACTGTTTAAGCACAGAGATAGGTTTATTTGCTCCAAAGTACAAACACAGCAGTTACAAACACGAAAGGGTTTACTGTTGAAAAATTATAATAACTAGAGAAATGAACCTCTTCAGAGGCAGGCAAGGAAGCCAAAGGATTAGATCCCAGTATTCATTAAAGAAGCAAATGACATTATCTCTGCCTGCATAATTAAGAAGATGCAGAGACCCAAGTACATAGGTTTTTGGTTTGTGTTTTGGGAAGGGCTCCTAAATGCGGGGGGCAGTCTTTCGGTCACTTTCAGCTTTTCTCCAAGCTCCTCAAGGCTTTCTCCCAGGCATTCCGAGGCAGTTATTTCAAAATGCATGCAAAGGGGAGGCACGTGTGACATGACCCAAGATGGCCGCCTGACTCCAGAACTTCGCGCTGTCTCAGGCACTGCCGTTGTAATTACGGTGGTTTTCGGCGCTGCTTTTCTTCTATAGTGGGTGCCTTTTTAAGCATGAATACCAGCTCCATGTGAAGTTGCTGTCTCTTCTCTACTATGCTCCTGGCTCGACCCTACATTTACCAGTTGACTTTGAAGGCTGCCTAGAGGCCGACATTTTGTATTTTTGCATCTTGAGGATTCCTCTACAGAGCTTGGCAAGATTGGATTGTGACCATATGGTTTCATTATATGTGAGTCTCCCTCTCATTTCTGCCATATTGCATGTACTTTTTCACGGGGAGGAACAGTTTCTAGAGGGATTCCGCTGTTTGCTGAGTGCTCTATGCCCAATATTGTTTTCTACCTCAAAAGATTGTCCTGGTTCTACTAACTTGGTGTGATGGGCAAAAGCAAGGAGTTATTTCACTCTAAGAAGAGACACACCATTAGCGAGCCCTTCGTCAGCTCTGCTCATGCTGTTCCTTCCATTAATTGTTTGTATCTCTCTAGGGAAATTACTCAGTCTCCCTCATCTCAACCTTTGGCTTTGCCTATTCCTGCACCTAAAGTATAGTTACCACCTTCTGCCAATAAAAGGCTCAAGCAGGATCCTCCTTCTTTGCTCAAAACTCTGTCCCCTGTATCTTTGGACATGGTTTTGAAAGAAATTCGTGCTCTGAGACCTTTTGTTGAGGAAACAAATACTCGTCTATTAGACTCTGTACAATAAATCGTCGTCTATGGATTCTCGTTTATCCTTGATGGAAAACAGGTCAGTGACGCACAGGATTCATCATCAGAATTACTTCTTTGGAGAGAGAGAGGTTTTGTTACTTAAAAAGTCTGCTGGATATCTTGTAAATAGAAATCAGTGCAATAATCTTTGCTTATATGGCCTTACAGAGGGCAGTGAGGGAGATGACCCTGTTACTTATTTTAACACTTTTCTCCCACACCTTCTGGGCCTTCCTGTGTCAACCAAATTAAATATCCAACATGCGCACAGACTAGGTCTGCACCTATCTTCTTCATCTGCTCCTTTATAATCCTGCAGAGTAATTCTTTTATATTTTAAATTTACTGATCTGTTACAAGTCTTAACCTCTTCCATGCTCATGACAAGGTCAGCTCGTCATGAGGCACAGTGGAGCTGTGCTTATGACGAGTTGACCTTGTAATGAACAATGGGGTTCACCAAAATGCAGCACAGGAGGGGAAAACCCCTTAGCAGCCAAGGTGTTAAATGCTGCCATGCTCAAGAAACAACTACTTTGGTCTGGCGCAAGATTGTTTTTGTCTCAAAATATTTCTACGTCTACTGCTAAACGACGGAAGGAATTCCTAAATCTCACCCTGCGCTTCGCACTCTCAGTGTATGCTATGGTTTATTCCACCCTTGTTTGTTTAAGGTTACCTTTCAGAACAAGACTTCGTAATTTAAAGATCCTGCAGATCTTAGGAAATATATTCATTATCACTGTACATCCTCAATCGAGATTGCTGGTCCTTCCACTATAAGTTGACTTTAATTTTTATCATTTACAGTGTTTCATTCCTATTGTTTGCTCTGTAGATTGTTGATCTTGTAATCTGCTTTTTTGATCACATTGATTCATTAATGTTATGGAAGGTTTCTTGGAATCCCTGTGCACTCGCTTCCTGTTTGTGTTATATGGCATCCTGATGTGGTTTGTTGTCACCTGTTAGATGTGCTATCTTCATATTGCCACTCCTTAATTTTCCTGTCTTCCCATGAAGGTCTGTATTACAGTCATCAGGTTCCGTCATGTACTGTCTCTTCTTGTAATCTATTTTCTTCCCTTCCTTTCTTCCCTATTCTACTCTTTTATCCCTTTCCCATTTGATGATATCATTGCCGTGTTTTCCTTCTCCACTTTTCTTCTTTCACTATCTATTCTTTTCGTTCTTTCGCTGCTGATCATGCAGTTATATATGTTTTCTTGTTATTTTACATTCAGGTATTTCTTGGAATGTGAAAGGTTTTGTTAATCCTATTAAGAGACTGAGAATGTTATCCCATTTAGCCTCTATAATCCAGATTTGTTTTTTTTTGTAGCAAAAAACACATCTCAAGGAGTCAGGGGCATTAAAGTTGAAACGGGGTTGGACAGGTTCTGTTTTAGTCTCCCCTACTTCCACCAAGAAAAACTGAGTAATTCTTTTGTGTCATAAAAAATCAAAATGTAAACTGATTCTGAGGGTAGGTGGTTGTGACCTAAATTGCTCATGAAAAATATTTATTGAATATGGTCTGACTCAACCAGACTATTCATTTTGGCCTACTGTTGCAAAATAATTTACTCAATTTAGGGATGAATTTTGATATTTTGGGGGTTGATTGTAATCAGATTATTGATCCCTTTATCGATCATCAATCCCAAATTTGCTTTATTTCCCATAAATCTCATAAACAGTTTATGGATGCATAAAGATTATGTCATCCAGATGCAATAGACTTTTCTCTTTTCTCTCCACCTCATAGCTCCCTCTCTCAATTAGACAATATCTTTTTTTTTTTTTAAATCTTCAACTCGAAACCTCATCTCTTCCTTCATTGAACCTATTGCTATTTCTAATCATGCTGTGGCTATTGCTGATATTGACTTGCTTCGTTTGCAGCCCAGATCCTCTCGATTTAATAATCTTCTTCTACAGCATCTGCTTTTTCCACGTCATTTATCTCTTTGCTGATGATTTTTTCTTTTGAATTTTGAAGTGAATTTCTCTTCTCATTTATTAGGGACAATTTTCAAGCCACAGCTCACCGATTTATAATGGACTAAGGGGCATATGTAGGTAATTTTCATTTTGCGATTCTCAAATTGCCATTTTTAGGGAATCGCAATTAGAGAATCGCAAAACAAAATGTAGGTAGGATTAGCACATTTTATTGCAAATCCCAGTTATTTCTTATTTACGAATCGGAAATTGCGATTCGCAAATAAGGAATACCTTCTCATTCATTCCTATGGGCTATAAGGCCCATAGGAATGAGTGGGAAGACATTCTCAATTTGCGATTCTCAATTAGAGAATCGCAAATTGAGAATGCAATTTCAAGGTTGTAAGGGTGTCAATAGGACACCCTTTTGCACCCCCCTTGAAATTGGCATGTGTGCACATGTGGCCCACATACATGCCCTAAGGGCATGTATGTGACCCACATGGAACTTTGAAAAATGCCAAAAAGTGCATTTTTCAAAGAAATCGCAAAATACCACCAACCTGAAGTCAGTGGTATTTTGCGATTCCTCAAGCCAAAAGTCGCACAACTTGAGTGCTTCCTACATTGCATTTAAGGAATCGCAATTTGTGATTCCTTAAATGCAATAGCAACCATATTTTGCATGTGGGTTTTTGTGTGCTACATAGCACACTGCCCTAATTGCGATCGCAAATGCTGAAATTCTGCGAATTTCAGCATTAGCGAGCGCAATTAGGCTTCCAACATATGACTACATATGACTCATTGTGACATGTATTATTAATAAAGCTCACCATACACAAAAATGCCTGCAAAATTTTTCATGAAAGGGAATGAGGTAGTAGGCCATGGATTTCCTTAACCGCTATTTAAGCTCTGCCGGCTTCCATGGGAAGGCACTACATTTGATCTCCAATGAAAAGTTAGGGGTTTACTTTTGGATTTTCTTTCTTGTGTGCTGGGTTGAGAACCTGGTCATTCAAACATATTTTAAGAAACATTGGTGTATATTTGTAGGGGATAGCACCAACAGAACATCACTTTTAGGGATGTTCTTGTGGCACCATGCCCTTCTTCATACTGATAAAGCTGTGCTAAGCCACTTTTTGTGGCTTAATGCAGCCTTGTAAATATGCCCCGTTACATGCATCACTTGCATGAAAGAAGCGTGCAATGGGTGTTGCAATGGGTGTTGCAATGGGCATTCCACCGCAACACCCATAGCTTTTTGATGCTGCCCCAGATTTACAGTATGTATAAATTTGAGGCAGTTTTAAATACTAATGCAATGCAAGAGCAAGCAATAAAATGGCGAAATGAGCAGAAATACTTTTATTTCTCCTAATTTTTCTTTTTTTAGGTGTGCAGCCTTTCTGACGAACTGTTCATGGCGGGGACACCACTATAGCAGACTCAGCGGAAAGGTAGAAAAAGAGGTGAAAACTCAGGGTTCCACTTCGGAATATGTGTTGGATGCCATTGTCCAGATACTTCCAGTGTTGCTGCCACCTGACCACAAAGCTTTGAAACACTGTTGTCACTAGAATCGAAGGAAGGCTTTACTGTCATTTCTCCTATGTAGTGCATGGTAACAGTTTGTGATATATAGCATGCAACAAAACATACAATACACATGACCTGCATATACATTACGACACATACACAACATATAAATTAATTTTGTGACATTCACACATAGTACTTACCTATCTTTACAGCAGAGAAATGTCACTCCATCAGAAGTCTGCCGACAAGAGATCGCAAATCTATTGGGAAAATCTAAACCGGCTTGGCAGTATACTGCCATCCTGATGGCAACAGAGCACTCCAGCTGCAATTTTGTAATACAGCAGGTGGAAGACCGCCGACACCACGGTCTTCTTGGGACCGTCAATGTGGCAGTCCAACAGTAAGGCCACCAAACTCATAATCAGACCCTTGGACTCCAGCTACATGATGCCATCTCTTGAAAATCAGTGGTCCACAGTTATTTTGTGATATAATGATTTACACTCTCCACTGATCCTGAGTTTACAAATTGCTGATTCCATTTTCATGACTAAAAGCTATTCAGGATCCTAAAATTGACTGGTGCCAAAGAAGTGAATTGGATTAGAGGGACCTTCCTCCTTTCTTCCTTTAAAATGAAAAGATACTTTTGGCCCTTCTTCAGACCCATTACCTCAATGCTTCATCCTGCTTCCTGTTGTTGGGTCTGTGCATGGCCTTCGGGCCAACCCTTTAATCTTTAGGCTCTTTCCTGTAAGCTTCCACTGTCACCTCATTCTGCTGAGATTCCAGCTGCCCTTCCAACATTTGAGTCCACATCACATAAGAAGGGCACTGAAAGGGTTGATTCCAAGCCAATTTTAGTTTTGGTCTTACTCGTTTTGTAAATAGTTGAAGAGCTGGAGCAGCAGTATTTTACCTCCTTATAAATTTGATTTAGACTGGACATGTATGGACATTAGTGGAGAAGTGTGGCTCAATGATTAGAGTGGCAGACCCTGATGCAGAGGTCTAGCCCTGGACCAGGGTTCAATTCCCCACCTCGGCGGGTCTTGGGCTCAAAATTCCACGGACCTGATAATTCTCGCCTCGGTGCCTATTCCAATCATGGAGTCCCACTCTGCAACTCTGGGCAATAGCTTGCTTAATCTCCACAACGGCCCCCACAACGCTAAGGATGTCTGGCCTCCACCTTGGGGGTGCCCAGGACTGGACGCCTCACAGGGAAAGCCAGGATGGGTTCCACAGCGGTATTCGTACAAGTGCCTTGAGACCCTTGCGGGTGAGTAGTGCGCTATACAAGTATCAATTAACATTACATTACATTACATTACATGTATCAGCATTTTCTGACACCTTTACATAAATTACAGAACAACAGAAGACAACACATTTACATAACACAAAGCAAAAACATACTACACATAAAACATAACAGGACACAACACAAAAATCAAAACAGAAAGTGTTAGAAATTGGATTTCTGGTTGGCAGATGTATGTACATGTCCAAGCAGGAACCACAATCCTAGCCACGGTAAGTGTAGTACACAATAAAAGTTTACCTATCGTCACCCTCTTGTAACTTCCCACACAGGAGTCAGACTAAGCTAAAGAGGCAATGTGTAAAATATTTGTGGACACACACACACACACACAGGGTAACCAAAAAAAAGCAGGGCAAAAGTACTCCACACCAGTTTAGAAATATAGTCAATATATATCTGAGTAAAACAAGACCAAAATGATAAAAATCCAAAATACACAAATCAAGATAACATTTTGCGAGATTAAATCAATCTGCAGTGTTTAGAAATCAATAGCTCCAACTGGGGCTATCTGGTCACGATTGACCCCGTCAAATCCACAAGTTCAGTCGAACCGCGATGGAGTGTGGGCCGGATATAGAAGGCAAGCAGACCTGCTGACAGTATCAAGGATGCTTCGAAGTTCAGGAATGATACATTGATCAAAGAAGGGGATGCGTCACTGTTAAAGGCAATGCATAATTTCTGAAGTCGGAGCAACACAGTTGATGCACGATGTCAAGAAGCGATGTGCTTTGGGCCAATGCATTGTTGTTGAACTGCTGAGTTGCACTGGGGGCCAGGGATGGTGCCTCTCAGACGTCGGTGATGTGTCTGTGGGTCGGGCAACAGCGGCGATGCGGAGGCACTGAGGTGGCAAAGTCGGGGTTGTGTTGTAAGTCACAGTCATTACATCGCAGTTGGTAAATGGTGTCTGCGACTCCAGTGCAGGCCGCAGCGATGTGCCACAATCTCAGGGAAATGTGCCAGTTCCAATCGATCAATCAGGGTCAATGTGTCGGTTTCATGGGCATTAGCATGAAACACTTACTTCCAAGGGCCCAGTACTGGATTGGCACCACTTAAAAGAGCAGGACTCATAGCAGACAAGCCCAGGTGCTGGTAGCAAAATGCAGCTGAAGTCCTTGATATCCCCACCGCTACAGAAACAGGAGGCAATTCCAACAAACCCTTGGAGAACCTTTAGAGATGCAGTGTGTAGAGAGTCAAGTCCAGCCCTCTCGCTCCCAGACAAGAAGCAGCAGGCCAGTACAGCAAAGCAAGCAGCAAAGTGGCAACCCCTCCCTGGCAGCACAACAACTCTTCTTCCTGGTAGAATGCCCTCAGTTCCAGAAGTGTTCCAAGTATTTGGTGTCAGAGGTCCATTACTTATACCCATTTTAGCCATTGAAGTTCAGAGACTTCAGAGAAAGGGATTTGCACTGCATAAGACCCGGCCCTATCCTGTCCTGTCTCCAGACACACTACAGGGTTGTCTGCAACTCTTTCTGTGGGGACAGGCACAGGCCTATTCAGAGGCAAGTATAAGCTCCTCCCTCTTACTCTAGCTCAGGAAGACCCATCAGCCTGGTGATGGGCCATCAGGATATGCAGGGCACACCTCAGCTCCATTTGTGTGTGACTGTCTAGAGTAGAGAGTATGCACAAAGTACAGCTGTCACCCAACCCAGGCATATATTTTAGAGACAAGCAGAGGCGCGAAATGGTTAAAGTAAGAAAACGTTAACTTTCTAAAAGTACATATTCAGGACTGCAACTTAAAAACCAACTTTACTAAAAGAAG
This sequence comes from Lissotriton vulgaris, assembly GCF_964263255.1. NCBI lineage: Eukaryota > Metazoa > Chordata > Amphibia > Caudata > Salamandridae > Lissotriton > Lissotriton vulgaris. Next base: position 836,040,844 of record NC_141689.1, on the reverse strand, counting down.
TGTGTTTTAAAATGGGAGTCCAGACACCAAATGTACTTTCCCCACCTTTTCCCAATTGGAAGTTACACTTGTAAAGTGCTACAAGGCAGCTCCAATGCTAGCCTATGACAGAGCTAGACCTTGCTAAAGTGAAAAATGAATTCTGCAGTTTTTCACTACCAGGATATGTAAAACCTTTTAAAGTCTGGTATTACGAAAAACGAACAGTTCTTGGCCATTGCTTTTTTGTCAGGTCTAGCTAACATATACATTTCTTCTCTAGCAAGAAAATTATTAAAACAGACTAATATTGCTCTGGGATATTATTCCTCCCGCTGACGAGGTTCCCTTATAGAAAACGGAAATCGGTCTGCTCTTTGTATGTCTTTGGACCAATCCCTAGATATTAGTTCAGGAAATGGTTCAGTTGATAACTCAATAATAAACTTTCTTGCATCGGCCCCCTCTTTTTTCTCTGGTATCCCAAGAAAGCGTACATTTTTTCTGCGCGCCTGATTTTCCAGACCTGATAGTTTATATGCAATATCATCCTTATGAGCTTTGGCTTTCTCAAGTTCGTGCTTTTGATTCATTGTCTCTTCCTCCAACACCATGATCCTTCCCTCGGCTTCTGTGACTCTGTCAGCCGTTTCAGTACAGAAATTAATTGCTCTCCGAACAGCATTTTTCACTTTGGAGCATGTTGCCTGAGTACGCTGATTCTCAGCTTTACTTTCCGCACAATGGGTCATCATGGTGTTGTAAATAGTAGTTAATGTAATCTCTGTAGGGTTTTTAGAGGTATTCTCACTCTCCCCATGTTCAGTTCCAGTTGCAATTGCATTTAATCCCGCTCCATCCAATGGTTCCAGGGTAGCCCTTTTGTGTACTTCTGAACTTAGTTCAGTATCCTTAAGAGTAATGCGTTGTGATCCTTTTTTTCTTCGCCTTTTAACCGCGACACACTTGTGTTCGGTGAAACTGACATGCTGATGAAGACGAAGATTTTGTGCTGGCACCAGATAACGGGGATTAAGGTGATAAGAAGAGGCGTACGAATTTAGCGAAAATACTGGTAGATTATTGGCAAAGAGGCTAAGGGAGAGGGCAGTTTACAATGACATCCCAAAAATTATGGATTTACAAGGGACTTTGCAGGAAACTAAGGCGGGTGTTTTTGAGGCATTTCAAGGATTTTACCAAACATTATATAGTAATCCGGGGTTTGGAATGGGCGCTGGGGATGAGAAGGAGTATTTCTGTGAGTTGACTTCTGAGACACTGCCAGATCGCTGCAAAACAACATTATCTATCCCTCTGAATTGTACTGAGGTGGAATCAGCACTTTTAGGTTTGGCACAGGGTAAGGCTATGTACCCCGATAGCATCCCTTTAGAATTTTATCGTACGTTTTGGAATGTATTAAAGATTGAATTGGTGGAAGTATGTTAACAGGCTTTTCTAGGCAAGGCACCAGATTCATGGTCTAAAGCAACGATTGTAGTTTTCAAAAAGAAAGGGGAAAAAAGAAACAGAATTGGGCTCATATAGGCCAATTTTGTTACTGAATACAGACAGTAAGATTTAATCTAAAATTCTGGCGAACAGGATGAGTGACCTGATTCCTGGGCTAGTCTCAGTAAGGCAGCAGGGGTTTATCCAGCACAGAGACACTACTGACCATATTAAAAGGATTGTCTCCATACTGGACTGGTCACAGAGTAGTAAATCTCCCATGGGCGTGGCCCTGTTGGATGCCGAAAAGGCATTTGACAGGGTCTTGTGGCGGTTCCTGTGGGCAGTCTTGGTTTGGAAGGGATTTCCATCAGAGTTTATTACAGCTATACAAACTCTGTATTCTCATCCATCAGCTGTAATTCGTGTAAGTGGGGATGTTTCTGGTGAGGTTGCGATTGCAAGGGGGACGAGACAAGGCTGTCCCTGTTCCCCCTTGCTGTTCACTTTATATATTGACCCCTTTATAGCTACTTTAGAGAGAGATAGATTAATAAAACCTGTGCAGATAAACACCGGATCCATCAAAGTATTTGCGTACGCAGATGATATCGCTGTGGTAACGTCAAATATTGCTGATGCTTTACCCGGTATAATTGAGGATGCGGGAGTCTTTGGGAAATTTTCTGGTTACAAACTAAATGTTACTAAAACTCAAATGATCCACTCACAGACAGGCTGCCCTGAAAATATGACCTTCGAGACCGAAGCAAATTATCTCGGTATTAAGATCATATCGAAGGTCGAGGGTATTATTTCTATAAATCTTGATCCCATTATTGTCTCTTCCAATAAAACCTTAGAAAGGATTAACAACCTACATCTTTCACTTTTTGGTCGTAGTAACGTCCTAAAATTTTTTATTTTCCCTAAATTTTTGTATGTATTCCGTGCCATCCCATTTTTAATACCTGCCGTTTTTTTTGCTCCAATTGAGAGAATGTGCTCAAGGTTTCTTTGGGGCTATCACCGTGCTAGACGAGCTTTGAAAAGGTGTATTTTACCTAGAGAGAGAGGAGGCTGGGCGGTCCCTGATTTTCAACTATAACATTGGACTGCTATATTGCAACATATGGGGTGCTAATCTTGCCGGAAGATCTAACACCAGATTTTGCTGCCCCCTCAATTTATGAGATGCTATTGGGATCAGAAGCAAAGCAGTGCTTAAATCATGTAATTGAGCCAAGTTATTATTAAAAAAACTAAATTTAAGGCTGTAATTGCAGCATATGTAATATGGAGAAAAACAAAAAAGAAATTAGGGATAGGCCCGAATTTGAGTGTCTATACCCCTCTTCAAAATTGTTCTCTGCTACCTGAGATTTTTGGTGATCATGTAATGGCAAGATGGCCTAATCTGGGTATTTGACAATGCGTATATTGAGGCAAATGCTCAGCTTATTTTATATCAGAGTTTTTAAATCAGCTTTTTTGAAGTTTTTAGGCGCCACACAGGTAACGCCCAACGTCCCAGGACGTCAACAATATATAGACACTTTGTGTTTCTAGTGGGTCACTAGATCCATTCCTGTAGGCACACCATATTCCCTTAGAACAAAAAAGGGTTCCAACCAATTTTATTGATCAAGTTCTTTAGTGTTTTAATTCTTAACACTTTTTGTAGTTTGATCATAATATCTTATTTCATGTTTTCTCATTTAATTTTCATATATGTAACATTCGACATTGTTAATGATACATCCAATGCATTTCGGGCATTTGTTTCAGCCCTTCATCAGGGAATAACACTAAAATAATAAGAAAATAAACAGTAAGAAAAATAAATACTATGTGCATTAAATATCCTAGTAAAGTTATTACATCATCCACAGTTATTATACCAATTAAACATCAATGATCTTACATCCATGGTAAATATATAGGTGCAATGTGATTATATATGGTTAGCAATCTCTATATATCAACCTTAATACTCATGAGTTATAAAAACAGGTATCTGGCGACTCGCACCTCACTCACATGTCTGTTTCTATTTCATGGGCGTCAGTATCTGTGATACGAGCTAAAAACAAAAATACGAACAGTCAAACCTCATCCTAAGGTTCTAAGATAGCGTAACCTAGTTTCAACTAATGTTTAGTGCTTGTCAGTTTAAATGTGCACTAACCTTGCTTGTACAGTCCGTACACCTTCACAAATCTCCGCAGCATTAGTCCGTCTATTAAAACGCCAAACACGTCTACTGGGTCTGTTAGTTATTCCGCCATTTTAATTTCAAAAAGGTTCCGGTCATGTGACTAGTAGACCTAAACAAAAGAATATCGTCTCCGTCTAATCTTTGTAATCTCCGCGTATTTTCCTATGGCGTAAACAGTCTCATGTATCTAGTGAAACAATCAGTCAAGGCTACTGATAAAAAAAGGATAGTAAGAGTCTTAGAATGATTCGGTTATTTCAAAATAAAGTTCCATGATAAACACACTGCCATATAAAACAATGCTATTGGGTAGATTCGAACCCTTAATGTTATGTGTCAAAAGACATCGTATATCATGTAAATTAGTGTGTGGAGCTACTAGGGTGGTATAAGATATCTGGCAATATTCATGCAGGTCATTGAAAATAATAATAACACAATTCGAATAACCATTAATGTGTAAAGAAAAATAAATATATCACAGTAACTACTGTATAGGTCATGGAACATTACCAAAACTTCATAGGTAACAAGACAGTTCAATCCGGTCATTAAGACCATTGGGTTTCTGTGATGACAGTTTTTGAATCCAATAATTCTCTTTTTTTAGAAGATGCTTAGTATTGTCTCTTCCTTCCACTTTCTCAACAGTTTCTAATATTGTGAATTTTAGTTGAGATATGTTGTGTTTTTCTTCCAAAAAATGAGCAGCAATCGAAGATTTCATATTTTTAGTCCATATATTAGATTTGTGCTCAGTATGTCTGGTTTTTATGCGTCTCTCAGTTTTACCAATAAATAATTTTCCGCAAGGACATTTTAGTGCGTAAATGACATTAGCTGTGTCACACGTAGCATTTACCTTTAGTTTTATTTCAAATCCTTTCATCGGATGGTTAATCTTATTGCCTTTAATTATACTGTTGCAGTTCCCACAGTTAAGGCAAGCTTTGGTTCCTTTGAATATTTCCGTCTTTTGAGGTTTGTATTGTAATATCTCTCCTAAGTTGCGGGCTCTTGTATATGCAAATAGTGGTGGATTTTTAAATGCTTTGTTAAAGTCTGGTTCTAAAGTTAGTATATTCCAATGTTTTGAAACAATTCTTCTGAATTTAGTACTGGAGGTCGAGTATTTAGAAACTACTACCATCCTGGTTTGTTCCTTTTTCTTTGTATTTATTAGTAATTCTTGTCTGTTCAGTGTGTCTATTTTTTTACTGGACTCTTCAATTATATTCTCAGAGTACCCTTTTCTTTGTTTTTTCAAGTTGGGTTCATGAAAACTGGAAAAATGTAGCATGTTATTTCTATCCGTGTTTTTAATGTGCAAGTCTGTTTCAAAACCTTTGTTGGTAATTGATACTTTCACGTCTAAGAAGGTGACTGATGTCTTTGAGATGTCCCATGTAAGTTGTATGCGATCATCAATATTATTGAATTCTGTGAGAGCAGTTTGTAATTCTTCTTGAGAGCTTTTCCATACGATAAATATATCGTCTATATATCGAATTAGCAATTTAAGGTTGTTTTTCCATTTGGTTTTGGTAAAGATATGAGTTTCCTCATAAGTCTGCATGAAAATGTTTGCATAAGTCGGTGCTGCTGAATTGCCCATCGCCATTTCTACCAGTTGTTGATACCATGTTTTTTTGTATCGAAAATAACTGTGATATAGTGTGAATATCATTAGTTCCATTAAAAACGTTTGAAATTGTAGGTCCAAATCAGTATTTAATAGGGCTTTTTCCACTGCCTGCTTCTAAGCCTAGAGAGTAGGGTATTGAAGTATAAAGAGAACAGACATCTGCAGTACATAATATTAGATTCTAATTTGGTTCAATGGTTATACCTTCCAGTTTGAACAAAAAGTCAGTAGTATCCTTCACATAAGTATTTTTGACTGTTGCCTGTAAATGCTTGTCTAGCAATTGGCCAATAGGTTCGTGCAAGCTCCCACACGTAGAGACAATTGGTTGCAATGGAGGATTTTTTAAGTTCTTATGAATTTTTGGTGTCATGCGTAGGACTGGACTTTTAGGATTAGCTTTAGTAAGAAATTTCTTTAATTAAGGTACTCGCATGTAACTTTTGATTAATTTGTCTATTTGTGAGGTATTTGAGTTGTTTTTGGTGTCATGCGTAGGACTGGACTTTTAGGATTAGCTTTAGTCTGTCTTCGTTTTTTCATTGATAGTTCCCATTTCATAAGCTTTTTCTATGATATTTTTTAAAGGTTTAATGAATTCCATAGTAGGGTTTCCATCTAGTTTCATGTAAGTGTTCATGTCCATTACATGTTACATAACTTTTTCTTCATACATGACGGTGTTCATTATAACTAGCGCACCACCCTTATCCGCTTTCGTACAGGTAATTTCAGTCTGGGCAGCCAATTTTTTTAAAGTATCCAAGTCCTTTTGAGTGATGTTTTTTTTAGTATACGACTTGTATTTGATTCCCAAGAGTCTAATAGCAAGCAAACTATAGTAAAAAAATGAGTAACTCCGATGAAATTTCAAGAACCACAGAAGCTAGAGCAGATACATTTGCATTCAAAACAGATGAAGCAGACCGAATATATGCTCTAATTAGGGATGAACTATCGCAAGAATCTACCAAAAGGTCAAAGGAACAGAATATAAAACAACTCATATACTTCACAAAAAGACAAATGAATCAAAAGTTACATGCGAGTACCTTAATTAAAGAAATTTCTTACTAATATGTAATAAAAGAGAAGGTTTGGGCCTGGCAAGCAGGTTACATTGTCAGGTAGAAATGTAGTTAACCCCTTCCGTGCGGGGGTAATTCCCCTGCTGTGCTGGGCAGCGGAGGCACTCAGCTTGTCATGAGGCACATTGCGAGTGTGCTCATGACGAGCTGAGCTCGTCATGACCACAACCATTTCCGTAGAACGCTCAGCACAGTAGGGGAATTATCCCTGCATGCAAGCGTTTCATGGCTAATGATGAGCTCAACTCGTCATGAGCACCAGAGCACCATGCCTCATGACGAGCTGAGCTCTTCATGAACACGGAAAAGGTTAAAAACTGTACACACAGGCCCGGCAGTGGCACGCCTAAGAAATGTTTGAAGGGCTACTCATGTAGATAGCAAAATATGTGCTGCAGGCCCACCAGTAACATTTGACTTACAGGCCCTGGGCATACGTAGTACACTGTACTAGGGACTTATAAGTACATAAAAAATGCCAAACATGGAAAAACCAAATACCATTATATTTTTGACACAAAGGACATGCACTTTATCACCGGTCAGCAGAGAATACTTGCACAGAATTCTAAAGCCAGAAAAAATGAAGTCAAGAAACAGAGGAGGAAGATGGCAAAAAGGTTGGGGTGACTCCGCAAAAAGGGCCATTTCCAGAATTCAACACATCAGCATGCCCTCCTCCGCTACATCAACAAGACTAAAACCAAACTGAAAATCTCTTGCCATTCTAACAAAAAGTTATTATCAAACATCGGCATTGTCATGATAATCAACACCCTCATTCAATGTGTCTGTAACACGTAGGAGTGAATAATGGCCACAAGATACAATTCTACCCTCCAAACTAGGGTATCTGTGCAGATAATAAAACTCGCCTCCCTATCCATAAGATTACTTGTTAATTGAATTTCAAGTTTGAACAACAATATGGCCTGGTTGACCACAATTTGATTTTAAGCGTTTGTTCACAAACAAGTTCCCTTCTCACAGTGCATCCACACCCCTTAGTTACTAGGTATAGATGCGATTCTCTTGACTTCACTTCAGATCAATCATACTTTTTGTTTGATTGTTAAATCAATTATAAGTAGAATATTTTTAGATCTGCATTTGAAAAGTGTATTTTTGTTCAAATTTGTGGTGCAAATGCTGCAGGTTGGGGTGTGTGAAAGTTTAACATCTTTTTAGGTGCAAATGTTGCCAAATGTGTTGCTGGTAAAAATAATTTCCTTTTGAGTGATGCATCTTTAACTTGTTTCTTCAAAGATGCCCATTGTTGTTCAATAAATGTCTTTCTGGAAAAAGGTGTCTGGCCTTAGCATTGCAGCTTCCTGAAATGGCCACTAGGCAAACCTTTTATTGACTAATCTGACCTATCAGAGTATATCAAGTAACAGTTGTGTAGCCTTTTTCTTCAAATTGGCCAGGGCGGCCTATCACACAGGCATCCTGCATCTATATGGGGATATAAGATAACGGTTAACTCTCTAAAGTGACGCCCATACTTGGGCCTTTCAGGGCCTCAAAGGTTTTAGGGCAGTAACCCTGTACTGGGAATTGCAAGTCACACTACTCCCAGCAAGAACCAAGAAGAACCACTGTCTGCTACAACAAAAACAAACAATCTTCACATGACACCTAGAAAAAATATGTTTATATACATCTGTTTCTAAGCCCGTGTTGCTCTTGGATGAACTCGGTCTGCATTTATATGGGTGCCAATAACCAGTGCACTTTTGTCAGGCCACAGTGTCTCAGCGCTGGCACCTGCCCCAGCTGATACCAAAGTTTTTTTGTTGTTGTTTTTTTTCCAATTTTTTTAATTAAAATATAGGTATGCATATCAGCAGATACAGACACTACAGAGTATGCAAAAAAAAAAAAAGACAAAGAGTGGGGGGGGGGGTGTATGTACGGGATGGGCAGACTTGCCACCAGGTTATGTATCATATATTCCCTGGTTTAACATTCCTTTGTGCGCGGTGTCCTCAAAAGAAGGGGGCCACTGTATTTCTGCAGAATCCAGCAAAACTGAAAATTGTGATGAAAGGGCAGACCAACTTTTTTGTATCAGAAGTTAAAGCCAAGGAATACCTAGAATCCATATGAGCTATAGAGTGTTTAGATGACTATATGATTACAAGGGATCCTGGCTTAGTAATTCTTTATCGCCACCAGCATAGTTGCATAGTTGAATATTGGTAGCGCTGACACTATTCTGATTATTTATTTTTTTTTGCAACATGGCTCTTTCTTTCAGGTTCCCGGAGGCGGGGGGACATGGCACACCATACTTTACAGGAACTGGTAGTTCCTGAGCCTCATATGTTGGCGAGGGGGGTTGGGGGTTGGTCACTGGGTAGGGGTTGGGGGTGTTGGTGGGGGCGTAAGGCAGTGGCAGTTGATATGGCTCATACAGAAAGGCAGATCTATTCATTATGTTTATCCGGTTTGAATTCAGGTGGAGAAGGAACCATTTTTTTAAGTTTGGGGTCAATTTTGTGCTGCAATGGATAAAAAGATTAAAATATGTACGCTGATTATCAATGGTTTGAATGATACAAAAAAAATAGGGATCCTACGCAAATTAATTCAGCTATTACGAGTCGATATTCTGTGTCTACAAGAGACTCACATCTCTTGGGATAAACGAAAAGTTCTAAGAAGATTGGGTCTTGAACTTTTAGTTTGTTCAAGGCAGACCGGGGTCAAAAGAGGAATTGCTATATTTATGAAACAAGGGGCTGGAAAGTGTGTTTGAACGCTAGCGGACAAATGGGGGAGATGGGGATTAGCTGAAATAATTGTTGAGGGTAATAAGCTAACAATTTGTTGTTTATATGGCCCGAACTTGGACGACAACGAGGTGTTTAACTCGGTTAATCTAGAAATAGCTGCTTGGTGTCAACCTATAATCCTTTGTGAAGATTTGAATATTCATATTGATTCTGATTGTAACATCAGGGCCACTGGGAATTATAAAGTTCATAAGATCAAGACCTATAGAGCTTTAAGAGAATTAGCATTAGGAAACGGTCTGTTTGATGTTTGGAATAAATTACAACATACTGACTCTGGTTATACTTTTTTTTCGATTCCACCCCGAAAGTTTGTTCGACTAGATTATTTTTTTATTTCCTCATTTTTTATGGAGAATGCGAAAGTCGAAGTTTTGCCGCAACTGATTTCAGACCATAATCCTGTTATATGGGAAGTAATGCTGCCCTCCCATAGTGTTAATCTAAGCAATCAATGGTCGTTCCAAAGGAGTCTGCTGTTGGATGAACACTATCTTTCACATATGGCTAAAATCATTCAAGATTTCTTTTCACGTAATAATGGGACAGCCTCAGTTCCAATCGTGTGGGATACTTTTAAATCAGTTGTAAGAGGAGAAACTATTAGTTATTCTAACTTACAACGGAAGAAAATACAAGAGGAATTTAAGAGTAAACTTGACAATGTGAGAAAGGCAGAGCTAAAACGTGTGGCTAATATTGAAAACGGCCAGGGTATCGATGAAGCGCAGCGTTCCTTAACCATTGAACGGGCTATTTCATACTCGTATTTAGCTGACCAGGTTGCTGTTAAATATAAGTTACATAAGGCGAAATGTTATGAACTAAACGAGCAAACAGGTAAAATCTTAGCTCAAAGGTGAAGGCAAAAAGCAGCTCTGAATGACATAACTAAAGTTGTTGATTTAGAAGGAGTAACTCAAGAATCTAAAGCTGGGATACTTAAGGCGTTTAGTGGCTTTTACAAATTACCATACAAGATTGATAATACTGTGATTACTGAAGCACACATTGCAGTATTAGCCGCTTCTATCACTTGGGATGAGATCGAGACAGCAATTTTAGATCTAGCTTCGGGTAAAGCAATGGGGCCAGATAAAATTCCTTTGGAATTTTATTGTGCTTTCCGTAATATGCTCAAACCCAAGCTGCTCAAGATCTTTCAGTATGCTTTTCAAGGACATCCGCCTATCTCTTGGTCTTTGGCTACCATAGTAGTATTTAAAAAGAAAGGAAAAGATGGCACTGAATTAGGATCCTACAGGCCGATATCCATTATAACATCAGACAGCAAAATATTTTTGAAAATATTAGCTAATAGACTAAATGACATAATGCCGGCTTTGGTCTCCAAGATTCAAAACGGTTTTATTAAAAAAAGGGATACTACGGATCACATTAGACAGATTATCACTCTTTTGGATTGGGCGCAGGCCACGGGATCTCCGGTCGGCGTTGTCCTGTTGGATGCCAAAAAAGCTTTCGACAGGGTCGACTGGGGGTTCCTTTGGTCTGTGCTGGTATGGAATGGATTCCCTAAAGAATACATTCATGCTGTCCAGGCATTATATACCAATCCTAAAGCTGCAATCAGGTCAGCTACGGACACGTCTGATTCTTTTTTGATTACAAGGGGGACAAGGCAAGGGTGCCCTTGTTCACCCTTGTTGTTTGTACTGTATATGGAGCCCTACCTGAATAAATTAATAAAAGAAAATGGAATCCCCCCGGTTATACTACATCAAATAGAATATAAAGTCTTCGCATACGTGGACGCCGTTGCGATCGTCACCTCCAACGTCGGGTCGTCTTTACCTAAAATCATCGACCTTGCTCGAGAATTCGGTGAGCAATCTGGATACAAGTTAAATATCAAACCAGAAGATATTGTATTCACACATACAGCTTCATATCTCGGTGTGACAATTTCTGCCAAAGTGGAGGACATTGTAAGGCTCAATTCAGACCCTTTATTATTTTCTGTTTATAGGACCCTTGAGCGATTGAATAATTTACATTTATCTTTATATGGCCACACCAATGCAATCAAAATGATTATATTTCCTAAATTTCCTACTTATTTCGTACCATACCGTTATTATTCCCCTTTGTTTTTTTTAACAAATTGGATAGAATTATCTCAAGGTTCCTATGGGGCTATCGTAGTGCGAGAAGATCTCTCAAATGGTGTACCTTACCAAAATTGAAAGGAGAATGGGGGGTTCCGAATACAACCTGACAAGAGGAGATTTCTTCAAATATCTCCAAATTCTGAGTTTTCTTGAGACAAAAGCTTTATTAAATACCAGCTCTATGAGTAAAATAGATGTGTTAGAAAGCTGTAGGAAAAAAAATAGAATTGGTGTGATATACCAAATGATGTTAAATAGAATGCAAGACAATTTAGATGTGTATATAGCGAAATGGCAAAGAAATCTCGGTATTGAAAAGTTTGATATATTCAGGTCCTTAGAAATGGCTAGCAAGGTTATATTCAATGGGTCACTTAAAAGCCAGCATTTTATGGCCATTTTTGATTTGTATTATGCACCGTTAAAACTGATGAAATGGAAGGCTAAGAAAGGTATCAATTGTAGTCGCTGTGGATATTCAACCGCTGACTCTATCCATATGTTTTTTAGTTGCCTGAAATTAATGCAATTTATTACACATATACAAGGCTTTTTGAACAGTATTTTAGAGTCATCATGTTTATTGTCACCAGAATTAGTCATATTTAGAATTCAAACTGATCAAATTGGTCATAAAACTACTGAAGAAGAAGGCTTTTTATTTATAGCCATGTCCGTATATAGATATTGTATACCTAGACTCCGATCCCCCGGTCTTTTATCATTGGCAATCCAAATTGATAGGTATTTATCAGCTTGAGAATGCGGTATATAAACTTAAGGGCCGGAAAAAAAAGCATTTGGCCAAAAACTATGGCTACCGATCAGTAATTGGATTTAATGTGCCTGCTCTGTATTTTCTTTAACCTTTCTGTTAATTGGATATCGTAAATCTCTTATGAATGTATCTTTTATTTATTCCCCGAGAAGTATTACTTTGTTTTGTAAGAAACGTATATTCTATCTGCGTATTTTATGTATCACACAACTTTCCACTGCCATAAAAATTAACAAAATAAAATATTTAAAAAAAAGAAATATATTTTCCTCATATTTCTGTGATCGAAAGTTCTGGAATCTGTGTGGATCCACAAAATTCCACCCACCACACACTCCCCAAAGTCTTCCAATAAAAATGGTACCTCACTTGTGTGGGTAGGCCTAGTGCCCGCGACAGGATACGGCCAAAAACACAGCATGGACACGCCACATTTTTACAATGAAAACTGGCCCTTTTGTTGCAAAGTGCCTAGGTGTGGATTTTTAACCCGAGCTCTGCCGACACCTAGGGAAACCTAGCTAATCTATCCATTTTTGAAAACTAGACACCCAGAGGCATCCAGGAGGGGGTGACTTGTGTGGATTTCACCAGGTTCTGTTACCCAGAACCCCTTGCAAACCTCGTCTGCGTGGGCCATGACAGGCAAGGGCCCAAAGCGTATTGTGGGGACATTAAAATTACCTATTACATAGAGACCTGGGTTTTTGGACCCAGGTTCAGCGATCATCTAGGGAAACCTACCAAACCAACACATTTCTAAAAACTAGAGACGTGGGGGGAGTCCAAAGAGTTATCAATTGCATGGATCCCCTAAAGTTTTCCTACCCAGAATCGACTGCAAACCTCAAATTTAGCAGGAATAAAAATCAAATTTTCCTCAAATTTCTGTGTGGGAAAGATGTTGGATCACTGTGTTGACACAAATTTACTACCACCCAGTGTTCCCCCAGGTCTCCCAATACAAATGGATGGGCCAAATACCCACGACAGGTAAGGGTCCAAAACGTATTGCGGAGACATCAAAATTACCTATCACAAAATGACCTGTTTTTGCAAGGGGGGGTCACCTGAGTCTTTGGCCCCGGGGTCGCCGGCCAGGTAGGGAAACCTACCAAATTCACACATTTATGAAAACTAGACATTTGTGGGAGTCTAGGGAGGTATAGCTTGCGTGGATCCCCCAATGTTTTCCTACCCATATCTCCTGCAAACCTAAAATTTAGATGAAAAATCAAATTTTCCACATATTTTTATGTGTGGGATCAACCTGCCGGCACAAATCTCGTACCACACAGCATTACCCTCAGTCTTGTGAGAAAAATGATACCTCACTTGTGTGGTTGAGGCAAGGACCTGTGACTGGTAAGGGCCAAAAACATAGGCATTAAGGGTAGAGCACAGCGAATTTTGAGTGCTGCATTTTAAAACAAAATAAGGTTCTAGCCAATTCTGCATTGGAAAGCCACACAAGTTAGTTATCATATCACTGGTTTCTAGTGGGATTTCTGCCCCCACCTGTGGGGAACAGGCAAGGGGCTTTTGCTCTGGTCTACTTTCTTGGGGGACAGAAAGCCTTTTTTGGTGGTGGTGGCATTAGCATGCCCTTCTTGGCAGCCCCACCCCTATGTATGAAAAAAGAAAAATCCCAGATGCCTAATGGGCTTTCTACCCCCTGGGGGCAGATTAGGGGTTATTGCCCCATCTGCCTCCCAGGGGAGGCTGATAGGCTGTGGCAATTTTTGTATGGGGGTAGAGGCATTGGCATGCCCATTTTGGGCAGCTCACACCTCTACATATAAAACATTCCCTGGTGTCTAGTGGGCTTTCTGCCCCGTGGAGGGCTCATCGGGGGCTATTGCCTCATCTACCTTCGGGGGGGGCATAAAGACTGTGGGATTTTGTGGAGGGAGTGGGGGCATTGGCCTGCCAATTTGGACAGCACCCACCCCTACATATATAAAAATAAATTCCTGGTGCCTAGTGTGCTTTCTGCCCTGGCAGAGTAGGGACTATTGCCCCATCTGCCTCCCAGGAGAGGCAGAAAGGCTGTGGATTTTTTTTGGGGGGGCGGTGGGGGCATTAGCATGCCCTGGTGCCTAGTGGGCTTTCTGTCCCCCTTGGGAGCAGATGAGGGACTATTGTCCCATCTACCTTCTGGGAGGACAGAAAGATTGCAGAATTTTAGGAGGGATGGAGGCATTGGCATACCCATCTCGGGCAACCCAACACCCTTAATCCATTAAAAAACTGGCATCTAGTGGGATTTCTGCTCTCCCAGGCATGCCCATCTTGGGCAGCCCCCACCCCTAAGATAGCCCCCTGAGCATGTAGAAAGTTAAACTGAAATAAGCGTATCAGCTCGTTTCAGTTTCAATGAAATGACGTCACAGCCTCGGGAGCTGAGGTAGGGAGGGGTAAAGGAAATCCCTCTGGTGCACAACCCAGAGGGATTTCAAATGCCATGTGTAAGGACGGCCAGGGCCTGTACTGCACACACAAGCAGAGTGGTGCAGGACAGCTACCGCCCATCCTGCGTATGGAAGGGGTTAAAGGAGAAAAGTTTGTTTGTAAGTCAACTTTCTAAGGTACGTTTCCCCTTGTTTCTCAGATCTCCTTGAGAAGGTCCTTCAGAATGTTTTCGTATTCCATGTTGGATGCTTGATGCACATTCCTCAGCAGTTCCTTGTATTTGATGTTTAGCCAAATGTTTACTTTTTTAATCTACTTAAAGAATTACGCGTTTCATCATGTAGACACTTTCTGAAAACAAACTTTCCTTTCATTGGGTTAGTTGCATTAGGTCACAGATTGCAATTCAGTGCTTTCCTCCAAACAGCACGCCATACTCTGTTCCTAAAATCTGTTGCATTCTCAAATAAACAAAGGCAAGCATTACATTTGAGACTATGCTTACCTCATGGAAAAGCTTCAGTTGCTTTAATTCTCTAGACATCTCATGAAACGCTTCACCAGATAACTTCTGATATGCCAGCTTATTGTCATGTCAACAGGTAGCTTTAGTAGTCAATTTAGAGTAATTCCTTTAATAATGTGTGCAACTAATCCAGTTGGTGCTATTACTACACACAATAACTTTGATTCTGTTTTTCTCTACAGGTAAGAAGTAAGACCTTCAATTAAAAAGCTTTTACCAGTGCTGGCTTGACCACTGATATATACTACTATTCGATCATTTTTTCTCGTGCGGAAATCCATGCTCTATTTTATCTTTTCTTTTGATATAACCTTTTTATATTCATAGTATAGTTGTGCTATTAAATGTTTGAAATCAACACTTTCCTCTCTTGCTTGTTGCATTGCAGTCTCCACCTCATTCATGGCTACGGCTGCTTCATTTTGAATAACTGGTTGTCTATGGGGATCTCGCACCAGAACTTGGCTGCTTTGTGAACCATCCTTAGCTATCTGCAATATCTTTTTCCTGTTCAATCTAATTTTTCAACATTTCCATATAGTTTGGGAAGGCTGAACACTGAATGCTGCCTTTTACAGTGTTAAAGGAATCTTCGCAGCAGTCATAGTTTCCAAGTAGTTCTAATTCAGCATGCCAAGGTTTGAAGCATTGTAGAAGGTGACAAATAGAAAAACTCTCTTTTGTCTGGAGTTTTACAACTCAGTTTTTTGTGGTGAATTAGATTTTATTTTGCTTGGTTCACCAAAAACATGTCACATCCAAATACTGCATATCTCCCTTCTTCTATGTTTTTTGTTACATTGCTTCTGTATCTGTAGTGTTAAAGTACTTCATAAAGTCACATGAATTACAGATGTAGACTCCTTCTTTAATTGTATGTATCCAACAAATTTGTTTTCATAATGTCTATACTTTACGGGTCCAACTCTGCTACATACTGAATTTCCGGAAACAACTTCAAGACTCTGTTTTGTGTGCTTAGAAGGCCTAAACTTACCCAAACAATTGCACTTGATTTTGAGAACAAACTGGCCGAGCTCAACCAGTCACAGCACTCATAGGAACCCATCTCACTATGGGAAAGCATTTTAAAGCGAAAAGTATACAATTGTTTGTTTAGAATCTTTATTGCAGAAATCTCCGCCCACATGTGCTTCATCTCGGTCTTCTTGGATTTTGAAATATATGAAGTAGCATACTGAGCAACAGCAATGTAATTGCCTGCAACACATGTTAGATCCATATTTGCATTCCACATTTTGAGAAGCACAGGGTTGTAGTCATTTACTTTCTTGGGAGCTTCTGTTCTCAGACTGTGGGTGTTTGTATGTGTTGTTTGGTGATTTCAGTGTCAGTGTATGTCTGACTGCAGACAAAAAGCTTTTCACTCTTCCTTGAGAAATAACTGGTTGTAGGAATCCAAATTGACATCTTATGTAAAATGTTCCTTTGCATCTGTACTTTTGACAACAGTACTTTAGTTTGAAAGAATGGAACTTGTTTTCTTAAGCCCTTTTCACCACCATATTTTGAGATGACATTTGTCACATACTTTTCTATGAAAGACAAGACAGACTCATCACTGTCTGTTCCTAATTTCAGTGCATCCATAACAGCATGTGAATATGAGGAGCTCTTCTTGCTTGGTACTCTTTTCATCAAAAGAAATCAGTTATTTTGCCAAGAGGATGATTTCATTCGTTGTCGAGGAAAAACAGCATATCTTGAAACCTGAGGTTAAACATCAACAAACATTAGCAGGATATAAGTAGCAAAGATTTCCTGATGTCTTGACAGTGATGTCCTTAATGTTTATCTTTCCCTCTCTCAAAAATTCAAGCAAGTCATGCCAAACATACTCAGCATAACTGACTGTCATAAACTAAGTAGGTGCACCTAGGTTTCTCAACATACATTTGAGTTCTCCATGATGATGATACCAATATTTGTTGGTGCCACGTTGGCACGCCATCAAGTTAATCAAGTTGTACTCTACATTTTCATAATTTTCATGAACTTTCTTAACAAAAACCTTCACAGAAAGATTTTAAAGATTAACTCCTGTCTTTAGTAGGTTGTTTACAGCATATGACAGTCCAGACAAGTCACTCTCAAACAGCAGATGGAAAATGTATGGAATGCACTGGCAAAATCTTGGAGGACCAGTATTCAGCTGCCTGTATCTGTACAGGGCAGTCATCGTAGCGGTTATCTGTTGCAATAGTGTTAATTAATTTCTTCTGATCTCAGTCGATCCACATTTTCAATCTGAACACCTGGCGGTAATGTTTCTTCCTCCATATGTGCTATATCTTGAACAACATCATCCTTTTTATAATAGATATAATTTTGTACCAGGTTTAATGTTGTTTTTAACTTTATTAACATCCACTAACTCTTGACGTTTTTTTTGTTCCTAGTAGGTACACCATTTACTAGAATAATAAGTGATCATCAACATCTTTCTGTGCCCCTATAGTTTCCATATTCTTTTTGAAATCTAATGAGAAGTACACAACTCTACCTTACAGTAACTCTTTTAGAGGTAATTTTCCAGTTTTTGGTTCCATACGAACAATCGCTTGGAAAGGATGTATACATCATCTAAGAATTAATTTGTATGCATTTAAATCTCAAAGTTCCTGTGGAATTTAAACTAATTCTAACTTGTTATCTTTTGCTCTATCTGCCTTTTTAATAATCTCCAACTTATCATAGCAGCACTTATATATAATTAGCTGTGTCCTCAAATCAAACCGTTCTTCTACAAATAAATATAAAGCAAACCCTTGCCACTTATCTCTGTTCTGCTGTTCAGTTTGTGAGTACACAACTACGTTACAAGTTTGGCTTTTGTAGTGAGCGCATTGACAACAAATACAAACACAGTTTGGTTTCTCTGAACAAACTGTATTAAACTTTGCAATCTCTTGTACAAAGATTTCAGTACTAAATTCTGTATCCTGTTCTTCTTCACCTCCAGTAATCAATTCTTACTTTTGCCTAGACCTCTTCAGGACCAGATAAACAAAACTGAATATCTTCACAAACCTTTTCTACCTCTGCTACAATACCATGCAATAGACTTCTATTCTTTTCTCCTAAACAAAAGAGAGTCATTTTTACATGGAAAGGTCTCCTGACCAAATTTGGTATTTTGGAGTTGTGGACAGCTAACATTCTGAAATGATGAAATGTACTTTGTAAACTTTCCTTGAAACACTTGCCAGTGAATGTTCATGTAAAATAGTATACTTTCTTTCTTTGCATGTATTGAATTCTAGCAAAATCTAAATTTTCAGTTTCTTACTTTTGGAAGGAAATTCACGTATGAAAGTTCCCAATAAATCAATTGATTCTTAACGAACACTAAACATCCTAATAAAGTTCTATTTGTATATTGTGTCTGTTTAAGCCTTCCTTGCACCTCTTCAGCTATCACTTCCCCTACATTCCTAGGAACCATCTCTTCTTTTGCAACAGGAGTACCATCTTTGACCTCATAACAATGACCAGCTAAATCAAATGCATGAACTACTGTGTTCTCTTGGAAACTTTCCTTGTTAATAAAGGGTTCTGTACTACAGGTAAGCCTCCATTCACCTTTAAAAATTTGGGGGAAATGTGATCTAATACTAAGCCTTTTTCAAAGCTTTTTTATTCTTCATACACAATACGGTTTTGTTTAGTGTCCTCATTCTATTCTATATTAAGATCAATAGTTTCCTCTTCAGAGTAATCACTTTCTCAACAACACTCTCAATATGTTGCTTTTGCTGAAATGCAGCAATTTTCCTCTTATATTTCTTCATACTTTGTAGCAAATTCTGAATTACTATACCCCAAAACATATCTGAGTGTGTCAGAATATATATGACAGAAAGCCTGGGTATCTCACGGCTTACATTAGGGTGTCACTGCTTATGTCAGTGGCTACATTGGTGTATACCTGCCTTTTGTTACTTTTAACACATTTTTATCTTCCCTTGCTGATAAGTACATGTTTTTTATTTTCATCATATTATATTATATTATTTTTAAGTTCCTTTAACTTTTTCTAAATATTCTACTCACTTTCACCCACCTTATTTGCACTCATTCTTGGTCTATCAAATATTTGTTATGCTACAGCTTAATTCACATACCAGTTAAATGTTATTGTTGGTCTGTAAATATATTTCTCAATATCAGTTTGAATTTCTTCTTTCAGAAACTACACAAAAAACAAGCACAAGAATTATACACCGCGATCATACAAGAGAACCATTAATGGCAACCTTTTAAACTTTGCTTTCAAGGCTACACAGTCTGTAGACTAATCACAACACTGCTTTCATATCTTACTAGTAATACACCTCTCAGAAGTGTTAACCCTTTATTACACTCATTCAAAGAAAGCCCAATTTGGGAGGTGATTTGGGTGGATCTGCTGATCCACCTCAGCGTTCAGCATGGCCTCCTGTGTAAACTCACGGTGGATCCACGGATCCTTGCAATAAAACACAATCTTTTTCTGACAAGGCTCCTAAAGAGCACCACTTACACAGCACTCAGTATTAACGCCTAAATGTAGAGCCACACTACCTTATCACCATTTCTTCTATTAACACTCTCCATTCACATGTACAGTCTAGGCTGTTTTATTCCCTTCTCCTGTGCTCTTGTAGTCTCTGTTACTATGGTGACCAATATCGTAACATTATCTGCTAGCAGTGGATCAAAAGTTCATAAACCTTTTCTGAGAGCATCATGCTCACTCCAAAACCAACTGTAGCGGGTGTGTTTGTATGCAATTAGAAGCATATCCCAGACCACCATTGCTTTTTGATTATATCAGAAAAGCCAAACACACATCTACTTTCTTTGATCTCAATAACACATTCTAGTTGTAAACACTAGCATATTTATACCATTGAATCAAATGGTATCTGTTCTATTAAACTTGCTAGGCTTCTTTTTAACTGTCTTCTAATTTCAAATCTATGTCACTCATCAGCAGCCTTCTCCTGTATGCTACTGAGCCCTGCTTTGAAAATGGATAGAGTGTGGAAAGTGGGCCATAGCTTTGAGTTTTGGGCTAGAGGACGTGCTGGTAGGAGTGTCATTGAAAGGGACCTGGGTGTGCCTAATGTGGATATTACTTGGGTTGGCCAGAGAGGGTCAACATGGCATCAATTGATTCCATCGGTTGAAAACATTATGGATTGCCAACATCTAGACTTCTTAATTGTGCACTTTGGTGGCAATGACCTGGGCACAGCTACCGGGTTAAGACTGAAAATCCTAATAAGAGATACCTTTGGTAAACTAATGAAACTTTTCCCTCATACTTCCTTGGTGTTTTCCAACATAGCCAGAGGCAGAAATACAATAGGTCAACTAAATTATGTCCACAGATAAACAAAGCCAGTAAACATGTTAGTAAAACTGCTTTTGCAGTCCTCAAAAACCATAACATGGGATATATTTACAATGACAACTCACGCTTTGAGATGGACGGGATTTACAGAGCTGATAGAGTAAAGGTAATAAGGTGTTCCTGAACAACTTGAAAGACTGCATCCTGCTTTATTTGTGGTGATCACATGCACTCTGTAAACAAAAATGCTCTTATCAGAGCCACCCTATTTCCCAAACACTTTTTTTATAAATCCATTTAAATACATTTTTCTTGATTTCACGAATCCACAAACCGAAACCACATATTCAGTGCAAAACAGCATGTTTAGCTTTCGCTTGTAGATGTTTGTGAGTGGATGGTCTGTGTTTGTGTATCTGTGACTGAAAGTGTGAATGCCTGTATGGGTCAATGAGTGGGTGTATCAGTGTCTGAGTGGATCTCTGAGTAGCTGTGTCAGTGGGTCTGTGAGTGGCTGTGAGAGTGTCTATCTGGGTATGTGAGTGAGTGTTTGAGTGTTTGTATGGGTGCACTTGTAGGTGTGACTGTGTCTGTATGGGTATTTGAGTGGGTCTGACATTGTCTGTATGGGTAAACGTTTTGGTGTGAGAGTCTCTGTATGGGTGTGAGAGTGTATATGGTATGTGAATGGGTGTGACAGTGTCTGCATATGTATGTGAGTAGCTGTGAGATATTCTGTATTGGTGTAAGTGTGGGTGAGAGAGTACCTGTATGGGTATGTGATTGGATGTTAGAGTGTCTTTATAGGTATGTGAGTGGGTGTGAGAATGTCTGTATGTATTGTATAAGTATGGGTGAGAGAGTGCCTGTATAGGTATGTAAGTGGTTGTGAGAATGTCTGTATGGGTGTAAGTGTGGGTATGTGACTGAGTGTGAGGGATCACTGACATAATATCGACAACCACAATATCAACTACCAAAATATCGGCGATAAATTATCGACTACTATAATATCGAATCCCAATACTTATTTAAGAAAATACAAAAATATCGACTTCACAATATTGTAAATAACAAATATTGAAAGACACAATATCGAAAGACAATATATAGAAAAAAATTATATAGAAGACTAAGAAAATAAACTGTGCACAACAAAAATATCGAAAAACAAAAATATAGATAACACTAACATCGAATATTATAAAACATCGACTATGTAAAAAGGCCTAAAAACATATAACTACAAGAAAAAAATATATATCTCTAATACAATACCCTCCACAAGAAATAAATAACATATAATATAAATTTAATAATACACATACAAATAAAACAATGCTTTCACACCAAAAATCATATAAACAATTCAATTAATTTATTAATAAATATCATACTTTTACAATAATATTTTTAAGATAAATATAACATATAATTAAAATAGAAAAACTTATAAACTATTTTTTCACAATAAAAAGTAACTAACCAGCATTTCCAGCACACAAAAAAAATCCAATTAAAGAAAAAAATTCAAACCAACAAATGAAATGCTTCCATTCTTGAACAAACCAATCAAACACAACAACTAATCAAGTAAACAATATAAAAGGAAACATTTTGAACAGTTATTTCCTACTTCCAACTAGAAAGAAGAAGGTGACACTGTGCCCAACTGTTTCCAGAAATAACTACTCAAAAGTAGTAGCTTAAAATACAAACTATTTTATCAAACAGTTTAAATAACCTTTGTTTTGCACCATTTATGTCTCCTCTACAGACACCTCTAAAACAAAGCAATAAATCTTTCACAGCTTATTTACAGAATAAAAATAATTTTAAGTATTTTTAAAAATAGTAAAAGACACCAACTGCATTTTCTAAACCCAAAATTCTAATACACATTTTATTTGTCTTCTATCTCCTTAACAGGAAAATGTATACACACCCAAAACCAACTCCTTCAAACTAAGGAACTCCACATATTGCCAAAGTAAGCATATGTGTTCAATAATTTAACAAGCCTAAAATGCCAACTCCAAAAGAGCTTTCCCTCTAAAAACCTCCAAAAATGACATAAAAGAATACAATAACTAAATATTTTTTTCTCCAGAAAAAACATCATCAAAAAACAAGAAAAAGCTTGAAAAAAACAGAACATTTCAAATTGCACCAAAGAATACTTGTAAGTATAATAATTAACAAGAATTGCACTTAAAAATGTACAACAGTATTTAGACTTAAAATGTATTTGTTTCTAATCTTTCCTAGCACAACAAATACAAACATGACTGAAGATGCAGAGTTTATTATGTCTCAGAAAAATAAACTATTACTGTGTTATATGGAGTATGTGTATACTCAAGAAAAACAGACAGGACTCAAAGGGGCTCATTAGGATGACGGGCGGACTTTGTCCGCCTGCCATCCTGTCAGAATTCGGGACCGCCCGCCATAAGGGCGGGGGTCCCGTGGGGGGTATTAGGATGTGCCCGCCACAGTGGCAGGCACATCCTCCATTTTTAGCATTGTGGTGGGCGGTGCTCTCTGCACCGCCCGCCACAATGCTAAAAATGCATTGATGCATTTGCATTAACAAAGCGGCAGTGCGGTGCCTGCCGCTTTGTTTATGCAAATGAAGGGGGGTACCACAGGTACCTCCCGTGTGCACCCCCACCTTTCCTTTACTCTGGGGGCCAGCAGGGGGCCCCCAGAGTGAAGACCGCATGCCTTTCCATGGCAGCATCGCCGCCACGCAAAGGCACCTACAGACGCCCATCAAAATATGGCTGGCGGTGTCTGATAAACACCGCCACCATATTATTCCTTTTCCGCCCTGGCCACAAGGCGACCGGGGCGGAAAAGCGGCAGACGGTCTTTCCATCCGCCGAGGTCCCCCCGCCATATGGCAGGGGGAAAATGAGTGTGGATGTGGGGCGGATTGCCCCCGCCAGGCTGGCGGTGGCTACCGCCAGCCTGGCGGGGGCAATCCCCCAACATCATAATGGGCCCCAAAGTGTTTTGGAAATGTAGTAAATACTACTCAAATAAATGTTATGGTGGAGCTACAAATGAAGAAGCTAGAGTACTATCTACAAAATAACATAATCACCCCCATCCCCCAAAATCACAGAGATAGAGGTCAGAGATGCCCTTGAAAGCATAAAAGAATAAAGTACCAGTACTGAAAAGCCTACAACTCAAATACTAAAAGAGGAACTCTTCAAAGTCCCTCAACATATGTCAGGACAACTACCCTCAATTGATTCCCTAAAAAGAACAATTGCAAGGCAAAAAAGAGTAACAACAACCACTCTACCTAATCCTAAAAGCCTAGAAGAAGTTGTAATTCCCCGTGAACTGAGTGTAACTCACAATAATGACCAATTCTTGCTTTATGACAACAAATGCCCTTCCAACAGTATTATAATGTTTGCTACTGCAAACAATATAAGAAAATTACAAGACTGCCACCACTGGATGATGGGTGGGACTTTTAAAACAGGCCCAAAACCCTTTTTCCACCTCTACACCATACATGGATTATACCATCATTCTAACATACTATTTATCTACTGCCTATTGCCAAATAAACAACAAAATACCTATATAGAGGTACTAAACACAATTAAACAGGAAACCAATAATTATTTCCCACAAAAAATAATTATAGATTTCGAATCGATAAATTCTATCTTAAAAGCTTTTCAACACACAGCAATCCAAGGTAGCTACTACCATTTCAACCAAAGCATTTGGAGACATCTCCAAAAATCTACATTAACCATACAATATGCTACAGATAGCACTTTTGCCTACCAAATGAAAATATTAATTTCCCCAGCATATGTACCTGTCACTGACGTAGCAGAACATTATAATACACTAATGGATAGCCCATATTACAAAAAATATGAAGAGAAACTAGCACCACTCCTAGAGGGTCATTACGATGATGTGCGGATTGCCTCCGCCAGGCTGGCGGTAGCCACCACCGGCCTGGCGGAGGCAATCCGTCCGACATCCACACTAGTTTTCCCCCCGCCATATTAGTATGGGGGGGGACCTCGGCGGACGGAAAGACCGCCCGCCGCTTTTCCGCCCCGGTCGCCTTGCGGCCAGGGCGGAAAAGGAATATTATGGTGGCGGTGTCTATCAGACACCGCCAGCCATATTATGATGTTTGTATTTAGGTGCCTTTCCAGGGAGGCGATGCCGCCAAGGAAAGGCATGCGGTCTTCACTCTTGGGGCCCCCTGCATACATGCATACATTCATTTATGCAAACACAACAGGTGATGGACCGAATGTGGGTCAATGTCACACACTCAACCCAGTCCAAAGATCTGGGCCCAAATCCATCGTTATTTTGCACTCCACACCACCCTGGGTTAGACAATGGCGATATGCAAATCAGCTCTGACCCTGTGCCCCATGGGAACAGTCCAGTCCGAACTACAAAAGCCATGTCCTTCCCAGAACGGAATCAAGCATCCGAGGACCGGACCGGTTTCGAGGTAACACCTCTCATCAGCCCGGCTAGCTTGACTCCAGTGGTGTGGAGTGCCTGGGACCCACGTCTGGGCATCCCCAGCGCACTTAGGGTGGAATATGCAAACACAACAGGTGATGGACCGAATGTGGATCAATGTCACACACTCAACCCAGTCCAAAGATCTGGGCCCAAATCCATCGTTATTTTGCACTCCACACCACCCTGTGTTTGCATATTCCGCCCTAAGTGCGCTGGGGATGCCCAAACGTGGGTCCCAGGCACTCCACACCACTGGAGTCAAGCTAGCCGGGCTGATGAGAGGTGTTACCTCGAAACCGGTCCGGTCCTCGGATGCTTGATTCCGTTCTGGGAAGGACATGGATTTTGTAGTTCGGACTGGACTGTTCCCATGGGGCACAGGGTCAGAGCTGATTTGCATATCGCCATTGTCTAACCCAGGGTGGTGTGGAGTGCAAAAAAACGATGGATTTGGGCCCAGATCTTTGGACTGGGGTGAGTGTGTGACATTGATCCACATTCGGTCCATCACCTGTTGTGTTTGCATATTCCGCCCTAAGTGCGCTGGGGATGCCCAGACGTGGGTCCCAGGCACTCCACACCACTGGAGTCAAGCTAGCCGGGCTGATGAGAGGTGTTACCTCGAAACCGGTCCGGTCCTCGGATGCTTGATTCCGTTCTGGGAAGGACATGGCTTTTGTAGTTCGGACTGGACTGTTCCCATGGGGCACAGGGTCAGAGCTGATTTGCATATCGCCATTGTCTAACCCAGGGTGGTGTGGAGTGCAAAAATACGATGGATTTGGGCCCAGATCTTTGGACTGGGGTGAGTGTGTGACATTGATCCACATTCGGTCCATCACCTGTTGTGTTTGCATATTCCGCCCTAAGAGCGCTGGGGATGCCCAGACGTGGGTCCCAGGCACTCCACACCACTGGAGTCAAGCTAGCCGGGCTGATGAGAGGTGTTACCTCGAAACCGGTCCGGTCCTCGGATGCTTGATTCCGTTCTGGGAAGGACATGGCTTTTGTAGTTCGGACTGGACTGTTCCCATGGGGCACAGGGTCAGAGCTGATTTGCATATCGCCATTGTCTAACCCAGGGTGGTGTGGAGTGCAAAAAAACGATGGATTTGGGCCCAGATCTTTGGACTGGGGTGAGTGTGTGACATTGATCCACATTCGGTCCATCACCTGTTGTGTTTGCATATTCCGCCCTAAGTGCGCTGGGGATGCCCAGACGTGGGTCCCAGGCACTCCACACCACTGGAGTCAAGCTAGCCGGGCTGTTGAGAGGTGTTACCTCGAAACTGGTCCGGTCCTCGGATGCTTGATTCCGTTCTGGGAAGGACATGGCTTTTGTAGTTCGGACTGGACTGTTCCCATGGGGCACAGGGTCAGAGCTGATTTGCATATCGCCATTGTCTAACCCAGGGTGGTGTGGAGTGCAAAAAAACGATGGATTTGGGCCCAGATCTTTGGACTGGGGTGAGTGTGTGACATTGATCCACATTCGGTCCATCACCTGTTGTGTTTGCATATTCCGCCCTAAGTGCGCTGGGGATGCCCAGACGTGGGTCCCAGGCACTCCACACCACTGGAGTCAAGCTAGCCGGGCTGATGAGAGGTGTTACCTCGAAACCGGTCCGGTCCTCGGATGCTTGATTCCGTTCTGGGAAGGACATGGCTTTTGTAGTTCGGACTGGACTGTTCCCATGGGGCACAGGGTCAGAGCTGATTTGCATATCGCCATTGTCTAACCCAGGGTGGTGTGGAGTGCAAAAATACGATGGATTTGGGCCCAGATCTTTGGACTGGGGTGAGTGTGTGACATTGATCCACATTCGGTCCATCACCTGTTGTGTTTGCATATTCCGCCCTAAGAGCGCTGGGGATGCCCAGACGTGGGTCCCAGGCACTCCACACCACTGGAGTCAAGCTAGCCGGGCTGATGAGAGGTGTTACCTCGAAACCGGTCCGGTCCTCGGATGCTTGATTCCGTTCTGGGAAGGACATGGCTTTTGTAGTTCGGACTGGACTGTTCCCATGGGGCACAGGGTCAGAGCTGATTTGCATATCGCCATTGTCTAACCCAGGGTGGTGTGGAGTGCAAAAAAACGATGGATTTGGGCCCAGATCTTTGGACTGGGGTGAGTGTGTGACATTGATCCACATTCGGTCCATCACCTGTTGTGTTTGCATATTCCGCCCTAAGTGCGCTGGGGATGCCCAGACGTGGGTCCCAGGCACTCCACACCACTGGAGTCAAGCTAGCCGGGCTGTTGAGAGGTGTTACCTCGAAACTGGTCCGGTCCTCGGATGCTTGATTCCGTTCTGGGAAGGACATGGCTTTTGTAGTTCGGACTGGACTGTTCCCATGGGGCACAGGGTCAGAGCTGATTTGCATATCGCCATTGTCTAACCCAGGGTGGTGTGGAGTGCAAAAAAACGATGGATTTGGGCCCAGATCTTTGGACTGGGGTGAGTGTGTGACATTGATCCACATTCGGTCCATCACCTGTTGTGTTTGCATATTCCGCCCTAAGTGCGCTGGGGATGCCCAGACGTGGGTCCCAGGCACTCCACACCACTGGAGTCAAGCTAGCCGGGCTGATGAGAGGTGTTACCTCGAAACCGGTCCGGTCCTCGGATGCTTGATTCCGTTCTGGGAAGGACATGGCTTTTGTAGTTCGGACTGGACTGTTCCCATGGGGCACAGGGTCAGAGCTGATTTGCATATCGCCATTGTCTAACCCAGGGTGGTGTGGAGTGCAAAAAAACGATGGATTTGGGCCCAGATCTTTGGACTGGGGTGAGTGTGTGACATTGATCCACATTCGGTCCATCACCTGTTGTGTTTGCATATTCCGCCCTAAGTGCGCTGGGGATGCCCAGACGTGGGTCCCAGGCACTCCACACCACTGGAGTCAAGCTAGCCGGGCTGATGAGAGGTGTTACCTCGAAACCGGTCTGGTCCTCGGATGCTTGATTCCGTTCTGGGAAGGACATGGCTTTTGTAGTTCGGACTGGACTGTTCCCATGGGGCACAGGGTCAGAGCTGATTTGCATATCGCCATTGTCTAACCCAGGGTGGTGTGGAGTGCAAAAAAACGATGGATTTGGGCCCAGATCTTTGGACTGGGGTGAGTGTGTGACATTGATCCACATTCGGTCCATCACCTGTTGTGTTTGCATATTCCGCCCTAAGTGCGCTGGGGATGCCCAGACGTGGGTCCCAGGCACTCCACACCACTGGAGTCAAGCTAGCCGGGCTGATGAGAGGTGTTACCTCGAAACCGGTCCGGTCCTCGGATGCTTGATTCCATTCTGGGAAGGACATGGCTTTTGTAGTTCGGACTGGACTGTTCCCATGGGGCACAGGGTCAGAGCTGATTTGCATATCACCATTGTCTAACCCAGGGTGGTGTGGAGTGCAAAAAAACGATGGATTTGGGCCCAGATCTTTGGACTGGGGTGAGTGTGTGACATTGATCCACATTCGGTCCATCACCTGTTGTGTTTGCATATTCCGCCCTAAGTGCGCTGGGGATGCCCAGACGTGGGTCCCAGGCACTCCACACCACTGGAGTCAAGCTAGCCGGGCTGATGAGAGGTGTTACCTCGAAACCGGTCCGGTCCTCGAATGCTTGATTCCGTTCTGGGAAGGACATGGCTTTTGTAGTTCGGACTGGACTGTTCCCATGGGGCACAGGGTCAGAGCTGATTTGCATATCGCCATTGTCTAACCCAGGGTGGTGTGGAGTGCAAAAAAACGATGGATTTGGGCCCAGATCTTTGGACTGGGGTGAGTGTGTGACATTGATCCACATTCGGTCCATCACCTGTTGTGTTTGCATATTCCGCCCTAAGTGCGCTGGGGATGCCCAGACGTGGGTCCCAGGCACTCCACACCACTGGAGTCAAGCTAGCCGGGCTGATGAGAGGTGTTACCTCGAAACCGGTCCGGTCCTCGGATGCTTGATTCCGTTCTGGGAAGGACATGGCTTTTGTAGTTCGGACTGGACTGTTCCCATGGGGCACAGGGTCAGAGCTGATTTGCATATCGCCATTGTCTAACCCAGGGTGGTGTGGAGTGCAAAAATACGATGGATTTGGGCCCAGATCTTTGGACTGGGGTGAGTGTGTGACATTGATCCACATTCGGTCCATCACCTGTTGTGTTTGCATATTCCGCCCTAAGAGCGCTGGGGATGCCCAGACGTGGGTCCCAGGCACTCCACACCACTGGAGTCAAGCTAGCCGGGCTGATGAGAGGTGTTACCTCGAAACCGGTCCGGTCCTCGGATGCTTGATTCCGTTCTGGGAAGGACATGGCTTTTGTAGTTCGGACTGGACTGTTCCCATGGGGCACAGGGTCAGAGCTGATTTGCATATCGCCATTGTCTAACCCAGGGTGGTGTGGAGTGCAAAAAAACGATGGATTTGGGCCCAGATCTTTGGACTGGGGTGAGTGTGTGACATTGATCCACATTCGGTCCATCACCTGTTGTGTTTGCATATTCCGCCCTAAGTGCGCTGGGGATGCCCAGACGTGGGTCCCAGGCACTCCACACCACTGGAGTCAAGCTAGCCGGGCTGTTGAGAGGTGTTACCTCGAAACTGGTCCGGTCCTCGGATGCTTGATTCCGTTCTGGGAAGGACATGGCTTTTGTAGTTCGGACTGGACTGTTCCCATGGGGCACAGGGTCAGAGCTGATTTGCATATCGCCATTGTCTAACCCAGGGTGGTGTGGAGTGCAAAAAAACGATGGATTTGGGCCCAGATCTTTGGACTGGGGTGAGTGTGTGACATTGATCCACATTCGGTCCATCACCTGTTGTGTTTGCATATTCCGCCCTAAGTGCGCTGGGGATGCCCAGACGTGGGTCCCAGGCACTCCACACCACTGGAGTCAAGCTAGCCGGGCTGTTGAGAGGTGTTACCTCGAAACTGGTCCGGTCCTCGGATGCTTGATTCCGTTCTGGGAAGGACATGGCTTTTGTAGTTCGGACTGGACTGTTCCCATGGGGCACAGGGTCAGAGCTGATTTGCATATCGCCATTGTCTAACCCAGGGTGGTGTGGAGTGCAAAAAAACGATGGATTTGGGCCCAGATCTTTGGACTGGGGTGAGTGTGTGACATTGATCCACATTCGGTCCATCACCTGTTGTGTTTGCATATTCCGCCCTAAGTGCGCTGGGGATGCCCAGACGTGGGTCCCAGGCACTCCACACCACTGGAGTCAAGCTAGCCGGGCTGATGAGAGGTGTTACCTCGAAACCGGTCCGGTCCTCGGATGCTTGATTCCGTTCTGGGAAGGACATGGCTTTTGTAGTTCGGACTGGACTGTTCCCATGGGGCACAGGGTCAGAGCTGATTTGCATATCGCCATTGTCTAACCCAGGGTGGTGTGGAGTGCAAAAAAACGATGGATTTGGGCCCAGATCTTTGGACTGGGGTGAGTGTGTGACATTGATCCACATTCGGTCCATCACCTGTTGTGTTTGCATATTCCGCCCTAAGTGCGCTGGGGATGCCCAGACGTGGGTCCCAGGCACTCCACACCACTGGAGTCAAGCTAGCCGGGCTGATGAGAGGTGTTACCTCGAAACCGGTCCGGTCCTCGGATGCTTGATTCCGTTCTGGGAAGGACATGGCTTTTGTAGTTCGGACTGGACTGTTCCCATGGGGCACAGGGTCAGAGCTGATTTGCATATCGCCATTGTCTAACCCAGGGTGGTGTGGAGTGCAAAAAAACGATGGATTTGGGCCCAGATCTTTGGACTGGGGTGAGTGTGTGACATTGATCCACATTCGGTCCATCACCTGTTGTGTTTGCATATTCCGCCCTAAGTGCGCTGGGGATGCCCAGACGTGGGTCCCAGGCACTCCACACCACTGGAGTCAAGCTAGCCGGGCTGATGAGAGGTGTTACCTCGAAACCGGTCCGGTCCTCGGATGCTTGATTCCATTCTGGGAAGGACATGGCTTTTGTAGTTCGGACTGGACTGTTCCCATGGGGCACAGGGTCAGAGCTGATTTGCATATCACCATTGTCTAACCCAGGGTGGTGTGGAGTGCAAAAAAACGATGGATTTGGGCCCAGATCTTTGGACTGGGGTGAGTGTGTGACATTGATCCACATTCGGTCCATCACCTGTTGTGTTTGCATATTCCGCCCTAAGTGCGCTGGGGATGCCCAGACGTGGGTCCCAGGCACTCCACACCACTGGAGTCAAGCTAGCCGGGCTGATGAGAGGTGTTACCTCGAAACCGGTCCGGTCCTCGAATGCTTGATTCCGTTCTGGGAAGGACATGGCTTTTGTAGTTCGGACTGGACTGTTCCCATGGGGCACAGGGTCAGAGCTGATTTGCATATCGCCATTGTCTAACCCAGGGTGGTGTGGAGTGCAAAAAAACGATGGATTTGGGCCCAGATCTTTGGACTGGGGTGAGTGTGTGACATTGATCCACATTCGGTCCATCACCTGTTGTGTTTGCATATTCCGCCCTAAGTGCGCTGGGGATGCCCAGACGTGGGTCCCAGGCACTCCACACCACTGGAGTCAAGCTAGCCGGGCTGATGAGAGGTGTTACCTCGAAACCGGTCCGGTCCTCGGATGCTTGATTCCGTTCTGGGAAGGACATGGCTTTTGTAGTTCGGACTGGACTGTTCCCATGGGGCACAGTGTCAGAGCTGATTTGCATATCGCCATTGTCTAACCCAGGGTGGTGTGGAGTGCAAAAAAACGATGGATTTGGGCCCAGATCTTTGGATTGGGGTGAGTGTGTGACATTGATCCACATTCGGTCCATCACCTGTTGTGTTTGTACATTCATTTATGGCATTGTGGCAGGCGGTGCAGAGAGCTTCCAATCCCCGACAGGATGGCGGGCGGGCAAAGTCCGCCCGCTATCCTAATGACCCCCTATATATAATAAATAGTTTTCTGTGAATTTAAAAACTACTACATAATTAATGACCCTTTGGAAATTAATAATAAATAATATTAACATAATATTAATTATTATTAATACTTGCTTTAAAGTATAAAAATGCCTAAAAATACATACAAATTATACTTCAGTCTGTATATAAATTATATTTTAATGCTACATTAGAAATTATGATATAATTATTTAACATTCAAAAAATAATAATAATAATTAATAACACATATTAATAATTATTATAAATCATTTTTATATGTATATTTTGGAAAAAAATACATATAAAAAACTACACTTCAATGTATATATTATGGAAAATGTTCTGTTAATTAAAAAATTACTTTATAATTAATCTACCTTTGTAAATTAATAATATTAATTAATAACAAATATTAATTATTAATATTAATAATCCTTTTTATGTATATAAATGTGTTACAAATACATATCAAGCATTATATCTGACTCTATGTGTAATTTTGAATGTTTCTGTTACTGTACAAATTACTTTAAAATTAACTAACCTTTGTAAATTAATAATAATAATTAAAATACATATTAATTATTATTATTAATATGTTTTATGTAAATACATGTTTATGACATATATGAAGAATGAAAAATAAAAAAATAGACTTACCTGTTTTCTATTTTGGAGAAGTGTGGCTCAGGGGTTAGAGGCGGCAGACCCGGGACCTGAGATCAGCCCTGGACCAGGGTTCAATTCCCCGCCTTGACGGGGCTTGGGCTCAATAATTCCAGGGACTCGATAATTCTCGCTCCGGTGCCTTCTCGACTCTCGGGTTCACACTCTGCGACTCTGGGCAATAGCTTGCTTAATCTCCACAACGGCCCCTCGCGGCGGGATGCCTGGCTTTCACCTTGCGGATACCCCCGGGGTTATCTCACAGGGGAATACCAGGACGGGTTCCCTAAGCAAGCGCTTAGATGCCTGCGATGTGGGTGGTTTGCGCTATATAAATACATGTACACTATATAAATACATGTACATTTTCTGTTAATACAATACACAAAATATATAAATATTAAAATTAATATATATTATATTAATATTAATAATTAAATATTTACCAAAAAAGAATACATATATATTTCTAAAACTGTTAATAATTGCTCATTAATATAAAAAATGTCCAAAAATCTCTCAAATGCAAAATAAACTGTATATTTTTTTTAAACTTAGGGGCCGATTAGGATGGCGGACGCCCGCGATCCATCCGCCATCCGTGCCCGTCCGCCACCTATTTCCCCCCACCATATTACAATGGCGGGGGGACCACGGCGGACGGAAAGACCGTCCGCCGCTTTTCCGCTGCGGTCGCCTTGCGACCGTGGCGGAAAAGGTCTAATATGGTGGCGGTGTCTATCACACACTGCCAGCCATATGAGTATGGGCTTTGGGGAATGCCTTTCCACGCGGTGCCGGTCATGTTGTGCTTTGAAATGTACAACATGCATTTTTAGCATTGCCGCGGGCAGTGCTTTCAGCACCGCGCGCCTCAATGTTAGAAATGCAGGATGCAACCGCCACTGTGGCAGGTGCATCCTAATTCGGCACACGGGACCTCCGCTATTATGGGGGACAGTCCCTTGCCAAGACAGGATGGCGGACAGACAATGTCTGTCCGCAATCCTAATCGGCACCTAAGTTGTAAGAAAATATGCTATTTAAATTCTGAAACATTTATGACAATAAATAAATGTAATGTAATAAAAAAATTACCTAAAAGTTTAAAATAAAAACAAAAATTCATATTTTCTGTACTTTGAGTGATTTAAATAAATCATGTAAATAAAAATGTTCAAAGTATTCGTGTTTTCTTATTTCTCAAACAATAACATTTCTTTTAATAAAACAATGTGAAATTTGTTATCATAGTTATATATTGATATATAATATTTCACATACATATATAAAATAAGCATTTTTTAATTTCCAACATACATTTTTTAACAATATTTTTCTCACTAAATATAAAAATGATATAACTTACACTACAAACTCCAGACAGGTGAAAGTCAAGGAACGCTAGACACTGACCCAATATAATTTACTATTCCCACTCCAGTCAGGTGAAAGTCAGGGAAAGTGCTGGACACAGACCCAATATAATTTATTGTTCCCACTCCAGTCAGGTGAAAGTCAGGGAAAATGCTGGACACTGACCCAATATAATTTACTATTCCCACTCCAGTCAGGTGAAAATCGGGAAAGGTTCTGGACACTAACCCAATATAATTTACTATTCCCACTGCAGTCAGGTGAAAGTCAGGGAAAGTGTTGGACACTGACCCAATATAATTTACTATTCATACTCCAGTCAGGTGAAAGTCAGGGAAAGTGCTGGACACTGACCCAATATAATTTACTATTCCCACTCCAGTCAGGTGAAAGTCAGGGAAAGTGCTGGACACTAACCCAATATACCTTACTATTCCCACTCCAGGCAGGTGAAAGACAGGGAAAATGCTGGACACTGATCCAATATAATTTACTATTCCCACTCCAGTCAGGTGAAAGTCAGGGAAAGTGCTGGACACTGACCCAATATAATTTACTATTCCCACTCCAGTCAGGTGAAAATCAGTGAAGGTGCTCGACACTGACCCAATATAATTTACTATTCCCACTCCAGTCATGTGAAAGTCAGGGAAAATGCTGGACTGACCCAATATAATTTACTATTCCCACTCCAGTCAGGTGAAAGTCAGGGAAAGTGCTGGACACTGACCTAATATAATTTACTATTGTCACTCCAGTCAGGTGAAAATCAGGGAAGGTGCTGGGCACTGACCCAATATAATTTACTATTCCCACTCCAGTCAGGTGAAAGTCAGGGAAAATGCTGGACACTGACCCAATATAATTTACTATTTCCACTCCAGTCAGGGGAAAATCAGGAAAGGTTCTGGACACTAACCCAATATAATTTACTATTCCCACTGCAGTCAGGTGAAAGTCAGGGAAAGTGTTGGACACTGACCCAATATAATTTACTATTCATACTCCAGTCAGGTGAAAGTCAGGGAAAGTGCTGGACACTGACCCAATATAATTTACTATTCCCACTCCAGTCAGGTGAAAGTCAGGGAAAGTGCTGGACACTAACCCAATATACCTTACTATTCCCACTCCAGGCAGGTGAAAGACAGGGAAAATGCTGGACACTGATCCAATATAATTTACTATTCCCACTCCAGTCAGGTGAAAGTCAGGGAAAGTGCTGGACACTGACCCAATATAATTTACTATTCCCACTCCAGTCAGGTGAAAATCAGTGAAGGTGCTCGACACTGACCCAATATAATTTACTATTCCCACTCCAGTCAGGTGAAAGTCAGGGAAAATGCTGGACACTCACCCAATATAATTTACTATTCCCACTCCAGTCAGGTGAAAGTCAGGGAAAGTGCTGGACAATGACCCAATATAATTTACTATTGCCACTCCAGTCAGGTGAAAATCAGGGAAGGTGCTGGGCACTGACCCAATATAATTTACTATTCCCACTCCAGTCAAATGAAAGTCAGGGAAATGATGGACACTGATCCAATATAATTTACTATTCCCACTCCAGTCAGGTGAAAGTCAGGGAAAGTGCTGGACACTGACCCAATATAATTTACTATTCCCACTCCAGTCAGGTGAAAATCAGGAAAGGTTCTGGACACTAACCCAATATAATTTACCATTCCCACTGCAGTCAGGTAAAAGTCAGGGAAAGTGTTGGACACTGACCCAATATAATTTACTATTCCCACTCCAGTCAGGTGAAAATCAGGAAAGGTTCTGGACACTAACCCAATATAATTTACTATTCCCACTGCAGTCAGGTGAAAGTCAGGGAAAGTGTTGGACACTGACCCAATATAATTTACTATTCCTTCTCCAGTCAGGTGAAAGTCAGGGAAAGTGCTGGACATTGACCCAATATAATTTACTATTCCCACTCCAGTCAGGTGAAAGTCAGGGAAAGTGCTGGACACTAACCCAATATTTTTCTCACTGAATATAAAAATGATATAACTTACAATACCAACTCCAGACAGGTGAAAGTCAAGGAACGCTGGACACTGACCCAATATAATTTACTATTCCCACTCCAGTCAGGTGAAAGTCAGGGAAAGTGCTGGACACAGACCCAATATAATTTATTATTCCCACTCCAGTCAGGTGAAAGTCAGGAAAAATGCTGGACACTGACCGAATATAATTTACTATTCCCACTCCAGTCAGGTGAAAATCAGGAAAGGTTCTGGACACTTACCCAATATAATTTACTATTCCCACTGCAGTCAGGTGAAAGTCAGGGAAAGTGCTGGACACTGACCCAATATAATTTACTATTCCCACTCCAGTCAGGTGAAAGTCAGGGAAAATGCTGGACACTGATCCAATATAATTTACTATTCCCACTCCAGTCAGGTGAAAGTGAGGGAAAGTGCTGGACACTGACCCAATATAATTTACTATTCCCACTCCAGTCAGGTGAAAATCAGTGAAGGTGCTCGACACTGACCCAATATAATTTACTATTCCCACTCCAGTCAGGTGAAAGTCAGGGAAAATGCTGGACTGACCCAATATAATTTACTATTCCCACTACAGTCAGGTGAAAGTCAGGGAAAGTGTTGGACACTGACCCAATATAATTTACTATTCATACTCCAGTCAGGTGAAAGTCAGGGAAAGTGCTGGACACTGACCCAATATAATTTACTATTCCCACTCCAGTCATGTGAAAGTCAGGGAAAGTGCTGGACACTAACCCAATATACCTTACTATTCCCACTCCAGGCAGGTGAAAGACAGGGAAAATGCTGGACACTGATCCAATATAATTTACTATTCCCACTCCAGTCAGGTGAAAGTCAGGGAAAGTGCTGGACACTGACCCAATATAATTTACTATTCCCACTCCAGTCAGGTGAAAATCAGTGAAGGTGCTCGACACTGACCCAATATAATTTACTATTCCCACTCCAGTCAGGTGAAAGTCAGGGAAAATGCTGGACACTGACCCAATATAATTTACTATTCCCACTCCAGTCAGGTGAAAGTCAGGGAAAGTGCTGGACACTCACCCAATATAATTTACTATTGCGACTCCAGTCAGGTGAAAATCAGGGAAGGTGCTGGGCACTGACCCAATATAATTTACTATTCCCACTCCAGTCAAATGAAAGTCAGGGAAAATGCTAGACACTGATCCAATATAATTTACTATTCCCACTCCAGTCAGGTGAAAGTCAGGGAAAGTACTGGACACTGACCCAATATAATTTACTATTCCCACTCCAGTCAGGTGAAAATCAGGAATGGTTCTGGACACTAACCCAATATAATTTACCATTCCCACTGCAGTCAGGTAAAAGTCAGGGAAAGTGTTGGACACTGACCCAATATAATTTACTATTCCCACTCCAGTCAGGTGAAAATCAGGAAAGGTTCTGGACACTAACCCAATACAATTTACTATTCCCACTGCAGTCAGGTGAAAGTCAGGGAAAGTGTTGGACACTGACCCAATATAATTTACTATTCCTACTCCAGTCAGGTGAAAGTCAGGAAAAGTGCTGGACATTGACCCAATATAATTTACTATTCCCACTCCATTCAGGTGAAAGTCAGGGAAAGTGCTGGACACTAACCCAATATACCTTACTACTCCCACTCCAGTCAGGTGAAAGACAGGGGAAATGCTGGACACTGACCCAATATAATTTACTATTCCCACTCCAGTCAGGTGAAAATCAGGGAAGGTGCTGGACACTGACCCAATATAATTTACTATTCCCACTCCAGTCAGGTGAAAGTCAGGGGAAGTGCTGGACACTGACCCAATATAATTTACTATTGCCACTTCAGTCAGGTGAAAATCAGGGAAGGTGCTGGGCACTGACCCAAAATAATTTAGTATTCCCACTCCAGTCAGGTGAAAGTCAGGGAAAGTGCTGGACACTGACCCAATATAATTTACTATTCCCACTCCAGTCAGGTGAAAATCAGGGAAGGTGCTGGACACTGATCCAATATAATTTACTATTCCCACTCCAGTCAGGTGAAAGTCAGGGAAAATGCAGGACACTGAACCCAATATAATTTACTATTCCCACTCCAGTCAGGTGAAAGTCAGCGAAAGTGCAGGACACCGGCCCAATATAATTTACTATTCCCACTCCAGTCAGGTGAAAATCAGGGAAGGTGCAGGACACTGACCCAATAGAATTTACTATTCCCACTCCAGTCAGGTGAAAGTCAGGGAAAGTGCTGGACACTGACCCAATATAATTTACTATTCCCACTCCAGTCAGGTGAAAGTCAGGGAAAGTGCTGGACACTGACCCAATATAATTTACTATTACCACTCCAATCAGGTGAAAGTCAGGAAAAATGCTGAACACTTATCCAATAAAATTTACTATTCCCACTCCAGTCGGGTGAAAGTCAAGGAAAGTGCTGGACACTGACCCAATATAATTTACTATTCCCACTCCAGTCAGGTGAAAGACAGGGAAGGTGCTGGACACTAACCCAATATATTTTACTATTCCCACTCCAGTCAGGTGAAAGTCAAGGAAAGTGCTGGACACTGACCCAATATAATTTACTTTTCCCACTCCAGTCAGATGAAAATCAGGAAAGGTGCTGGACACTATCCCAATATAATTTACTATTCCCACTCCAGTCATGTGAAAGTCAGGGAAAAGGCTGGACACTGACCAAATATAATTTACTATTCCCACTCCAGTCAGGTGAAAGTCAGGGAAAGTGCTGGACACTGACCCAATATAATTTACTATTCCCACTCCAGTCAGGGAAAATGCTGGACACTGATCCAATATAATTTACTATTCCCACTCCAGTCAGGTGAAAGTCAAGGAAAGTGTTGGACACTAACCCAATATAATTTACTATTCATACTCCAGTCAGGTGAAAGTCAGGGAAAGTGCTGGACACTGACCCAATATAATTTACTATTCCCACTCCAGTCAGGTGAAAGTCAGGGAAAGTGCTGGACACTAACCCATTATACCTTACTATTCCCACTCCAGGCAGGCGAAAGACAGGGAAAATGCTGGACACTAACCCAATATAATTTACTATTCCCACTCCAGTCAGGTGAAAATCAGGAAAGGTTCTGGACACTAACCCAATATAATTTACTATTCCCACTGCAGTCAGGTGAAAGTCAGGGAAAGTGCTGGACACTGACCCAATATAATTTACTATTCCTACTCCAGTCAGGTGAAAGTCAGGGAAAGTGCTGGACTGACCCAATATACCTTACTACTCCGACTCCAGTCAGGTGAAAGACAGGGGAAAGTGCTGGACACTGACCCAATATAATTTACTATTCCCACTCCAGTCAGGTGAAAATCAGGGAAGGTGCTGGACACTGACCCAATATAATTTACTATTCCCACTCCAATCAGGTGAAAGTCAGGGAAAATACTGGACACTGACCCAATATAGTTTACTATTCCCACTCCAGTCAGGTGAAAGTCAGGGAAAGTGCTGGACACTGACCCAATATAATTTACTATTGCCACTCCAGTCAGGTCAAAATCAGGGAAGGTGCTGGGCACTGACCCTATATAATTTAGTATTCCCACTCCAGTCAGGTGAAAGTCAGGGAAAGTGCTGGACACTGACCCAATATAATTTACTATTCCCACTCCAGTCAGGTGAAAATCAGGGAAGGTGCTGGACACTGATCCAATATATTTTACTATTCCCACTCCAGGCAGGTGAAAGTCAGGGAAAATGCAGGACACTGACCCAATATAATTTACTGTTCCCACTCCAGTCAGGTGAAAGTCAGCGAAAGTGCAGGACACTGGCCCAATATAATTTACTATTCCCACTCCAGTCAGGTGAACATCAGGGAAGGTGCTGGACACTGACCCAATATAATTTACTATTCCCACTCCAGTCAGGTGAAAGTCAGGGAAAGTGCTGGATACTGACCCAATATAATTTACTATTCCCACTCCAGTCAGGTGAAAGTCAGGGAAATTGCTGGACACTGACCCAATATAATTTACTATTACCACTCCAGTCAGGTGAAAGTCAGGGAAAATGCTGAACACTGATCCAATAAAATTTACTATTCCCACTCCAGTCGGGTGAAAGTCAAGGAAAGAGCTGGACACTGACCCAATATAATTTACTATTCCCACTCCAGTCAGGTGAAAGTCAGGGAAGGTGCTGGACACTGACCCCATATATTTTACTATTCCCACTCCAGTCAGGTGAAAGTCAGGGAAAGTGCTGGACACTGACCCAATATAATTTACTATTCCCACTCCAGTCAGGTGAAAGTCAGGGAAAGTGCTGGACACCGACCCAATATAATTTACTATTCCCACTCCAGTCAGGTGAAAATCAGGAAAGGTTCTGGACACTAACCCAATATAATTTACCATTCCCACTGCAGTCAGGTAAAAGTCAGGGAAAGTGTTGGACACTGACCCAATATAATTTACTATTCCCACTCCAGTCAGGTGAAAATCAGGAAAGGTTCTGGACACTAACCCAATATAATTTACTATTCCCACTGCAGTCAGGTGAAAGTCAGGGAAAGTGTTGGACACTGACCCAATATAATTTACTATTCCTTCTCCAGTCAGGTGAAAGTCAGGGAAAGTGCTGGACATTGACCCAATATAATTTACTATTCCCACTCCAGTCAGGTGAAAGTCAGGGAAAGTGCTGGACACTAACCCAATATTTTTCTCACTGAATATAAAAATGATATAACTTACAATACCAACTCCAGACAGGTGAAAGTCAAGGAACGCTGGACACTGACCCAATATAATTTACTATTCCCACTCCAGTCAGGTGAAAGTCAGGGAAAGTGCTGGACACAGACCCAATATAATTTATTATTCCCACTCCAGTCAGGTGAAAGTCAGGAAAAATGCTGGACACTGACCGAATATAATTTACTATTCCCACTCCAGTCAGGTGAAAATCAGGAAAGGTTCTGGACACTTACCCAATATAATTTACTATTCCCACTGCAGTCAGGTGAAAGTCAGGGAAAGTGCTGGACACTGACCCAATATAATTTACTATTCCCACTCCAGTCAGGTGAAAGTCAGGGAAAATGCTGGACACTGATCCAATATAATTTACTATTCCCACTCCAGTCAGGTGAAAGTGAGGGAAAGTGCTGGACACTGACCCAATATAATTTACTATTCCCACTCCAGTCAGGTGAAAATCAGTGAAGGTGCTCGACACGGACCCAATATAATTTACTATTCCCACTCCAGTCAGGTGAAAGTCAGGGAAAATGCTGGACTGACCCAATATAATTTACTATTCCCACTCTAGTCAGGTGAAAGTCAGGGAAAGTGCTGGACACTGACCCAATATAATTTACTATTGCTACTCCAGTCAGGTGAAAATCAGGGAAGGTGCTGGGCACTGACCCAATATAATTTACTATTCCCACTCCAGTCAGGTGAAAGTCAGGGAAAATGCTGGACACTGACCCAATATAATTTACTATTCCCACTCCAGTCAGGTGAAAATCAGGAAAGGTTCTGGACACTAACCCAATATAATTTACTATTCCCACTACAGTCAGGTGAAAGTCAGGGAAAGTGTTGGACACTGACCCAATATAATTTACTATTCATACTCCAGTCAGGTGAAAGTCAGGGAAAGTGCTGGACACTGACCCAATATAATTTACTATTCCCACTCCAGTCATGTGAAAGTCAGGGAAAGTGCTGGACACTAACCCAATATACCTTACTATTCCCACTCCAGGCAGGTGAAAGACAGGGAAAATGCTGGACACTGATCCAATATAATTTACTATTGCCACTCCAGTCAGGTGAAAGTCAGGGAAAGTGCTGGACACTGACCCAATATAATTTACTATTCCCACTCCAGTCAGGTGAAAATCAGTGAAGGTGCTCGACACTGACCCAATATAATTTACTATTCCCACTCCAGTCAGGTGAAAGTCAGGGAAAGTGCTGGACACTCACCCAATATAATTTACTATTGCGACTCCAGTCAGGTGAAAATCAGGGAAGGTGCTGGGCACTGACCCAATATAATTTACTATTCCCACTCCAGTCAAATGAAAGTCAGGGAAAATGCTAGACACTGATCCAATATAATTTACTATTCCCACTCCAGTCAGGTGAAAGTCAGGGAAAGTACTGGACACTGACCCAATATAATTTACTATTCCCACTCCAGTCAGGTGAAAATCAGGAATGGTTCTGGACACTAACCCAATATAATTTACCATTCCCACTGCAGTCAGGTAAAAGTCAGGGAAAGTGTTGGACACTGACCCAATATAATTTACTATTCCCACTCCAGTCAGGTGAAAATCAGGAAAGGTTCTGGACACTAACCCAATACAATTTACTATTCCCACTGCAGTCAGGTGAAAGTCAGGGAAAGTGTTGGACACTGACCCAATATAATTTACTATTCCTACTCCAGTCAGGTGAAAGTCAGGGAAAGTGCTGGACATTGACCCAATATAATTTACTATTCCCACTCCATTCAGGTGAAAGTCAGGGAAAGTGCTGGACACTAACCCAATATACCTTACTACTCCCACTCCAGTCAGGTGAAAGACAGGGGAAATGCTGGACACTGACCCAATATAATTTACTATTCCCACTCCAGTCAGGTGAAAATCAGGGAAGGTGCTGGACA
The DNA here is from genome assembly GCF_964263255.1 of Lissotriton vulgaris. Lineage (NCBI taxonomy): Eukaryota > Metazoa > Chordata > Amphibia > Caudata > Salamandridae > Lissotriton > Lissotriton vulgaris. The sequence goes on along the minus strand of NC_141689.1, from coordinate 835,998,272 downwards.
CTGACCGATTATAATTTACTATTCCCACTCCAGTCAGGTGAAAGTCAGGGAAAATACTGGACACTGACCCAATATAGTTTACTATTCCCAATCCAGTCAGGTGAAAGTCAGGGGAAGTGCTGGACACTGACCCAATATAATTTACTATTGCCACTTCAGTCAGGTGAAAATCAGGGAAGGTGCTGGGCACTGACCCAAAATAATTTAGTATTCCCACTCCAGTCAGGTGAAAGTCAGGGAAAGTGCTGGACACTGACCCAATATAATTTACTATTCCCACTCCAGTCAGGTGAAAATCAGGGAAGGTGCTGGACACTGATCCAATATAATTTACTATTCCCACTCCAGTCAGGTGAAAGTCAGGGAAAATGCAGGACACTGAACCCAATATAATTTACTATTCCCACTCCAGTCAGGTGAAAGTCAGCGAAAGTGCAGGACACCGGCCCAATATAATTTACTATTCCCACTCCAGTCAGGTGAAAATCAGGGAAGGTGCAGGACACTGACCCAATAGAATTTACTATTCCCACTCCAGTCAGGTGAAAGTCAGGGAAAGTGCTGGACACTGACCCAATATAATTTACTATTCCCACTCCAGTCAGGTGAAAGTCAGGGAAAGTGCTGGACACTGACCCAATATAATTTACTATTACCACTCCAATCAGGTGAAAGTCAGGAAAAATGCTGAACACTTATCCAATAAAATTTACTATTCCCACTCCAGTCGGGTGAAAGTCAAGGAAAGTGCTGGACACTGACCCAATATAATTTACTATTCCCACTCCAGTCAGGTGAAAGACAGGGAAGGTGCTGGACACTAACCCAATATATTTTACTATTCCCACTCCAGTCAGGTGAAAGTCAAGGAAAGTGCTGGACACTGACCCAATATAATTTACTTTTCCCACTCCAGTCAGATGAAAATCAGGAAAGGTGCTGGACACTATCCCAATATAATTTACTATTCCCACTCCAGTCAGGTGAAAGTCAGGGAAAGTGCTGGACACTAACCCAATATTTTTCTCACTGAATATAAAAATGATATAACTTACAATACCAACTCCAGACAGGTGAAAGTCAAGGAACGCTGGACACTGACCCAATATAATTTACTATTCCCACTCCAGTCAGGTGAAAGTCAGGGAAAGTGCTGGACACAGACCCAATATAATTTATTATTCCCACTCCAGTCAGGTGAAAGTCAGGAAAAATGCTGGACACTGACCGAATATAATTTACTATTCCCACTCCAGTCAGGTGAAAATCAGGAAAGGTTCTGGACACTAACCCAATACAATTTACTATTCCCACTGCAGTCAGGTGAAAGTCAGGGAAAGTGTTGGACACTGACCCAATATAATTTACTATTCCTACTCCAGTCAGGTGAAAGTCAGGGAAAGTGCTGGAAATTGAACCAATATAATTTACTATTCCCACTCCATTCAGGTGAAAGTCAGGGAAAGTGCTGGACACTAACCCAATATACCTTACTACTCCCACTCCAGTCAGGTGAAAGACAGGGGAAATGCTGGACACTGACCCAATATAATTTACTATTCCCACTCCAGTCAGGTGAAAATCAGGGAAGGTGCTGGACACTGACCCAATATAATTTACTATTCCCACTCCAGTCAGGTGAAAGTCAGGGAAAATACTGGACACTGACCCAATATAGTTTACTATTCCCAATCCAGTCAGGTGAAAGTCAGGGGAAGTGCTGGACACTGACCCAATATAATTTACTATTGCCACTTCAGTCAGGTGAAAATCAGGGAAGGTGCTGGGCACTGACCCAAAATAATTTAGTATTCCCACTCCAGTCAGGTGAAAGTCAGGGAAAGTGCTGGACACTGACCCAATATAATTTACTATTCCCACTCCAGTCAGGTGAAAATCAGGGAAGGTGCTGGACACTGATCCAATATAATTTACTATTCCCACTCCAGTCAGGTGAAAGTCAGGGAAAATGCAGGACACTGAACCCAATATAATTTACTATTCCCACTCCAGTCAGGTGAAAGTCAGCGAAAGTGCAGGACACCGGCCCAATATAATTTACTATTCCCACTCCAGTCAGGTGAAAATCAGGGAAGGTGCTGGACACTGACCCAATAGAATTTACTATTCCCACTCCAGTCAGGTGAAAGTCAGGGAAAGTGCTGGACACTGACCCAATATAATTTACTATTCCCACTCCAGTCAGGTGAAAGTCAGGGAAAGTGCTGGACACTGACCCAATATAATTTACTATTACCACTCCAATCAGGTGAAAGTCAGGAAAAATGCTGAACACTTATCCAATAAAATGTACTATTCCCACTCCAGTCGGGTGAAAGTCAAGGAAAGTGCTGGACACTGACCCAATATAATTTACTATTCCCACTCCAGTCAGGTGAAAGACAGGGAAGGTGCTGGACACTAACCCAATATATTTTACTATTCCCACTCCAGTCAGGTGAAAGTCAAGGAAAGTGCTGGACACTGACCCAATATAATTTACTTTTCCCACTCCAGTCAGATGAAAATCAGGAAAGGTGCTGGACACTATCCCAATATAATTTACTATTCCCACTCCAGTCATGTGAAAGTCAGGGAAAAGGCTGGACACTGACCAAATATAATTTACTATTCCCACTCCAGTCAGGTGAAAGTCAGGGAAAGTGCTGGACACTGACCCAATATAATTTACTATTCCCACTCCAGTCAGGGAAAATGCTGGACACTGATCCAATATAATTTACTATTCCCACTCCAGTCAGGTGAAAGTCAAGGAAAGTGTTGGACACTAACCCAATATAATTTACTATTCATACTCCAGTCAGGTGAAAGTCAGGGAAAGTGCTGGACACTGACCCAATATAATTTACTATTCCCACTCCAGTCAGGTGAAAGTCAGGGAAAGTGCTGGACACTAACCCATTATACCTTACTATTCCCACTCCAGGCAGGCGAAAGACAGGGAAAATGCTGGACACTAACCCAATATAATTTACTATTCCCACTCCAGTCAGGTGAAAATCAGGAAAGGTTCTGGACACTAACCCAATATAATTTACTATTCCCACTGCAGTCAGGTGAAAGTCAGGGAAAGTGCTGGACACTGACCCAATATAATTTACTATTCCTACTCCAGTCAGGTGAAAGTCAGGGAAAGTGCTGGACTGACCCAATATACCTTACTACTCCGACTCCAGTCAGGTGAAAGACAGGGGAAAGTGCTGGACACTGACCCAATATAATTTACTATTCCCACTCCAGTCAGGTGAAAATCAGGGAAGGTGCTGGACACTGACCCAATATAATTTACTATTCCCACTCCAATCAGGTGAAAGTCAGGGAAAATACTGGACACTGACCCAATATAGTTTACTATTCCCACTCCAGTCAGGTGAAAGTCAGGGAAAGTGCTGGACACTGACCCAATATAATTTACTATTGCCACTCCAGTCAGGTCAAAATCAGGGAAGGTGCTGGGCACTGACCCTATATAATTTAGTATTCCCACTCCAGTCAGGTGAAAGTCAGGGAAAGTGCTGGACACTGACCCAATATAATTTACTATTCCCACTCCAGTCAGGTGAAAATCAGGGAAGGTGCTGGACACTGATCCAATATATTTTACTATTCCCACTCCAGGCAGGTGAAAGTCAGGGAAAATGCAGGACACTGACCCAATATAATTTACTGTTCCCACTCCAGTCAGGTGAAAGTCAGCGAAAGTGCAGGACACTGGCCCAATATAATTTACTATTCCCACTCCAGTCAGGTGAACATCAGGGAAGGTGCTGGACACTGACCCAATATAATTTACTATTCCCACTCCAGTCAGGTGAAAGTCAGGGAAAGTGCTGGATACTGACCCAATATAATTTACTATTCCCACTCCAGTCAGGTGAAAGTCAGGGAAATTGCTGGACACTGACCCAATATAATTTACTATTACCACTCCAGTCAGGTGAAAGTCAGGGAAAATGCTGAACACTGATCCAATAAAATTTACTATTCCCACTCCAGTCGGGTGAAAGTCAAGGAAAGAGCTGGACACTGACCCAATATAATTTACTATTCCCACTCCAGTCAGGTGAAAGTCAGGGAAGGTGCTGGACACTGACCCAATATATTTTACTATTCCCACTCCAGTCAGGTGAAAGTCAGGGAAAGTGCTGGACACTGACCCAATATAATTTACTATTCCCACTCCAGTCAGGTGAAAATCAGGAAAGGTGCTGGACACTATCCCAATATAATTGACTATTCCCACTCCAGTCAGGTGAAAGTCAGGGAAAGGGCTGGACACTGACCAAATATAATTGACTATTCCCACTCCAGTCAGGTGAAAGTCAGGGGAAGTGCTGGACACTGACCCAATATAATTTACTATTGCCACTCCAGTCAGGTGAAAATCAGGGAAGGTGCTGGACACTGATCCAATATAATTTACTATTCCCACTCCAGTCAGGTGAAAGTCAGGGAAAATGCAGGACACTGACCCAATATAATTTACTATTCCCACTCCAGTCAGGTGAAAGTCAGCGAAAGTGCAGGACACCGGCCCAATATAATTTACTATTCCCACTCCAGTCAGGTGAAAATCAGGGAAGGTGCTGGACACTGACCCAATATAATTTACTATTCCCACTCCAGTCAGGTGAAAGTCAGGGAAAGTGCTGGACACTGACCCAATATAATTTACTATTCCCACTCCAGTCAGGTGAAAGTCAGGGAAAGTGCTGGACACTGACCCAATATAATTTACTATTACCACTCCAATCAGGTGAAAGTCAGGAAAAATGCTGAACACTTATCCAATAAAATTTACTATTCCCACTCCAGTCGGGTGAAAGTCAAGGAAAGTGCTGGACACTGACCCAATATAATTTACTATTCCCACTCCAGTCAGGTGAAAGACAGGGAAGGTGCTGGACACTAACCCAATATATTTTACTATTCCCACTCCAGTCAGGTGAAAGTCAAGGAAAGTGCTGGACACTGACCCAATATAATTTACTTTTCCCACTCCAGTCAGATGAAAATCAGGAAAGGTGCTGGACACTATCCCAATATAATTTACTATTCCCACTCCAGTCATGTGAAAGTCAGGGAAAAGGCTGGACACTGACCAAATATAATTTACTATTCCCACTCCAGTCAGGTGAAAGTCAGGGAAAGTGCTGGACACTGACCCAATATAATTTACTATTCCCACTCCAGTCAGGGAAAATGCTGGACACTGATCCAATATAATTTACTATTCCCACTCCAGTCAGGTGAAAGTCAAGGAAAGTGTTGGACACTAACCCAATATAATTTACTATTCATACTCCAGTCAGGTGAAAGTCAGGGAAAGTGCTGGACACTGACCCAATATAATTTACAATTCCCACTCCAGTCAGGTGAAAGTCAGGGAAAGTGCTGGACACTAACCCATTATACCTTACTATTCCCACTCCAGGCAGGCGAAAGACAGGGAAAATGCTGGACACTAACCCAATATAATTTACTATTCCCACTCCAGTCAGGTGAAAATCAGGAAAGGTTCTGGACACTAACCCAATATAATTTACTATTCCCACTGCAGTCAGGTGAAAGTCAGGGAAAGTGCTGGACACTGACCCAATATAATTTACTATTCCTACTCCAGTCAGGTGAAAGTCAGGGAAAGTGCTGGACTGACCCAATATACCTTACTACTCCGACTCCAGTCAGGTGAAAGACAGGAGAAAGTGCTGGACACTGACCCAATATAATTTACTATTCCCACTCCAGTCAGGTGAAAATCAGGGAAGGTGCTGGGCACTGACCCAATATAATTTACTATTCCCACTCCAATCAGGTGAAAGTCAGGGAAAATACTGGACACTGACCCAATATAGTTTACTATTCCCACTCCAGTCAGGTGAAAGTCAGGGAAAGTGCTGGACACTGACCCAATATAATTTACTATTGCCACTCCAGTCAGGTCAAAATCAGGGAAGGTGCTGGGCACTGACCCTATATAATTTAGTATTCCCACTCCAGTCAGGTGAAAGTCAGGGAAAGTGCTGGACACTGACCCAATATAATTTACTATTCCCACTCCAGTCAGGTGAAAATCAGGGAAGGTGCTGGACACTGATCCAATATAATTTACTATTCCCACTCCAGGCAGGTGAAAGTCAGGGAAAATGCAGGACACTGACCCGATATAATTTACTGTTCCCACTCCAGTCAGGTGAAAGTCAGTGAAAGTGCAGGACACTGGCCCAATATAATTTACTATTCCCACTCCAGTCAGGTGAACATCAGGGAAGGTGCTGGACACTGACCCAATATAATTTACTATTCCCACTCCAGTCAGGTGAAAGTCAGGGAAAGTGCTGGATACTGACCCAATATAATTTACTATTCCCACTCCAGTCAGGTGAAAGTCAGGGAAATTGCTGGACACTGACCCAATATAATTTACTATTACCACTCCAGTCAGGTGAAAGTCAGGGAAAATGCTGAACACTGATCCAATAAAATTTACTATTCCCACTCCAGTCGGGTGAAAGTCAAGGAAAGAGCTGGACACTGACCCAATATAATTTACTATTCCCACTCCAGTCAGGTGAAAGTCAGGGAAGGTGCTGGACACTGACCCAATATATTTTACTATTCCCACTCCAGTCAGGTGAAAGTCAGGGAAAGTGCTGGACACTGACCCAATATAATTTACTATTCCCACTCCAGTCAGGTGAAAATCAGGAAAGGTGCTGGACACTATCCCAATATAATTTACTATTCCCACTCCAGTCAGGTGAAAGTCAGGGAAAGGGCTGGACACTGACCAAATATAATTTACTATTCCCACTCCAGTCAGGTGAAAGTCAGGGAAAGTGCTGGACACTGACCCAATATAATTTACTATTGCCACTCCAGTCAGGTGAAAATCAGGGAAGGTGCTGGGCACTGACCCTATATAATTTACTATTCCCACTCCAGTCAGTTGAAAGTCAGGGAAAGTGCTGGACACTGACCCAATATAATTTACTATTCCCACTCCAGTCAGGTGAAAATCAGGGAAGGTGCTGGACACTGGTCCAATATAATTTACTATTCCCACTCCAGGGAGGTGAAAGTCAGGGAAAATGCAGGACACTGACCCAATATAATTTACTGTTCCCACTCCAGTCAGGTGAAAGTCAGCGAAAGTGCAGGACACTGGCCCAATATAATTTACTATTCCCACTCCAGTCAGGTGAAAATCAGGGAAGGTGCTGGACACTGACCCAATATAATTTACTAATCCCACTCCAGTCAGGTGAAAGTCAGGGAAAGTGCTGGACACTGACCCAATATAATTTACTTTTCCCACTCCAGTCAGGTGAAAGTCAGGGAAATTGCTGGACACTGACCCAATATAATTTACTATTACCACTCCAGTCAGGTGAAAGTCAGGGAAAATGCTGAACACTGATCCAATAAAATTTACTATTCCCACTCCAGTTGGGTGAAAGTCAAGGAAAGAGCTGGACACTGACCCAATATAATTTACTATTCCCACTCCAGTCAGGTGAAAGTCAGGGAAGGTGCTGGACACTGACCCAATATATTTTACTATTCCCACTCCAGTCAGGTGAAAGTCAGGGAAAGTGCTGGACACTGACCCAATATAATTTACTATTCCCACTCCAGTCAGGTGAAAATCAGGAAAGGTGCTGGACACTATCCCAATATAATTTACTATTCCCACTCCAGTCAGGTGAAAGTCAGGGAAAGGGCTGGACACTGACCAAATATAATTTACTATTCCCACTCCAGTCAGGTGAAAGTCAGGGAAAGTGCTGGACACTGACCCAATATAATTTACTATTCCCACTCCAGTTAGGGAAAATGCTGGACACTGATCCAATATAATTTACTATTCCCACTCCAGTCAGGTGAAAGTCAAGGAAAGTGTTGGACACTAACCCAATATAATTTACTATTCCCACTCCAGTCAGATGAAAGTCAGGGAAAGTGCTGGACACTGACTCAATATAATTTACTATTCCCACTCCAGTCAGGTGAAAGTCAGGGAAAATGCTGGACACAGACCAACTAATAAACAATAATACAAATTATAAAATATAGTTCATAATTTTAAAAACTTTGCTATAATTGTATGAATTTTCAAAAAACAAAACAATTTTTTATTTTTTTATAAATTATTGAAAAGTATAATTATTTAAAAAATAACTTTTAAATTTAATGTAACATTTAGTTTTTTTCATTAACAGTAATTTGCTAAAATTCAATGTATTCATTTTTATCAATAATATGTATAGAAAATTAAAATTAAAGATATTTTAAAAAGACATCACACTCATATACCTAATTTATTCAACATCCCATTCCAAAAATATAACGAATATATCTAAGTTTGTAAAAAAAATTAAATAAAAATTAAAATAAAAAAATACAAACTTTAATTATTACTCAATATTGTAAAACACTCCCCACCATTATCCCCTGTTAACTCAACATCCCATTCCTAAATGTTTTATAAAATGTAGGAATTTTAAGTTTAGTTTATAAAAATGGCATTTTGAATTTAAAACAAATTATATATTTTTTTAAATATTATTCATTATTTAAAAAAACTCCCCACTCTTATCCCCTATTAACCCAACATCCCATTCCTTTTTTTTTTTTTTTTTTTTTATTAGAACCAGCATTTAGCAGAGGATAATACACATTCAGTGAAATACAATACATTTACTATTTACATTTAAATTCAGAAAAATTCAGAAAGATTCAGACAAAAAAAACCATGAACAGAAAGTACAAATTGGGCTTCCAGTTTAATTTACCCAATTCCACTGGGACAAAGACCTTCTTTCCAGATTGATATAGGGTGCCATAGTTCTTTGCCACAGAGTTTTGTTTTGATTCCCCTAGTCGCATATATTGCCGATTCAAAATTAGAAACTGCAAGAAAGCGGGCTAGCCACATTTGGAAGCTAGGGGGAAGACTATCCTTCCAGCACGCAGACAAAATTAATCTCAGTACGGCTGTATCAATAAATAATAATCTTTGTTCCGATTTACTTAATTTTAACGAACTGTCAAATCCCAACACATACAAGGTATTGGACTCTGGAAGTTTGTGATGGAAGACTTTCTCCCAAAATGAGGCAATCATATTTTTTAATAGACGTAACTCAGGGCAACTGCTGAAGATGTGGATTAGCGTCGCTGGACCTTGTGAGCAACGTGGACATTGGTCGTTTTCCCTTTTACCCCATGCAAAAAGTTTGGCAGGGGTAAAATATAGGTCATAAATTGTTTTATACAGTTGTGCCCTTAAATTACTAGCCATAAATAATTTACTGCTCATTTCGAGTGTTTTATCTATGTCAATATCAGGGTTATTTAATTTTACCGTCCATTTAGTTTCTGTTTTCTCGATATCATCATTTACATTTGTTAATAGGATATTGTATAGTGTTCCTATCCTGGTTTTTACGAGGTAGAATGTTTCTATTAGGTTGTTCTTCTGAAGATTAATTAGATCCTTTTTAGCTTTTAATTTTGCATGCAGTTGAGCAAATTTGAGAAAGTCCCCTTCGGGGAGACCAAATTTTGTTTTGACATCTTGAAATGTAGTCTGTGGACCATTTATCCAAACCTCATTAATTGTTCTTATGCCCAGGCTATACCACTTCTAGGCTGTATGTTCAAAATCAAGATCAGAGGTAATAGTCGAATGAAATAAGGGCGTATATCGGTTGAGTTTGCCAATCTGAATATGTTTAAGTATCTGATTTCAAATCAGCCAGGCACTTTTAATGATCTCACCCTTGATTTGATTATAATGGGCATTTTCAGTTTTTCTTAATAACATGCCATTAGCTTCATGCCCAAGCGTTAGTTCATAAATTGTGGGAATAGTGGTATTAATAATGTCCATGGCAAGGGGTGTTTCTAGAATCATTGGTTTTAGGTGTTTTAAAAAGGCTGCCCAGTGGTACAAAATAATATTCGGTGCAGTAAGCCCACCTCTGTTGAGCGGAGTGGATAAATAAGGAAAAGATCGTCTGATCTTCCCGTGTTGCCACACAAATTTAGAGGTGAGTTTATTAATTGAATTAATTATCTTAGAATCTATAATTAAAGGGATAGAGCGAAAGAGGTAAAGACATTTCGGTAGTACATTCATCTTTAAATAATTCACTCTGCCTATAATGGAAAGATGTAATCCATTTACTCTATCCAAGTCGTTCTTAATTTTATCTATTAGTGCTGTGGTTCCCAAACTGTGCGCCGCGGCGCCCCGGTGCGCCGTAATGAGGTGACAGGGGCGCCGCGCACACTAGGGTCACCAACCGTCCGTAAATTCTATCTGTAATTTTGGCCATCACAGGGAGCAGCGCTGCTCCCCTGTGAGAGGCCTCACCCCTGCTGCTGGAGCCGCCTCGCGCTCCTCCGTGAGCAAAAGAGCAGCCCCTCCCGCCCATTGTCATTCAGTATGCCGCTGATTGCCACCTACTGAATGACAATGGGGCAGTCTGGGGGTGTGACACCATGTGGCGGCCTCCTCCTGCCTCAGGGTACAGAAGGGCATTCTGTACGATAAAAAGAAAAAACGCCCACGCTGCGTTAGAAAACACTTTATTCAAAGAAACCTGTAAAATAAGTTTAAAAGAACAGGTTATCGTTCCCTCACTGTCCAGTCATTTTAGAACTGAAGTATTTTCAATATTGTATTCAACAAAGCCATGGTTGCTCCTTTTTTTTTTAAGGAACTAGCAACCATTGACAAAGCCAATAGTCCTGGCTTGTTGAGGTGTAATGATACTTGCTGTATTATATATCTGGATGCAATGACAGAGACAACATAATACCAATGAGGCGGAACACTATGCTAAGCGCAGAATTTTAGCCTAGGTGTTTTAAGCTGTGATCTTAATTACATCAAATACCCCCTTTGAAGAGACCCCCCAGTTTTTTTACACCGCTTAAAGCCCTGAAAACAACACCATGTTACAGTAACCTCACATCCTGGCACTGTGCATCATGCATGACTTCTACGTTTTCAGCCTGCCTATGTGCAGGGGCATAGGGAACTCTCCACCAGCCCACCCCTTGCTGTAGTTCATTCTTGATGGGACTCTTCTGCCTGCAACTCTGCAAACAAAGGCTCCGCTCATAATGTGAAAAGGTGGGTGAGTAAATAAGTGAAGGAATGTCTGAATGGCTGGATGGATTACTGAAAGGATGAATGCATGAATGAAAGGGGGAATGGATAGATAATGAAAGAAAGGATGGATGGATGAGTGAATGAATGGAAGTATGGATGAGAGAAAAGGTAAATAGATGGATGTATGGGTGGAAGGGTAGATATATGGGTAGATGGAAGGGTAAAAGTGTGGATGGGTGTGTGAAAGGATGGATGGATGAGTGAAAGGGCAGCTGATGGGCGAATGAATTGGTGGATGGGTGTGTGAAAGGATGGATGGGTGGATGAATGAAAGGGTAGATGATGGGCAAGTGAATGGGTGGATGGATGAATTGATAAGTGAAATGGTGAATGGATGGACGAGTGAAAGGGTGGATGTAAGGATTGATAAGTTAGTGAAAGGGGGTAGATGGACAAAAGGATGGATAGATGAGTGAAGTGAAAGGGTGGATGGATGAGAGAACGGATGGATGGATGAGTGAACGGATTGTTGGATGAGTGAAAGAATGGATGAGTAATAGGATCAATGGATGGATTCATGAATGGATGAGTAAATGGGTGGGTAGATGGATGGATAAGTGAAAGGGGGATGGAGAGAGAAAGGGAGGATGAATGACTGAAAGGTTGAATGGGTGGAAGGATACATGACTGGGTGAATGGATGAGTAAGTGAATGGGTGGATGGATGAGTAAGTGAATGGATGGCTGGGTGGAAGAGTGGATGCATGGATGATTGTACAGATGGATGGGGTGAAAGGGTGGGTAGATGAATAATGGATGGATGAGTGAAAGGGTAGATGGAGGGATGGATGAGTGAAATGATGGACGGAAGATATATGGTGGATAGGTGTGCAAATGGTTAAATATGTTTGGATATAGATGGGCACACAGATGGAAGGACAGACCTTTTTAGTGTAAAAATAAGGCTGGGGATACTGATTACGACAGACCAAACTCAACGTTCCATTTTCTCAGAGCGGGTCTCAGTACCAAAAGGTACTGAAAGCAGCAGCTGGCATAAATAAGGGTTTGGGACCAGGCACTGTGTTGGGGAAAAAAACGATGGATTGGGATGCAGCCAAAGTGATTGCCAGTGGATGAGAATAATAATTCAAGCATTCCAACCAATATAATACCTTCATTGCGTCCCAAATACTTTAAGGAAGATAACAGGAGGTACACACCACCCACCCACCCACCAGTAAAAAAATGGCGGGGAGCCACGGCCAACTGCATATTAGGTCAGGGAAGCCACAGGTCAAAAAAGTTTGGGAACCACTGTATTAGTGGGTCAAAATTGTTTTTAGCTAACGTTTTTATGTCGGCGGAAAGTATCACCCCAAGATATGTCGCAGTTTTTGCTCTTCTTGTATCTGAGCATATAGTATTATCTGTGCACAGTACAATGGTCTTTCCCCTATTCAAAGAATAACCTGAATATTTACCATATTGGAGAGAGTACAGTTTGATTTCATATAGCGCTTCGATCGGGTGAGATGTTAAAACCGCAATGTCATCAGCATAAGCTAGAACTTTGGTTTCATAATGGTTATATAAAATCGGCTTTATATTATTATTTTCTATTAGTTTTAAGATGAGGGGATTAATATAAAGGGCGAAAAGTAAAGGAGAGCAAGGACAACCTTGTCTTGTGCCTCTTGTTATATTGATGAAGCTTGATTCCAATCCTAAAATTGAGACTTTTGCTTTGGGTTGATGATACATAGATTTTATAGATTTAAGAAATTTGGGGCCGAAATTAAGACGTGCCATGGCAACCCACAAAAAGCTCCATGAGACACGATCAAAGGCTTTCTCAGCGTCAAGCAGGATCATAGACATCTGGTCCCCCGTGACCGACATGGCATCGAATAAAGCGATAGTACGGCGAATATGATCAGTTGTCCCCTTGCCCGGAACGAAGCCATGCTGCCACGGAGAAACCAGATGTCCAATGACCCTGCTGAGATTGAGAGCCATCACTTTGGCATATAATTTGGAGTCCGCATTTATCAATGAGATGGGTCGATAAGAAGTCAACTGTTCGGGTGATTTTCCCTTCTTAGGAAATACTATAATGCTAGCCTCATCCCAAGAAGGTGGAGGAATGCCACTATACTGTACACCGAGAAATAAATCCAATAATAGGGGGCCTAATACGGAGCTAAGAATCTTATAAATCTCGATTGGCAATTTATCCGGGCCTGCTGCTTTGCCTGAAGATAAAAGTGATAAAGCTTCTACAACTTCATCAATTGTAATCTCAGCTTCAAGTACTTCTCTCATCCCATCATCCAACAAGTTAGTAGCTGCCGTATCGTTAAGAAAACCAGCCAAAAATGTGTCAATATCTTTTTCAGAATTATTCCCTTCCTCAGTGTATAGATTTTGATAGTACTGTTGGAATTGAGTAATAATATCTGTAGACTGAACGTAAGTGTGTCCACCCTCTACAATAGAGGTGAAATTATTATACACATTTTTTTGACGTGTGCGCAGAGCCAGTTGTTTACCTATTTTTTCGCCCGTCTCGTAGATCTTCTTTCTAAAAGTTCTGTAAGTTTGAGCAGCTTTTTGACTTAATGCAATATTAAGCTCAGCTTTCAAAAACCGCCACCCGAAGCCATTGATTATTGGATTCTTTATTCTGTTCTATTAAACAAGTATGCTCTGTTTCGGCTTTTGTTAAGTCCTTTAGCTTTATTTCATAAAGTTTTCTAGCTTTGATTCGAGCTGCATATTGAAAACTAGAGATCTCTCCTCTTAGAGCAGATTTATATGAATCCCAGACTATATTTCTGGAGGCACTAAAGCGATTTATGTTGAAAAACTCCTCAGTCCATTTTTTAATATGTAAAATAAATTCAGTATTGGAAAGTAGTTTCCGATCAAATGACCAGGATCTAAATTGAGTAGTAAGAGGATTAAAAGTAATTGCACAAATTAATGCATTATGGTCCGAAATTATTCTTGGATTTTTTTTTATAGTTGAGAGTGGAAGAAGGTCTACAGTTACAAATATATAATCAATTCGAACCTGCTTTTGATGGGGATGAGAGAAGTAGGTAGAGCCTTGCTCATATGAATTATTATGTAGCCAGATATCTATTAATCCAGGATTGCTGATAAGTCTGCTGAGAGTTTTATAAACTCTGGGTTTGCGTCCTTGGTATTTTGTTTTTGAGGGGACATTAGACACCGGTGGTATTAATGAGATATTAAAATCTCCACATAGGATTAGCGGGCCCTGCCATGTCGGCAATTCGGTCTCTAGTTCTTCAAAAATTGTGGGATCGTCTAAATTTGAGCCATAGACTGTACAGATGTTTATACCACAGGCCAGTTTTGAAATAGCCCACCTGCCATGGGGATCTGATAAATGTCGTACACTTAGACCCAGATTTTTTTTTCCCAAGTATTGCGACCCCCCTTATATTTGAGGTCTGTGTGGAAACAGCCAATAAATTATACCCATTAATATTTAACCACAATTTTTTATCCCATGGCAGATGCGTTTCTTGAAGACAAAGTATGTCTACCGGATTTAATTTAAGCAATTCAGCCATTCGTCTTCGTTTATCTCCTGTTAACAAACCTCCAACATTCCAGGTCTGAACATTTAACCTACCCATTATTGATTGAAAATGATTGCCGCAGTGCCTCATGCAAATAATATTCTAGTTGTTACTGTACTGTCTGATCTCTTTTTTACTATTTCCTCTGCAAAAAAAGCTGGTTCATTTTTTTCTTTTTTAGTTTCCACCTCCCTAGGTGACCCACCCAAGCCCCCCCTTACCAACCCAACCCCCCTCCCCCTTGAACCCCCCTCCCAATTCAGTGGGCAAACAGACTCAACCAGAGTCTGAGTGATGTGATTACAGCAATGTGTCTGAACAACCGCTTCAAGAGAAAAAACATTAGATAAGAAGGAATAGAAATAGAAGAGAGAAAGTAAGGAGTAAGAAAGACAGATTAATAAAGGGAAGGTCGCAAATTAAAGAGAACCTTTAGTCAATATCAGTGCAATATAGTGTAGAAAGCTTGAAATACTCCCAAAATAATGCTAAAATACATAATAGCAAATATGACGTGTCACTTAAACGTGTATGAGAGCGTAAAGCTATTAATTCAACAAAACAGTTTTTCAGTTTCATTCACATTCTGATAAGCATATTACGAAATCTGATCTAAGTACGCTTTTGCTTTGATCTCTGAAACGAAAAATGTAGTAAGACCGCCATGTACAATTTCTTAACTTTGCGGGGTTATTAAGATATGCTTGTGCACCTTTGTCTTGAAATGGTTTAATCAGAGATCTCAGTTGCCAACGTCTTTCCACCGTTACATGGCAGAAATCTGGTCTTGAAAAATACGCAAAATCGTTATATTGTACCTTGTGATCTGGCCTAGCTTTCTCAGCTACAACCTGTCTCACTAAGAAATTACCAAAATAAACCAAAATGGCTCTAGGGTATATGCCAGGTTTTGCTGGAATATTAAATGGCATCCGGTGAGCTCGTTGAACCTCTATATTCAAGTTCCAGTCTTTGAGTGCAGGGATAGAATCTTCTAATAGTTTAACCACAAATGCTCTGGTATCACCCCCTTCGAGTTTCTCTGGGACACCTAAATTGCGGAGGTTGTTCCGACGCTGTCGGTTTTCAAATTCCTCTAGCTTCCATTTGATGTCAACTAATTCGGCGTCTTGAAGCTTGACACGTTCAGCATTCAACGTGGCTTCTTTTTCATTGGACATAACCCTAGCTTCCATCTTGGTAATTCTTTCACCTATTAGGTTACAGGATTTGGAAAGTTTTCTGACTACTCCTTGCATTTTTCGGAGTGCAGCTCTTGATTTTTTACTGTCTTGTGCAGCCTCTTCTCTGTGAGCCGCTATGGCTTGTAAAATAGTCTCTACAGCTGAATGAGAAATCTCTGAACTTGCTGGGGCATTTGACGTTGCTGCTAGCTGCAGTGATGAGTCAGGAGCTGTCTGTATATCCTTAGCGCCCTTTTCCTGTATTCTGGTAGTAGTTTTAGATTTGGCTCTAATCGTATTAATATTAGAATCTTGCTCATCTGTACTTTCATCATACAAGCTAAACTGTAGTTCAGAATCTTCAAGACCCTCCAGTGAGTCAGTATCGTTTGACCACTCCGCCGGTACATTTAAACCATTTTCATCAGAGAATGAATAAAACTCACTAGATTCCTTCTCCTTCTCCTCAAGTACCTGATTCTTTAATATGCCTTCCCCTTCCGTTGTTTGAGTCAATATACGGCCCCCCCTCTAAAATATCTGAATCCTCGGAGGCAACTGTTTGTTGTATAGGGGGTGTAGCTGTATTTAGGAGCTCGGTTAGAGTAGTTGTGAGTCTACTAGGGGTCACATGGCTAGATTGAGCCGTGCCTGGTGAGGGTGAGGTTGAGTCTAGTTGCACCCCCAAAATATTTCCCCCTATTCCAGAAAAAGACATAGTTTGACGTGCAGGCTCTGATGCATGGCTTGCGCTAGTCGGGACCTCAGAAATACATAGGGCAGGGGTATTACTTACAGTTTCGATGTTTACAGTAGAATGTTGCAGCTCAGGAGTAATGCAAGTTTCTGTAGTTGGCTGACCTGACTCAACATCAGTGTTATTGGTGATAACAGGAGGCAGAGTGGGGGTCCCATTAGCTGAGATTTGTTTATTGGAGCCGCTGGGAAGTCCCTTCTTGAGAAATAAATCGAGAACTGTGGGGCATATTATCAAGGGGGTTTATCTCCGCTTTTTTGGCTTTAAAAGCCAAGAAAGCGGAGATAAAATTATCCCCCTATTACCAAGCTGTCGCTAACACCAGTTAGCGACAGCTAGTAGGAGATAGCGACCATCTTGGGCCCCACTTTGCATGTCAGTGATATTTATCACTAATGAGATGCAAAGTGGGCGTGCCAAGATGTTAGAGACTGAAAACAGTCGCTAACATCGGTATCTCCTATTACCAACTTTTGGAGATATTCGCGCTAAGCGGGAATATCTCCAAAAGCTAACACCTGCCCTGAGCAGTTCTTAGCCATGTTATCCAATGGGAGGTGGATAACATGGCTAAGAGCATTTGCTCGATAATGCATGAATATCGCTGACTTTTCAGCGATATTCATGCATTTCGGCCGTTTTTTATCGCATTTGCGATAAACCTTGTTAATAGCAAGGATTATCTGCGATAAAAATCGCCGATGTGCGGCGATAATTTTTGTCTCTAAACAAGTTAGAGACAAAAATTATCGCTAGTTGTTGGTAATATGCCCCTGTGTCCCCAGTTGAATTTAGTTTCCTGCGAGCAGCATGGAGCTCCTGTCTTGCTGTAGAATCCAATAGTGCCTGTTGGCTTCTTGTCTTAGTCTTATCCATATTAGGTAGTAAGCGTGATCTTCTGTCAGGTTCCTCTAGCTGTTCATGCTGCTCATGTTGTTGTCGCTCAGCCTCTTTACGTAAAATCCTGGCAGCCTTGGCTACCCTTGCTCTGGTTGCTGCAGCTGACGCAGAGGACTTTGCTGGCATTTTTTTTAATGAGCGTGGATCAATAGTAATTAGTTCCTTCTCGCTCTGTACTTTAGTAAATTGCGCTGAAAAAGGCCCTCCAAGTTCAGCTTTTTCCAATCTGGTACCGCCGTGTGTAGCAGGGCTTGATGCAACAATGTTACCGCAGTAACTGACACACTGTTGCTGCTCCGTAGTCAAGCTCGATCTCTGAGCCGGAGCCCCGCCCTGCTGCTCCGCGCTCGAGGAACACAGAAAAGCTGCGACAGGGAGAGCCGGAGAGATTGATAGCGGTACTGCTGCAAAGCCGAGTGAAGCCTCCGGCGCTAAAGGATGACCGTAAATCTCAAAAGTAAGCATACGTCTTTACTTTCCCCTTCTCAATTCAGAAGGTTTTTGGCAGTTTCAGCAGGGTGATTAGCGTTAACCATTACGGCATCCATAATTCTTTCGTGTGCAGGTTTCAAAAACGGAGCGGAGCGGAGCTCAGACACTGTGCTGCTGCTCGGTCTAAGGACAGACCGCCATCTTGCCCCCCCCCAACATCCCATTCCTAAAATTGGTATAAAATTCGAAATTTAAAATTTCATTAAAAAAAATATAATTTCTTAATTTGAAAAATATATATATATTTTATAAAATATTACTAGTTATTTTAAAACACTCCCCACCCTTATCCCCTATTAACCCAGCATCCCATTCCTATATTTTTTATAAAATTCGAAATTTAAAATTTCATTTAAAAAAATAAAATTTCTTAATTGTAAAAATATATATATATATTTTATAAAATATTACTATTTGTTTTTTAAACATTCCTTACCCTTATCCCCTATTATCCCAACATACCGTTTCTAAAAGTTTTATACAAATTTGAAATTTAAAATTTCATTTTGAAAAATATATATTTTTGAAATTTAAAAAAAAAAATATTTTTTAAAATATTACTAATTATTTTAAAACACTCCCCACCCTTATCCCCTTTTAACCCAACATCCCATTCCTAACATTTTTATACAAATTCGAAATGTAAAATTTCATTTTCAAAAATATAATTTCGAAATTTAAAAAAAAAAAATATATATATATATATATATTATAAAATATTACTAATTATTTTAAAACACTCCCCACCCTTATCCCCTATTAACCCAAAATCCCGTTCCTAAAACAAAATGTTAAAATACACAAAAAATTAAGTTAAATAAAATAATTACAAATTAAACAAATTAACCAAAATAATTACACATTTAACAAATAATGTTAAAAAGCATTATATATTCATTTTCGATATTTTTACCATTGTAGATTATTTTTTTTGATATTTTACATTAAGATATTTAACACAACACTAAAAAAACGATATTAAAGTACAACAATATTATTGACTCGATATTTTTAACAACAATATTTATTACTTAAAATACAAAACGATATTTATTACTTCTATATTCTGACATTCGATCTTACTGGAATCTCGATATTTTTACTTCGATATTACAAACATTAGGGGGTCGATTCCGATCCTGGAAAAAAATGTCCGTACAATTCATATCCGGAGCCCTCTCCGTACGAATCGTACCCGTCTGTCCGAGTCGCGTAGTACGATCCGTATTTTGTGGATCCATCCGAATCATCGCGATCCGTACGTATTGCAAGGCTGAAACCGTGAACCGTATGACTCGTACACATGCCGTACGAACCGACTAGTACGATCCGGAACAGGGTATGAGGACGCGATTCGTACGGTCCACGTCATGTAAGGGCGATTCGTACGGAAAAGCACACAATCACATACACACAGTACGGTCCGTATGCCCCATGATCGCGGGGTACGGTGCGTACCCCTGCGATCATGCGGTGTACGTATCGTACCCCTGCGATCGCAGGGTGTACGCACCGTACACCCTGCGAACATGGGGTATGGTGCGTTAACCCCATGATCGCGGGGTACGGTGCGTACCCCTGCGATCTTGGGGGTATGGACCATACCCGGGGGGGGGCGTTCCGTACCTGTTTCAAGGCGAACTCTGCTTTTACGGCTGTTTTCGGCTCTCGTAGGAAAAGGGTCGTACGGTGCATACCCGACTCGAATTGTACTTGCTGGGTCGGAAACACCAGCCGCGAACCATATGGATGTCGCGTACAGCGGGTTCTGAGGGAGAATCGTACAGGGATTTCATTCATACGGTCTCTGTATGATTCGTACGGAGTCCAGCTCCTGGTACGAATCGTACTTCGTCGTACGTACGGGGGACATTGCATGGTATGATTCGTACGGGAAAAACGCTCCGAACGGCTATGCGGAACGGTTTTTCCCGAATCTGAATCGACCCCTAGATATTTTGCATTCGATATTATGTCCACTTACCGAGTGTGAGAGTACCTGTATGGGTGTATGAATGGGTGTGACAGTATCTGTATAGGTATGTTAGTGACTGTGAGAGTTCCTGTATTGGTGAAAATGTGGGTGAGAGAATGCCTGTTTGGGTATGTGAGTGGGAGTCACTGTGGTTCTAAGGATATAAGTGTGGGTGTAACTGTGTATGTATGGGTGTAAGCATGTGTGTTACATTGTATGGGTATGTGAGTGAGTGTGAGAGTGTAAGTGTAAGTGTTACAGTGTATGGGTATGTAAGTGGGTGAGAGAGTGTCTGTATGGGTATAAGTGTTGGTGTGAGAGTATCGTATGGGGATGTGGGAGTTCAAAATCCCTGTGGGACTTAACATTGGGAAAAAGAGCTCTGGGTCTCCCATTTTTCTCAGCCCATGCTTGATGGATTTCCCTAAAATTTCCAACACTGCAGCTAAACTAATCGTCGTATTAGTTTTGAAAATGTCATGAAGATTCATCAAACAGCACTAAAGAGATTGGGAAAACAGAAAATGTTCTTCTATGGAAAATAGGTCATAACTATAACTATGGCAACACCAGTAGATAATATACACAAATATATTTAAATATTAAACTTATTATAAATACAACCATTCAGAAATGCTCACCATGCATGCACAAATACAGTGGCAATATATGAATATCCTTTTTGTTATGGTTCCCAATATTATTCACATTGTAAGATTCCACCTGGTGTACACAAGCATTGTTAAGGCTAATAACTCCATCAGTGGGGATTAAAGTACTGTCATATGAGCTTTTCCAATGTTTGTTTATCAGTATAAATATAATATGTTGTCAAACCCATTTTACTGGCACAAATTCTACTTTAAACACCTATAGTATGGCACAGTCTCAAAATGGACTACATTTCAAATTTTAAACATACTCCTTTTATTCTGAATGTATGTGTTTATTTGAAACTAAAGGTCATTAAAGTGAAGAAACTGGATGTGGTAAAATACCTCTGTCTGTGATGGGTACATGAATAGTGGGTTGAGTTCTAGATGCATGAATAGCATGTGTTGGGAATTAGCTATTATCTGGTAAACTCTGTAACTATTATTTCCATTTCTGTTACATCAGTTTGACCTATGCTAATCTTGTAATTTAGGCATAGTCACTAAAATTTCAGGTGTAAAACAATCTTGTATGTATAGAAATAGTGGCAAATAGTGAGTACGGAATCTGAGTGAGCACATTTTGTGCTCAGCTAATAATAATTAATTTTGCAAAAATGAGTTGTGTAGGAAACTAGATTATGATTCTGTGACAGAGCTCTCACAAAGCAATACCAATCTAATTTCTATTAGACACACAGGTTTTTTTGCAGAATCCCATGCCTCCCTAAAGGAAAATTGCATGCGTTCAACATACATTAATACAAAAACAAAATGTTAGTAAAGAAATAAATAATGTAAAAATCCCAAACCAATTCAGTTAAAAATACAAAAACGTGATCCTTTAAATTGTACTTCAGTGCTTTCCATAAAATGTTGCAAGGATACACAGGCACCCTCCAAAGCCAATTAGGTATTAAGCATAAATATATAAAACCTGTTGGTTCAAACCAGTCAAAGTTATGGAAGAAAGCAGGGGCAGCCTAACACTAATTTTTAAAATGAGTGTTAAAGATAGAAATACAATGTAAGTTACTGAGTAGCCCTAGCGCTCTGACCCTTGCCTTAGCGAGAGCCAGGGAGCCAGACTATTTAACCCCTTCCATGCTCATGACAAGGTCAGCTCGTCATGGGCATTACCTGCGCTGTACGTTTGACGAGTTGACCTTGTCATGAACAATGGGGTTCATCAAGGATCAGCACAGGAGGGGAAAACCCCCTAGCAACCAAGGTGTTAAAAGCACATGCGCTAGTTAGTGCGCATGTATTTGTCTTCATGTACATAATTTAGGCTGGCTCCGGGCTTACGTGCATTCAGCTCGGGCCTGCCATTTCAAAGGAGTTTTCACGGCACCCATGGGCACTAGGGGCTTGATGTAGGTAAATTAGATTTACCGATTCATAAATACCGAATTTTGACGAATCGGTATTTATGAATCGGTAAATCTAATGTAGGTAATCATTTGGTATCAAATACCGAATCGGTAGGATTCGGTATTTACCTATTCAGTAATTACCGTATCGGTACTTGCCATTGATTCCTTGAAGCCGAATCGGTAAAAATACCGAATTGCCAAGGGGGACAGGGTGTCACTTTGACCCCCTTTAGCACCCCTGTTTCTGGCTTGTGTGCCATGTGACACACATACATGCCCTTAGGGCATGTATGTGTGCCACATGGCACAGGTGTACATGCACAGATGTGCATGTACACAGAAATTCGTTATTTACCACCCAATAGTATTGGGTGGTAAATAACGAATTCTTAAGGGCGTGTGGCACTGTTTACTGTGCCACCTACATCTAGATTTACAGAATCGGTAAATTTAATGATTCAGTATTTTACCGATTCGGTAAATTTACCGAATCGGTAAATTTAACGATTCTGTTAATCTCAAGCCCCCTACATGTCAAACACCAAATACCGGTCGGTAACGGCCGAAATCGGCCGTTACCGACCGGCATTTGGTCTCCTACATCTGACCCCTAGTGCTTAAGCTCTTATGCAGGTCAGGCGGAATGCCAATCATGCTGTTTCTGTGACGTTAACTGTCTCACTCCACATGATCGCTGCTGAATTAACGGAATCTTTAAATCATTTACTGCAATGCCGACTTAACCACCACCCTCTAATATGCTTTCTCGGACTCCGTTCCACAACTCTTTACCTCCTCAACCATCATCATCTTTGGTGATTTCAGTACTTGAGTGCGCAAGCTGTTGCCTGTCTAAGGGGTATATTCACAGAGCGTGTGCTAAACATCACCGAAAAATGCTAACGCACCTTTATGCATTGCAGCCTATTGCGGGAAAATAACCAAGTGTTAACATGGAATTCACAACACGGTGGTACCATGCGATAGTCTGCCGAAAACCAATGTCCGCGATACAACCACCTCGATGGAGATAAAAACACAAACCACAAACCTCAACGCGAAAAAACATGCGATGGGCCAAAGCGCAATGAGGAAATCAGTGATAAGTAGCCCCAGGCCTGCAATACACACAAATCACTATAAAAGTAGAAAAAACACACAAACACAAACTGTCCAACACCCAAACACCATGGAGGCAGCCGTAGCAGGCACAGAGGACGAGCACCTCAGATGACCAGCCTGGGACCTCGGGGACAGGGAAGGGCAAGGACAAGAAGAAGAGGAAGATGACGTTCAGTCCGCAGGAAAACAGGATCCTGATAACGGAGGTGATGGACACCATCAACAACAACTGTTTGTCACCTCCAACGTGTCATTGGGCACCAAAAATGGGATATGGTGGGACATCGTGGACAAGGTGAATGCCGTCGGGGAGCACAAGAGGTCAATGGATGAGGTCAAGAGGCGATAGTATGACATCAAGCGGAAGACCAAGGAGAAACTAGCAGCCAACCAGAAGGCAGCAATGCAGACTGGAGGAGGAGCCCAGTGCGACAGCTCATGCTGAAAGACATGGAAGAGTTGGTGTCGACAGTCATCAGTGTGGAAACTGTGGCTGGAGTCGGGGGAATGGACACTGCTCAACAGGACACAACACAACCTAAACAGGGTGAGTGACCACCAGGTACTGGGGGGATGGGTGGAGATGGCCAGAATGGAACACATGCACAATAAAGCAGAGCCCAGTGCACACCCACAATCGCCCTGATCTACAAACTGTCACAATGTACAATGCCATGCTGTCTGAATGTCAACATGTAACATGTGGCTACATACATGTGGACACATTGTAATACACCTTCTCCCCTTCACATTGCAGAGGCACGTCAACACATCCTTCACAGCAGTCCCAGCCACTATTCACTGATGACAAGAATGACACCCCCAGCATTGACACCGAAGCCCTCCAACACATCATGGACATCATCCGCAACTTAACTCCAGGATCAGGGCTGCCCAGATGAATCGAAGAGACACCACCCACTACCCAACCCACCCAGCAGGAGGCAACCACAGCCCCAGCAGTCTCCCAAGACCTCCAGGAACAAACCATGGCCTTCCAACGCCTTGTGCTGGAGAGCCAGAGGGAGATGGCTGAGCGGGTGTGGGTGTGGGTGGGGTTCAACCTCATGGCCATCCATGGGTGTCTAGGTACCATCAGGAACCAGACCCAGTCCCTAACGGACACCCACGGCCCGCTCTATGGTCGCCCTGACTGACATCGCTGGAGTCATGCTTTGGAGTGAAGAACACCTGTCCGCTCAGACTGGCTCCAGCGATACAAGCCGTGAGCTTGCACACATGCGGAGGCTCATGGAGGACATGGTGCGGATGGAGGTGGAAAGGATGGCAACCACTGCTGCACATGAGTGAAATGTAGCTGGGATCTACCATGCCCTGCACATCCTCATCATGGCATTGCTGCCACAAGGCGTGGTGCTGCTGAATGCTGCTGCCCTCACACCGTCAACATCTCTGCCCCCTGGTGTGTCAGTGCCTCAAAGTGCAGCAGGTGTATCCACTCTGGCACCTGATGTGTCACTGTCACACAGTGGGCCCGACATTCTTCCTCCAGCCCCTGATGTGTCAGTGGCACAAAGTGCCATAGCCGGTACCGCAACACCCACAGGTGGGGCAGACCACACATCTGAGGATGGGTATGGGATTGTTGTCAGAAGGAGTCACTACCATTCCTCTCTGCCACCTGGCCTGTTTTTGCTTGGTGCCGCACATGGCCCCATAACCTTCCACTGACCCCTAATACACTCCGCTGCACTCAACTTGGACAGCGAGATGGACTGTAATATCCTGTTTGATGAACAATGACACGGTGACCAGACTGCGGACTGTACCCTTCTTCTTCCGCAGTACTTGTCATCCGCGGATGGTCTCTGCCTTGCCCTCCACGGGCCCATATTGTGTAGTGTTCTTCGCATGGCCCTGTACGTCTGCAGCTGCAAACCTCCACTGGATGTGCAATAAACATCTAGTAACACACTGCTGTGTCATGTCATTCATCATTCATGTATGAATGTGTAGATGAATGTAGGGACACTGATTCCCCTTACGTCAATGATGCACATCTAGTGGGATGCCAGTCACAGTGTGCTACATTGCCTATTGTGTTCCGGGTGCCATGGACACTGCAACAGGGACACACACATTAGTCACTTCCTTGTCCGGACATGGACTGAACCACGCCCAGAGCCCCCGAGTTATAGTTGCAAGCGCTGCGCTGGTCGGGCGTATACCAGGCCAGACCACTCCGCTTATGCTCCGAGGGAGGCCCACATAGCGACCTGTGGCAGGCGTGCATGCTAGTGGTGTGCAGGTCATTGGTCTAGTTGTCAGCATGTCATGACCACTCCCTGAGGGCAGGTTTGCACACACGCCACACCCATCTGGCACAGTCGTCACAGGCCATGTAACCCCGCAAATATAAGAGAGAGACAACGTCAATTTCCCCTCTGCCGGTGGTGACTGGATGACGGACGCTCTACAGTTCTCAATCATAAAGGGCCCATGAGTTGTTGTGCACAGGGTTAGTGGCACCCGAAGCCTTGACACCGTCAGGGGCCTACCACCACGTAGCGCTGACTTGTGTTGCACAGGGTTAGTGGCACCCGAAGCCTTGCGACTGTCACAGGCCTACCACCACGTGACGCTGACTGGCGTTGCACAGGGTTAGTGGCACCGAACTAGCTGAGCAGGTGTGCAGCCTGCGATGATGTCGTGTGCACTGATGTGGTCTCTGCCATTGATGACTCAGCGTCATGTGTGGGACCTGTTGGGCCGCAAGGCGGGCCCTCATGATGTGGTCTATGCCATGGTGGTGGGACCGGGGCCTAGATTTTCCACAGGCACGTGGTGTGCCTACTGGTTGACACACCGGCGGAAGCAGGTGAACAGTGGGGCCTGTGTGTGCAAGGGCAGCGGTGTATCTCTCTCTCCCTTCTTATCCTTCGCTCTCTCTCACTCACTCACTCTCCCTTCCCTCTCTCTCTCATGCTCTCTCTCTCTCCCTTCCTTTCCTTCCCTCTCTTTCTCTCCTGGCTCACTTTCCTTCTCTGTTTCTCTGTGTCTCGCTCCTTTGATGTGCGCATGACACACGTCCTGATTTTGTGCTTTACTTTCCAGGCTGTGACTTCGAGGTTGTCCCTGATGGACCCGACAGGAGTCTTCCGCAATGTTGTTTTGTGTTGTGTTTCAATAAAGCTTTTGGTTGTTACTTCAGTGCTGTGTGACTGTTTCTCGTTCTTCTGGCCATACATGTGCGTATTTATTTTGGCAATGTGTGTCATCATGCGATTTTTGTGGCTCTTGTGTTGTGCACGGTATGTGTATGTCCAAGGGGGGCTGGGGTGGTGGCGGGGGATGTAGTGACCCTCATGGGTTTCGGAGCTGCATGATCATTGTCTCCATGGCATCTGTGGGTCTTCAGGTGTGGCTCTAGGCTGGGCTCCCTTTCATGCTGTGGGTAGTCGTCCTGTTTAGCACCAGCAAAAAGCAGGTGTTAAATCCCTGGTGCTATCGCAGCTTATCACCTGTTTTTGTGGCGCTTCGCAGATCTGCCAGTTCATTGTGAAAGTGGTGTTGTGGTTTTTCATGTGTTTTTGCACGGGAACGCCTACTCCGCATCTCATTAGGGTTAGTTTGTGGTCCCCACAGTGGAGATACATTTTGGGGCAGTTATCGTGGGAATACTGACGATGTCCGCAGTTTGTACCAGCTTGTAAATCGGGTGTTAAATCTATCTCCACTTTTGATGCGTTAAGGTGGGGATAAATAGGAGATAAGTCCTTGTGAATACCCCCCTAGGTGTCTCCATTCACCACAAGTCAACTCTGCAGTTGGAGCAGACTGTCACCAGCCTCAAGCAAGGAACCATGACCTAACCAGGTCCCAGCACTGAGTCCTTAGCCATGTGCCCTGTGTCCTGTCCACAAGTAAGCACTTTCACCAGGCTGTTACCCCCAAGAGTCCTCCTGGCATTGCTCATGGACAGATTACTCCAAGACGAGGTGCAGATCTAGCCTGCAGGTTCCTGTTTGATGCCAGATTCTTTCAGGTACTTGGTTGGTGGGATAGGAGCCAGGAGCTTAATGGGTCTGAGGGAGGTGTGCTGTGAGTTGACATATAATCATGAGGCGCACGTACTGTGACCAAAAGGTCTGAATATGTCAGCGTCAGCGATTGTTAAACGTCCTTGAGAGGTGCATGTGTTAACTGTCAGAGTGGTATTTAAAGGGACGCTGACTTCCAGTGATGAAATATAGTATTTCTTTAACATGCCGAAGCATTTTATTTAAGTGCATTAAACTATTACACTGACAGCACTGGCAGTGTAACAATTGAGGGCCAGATGTAGGTGGCCGAAATTACTGAATTTCGGCCATTACCGACCGGTATTGGGCATTCAGGATGTAGGGGACCAAAAAGTAACAGAATCGGTAAATATACCGAATCGGTAAAGTTTCCGAAACTGTAACCTTACTGAATCGGTAAATTTACTGAATCGGTAAATTTACAGAATCGGTAACATTACCGATTCGGAAACTTTACCGATTCGGTATATTTACCGAATCGGTAAAGTTTCCGAATCGGAAAAGTTACAGATTCGGTAAATAAGAAATGGTAAAAAAGAAAATCGAAATGTAGGTCCCCTTTTAAATACCGAATTTGCATGAAATTCGGCATTTAAGAGTCGGTATTTACCATGGATTGCAATCAGGTGGTAACCAGGTGCGGGCTATTAAAAAGGCACCAAAATGCACCACTCACACCAGAATGGCGGTGTTCTATGTCATTGCGAGGCGGCTACGGCTCCAGGCAGAAGGAGAGAGGGTCTGGAGGAGGGAGGAGCAGATGTATAGGCAGAGGATCACACTATTCCAGCTCACTGAGCCTCAAATCCTACAGAGGTACAGGCTGGCCCCACAAACAATCCTGGACCTCATCAGGGACCTACACCCACTACTGGACCATCCTACCCCCAGGGCGCACGCCATCCCACCCCATGTGCAGGTGCTGTGCAGCCTTCACCTGCTTGCATCTGGAAGCTACCAGAGTGTGGTTGCTGCGGTAGGTGGGGTGTCCCAGAGCTGTCTGTCCTGTTTTTTTCAAAAATTCCTTGATGCCATGTTGCAGAGAATGCAGCACTACATTAGCTTCCCTGCAACGCATACAGAACTGCTAAGGACAAAGACAGACTTCTATCAGATGGCGCAGTTCCCTAAAATCATTGGCTGCATTGATGGTACCCACATACCAACATGCCCACCTGCTGCCACAGAGTACATTTATCGGAACCGCAAATCCACCCACACCATAAATGTACAGGTGATCTGTAATGCCAAATACGTGATCACTGACATAGTAGCAAAATTCCCAGGGAGTACCCACGACTCCTACATCTTCCAAAACAGTGTGATCCACGCACACCTGACTGCGGGGGAATTTGGCGAAGGATACTTGCTAGGTGAGACACTGTGTGAAAATCACATGAGTCGTATTTTAGGTGGATGTGTGTGAGCATGTGATTAATGTTGATTTCATCTTAATAATAGGGGACAGTGCAAATGCCCTCCGGTCCTTCATCCTCACACCTACCTCAACCCAACAACAGCAAGTCAGAGGAGATATAACAGGGCCCACAAAACAACTAGAAACATTGTGGTGCGCACCTTTGGCATGTGGAAGAGCAGGTTTCGCTGCCTCCATAAAAGTGGAGGGGCCCGCCAGTACACACCAATCACCTGCTGCAAAATGATTGCAGCCTGTGCAATGCGGCACAACCTGGCAGTCAAGAAGGGCACAGACGTGGAAATCTCAGATTATGAGGACCATTACGACGAGGAAGCAGTGCCTGAACCACACACATCGGGAGGAGCAACATCAACTGATGGCAGACACAGACGGGAAGAGGTCACACGCAACTATTTTTAAGTAAGTAAGGAGACAAAGACAGGCGTAGTAACAAAGACAGGCATAGTATGCTACAACACTAGTTTAATTTCGTAATGAAGTTTGTTATTTAAAGCACAAAAGTGCAACAAAAAGCATTTAACTGCAATGCTCTCATTTCTGGTTAACTGCACCATGAACTGTAAAAGTTATTTCCTTGCTCGCTTCCCAGTAACACTAGTAGGTTGGTCAGCCTGCTCACTGTCTTGCTGGCCTGCGGCCTCAGCATGGCGCCTGCTCCTCCTAGTTTCAGGTACAAGGGTGCTTCCAATGCTGCTCCTACTCGTGCTCTCCTCACTTACAGGCACATCCAGAGCAGCTGTGTGAGCTGTTTGTGCATTCAACAGCGCCTCAAGAGCACTGGTCATCCTGCCCGTGCCCCTAGTGACCTCATTTGTTTTTTGTGTCATGGCCTCCTGCATGTTGTTGCTTCTCCTGCATAACAGGGATGTGGCAGTGGCCAGGCGGTTGATGGCTGTACTTTGGACATGTGCACGATGCCTATCCTTGAGCCTTGCAGCAAAATCATTGTCTAGTTTGGTGCATAGTAGCTGCACCGAGTTGTTCATTCCCCGCTTCCCTCCTGCCAGCTCCTTGTTGACCTGTACCAGCTCACTGATGCCCTTTCCTATCTCTCCAGTGTTACTATTCAGGGACCTCAGCTGTTGTTGGCATGCCTGGATGGCTCTTCCCTGCATCCTTTGTATCTGCACCATGCTTCCCTCCAGACCAAGGAACACACTTGGGCCCTCACCTGGTGCATCTGCTGGCCTTTCTTGCATCTGCGGTGTCTTGCAGTACTATGGCCCATCCCTGCACTGGAGTGTGTTGTGCCAAAGCTCACTGCTAAAGGCAAGTTCTGTTGTCCCTCACCCTCCATTTCAGCTGCTACGGACTCCAAATCGGGGAGTGGAGCCACGACATGCCTCCTGCCTGGTTGTGATTGGGGGTATCACATCATGCTGTGATGCTGGCATTTCAGGTGATGATAGCAGGAGAGGGGACTGAGATCTGCTATGGGACGCCAGCAACTCTTGGGCCATTTCTGTGTCTTGGGCAGGTGGATGGCTATTTGATGCAGCTTTGTCCTGTGGTACGTAGGGGGTACTTTGTCCTGCATCCTGGCTCTCCTCCCTCTCAGGTGGTGTCCCTTCAGCCTCCTGCGAACGCCTGCGAGACGTTTCACCTGTGGACATATGAGCGTACATTAGCTAAGCGCTACTGTCTCACAGTCACTACAATTAAATAATTATCACATTGGCCATGTTCTGTATGCAGTCATTACATGTACTAGTTGGTTGGTGTGCTGTATGACATGTCCTTACATTTCCTGTGTACATATCACATCATGCATTGGCCCAGTATATTGCTAGCAGTACTGGACTTGGGTTCACTTTCCCACTAAGGGTACAGGTAAGGGTGTTGGTATTGGGGGGAATGCAGTGCTTTTTTGCTTGCAACTCTGGCCGATCTGTCTACATCTCCCAGTCCGCAGATGCTGTCTGGTTCTATGGTTGAGGCCACCATCTCCTCCAGGTCAGTCAGGGAGGGTGCTGGGTTCTTGCCACCACCTGTCTTTGATGCCTGCTTGTGCTGTTCTGCCATTTTCTTTTTGCTTTGGCTCCTGAGGTCATAAAAACATTTTTTAAGGTCCTCTGTGTCCCTGGTGGTTACCCCAACAGCATTTACTTTCTCCATGATGTCCAGCCAGATTTGTCTTTTGGCTGATTCAGCACCAGTGAGGGACTGCCTGCCAAACAATTTGTGGTGCACCTTCACCACCTCCTCCACAAGGACCTGCAGCTCCATGCTGCTGAATTTCAGTTTCCTTCTCCTCTCATGTGGCTCTTTCTCTTGACTGCTTGACATTTTTCACTTTTAAAAGTGCACAAAACCCTTTCTGCTGCTCCTGCATTCTTCTCTGCTCCAACTGCCTTTCCAGAATCTTCTAATTAGTTGCAGCTGCCTGTGTAGCCACTTCCTGGTAGGGAGAGGACGGGTGGCTGCACCTGATTGGCTGCCTACTTGACTTTCACTTTTGTTTGCTTTCCGATTCGGTATTTACCGATTCGGTATTCCCTATTCATTCCTATGGGCCAAAAGGCCCATAGGAATGAATTGGGAATACCGATTCGGTAAATACCAATTCTGTAAATACCGATTCGGTAAATACCGAATCGGAAAATACCGATTCGGTAAGTTCCGATTGGCCGATACCGAATTTTACAGAATCGGTATTTTTCTAGCGAATTTTTTCCTACATACCATTTTCCGATTCTAAAATACAGAGTCGGTAAAATTCGGTATTTTAGAATCGCTAAAATGGATTTACCTACATCTGGCCCATAATGCATTAAAGTGAAATGCAAAGGCATGTTAAAGAAACACTTTATTATTCCCTGGTGGTTACCCCAACAGCATTTACTTTCTCCATGATGGCCAGCCAGATTTTTCTTTTTGCTGATTCAGCCACAGTGAGGGACTGCCTGCCAAACAATTTGTGGTGCACCTTCACCACCTCCTCCACAAGGACCTGTAGCTCCATGCTGCTGAATTTCAGTTTCCTTCTCCTCTCATGTGGTTCTTTCTCTTGGCTGCTTGACATTTTTCACTTTTAAAAGTGCACAAAACCCTTTCTGCTGCTCCTGCACTCTGCTCTGCTCCAACTGCCTTTCCAGAATCTTCTAATTAGTTGCAGCTGCCTGTGTAGCTACTTCCGTGTAGGGAGGGGGAGGGTGGTTGCACCTGATTGGCTGCCTACTTGACTTTCACTTTTGTTTGCTGTCCGATTCGGTATTTACCGAATCGGTATTTACAAAAGGCCCATAGGAATAAATTGGGAATACCGATTCGGTAAATACTGATTCTGTAAATACCGATTCGGTAAATACTGAATCGGAAAATACTGATTCGGTAAGTTCCGATTGGCCGATACCGAATTTTACAGAATCTGTATTTTTTAGCTAATTTTTTCCTACATACCATTTTCCGATTCTAAAATACCGATTCGGTAAAATTTGGTATTTTAGAATCGGTAAAATGGATTTACCTACATCTGGCCCTTAATGCATTAAAGTGTTCAGTTCAGTTCAAAGTACTTTATTCGGCTAATGCATTAAAGTGAAATGCAAAGGCATGTTAAAGAAACACTTTATTATTTAACATGCTAAAGCGTTTCATTTAAGTGCATGACATTGTGGAGTACAATGAGTGGCATTTATTAGAAGTGATAGCTTCCAAACATGTCATTTTTGCCCTTAACCCCCTGTGTGGATGACATGCCAGTTATGAACGAGAGACGCATGGTTTATCATATTCACCTTTGTCCTGGATTGTGATCAGAGATGGGCCAACATTGTAGTTTTTGGGAAACTGCTGGAGAGATTTGTTTTAATTCTAAGGTGCTCTATCAATCACAGCTTCACCCATTTATCCCAAACAACTGCCTCTTTATCATTTATCATGATATTTGATTTGATGTGATGATAAAGGACCATGAGGGACAGTGAAGTAAGGCAAATGCCCATGATTACATAATGTAATGATAAATGGCTAAGTGGTAGAGTCAAATAAGGTGATTGCCTAGGATAACACAATTTGGTTAAGGGAGGATAGCTGACTGGTTTCCGGGTTTCAGGTTGTGCAATACAACAACTAGATGGACATTTTCAAGTCTAAAACATTCATGACCCCTCCACCGCCTCCCTCACGATGATGGCAATAATAAATGGACAGACAAATCAGTTATCACGTGCACCTTATGCCTCCTCGGTTGTTATACATGAACCAACATTATAGTCTAAAACCATATCTAGAAGTGAGATTTTTGAATAGTAGACATCTTGAACTGAAGTCTGTCAAAGTATTCCCAAATATGATGATAAAGGACAAGGAGGCACAGTGAAGTAAGTGTGGGGCATATTATCAAGGGGGTTTATCTCCGTTTTTTTGGCTTTAAAAGCCAAGAAAGCGGAGATAAAATTATCTCCCTATTACCTAGCTGTCGCTAACAACAGTTAGCGACAGCTAGTAGGAGATAGCGACCATCTTGGCCCTTCTTTGCATGTCAGTGATATTTATCACTAATGACATGCAAAGTGGGCGTGCCAAGATGTTAGCGACGGGAAACATTCGCTAACATCGTTATCTCCTATTACCAACTTTTGGAGATTTTCACGCTAAGCGCGAATATCTCCAAAAGCTAACACCTGCCCCTGAGCAGTTCTTAGCCATGTTATCCAATGGTAGATGGATAACATGGCTAAGAGCATTAGCTCGGTAATGCATGAATATCGCTGACTTTACAGCGATATTCATGCATTTCGGCCGATTTTTATCGCTTAGGAGATAAACCTTGATAGCAAGGCTCCTAAGCGATAAAAATCGGCGCAGCTCGGCAATAAAAATATCGCCGCTAAACCAATATAGCGATTATTATCGCTAGTTGTTGGTAATATGCCCCTGAGTTCTTTAGGAACACACAACTTGGACAAGAGGGAAAGCTGGGATTGACCCAAGTGTTCCGATTTCACTCTTGCCTGGTGTTCACAAATTTGGGTGGGTAGAATTATGTATGTAATATTTTGTCAAATTTCCTTTAAGAAAACCTGTAATAACATTTATTGTCAATTTGTTATAGAAATTATGCTGGTAAATGGCATCATTTTACACCAAGTTTTTCTGGCATGTGAACACCACCGAACACCCCTGGCAAAATTACAGCTTGCTGGCTATGCTCACACACCATATTTAGTTAAATGATCTTACACCTCACCACTTTCAAACTACACTGGGCGCCACTGGAAGAAAGGTATCTAGGGACCTTTTGTGGCTGCTTATTTATTTATTTTATTTTATTTTATCGATTTTTAGAGCGCGCAAATACCCGAGGGTGTCTCGGCGCTATTGTTGCAGAACTCTCTGGCGGATAGGGGGGAATTAGGCTGAGAACAACCAAGTTTTCAGTTTTTTTCTGAAGTTGAGCAGAGTTGGTGCACATTTGATGTGGAGAGGGAGTGTGTTCCACAATTTGGCTGTGGCAACAGTGAAACGTTTGTCTCCCCAGTTGGCCCTTCTTGTGCGGGGGACTCTTAGCAGGTGAGCCGAGGATGAACGTAATGTCCTTGGGTGTTCGAGCGGGCAGAAGGCTTGTCTTAGGAATAGGAGGCCGTGGTTGTGGATAGCTTTGTAAGCTATGCATAAATCGGCAGCCAGTGTAGCTGTCAGATGTAGGGGGAGACAGATGCAAATTTGGGAATGGATAGCAGGGTCCTGGCTGCATTTTGTACTGTCTGTAATTTGTTAAGGACCTTTTGTTGTGCAATTAGAAGCAAGGCATTACAATAGTCAGTTTTGGGAAAAACTAATGTGCTGACTAAAGTTTTGCCTGCAGAAGATGGTAGGTAAGGGATTAGTTTTTTGATCCTTTTTAAAATGTGGAAGGAGGATGAAACCACCGAGTTGGCATGCTGCTGGAAGGACATTTTGTTATCGAAGATAACCCCTAGGTTTCGTACCTTAGATACTGGTTCTGGAGGTTGTCCCATCTGATGGGGCCACCATTGTGGAGACCAGGTTGGTTGCAGTCTCCCGAATGTCATCACTTCTGTTTTATCAGAATTTAGCTTAAGACAGTTTGATGACATCCAGGAGCTTATTGCCTTCATTCCAGTTTGGAAATTCGCAGCTACAGCTGTGCCATCGTCGTATACGGACAACACCAGTTGTGTATCGTCTGCGTATGTAGTGAGGGAGATTCCGTGGGATTTGATGACCCTCGCTAAGTCGGACACGTATATATTGAACAGTGTCGGGCTTAGCGAGGATCCCTGTGGTACACCGCAAGGCAGGGAGAAGGTCTGGGAAGTGTATTGGCCTAGCTTCACCGTTTGTGGGCGGTTGGACAGAAATGAGGCGAGAAGCTCCTTGGCTTTGTCTTTTATTCCTATGGCCGCGACACGGTCGATCAGGGTGGCATGATCGACCGTGTCAAAGGCTGCGGACAGATCTAAAAGTATCAGGATTGCGTCTCCTCCATTGTCCATTGTGGACCGTATCTCGTCCGCAGCTTTTAGAAGCGCAGTCTCCGTGCCGTGTCCCTGACGGAACCCGAACTGGGTGTCATCCAGTAGGTTGTTGTTGTGAATATAGGTTGACAACTGGAGGTTCATGATTTTTTCAAAAATCTTGGCCGGGAATGGGAGGCATGCAATGGGCCTGTAGCTGGCCGGATGGGAAGGGTCTAGACTGGGCTTTTTGAGTAACGGTTTGATAATGGCTTCCTTCCATACAGAAGGGTAGGTGCCGGATGTGAACATTGTGTTGCAAATGTTAGTTAGTGACGGGGCAATAGCTTCTGAAATGAGGTTAAGAACGCCTGGAGGGCACGGATCAAAAGGTGAGCCAGATTTGGTTCGGGCGATCAAGGGTTGGATGATTTCTTCCGTGGTGTTTTCAAAGGCTGCAAATTTTGAGGCATTATCGGCGGTGGAATGGTGTCAGGATGCTTTTGTGGTTTATCCCACTTAAGGTTTTACCATCAATACTTCAAGAGTTTCAGAATCTTCATTGTGGCAATGCTGAAAGCATTGTCAAGCAAGGCTCTGCCATGCTAAGTACAAAACTTTCACAGCCAGGCACTAACTATACCATCAAAAAGCACTTTCATGGCCACCCTGAAAAATGTTGTCAGTAGGGGTGTGTCGTTTTCGAGCAGATGTAGCAGATTCATCTTATCCCTGTCCGCAAAGGATGCAATTTTCACACTTTAGGCAAAGTTCAGTAACCTTTTCCACAGTGTTTGAAAAAGCTGCATTTCATTAGGGAATTATTTCTGTACCGTAGACCACGGATCCAGGTTGTGGGAAGGCCTCTCACTGCTCCTTCCTGAAGTTCACTGTACAGGAGGCCTTTGGAACCATGCTTTTGCCCAGCGTGCTTAAGGATATATAATGTATCAACTGAGAAATTAGGTCTGAGCCACACCGGATTTCTGCCATGGAAAAGGAAATAAGACTTTAGCCAAAACTACGTGAAGTTCAGGCCGGCTATGTGATAATTTATAACAATATAAAAGGAGTGTACATTATCAAGTCCATTGTTCTTTATCTCATTATGTAGTTTATTTATTTAGTTGCAATGAGCCAAAGGTGGATCTAAAACATTAGGACATTTAGATGGTACACAGAAACAAACGCTGAAGGAA
This sequence comes from Lissotriton vulgaris, assembly GCF_964263255.1. Classification (NCBI taxonomy): domain Eukaryota; kingdom Metazoa; phylum Chordata; class Amphibia; order Caudata; family Salamandridae; genus Lissotriton; species Lissotriton vulgaris. The sequence continues at coordinate 835,961,949 of NC_141689.1, read as the reverse complement.
TTACAACCAAAAACCGTGACCTTAAAATGTCAGCCTGTGGCCAATTAAGCGAAACGCTATTTTTCCAACCATCTGTTTGGCAGAAAAGCACGCTATAACCATTTTTTTAAAAGATAAGGAGCAAACAGACATTTAAAAAAAAACTAAAATGTATCACAGAATAGATACAATTAAAAGTGCTAACGCATCTTCCTTCATTTGCCTTAATGGTTATCACAAATCCTCTCTATATGCCAGCCTTAATTGATTCTCGCCCACATATGAAGAATTGCCTCCAGCATTGCAGGATTTAGAAATACAAGTAGGTCACACAATGTCTAGAATGATCATATAAACCTTTTAATTAAGTCAACTTACTTCCTCGGCAACAAGTGTAAAATTCGTCTCTGAGACTTTTTTCATTAACACCTTTCAACAGAAATAATTTCCTGCATGCTGGGGCGGTCAGGAGTCACTCATATATTATATGGTATCGCTCTTTGTGAACGGGCCACTTTTTTGGAGACAGCAGCCATGCTTGTGTTGGCATGTTGATGGGAGGTGAGACAGTGCATGCGCGTCCCAGTGATTCCAGCATCCCCACTCAGTCCTGCAGCTTTTTCCATGATCCCATTCCTCCTTGCTGCCACGCAGCCTTGAAGCCGTCCGTCTTGCCTTCTGTTATTTGGCATTGACTTTTAGGATTACAGCCTCCTGGTCTCCGCTGCCCCCCTGCCTTTGCCCCTTAAAACCTATTAGCTCCAGTCAATCTAGCCACTTAAACTTGCTAAGCCATTATAGTTGGTGGCTTGGCTGCTGCAGGTGCCTGGTTTTGTCTGGTTGTGCCTGGTCACGCATTCCTCGCCTCCTTGCTTCTTTTGGAAGTGGGGGTCTCTCGACGGTGAGTAGTGGGGTGGGTGGGGTCGGGAGTATCCTGGAAGCACACTGGTGCGCGGAAGAGTTAGCTACACAGAACAGCGGCGGCTGGTGTTGTTTGAAAGTGATGAGGCGAAAGATCCATTAATTAAATATGGCGTGTGAGCATAGCCAGCAAGCTGTACTTTTGCCGGGGGTGTTTGGTGTGTACCCACCCCAAAAAAACTTGGTGTAAAAGGATGGCATTTACCAGCATAATTTCTATTAAAAAAAGGAACAAAATAAGGACTGTTTTCGGAAGGGGAGTCACTCCTTCACTATACATTGAATCAACATGCTCAATACGCTCAACATTTGTAACTCTGATTGATTCACATATAACTCTGGACCCTTTAACATCTACCTCTGGCATCTCTGATGCAGGACTTGAAGCAGAATCTTTCGGTGCCTCTTCTCAACAATTTGAAATTGTTACTACAGCTATAATTAGTACCATAACGGAAAATATGCATTTATTCATCTGCAAATTAGTGGTGCACTCGCATTCTGATCCCATCTATGGAGTTGATCCACAATTTAATCGTCTGGAGTATTTGAGGACCGGGATAATAAGGCACAATCTCATCCTCAGAATCGGGTATTTGCAGGAACAAGGATTAATTTGGTAGGTATTGAAGCCTGTTACACCAGTTGGCAAATTTGGAGGTGATTCCATCGAAAGAAATAGCATTTAACACTTCAAATACTTCCATTACATCTCAAAAGGAAATAAATAATCAACAAATGATTCAGCTCTGCATGAGGATCCACAATAGATAGTCACTTCCCGGTATACCCAGGACTAGAGGCAATGAGGCAATTGCACCAAACTTGACTAAAATGTCTGACAGGATAGATAGTCAAACAGTTGGCTGTACTAAACAAATAACTTTGTACATAAAAAACAAGCTTCACACGGTGCGTAATCTTCAGACGAACCTCCTCAAAAATCATAAATGCTCAGAAAAGCTGAAATTTTACATTTCAAACTTGACAAAAATAGATGATTTAGTCAGTCTATTACAAATGCTAATACTGAGGCGCTGAGGAAGGAGGAGAACACGCTACACGCTACCTGCCACCAGCCACCAGCTACACGCTTCCTGACAAGGCTCCTGGGTTGCTACCGCTGCAGTCTCGCCGCGCCGCATTGCTCCATCTTGCGGTCCGCGGCTGGAGACTACAGCTCCCAGGGAGCCTAGCGGGGGACTTCCGGTTTCGCCGCTACATCAGCGGGAGGCTTCCTCCGCGTCGCGGGACGCGCGCGGGCGGCGCCGGGCGGAGCCCGGGCAGAGGGCGGGCCGTCTGTGGCCGTCCGTGGACGGCAGAGGACAGGACAGGCCGGATCCCTAACATCTACTACACGAAAATGGGTAAGAGAAAACTCCAGACCTCGATTTCAGGGGGCACTAGCAAAGTTAAAATAGCCCGAAAAACTAATACTTCTGAAAGCATCTTGACGTATTTAACTTCAGCGGTGGGGAAGCTAAACAAAGAAATCGCCGAGAAAGAACGAGAACTTGGTTTGGAAGGTGCAATTGGTGATTCAAATGAGGCAAGAATACCACTAGAACCAAATGTCATTATCTCCACTGCCTATGATATTGCACCTGATCACCAAAGTACGGAGAACCAGGAGGATCCAATAGTGGTTCCTGAGACTCTCGAGTGTACCCAATTACCGGAGGGGGAACTTAAAATCTGTAGAAACAGAAAAAGAGCGAGACCCAATAAGACGCAAACCCTACGGTATAGAGCCAGTACCAAAACACGCCAATCTTCAACTAAGCTCGAAGGCTCAATTAAAGACATACTAGAAAGGGTACTTACAAATTCCATCGAACCTATGCTGATAAAGATCTCAAGTGACATAGTAGAAACCCTAAAAGATTGTGTATCTGGTATTCTAAGTAAATGTGAGAGGATGAACTCGCTATTGCTGCAAAAGGTAACGGACCACCTTGCTCTAGACCCACAACAGACTCTGAAACACCAAACCCAACCTATGGAGGAGTCCACCAGTGCAGAGATTATGCCTAATCCAGTACATATGCCTCTTATCCCTACCACAAGCGTCACAACTCCCTTACCTATCTCTAAATCTGTTGATAAAACCCTGCACTCTATTAGACAGAATATCTCTGACCCTACAAATAGCCAAAGACCCGAAGTCAGAGAAGATGTTGCTGTACAAACAGTCTGTCATAGAACGAGCATTGGACAATACCCTAGACCCATGGTAAATCTACCCCCTGAGGCTACACCGTTCGTGGCAGTACTGGTAAATGTACCAAGTCTAAAACCAGGAGAATCTGAAACACAGTTAACCCTCATGGAAAATGTAAAGAGTTGGTGCGACAATAATTGCTCAGGACCTAATGACATTTCTGCATCTATAAGCTTGGCGAGAAGAGTAACCTGGTTGGGGCCGACCGCAAAACGCTTTTCCGGTGACTGTGTTATTATCAACTTCAGAAACCCACATGTCTGCTCAAGGTTATTTTGGGACGCTGCAAACATTACTCATGGGCAAATTCGTGCGGTTCCACTAGGTTTCTTCTACCCCCGCCCTGCTCATCAAATCCCCCTGCTGTCTAAAAACATTAAGATAAATACCCCACGTCCCAATGTGCATTTAGCTAACTGGGCAACTGGACCATTAAGCTCCCAACTGTCCCAAACAAATAACTATCCTGCGACCTTGTCTTCAGGCCTGGAACTAAGAAACAGCTTTGATGTCCTAACTAACCTTGATGCTAACATCTGACTGTCCAAGCAGAAGGGGGTGGAGGATCAGCTCGCTAATAATACTGATACTCGAAATGTGAAACTAATGTCATGGAACATTTCTGGTCTTCAAGCCAAAAGGGAAGACACACTTTGGCTTGAAATAATAAAGCAACATGATGTGGTTTCATTACAAGAAACTTGGGACACTGAATGCAATTTTTGGGTTGAAGGCTACACATCCTTCTTTGTAGCTGCACAAAAATCGTCTAGGGGTAGAAGCAAGGGAGGCCTTGCGCTCCTAATCTCTGTAAACCATATGGGGGTGATGAAAATGCTAAATGTTAACTCCCCCAATTGTTTAATAGTGGAGGTTTTGAAAAATTCGGGGGAAAAAATTCTCTACGTAAATTTTTATAATTCCACAGAGGGTACACAAGGTAGTGAAAATATCATCATGTTGACAGATTTTTTAAATGATTATAAAAGGAGTCAATCTACACTTGTTCATTACATACTTCTAGGTGATTTTAATACACACATATGTAATCTTAATTGTTATTATGATGTTTGTTTGGAAGATGATTATTTGACGCACCCGCACTTTGAACACTCTGCAAAAGGGGGAGCCCTAGAAGAACTGCTGATAAATTTAGACATATCAGAACCTGTGTTTGCGAATACTAAAGACAGAGTAGCAACATATAGTGCCAGGGGTAGCAACACCATCATTGATTTTATCTTTGGGTCTCCCAGTATTCTTAAAAACGTCATTTTTTATAATGCAATGCAAACGGCATTTAGTGACCATAACCCGGTTATTATGGAATTAATTAACTCAAATCCTACCATAATAAACACCGGACCGCATTCTATTTACCCCACCGTGATCCGGGCTCATGATCAAGGCAGACGAGTTAAATGGTCTAGAATTATTGCCGATGACTTTTTTAATGACCTGTGTGACAAAGTAAATCTAGAATTAAACATCTGCAGAGACCCACTGACATCCGGAGGGAATGTTATTAAAGCCTTTGAAGTAATCTGCACATATGTTGCACAGGCTCTTACGTGCAATCCTAATAACAAGACACGTTAAGCGCAAGGGTGGTTTAACGCCGATTGTTCCAAGGCACATAAAAACTTACTGGAAGCCTTGAAATGTACACCGCGTAACACAACAGAAGTGTCAAAACTCAGGAAGGAATATAAAATAACGACTGAGGTATGTAAAAGAGAAATTAAAGATAAGGCCTGGGAATCACTATATGATAAATTAACACTGAGGGACAGTGCTAAGTTCTGGGCTATAGTGAATTGTCCTCTGTTTAATGGCAGAGACAATGAAATACAGGAGGTTAACATTACCGAGAAACAATGGCTGGACCATTTTGAAACCATCTATGGCAGTAAGATTTTTATAACTCCTTTCACCCCTACTGAACTTATAAATTCAGACACCCCACTAAAAATAACGGTGAAAGAAGTACAAAATGCCATAGAAAACACGGCTGGCGGTAAGGCCCCTGGCCCGGACGGGGTCCCCGCCGATATGTTCAAGACACATTCTCATGTGTGGTCCGTGGTCCTCGCAAATGTTTTTAACTTAGTCTGTATGGATAAATCTAATATTCCTACCTCTTGGTCACACTCGATTATTATACCAATTTTTAAGAAGGGCCAAAGGGGTGACCCAAGGTGTTATAGACCGATATCGTTGCTCGACTCGTCATTTAAGATTCTAGGCAAAGTCATTTTAAACAAAATTAATAAGTGGGAAAAGGAAAACGAAATTTTATGCAATACCCAATATGGATTCAGGGTGGGGAGGGGTACTGAAGAACAGTGTCTTAACTTGTATATGACTATATGCAAATATACTATTGCTGCTAGGGGGTCAATCCATCTAGCATTTATGGACCTGTCCACAGCGTTCGATCTAGTCAATAGGTCGAAACTGTGGACAATACTTTTAGAGATGGGTATGGACCCTGCTTTGGTAAATTTCCTAGCCTATTTGCACAGTGATTTGACCGCATCTGTGCGTATGTCATTAGATGGTAAATGCACCGCTGGCTTTAGATCAGCTAGAGGGGTAAGACAGGGGTGCATTTTAGCGCCCATGTTATTTTCATTGTATATAAATTCATTGTATTCAGTTTTATCTACAGCTACACCTGATATACCTAGTATGGGTGGGTCCCCTCTGCCCGTACTGATGTATGCCGATGATACGGTCCTCATTGCCAGAACCCCTAATGGTCTACAGTTGCTCCTTGACAGTTTCGGGGTCTTTATGCAGAAATTGGATCTGGTTGTAAATATGGAAAAGTCTCACGTAATGTCAATTGGGAAAGGAAAAGACAACACAAAAACCTTGAGATGTAACAGTGTGGCATTGTCTAAAGTAAAAACATTTACATACCTTGGTTTAATTTTTGACAATTTAGGCTCCTGGACCCCCCAGATTACTAACAAAGCGTTGGCTGTACGAAGATCTTTTGCAGCCATTCTGAGCTTCGCCAAGAGGCTGGGAGGGAAACCTATTGAAGCTATTCTTTCCTTGTATAGAGCTAAAACTCTGGCCCTGGTCAGATATGGGGCCGGGATTTGGGGTCATAAGGATCTAGACCCAATCCAAAAAGAGGAGAATAGGTCTATGCGTTCTCTACTGGGCCTACCACAGTCCACCCCCTCGTTCTCTGTCCTTACGGAACTGGGGCTAGGTCATATTGAGGATGCCCTTAATTTGGCACCATTACTCCTGTGGGTGAAAGTATGGCTGAACCCTAGTCTGTCCTTAAATCGAAAAATTATCACCGACTGTATGGGGAGAGATAGAGTCAAGGATATTAAATGGCTGAAACACATTAAATCCCTAGCTATACTATTGGGCCGCCCAGAATTGTACAGTAACCCGGAAAGGCTTAGTAAAGATGACCTTAAATGGATTAAAGTCCAATTTTTGAACTTTAGAAATACTCATCGGGAAGCCATAGAAATTGAAAAATCTACAGTAAGGGCACATTATACGGTAATTTCTACCATGACCATTCAGCCATACCTAACGGTAGTTAATAGGCCATATCACCGTTGGCTATTGACGAAATTCCGTTTTAATCAGATGCATCTTCTTTTAGGTGAATATCTGAAATGGAATAAGCCAAGGGATAATGCCCCGTGTAAATGTGATGCCTTTAATGATCAAGATTTGACGCATTTTGTATTTTTTTGCCCCTTTTTTGTTGAGGGGAGGAAAAAATATATTTTACCACTTCTGAGGGACAAGGGATTCAAGCAAGTAAAACCCGCGCTGTTGTTTTTACAACTCATGGAGACCCCTATTGTTATGTTTGGGGTTGCCAGCTTTTTGGTAGCGGCAATGCGTGCCAAACGGAAAAGAATACTGAATTCTACAATGATGGAATGTGTTTTGGATTAGCCAAAACTGGACTGATTAACTTTTGCCATCATGAGTTGTTCATTTTCACCCTGCTGTGTCTAGACTGTCTGTAAGAAGTGATAAGATAATGAAATTCATATACAATCAATCTGATGATTTATAGGGTATTATGTATTTTTCTAAATGCTTAAATTGTCCCTGACTATTGCCCACACAATTGTTTTACCTGTTTTTATCTGGTTTTTATCTGTTTTTTTAACAATTGCTTGTAAATTATAAAGTATCATTTGTGAATGTATGTAGTATACTTTTATGATTTTAAAATATTCGAATAAAGTATCTTTGACTCTGACTCACTCTCTATTACAAATGCTACCAGAAAAACTTCAAAAACTTGATGCTCATTCAAATTGCAACCTGAGCCAATCAAAGATGCCAAGTAACGCAATGGCGATGTGATGAACAACAGAGCTCAATGTCAAATTTAATCATAAAAATGTTTCTAACCCTAATTCACAACTGGTTACCAATCATTATCAAATTGAGAGGTATAATTCATCTGAGCCTGAGCCACTAACCACTGATACAGATTGTAGGGAAGTTTCAACTATCCACCCAGCATCTACTTTAGACCATACATTAGCGAACGTCACCTACAAAAAGTAAGCAAATTAAAACAAAAAAACAAATCTTGTGAATTCTATTAACACTAAGGCTCCTCATATTGATAATAAATCTGAAGTAACAATTTTTCTAATGTTTAATCAAAGAGAAGAGGCTTCGGCAAATAAGGACCCGTAATCTAGTAAAGTTGTCAAGTCCGGAAACAACACAGATGATAACGCAGGTTGGATTAGTGGATCTACCTAAACAGTGAAATCAGTAATTGTAACACCCACTCAAAGTAGTAATAAAGTTGCTTGAGGTATAGAATTCCAGGAAATTTCCACCTTGAATCTTCCTAATATTAAAGATTATCAGGATAATGTATCTACAACTATTGCCAAGACTATTATGGATGGTTTTTCATCTTTAGAAAATGTCCTATCTGGTGCAGTTTCTGATAAAGATCTGCACACTAATCAGTTAGTATCTAGTTCTCAATGCTACCCTCAACAGATACAAACAGTGGGTGAAAGCAAATAAACAAATAATAAAGCCAAATTTGTACAGAACAAACTACTAGAAGTCTACCCGAGTAATTTTTCATCCCCCAAAAAATTGCACACTTGATTCTTGCTGTGCAAGGAATGTTTCGGGGTGATCTGTAAAGCGGGGGCCGATAAAAAAGGGGGGGTAAAAAAAAATGTGCATTTCCTATGTTAATTCCCATAGAAACTTTAGATGCGGCTAAACTGAACCGCTGAACGGAATTACACCAAATTTAGCAGGAAGGTAGAAGTTGGCCCAAGGAAGTGCCTTTTGCTTGATTTGTCATAAATCTGCTGAGCAGTTTTGGAAAAATTAACCAAAATCCAATTTTGTACATATAGGGACACAGTAGAACCTCGACCCCTCCAGATCTAATGCTGAGATCTGATTGGCTGCCAACACTTCAAATTAGGAAGTGTTTTCAGCCATCTTGGAACATGGCTTGAGCATTTAAACATTTAAAAAAAGAAAAGAGGCAGGATAGAAATACCCTCACCCCCTAGGCCTCTTGGGAGAGTCCCAAAGGGACCTCGCAGGGCCAAAAAAGCATTTTTTTTTCAGCTAGACCCGTGGATCCTGATGAATATCTTTTTCATAACGAAGTATGTTCTCCGTTGCTTCATTAGTTATCTGCCATGGGATGGGCCAGATTTCAGGGCATTTGAATTATAAGTTAGGGGGCCATGCAGGCTCCCCTCCTGGGACTTATTACTGCCCCGGGGTCCACCACCTCCCCGGGGCTTATACATTTTAAAATGAGGGGGCCTCTTGGACCCGTCCAGGGCCCTGGCGACCACCTCCTCCCCATAGCCAGATGCCTGAAGAAATCGGGGGCCTTGTGGCCCCTCCCCATGCCCCAGGGCTAATATATAATTAAGTGGGGGCCTCGAAGACCCTCCTGGCCAACACCTCCCTGGGGCCAAAATTAATTTGTATTGGGGGGCCTCAGGACCCCCCTCAGGCCCTGGAGACCATCACCTCTCTGAGGCCATCTTCCTTTATAATAATTGGGCTGAGGACCATGCCCCTACCCTCCACGTTCTGTTCTCCACTGCGGGGACTGCCACCGGCCTGACCCCAGGGGATGGGGTTCCCAGGGCCAAAATCTGCCCATGGAAGGGGGGCAAGGGGCATGCAGTCCCTTTCCCTAATAAATAACACAATATTTAAAAGAAATCTGAATGGCAAGTTGCTGGAGGCACGACCCCATTTTCCACCATTCTGTAAACACATCTCCTGTTGCCCTACTGGTTGGGGGATGAAGTCCCCTCAGATGCTGAAGGTGTTTGGGGATGGGATGCCCTTCTGTTACCTCCAGTAAGGTCTTAGGAGGTCATGACCCCTTTCTCCACCACTCTGCAAACCTGCCTCCTGGTGCACTACTGTCTAAGGGATGCAGTCCATCTTACTCCTGAGGGTTCTTGGGGGACAACTACACCTCCTGATACCTCCAGTAAGTCCCACGCAATGAGATTGCTGAGTGGTTGTCAGAGGACACACCCCTTTCCCCATCACTCTGCACAGTTACCACCTCCTGACACACTACTAGTTAGTGGAAAAAGTCCCCTTGGCTTTTGAGGATACTATGGGGCCAACTACTACTCTTGTTACCTCTAGTAAGATCCATACAGCTGGATATGTGTGAAGTTGTCGGACGCCATGGCCCCTTTCTTCACCAATTTGCAAACACGCCTCCTGGCATACAACTGTTTGGAGGTTGAGCTCCCCTTGGCTGCTGATGGTCCTTGGGGGCAAACTAACCCTCCCGTTACCTCCAGTAAGTCCCACACAGTGGGATTGCTGAGGGGTCTTCAAAGCTCACACCCCCTTGCTCCACCACTCTGCAAAATCATCTCCTGCTGCACTACTGGTTGCTGAATGAAGTCCTCTTGGTTGTTGAGAGACCTTGGAGGCCAGAAGCCCTCCTGTTATCTCCCGATAGTCCCAAACAGTGGAATTCCTGAGAGCTGGTCGGAGGCCATGCCCCTTTTCTCCGATTCAGAAAAGGGGGTGGTGATGAACAGAGTGTCTGAATTAAGCAGACCACTCTTACCCAGTCCAAAGATCAGGGCTTGATCCATCACCGTTCTTCAGCTCACTGCACCATCCCAGCTCAGAACCTGGCTACATGTAAATTAGTCTGTCCCTGGCCCAGTGCATCATGGGAACAGGGCAGACCAGACTACCAAGCCAATTCTTCACTGGAAAGGAGACAAGCTTCCGGGGACCGGTTTCTGGCATTTCAGCCGTCGTCGGCCCGGCTTGCTTGAATCCTGATGGTGCAGTGAGCAAGGGACTCATGTCTGAGTATACCCTGCCACACCTATAGTGGCCAAAAACGATTCAGAAAAGGGGGTGGTGATGAACAGAGTGTCTGAATTAAGCAGACCACTCTTACCCAGTCCAAAGATCAGGACTTGATTCATCACCGTTCTTTAGCTCACTGCACCATCCCAGCTCAGAACCTGGCTACATGCAAATTGGTCTGTCCCTGGCCCAGTGCATCATGGGAACAGGGCAGACCAGACTACCAAGCCAATTCTTCACTGGAAAGGAGACAAGCTTCCGGGGACCGGTTTCTGTCATTTCAGCCGTCGTCGGCCCGGCTTGCTTGAATCCTGATGGTGCAGTGAGCAAGGGACTCATGTCTGAGTATACCCTGCCACACCTATAGTGGCCAAAAACGTTTCAGAAAAGGGGATGGTGATGAACAGAGTGTCTGAATTAAGCAGACCACTCTCACCCAGTCCAAAGATCAGGGCTTGATCCATCACCGTTCTTTAGCTCACTGCATCATCCCAGCTCAGAACCTGGCTACATGCAAATTAGTCTGTCCCTGGCCCAGTGCATCATGGGAACAGGGCAGACCAGACTACCAAGCCAATTCTTCACTGGAAAGGAGACAAGCTTCCGGGGACCGGTTTCTGGCATTTCAGCCGTCGTCGGCCCGGCTTGCTTGAATCCTGATGGTGCAGTGAGCAAGGGACTCATGTCTGAGTATACCCTGCCACACCTATAGTGGCCAAAAACGATTCAGAAAAGGGGGTGGTGATGAACAGAGTGTCTGAATTAAGCAGACCACTCTTACCCAGTCCAAAGATCAGGGCTTGTTCCATCACCGTTCTTTAGCTCACTCACCATCCCAGCTCAGAACCTGGCTACATGCAAATTAGTCTGTCCCTGGCCCAGTGCATCATGGGAACAGGGCAGACCAGACTACCAAGCCAATTCTTCACTGGAAAGGAGACAAGCTTCCGGGGACCGGTGTCTGGCATTTCAGCCGTTGTCGGCCCGGCTTGCTTGAATCCTGAAGGTGCAGTGAGCAAGGGACTCATGTCTGAGTACACCCTGCCACACCTAAGTGGCCAAAAACGATTCAGAAAAGGGGGTGGTGATGAACAGAGTGTCTGATTTAAGCAGACCACTCTTACCCAGTCCAAAGATCAGGGCTTGATCCATCACCGTTCTTTAGCTCACTGCACCATCCCAGCTCAGAACCTGGCTACATGCAAATTAGTCTGTCCCTGGCCCAGTGCATCATGGGAACAGGGCAGACCAGACTACCAAGCCAAATATTCACTGGAAAGGAGACAAGTTTATAAGTGAGAGGCATCACTGGTGTATTTTGAACTGCAAACAGCATTTATTATGAACTGTGTGACGGTTCGGGACTGCTGATTCCAGAATACATTGCGCTTTATCAGGAGGCCCACTGGGGGAATAAAAACGTACAGGTGTTAACTATCAGCAGCTTCTGTTTCATTTTTTGCGATGCCTCTGCCTGTGAACAAGGACGATGAAAGTCAGAAACGCGTCAGGCAATTTGATTGAACCCTAATTTAGATGTTTGTGCTGCAGCCTGATGTGAGCTGTTGGAGAGTTCATCCTATGCTTGGGTACTTGGGGAACTTTGATATATATATATATATATATATATATTACCTACTGGCGGTCGACAGTAGGTATATATAGTTAGGATTTTTTCTCTATGGGACTTTTGAAAGTTCTATATCTAATAACGTTGGCGTTTGTGGACGGAATCTGCTAAAATGGCACATTTTGTTCCTGAGCAGCCCCTGAAAATTTGGGGGGGTTTCGTCAAGGGGGGGCCGAGAAAAAAGGGGGGTCCCAAAACGCGTTTTTCCCATTCATTTTTCCATAGGGCGTTTGGCCTCACTTTTAGCTCGAACGGCTGAATGGATTTGCACGAAACTTGGCAAAATTGTAGGGACTGTTAGCCCGATGTGCCTTTGCTAGGTCTCAATATATGTGCTCCAGTGGATTTTGAGAAATTAACGTTTTAAAAAACAGATATATCTGTGACAGCGTCCCGGGTAGCGCTCCGGTTCGCGAACTTTTCGCGTAACGGAACTTTGCGAAGCGAAGCTGATTGGCTCTCTGGTGTCTGTCAACATTCTAAACAGTCCGGAACGGCCACCATCTTGTCTCTCGGTAGGATCGAGAGACAAGAGGAGGAGAAAACAGAAGGGGGAATTTAATGAAAGGGGGCAAGGTAGACCCCTCTTGACCCCCTAGGAATGATGTTGGGGTTATTAAAGGGTCCCGTGGGGCAAATAAAAAAAATGTGATTTTTTGCGGTAGAAGCGAACCGGGACGCGAAACGGGAATTCACCATTTTGTGTTTCGTTTTAATTAAATTACAAGATGGAGGAAAAACAATGTGAGAAATGGTTATAAGGGGGTACGGGAGACATATCCTGACCCCCTATGTTTTCTGAGGGTGGCTGAGGATGCTCATATATGTTGATACATGTCTTCCAGCGGCTGCGCGTGAGCGGTTTTTTTTTTTGCTTCGTGACGTCTGTTAACGTTCGATTCGAAAGAAATCAGGAAGTGTTGACCGCCATTTTGACACTGCGAGTAAATATATTGTTAAAAATAATTGTTATAAATGAATCTGTATTGATAAACATTGTCTGCGCCATCTTGCCTTTTTTCCAATGCCACACTTTTGTCGTGCACGGCAGTCATTTTAGATGCCTTGACCAGACCCACTCTCTGCACGCCGACGATCCTCAGCATGGCTCCCCACCCTCGCAAGCATCTCCCCCACGCACTGGTCACCCCGCTCTGTCTCTCATGCATGGGTCATAAACCTCCCCCCATCTGCGCTGCTCTTCCCTGAGAATCACACCCTGTGCCCACCCAACACCTCCCTTTCACCCTATTCACTACCGCACCCTCTGACACTCCTCTTCCTCTGTGTCTGATTGTCCAGGCCGGTCCCAGGCTATCACCTAGCCCTGCGGATGTAGTTTATGGCCTCAACTGTAAAGAATCACCCCTCTTCAAAGGAGTTACAGTAGATCAAGGCCCCCACCCCATGAGATCCGTCACACCACACGCGTTCCTACTATCTGATAACAATCCTGTATTGTGATTGGGGAGGGGATTCTCACTGTGAGGGTGTGTGGGACCGAGCCTGAAGCGGAAGATTCCAGGGATGCCTTTTTGTACATCAAAGTCTTCACAACTATGTGTCACATTAAAAATATATAGCACTCCAACAAAGTAGTAGGATTATAACACTTTAATAACTTATAAATATATACAACGCTCCAACAAAGTAAACACGTTAAAAAATTTTTTTTTAAACAAAGCAACAATGGGCTGCTGTGAGGTGGCGTCAGTAGCGGTCTGTTGTGCGAATAGTCCGAAGGCAGCACAACGCGCTGAGATCTGGACGGCACCCAGGTGATGTCCTTTACTTGCCGCACTGGTCTTGGCATCCTACAATGCTGCACCGAAAAACGGCGTGGGGCGCCCCAGGGTGGGGGGAGGCGGCGTGAACGGGCCTCCCCAGGTGGAGGCTCGTCTGCTGTAGTGGGGCGCCCCTTTACCGTTTCAGTTGCCATTCAGCGGTTTTCCGCCCGCTTTTGCTGCACTGTGCCTCATCCGCCATTCAGCTGTTTACCGCCCGCTCTTGCGGCTACAGCGTCTCGTCCACCATCCAGTTGAGTTGCGCCCACTCTTGCGGCTACAGCGTCTCACCCACCATCCAGTTGAATTGCGCCCACTCTTGCGGTGCAGCGATAGGCGGCTGCCACAGGACTCCTAAAATGGCGGCCGGCTCTTCGGATTTGGGCCTGGTCCACTAAATTGGCCCTGGGACACATTTGAACTCGGACATTTGCCTGCTAGGGCTTGGGCCCCATTCTCGAAAGCGTCCCCTCAGCCTTGAAGATTCTACAAAAGTCATCGGGGCCCCCGACTCCCGCAGGCTTCCGGTGGGGAGCGGCTGCCATGATTGCTTGCGGAATGGCCACGACGGAGCTACGAGATGGTGGTGCTCTCATGCTGACGCCAGCTTCAGTCTGAAACATCCAGAAACACTGTAGACTATCAATTCGATGACTTCCGGTGGAGCCCCAACGTGACCCGGTAGGGAAGAACTTGCCCTCCCATTTTTTGAGTGATGGTTCTTGTTGCCTGTCCCCTCTGTTGTCATCTAACGGAACCTTTTTGGATTGCCGAGTGAGAAAAAAAAAGGTAGGGCTTTCATCGTTTGGGAAAAAAAATGTTTTCAATCCAATGAAAAGTGTTATTTTTAGGTCATATGACCAAGCCTTCCATCTTTAGGAAACCAAAAGTAAAATGAACCAATGAAAAGTTTTATAAACAAGTCACATGACCTGTTATGCGGCTTTGGGCTATAAAAAGCCTACAAAATCCGTTGGCCTGTGAGGCGGCGTCAGTAGCGGACCGATGTGCGAATAGGCTAAGTATGGGCGAATTTTGCGAATCTCGCGTTCGCGAATTTTGCGGATTTGCGAACTCGCAATCCGCAAAATCCGCGAATTCTTGCGAATTTGCGGCTTTTTTTTTTGTGTGTTCGCAAGGATTTCTGCCAGTTCGCGAGGGTTTTGTGCCAGTTCGCAATTGCGAACTTACATTTCGTCGCGCAACGGTCGCGAATTATGTTGTTTCTACGTCTGGTTCATCATCACAGGTTCCCAGCACCCTCTGTTTCACCACTGCAACCCTCTGTTACATCAATGCCACCCTCTGGTTCATCATTACTGTAGATTATGGGGGGGAAAAGCAAGCACACCAGCCCTGCTTCAACTGAGATGAATTAATTTGGGGTTAGTTTATTAATGTGTCACTGTTTTAAAATTCCAGTCTGGCACCTGCTTCCTTATCTGTAATTTTGCTTTCTGTTGCAGTGCATTTTTTTTCCCCAGGAGTCAGGACCTTCTTTGTGGCCTACTTGTAGCTATTGTATGAGCCTGCTGTGAGGGTCAGAGCAGGGTCATACAATTGTTGCAACTAGCAACTGAATTCTGGAGGAGCCCCAGTCAGGAAGCACTACCGGGAATTGTTACTAATGATGAGTTTGAACTCTTGCCCCTGCCGAGTGCTTTCAGTTTTGAAAAACTCGTTTTTCTGCAATTTCGCGGGGTTTGCGGGGTGCGAACACGCGCGAGATCGGATTCGGAAGCCGCAAATTCGTGCGAATATGCAATTTGTTTTTTTTGCGGCGTGTTAGTTGGCAAGGTTTTGTGCGTTTTTGCGAGCCGCTCGTAGCGCAAGACGCGAAGTTACCCTCGCGGTCGTTCAAGGGCGCAGCCATCTTGTTTGCCTGACGTATTTCCGTTTCCGGGCGCGACGTGTAATCTCGCAAAGTCCGCGGCTTGCCAGTACAGTCTCGCGCGTGTTCGCAAGGAAAATCTTGCGCGAACTTACCCGCGCGGTCGTGAACGGGCGCGGCCATCTTGTTTCTCATTCATTGCTATGGTTCTGGGCATGGTCTTTGTATCCTCTGTCAATCTCTGCCATCCTTTGCTTGTTTGAAGTTTTTTTTGATCTATTTTACTTATTATCTATCCCTCTATTTTTCTAGCCCTATATTTTTGTGTTTACTGCTACTTTTGGTTAATTTTAAACTACTTTTGTAAACTCTTTTCTTTTCTTCTCTTCCCTATTCTATTTTCTTTATTCCTTTCCGCCCAGACCATGGTGAAGGGAGCCGGGAAGCATCCCGAGAAGGGGAAGGGTCCCGCACCCCGTGTCCGGCTCCCGTGCGGGCGTTTGAGGGGGGAGCTAGTGATGCCACGGGAGATCTTTACCCCGGAGGAGGTGGCCCAACTCATTTTTTATGTTCAGCGCCGCCTCTCCAGGACCATCATGGGAGGCGGCGGCAAGTTGCTTGCCTATGAAAAAAAAGAAAATGAAATCTGGTTTGTCCTCCTGAGCAATACAAAGGTACAATACAGAATATAGCAGGTGACAGAAGTACACTAGAACAGTGCCACATTGTAGCCTAACAAATGTTAAAGTATAACTAATTCGGTTGAAGTTCTTTGACATTAGCCATGGGTCTTTGTCAAGCAGAGTAAGAATATATCCTCGGATTTCTTCACCAGCCTGTTGCTATCACCTTATCCTCCCCAGCAAGTGTGTGGATTTATTGCTGTAATTTAGTCACACATCAATCAAAACCACACAGCCCGGGGGAAGAGGGTTAGGGTTTGAAAAATGGATGGGTACGGGGTTTTTGGGAAAGGTTTTGGGAGACAAGAAAAAGTAGCACAGCATGGACAAACAATTGTGAACATAAACAAATCTTTGGGTACAAACCTATCCATCAATCTTTGAAAGTGCATACACTACTGCATGCATGTCAGTTAAAAGTAAGTAGTACTTTCGACAACTGTGGAAGAAAGAATGCGACAGTACAGGGCGTGGGTGGAAATATTGATAACTATATTCAACATAAGGTCTCTGTAGCCAGATACCTGAGAGCCTTGCTGGTCACTATAAATCCATTCACAACAACACTCAATGGGGTTGGTCTGGAAGGTATAGTAGATAGAAAAGGAGAAATTGCTTTTTTTCTAGGTGTCCCCTCACTCACCAGGGTTGCCCCTTGGTGACATGCTTCATCATTGGGGCCATCCCAGTCCTCTACGGGCTGGGGCGTGCTGCGACTTGCGAATTACGTAGGAGCACTTACAAATGACTATGTGTGGTGCAGATGTGATAGTGGAGTGGACTAAGTGATGTGTTAAGGGATCAATTTAGAAGCAGAGAGAGATCCAAGAAATGCAGTCACAGTCAGAGAAAAAGGCAAGGGATACTGTATCTATGTGGTTGTAGTGGTCCTGTTGGAAGTGGTAAGTAAGTTGCCTGCAGAAAAAAAATCCTCCTTTTAGCGGCACTCCTCCATTGCAGCCGACGCTTCGTCCATCGATGTTGGTCACCAGAAGACACCCTGTAAAAAAAGCACAGCATAGACAAACAATGGAACATAAACAATTCTTTGGGTACAAACCTATCCATCAATCTTTGAAAGTGCATGCACTACTGCATGCATGTCAGTGAAAAGTAAGTAGTACATTCGACAACTGTGGAAGAAAGAATGCGACAGTACAGGGCCTGTGTGGAATTATTGATAACGATATTCAACATAAGGTCTCTGTACTTAGCCAGATACCCGAGAGCCTTGCTGGTCACTATAAATCCATTCACAACAACACTCAGTGGGGTTGGTCTGGAAGGTATAGTAGATAGAAAAGGAGAAATTGCTTGTTTTCTAGGTGTCCCCTCACTCACCAGGGTTGCCCCTTGGTGACATGCTTCATCATTGGGGCCATCCCAGTCCTCTACGGCCTGGGGCGTGCTGCGACTTGCGAATTACGTAGGAGCACTTACAAATGACTATGTGTGGTGCAGATGTGATAGTGGAGTGGACTAAGTGATGTGTTAAGGGATCAATTTAGAAGCAGAGAGAGATCCAAGAAATGCAGTCACAGTCAGAGAAAAAGGCAAGGGATACTGTATCTATGTGGTTGTAGTGGTCCTGTTGGAAGTGGTAAGTAAGTTGCCTGCAGAAAAAAAATCCTCCTATTAGCAGCACTCCTCCATTGCAGCCGACGCTTCGTCCATCGATGTTGGTCACCAGAAGACACCCTGTCCACTGCCTGCCTGATGCTGAATTGTGGCTCGCTACTGTGAAGCCTGACTCCATCCTTTTTTCCCCATTGCAGAGACTGAAACCCGGCCTGTAATTATTCAACGAAAAACAGGAAGTGATATAATATTACAACACCACTGATAAATAAATATAAGGTATGTAGGCTGTGGAGTGCAAAAAGTCACAATTTGATTTTCCTAGTAGACAGTACAATATTTTTGAAAGTGCGTACTCTGAGTCACCTTTAGAAGGATAAATAAGTATGGGCAAATTAATGTAGCGGATCTTGCCCCTCAAGCTAGGTGTACTGTAAACTGTGTTTTAGAACAAAATTAGATCTTCCTAGCAGTGCTCCCACCCAGACCCTTACTAAAGCCAGTCGCAAAAATGTAGAAGACCCCCAATCAAATCTCAAAAAACGAGGCCTAGCAGAAAACTGGTGACAAAACTTACTTTGAAAGTAAAAGTAGGCCGAAGTACCCCCTTCCTAATTACCCATTACTCACTGTGGATTGCATTGAAACCACTTGCAAGCAACCAAGCAAAAGTAGCCATAGCCAGCATCGCTCCAAGACTCGAAATCCCCCCCACTCAAACACATGCAATAGAAATACTGCTAACCCTAACGAACCCTAAGTTAAGAATAGTGGCAAAGGCTTTCTTTAACTATGCCAAACCCCCCCTTTCCCACCATGGATTTTCTTCAAATGACTTGCAACCAAAATTACACATTCTCACGAGTGCTCTAAGACCCCAGAACTCAGTTGGAATAATCTAGAACACCCCGAAACACATGCAATCCTGCTGCTAGGGCTAACCCTAACGAACCCTAAGTTACAAAAAGTGCCAAAAGGCTTTTCCGCGAGGATTTTGTCCCAACCACTTCTACCCGGTATTAGACCTTCCCAGGAATGCCCCAAGACACGCCAACCCACCCGCCAAGAAGCATAACACCCCCAAACAGGCCAAAAGCATAATCTCATACTTGCAATATTTCTCGGCCTTCGGTCCAAACGCACTGCGTAGCTAGGCCATAAGTCGGGGTTGCCACGACGGATTTCTTGAAAAGCAAATGCAATCAAGATTAGAGTGTCCCAGCAGTGCTCCCAGACCACTAAACTCACCCACAAACAGACGGAACCCCCCCTAAGAGCACCTCAAAGGCAAGCAAGTCATCAAAAACACAAAAATATTTCCGCCTGGGATTTGGTCCAAAACACTTTTATCCGGTATTAGAGCTTCCCAGCAATGGCCCCAGAGCCGTCAACCCAGGAGAAAACGAGTAGAAGACCCCCAAACAGCCAAAGAGCAAAAGTAAAAAAATGGGGACTTAGTCTTTTTTTTTTGCCAATTTCCCAAATCACTCCGCGCGCGCTCTGCAGCTAGGCCCTAACTCCCCTCTGCCACCATGGATTTGCTTCAAACCTCTTGCAAAGTAAAGTATATATAGCCAGCAGTGCTCCCAGACCACGAAACTCACCCACAAACACCAGGAAGCCCCCCAAACAGGCCCCCGAAAACGCTACATAGAGCAAAATGTCAGAAATAGCCAAAAAAAAATCGGCCTGGATTTTGTCCCAACCACTTCTACCCGGTATTAGACCTTCCCAGGAATGCCCCAAGACCCGCCAACCCACCCGCCAAGAAGCATAACACCCCCAAACAGGCCAAAAGCAAAATCTCATACTTGCAATATTTCTGGGCCTTCGGTCCAAACGCGCTGCATAGCTAGGCCATAAGTCGGGGTTGGCACGACGGATTTCCTGAAAAGCAAATGCAATCAAGATTAGAGTGTCCCAGCAATGCTCCCAGACCACGAAACTCACCCACAAACAGACAGAACCCCCCCTAATAGCACCTCAAAGACAAGCAAGTCATCAAAAACACAAAAAATTTTCCGCCTGGGATTTGGTCCAAAACACTTTTATCCGGTATTAGAGCTTCCCAGCAATGGCCCCAGAGCCGTCAACCCAGGAGAAAACGAGTAGAAGACCCCCAAACAGCCAAAGAGCAAAAGTACTATAATGGGGACTTAGTCAATTTTTCACAAATTTCCCAAATCACTCCGTGCGCGCTCTGCAGCTAGGCCCTAACTCCCCTCTGCCACCATGGATTTGCTTCAAACCTCTTGCAAAGTAAAGTATATATAGCCAGCAGTGCTCCCAGACCACGAAACTCACCCACAAACACCAGGAAGCCCCCCAAACAGGCCCCCGAAAACGCTACATAGAGCAAAATGTCAGAAATAGCCAAAAAAAAAATCGGCCTGGATTTTGTCCCAACCACTTCTACCCGGTATTAGACCTTCCCAGGAATGCCCCAGGACCCGCCAACCCACCCGCCAAGAAGCATAACACCCCCAAACAGGCCAAAAGCAAAATCTCATACTTGCAATATTTCTCGGCCTTCGGTCCAAACGCACTGCGTAGCTAGGCCATAAGTCGGGGTTGCCACGACGGATTTCCTGAAAAGCAAATGCAATCAAGATTAGAGTGTCCCAGCAGTGCTCCCAGACCACGAAACTCACCCACAAACACCAGGAAGCCCCCCAAACAGGCCCCCGAAAACGCTACATTGAGCAAAATGTCAGAAATAGCCCAAAAAAAAAATCGGCCTGGATTTTGTCCCAACCACTTCTACCCGGTATTAGACCTTCCCAGGAATGCCCCAAGACCCGCCAACCCACCCGCCAAGAAGCATAACACCCCCAAACAGGCCAAAAGCAAAATCTCATACTTGCAATATTTCTGGGCCTTCGGTCCAAATGCACTGCGTAGCTAGGCCATAAGTCGGGGTTGCCACGACGGATTTCCTGAAAAGCAAATGCAATCAAGATTAGAGTGTCCCAGCAGTGCTCCCAGACCACGAAACTCACCCACAAACACCAGGAAGCCCCCCAAACAGGCCCCCGAAAATGCTACATAGAGCAAAATGTCAGAAATAGCCAAAAAAAAATCGGCCTGGATTTTGTCCCAACCACTTCTACCCGGTATTAGACCTTCCCAGGAATGCCCCAAGACCCGCCAACCCACCCGCCAAGAAGCATAACACCCCCAAACAGGCCAAAAGCAAAATCTCATACTTGCAATATTTCTGGGCCTTCGGTCCAAACGCGCTGCGTAGCTAGGCCATAAGTCGGGGTTGCCACGACGGATTTCCTGAAAAGCAAATGCAATCAAGATTAGAGTGTCCCAGCAGTGCTCCCAGACCACGAAACTCACCCACAAACACCAGGAAGCCCCCCAAACAGGCCCCCGAAAACGCTACATAGAGCAAAATGTCAGAAATAGCCAAAAAAAAAATCGGCCTGGATTTTGTCCCAACCACTTCTACCCGGTATTAGACCTTCCCAGGAATGCCCCAAGACCCGCCAACCCACCCGCCAAGAAGCATAACACCCCCAAACAGGCCAAAAGCAAAACCTCATACTTGCAATATTTCTGGGCCTTCGGTCCAAACGCGCTGCGTAGCTAGGCCATAAGTCGGGGTTGGCACGACGGATTTCCTGAAAAGCAAATGCAATCAAGATTAGAGTGTCCCAGCAATGCTCCCAGACCACGAAACTCACCCACAAACAGACGGAACCTTCCCTAAGAGCACCTAAAAGGCAAGCAAGTCCTCAAAAACACAAAAAAATTTCTTCCTGGGATTTGGTCCAAACCACTTTTATCCGGTATTAGAGCTTCCCAACAATGGTCCCAGAGCCGTCAACTCACCTGCAAAGAGGTACAACAACACCCCCACAAGTGCTGAGTCTTTCTTCATTGGGCGTAAACCAGCCCTCTGGTTTGATGGAAATAGGAGTCTGGAGGAGGAGGATAGAGGAGCATGTTCTTCTGAACTTGTGAACCTGAGGAATGCAGACTGCGGCAACTTCAAATCAATTAGCAAACTAGCGAAGACAGTTCTGCTGATGGGCTTGATTTTGTGATTATCTGATTAAAGTTTGAAATATATTAACTGTGCACAACAAAGAAAGACAGACACACAGGAATAAAAGTGAATAGGGACGAAAAAAGAAAGTTATTGATTCGTTGTCTCATTTTCAGGGCTCGGTATCACGGTCCAGGAATGAGAATAAGGCTTCGTCATCATACTCTGCGAATTCAGGCAGGGTGAGCTCAGTGTCACCTGACAGAGTAGAAATTCCCTCATCTATGTTGCTGGCCACCTCCTCTTCATCCGGCACGCTCTCTCGTACTCTGAAATCTGGTGGTATGAGGTGCTGATTCATCTTGATCATTGTTAACCTCTCCACATTTTTGGGCGAGAGGCGGCTCCGTTTGGGAGTTACAATCCCACCAGCCACACTGAAAACCCGTTCAGAAGACACGCTTGCGAGTGGGCAAGACAAGTAGTTTAAAGCCAGGTTGGTGAGCTGTGGCCACAATTCTTTTTTCCCATGCCAATACGCCAATGGGTCAGAATTAACATAGACCTCTGTTGAGTCATTCAGATAGTCCTTCACCATCGACTCAAGGTCCTCATCCAAGGTTCCTCCACTTTGCTTAGCTCTTGCTGTGCCTCTGACCTTTTGAGAACCAAACCCACGCAGAGCTAGCCAATCCTCTTCAGCCTCCAATGTTTCTGTTGTGTTTTGTGCAGATGATCCGGTTGCCGGTGTCTTTAACGGCTGAGAGGTCACTTGTGCCACAGGTGCAGAAGTGGATTGTTTTGACTGGGGATGGCCTGCTGATGTACTGCCATTTCCTTCAATTTCCAGCCGTTCTGTTTCAAACCTCTTGGCTGACAAGGCTAGCCAACGTTTGTACTTTGGAACATGTTCATCATCAAAAGGAAAGAATGCTTGGCCTGCCAGCGCCTTTTTGTAGCGTGGATCCAGAATAGTAGCACAAATGTAATGCTGTTCTGAGTAGATCTTTTTAAGACGTTCATCACCTTGTAGGAGCTCTAATAATTGCTCAGCCAGAAGCAAAGAGTCTTGGTTTTTGTCATCTTTTCCAAACACAGAACACACCTCCTTCAGTTGGTCCTCCAGCATGTACAACAATGGGATAGCTTTTCCCAAATTAGAGTCCTCCTTGCTGACTGCACGCGTGAAGAACTCAAAAGGACGAAGCATGCGTGTCAGGCTTTCAACTATGTTCCATTGCGGCCCACCCATCCTCAGCTCCTCTGTACCCTCTTTAAGGAAATATTGATCGAGTTCCGTATACTGCTCATACAGACGCTCAAGCATGTAGAAGGTTGAGTTCCAACGTGTTACCACCTCCTGGATGAGTGCTTTCACTGGCATTTGACGTTGATATAGCAGGCTCCTCAGCTGCTTCCGGGCCTTAAAAGAATGCCTGAAATGCTTGCACATTTTTCAGCAGGTCTCCAATACACTGTACGCTGCACTGCCTTTATTACCCAAGAATTTTTGGACAACCAGGTTTATACAGTGCGCCAAACACGGCACTCTGAAATAGTAACCGTCCCTCATGGCCTTAACTATATTGGCGCCATTGTCCGTGGAAACATAACCAACCTTGCGTTTTAGTGGGGACAGCCAGTTAAGGACCTTTGTGTTAAAGACATCCAAAATGTTTTCTGCTGTGTGACGTTTCTCCAAACCAAACATGGCTAGTGTTTCCGAGCAGCTTTAAAAACAATGTTCGTGTCAACACCTGCGCTTTGCTTTAGCCCCTGAAAAAGAGACCCAGTGTGCAGTGATGCACATGTAATCAGCGCCTGCGCCACTGGTCCACATGTCTGTTGTCAGATGTATAGTGTGAACAGCACTCTTCTGCAAAGCTGCCCCAATCACCTTCAGAACATCTTGATGTAGTGCTGGAAACGCAACTCGGGCAAAATAGAACCGGCTAGGAACCTTCCATTTAGGGCAGAGCGCTGCCACTAATTCTAGAAAACCAACCCCTTCTACAAAAGAAAAAGGGAGAAGGTCCGGAGCTAGCATTTTAGCCAGCTTAGTGTTATACAGACGGGTCATTGGGTGGTTGCGTTCATATTGCGCTTCTGTAAACAACATCTTTTTAATGTTGCCCTGGACCAAGGATTTACGGGATGATGATGATATCTTCGACCCAGTTACGCTCGCTGATGAACTTTTCCGCATTGATGTCTCACTCTCTCCCACACTCTTAGTGTGGCTCCCATGGGATGTGCTGCTGACAGGGGAACTGGGTGTAAGTGAAGTGTTTGAATCGTCTTCTTCCTCCTCGTCATCATCAGATGAAAAATCAACGTTTTCATTGCGCGCAATTCGGGCTTCCTTGATCGCGTGTAGGTGCGCAAACCATTGGACATCGTGCGTTCTCCTAAGATGACCTCTCTGGCCTCCGGTACCATAGTTGGTACCAAACTTACCACGACTAACTCGAAGCTTACAAATGCTACAAATGGCTACGTTTTCCTTTTTTGGGCAAACACTAAAGAAGTCCCAAACTGGAGACTTGAAATGTCTTCGGGGGCCGGAGGAGGCGGCGATACTGGTGGTGGTGGTCCTGCTGCTAATGCCAGATGAAGTGGAGGATGTGGATTGCCGAACTTCAGTACGTTTTGCACTTTCACCACCACGAATTGAGGTCGAGGACGAGGTGGGTACCTTCTTGCGAGGAAGAAATATGGAAGCGGTAAGTTTTGGTGTACTACTTAACTCCAAATCTAATGATTCCATTTCCATTGCCTCCTCGCCGACATCATCATCACGCTCAGCAGCTTCTCGGGATAGGGTCAAAATGTCTCTTTGCTGCATGCCCGGTGGGGCTGCAGTGACCTTTGTGATGACTGGCTCGTCGTCATCGTGAGAGGCTTCATCACCAGCAGTATCTGTCACTTCTTGTTGAGCCTCATCACACTCCATAGGTTTGAGTTTTTGGACGACCTTCCTTTTACGCTTAGGTACCGGTGTCAGATCATGGTGTGCCTCACTGTCAGACCGCAGTTGTGGTTCCCAAGACAGATCACTTGCATCAGAACGAGGTGGGCTTGAAGAAGATGTAGACACCCCCCTTGATCTTTTCCTTGCTAGGGATGTGGAAGACAATGAATGATCATCAGGAGGAGTGGCTTCCAATGATACCTCAGCTTCATTGTCGATTTCCTGATGTGCCCCTACTTCGGGAGGAACAACTATTGTGGGCACTTGTGAACCTCCATGCACCTTTGCTTGCGCATCTCCTTTTGCTGCCTCTCCTTCCACATGTACTTGGGCGTGTACTTGCACATGGTGTTGTTGTTGCGGCTGTGGTTGTTCAACACTTGTCAGATGAGTTACAACAACCTGTGTTGATTCAGGGACATTGCTGCTACTTTCTTGCGATGAGCCAACATCACTGGTCGATGGTGATTGGAGAAGTACACTGACTGCCTCTGAAGCACTCAAGGGCTTTGACTTAAGTTGGCGTGGTGGTGGAGGCACTGAACCCAATGGAGCAGGGGTGCTGCTCCCAGCTTGGTCCCCAGCAGATCCTGCTGCTGCAGGCGTACTTTTTTTTTTTCTCTCAAAAAACGTGGCGGGTGGCACACCAGCCTCCTTGGTAACTTGCTTCTTCTGCTCCTTACTAGCAACTTTCTTGCTAGAGGAGCTACGGAGACCTTTCTTTGGGGCCATCTTCTTCAGAGCAGGTCAGACAGCAGGCCGCAGTTGCACGAATTGTAGAGTTGTCTGAGGCCAGACGTGACGTCGCGTGACGTTATGCTGCACACACACACCGCTGCAGGACTTCTTCCTGGCACTGGTGGTTCTCTTGAGTCTTGTGCACCTAAAAAAAATGGAAGACAGAGGAACATCAGTTCAGTTATACAGCACAAAAAAATCGAAAAACACTGCAAAATCAGCACAATCCCAATCCATCCATGGCCTCCATAATGTTTAAATTCAAGACAACCCACAGAAAGACTAGGCCCATGCAAGACTCACTACCCCTGGGCATAAATAAAGGTTGAAAAGTAGGCAAAATGGTTGGAGGCCTAACAACAAAGCCTGCATTCAAAATGGCCACTTGCCTGCCAGCACATGGCCAGTGCCTGTAGCTGCACTCAAAATGGCCACCAGCCACATGGCCTGTCCCTCCCCATGAACACCCCCAAAAATCGAAAAACACTGCAAAATCAGCACAATCCCATTCCATCCATGGCCTCCATGATGTTTAAATTCAAGACAACCCACAGAAAGACTAGGCCCATGCAAGACTCACTACCCCTGGGCATAAATAAAGGTTGAAAAGTAGGCAAAATGGTTGGAGGCCTAAGAACAAAGCCTGCATTCAAAATGGCCACTTGCCTCCTAGCACATGGCCAGGGCCTGCCTGTACCAGCACTCAAAATGGCCCCCACCCACATGGCCTGTCCCCATGAACAATCCAAAAAATCGAAAAACACAGAAAAATCAGCACAATCCCCATGCCATCCATACCCTCCATGATGTTTAAATTCAAGACACCCCACAGAAAGACTAGGCCCATGCACCACTCACTACCCCTGGTCAAAAGGCCCCAACAACAGGTCAAAAATCGAAAAACACAGAAAAAACAGCACAATCCCATTCCATCCATGCCCTCCATGATGTTTAAGTTCAAGACAGCCCACAGAAAGACTAGGCCCATGCTAGACTCAAATACCCCTGGTGAAAAGGCCACAAGTACAGGCCCAAAAAACGAAAATCACTGAAAAATCAGCACAATCCCATTCCATCCATGGCCTCCATGATGTTTAAATTCAAGACAACCCACAGAAAGACTAGGCCCATGCAAGACTCACTACCCCTGGGCATAAATAAAGGTTGAAAAGTAGGCAAAATGGTTGGAGGCCTAACAACAAAGCCTGCATTCAAAATGGCCACTTGCCTCCTAGCACATGGCCAGGGCCTGCCTGTACCAGCACTCAAAATGGCCCCCACCCACATGGCCTGTCCCCATGAACAATCCAAAAAATCGAAAAACACAGAAAAATCAGCACAATCCCCATGCCATCCATGCCCTCCATGATGTTTAAATTCAAGACACCCCACAGAAAGACTAGGCCCATGCACCACTCACTACCCCTGGTCAAAAGGCCCCAAAAACAGGTCAAAAATCGAAAAACACAGAAAAAACAGCACAATCCCATTCCATCCATGCCCTCCATGATGTTTAAGTTCAAGACAGCCCACAGAAAGACTAGGCCCATGCTAGACTCAAATACCCCTGGTGAAAAGGCCACAAGTACAGCCCCAAAAAACGAAAATCACTGAAAAATCAGCACAATCCCAATCCATCCATGGCCTCCATGATGTTTAAGTTCAAGACAACCCACAGAAAGACTCAGTCCACCCACCACTGAGTACCCCTGGGCAAAAGGCCCCAAAACAGCCCAAAAATCGAAAATTCCAAAATTTTAATTGCAGCAACTGTAATGCCCCAAACAAACTTACTTGTAAAATTTCTAATCCAACAGTGATCCAAAGAAAGTCAAAAAGGCCTCAAATCCAAATATCCAGCAGCATCCACAAAAAGTAATCCTTCCAGCTCCAGACCCAAATGAAAAGTGACCAGGAGATGGACAAAGCACTGGGAGGAGCCTGCTGAACAGGAACAGGAAGTTGAAGACTGTGGGGCACTTCCTTCCTCCCACCCCCCTGCCCCCCTCCCCAAAATGGACTCCTCGCTAAAAAAGTGCAGGCAAATGTCAAACTAAGGAGTTATTCAGATAAAAATCATCATTTCTAGAAGGTTTATGCTGCTTGCTGGTGGATTTTTGTGCAGAATTGCAAATTTTATATTTTCGCTCGCCGCATCTCAAATCTCGCAATTGCGAAGTACCGCGAGACGTGATCTCGCCGTACTCGCGTGACAAACTATCGCTGGCAAGCCGCGATGACGTAATCGCGCTCGCCAATTCCCGCGGGATCACACAGCAAGATCCAAAATGGCGCAGCACTCGCAAACTATCGAGAAAAACAACTCGGCAAACGATGATAAACGCCGCGCGCCGCAAAAATTGTATCACCAACGCCGCGCGCCGCCAAAAAAATCCACTGCGTGCGAATTTGCGGATTTTGCGGGAAATTCGCAAATCTCGCGGATTGCGAATTTCCCAAAAATCCGCAAAATCCGCGAGCGTAACGGATTTTCCGCCCATGCTTAGAATAGGCCGAAGGCAGCACAACGCGTCGAGATCCGGATGGCACCGAGGTGGTGTCCAGCAAGTTGTCGCACTGGTGTGGCTATCCTACAATGCTGCGCCGAAAGACGGCGTGGGGTGCCCGGAGGGGGGGGGAGGCGGCGCAAACGGCCCTCTCCCGCCTCCCCAGGTGGAGGCACCTCATGTGCAGTGCGGCGCCCCTTACCGTTTCACTCGCCGTTCAGCAGAGTTGCGCCCGCACTTGCTGCTACAGTAGGCCGAAGGCAGCACAACGCGCCGAGATCCGGATGGCACCGAGGTGGTGTCCAGCAAGTTTCACTGGTGTGGCCATCCTACAATGCCGCGCCGAAAGACAGCGTGGGGTGCCCGGGGGGGGGGGAAGCGGCGCAAACGGCCCTCTCCCGCCTCCCCAGGTGGAGGCACCTCATCTGCAGTGGGGCGCCTCTCAGCGTTTCACTCGCCTTCCAGCTGAGTTCCGCCCGCTCTTGCGGCACAGTGACTCACCCGCCATCCAGCTGAATTGCGCCCACTCTTGCGGTACAGTGACTCACCCGCCATCCAGCTGAATTGCGCCCACTCTTGCGGTGCAGCGATAGCCGGCTGCAACATGACTCAAAATGGTGGCCAGCTCTTTGGATTTGGGCCTGGTCCACTAAAATGGCCCTGGGACACCTTGGAACTCCCCCCACTCCCCCATCTATTTTCTTTTAGGAGTATTCTCTCTTTACAGATAGTGAAGGGTAGGTAACACAGGCCTTTGCCCCCGTTGTAATCCGTCGTGCCTGCTTCCCTCTCCATTTGATTGATTGTTATCCTAGCATTTATTGTTTTGGAATTGGTTCTCTTTGGTTCATTCTCTATTTACAAACAAGCACAGAGTCGCAATACTCTGTTTAGTCTTTGCAGATAGTGAAAAATCGTTAAAAAAACAAAAGGAATCAAGCAAAATCAGTAGGCCACTAATGGGATCTCTTTTTGACCTCGCTAAAATAGAAACATTATGAACAACCCCTCATGACAAATACGAAACTAGTGAGAGGAACTGAGCTCGACACCATGATGGCTGCAAGACAGCTCGGCTCCGCCGCCCACCCCACCCAAAATAACGACAAACACAATGCAAATATTATAAATATATACAACACACCAGCAAAGTAACAGGGTAAAACGTTTTATTAAATAACTATTTACATGGCAGCCTGCTGCAACATCGATCCAAACAAGGCTCAAAATAAACCATCAATAGTAAGATTTTCATAGGTGAGTGTAGGTTCATGGTTTTCCATCCACAGACTAAAAGCCTGGAGTGGGAGTGAAAGAACAATAACTAGGTAAGAAGGAAGGCAGAGGTTGTGGGAAGGACTCTGGATATGGTATGTTGCTTGGTCCCTGAGATGCTTCGATGTCACTGCCTTGCACAAATGGCATAAGTCCTGGATGTTGGGTGCCATAGTTAAAGGTTCTGAGCAACGCTTGTAACACTGTCTGAAGCTTATTTGCACCTGCTGCAGCTTCACTATTCTCAAAGTAAATGGGGGCTGTTTGTGGACCTGACTGCATTGGAAAACAATGTGATGCGGTGCCTCCCTGAACCACTTGACGGAGGCCCCCGAGATAATTGCGCCTGCTCCACACCTTGTCTCACAATCCGTTTGACCTGAAGACACGTCCTGCGGTGCCCTGGTCCGACCATCACATATACCTGCGCCAGGAGACGGCGTGGGGTGCAGTAGAAGGGAACTCGGACGCTTGCCTGCTAGGGCATGGGCCCCATTCACAAAAGCGTCCCCTCTTTTGACTGATTGTTCTTGTTGCCTATCTCTTCTGTTGTCATTTAACGGAACCTTTAGGACTGCCGAAAGGGGTTCTGGTCCGACCGCTGGTTGGTGGAGACATTTTGACTATATCCTGGACCTGCCCGGCCTTGCCCAAAATGGCGCCGGTATAAATGGGACTCGTAACTCCTTGTTGTGTACTGGTTGCCCAACCTTGATATCACGAGATACGTATGCAGTTTTGAAGCACATGGCGGGTGGGGACGAGTACTGATTGAACATTTGGACATCCCTATTGATATTAAGTTCTGATGTGTTATTGATTACTGTACTATTGAAAGATCGAATTAACGTCACTCATGGTACTTGCCCGCAAATGTATATCTAGATAATTTTATTGTAACTGGCCCTGTCGTACTTTAATTATAAAATGTACGTCCACCGATTCCGCAACTGTTAGACACCTTAGTTCTTGCAACCTAATGGCCCGCCCGTTACGTTCTTCTACAGTGTAAATGTCCCCTCATCATATACGATTCCAGTTTGCTCCGTGGCCGGCCCACGTGGTTATAGGCCCGTATTTGTATACTGACATTTTCACAATAAAGGTTTTTAAAACAAAACATGGTAGTAGTACATTTTTTGGTAAAGTTTTGAATAATAGCCTGATAAGCGTGGCTCAAATCCACCCGAGTGACTTACCGCACTCACCTATAGTTACCATATAGGAAGTCAGCCGGACAGTGGAGAAGAATAAACAAATGTCTTTATTAGGCCAAACAA
This sequence comes from Lissotriton vulgaris, assembly GCF_964263255.1. NCBI lineage: Eukaryota > Metazoa > Chordata > Amphibia > Caudata > Salamandridae > Lissotriton > Lissotriton vulgaris. The sequence goes on along the minus strand of NC_141689.1, from coordinate 835,931,192 downwards.
CACTCATATGAGAGGGCCCTGTCCGACCTCACTCCTAGGAGTGCGAACGAGAGGACTGACTCTCTGCATCACAGCAATACATTATAATGCAATACAGTAACGAGGGGCACGCCCCTTGTGGAAAGTTACCGAGCCTCAGACCAGTGAACAATGCTCTCATACAGCAGGCATCTGCACCTGCAAGGGATACATTATTATCTCTGCTCAAGGCCATGGAGCTAGGCTTCTGCGTCTCTGAGCATGAGAGCATTACAGATAACGAGACTTGTTAGTTTCGGCCACAGTAAGCCGAGAAACGAAAACTGCTGTCTTAGTATATTTCTGTATTCCTGCGGGAGGGGCATGAGCGAGCAGAGGCCACAGGCACAGAGAGTTACACAAAATGGTGGCACACAGGCTAAGCTAAGAAACTAATATGGTCACACATACATTTGAATATAAGCAATGAGTGAGAATATAAATTCACCATAAGTGCATATACGAACTGCATTAGTTAGTCATATGATGCTAACTCGCACATCATCATAGGGTAATTAGGGCATCGAAAAGTGAATTCTATCAGACCCTCCTTTTAGCATCATTGGCTAACTTATAGCCTCATTTATTTGCAAAAGGTAGTGCCGACATCCATTCTAGGGGCAGGACTTTATTTCTTCAGTCTAGAACATCTTCTGCAATAAACATTAACCAACTTGCATCAGCAGGAATTTCAGTAATCATAGAAGTGGCATACTGACCATGTAACTTCTTTTTCGGACGTATATTTGCAGCACACATTGAACAACATGGAGGGAGGCAATATATGCAAAGGCAGCAAGACAGAATTACACTCACCACTCCAACCAAACCCATCAATATTTTCCAACCCCAGGAAGAAAAGGCACCCCAGAGCCACCCTTGTAGAGACCATGTCCCATTATCTTGGTGTAGTTCAGTCGCTAATCTATGCAATTTTTGTACTGCCAAGTTAACAGTCGGGGCGGAGTCAGGGATATAAACACAGCAAGAGGTCCCGATGACGCGACAGGCCCCGCCCCTATCAGCTAGTATGACGTCAAGGACCATCCTGTTCTGGATCGTGAATAATCTCATAGCCTGAATCTCAACAGATATGTTAGTCGTAATGTCAGCCTCAGTCAGAACCACTTTTTCCATTACCCTAGACAGTCGTCTAATAGCTCTACTGTTGAATATAGGGCCCCAGAAAGGAAGCAAACCCTTCGAAAAATCAGTCCATTGTTGGTACGAGGTGTCCGTCTGATCCACGTCATCTACCTGTAGTTCCCTCCTTTTACGCTGCTCTAGCGGCTGTTCCTGAGGACTGGGGAATCGTCGATGAGTTCTGTGGTAATCAGAGGGAGCCACATACACAGGAGGAATCATATAGGCCAGGTAGCACACCCCACCCCAACCCTCGGGCAACCATAAGTATCCATTTTCACCGCAAACAAAATAGACACTGGGTGGGGCAATCAAAGAGGGGCTAACGAGCAGGCGTATTGAAGCAGTCACATTACAAGAGCTATTACCAACTTTTATGGGACCCCTTCCCTCTATACAGAAGAATGGAGAAGGACCCACCACAGCCAGGGGTATCAAAGACTTGGAGCTGTCGTTACTCTTTGGGGGATGCCTATAAGACAAAGTGGCGTTCAATTTCATGAAACTATCCCTAAGTCGATCAGTATCATTAGGTGTCAAGAATCGACCCAACTTTTTCTCACATGTCTCTATAAAGGTCTGGTCAAAACGTCCGTCAGTATATATTCGTCCAAGGGAAGCTGAAGGCAAAGGCCGCACTCGCATTGTCATCGTCCACCCCCTATACTGCAAGCGTGGAGTCAGAGAATCTGGCTGCTGGAAATATTAACAAGGCCTATAAGAGTATACCATCCCACACAACTATTCACTGGCGTTAAAGGGAGAGCGAGGAATCTATCTTTTTTATAGGCAGCAGAGGGTAAAAGCCCGCAAACCCAACAATCTGTCAAGTTGGTAGTGGCGTGTGCATGGTGCAAAGTCTTAATGAAAACATTGTCCTTATAATTTTTTCTCATCATTCTCTCACCATAATCAACAGTGACCATATTATGTTCTGGAACAGCGGTGGGTGTGGGTGCAAAAACATGCACGGGATAATGTTTATCTAGAAAAAACAGTATTCCAAGAGTCACTAGAAAGGCATACAAAATGATAATTATAACCACTATTTTTCCCTTTCGGGGAAGGTCCAACCAGGGGGAATCAGGCTCAGGTCTCGGGGGAGCTGCAAAGGGCTGCTCCTCATCAGGAATGGGCCGCCCAAAGGGATACATTCTGTATACTTTTAGCACCAAAATAAAAAAAATAAAAAATAAAAATCACACTACTACTAAAAAAAATAGTCCCAGACAATCCTCAACCGGCCAGAGGGGTTCTTCAACCCTTTAAAAAGGGATCTTCTCCCTGTGTCCTTCAAAGCCTCACAGGCAGGCTTTTACCGTCCATACCTATTTCCATCGCCGTTATTCAACAATGTAGAAACAAGGGAAGCACTTAATTTGGGCCCCGCGCCACTCTATAGTCTCAAAGAGCACAACCTTCGGCCAGGCACCAGGGCTCTTATAAGTCCATCCCTACCACTAAATCTTCTTATTCATGAAAACCACTAAGCCCTTCTTCCAGTGCCCAGTCCATCATTTTCAACACTGTTACTTGTCTTGTTATTTCTTGTTCGGGGCCTCAAATTATAGCGAGTGCTCCCTGGCACTTCGGGATCAGTGAACAAAACAGGTGTATCTGTGGCAGACAAAACATCTGTGGCAGACGCTGAACTTTCCGATATCTCTTCACTAGTAGCAAGGGGAGTTGCAGAGCTCACCGAATTGTCAATTCCGCTACGCTCTTCTCCAATCAGTGAAGCATCCGAGAAAGGAGCATATCTCGGTATTCGTTCAGACTCCTGGTCAGCGATGCCATCTTGTACCCATTGATCATAGGGCAACGGGAGCGGGACTCGCTTTACATGTGAGGCGTGAGTCCACGCCTTTCTGCCGTCGATCCGAAGCGCCGTGCGCGTGGTGAGGAGCACCTGGCGCGGCTCTGACCACCTTGGTTCCAAACAAGACTTCCGCTGATATCTCTTGACAACCACCCAGTCCCCTGGGTGGATGGTGTGTCCAGGCCCCTCCGGCAGCGGCTTCAGAGTGTCTGCTACCTGCTGATGAATAGAACGAAGATCTTTAGTCAAAGCATACAGATAATCTGTCAACAAAGGGTAAGGAATTTCTGTAAAACATTTAGGTCGGGGCACTCCCCAGATATTGGCCGGGCGGCCAAATACCACCTCGTGCGGGGAGACGCCCATTTTTGCATTTACAGTGACTCTCGTGGAAAGCAAAGCTAAGGGAAGTGCGTCTGGCCAACGGAGACCTGTACTCTCACATATTTTGGCCATTTTCAACTTGAGTGTGCCGTTAAACCGTTCCACCAGTCCTGCCGCCTGGGGATGCAAGGCTGAGTGGAACTTCTGGGTGATGTGTAGACCTTTGCATATATTTTTCACTAATTCAGCATTAAAGGATGTGCCATTATCACTCCAGATCACCCTAGGTAATCCAAAGCGGGAAAAATACTCTTTGATCAACATTTTAGCAGTAGAAATTGCTGTACAATCCTTCGTAGCATATGCCTCCACCCACCTACTAAAAGCACATACGACTACAAGGACATATTTCAAATTATTGACCCTTTCCATTTCAATGTAATCCATCTGGATCACCTCGAAAGGGAAAGAAGGGGGTGCAAAATTTCCAGTTGGGACAGGAGTACCCTTTCCAGGATTGTGTCTCAAACACACCATACACTTGTCGTAATTGGCCCGTTCGGATTAGCGATTAGCTGAACCTACACGTTGTCCTCCTTAACTTGGCTATATACGATAACGCCATTTTGAATGTTGCAGCGGCCATCTTAGACCATGAGCGGCCTCGTGGCCGACGTGCCCTTTAGTCCTTTGTCCGTTCCGCTGACCACTCTTGTCTGCCCAGCAACAGGCTATTTTTAGCACTGGTCAAGCCACACATGCGCAGTTCCCACTGACCCGTAAACCTTCAGGAATGTGCCGCTAACTGACCAGTGGGTTTGAAACCCTCCAATGAGCTGGCAGTATTCCAAAAGATGACCATATATGTCTCTAAAACTGTGTCTTTACTTGTGCCGCCTATCTTTTATTGCCCCAAAATTGTATATAAACGGGGTCACACCGGTGTTCGGTGTGATACCTCTTGCATTACCGAAGGGTGCTGTTTGAGTGTACCACCACCCCATGGGGTCTTAATAAACTTGTTCTTTGCCTTTTACAGTTTCCGTGCCAACAGTTCTTGTGTGTAAGTGGGTAATCTCTGGAGCGTGTAGGCCTTGGGAACCCCGAAATACTTCAATTGGCGACCACGAAGGGACTCATCGGCGACTCGGATGCCCGAAGGAGAGGTCGTGACGAAGGCTTGGAAACCCGCCATGGGCGCGCGCTGCCACGAGTGACCCGAGTCTTGGCTGCCACAGTGTTTTTTCCTTTCCTTCCGATCTGACCTTCCAGGTGGCGCCGGTCTCCGACTGAGTCTTTGAAGTGTCTGCATCGCTGCGAAAGTGCCGTTTGGCTGATTTGGCTTATAAGACCTTGGCAGTTGGAACCTGGACATTTGAGAATTTGGTAAGCTTTGTGTTCGGTAAGGTAGTCTTCGGACGCTTACTGAAGTTCTGCGATTTGTGTTCGGTAAGGTAGTCTTCGGACGCTTACTGAAATTCTGTGATTTGTGATCGGTGAGGTAGTCTTTAGACGCTTGCCGAGTTCTAGGAACTTTGATTTGAGTTAGCTAACATTGTGAATTTGGGATCTTTGAACTTATATGTGTAGTGCACTTCACATAGGCAGGCATGTAGAGATGTTTCTCTAACTTTGTTTTTTTTCCTTTGAGCGGCACAATCGTGTGGAGAACTGTAAGTGCCATTTTTGTCTGGTGTCACGCTTTCGTGATACTTTTTGAACATGCCTGTTTTCAGCACACTCCGAGGAATGTGTTGTTTTGGAGAAGGTACCTCAATTAGGTTAGCGGAATCACAGCCGGCTCCCCCAGAGGGAACACCAAATAGGGACATGTATATCAAATTCGGCCTTCCACCTATTATGTACAGTAAATTATGGCATAAGTACACCAAGGCCGATTCTGAATTGCAATGGCCCCTACACGGGTCGTACGATTTGAGTAAAATCCAATTTGTAGAGCAATGTATGTTTCAACGCAGGTCGAGACAAAACATGTTTGATTGCGTACGAATGTGGGAGAAAGCGGCGCGTGAGCGAATGAAGCGTGAGGTTGCCTTGGCGGACAAAGAGCAGCGCAAGGCTGCTCGGGATAAGGCTTTACAGCTTGAGGAAAAGGAGGCTCAGGAGAAGAAAGAAAGGGAGGAAAGGGAACGTAATTTGCAAACGACTGGTCAGTTTCCTATTCGCCGACCACTTTATCCTGTCCTTAATAATGAAATTGATGATTTTTCTTTGTTAGATCGGTCACCGCCTCCGTACGTTACGCCGACGGCTCCAGCTGTGGATTCTGATGATGGCGGACAGGATAAGTCGGGCAAGAAGGGCGTATCTGCTCTCAGGTTTACTGCGGATAGGTCCGCTCATTTACGCAGTTGGGCTCGTAAAGTGAATAAGCGTACTGTTACTCAGGATCAATTGATATCAGAAAAAACAGGGTGGACGGATCTTGAATTGATGTATTTTCTGTCTTCCTTGGCTGACGAGGTTGTGAGCGCATATCGTGACCTTTCTGATACGTTAGAGCCCAAAGTGTTGTCAGTATATTGTGAAAACTTGACTAAAGGTGATTTTGATCTTTCAGATGTTGATGACCTGTTTGCGCAATTGATCAAGCTGCGGGATGAGACAACTCGATTGCGGGAGGAGCGGAAAAGGAAACAAAAGGAGTCTGAATTGGAGCATGATGGGCAGGCTAAAGAGTGTTCTCTCCGTGGTTCAGATAAGAGTTCTGCGTTGCATGTTATGCCTATGCGTGAAGATGCGCCTTTGTATGTTCCACCAAAAGGGGAAGGTACGGATGATGATAAGTTGTCGAAGGATGCGAAAGGGTATTTTGTGTATAATTGGGTATATACGCCATGGAATAGAGCAGATGTCATGGCATTGAAAAATTCTTTACCTGATCTTCGGAAGAATCCAGCGGCATTTTATGAAGGGGTGGAGGGGGCTATATCGTCTTGTGTGATGACTCTTGTAGACATAGATTTGTTTTTTGGGCTAATTCTACCACCCGATATGTGGAGGCAAATTCGTAAAACTAATGATGAAACGATTTTAGGGGGGACATGGAAAGAAATAAATGCTGCAGACTTAGATAGGGAACCAGCATGTAAGCCTTGTCAGCTAATACTAGATCTCCCAGCAGCTATCTTGCATAAATTAAAAACGCTTGTTCCCTCCAAAAAGATTGATTGGACCATGTTAACGTCGTGCAAACAGAAACCCGATGAAACGGTTTCAGATTTCTTTACGCGCTTCGAGGAGGCCTTTCATGATTACAGTGGTCAATCTTTAACAGATGATACGGGTCGGCATTTGTTTGTAGATAAGTATGTGGCTAATCTCCTACCAGAGATTGCAAAGCGATTGAAGTCGAGTGAAAGTTCCTGGGCCACGGCGACCCCTGCGTCCTTGTTAACTATGGCTCAGTACTATGAGCGGCAGGAAGTGGAGGCTAAAGAAAGTGTAGAGAAAAAGACGAAGGAATTGAAAACGAAGGTGATGTTGGCACAGGTTCGGGGAACACAGGGTAGAGGGAATGATAGAGGTAGACGAGGTGGAGGAAACGCATCGTATGGTCGTACGGATATTGCGGAGGATCAGTGTGCTTATTGTAAGGAGTTTGGGCATTGGGCCGAAGATTGTCCGGTACTTCGTGAACAGCGTAGTCAGCGTGGTCGAGGCAGTGGAAGGTCAAGAGGAGGTTATACTGGAACGAGAGGTGGCGGAGGTGATCGTAGACAGGTTGAGGAGAGGGGCCGTGGCCAGGACGAACGAAATACGTTTGATAGACGGAATCAATATCAGATTTTGGAAGGAGAGAATGTGGAACATCAGGATTATGTGCATGCATAGGATTGCGTAGGATGGGGTAAGGAATCAGTTGAAGTGCCAGTAGATCAGCAAGGTCCATATGTAACAGCGGGTATTTTGGGTTCTACTGATCAATTTCTAGTCGACACCGGAGCTACTCGTAGCGCGCTGTCGAAAAACTTGGTTCCGAGGGCTCCCCTGTCTGGCGAAATGATTACATGTGTAGGGTTTGATGGCACACCCTCCCCCAGCCCATTGTCCAAGCCCCTTGCACTATGCATTGACAAATACTTTAGTTTTGGGCAATTTTTGTTATCACCTCATACCCCAGACAATATCCTGGGCATTGATTTGCTTAAATATTTCCGAGCGACGATACGCTGCGCTCCAGAGGGAGTGCGGGTTATCCTGAACAACAACTACCCTGACCCTGATGATTGCCCTGACCCTGACAGATTTTATGCCATTTTCGATATTCCTGCTTTGGCCTCTCTGCCGCACACGTTGTGGGCGACATCAGATACGGATGTGGGAGAGATGCGCATTCCACCAATACACATTACTGTTAAGGAGGGGGCCCCTCTACCACGAGTACCACAGTATAAGATCTCGAAGGAAGGTGAAATTGCATTGACACATATTGTTCAGGATTTGATTTCTGCAGGGGTGGTGGAGGAGGTCCCTTATAATGTCTGTAACAGCCCTATTCTACCGATTCTTAAGAGAGACTCGGATGGCAAGATCTATCGGTTTATTATTGATTTGCGTGAAATAAATAAAATTGTCATTCCCCAATACCCAGTGGTGTCCGATATCACGACTTTGCTTACTTTGGTTCCACCGACGGCCACCACCTTTAGCGTTATTGACTTAAAGAATGCGTTCTTTTCCATTCCTGTTCACCCAGATAGTAGATATCTGTTTGGTTTTACGCTCAATAATAAATCGTATAGATTTTGTCGTGTTCCCCAAGGATATACTGAAAGCCCTAGCATCTACAGCCAGGCTTTGAAACGACAACTAGATTCCTTTAAATTTCAGTCTGGCGTTGCGCTCATCCAGTACGTGGATGACCTTTTGCTTGCCGCCGACTCCTATGCAGATTGTGAACAGAGTACACTTGCATTACTTTCCTTTTTGGCACAACATAATCACAAGGTTTCCAAGAAAAAGCTTCAATACTGTAGACCCCAGGTGACCTACCTCGGTCATCTGTTGTCTAAGGAGGGGCGGGCATTAACATCTGATCGAATTCAAGCAATTTTAGATACACCAGTCCCCCGCACGCAGAGAGAGGTGCGTGCCTTTATAGGGTTGACATCCTTTTGTAGACAATGGATCATGGGTTTTTCACATATCATAAAACCGTTGCTAGCATTACTGTCCAAAGCTACACCGATGCCGCTTGAGTGGACAGATGAATGTCAGAAAGCTTTTGAACAGTTGAGACAGGCCCTTTGTTCCGCACCCGTGTTAGGAACACCAGACTACACGAAACTTTTCACATTATACGTGCACGAGAATGATGGGTGTGCGTTGTCAGTGCTAGTGCAGTTACACGGGGATAAGCAGAGACCATGTGCATACTTCTCTGCCATTTTGGATCCTGTAGCACGAGGGCTGCCTGGGTGTTTTCGAGCAGTAGCGGCAACAGCAGTAGCCATACGACAGAGTGAGGGCATAGTGTTATCACACAAATTGTTGGTGTTAGTTCCTCATGCAGTAGATGCCCTGTTAAACCAAACAAAGACCCAATACCTCACGAGTGCACGACTTACAGGATACGAGCTGACACTCTTAGCGCCACACATAACATTGAAAAGATGCGCTACTTTGAACCCCGCGACTTTATTGCCCTATCCGGCCGAGGAGGGTCAGGAAGAAAAACATCACGACTGTGTTTTCCTGACTGAGGAACAGACAAAGGGTCGTGTTGACTTACAGGATGTGCCACTTCCTGATGTGGATGGGGAACTGTGGGTTGATGGATCGTGTTTGAGGCTGCCAGATGGTACGACTTCCGCAGCATATGCGATCACGACTCTTAAGACGGTGGTCGAAACAGCTAGAATACCACAAAAATCGGCTCAGGCAGCAGAGCTGATAGCTTTAACAAGAGCCTGCGAATTGAGTGCTGGCCTATGTGTGAACATATACACGGACAGCCGGTATGCCTTTGGAGTGGCCCATGACTTCGGGCTTCTCTGGAGAGAACGCGGGTTCCTGACGTCACACGGGGAGCACATTATGCACGGAGAGCTAGTGCGTGATCTCCTGAATGCGTTGCTCAGTCCTAAAAAAGTAGCGATAGTGAAGTGCAGTGCCCATAAGAAGATTACGGATAAAGTGGGCCAAGGAAATGCCTTTGCAGACAGCATAGCAAGGCAGACGGCTATGTCCCGAACTAGCTCCCCTATGTACGTGGTACAATCACAGGCTGAGTGATGGAGTGACGCTAGAGCAGAGATACGGGATATTCAAAAATCAGCTACAGAATCTGAACTTGCGGCTTGGGCAGCAGATGGGGTACTAGATGACGAAGGTTGTTGGAGAAGCAAAGACATGGAGAAGTGGAAATTGCCTGCGGCTTACTTACAGGCGATGGTCCAGATGACTCATGGACTGGCCCATGTCGGAGCCCTTGCAATCACTCGTCTTTTAACACGAGTTTGGGAACATCCGGAGATTGCAAATACTGCAAAGAGAGTAGTGCAGACCTGCCTGGTGTGTTTGCAACACAATCCTGGGAAGGGGACCCATACTCCGAAAGGAGGGTTCGTTCCACCTTCTGCACCGTTTGAAGTGCTTCAAATGGATTACATCCAACTCGAGCGCTGCAATAACCTGAAGTACGTTCTAGTGGTGGTGTGTGCTTTTAGCAAATGGGTTGAGGCCTACCCCACGAAAGACAATACGGCTTTGACAACAGCTAAGGTGTTGCTTAAGGAATTCTTTCCTCGCTTTGGAGTTTGCAAGTTTTTGTGGAGCGATAATGGGCCCCATTTTGTTGGAAAGATTGTGGAATATGTACTGAAGGGGTTAGGGATTCAGCAAAAGTTCCACGCTGTATTCCACCCTCAGTCAGCAGGTTTGGTCGAGCGGTACAATGCCACGTTGAAGCTTAAGCTGGCCAAAATTGTGGCGTCTACATCGTTGAAGTGGCCAGATGCGTTGCCGCTAGCACTACTATCTCTCAGATCAGTACTCCACTCACGAACCGGCCTTACGCCCTATGAGGTGGTGTTTGGCCGCCCTATGAATATCTGGGGGGTGCCCAAGCCGCGATTAATACATGATGTGCCTTGTGTTATGATGAATGATTATTTGGCACGATTAACAAATGATTTGCTCTCTATTCATCAACAGGTTCGAGAAGCGCTCCCTGATAACTCCGCTGGAGAGGGCCACGATCTTCGTCCTGGGGACCATGTAATGGTCCGTTCGTTTGAAAGAGCAAGCAGTCTGGAGCCCAGGTGGAAGGGCCCTGAGCAGGTCCTCCTGGCAACCCGAACCGCAGTACGAGTGACGAACAGGAAGCGGTGGGTGCATTCGACACATTGTCGCCGTGTCTCTCCGGATCTGGTGACTCCTGCTGTGTTGACTGATTATAAAGAGATCTTGGAGAAAGAAAAGAGCCCCGCTGTGACGTCGGCCGAAGTGGGGGGAGCCTTCCCGGACCAATCTGCTACCGGAAGAGAGCGCTACGATCTGCGTCCACGATAAGAAGATTTTTGTTCTTTTTGTTAATGACTGGTTGGTTACCGCTCCAGGTTTGTGAAACAGAAACCGGGAATTCCAAGGGGGGGGGAATCAGTTCTGCCAGAGTAGCGACACCCGTCTTGGCCCGGAGAAGAAAACAACGGCTACCTCGGAGTTCAGCACCGCATTTTTCCTTTTTTAGGTATACACGCACGTGTATCTGAGACAATCTGTGAACAATTTGTGAACAATTTGTGCCACTTGAGACTTTGCACAAACTTTCTTGAACTATGGCATCAACGGCATCCCGTGATAAGAAAATATTGGGTGCCTTTCTCTTTGTTCTAACTATTGTGGTGATAGCTGTTATGGCCTGGGTAGTCGAACTTGTGGTGCCTGTACGTGAACATTTGCTGCCGACTACCCCGGCACCGTCTGAACACTTTCATTTTACATTGCCATTCCATGAAGAGCGCCATCGCCAAACGTATTTAAATAACAGCTTCATTCAGATTCTTCACCACACGCATAATATGATCAATACCTCTAATTGCTGGGTGTGTGGAATGTTGCCTGGGCACCAGAAGAGAGGGGGCACCCCACTTATTCCACTCCCGTTTTCGCACAATGGGTCATGCAATGCCTGGTACACCCTCCTCTTTACTCTGAGATGGCCAACTAAAGGGGGGGTGCTTTTCCGTTTGAATAAAGTATGTTCTCATGACAAGGATTGGTTTCCCCGGGCTGAGGGCACACGATTCGAATGGGAAGAATACAGGCCTGACAACGTATCTGCTCCACGCGTATATAGCAATCAGCGAAATGTGAATGTATCCAGTGCTCATGTCATAAATGTCATTGCCACAAAAGCCGACTTATGCATTAGAAACAAGGGTACGATTGCGGTGGGGAAAAGCGAATGTAATATTACTCTCATGTTTGATAGCCCGAATGGCATTTCATTTGTTGCATCTCGAAACACCTACTTTATCTGTGGAACGAAGGGGTACCATCAGCTTCCAGTGGGGTGGTTGGGCACGTGCTATGTATCGTTTGTGCTACCTCCTGTATTCATTGCCCCTCCAATGTACCACAACGATTACACTTTGTACCACGTTTTGAACAGGGTTAAACGAACTGTTGCCCTAGAGGACATTGATCAAACGGACACTACGTTACAACAGTATGTGGATTTTAATCTGGGACTATTTTCCTTTGTGGGGGCTGCATTGAACAGCCGGAAAATAAGATGGCTGACACGCGTTGTTGAGGCTGTTGCGAATGACACCGCCGTTGCCCTGGGGAATATTACTGAGGAACTACAGATTTCTAGAATTGTTACCCTCCAAAATCGGATGGTTTTGGACGTGGTTTTGGCAGATCGCGGGGGAGCATGTAGAATTATCGGAAGCAGCTGTTGTGTTTATGTCCCGGATAATTCTCCCTCTGTGTATGATGCTATTTCCAAGCTGCATAAAATAGCTGCCGAAATACACCCGGACAATGGAACTTGGACACTTTCTGGATGGTTCTGGTCCATGATTGCAACTTGGGGCTGGAAACTGTTGACAATTCTCTGTATACTTGTGGGAGCAATGTTCTTTTTATGCTTGTGTATTCAATGTGGCCCTGCCTTATGTTCAATGTGTCTATCAGCTTGCTTGCCATCGAGGCGGGCTCTTGCCCATGACAAAATAATGCTACACAAAGAGGTGACACAAATTATGTTAATAGACATCGAGGACGAACATCCAGACTATGTTCATTATGAGGTAGATTCAGCTAAACGCTAAAAGGGTCGTCTGTCGTAATTGGCCCGTTCGGATTAGCGATTAGCTGAACCTACACGTTGTCCTCCTTAACTTGGCTATATACGATAACGCCATTTTGAATGTTGCAGCGGCCATCTTAGACCATGAGCGGCCTCGTGGCCGACGTGCCCTTTAGTCCTTTGTCCGTTCCGCTGACCACTCTTGTCTGCCCAGCAACAGGCTATTTTTAGCACTGGTCAAGCCACACATGCGCAGTTCCCACTGACCCGTAAACCTTCAGGAATGTGCCGCTAACTGACCAGTGGGTTTGAAACCCTCCAATGAGCTGGCAGTATTCCAAAAGATGACCATATATGTCTCTAAAACTGTGTCTTTACTTGTGCCGCCTATCTTTTATTGCCCCAAAATTGTATATAAACGGGGTCACACCGGTGTTCGGTGTGATACCTCTTGCATTACCGAAGGGTGCTGTTTGAGTGTACCACCACCCCATGGGGTCTTAATAAACTTGTTCTTTGCCTTTTACAGTTTCCGTGCCAACAGTTCTTGTGTGTAAGTGGGTAATCTCTGGAGCGTGTAGGCCTTGGGAACCCCGAAATACTTCACACTGACGAACCAAATTGGTGGCCATCTTAGAGATGTTTTTATTGCTCCAAACCGGGTCTAACAATTTGCAGATACCCTTGGCACTCACATGGGCAGGCCCATGTGCCATCGTCACTACTGGAAGGACATACGCATTCGGTAACATCCATCGTCTCTTGTCTGTCACATCTGTCCAACATTCATCTGCATCCAGTCGTCCCTGCCCATCCTTCCATGCTCTCAATTCCTCATCCGTCGCTTTGCCTTGTATGTTCTTGACACTCTGTACCGTGTCTGCGAACATATGAACATCTGGGACCCATCTTGCTGGTCCTGCCACAAACATTCGTGGTAATTTTTCTCTAGCAGTCTCCTTTGCTGTTTCATCGGCGAAAGCGTTGCCTCGCCCTACATCGTCCACTATTGTCTTGTGTGCGCTACATTTTATCACAGCCAATCTTTTGGGTAATGTCAGAGCCGTTAACAGTCGTAATATCAGGGGGCCATGTTGGATGCGTTGTCCATGGGAAGTCAAGAATCCCCGTTCTGCCCAAAGTCGCCCATAATTATGAGCCACGCCAAAGGCGTATTGGCTGTCAGTGTAAATGTTCACATCCAACCCCTCACTCAACTCACATGCTCTCAGTAAGGCAATAATCTCGGCGGCCTGGGCAGAATTGTAAGGTATTCTAGAAGTCTCTACCACCGTCTGTAATGTTGTTATTGCATATGCTGCTGTCGATGTCCCGTCTGGTAATTTAAAACAGGAGCCATCTACATACAATTCCCCGTCTGGTTCTTCCATGGGCCTGTCTGTCAGATCCACCCTCCCCTTTGTCTCTTCTTCAGTCCTATACAGACAGTCATGTATGTCATCATCATTTGTGTCAGTATCTGTGGGGATAGGTAACAAGGTGGCGGGGTTCAATGTGGCACACCTTTTAATTGTTACATGGGGTGCAAAAAGAGTCATCTCGTAACCCGTCAGACGAGCGCTTGTTAAATGCTGCGTCTGTGTCCTGTTTAACAAAATATCCACAGCATGCGGTACCATTACTGTGAGGTCTGATCCCAGCACGAGCCCTGCCGATTGTCTTATGGAGACCGCAGCAGCCGCTGTGGCTCTCAAGCAGCTCGGCAGCGCTCTTGCCACATTATCAAGCATGGCGGAAAAATACGCGCATGGTCTCTGCTTCCCCCCAAAACACTGAGTTAAGAACGACAACGCGCAGCCTTCCGCCTCGTGCACGTAAAGAACAAAAGGCTTCTGGTAATCAGGTGTTCCAAGAACTGGCGCAGAACACAAAGACGTTTTTAGTGACTCAAACGCTTCCTGACATGCGGGGGTCCAGGGTAGGGGTTCGCGCACTTCCTTGGTAGTCAGATACAATAGGGGTTTTGTTAGTAACGCATAGTTAGGTATCCACTGGCGACAATACGATGTTATGCCTAAGAACGCGCGCACCTCTCGCTGCGTGTTAGGTACTTGCATGTTAGTGATCGCTTTTATGCGCTCCGGCGTCAATCTCCTCCCCACTTTCGAAAGGAGGTGACCGAGATAGGTGACCTCCGTTCGACAGTATTGAAATTTCGGGAGGGACACTTTATGCCCCCTTTTAGCCAAATGGTGCAACAATTTTACAGTAGCATCCCGACAACCCTGCTCATCATCCGATGCTATTAGGATATCATCCACATATTGCAACATGACGTTGGCAGGTGGAAGTTCCAGGTCATCCAATTGTGCCTTTAGAGCCTGACTATAAATGCTCGGACTCTCCGTGTACCCCTGGGGAATTCTCTTGAAGCAGAAGCTTCGGCCAGCCAATGAGAATCCGAAGAGGTAACGGCTGTCTTCATGTACTGGAATACTGAAGAAAGCGTTTTTCAAATCTAGGACAGAGAAATACTTGGCCGAAGGTGGAATCATAGTCAATATTGTAGTGATGTCCGAGACCACCGGATATTGTGGCTCCACTACTCTATTTACTTGCCGCAAATCAATCACAAATCTATAAACATCAGGAGTATTATCAGTAGCATCAGGTGACCGTCTCTTAAGTATAGGCAAAATAGGACTGTTACATATATTTGAATCAGTCTCTTCCACTACTCCAGACTGTATTAAATCTTGTATTATTTGTAACAAGGCCTTCTCTCCCTCCCTAGGTATCCTGTATTGTGGAATTCTGGGCAATTTGGCTCCCACGTTTCACTCTTATTGTCACCGGGGCAATATCCATTTTCCCTACATCATTATCACTGACAGCCCACAAGCTGTCGGGTATGCCTCGGAACTCAGGTGGCAGCGTGTCGTCTTTTGAAAAGCACTGTAGGGGGCGGGCAACATTCGGGCCTAGAGTAAGATACACGCCATCCGGAGAACAATAGATGGTGGCATGCAATCTCTTCAATAAATCTAAACCCAGCAAATTTTCTCCACAATTTGATGTCAATAAAAACGGTGAATCAACAGTAAAAGGGCCAATCGTTAACATGAGAGGTTTAGAAATGGGGCTAATCACCGGAGTTCCTGCGAAACCCACGGATATGTTATTCTTGCCAGACAGAGCCGCCCCTGGGACCCGAGAACGAGCCACTGAACTTTTCATTGCACCCGTATCCACTAGAAATTTCTGTTGAGACCCCATTAAGTCAGCTTCGACATAAGGTCCCCTCTGATCAACTTCCATAAGTACTGGTCCCAAGCTCTGTCCTACGCTGTCCTAGTTGTGGGAGAACCCTGTCAAGTCGTCCACCGAGTAATCATCGTTATAATACTGGCCCCCGCTCCTCTGCGACTGTTGTCTATCTGCCCCGTTGTCAAAGTAATTGCCTCCCGGTCTCCCGGCTCCTTCTGATCGCGCAGCCTGTCTCCCAAAATCACCACTACCTCGTCCTCGTCCTCTTCCTGGACCGGTACCTGACTGGAGCAGTGGGCAGTCTCGCCACCAATGCCCTTCCTGCTTACACTTGGCGCACTGGTTCGGTCCCAGCCTTTCCCTACTCTCACCTCTCCCAAAACCACCTCCGCGACTCAGCGCCGCACCTCTCCCCCTGCCTCTTGCCACTTGCTGCAACAAAACCCTCTTCTTTAAATCCTTAGCCTTCTTTTCCTGCTTGTCCTTGTTCTCATTTTCCCTGTGTTCGTAATATTGCGCCATACTTAGTATTCCCGAAGGAGAGGACGTCTTCCACGTGCTCTCCGACGCTTGCAGTCTAGCTGATATTTCAGGTAATAAATTTGTAACAAACCTGTTAACAAAGAGCCGTAACCCTCCATCCTGTGACACATCCTGCCCACTAAAATCCATGAACGTTTCCTCAAACCTCGTAAAGAAATCTGAGACCGCCTCATCCTTTTTCTGTTTACAAGCCGTCAACTTGTCCCAATCTACCTTTTTCGGGGGAATAAGGGAGTGCATATACTTTATTATGCGCCCCGGTAAAGCTAATATTTCAGCGTTCGGCTTCTCCCCTGGCTTACGCTCCTTGTCCCAGTACTGGAACTCCTGCCATGTACCTCCCAGTTCCTCCCTATGATCCGTACCTTTTACCTGCCGCCACACATCAACCGGGACCAAAAGCCCGAAAAACAATTCAACATCGGCTAACGTCATCACCGTAGAAGACCCCGCTTCCGTAAGCTCTTTGTAATAGGCGGTCGGATTCTTTCTGGAATCCGGCAGCTGAGCCTTCAATGACAACACCTCACTTCTCTTCCATGGCGTATACACCCATTGCTCCTGGAAATGTGCATCAATTCTGTTCCTTGTAACAGCCCTCGTGACCGGGTCTAACAACTCGGGGACCTCGGGATGAAAAATAGGGTGCACCTCGCGCATTGGGTGGAGACCTGGGAAGTGGGGTGTACCAACAGAGGGTAATTCATTCCTGTATTGCAATAGCGCGCGCAGACTACTCATCACTTCCTTCACCCCCGTGTTCGTTCTGTACGCTCCAGCCTGTATATCTCGTAAAACCGCCGGAGCCACACCTCCATATCCCTGCTCCCATAGCGGTATCAATACATTAGACATGTGCCACAAAGCGTGCTGCTGCATCAAGGGCTCAAAATCTTTCATGGTGGACCAAATATCTTCGAACGAATAAATATTATTCCTGGCCCATTGACATGCCTGATTAGCCACCATACTTTTTTCATCTAAACCAACTGTAGAGCGTGTAAGCAGCTTCCGTACCTGGGAAAACAATCCGCTACCTACGCCGCGACTCGGTGTTAGCATCTCCTGACTGGGGGTGGTACTAGCTGAAACAGTAGGGAGTGCTAAAGAAAATGGTGAGGGTGCAGGTGAAGTGGTCTGGAGTAGAGAAACGAGGGGTGTCGAGGGCAGGGATAGTTGGGGGGCACTCGCTGAAGGACCTGGAACGGCACTACTAGGGGCCGAAAGTGGCAAGGAGGGGTTCAAGGGCTGTGGGGCATAAGGGGGAGGGGGTCGGGCATTCAAAATGTCCTCCATCTCATCAGGGTCGTCTTCTCGCACCACATAACTTTTATTTTCTTTCAACCTACAAAGTCTATCTGCGCGCTCCATACGTAGTGCATTCTCATTCCCCACCTGTTCCCTCGCTTTCTGCGCCATAGTCTGGGTGGACTTTTTATACTCCTCTTTCTCCTCTCGCATCTTGCGTTTCCTGGCCTCTTTCTGCCACACTCGCAAAGAGTCGAACATACTCTGACGGCTACGCCTAGCAAACAGTTTGTCTTGCAAATAATCCAACTTAGCTTCATCAAAAGAACCCGTCAAAGGCCATTGTAAATCCACATTATCAGCAGTGTACCGATGCCACAAAGTACCAAACAAAATCGGGACCAGTCCATGTTTAACATACATATCAAAACTCGGTGTCCCTTCAGGGGGTGCAGGTTGGCTCTCGGCCAGTCTAGTATCTGAGGGTCGACAACAGCATCCAAAACATCGCAACTTACTAAAACACGGCATCTTTACTTTAATGTAAAAGTAGCACTCCTCCACTGACTACTTTTACCTTGAATCACAACTCGAGTTCATTCACACACACACATATATAAACGGACATTAGAGAACCACGTACACATATACAATATCTCCAAACACGTGTTACCCAATGGGACAAGGCCCGTCGACCAAGTCCTGGGGAACCTGGACTCTACCGCAGACCGTACAGTACGCTAACTGTTCTGAGGACGGGGAACAGATCCGCCACCCGTGCGGCACTATGGATCGCTGCGCACTTTACCGCGGGAAACCCAGGCCTCACCTCCACTGAATCACCACACTAGGTGTTCAGGGTAAGTACCGGAGTCTACCCACAATGAGCCACGCCTTCACCACAGTACCATTCGGTCGGATCGCTACAAACAATTACCTCGAAATACGTCCCCAACCCCGTCAAGTCTGTCAGAGCACCAACTCGTACTCTGAGTTCCCCGGAGCACACTAGCCCCAGGAGCACACCAGCTCCTCAAACCATCGGAGACACTCTAGTCTCCCGGAACACTCCCGTTCTTGCAACAATCACAGGTGGACCACTCACCTTCCGTAGGCGGCACCGACCTCAGCGGGTCCCCGGTCTTCTGCTACCCACTTACGGGTGAGAAAGATCCTTATCGCGGGGTCCCTATTCGGGCGCCATCTGATAAGCGTGGCTCAAATCCACCCGAGTGACTTACCGCACTCACCTATAGTTACCATATAGGAAGTCAGCCGGACAGTGGAGAAGAATAAACAAATGTCTTTATTAGGCCAAACAACACTCATATGAGAGGGCCCTGTCCGACCTCACTCCTAGGAGTGCGAACGAGAGGACTGACTCTCTGCATCACAGCAATACATTATAATGCAATACAGTAACGAGGGGCACGCCCCTTGTGGAAAGTTACCGAGCCTCAGACCAGTGAACAATGCTCTCATACAGCAGGCATCTGCACCTGCAAGGGATACATTATTATCTCTGCTCAAGGCCATGGAGCTAGGCTTCTGCGTCTCTGAGCATGAGAACATTACAGATAACGAGACTTGTTAGTTTCGGCCACAGTAAGCCGAGAAACGAAAACTGCTGTCTTAGTATATTTCTGTATTCCTGCGGGAGGGGCATGAGCGAGCAGAGGTTGCAGGCACAGAGAGTTACACAAAATGGTGGCACACAGGCTAAGCTAAGAAACTAATATGGTCACACATACATTTGAATATAAGCAATGAGTGAGAATATAAATTCACCATAAGTGCATATACGATCTGCATTAGTTAGTCATATGATGCTAACTCGCACATCATCATAGGGTAATTAGGGCATCGAAAAGTGAATTCTATCAAGCCACTGTTTTCAAATCAGTAAAAGGCAGCCCGATTACATGACGGTTAAAAGGTATAATACGCAGGAACGCAGTAAAGATAAATGGTCAAGGGCTGTTGTGTTTTCCACTCCTGCAACATAAAGTGATCGATAAGAATCCGATATTCATGCCTATCAGCGACTAAGACAGCAGGCCGAGCCTCTTTTGCTCAACGGCTCCCTCATGGGACGAAGAAACGCCCTTTTTCTCGAAATAGGAATATTTTACTTGCAGGACAGTTGTAAATTTCCCAGGAAAATACATTAGCCTGGAACATTGTTAGTGATAAACTGTAAATGCATCTGGGTCCTTTGCTTTACAAGTCAGAGTGAGGAAAAAAAAGGTGGGGCTTTCATCATTTGGGAAAAAAAAAATGTTCGAAAGCAATGAAAAGTGTTATTTTTAGGTCATATGACCAAGCCTTTCATCATTAGAATAACAAAAGTAAAATGAACCAATGAAAAGTTTTATTAACAAGTCACATGACCTGTTATGCTTACGTTACGCGCTGCGCTCTGGATCGTTTCCGGAAGCTGCGCCTCGCGCACCGGAGCACTTCCGGGTGCGCAAACGCGGCGCATCATATGACGCATTACGCAACAACGCAGGTCCAGAATATAGTCAAAATGTCTCCACCAACCAGCGGTCGGAACACAACCCCTTTCAGCAGTCCAAAAAGTTATGTTAAATGACAAGAGAAGGGACAGGCAACAAGAACCATCAGTCAAAGAGGGGAGGGCAAGTTCTTCTCTACCGGGTCACGTTGGGGCTCCACCGGAACTGATCGAATTGGTAGTCTACAGTGTTTCTGGATGTTTCAGACTGAAGCTGGCGTCAGCATGAGAGCACCACCATTTCGTGGCTACGTCGTGGCCATTCCGCGAGCAATCATGGCAGTCGCTCCCCACCGGAAGTCTACGGGAGTTGCGATAAACTTTGGTAATACCAAGGTTTATCTGCGATAAAAATCGCCGCAGCTCAGCGGTAAATTTTTGTCTCTAACCAAGCAATAGCGATAATTATCGCTATTGCTTGGTAATATGCCCCTAAGTTATTTGAAGAGTGAGTGTATAAATAAGTGTCTGCTTCTATGAGTCATTCTATAAGACAGTAAATCTCTGTTAGTGTCTGTATAAATAAGTGATGTGGTATGTCTATAAATAACGGAGTTGGTATATAACTGTATACATGATTAAATGGGTATATAATTGATTCTTGGCATGACCGGCTAGGCGTGTGAGTAACTCTATGGATGATTGGCAGAGTGTGACTGCATTTATAGATGTATGAGTGCATACTATAGTCCTGTATTGATGAGTAACTACATGTATAAGTGACTGGATGTGTGTGCAGACCGAGGAAATAGTGAGTGCTATTTAGTATATGGCATTCTTCTGTGTATGTTTCAAAAATAGTAGTCAACATTTTAGATTGGGTGTATCAAAGTTTATATTACAGCATCAGTATGTGCATCATATTTTCACGTGGATGATGTCATGAGTGATGTCATCAGTGTTGTAATTTGAGATGTCATCAGTGATGTCACTGACCATGTCATGAGTGATGTAATATGTGACATTCTCAGCAGTGCATTGCGGGCATGCAAGTTATAGTTAGCTCAACTAACTATAACGCAACGTACAATGCATCGTATTCTATCAACACAATCTAAAACATTCTACAAGACGTGGAGGTTAAAAGTTCATAATTTTTTTAAACCTAATGACATTTTCTCAAACATTTAACGGCACGTGCAGGTTAAAAGTTCACGATTGTTTTAAGTTTGAACAGTGCCTTCCAAATGCAAGTTTTCCAAAGCTAAGGAGTTAGGCCCTGGGACATAGAGTGGGCTGGACCTTATTAATCAGAAAAATACAAAATGTGCCCACACCAAACTTACTTTCAAGCAATCAACTTCAGGATCAAACCAAAAGACCTTTTCAGTTTGTCCGGGTACTTTTATTTATACCCTTTGACTTTTTTAATTCTTTTTTGTACATTCTATTTACCACATTTGTGTATGAAAAAGGAACAAATATACATTCAACACTATTTACACTAATATACAACAAACTTTACAAACACAGATACATCATTACTAATGACAAAATAGATAAAAAACATATATCCTAAATACAATACTTGATACAAACAAACAGTATATATTTGTACATTAGCAGTCTAATGAATAGATCAATATCCAAAGAAAATTTGGGACAAAGTCAAATAAGGGGACAAATTCACCAAACGGTGACCAACTGTAGAACTAGCAATCGCTAGTTCAGACAATAAATGATATTACTCGCTCCTTCAAATATGCCGAAGCATTTCAAATCCAGGGAAACTAGTTCCTGGATTCTCATCAGGGATCTGTCACTTTATCTGTAGTAGGTGTAAAAAAACAATAACGTTTTATGTGTTGTTTCACTAATTACTCTCTCACTCGGACTGCACTGCTTACACTAAGCAAATCCATATATGTACCTGCATGAATTAGGCCAACTACGCCTTCTTGGTATTCGGGTGAGACTGTCCTGGTTTTTCATAATAATCAACTGAGTTGTTAATTCCTAAAAGAAAGAATGTACGCTCTAATCAAGCTGTATGTTTCAAGCTCTTATTTTATATAAAAACTGGCAAACTGACGCTCACAGATCATACCTCTATTTGTTGATTCAATGTCTCCACTTGAGGTGGACGGCGGGGCCCAAACTTTATTTCCACTTGTAATCTACCGGTAA
Organism: Lissotriton vulgaris; assembly: GCF_964263255.1. Classification (NCBI taxonomy): domain Eukaryota; kingdom Metazoa; phylum Chordata; class Amphibia; order Caudata; family Salamandridae; genus Lissotriton; species Lissotriton vulgaris. Next base: position 835,908,941 of record NC_141689.1, on the reverse strand, counting down.
ATAAACAACCACTATGTTTACTACTCTTGTCTAATATTAAATGTACTTCCTACATGAGGCACTTCGACTATAAGTATATCACATACCTTACTAGTTTTAAACGGTGCCGCCTTATTTCTTTTCCAAGCACTTTTTGACCTCTGCACAGCTTCTTGTATATCAAGCTGGCAAACAAAAGGAAAACGGGAAGCTTGATTTTAAATGGATCTTCCCATTTTGCTTTTGTTTGCTAGCTTGATATACAAGAAGCTGTCTGTTTTTCTATCAAAGTCTTTAAGCATAGTGTCGCTGGTGTTGAGAGTGCTCTAACAGGAGCTGCTTTCCACCTAAACTTGAGAACTACCCAGAGTGTCACTGGTGTTGAGAGTGCTCTAACAGGAGCTGCTTTCCACCTAAACTTGAGAACTACCCAGAGTTCTCTCCTTCTTTTTTGCATAATTTATGCGTCACTCTATGCCTGAAAGGGTTTTGTTTGGACTTATACTGGGTGCTTCCATTGTGTCTGGACAAAGCTATACCTCTCTGAAGAGCTCTAATTAGAGCGAAACACTGTGTCAGGGGTTGCTTTTACTCATTTCCGGTTGGCTTGAGTTGGTATTTTACCATTTCAAAGCTGTAAAATTGTGCCTGGAGTGATAAATGGCTTTTGTCATTTTACAGCTCGGCAAGGACAGCACTGTGCTAGTCCTATGCTTAAAGACTTTGCTGGAGAAATGGCAAAAGACTTTGTCCTTTTCTATCTCGGTGTGGATGGCACTTTGCTAATCCTATGCTTAAAGACTTTGATAGAAAAACAGACATTTAAGGTGAGCAGATCTAGATGTCGCTGGTGTTGAGAGTGCTCTAACAGGAGCTGCTTTCCACCTAAACTTTAGAACTACCCAGCGTTCTCTCCTTCTTTTTTGTATATATATATATATATATATATATATATATATATATATATATATATATATATATATATATATATATATATATATATATATATATATACTGCAGTACTCTATCCTTCCAGAATCCAGTAACCAAACCACGGACTCAGATAGACAACGCAGACCCAATTTCTTCGTGCGTTTTTTCATTTATTTAAAGTTTTCCGCCCTGCATCAGTACGCCGCCATGACGCGTTTCGGTCCGACCTGGACCTTGATCACATATATATATATATATATACAAAAAAGGAGAAAAAGATTGGTTTTCAAGTTTAGGTGGGGAGCAGCTCCAATATAGAGCACTCTCATCACCAGCAAAACTCTAAATTTGCTCACTCAAATGTCTTCTTGTCTATCAAAGTCTTTAAACGTAGGATTAGCACAGTGCCATCCACACCGAGATAGAAAAGGACAACGTTTTTTGCCATTTCCACAGGTTGTATACGAGTGAAATCTTAGCCTAACTAAAACATCCCTGTAGCCTTTGTTTTTTTGTGAATATATATGGTCACTGATAAAGAGGCCCCATATTTTGCATACCTTTAAATAGCGGTGCTCATGTACATGCCGGTAAGTGAAAAAAGACTATACATATTCCATACCTCACTTCACAGATCTATTGCACTCATTTTTTTTCACAACTACAATTTCCATTTCCACATTGAAAAAGTTATTGCTAATGTACACTAATTAAATGCAACAATTGCTATATATATTTGTTCTGGCCTCAACAAAGCCGACCACAGTTAAACAATATTGTCCTGCATGATTACAGGCCTGTGTTATATTAGTGTCAACAGCCAGGGAGTTATGTCTGTTAAAACCATAATGCTGAACCAAATTGCATCCTTTCAACAATGAATTGACGTACTTCGCTTTCCCAGACTACCCTATGTGCAGTGGAATAAAGCAATATGCATGAAATGAAAAAACCTAAAGATATCATGAAATCCAATCACTTCAGGGTTCCTATTTGGACAAAAATCAAACATTGTACATCTAGTTATCAAACCTGTCACAAGGTTTTGTGCTATACACACTAATACCTTCCATTGTTGGTATCTGTTTCATATCTCTACTTTTGTACCCAAGTGGGCTTACACGCTTCTGTTGTGTGTACTGGTAATAATATTGTATACCCCACATTATTTATTCCATAGAATATATGGTTGGATACCATCCCATCACATATAGTCAAGTGGGACAAAACACAAAAAAACTTAGTCCCCGATTCTGATCTTATGTATCGTGATATCTGGTGTTGCAAGCTTAGTCTTAAAACTATGCGTGCCCCTCAATTACCTGCTAACTAGCTACACCATTAAAATTCTAAAACACTACCTAAAATTGTATTATTGCTTTCTCACATTACTCATGGTTCGGGAGAGAAATAATCTACTATAATTCTTGCATATATCAATGTATCATGTTTGAAGATGTGTGTGCAGGTCTCCTTCTTAATTCAGGGCCCACAGTGTTTTTGTATTCATCTCAATTATGTATCTCATTCCAATTGCCTCAGTTTTCTTTCTATATCACCGCCCAGAATGTTATTTGGGAAAGTGTGAAGTACAGAATATATCAGGCCTGATGCCTCACTCCCATGAAATTCCTCTACATGGCGAGCCGCTGGGTATGATCAGTCACAGTTTTTTTATCACTGTTATGTGTTGCAGAATCCTCTTGTGAACTGCCAGATGGTGCTGTTTATAGAAGACAGCCCACATGGGCACCGCAGCACAAAAACTGCAAATTCAGTTTTGCATTTGTATTGGCCGCTGATATTCTTCATGCGTATTGTAAAGGGTGATTTATATTTCATCAGGTTCTGCCCATGCTGACACACTTTGCACCTTCCACATATTCTGGATCCTGCTCTCTGTGTTAACCATGTGGATTGCCTCGGGATGCTACTATCTATGTTGCTTTTTACCAGATCCTGCTTCATTGCTTTCGCTTTCCTAAACGCGATCCCTGGTCTTCTTGAAGCCACACTTCCCACCACAGGGTCATTCCGAATAAGGTACCAATACTTATGTAAGATGCCTCTAATGGCAGCTTCCTGCTTGTTGTAATTAGTGACAAGCCTAAAATGTGGATCTATGATGCTGTGTTTTCTTCTACTTGTTTTGTTGAACAGATTCAGGTCAATTGTTTTAGATCTGGCCGTTGTAATAGCATCCTCAATGGTTTCATTGGAATAGCCTCTGGTTCAAAATCTTGTTCTGAGATTCTCCACAGCACTTTCACCTTCTATCTTTTCACTGCAATTTCTCTTGACCCTTAGGGTCTCACAATATGGGATACTTTTATTTAGGTTGCAGGGATGAAAACTGGTTGAGTGTACCAGTGTGTTCCCTGAAGTAGGTTTTCTATATTGCTTAATCTCCAATCTGTTCCCTTTCACATATACTGTAAGATCTAGGAAATTAATCTCCTTCTTAATCTTTGATCTAGTAAAGTGCAAATTTAGATTATTGGTCTCTATTTTTTTGAGGAAACTATTGGTGCTGCACGCCGAGCCCTTCCATACGATAAAAAGGTTGTCTATGATCCTTCTCGAATGTAAAATATGTGTCTCCCATTCCTTATGACAATCGGATCACCTGCTCCTCCCACCAGCCCCTATGCAAGATCGTATAATGGGGGCAAAGTAGGCGCCCATCACACTGCCACACTCTTTGTGGAACAATTCACTGTTAAAAATGACGAAATTGCTAGTTAGACATCTTTCAATCATAGAAAGTAACATTTGAGTACTATTCCAGAGGTTGAGAGTTCTTGTTTGCACAACGTAACTGACAGCTCTAAGGCCATCCGGGTACTTTATGTTGGTGTATAATGTGGAGACATCAATTGTGAGTAAATCTTCTCCCCATGGAAAAACTTACATTCTTCTCAGGAAGTCTTCCGTTTCCTGAATACAGGATGGAAGACTTTGTACAGAGTCAGTCAAAAAGTAGTCAACATATTTGGAAGTGTTCTCATATGAACTGCATATAGCCAAAATAATAGGGCGGCCAGGTGGATTCTCCCTATCTTTGTAGACCTTAGGGATTAAATACAAAACAGGTATTACCAGATTGTCTGTTTTCAAGAAATGAAATTCCTCATAACTAGGTATGTCCTGATCTCTGCTTTTTTTCAGATATGCGTGGAGTTCCATTTCAACAGCAACCGTATGTGCTCTTGTGGCCCTGCTATAACAGGAAGTATTACTAAGTTGTGAATATGCTTCCCTCAAGTATTTCTCCCTTTGCCACAGAACTATGGGGCATATTACCAACAACTAGCGATAATTTTTGTCTCTAACTTATTTAGAGACAAAAATTATCGCCGCACATCGGCGATTTTTATCGCAGATAAACCTTGCTATTAACAAGGTTTATCGCAAATGCGATAAAAAACGGCCGAAATGCATGAATATCGCTGAAAAGTCAGCGATATTCATGCATTATCGAGCAAATGCTCTTAGCCATGTTATCCACCTCCCATTGGATAACATGGCTAAGAACTGCTCAGGGCAGGTGTTAGCTTTTGGAGATATTCCCGCTTAGCGCGAATATCTCCAAAAGTTGGTAATAGGAGATAGCGATGTTAGCGACTGTTTTCAGTCTCTAACATCTTGGCACGCCCACTTTGCATCTCATTAGTGATAAATATCACTGACATGCAAAGTGGGGCCCAAGATGGTCGCTATCTCCTACTAGCTGTCACTAACTGGTGTTAGCGACAGCTTGGTAATAGGGAGATAATTTTATCTCCGCTTTCTTGGCTTTTAAATCCAAAAAAGCGGAGATCAACCCCCTTGATAATATGCCCCTATATTCCCACCTTTTGTCAGAGCTTTTCACAACACACTGTAGATATATTTTCTCACCCAGCCTCAGTGAAGAAATCAAGCGCTCTGGTGACGCAACTTAAATGGAAATAGTTAAGAGACTACCGCTCAAAATCTCCTTGAGCAACATACAATTATACAGTGTTCCATTGCAAAATTGCATCAATTTAATATCAGTCAACACAAACAGTGACAAACAGAACAAACAATTTCCTTGAGATGCATGGCAATGGATAGCTTGCTTGACATAACAAAAGAGTTACTAAAGGAGTGAGCTCCTGGCTTAAAGTAGACACCCACTTAGAAATCCCATGATCCCAATGAACCTGCGTCCTGGTCTTTATGCCATGGTGTTGGACTTGGCCCTTTTTACAGGGTCATCCCTGAGCTTTTTGCCTTCCTCCTATATTTTTTTCTGACCTGTTGTTGGCTATTTTATGACTCTGGGCACTTTACCACTGGTAATCAGTGCTAAAGTGCATATGCTCTCCCTATTGTAAATGAATGTATTAATTGGTGATTCCATGATTAACTATTTGGTTTACTTGTCAGACCCTAGTACAGTGCATTGAGTGTGCCCAGGGCGTGTAAATCCAAATGCTGCTAGTGGGCTTGCAGCACTGGTGTGCCACCCACAGAAGAAGCCTTGTAAAATGTGTCTACGGTCTGCCATTGCAGAGCCTGCGTGCAGTCTAGTACTGTCATGCTGACTGGGCAAGTGCACCTTCCCTTGTCTTCATATTAGTCACCACTATGGTAGGTCCAAGGGCAGGGTGCATTGTAAGAATAAGGTGGGACAAGCCCTGATGTGTGTGGCATGTCCTAATAGTGAATTACAGCCATTTCCATTTTTCACTATTGCAAGGCTACGTGTTGTCCATAGGCCAGAATGGGCTGTTAGAATTATTACATTTTATAATCCTAACTGACTTAGAGAACATGGTAGAAACTCAAGTTTAGTATTCTTGGACTCAGAATAATAAAATACATCTTTCAGTGAAGTTTATTTTAATATTCTGGGTTTGCAAATACCACTTTTAGGAAGTAGTATTTGCTTGCCTAACCATGTAAGCCGGCCTCTGCGAGGTTGTGTATTCCTTTGTCGGCGTTTGAATGACAGGGCTGAGGGATTCCAGGAGACAGAATGTGTCAGCCCAGTGGTGAATAGGGAGATCTGCATCTAGATGGGAGGGAGGAGTTGCAGCTGGGACCTGAATAGGACTGTGCCCGCCCCCCACAGTGCTGGCTCCACCCCCTGTGGTGTGTTTGATGTCTCTGCCCTGCACACTGAAAGAAGAGAAGGAAGACTGTCAACAAAGTGCACCAGGACTGTACTTGCCTTCCACAATGCTGGCTCCACCTCCTGTGGGGCGTCTGATGGGCCAGCCCTGCGCTGTGAAAAGAAAGGAGAAGTCTGGTAAACAGAGTGCTTCAGAACTGATTTGGACTGGCACAGGCCCCTATCCCCTCAGACAACAAAGGATTTTGAGGTATAAATATTGGGACTCTGATCCCATGAAATTAGATCACTTCTGGACTCGCAAGACAAAACCTCTGCTGAGGAGAGGAACCTGAAGAAACTGAGGAGAGACTATTCCCAAGCTGAAGTACTGCTTGGGGGATTGGCCTGCAGTGGTTGCCTGATTGCCAAAGAGAGGAGAAAGAACTTTGTGTACTTTACTTTCAACTTGTGAAAAGATCCACCAGCCTTTGTGAATTGCTGCTGGAAACGCTGTTTCAGTGGCTAGAGAGGCAGGGAGCTGTGACCGACTCTCACAACCAGCCCAGTGTCCTGTAGGCACTGTATAAAGCAACGTCCGCCTCGAACAACGCAAGGTCTGAGCCTACCAACTCTATCCTGATGCCATCACCGAGCCGTTGCCTGCACCGCGACTGGCGGACACCACGACGTGCAACGCCTCGCTACACCGACTCGTACTGGTCTGATCAACGCAGTCAATGCTGCTGACTTTGAGTCCTGTGAAAGCACCGGAGTTGGGGACCGCCTCGCACGCTTCGCAACGCACCGCCCGACTCGCACTGCTGTCCGGACTGATCGACGCCAGCTCCCGAACTCCGGCTCTGTCGCCGCACCGCAAGGTGCAAGCATCGCATCGAAGCACCGTCTCGCTCTGCAATGCACATCTTGGATCCACCGACACTGTCAATGGGCTGCTCCCTGCACAGCATCGAGGGACAACGCGACCTGCAACTCTTCCTTTCTGCACCGTGACGAACATCGGAAGCGGCTCGCACATCCGTGCCGGCCGCCTCAAGTAAAAGGTACTGTAACTGATTCTGTCGACATTTGAGTGGGCCCGTACCGACGCGGTCCGCTGGATCTGCTAGACTCTGTGTTATTTCAACAACACTGTAGCCAGACCGGACTACAGACTCGCACAGAACCTTGATTTAGGCCTATTTAACCAGAACTCTTGAAATCTAATAGTACTGTGGATTCTTTTTGTCGTATATTGGTCTTGTGGTAACTCTAAATAAAATATACTTATTTTTTATATAAAACATTGTGTGGTGCCCATTTGTAGTGTTGTCACTGGGTTACTGTATGTGGTCACAAATGCTTAACTTACAATGCCTCTGAGATAAAGCCTTGCTGCTCGTGCCAAGCTACCAAGGGGGAGAGCAGGGGTTATTTTTGGAGTGTAATCCCCTTATCCTGACCAGAGGCGAGGGTCCCTATCTGTCACAAGTGCCTACCTGTGCCAATTAGAGACCCCCAATTCTAACATTGGTGATCAGCGGAAGGGATTCTGGATTTGCATTTGTGACTCATGTACAGTGATTGGTGAACACTACTTAGTGAGTGCAGACCATAACGCAACCACGTATTTCTGATAGTTGTTTTTGCCAGGGATCTCCATTTTTGCAAAGTAATGCCTGGTTCAGGCAGAATCGAAAAGACAGCATCCATTGCATCTGTTGACTGTGATTGGGAGGAAGAGAAACTAGAAAGCTACACCAACAAGCAGCTCAGGAGCTTCTGCAAAAAGTTTAAAATTTCCATGACCGGACTCTCCAGAAAGGAGCAGTTCCAAAGGCGGTGAGGGCCTGGGTCGAGGCAAGGAATGCCCTGAAAATGAGAATGAGGATGCAGAGCAGCAGCTTGAAGGACCAATGGGTCCAGAAGGGACGGGTGCAACCTCCCCAGTGGTTAGCAGTGTTTCTGCCCGAGGTCTGTCCCCAGACAGGAAAGAAAACAGGATGCATGAAATGGAGCTGGCCAAGCTTGAGTTGAGTGGAAAACTGGAGCTAGGAACTAGGAATTTAGCCCTGGAAGAAAAGAAAATGCAGTTTGAGCATGACTTGATAATGAGGAAGCTTGGTTGGAGCTCGAGAGGCTTGAGACCATGAGTGTCTCAGTCCAGCAACAAGAAATGTGTGTAGCTCAGAGATTGAGCTTTGCTGAGTTGGAGGTGGAATACAGCTCAGATGGTGGCAGAAATATTCAGTTATCTAGCTCTGAGGGAGTAGTACACAGACCCAGAGATGTGGCACCTGACTTGGAGGGGGTTAACATACACCAGGAGGTTCAAGGACATGAGGTAGCTCCAGTAGTGTGCAGTGTCCCTGAGGGGAATAGGGTAACTGGCATAGGAGTTCATGGTCCGAGTGGTGGGAGGGATACTCTACTGACTCTAGATGAGAAGTGCAGGGAGTGGGGTTCTCCCAAAGTTAAAGTCCTGGTATGTGAGCGTGAAGACCACCCAGAGTAGTGTGGGTTATGTGACAGAGACAGTCAGACACTGTCTTGTCAGTCTCAGGAGAGTGATGTGGAGTATGTGTGCGAGGCACTGGATGATGAGGTGAAGGATAGTTTGGTTAACCCTTGTAGGGGGCTGTGTGATGCAATTATGGGAGAGCATATTGTAAGTCCTTGTTTTTCAGAGCTATGCCAACACCTGTTGGAGAGTGAGTTCTCGGACCACAGGGAGCACACATTGGAGGCAGACATTTTGGTGGATACCAGAGGGTCTGGAAAGGCATTTGGGGGTGATTCTAAGAGGAGTGGCTCAGGTATCTTCCAACCCCGAGTGGTGGAAGTGGTTCAGAGTAGCCCAGCTAGGTCCCGTTGTAGTGGGAGGGGTGTAGGGACTTAAGACCTGTCTCAGTGGAGAAGGAGAGAGTGTGGGGCTGCATGTCCCCAGGTGCCCGAAACCCAGTCTCAGGGCCTGGATGGTTAAGGGAACACCAGGTCAGGAGCCTAGGCTGTCCTGATGTGCCGCCAGTTGAAGAGGATCTCCCAGTGTCTAGAGAACGTGGAGCCTCTGTAAGCAGAGCTCCAGTAGTTCTGGTGTCTGGCAGTGCCGCTCCAGTTGGGAAAGTGCAGAAGTCCAGATGGAGGGGTGAGAGGGGGAAAGAGTCCCCAGTGGAAGAACCAGTGGGTCAGGGGCAAGCCAGAAGGGCTGCACCACCCATGAATGACTTCTGTCCTGGGGGATCTTCGTGCACTGACAGATGGACAGGGGTTGGGAGATCTGCGCTAGGCAGACTGTAACACGACACATGAGTTATGTGTCCCCCTCGGGGAGGGTATATGCACTCCCCAGGAAGTCCTGGTTTGCCAGGCAAATGTTAAACTGCAGGGTTCTGTCCCTGGGTTGGGAAGCCAGGTTCAGGTGTTGTCTGACCTGGAGGGAGGGGCGACTGTAATCAGTGCCATGACCGATGTAGCTTCTAGGGGTACCACTCCAGGTGGGTGGGTACAGCAATCTGGAAGGGGGTGCAGAGGGAGGGAGTCCTCCCCTCTAACCCCGGTACAGCCTGAGGGTTTAGACCCTAGGTTGGAGAGCCAGGTTCAGGTGATGTCTGACCTGTAGGGAGGGACAACTGTAAACAGTGTCCTGACCGGTTGGTCTTATAGGTGTACCACTCCATTTGGGAGGGTGCCGTGCTCTGGAAGGGGGTGCAGAGGGAGAGAGTCCTCGCCTCTGAGCCCGGTGCAGTCCGAGGATCTATACCCTGGGTTGGAATGCCATGTTCAGGGTGTCCCCCGTGACCTGAAAGCCCAGTTGCAGGATAGAACCCCTGAACTGGTGGGCGAATTGTGTAGGACACCTGCTACAGGCACCCTGATGGTTCTGGAAGGGGGTATCGCTCCAGGTGGAAGGGTACAGAGCCCTAAGGAGGAGGACCCGGTGTGGGAGAGCCCACCCCAGTCTCTTGTCCAGCCGCCCGGCACAGGCCTGGGGCTGGTGGGTCAGTGTCAGGATGCCATACCTGACCTGACAGGAGGGAGAGTGGACAAAGGGTGCCAAGCACCTGGGTTACTGCCCCTGCTCTCATACGCCACAGAGGTTTGAGAGCCCTGAGAGGCATAAGGCCTGGTTCTCATCTCTGACTACCGCCAGTGGCCACTGTGACTTACTCTCCACCTGTTGGGACACACCTGTGAGCAAGTTATGGTTAGATGCTGCACAGGTGGTGTCCACAGGTGAAGAAAAGGGTTCCCCATAGATTAACTTGGTGGACCCTGAGAGTATGGACAGAGGAATTGAAATGGGTTCAGATTGGCGTAGAACTGGAATATGCCCCTGTTGTTGCGGGCCAGGTCCATGTTCTATCGCCCTAAGCAGGAAAGCCCATCAAGGTAGTGATTGGTCTACCCAGCGTTTTGGCTGGACGGGAGTTGTGGTGGACTTGGCCCTTTTTGCAGGGTCATCCCTGAGCTTATTCCCTTCCTCCTATTTTGTTTTACCTGTAGTTGGCTATTTTATGAGTCTGGGTACTTTACCACTGCTGATCAGTGCTAAAGTGCATATGCTTTCCCTATTGTAAATGAATGTATTAATTGGTGATTCCATGATTGACTATTTGGTTTACTTGTCAGACCCTAGTACAGTGCACTGAGTGGGCCCAGGGCGTGTAAACCCTAATGCTGCTAGTGGGATTGCCTTTATATACAAGAGGGGTTTTGTCCTACGGGACCAGGCAGGACACTACAACTCAATAAACAAACAGACGCCTGGTCTCGAAATTAAATCAAGCTGCTCTTTATTTAAAGCACACTGTGGACTTTGATTAATTAATTCAGAAGCACCTGTGTTTTCTAGTGGGATTGCAGCACTGGTTGTGCCACCCACAGAAGAGGCCTTATAAAATGTGTCAACGGTCTGCCATTGCAGAGCCTGCGTGCAGTCTGGTACTGTCATGCTGACTGGGCAATTGCACCCACTTGCCAGACCCTGAACCTTCCCTTCTCTTCATATTAGTCACCCCTATGGTAGGCCCAAGGGCAGGGTGCATTGTACGTATAAGGTAGGACAAGCCCAGATGTGTGTGGCATGTCCTAATATTGAATTACAGCCATTTTAGTTTTTCACTATTGCAAGGCTAACTGTTCTCCATATGCCTGAATGGGCTGTTAGAATAATTACATTTTATTATCCTAACTGACTCAGAGAACATGGTAGAAATTCGAGTTCAGTATGCCTGGACTCAGAATAATAAAATACATCTTTTAGTGAAGTTTATTTAATATTCTGTGTTTGCAAATACCACTTTTAGAAAGTAGGAATTTGCTTGCCTTATCATGTAACCATGCCTCTGCGAGGTTGTGTATTCCTTTGTCTGGAGTTGAGTGACAGGGCTGGAGGATTCCAGGAGACAGAATGAGCCAGCCCAGTGGTGAATAGGGAGATCTGCATCTAGATGGGAGGGAGGAGTTGCACCTGGGACCTGAATAGGACTGTGCCTGCCCCTACCCCCCACAGAGCTGGCTCCACCCCCTGTGGTGCGTCTGGTGTCCCTGCCCTGAACACTGAAAGAAGAGAAGGAAGACTGTCAACAAAGTGCACCAGGACTGTACTTGCCTTCCGCAATGCTGGCTCCACCTCCTGTGGGGCGTCTGATGTGCCTGCCCTGCGCTGGGAAAGGAAAGGAGAAGTCTGGTAAACAGAGTGCTTCAGAACTGGTTTGGACTGGGCACAGGCCCCTCTCCCCTCAGAGAACAAAGGATTTTGGGTTATAAATATTGGGACCCTGATCCCATGAAATTAGATCACTTCTGGACTTACAAGACCAAACCTCTGCTGAGGAGAGGAACCTGAAGAAACTGAGGATAGACTATTCCCAAGCTGAAGTGCTGCTTGGGGGATTGGCCTGCAGTGGTTGCCTGACTGCCAAAGAGAGGAGAAAGAACTTTGTGTACTTTACTTTCAACTTGTGAAAAGATCTCCAAGGGCTTGGAAGAGAGCTTGCCCCCTGACCGAAGTCTCAGGACCAGTAGACTTCACCAACCTTTGTGAACTGTTGCTTGAAACGTTGTTTCAGTGGCTACAGAAGCAGGGGGCTGTGACCAACTCACGACCAGCCTGGTGTCCTGTAGGCACCGCATCAAGCAACATCCACCTCGAACAACGCAAGCTCTCAGCTCACCAACTCCATCCTGATGCCATCACCGAGCCGTTGCCTGCACCGCGACTGGCGGACACCACGACGTGCAATGCCTCGCTACACCGACTCATACTGGTCTGACCAACGCGGTCACTGCTGCTGACTTCAAGTCTTGTGAATGCACCGGAGTTGGGCACCGCCTCGCACGCTTTGTGACGCACCGCCCAACTCGCACCGCTGTCCGGACTGATCGACGCCAGCTCCTGAACTCCGGATCTGTCGCTGCACCGCAAGCTGCAAGCACCACATGGAAGCACCGTCTCGCCCTGCAACGCATGCCTTTGATCCACCGACTCTGTCAACAGGCCGCTGCCTGCATCGCATTGAGGGACAACGCGACCTGCAATGCTTCCTTTCTGCACCGCGATGAACACCGGAACCGGCTCGCACATCCGTGCCGGCCGCCTCAAGCAAAAGGTACTGTGACTGAGTCTGTCGACATTTGAGTGGGCCCGTACCGACGCGGCCCGCTGGATCTGCTAAACTCTGTGGTATTTCAACAACACTGTAGCCAGAACGGACTACAGACTCGCACAGAACCTTGATTTAAGCCTATTTAACCAGAACTCTTGAAATCTAATAGTACTGTGGATTCTTTTTTTCGTTTATTGGTCTTGTGGTAACTCTATATAAAATATACTTATTTTTTATATAAAACCTTGTGTGGTGTCCATTTGTAGTGTTGTCACTGGGTTACTGTATGTAGTCACAAATGCTTAACTTACAACGCCTCTGAGATAAAGCCTTGCTGCTCGTGCCAACCTACCATGGGGGCGAGCAGGGGTTATTTTAAGAGCGTAATCCCCTTATCCTAACTAGAGGCAAGGGTCCCTATTTGTCACAAGTGCTTACCTGTGCCAACAAGAGACCCCCAATTCTAACACATGGGAAAATATAATTGCCCCCCATGTGACCTCTTACTAAAAACATGCATATTTCTGTAACCAGCCTCGATGTGGCAGCATACTTAAACCACATGGGGATGTCAGGATTGTGTTTACAGGGTTCCTATGGTAGGTGCCCTCTGACTGCAGGCGCTTCGGGTAAAGAACCCTTGTTACTTCTGAGATAGTGTTCAACCTATTAGGGACCTACATATCTGTCTATAATTAAACAATGGGTGTCATATTTGAATACTTGAGTAATGTTTAATGACGTGGATGAGTGGCTACATTAGCTCTATTACTTTCATCTATTCTCACCCCTAAGGAGAAGGTTCCACGGATATGTAGTGTACTTATTCTATGCAGTTTAACAGTCTGTTCGTGGCTATTCTCAGTTCTTCTGTGATCTTTTCCCAATTAGCTCTGCAAGAAAGTATATAAACATGGTAGCTTATACATTAAGCTACCATGCTCGAGATTATGTCGACCCCTCCCTGATCAAAGCTGGCTTGATTAATGCTAGGTCATTGGTTAAACATGCCGCGGATATTTCTGATTTGTTGGAGGAGAAACAATTTGACCTATTTTTCATAACTAAAACCTGGTTGAATGCCACGTGTGCCCCAGTGGTGGAGCTTGCTATTCCTCGGGGCTTTAAAATCTCGAGGGTGGATCGTCCACTTGGTAGAGGGGGCGGCGTCGCCGCGGTTTATAGGGATCAATGGGCCTTTTCCTGCGAGCCCCAGGATCAGCTGGCGGACGCGCAGGTGCTCCATTTTGCCCTTGCATTTAATTCACATTTTACAGTAGGTGGCACTTTGGTGTACCGGCCTCCGGGATAAGTTGGGAACTTTGTGGGGACGCTGGAAGAGGTTATAACTCCGCGGGCTCTAAGATATTCAAGGTATCTCCTTCTGGGGGACTTTAACATTCATGTCGATGTCTTGGACTCCGCGGAGGCTATCCGCTTAGGCGAAGCCCTCTCTGTAGCCCACCTCAAACAGTGGGTTGGTGCACGCACTCATGTGGGGGACATCTTTTAGATCTGGTATGTTCTAACTTTGACATTGTCATGGCTCTGCCTGAGAATGTAACCTGGTCGGACCACAAGCTGATCAGGTTCTCCTGGTCTTTGGATGCCATCTCAGAGAGTGGTCCTCCACTTGCTCACTTACAGAGGATCAATCTAGACACCTTGACTGACCTTTTATCTTTAACCCGTCCACTATTACCTTTGGAGATGGAAGCGGCGGTCAGTACTTTTAACGTTTGGGTTATTTGCAGGTTGCGATCTACTCCCTCCAAACCCTGGTTCTCACACACTCTTCGAGAACTGAAATTGGGATGTAAGAAACTTGAACGGGTGTGGAGACAAGCCTATATGCCCGAGGCTAAGAGAGTTTTGCGGACGGCGCAAAAAAACTATTATGCGGCCATTAGATCTGCCAAAAGCAGTTATTACGCAGTGCAAATCAACAAAGCAAATATTAACAGTAAGGACATTTTCTCAATAGTAAAAAGCTTCCTATCACCATGTGCTGCACAACCAGTGTTGCCTTCATCTGAGCAATGGTGTGAAGAGCTCTCTACGTTCTTTGTTGACAAAATTGCCAAAATTCAGGATGACCTGCTTGCCGTCTGCGACGGCTTCCGGTCCTCCCCTGCATCTCCTCCCTCTACTATGCCGAAGCCAGGCGAACAATTTGCTAATTTTGCCCTGTCTGCTGAGTCTGATATTCTTGCTGTCCTTGCGGCCTTGAAGTCAGGGTCTCCTTTGGACCCTTGCCCTGCTAGAGTCCTTGGGGGGATAGCGGAAATAGTTGTTAATGAGGTCACCCAGATTATTAATCTTTCTTTTCTTTCTGCCACTGTTCCGCTCTGTTGGAAACAAGCTAAATTGCTGCCACTTTTGAAAAAGACTGGGCTGGATCCTGCTGTGCCTTCCAACTATCGGCCAATATCATTACTGCCAGCCTTAGCAAAAGTTTGCGAGAAGATCGCTTTCAAACAGTTGAACAACTTTGTTGAAACATCTCAGGCACTTCACCCAGCCCAGTCTGGATTTAGGGCTGCGTTTAGCACTGAAACAGCCTTAGTTGAAATGTCAGAGGCTATCCGGGAGTGCCTGGACGGAGGTGGCAGAGCGGCTCTGATTTTATTAGCCCTCTCTGCCGCCTGCGACACGGTGCCCCACTCCCTTCTTCTTACTAGATTAGACTCCATTGGCATTACTGGCAAGGCACTCGACTGGTTGACGTCCTTTTTAGATAACAGGACGCAACAAGTCTGGATGCCCTCATTTGCTTCCTCTCCAAAGAAACTTTCCACTGGGGTGCCCCAAGGGTCTACTTTGAGCCCCCTGCTTTTTAATATCTACCTGACCCCTTTGGTCTATTTGGCAGACCAGCTAGGGGCTAAAATTATGGACTACGCCGACGATACCCAAATTTTGTTCACTTGGCCTAAGGACAATTTGGATACGTCGGCGGTTCAACTTTGTCTCTCTTCGGTCTTTCGTTGGTTAGCATGTGCCCAACTTAAATGCAACGAAGGCAAGTCCGAGGTTCTTTTTTATGGCTCCTTCCCCGATAATTTTAACAATCTTATATGGCCCAATGATCTGCCCTGTTCAAAATCCATTGGTGGTCCAGCTAAAAACATAGGAGTTTGGTTCGGGCAGGACCTCAAGTTTGAGGACCACATTAAAAAACATATGGGGTCTGCTTTTCTACCCTTAAAGCCCTACGTAGGTTTTTTCCGCTTCTCCCGAGAGAGGCCAAAGAGACAGTTTCCAGTGCACTAATACTTTCCAGGTTGGATTACGCGAATGGTCTGTTCTGCGGCCTACCGGCCTATCTGATCCAACGCCTTCAGGCCATACAAAATGCGGCCGCAAGGCTTTTGTTTAACTTACCTATGAGATCCAGTGTCCGTTCTTATCTCCGCAGCCTGCATTGGCTCCCTGTTGGACACAGGATCATGTTTAAAAGTCTTGTCCTTTCTTTTCGTGCTGTCCATCAGACTGGCCCTACCTACTTGAGAAAAAGGTTTAATTTGTACATCCCTAATCGATCCCTCTGGTTTGCCAATTTGTGCCAAATGACGTGCCTAAATTTAAGTACGCCCGTCTAGGTGGTCAGTCTATCTCGGTCCGAGCTGCGAGGGCCTGGAATGCTCTCCCCCTGTACTTAAAGACTGCTCCGACCATTACGGCCTTCAAGAAGGGGCTGAAAACTCACCTGTTTAACACCACTTTGTAAACTATTTCTCTTTCCCTTGTGCCCTCTGAATCGTCCTTACCTTTCCGCGACAGGATACTATTTTAGTAATAGAGCGCGCTACAAAAGTTTTTATATCATATATCATATCATATATTTTCAAGATGCACGCACAAACACACATAAAATCAAGGTTACATGAGCAGAAGGATCATGGGTCAATTAATATATTAGAAGCTAGTGCTTTCATAATAATTCCACCCTAATCACTTGTGTCAATTTGCTATTATTCATCTTACCTCAAAACTCAACACATGAGAAAATCATTAAAAAAATACCACAAATGTCTAAAGCGGAGGCTTATTCAAGTGGTCCTTAATAAATAGGAATGTAATTCTTCATCAGTGTTCATCCCTTGTGGAATGATTCAACCATCTTGAAAAATTAACCTGGATCCCAATATGCGTAGTGCGGACAATCTATTCACTCCTCTGGACTGCCTGGGCACTGCGTTGATGCTAAAAGTACCTGGCAATCGTCCATTATCCCTAAGTACTTCCTGAAAGTGTTTGGGAGTGCTGTAGCCCTAACCCTTATCAGTTATAGGCTTCCAGTGTTCCAGGATACACTTCTTCACAGGAAAGGTGGTGGAGCCAATATACCATTTCCCAAGTAATCACAGACTACAAAGTCTGTTTTACAACTCATCAGTTTTTGGGATGTGCCATGTTTTGTTCAGCCTATCTAGGGCAACTTCCTGAATATTTCGGCTGTATTTGCAAGCTTTGCATTGTCCACATCTTTTAAATCCTCTTTCCAGCCAGTTAGACATTTTAGGGTTAAGACGGCTGTGGGCTATCATGTTTTTAACGGGCAGATTACGTTGGTACGATACAATGGGGATTTGCCCCAACTTTTCCTTCAAGATACTGTCTGCTGTGAGAATACCCCATCTCTTCTTCAGGATATAAACATACACATGTATATATACATCTATCTGTGCGTGAATTTAAATATATATATGTATATATCCACATGGACACAATTTGGACGCTGAACTACATGTACATCTCTAAAAACTGGACAATGTAAATAAAATGAAAAATGAAAGATTAATCACAATCCGGACAATCATCTCTGTGTAAATAAAATGTAAATACTGTAATGGAAGAAAAACCCTCTCAAATTGTGAAATCGAATTCCATTGTCATGAAAACAGTATCATTTGGACATAAGGAAATAAAGAAAAATAGAAAAACAAAGATAGGGATCAAGAAGGGACGATGGAGGATATGAACTAAAACTGTACATAAGGGAAAATGAATGTAAATATGATATAGAAATAGGGCTTGATAGGAATTTTCAAGGGATATGATACAGTACTTTACAGACACACCCTATGAAATGAGCAAAAGAAGAACACAGGACTATATTATAAAAACTAAAAATGAAAGTATTAATGTACTTCAGTGACTGTTTAAATCCTGTTTAGGAAGTGGTTATTTTTGCTCTCATCCTCTACTCTGCCCTCTTTTCTCTACTCCCCCCTTTCTTCTTAAAGAATGTACAGTGTTCTATAAAACCTCCTCCCCAAGACATCCCTACCCTTCCTTGTGAATTGATTTGGCACTTTGCACTTTATTAATGTAGTCACATGCATAAAAAAGAGAAAAAAAGTACTTTACATGTATAGTAAAAATGCAAACGAAGTGAAAGCTTTGTAAAAAAATGGCGATTTGTTGGTGCCTAAAATTATGAATGAAGTCGGTAGTCTAGTTGTTTTTAACTATGGAAACAAATGATGGTTTGAGCACTGAGCATTTTAAAAAACGTTCTAGGCAGCCAGGACTCTATGGTCCAGTTGAAGACTGATTGCAGTCGAAACGCATAGGCCGTCCATTTTGCACTATTTGCACATGGTGTACTTAAAATAAACTAAATTAAATTATCTTACTGTTGTGGTGCCGTGACTTCCGTCCAGAAATCCAAGAACGTGAAGATTCGAAGAGATATATATATGTATATGTATGTATATATATATTCACTGAAAAAACCATAGGTTATAGACCATATATAGTTAGGGATTAGCATTTAAAAAACCTTATTTTATTTGCACAAAACCATTGAAATTCCATAAATAGTTAGTTGCACTAACTATATATTGCGGACCCGCAATCCACTGCTAATGATGTCACATATTACATCATTCATGACATGGTCAGTGACATCACTGATGACATCACTGATGACATCTCAAATGACATCACTGATGACATCACTGATGACAACACCCAGTGACTGTATGTTTCTGTAAAGTTAAAATATGTCTTACATATTGAAGAATGAGTGGATGTATAAGTGTTTGGATGAAGGATTTAGTAGGTGCATGACTGACTGTATGAGAGAATGATTAAATGTGTCTCACTGAGTGCATGGGTTAGTGACTAAACTGTCTTAATTTGTGCATCATTATATATGTTGTTCCGTAAACTGCTGCATGTTTAAATCAGTAGCTATATGAGTAACTATATGGGTTATTGAATGGTTGCCCAAGTGTTTGTATGGGAGACTGAGTATGTGTGTGGGTGGCTGGGAGGTGTATGACTCTGTGCATAGATGTGTGAGCAGTTGATTCACTAGATGTATGGGTTCAAAAGTGCATGTGGAAACAGCTGTATGGACAGTTGACTGTGTGCATGAGTGTATTGGTGAGTGAATGGATATCTCAGTGCTACATGTCAAAGTAAGTACATATGTAAAACACAGTCCATGTGAGAGTTGACATATATAAATAACTGTGCATAAGAGCCAGTGAATGTGTGAGTGGCTGTATGGATCAGTGTGAACTTGTATCAGGGATTGTATAAGAGAGTAAATATGTGTTAGTATATGTTTGAATAAGTAAGGTGTGTATAACTGTATAGTTGAGGAAATGGAGGTGTGATTGATTTTTTGCATGACTGACTAGGTGTGTGAGTAACTCCATGGATAAGGGACAGTCTGTGAGTGTCTGTTTATACTGATTGTATCTAAGGTTATATTAGAGTCTGAAGATGTATTATCACATAAATGATATCATCAGTGATGTAATCAGTAATGTCAAATGAGATGTCAGTGATGTCATCAGTGATGCCATTTGAGATGTCATCAGTGATGTCATCAGTGATGTCATTTGAGATGTCATCAGTGATGTCATCAGTGATGTCACTGACCATGTCATGAATGATGTAATATGTGAAATCATTAGCAGTGGATTGCGGGTCCGCAATATATAGTTAGTGCAACTAACTATATATGGAATTTCAATGGTTTTGTGCAAATAAAATAAGGTTTTTTAAATGCTAATCCCTAACTATATATGGTCTATAACCTATGGTTTTTTCAGTGAATTTTCAAGGTTTTGTAAATGCAAATTCCTAACTATATATGGTCTATAACCTATGGTTTTTTCTGTGAATTTCATTGGTTTTTTAAAAGCTAATATCTATAGCTGTAAAATATATTCTTTATTAAGTGACGTATCACGTAGCCCGTGAGACGCCTCATGATGCATCGCATAACCGTGACGTATCGTCTCTGCAGCGCAAACCAAACCCAAAACGTAAGCGCGCCAAAACACGCTTAAAGATATATATATATTTTTTTAACCTTAATTAGACAAAATCCACACGTGCACATATCACAAACGTTCAAAAAACACAATATGTCGGACTCCCGTTACGCTGCCGGTTAGCTGCCCGGTTAACGTACCAGGAAGCACCTTTACCGCGAAAAATCGCATTTTTTTTTTCACCCCCCAGGGAACTTTAATAGCCCCCTCATCAATCCTAGGGGTTCAGGAGGGGTCTGCCTTACCCCTTTCATTCATTTACACCTTTTTTTTTTCCACCTCTTGTCTCTCGATCTCACAGAGAGACAAGATGGCGGCCGCTCCAGACTGTTTACAATGATAACAGCCAATCAGCTTCTCCTCAGACTCCCGTTACACTGCCGGTTAGCTGCCCGGTTCGCGTACCAAGACGCGTCTCTACGGCGAAAAAATCGGAATTTTTTTTTTTGGGCCCAGCGTGGCTCTATAATATCCCCTCATCAATCCTAGGGGGTCAGAAGGGGTCTACCTTGCCCCTTTCCTTCATTTCCCCCTTTGTTTTGGCCTCCTCTTGTCTCTCGATCCTACCGAGAGACAAGATGGCGGCCGCTCCGAACTGTTTACAATGTTGACAGCCAATCAGCTACTCGTCAGACTCCCGTTACACTGCCGGTTAGCTTCCCGGTTAGCTGCCCGGTTCGCGTACCAAGACGCGTCTCTACGGCGAAAAAAACGGATTTTTTTTTTTTTTTTTTGGGCCCAGCGTGGCTCTATAATATCCCCTCATCAATCCTAGGGGTCAGAAGGGGTCTACCTTGCCCCCTTTCCTTCATTTCCTCCTTTGTTTTGGCCTCCTCTTGTCTCTCGATCCTACCGAGAGACAAGATGGCGGCCGCACCGGCCTGTTTAGAATGTTGACAGACACCGGAGAGCCAATCAGCTTCGCTTCGCAAAGTTCCGATAAGCGAAAAGTACGCGAACCGGATCGCTGCCCGGAGCGCTGTTACAGATATATATCTTGATTTAAACGTTAATTTCTCAAAATCCACTGAAGCACATATATTGAGACCTAGCAAAGGCACATCGGGCTAACAGTCCCTACAATTTTGCCAAGTTTCGTGCAAATCCATTCAGCCGTTCGAGCTAAAAGTGAGTCCAACCGCCCTATGGAAAACTCAATGTTAAAAACGCGTTTTGGGACCCCCCTTTTTTCTCAGCCCCCCCTTGACGAAACCCCCCCAAATTCACAGGAGCTGCTCAGAAACAAAATGTGCCATTTTCCTGAAAATTTCAGCCGATTCCGTCCACAAACGCCAAAGTTATTAGACATAGAATTTTCAGAAATCCCATAGGGAAAAAATCCTAACTATATATACCTACTGGCGACCGCCAGTAGGTAATATATATACATATATATATATATATATATATATATATATATATATATATATATATATATATATATATATATATATATATATATATATATATATATATATATATATATATATATATATATATATATATATATATACACATATATATATATATAATATATATATATATTATATATAATATGCTATTTCAAAATGTAATTGTTAACATATTTAATAAAAACATTCTATTATATTTGACACGTTTATTAAAAATAAAAATAACCATAACTTTTAATTATATATACTTATTATCAAAAACAAAACTTCTATTGTGTTTTTTATTTGTTTTTGAGATGTATTTATAAAATAACTTATAACACTTGAAATATTTAATTAAATATTACATTATTAAACATTTATTTTGAAGAGCTAATATGTAACAACTTATTTTATTAGTTCTGGGTTAAATAAAATTAGTCTAAATAGTTTTGTAATTATATTTTACATTAAAATATTGTATATATATATATATATATTGAAGTGCAAGTCCTGTCTGCCAATTTCAGGGCAGAGCAAAGCAGGCGCGGACCTCCCTCCTCAAAATAACTCGTTCAATGGCGTGCCACCGAACATGAAGTTACGTGAGCAGTATCAAAGATTTATTTTTGCATTTTCTTCAAGACAAATGTCCCCCATGACGCGTTTCACTCCCTAAGAGGAGCTTGATCACAGGATAAAATATTGTGTATATATATATATATATATATATATACGTGATTCCTGGGATCGTTCACGAGGGAGCGGAGATGAGCACATATCCGTATCTGGTCATGTGACTAGGGTCGGATTGGTAACGTGGGCACTCAGGAAATGCCTGAAGGGCTGGTAGCCGAGTTCTAGCTGTGGGCTGCTTTTTTGAGCAGCCTCGGGGTTGTCTGTGCTGTTAGAATGCCACCAGCGGCCCAGTGGGTGCCTGAGTGGCCTTTCTAGAGGCAGACGGGCGGACGGGAGGTGTCACTCCCTTTCTCTCGTTAGGCCGTCCAATAATGTATTCTGATTGAGCGGGAGTAGGGGGACTGAGCAGAAGTGGTCTCACTTGCATTCATGCAGAGGCACAACTAGATCCAAATTTCGGGGAGGCTACTAAAAACTTTCGGGGAGGGGGCTGATTCTTCCAGCAATATGCAGAGTGGAGATGCAAGGGCTCCAAGAAGCTGTGAAAACACAACAAAGCCTCTTTAGCAAGTAAATACTCTTTTAAAGACCTGTGAAGTACTCAGGTGCGGCTGTGTGAGTGTCCAGGAAGCTGTCTCAGCAGCGCTAACACACACGACGGGGGGCTGCAGCTCTTTGAGCCTTATGGGCGTTGCGCACCTGCATTCATGTGTCGCTCAGCAGAGTGAACTAATCTAAGCATTTTTTTTTAATCTAAGTGAAGTTCAAAAAACATGCACTTCAATCGATTTCTTTTTTTATAAAACTTTGCTGAAGCAGTGTTTTGGGAAAAGGCAATATGGGCCACTTTTTTGGGGGGCGTGCCCGAGCCGATTTTTGATTCCAATCCAAACCTGCATGCAGTGGTAGAAGTGGGCGGGAACGGAAGGGCACAGCGTGCCCCTACTTCAAAAAATTCTTTAAGTCCATTTCCCTACTTCTTACTTTCAAAAAAGCATCCTTGTGTAATTTGTCAATGTTGTACAAGGACTGAACTGGGCAGGTGCAGTGACCGGACAGAAGAGGCAACAGGAAAGGAGAGGTACTAGGGCAAGAGAGGTGACCGGGCAGGGAAATTGACAGGGCAGAAGAAATGACAGGCAGGAGAAGTGACAGGCAGGAGAAGTAACGGATAGGAGAAGTGACAGGGCATGAGAGTTGAAGTGTCAGGAGCAGTTACGGGACAGGAGAGGTGACAGGAAAGGAGAGGTGGCAGGGCAGGAGAATTGATGGGGCAGGATAAGTGAAGGGTCAGGAGCGGTAACCGGCAGGAGAAGTTAACGGATAGGGGCAGTGAACAGATAAGAGCAGTGAACGGGGCAGGAGAAGTGATGGGGCTGGAGCGGTGATCGGGCAGGAGTGCTGACCGGACAGGAGCAGTGAACGGGCAGGAGCGGTGATGGGGCAGGAAAAGTGACGGGGTAGGAAATGTGACGAGGCAGGAAAGTGACCGGCCAGGAGCAGTGACCGGGCAGGAGAGGCAACTGGGCAGGAGAGGTAACTGGGCAGGAGAGGTAACTGGGCAGGAGAGGTGACCGGGCAGGAGAGGTGACGGGAGAGGTGACGGGCAGGAGAGGTGATGGGGCAGGAGAAATGACGGGGCAGGAGAGATGATGGGGCAGGAGAGGTGACGGGTAGAAGAGATGATGGGGCAGAAGAGGTGACGGGGCAGGAGAGGTGACAGGGCATGAGCTAGAGCGGTAACCAGGCGGGAGTGGTGAAAGGACAGGAGTGGTGAACGGAGCATGAGCAGTGAACAGGACAGGAGCAGTGAACGGGGCAGGAGCAGTGAACGGGGCAGGAGCAGTGAACGGGGAAGGAGCAGTGAACGGGGCAGGAGCAGTGACGGGGCAGGAGCAGTGATGGTCAGGAGAAGTGATGGGGCAGGAGAGGCGACAGGGCAGGAGAGGCGCCAAGGCAGTAGAGGTAACGTGGAAGGAGAGGCAACAGGGCAGGAGAGGTGACCGGGCACAAGAAGTGACGTGCAGGTGACATGACAGGCAGGTGATGTGATGGGCAGGAGAGGTGACGGGGCAGGAGAAGTGACGAAGCAGTAGAAGTAATGGGGCAGGAGCGGTGATTCAGCATGAGCAGGAGTGGTAACGGGGCAGGAGCAGTGAACGGGGCAGGAGCAGTGAACAGGGCAGGAGCAGTGAACAGGGCAGTAGCAGTGAACAGGGCAGGAGTAGAGAATGGGGCAGGAGCAGCGAACGGGGCAGAAAAAGTGACAGAACAGGAGAAGTGACGGGAAAGGATAGTGATGGAACAGGAGAAGTGACGGGACAGGAGAAGTGACGGGACAGGGGAAGTGGCGGGACAGGAGAAGTGACAGAACAGGAGAAGTGATGGGACAGGAGAAGTGACAGGGAAGGAGAAGTGATGGGGATGGAGGGGCTACAGGGCAGGAGAGGTGACCAGGCAGGAGAAGTGATGGGCAGGAGAAGTGATGTGCAGGAGAGGTGATGTACAGGAGAGGTGACGGGGCAGGAGAGGTGACAGGCAGGAGAGGTGACGGGGCAGGAGAGGTGATTAGGCATGAGCAGGAACAGGGAACGGACAGGACCGGTGAACGGACAGGAGCGGTGAACAGGACTGGAGCGGTGAACAGGGCTTGAGCAGTGAACAGGGCAGGAGCGGTGAACAGGGCAGGAGCGGTGAACAGGGCAGGAGCAGTGAACAGGGCAGGAGCAGTGAACAGGACAGGAGCAGTGAACAGGGTAGGGGCAGTGAAAGGGCAGGAGCAGGCATTTCCCAGGGCGACTGGAAGGGTAGGGGGCCAGTTTAGTTTGGGGGGACCTGTTTTGTACAAGTGCAGGAGTTTTAAAAACACTGCAAAGTTCTTTGTATATTCAGCAGGTTTCGGTCAACAATACAAGTGCCAAGATAACTTTGGTGTTCAATGTACCAGCTGCAGAGAGATGGGAGCATGTTTTGTTTAGTGACTGTTTTACTCATCTAAGGTAGTGCAGAGGGGTAATATGCCTGCTGGAAAGAACATGTACCTTGCATATCAAAGAGCAATATGTTATGTGCACAGTTCAGTAGGTATTGCTTGGTGTTCACTTCCCGAATGAAAGGACACTTGAATACATATGGCCTGGCAGTTCTGGCTGGACTGTTCACATTGGGCTCAGGATCAGGACTGATTTGATTTGATTTGCATATGGCTGGGTCCAAACTGGAATGGCGCAGTGAGCAAAAAGCGATGGATTTAAGCCCAGATCTCTGAACTGGGGTGAATGTATGACATTGTTCTGCATTCTGTCCATCAATTGTTCTTTTTGCATTTGTCACCCAGAGTGGGACAGGTATGCTCAGACATGAGTCCCGTGCTCTCCATGCCACTGTAATCAAGCTATTCTGGCTGATGAGGGCTGAACGCCCGAAACCGGTCCTTGTATGCTTGTTTCCAGTCCAGGGAGGGTCTGGCCTGGCAGTTCTGGCAGGACTGTTCCCATTGGGTGCAGGATCAAGACTGATGTGCATATGGTGAATGTATGATTTTGTTCTGCATTCTGTCCACCAGTTGTTCTTTTTGCTGTATTATGATTGAGTAGCTAGTGGGCTGACATGAATATGAAAGAGCCTTTGTGGGTTTCCGTGAGTCTAGATTCTCCTGAAGAGTCCCTTTCTCTTCTGAGCCCTGCTTAACACATGTGTACAGGAGGGGCCCTGTATTCATGACCTCAATGTTTGAGACAAAAATTAATCATGGATTTCTGAACAATGAGAGTAAAAGCATTAAGGTAACATGTTGTTCCTGCTTATATTTCAAATGCTTTACATACACCTGGATTCAGTATGAGTGTTTGCTTTTTCCTGAATTAAACCTCAAATAAACATGTTTATCCATTCTTTTAATTAAATAACGTTATAAGCTGTAACTGGTCGATGAAATGCTAAACGTACTTAAAATTGGCATGTTTTCCTATTTCTAGCCACACCCCTGACTCTGCCCACTGATTCAATCTTTGGTTATTACCGCCCCCTGATTCTCCACCCACAGTTCCCCTATTTTTTCCCACTTCGGCCATCTGCATGTGACAATCAAAATAGGGTACGCGGACGTTTGGCTATGAGACTATCTGACCACGTTGATAAAGAGGATTTGCTAAGCTTAAACAAGAGCCAATAATTGCCAAACGATGTTGAAGAAAATAAACCTTGCGATGATTAGTTTAACAACCCCTTGTCTGCTAGTTCTTTTTCATGTGTTTAACGCCTTAAGTAGCTCACAAAGAAGGCATCCATATATACATATTTTGAGAGTATTGAGGAATGTTCATTTTCGGCCTCACATTAGAGTGCATGTTTTCTGTTTCCGTTTATGTTTTACTTGCTTGTACGTTGAAACTGTTCTATTCTCTAGCTACCAGCAAATAATGATACAGTGCACCATTGCCATCTAGTGGTCATAGGACTTTGCGCATAGATATCTAAAGTGAGTAAGACATATGTAAGTAAAGACGGAGAAATAGTGACTATAATTTACAAACAACTTTAAATAATAGTGACATTTTAAAGTATTTTACCCGCGTACATTTTTAATGATTAACTCTGGAAGCCCATTTGTTAGAAATGCTAAGTTAAAAAATGTTTCCTGACAAACTTGCCTACCTCATGTATTTTTGGTTGTTCACAATTTTTACTACCTCAAGTATTTTGTTTGCTCACAATTGTCACTATTACCTTTACTACCTCATGTATTTTTGGTTGCTCACAATTTTTACTACCTCAAGTATTTTGTTTGCTCACAATTGTCATTATTACCTTTATTACCTCATGTATTTTTGGTTGCTCACAATTTTTACTACCTCATGTTTTTTTGTTTGCTCACAATTGTCACTATTACCTTATGTAAGTAACGTATGTTTTAGTAATCTGCTCTTTTGTAATGTTTCTCATTATGTTTCATTTCTGTTCCTAATGTGAAGCGCTCTGACGCCTTCGGGTAAAGTCCGCGCTATATAAAAATGCATAAATAAATAAATAAATAAATAAAAGGGATGCCTGGTTTCACCTTGAAGATACCCAGTAGGGACCATCTCACAGGGAGGGGTTCCCCAGCGGGCTACAGTGCCACGACGCTTCAGGGCAGCACTGTGCTTTGCAAGACACATACATTTACATTTTCCTAAATTGCAGCAGAGTTATGACAGCCATTATGAATGCAGGTATCTTGATCATGGTCTTCGGTATATGGAGACAAAAGTCTATTACCTCTTTTCATCTTTTTACACTTCTTTGTCTCCAGTCTGATATGTCGCAGCTGCCGGTGTGCCGAGCTAAGCACTGCTACATAGGTCAGCCGGGAGGGAGTGCTGGTCATGATGACTTTGTAAATGATGATGCTGGTGTTGAAGATGGTGAGAGCTGGCATGGTGGGGTGGAGGGGGCAGTGGAGTTCCATCAGGATGGGGCTATAATGAACATATTGCTTTAGGCCCTGGCAACGTGCTGAAAATTGATTCTTTAACTTATCCCACATTAAAATATGAGAAAATAAATCTGAACATACAGCAGCCTTGTGTCTCCGTGGAATTATTTCTGGAAGAAAATAATGTGAAATAAATTAACAATCTACTTAAGAATTTGGATGACAACTGGCATGTTGTTAGTGGATCCATTCCACATGAGCTTTACCTAAAAATGTTTTTTGTTATCGACAGGCGTTGTAACTTAACTATAAAAACATTAGCTCAAACAAACTTAAATCTTGCCCGTGCATGGGTCCCTTCCTTTTACCAAGTTTAGTGAGTTGATTGGGTTAAGGGTGTACCGAAATTGAACCAACTATAACCTCCTTAATTATGGACACATAAAGCCCTTCACGTTCTTTACAATTGCATGTTAACTGCCTCAAAGGATCATCGCCTTTTGATGGTCACAACCACCACGCGCGTTCTCCAACCAGTGCAGGCCTTTTGGGACCCAGCCTTGCACCTCGAGGTACCTGCCTCGCCCTTTCTGCATCCATCTTTTTCCCCTCTCTCATACCTGTCCTATCTCTGTCATTCTTACTGTCCTGCCTGTTCTCTCCTCTCTTTCCACTACTGTGCCCTTTTCTATTTAGGACCTCTCTCTCGTGTGCCCCTCTTTTGTGTCCTCAGCACTGTTTTACTACTTCCCCCCACCTTTGTGCCCTTTTCGTTTTAGTGCCTTTTGTGTTTTCTGCTCTCTTGTACCACTTTCCTCCACTTTTGCGCCCATCTATCTTTAGTGCTTCTCTCTCCTTTTGGCCTCTCCAGGGCCGGACTGGGAACCAGAACCGGCCCTGGCAAAGTGCTCGGCCGGCCCCCTCCCTCCCTCCCTCCGGGTGGAGGGAGAGGTGTGGCCGCGCTCTGTGCCAGGGCCGGTTTTCGGCCGTTTTTGTTACAGGGCCGTTTTTGAAGCATAACGGCCCCGTAACAAAAACGGTCCCCAGGGGGCCAAAACCGGCCCCCAACCATGCGGCCCACCGGGGGATTGCCCGGTGCCCGCAACGGCCAGTCCGGGCCTGGGCCTCTCCCCACTTCGGTGCAGTTTCTCTTGGTGCCTTTTTCCCTTTCATACGCCTTCCTTTTTGTGCAATTTTTCTCTTCAGCCTCTTCTGCTTTTGTTCAGTTGTTTCTTCTAGCTCTTTCCCTTTCCTCCCACGGCCTCTACGTTGTCCCCTTCCTGCCTTCTCCTCTCCTTACCTGCTTCCAGCGTCACCTTCCTGCCTCTTCTTCGTGCTCCTAGAAGCTACTCCCACCACCCCTCATGCTTCTCCACCTCCCAGGACCCACTTAATGGCAGTCACTGCACAGGCGTGCAGCGCAAATGACAATGGCTTTCCAAAGGCAAGCCTGTCTGCGCCGGTGTATGCCTGGACAGCGTCCAGCGGCATGAACCCTGGTCAGGTCAGTCCCCACCGCTACACCACAGTGATGCCCCGCTTGTTCGATGCAGGTCATCGTTCCACCCACTGCTGCCACACCTGCACCCCACACCACAGTAGAACCCTCTCACATGCACCCTCTGCTGCCACACCTGCACCCCACACCACAGTAGAACCCTCTCACATGCACCCACTGCTGCCACACCTGCACCCCACAGTAGAACCCTCTCACATGCACCCACCGCTGCCACACCTGCACCCCACACCACAGTAGAACCCTCTCACATGCACCCACTGCTGCCACACCTGCACCCCACACCACAGTAGAACTCTCTCACATGCACCCACTGCTGCCACACCTGCACCCCACACCACAGTAGAACCCTCTCGCGTGCACCCACTGCTGCCACACCTGCACCCCACACCACAGTAGAACCCTCTCACGTGCACCCACTGCTGCCTCACCTGCACCCCACACCACAGTAGAACCCTCTCACATGCACCCACCGCTGCCACACCTGCACCCCACACCACAGTAGAACCCTCTCACATGCACCCACTGCTGCCACACCTGCACCCCACACCACAGTAGAACCCTCTCACATGCACCCACCGCTGCCACACCTGCACCCCACACCACAGTAGAACCCTCTCACGTGCACCCACTGCTGCCACACCTGCACCCCACACCACAGTAGAACCCTCTCACGTGCACCCACTGCTGCCTCACCTGCACCCCACACCACAGTAGAACCCTCACACATGCACCCACTGCTGCCTCACCTGCACCCCACACCACAGTAGAACCCTCTCACGTGCACACACTGCTGCCACACCTGCACCCCACACCACACCACAGTAGAACCCTCTCACATGCACCCACTGCTGCCACACCTGCACCCCACACCACAGTAGAACCCTCACACATGCACCCACTGCTGCCACACCTGCACCCCACACCACAGTAGAACCATCTCACATGCACCCACTGCTGCCACACCTGCACCCCACACCACAGTAGAACCCTGTCACATGCACCCACTGCTGCCACACCTGCACCCCACACCACAGTAGAACCCTCACACATGCACCCACTGCTGCCGCACCTGCACCCCACACCACAGTAGAACCCTCTCACATGCACCCACTGCTGCCACACCTGCACCCCACACCACAGTAGAACCCTCTCACGTGCACCCACTGCTGTCAAACCTGCACCCCACACCACAGTAGAACTCTCTCACGTGCACCCACTGCTGCCTCACCTGCACCCCACACCACAGTAGAACCCTCTCACATGCACCCACTGCTGCCTCACCTGCACCCCACACCACAGTAGAACCCTCACACATGCACCCACTGCTGCCACACCTGCACCCCACACCACAGTAGAACCCTCTCACATGCACCCACTGCTGCCTCACCTGCACCCCACACCACAGTAGAACCCTCTCACATGCACCCACTGCTGCCTCACCTGCACCCCACACCACAGTAGAACCCTCACACATGCACCCACTGCTGCCTCACCTGCACCCCACACCACAGTAGAACCCTCTCACGTGCACCCACTGCTGCCACACCTGCACCCCACACAACAGTAGAACCCTCTCACATGCACCCACTGCTGCCCCACCTGCACCCCACACCACAGTAGAACCCTCTCACATGCACCCACTGCTGCCTCACCTGCACCCCACACCACAGTAGAACCCTCTCACATGCACCCACTTCTGCCACACCTGCACACCACAGTAGAACCCTCTCACATGCACCCACTGCTGCCTCACCTGCACCCCACACCACCGTAGAACCCTCTCACATGCACCCACTGCTGCCACACCTGCACCCCACACCACAGTAGAACCCTCTCACATGCACCCACTGCTGCCTCACCTGCACCCCACACCACAGTAGAACCCTCTCACATGCACCCACTGCTGCCTCACCTGCACCCCACAACACAGTAGAATCCTCTCACATGAACCCACTTCTGCCACACCTGCGCACCACAGTAGAACCCTCTCACATGCACCCACTGCTGCCTCGCCTGCACCCCACACCACAGTAGAACCCTCACACATGCACCCACTGCTGCCACACCTGCACCCCACACCACAGTAGAACCCTCTCACATGCACCCACTGCTGCCACACCTGCACCCCACACCACAGTAGAACTCTCTCACATGCACCCACTGCTGCCACACCTGCACCCCACACCACAGTAGAACCCTCTCACATGCACCCACCACTGCCACACCTGCACCCCACACCACAGTAAAACCCTCTCACGTGCACCCACTGCTGCCACACCTGCACCCCACACCACAGTAGAACCCTCTCACGTGCACCCACTGCTGCCTCACCTGCACCCCACACCACAGTAGAACCCTCACACATGCACCCACTGCTGCCTCACCTGCACCCCACACCACAGTAGAACCCTCTCACGTGCACCCACTGCTGCCACACCTGCACCCCACACCACAGTAGAACCCTCTCACGTGCACTCACTGCTGCCACACCTGCACCCCACACCACAGTAGAACCCTCACACATGCACCCACTGCTGCCACACCTGCACCCCACACCACAGTAGAACCCTCACACATGCACCCACTGCTGCCACACCTGTACCCCACACCACAGTAGAACCCTCTTATATGCACCCACTGCTGCCACACCTGCACCCCACACCACAGTAGAACCCTCACACATGCACCCACTGCTGCCACACCTGTACCCCACACCACAGTAGAACCCTCTTACATGCACCCACTGCTGCCACACCTGCACCCCACACCACAGTAGAACCCTCACACATGCACCCACTGCTGCCACACCTGCACCCCACACCACAGTAGAACCCTCACACATGCACCCACTGCTGCCACACCTGTACCCCACACCACAGTAGAACCCTCTTACATGCACCCACTGCTGCCACACCTGCACCCCACACCACAGTATAACCCGCTCACGTGCACCCACTGCTGCCACACCTGCACCCCACACCACAGTAGAACCCTCTCACGTGCACTCACTGCTGCCAGACCTGCACCCCACACCACACCACAGTAGAACCCTCTCACATGCACCCACTGCTGCCACACCTGCACCCCACACCACAGTAGAACCCTCACACATGCACCCACTGCTGCCACACCTGTACCCCACACCACAGTAGAACCCTCTTACATGCACCCACTGCTGCCACACCTGCACCCCACACCACAGTAGATCCCTCACACATGCACCCACTTCTGCCACACCTGCACCCCACACCACAGTAGAACCCTCTCACATGCACCCACTGCTGCCACACCTGCACCCCACACCACAGTAGAACCCTGTCACATGCACCCACTGCTGCCACACCTGCACCCCACACCACAGTAGAACCCTCACACATGCACCCACTGCTGCCTCACCTGCACCCCACACCACAGTAGAACCCTCACACATGCACCCACTGCTGCCACGCCTGCACCCCACACCACAGTAGAGCCCTCTCACATGCACCCACTGCTGCATCTCCTGCAGCAGCACACCCACACACATCTCCTGTGCATCTGAATTTCTCTGCCCATTCGGGCAAATGACTCTCAACAGACAATTCTGCATCAAACATAGAAAGAGGAATAGGCATGCCAGGATTGTTTTTGTGCAAGCAGGTGCACAACAATATTCCTGCATGCAACACAGGCACTCTTGCACCATGGTGCCAGGGTGCCTGCGTTGGCACTAGGAAGTCAAAAGGGGCGCCAGTGCTGGGTAAAGGGCAGGAGTGCACTGTGTTGCCTTGCATACAGTGCATTCATGCCCCTTTCCTGTCATGAAGTGTGACAAGTTGACTTGCTGCGCTGCACTGCATGACTATGTCCCTATTTTTCATTCAAGGTGGCCAAGAAGAATGTCAATGGTCAAAGCCCACTTATCTGAAACCCCACAGTGACTCTTCACTGGCCATAGGGCTGCCACTGATGTCAAAGGCTCCGGTGATTTCTTGAACCCATGTCCCCTTTTGGCCTAAACGTTTGTGAGTCTTCAGCCTTTTGTATTAACGGGATCTTGTCTGAGGTACTGCGAGAGGCTGCAGTCTTTGAGGCCATCTTGGGTGCGGTTGTATAAAAACCACACTCAGGATTGCAACCTCGATTTTTCTTGAGCAATCCTCTGAAGAACCAGAATGTACTGAATTTTCGGTTGGCGGTTCAGTATTTCAAGAAAAGTCTAGACCAACAGTCCTTTGTCTGAAGAGCGGAAAATCCTGTAAGACAAAATAGGTCAGTGAGTAGTCTAGCTAGATAGAATGCAAATCTACTGAGACGATAATCTGTTAGGCAAAAGCATAACAAGATACTTTCCACTTCAGAGATTTTCTTGAGACAATTTTCGATAGTTTTAAAAATGCAAAAGCCAAGCCTTGATATATGAGTTACTTTATAAGCCAGAAAAAGGTTTAAAACAAGTGTTTGTGAGAGAGATCGCCGTCAACCCAGATGTATGACTGGATAGAGAGAGATTCAGGGTGAAATTTCGATCTAAAGAGAATATACAATTTGAATTTTTATTGTCATCATTTCCAGGATGCCACTCGTTTGGTGCAAGTTGGTAGACGAGCTTCCCGTGTTTTGTCTCCCATTCTCCTATGCTGAACTCATTGCCTCT
Source organism: Lissotriton vulgaris (assembly GCF_964263255.1). Taxonomy (NCBI): domain Eukaryota; kingdom Metazoa; phylum Chordata; class Amphibia; order Caudata; family Salamandridae; genus Lissotriton; species Lissotriton vulgaris. The sequence continues at coordinate 835,875,442 of NC_141689.1, read as the reverse complement.
ATGTAATATTTACAATCCAAATGCAGTGGGCAAAGAAAGGCGGAGTGGAAATCCACTGTGCTCCCGCAGGGCAAGCTCGGGTTAGTGCTTGACCTCAGATTAGACGTGCTTGGTGGCCACTTTGCTCATCCTGGCACTGGCAAAGCTGGCAAGGTGCTGATCATCCTTTGTCCTTGTGTGTATGGTGGATGGAGTAAGATACTGCACTAACAGGATCCAGACTGTGCAGCCGCAACTCCGCCTTGTGGGAATGAGGTGGAGGGAAGAAAGCTGGAAGAGTGATGGACTAGAGAAAGCCAGATATCACTTTGTTATGAAAGATGGACAAGTATGAAGAACCACTACTTCCGGGTAGAAGTATGCTGGCCAGACCAACATAGCCTGTAGTGCACCAACCTTACGTGCTTAGGCAGTCACCACTAAGAAGGGAGATTATAGAGGAAGAAGACAACATGGGGTAACTCTGCATCGGCTTGAACGGGGATGCCATGGGAGCATTAATGCAAGATTCGAATCTCACTGGCAAGCAATAAAAGGAATGGTAGCAATAAGTACAGCAACCTTCTAAAAACGTGCCCTTGATGGCTACTTAACAGAGAAGTCTGTTTAGGTAGAAACATAACCTTTATGGTAGCCACTGCTATGCATTGCTGAGCAAGATGCAGTGTAAAGTGTGGAATATCAGCGTGGCTGCAATGAGTTCAGACCTTTCAAATGGCAAATTGAAAAAACTAGTTCCAGTATTCAGAAACATGTATATTGTGGCCGGTTCCTTGCTAACCTGGATGATGTCGGCAACATCAGGCAGTTAGCAGAACTACAGTATAAGCACCTCTCAACCTCCATACATGTGGCTGCATCATCTGAAAATTGGATGAAGGGCCACTCTACTCTAAGAGAACAGGTTCAGCCTGAGGAGGAGGGAGCTACAGGGCAAGCAGCTACTACTAGGCCTTAAAAATAGTGGTTTAGATTGTCTGCCTCCGGGTCCTGTCGTCCATACTGCTATCACTCTGAAAAGTGGGCCATGTACAACCCCTTCAGTTTTTAACTCTGAGGGGTAGTGATGGTGAGCATTCTCAGGCTTATCCCGGGGTAGGGTTGGGGAGATCGAAATGTATTTTATTTTATTTATTTGAGAGGTTTTACATAGCGCTGGCTGGACCTGTGGGTATCAGAGCACTTTTCATGAGCGTTGATTGTTACAGAGAAGACAGTTGTTCAATAAAATAAAAAACAAACGTCAAGATAATAAGGAAAATATTGTAAATATGCAAAAAAACATAGATTGTTACAGTACAACAGTTTTTCCGCAGGATACAGATAAAGACGTCAGGATAAAAGACAGTTTAAATTAATAAGTGGGAAAAAAAGCTATTTAAATAGGGGCAGGGTTATCAAGAAAAGCTATTTGGCATAGGAGCAGTATACAACTAGCAGGAGATAAATTATATGAGTAAAGGCTATGAAGCAAAACTGTTTTGGTACGATGACAAAAACACAGTATACAGCTCATAGTTGAGTGCAGGGGGGACGTCAAAGTTCGAGGCTGGTTGGCAGGGAAGAAGGAAAAGATTAAACGGCTTGCCGAAGCACTCTGTAAAGTAACGACGTTTTGTACAATGACAATATACAAGCACATTCAAGAACACCAATTTGACAGAAGTGAACAGAGTTCCACAAGATGATTAAATCTTGGAGTCTTTAATGAAGATTACAGCCAGCCGACACGTGTTTCATCGCCTTCGCGATTCCTCAGGGCTGAAACAAACAAATAAGTAGCATATAGCATATTCTTTGAACAGATAAGTTTCCATACCAGACCATGCTGTCTGGTCATTATAGACATACAGTAAATGCTTCCTCCAGCAGTGAACATACAGTGATTTGTTCAGGCTCGTTTTGCTAGTGCCACCACAACACATCCGTGTTGAATAGGGTGTCTATTCCAATTCCAATTTCATTTCTTTGGAAGGAAACCTGATGCGGTTCCAAATAGATTGTGTATCAAGCTACAGAAAGGGAGTAAAAGCGGGATTTAGATATCTGCTCGTTACTTACGAATCCAAAAAGTAAACGTCCACATTCGTATCAGTGCACGTATTTAATCCGCTTACCCGTGTGCGGCGTCTCCAAAGGTAACAGACGAGTGCACCTCTTCCGGGCCCGGTTCCGTGTATGGACACGTGACCGCGTTTCCGCCCACATATAAGCGCGTCACAAACGTGAGGCGTTCCGTCCACTTAGAGTGCATTTGAGAGGAAATAGGTCGGCCATGTTTGAGAGGATAATATATATCTTATCTCTACATGATATATGGGGTTTATTGCTACGATTGCAATTTGTCGTAGAGATAAACACTGTGAAATGGAGATATGCTTTATGTACAGTCGACGCGAATGTGTTACTGCCGATATGTGATCAGTAAATCGCAATATTATCGTTTGAAATACTCTAGTTGATGCACACAGAATTGAGTGTATACCGTCCTTCATAGGGAATTCCAATCATTGTCATAGTGAATTCATGCTCCCCAGTGCAACGTGACATTCAGACTCTAATATTGTGTACCATAGTGCATTGTGCACCGTGATTTAAAAAAAGGGGGTTACCCTCTATGTGTGGATGGCCCAATCATACTGTGACTGCCTATCACAATACAATGAGTACATTATCATAATCCATGTTTAGGTTATTTACATCAGTACTTGTCCGTACGGGAGACTCATCCCAGCGTTGGGAAAGATCTTGATATCAACACATTTCCACATGTATTTCCACATACACAGTTCTGCAATATTACTGATTCTTATGACCATCATAAATAAATGCAACGTAATAGTGTCTATATTCAGTCACCCAAAAAGTATTGCATTTCCTGGTCATAATTCAATCCCAACTCCACAGATTTCAAGCGCATAATCCAGGTCGCTTCAGTGCGTCTTAATCTTAATTCGCGATTCCCACCTCTTAATGCCAGAGGTACCATTTCTATGCCGAAAAATTGGACATTTTTGCTTTTCTGGCCTTGTTGGCAAGAGGCTACGTGTAAGGCCACAGGATATTTGGGGTCACAGTTAACAATGGCTCTCACATGTTCCATCATTCTTTCTTTCAAAGATCTAATCGTGCTCCCCACATATCGTTTACCACATTCACATTCAATAATATAAATGACAAATTTAGTTGTGCAATTGATATTACTTTTGATGTTATAACATACTCCATCAGGGCCCATAAAATTGATTGTTCCGTGTTTCGCCCATTTACACATACTGCAGAATCCGCATTTGTGGAAACCCAGACCACGTTGTGTCAACCAGCCTGCACTCCTAATATCCCGGGGTACTGTGGGACTCAACTTGTTCCGTAACGTGTTCCCTCTTCTGAAGGAGATTTGTGGTTGTTCTGTGATACAGTTAGTCAGAGCTTTTTCGGATTTCAATAAACTCCAGTGTTTGGTTAGACTTTTTCGTAAATCAGAATGGAGTGAATTGAAGTCCGTGACCATTCTTATATGGTCTTTACCATCAGTATTTGGTTTTTGTCTAGTGATTAGAGTGTCTATTCTCTTCACTTTCTTGATTCTCTTCTCAGCTTTTACAATAGAGTTTTTTGCATAGCCCCTGGTTTGAAATCTTTCTTTCATGTTGGTAAGACATCTCCCGAACTCACAGTCCTCACTACAGTTTCTTCTTGCCCGAATAAATTCACCAAATGGTATGGCGTTAATCTGGTGTAGGGGGTGAGAGCTAGAGGCATGCAAAATTGCATTGCATGCTGTTGACTTCCTGAACAGTCTACTGTGCAAGCAATTAGATGAAATATAGAATTCGATGTCTAAGAATTCTATATTCGTTTTGCTCCACTTCATGGTGAAGCTGATTTTCCACGTATTGTCATTTAGATATTGAAAGAAACTCTGTAGTTGCTCCTCTGAGCCTGACCAAATGAGGATGCAATCATCAATATATCGACCCCAAAAAATTATGGAGTCGATATACTGACTACCCTTATCGCCCCAAATTAGATCTGCCTCCAGTGCGCCCATAAACAGGTTCGCAAACGAGGGTGATATTTTTGAGCCCATGGCTACACCTTGCTTTTGTCGGTACCAGTGTTTTTCACACATGAAATAGTTATTTTTGAGGACTAGTTCTATCATAGTGGACAGCATTTCCGTATGTTTCCATAGAGTGGCAGGTCTATTGCCAAGAAATTTATTGATAGCCTGAATACCTAAATCTATGTCAATGCTGGTATATAAGGATACCACATCCATCGTCACAAGAAGAAAATCTTCTTGCCATTCCATGTCTGCTAGAGTGCTCAGAATATGTTTGGAGTCCTGAATATAGGAAGGTAAATTTTTGACTATCGGGCCAAGAAAGAGGTCCGCATATTCTGCTATTCTTTCTGTGGGGCCACCTATGCCAGAAACGATTGGCCTCCCTGGTGGAAAAGGTAGGTTCTTGTGAATCTTAGGCAAAGTGTATAACCATGGGTGTGTCGGTCTGAATACTTTTAAATACAGGTATTCTTCCTCGTTCAGTAACCCCGATTGTTTCCAGTTTAACAAATGGGAGTTAATTTCTATTGTTAAGGGACCAATGGGGTTGTAAGTGAGGCGTTCATAGAAGGAAAAGATTGATAAGTACAGAAGGGGGAGAACAGTTTGGGGAGAAAGGAAGTAACGTCAGAGGGAGATTCAGGAGGGTAGTCAGGAGGGCAGAGGAGTGGAACCAGATTGGTGGAGGCTTGTAAGAGGGGGCAGAGGCGAGGTTATGGACCCCAATATTTGTTGAGAAGGTGCGATTTGAGGTCTTTTTAAAATCTTTTTTAAAGCTGAGGGGGTACAGAGCAAATCCCCGGGGAGAGGATTCCAGATCATTGGGGCATTTTCAGAAAGGACACAAATTGTGTGGATTTCTTTTTTAACAGAGGGGGGACAAGGAGTAGGGCAGTAGTGTTTCTCATCATACTTTTTCGAGTTTGTTCGTAAGGTAGAAAGAGGTTAGTTGGGGAAGAGCTTTGTGTGTTATGCATGCAGTCTTGTAGGAGGCTCTTCCTTTAACAGGTAGCCAATTGAGGGCTTTGAGGGTAGGGGAGATATAGTCAGAATGTTAGCAGTCCGTGATTACCCTGGCAGCTAGGTTGAGCAGGGAACCAAGGGGGACAGGATTTACTTTGGGCAGTCAATTTCAGAGAGAACAAGTGATTGGACAACCCCTTTAAAGTAGTCAGCTGGAATGAAGGGTTTGATTTTTTTAAGATGTCGGAGGGTGAAGAAACCTCCTTTAGCCGATTTTTTTATGAGGTCATTAAGAGTATGTTTGTTGTCAATAGTGAAACCAAGTAATTTTGCTGAGTTTGATAAGGAGAGCGAGCAGTTAAGAGCACTTAGGTCAGAGAGCCAGCTTTGGATGGGGAGCTAGATGCTGTTAGGAGAGAAGAGAATGATTTCTGTTTTTTCGGGGGTTAAGTTTGAGGTGTTTAGAGAGAAAACAGGATTGGATCTCCTTCAAGGAATTGTCAAGATGGAAAACATCCGAGTGGGATCTAATCTTGTAGTAATATTGCGTGTCATCGGCATAAAGGTGGTAGTTAATTTGTGCTTGTTTCAGAATAAGTGTTAAGGGTTCCATAAAGAGTTTAAAGAGAGAGAGGGAGAGAATGGAGCACTGAGGGATTCCTAGGGAGACAGGTGTAGCGTTAGAGTGGCAGTCAAGGATGTTGATTTGCTGTGTTCTGTGTTGGAGATAAGTGGAGAACCATTTGAGGACAAGACCATTAAGGGAAAATCGAGCTTTAAGTGAGTTAAGTAAGGAAGCAAACTTTAGGAAGAAAGGAAGGAAACTTTAATCACTCATTGGTTTAGTAGCTGATTGTCTAACCCAGTGATTGACTTTCAAGAAGATACAAATACCTTTAATGCTCACTAGAACTTAACACTACGCATACAGATGTGAGCATGATGCAATTTACTTTCATGGCACTTAGACTGGTTTAGTGCCTCCCCCTGCTAATGATCCTAATTCTCCCCACTTTAGGGTGCTGATGGTTCTCACCCCGGGTTGGGTATTTAGTGTGATTAGGCTCTTGTGCAGTTTACGCCCATGCTTTACCCTAACCATACAGTCTTAAACAGTTCCCAACAAAGCACGTCATCGGAGCAGGCACATCTTTGGTAGCTGCTTTGTGCCTCTGGGGCTGCTCAGTCACATAACTTGGAGCAGAGTGTGAGCCTGCAGTCTTCCTCTGCCTCCTCAGCAGTCATATCAGGCAATGGGGCTGTGTTTAGGGGCAGCTGCGTAGGAAAGAACTGGATTCTCTTCACAACTGGTGAGGTTGTTTCAGGTCCAGATCAGTGAAGCTTATCACGGCTAGGCTTGAGCAGGCGTGGAGGCCTCTCACAAGCCTTTCAGGTCTTATTGTGGGAGAAGGCCTCAGGCATGCAGTAGTCTTGGTCATGGTGTGACGCAGGCAGGTGCAGTGGCTAATGCCACACCTCATCCATAATTCAGGTAAAGCTCAGATCACACCACAATCTGCAGCAGTTCAAGTACAGTAGCAATGATCACACTGCACTTCTTGTTCAGTCAGATTAACTCAGGCTGCATCACAATAGTCACGATTCCCACACGAAACTGCATCTGAGAGAGTGAGGTCCACTGAAACCAGTGCACTCAGATCTCTCTCGCATGTCCTTCTATTCCGCTGACCCTCTGGACGGGATCATGCTGAATCGTGGTCGTCTTGGATATTCTTTCACAGAACAACATGTTTCTTGGTCATAGAGAGTATGGGACTCGGACCAAAAGTGGGTCAGTGAGTCCCACTTTTATACAATCAAAGCAAACAGAGATGAAGCCAGTGGTGGTTCCTCTGCTAAGGCGGAGGAGCATTGCCACACTGCTTTTCAGCAGGGTAAAAAATTAAAAATAAAATGATAATAATGTTATCATTTTATTTTTCCCTGCTGAAGCAGTTTTGCAGGGTGGGGTGGGCGGGCTGGGCTGCTGTGCTCACAGAGTAGGAGGCAGAGTGGTTAGCATACTCTGTCAGTGCACATGATGCTTTGGCCGGCCATCTTGGGCCAACCAAACAGTTATGAGACTTTGCATGTTCTCCACTGGCTGTAATGCACAGCCTGGGTGGAGAACATGCACAGGATCCACAACCTATTTGAGAGCCGAACCATAATGCTCAGGCCAATCACAATGCTGAATTGAAGCGTTTTGATTGGCTTGAGGGAGCCTGTGTGGTTCCTGCTTCCATCCGGCCGGAAGAGATGCAGAGAGACAACGGAGAAGAGACACGGTTAAAAGGTAAGTGTATTTTTTCCCCTTACTCCCCCCTTACGCCCCGCCACCCTGAACCGTGCTAGCCGCCTCTGGGTGAATCTACGGTCTGCATTTTCATAACCGGGTGGCATTCCTTTTCAAGGCCCTCTTTAGGCTATGAGACAAAAGAGCATTTTTTTAGAATGATTACCCTCACAGCAAGGTAGTGTCCAGCCAGGAGTACCCACAGCAGAGGCACACTCAGCACCACAGTGTCATCAGCCACAATGAAGAGCCATCAGGAGAGTGGAAAAAGGCTAGCCTCACTTAAGGGGTGCTAGTTACCTTGAGCGCAGAGGTCAAAATCCCCCCCTTCACCCCTACCATCTAACAAACAAAAGTGCTACAAGAGGACTAATCAGCAGCTCTTCTCAACAAAAAGACTGACAGCATTTTTAAAGGAGCTTTGTCATCTATTTTCCCACTTCAGTATCTAGGCCTCCTCACACTAGCTTCAGGAATGTCAGCAATACACTTCCATTCTGTAGGAAAAAATTGTTACTTCCATTTTGTGCACATGGCCAGGCTTGAGGTATTCAAAATGTACCCCAAAGGTAAGCATGGGCGAATTTTGCGAATCTCGCGTTCGCGAATTTTGCGGATTCGCGCGGGTTTCTGCCAGTTTGCGAGGGTTTTGTACAATTTCGCAAACGCGAACTTACCTGTCGGGTCGCAAGTTTTGCGAACTTGTTGTTTCTACGTGTCCAGCCTGTTTGGGACACTCTTCTTCATCACTGCCACTCTCTGTCACCACTGCCACTCTCTGACTACTCATGCCACCCTCTGGCCCACCCATGCCACCCACTGTTTCATCACAGCACCCTCTGGTTGTCCAGTGTACATTATTGTGGCAAAGCAAAGCACACCTTCCCTGCCTCAAGTGACCTGAATTAATTTGGGGCTGATTAATGTGTCACAGAATATTTTTTTAGCTGGCACCTGCTTCCTTAGTGCTTCCTGATTAGTGATCTTTTGCACTTGCTAAGTGCTTTCATTGTTGCAAAATTAGTTACAACACCTGCCCAGCCCCAACTGACAATAATGAATTAGGGGCTGATTAATGGATTTTAACTTCCAGCCTGGCTCCTGCTTGTCTCCCTTAGCTGTAATTCAGGACCTTTGTGGCATATGTGTAACTATTCTGAGGTTCAGAGCAGGGTCACATAATAGTTGCAACTGGCAACTGAACTTTGGAGGGGCCCCTCAGGAAGCACTACAGGAAATGGCTACTAATGATGAGCCTGAACTTTTGAACCTGGTAAGTAGTTTCAGTTTTGCTAAGATCGTATTTCTGCAATTTAGCACTTACTCGCGGGGTGCGAAGTTGTACTGGCAAGCCGCGAACAGTGCGAGCAAGCCATAAAATCCGCTGCTCGCGGATTTGTGGATTTTGCGGGAAATTCGCGAATTTCGCGGATTGCGAATTTACCGAAAATCCGCAAAATCCGCGAGCGTAACGGATTTTCCGCCCATGCTTACCCAAAGGTCTACATTACTCTGGTTCACTCATACAGGCGGACACGCTTGAGGCAACCAAAGGGTAACCGACACAGACATCAGTACGCTTTGTACTCTCGTAGAATCCCCAACCTCAGGTCCGCAATTCAGCTGCCTGAAACTACAAAAACAGCTGCCCAACCCGACGAGCAGCGGACGCACTTGAGCCAACCAAAGGGTAACCGACACAGACCTGACGCGCAGTGGGTGCGCCTACGGCAAGTCCGTCTGCACCTGTCCGTGCCTGGATTAACCATGGGCGGATAATCCGTTTCGCTCGCGGATTTTGCGGATTTTCGGTAAATTCGCAATCCGCGAGATCCGCGAATCTCCCGCAAAATCTGCAAATCCGCGAGCAGCGGATTTTATGGCTTGCTCGCACTGTTCGCGGCTTGCCAGTACAACTTCGCACCCCGCGAGTAAGTGCTACTCGCGGGGTGGCATGAGTAGTCAGAGAGTGGCAGTGGTGACAGAGAGTGGCAGTGATGAAGAAGAGTGTCCCAAACAGGCTGGACACGTAGAAACAACAAGTTCGCAAAACTTGCGACCCGACAGGTAAGTTCGCAAATTGCGAAATTGTAAAAACCCTCGCGAACTGGCAGAAACACGCGCGAACACAAAAAAAAAAATCCGCAAATTCGCGGGAATTCGCGGATTTTGCGGATTGCGAGTTCGCAAATCCGCAAAATTCGCGAACGCGAGATTCGCAAAATTCGCCCATGCTTAGCCTGGATGTTGCCAGGAGCCAGAACCCCTGCCAGTTTGCTCACAGATCAGACTATAAAGATGGCCGCCCGACTTAGTTACTCCAGCCTTGATCTCGTAAAAATCAGAGAAAGTCAATGTCTGCCTAAACTGTCTATCATCAACACATGCACTATTCCGATAGAGGCTGAAGGTCCTTTCGCCTGTAGAACCCTTGGCTACCAATGCTCGACACCCACACTACCCAGTAGCGGCTTAACAGCAGATGGTTCAGGAATCAGCTACTTGCACTGCTCTGATAATGAAGAAAGTACGTACACAACATACCACCCTCGTAAATGTAGGAAAGAAGTGTTTTCTGGCAAATGTTAGATCACTTCCCAAACATGCTGTTAATGTTTGGGATATGCTCTCCTCCTCCCTTCCCCACATCGGGTTTTTAACTGAAACCTGGACTAAACCATCCACCAATCCGGCCATAACACTTGCGCTTCCTGATATACAAAAACTGGAAAGACCTTGCTGGACAGGGGAGGGATAGTCGTCATTTATAAAGATTCCATTAAAGTCTTCATCTTAGATCAATTAAGCAATGATAAATTAGAAACCCTGGGGGCATATTACCAACAAAGTGGGGAAGAGAGGTGTTAGCTGCCTTGGCTTAACGACTCTCTTCGCCACTTTGGAAACGCTAGGCTGCACCATATTACCAAGGATATAGGGCAGCCTAGCGTTTCCTCCTGTGATGGTGATAAGTTTTACAACTTAACGCCAGTGCAGGCAGGGAAGGTTTGTTTATGTGCAGGAAGGTAATCCTTCCTACACATAAACAAATCTTAACTGCCATTTTGTAACTTACATGTGTGCTGCTTCATGCAGCAAACATGTAAGTTACAAATTGTCATTTTTAAAAAGAGGTTTGTTTATGTACAGAAAGGGACCCCTTGCTTGTACATAAACAAACCTTGGCGTTTTGCTTTTTCCATGTGTGCTGCAAAAGGCAGCCCACATGGAAAAAGCAAAAACGAGGAGAAGTGAAGCATTTCTCCTCGTTTCGCCACCTTAAGAACGGGTCTTTCCTGTTCTTAAATTCAGCGCTGCCACCTATTATCGCCTCTCTTGATAATAGGTGGCAGCATTGAAGTGAATGGGTGTTGCGGTGGAACGCCCACCGCAATACCCACTGCACGCCCCCTTTCACGATGAGTTTATCGTGAAAGGGCCCCTATTACCAAGGCAGTGCTAAGTCATTTAACGTGGCTTTAAACCACGTTAATTGACTTAACGCTGCCTTAATAATAGGGTGATGCAAATATCGCAGCGTTATCGGCAGAAAAGTGCCGATGACGCAGCGATAAGGGGCTTGATAATATGCCTCCTGGTGTTTAGTGTCAAACTGCATGCACAACTTAGCTGGAAAGGAGCTTTGGTATACCGTCCCCGGGACCACTACTTAATACTACCACCCAACTCATGGACCTGATTTCTCCCCATATCATTGCGACAAAAAATGTCCTGCTTCTCGTGATTTCAACTTGCACAGCAAAAATCTGGATAACCCTGACGCTTCCTCACTCTTGACAGACCTGTCCATGCTTGGGCTAACCAAAATCAACCATGAACCCTCTCATGTGGCAGGGTACACGCTTGATTTAATCCTTACCAACTCACCCAACATTGTCGGTGAAAAAACACACCCTCTCACATGGTCTGACCACTCTAAGTTTGAGTTCCGAATTACTGGTCCTAAGGAACCCACAGCCCCAAGAAACAAATTAACGCCCACTCTCTTGCAAGACACTTTTGCTCCACCACAGCACTAAAAGCTTAGCTGCTTTTAAGAAAAGCCTGCAATCTACCATCGACACCTTGTTTCCTATGAAATCATCTCACACGGCTACTAAATACCTTCAGGTACATTGGTATTCATCCACACTTCAGTACGAAAAAAGTAACTGCAAAACACTAGAATCTCGCTGGTGCCTTACACATGACCCACTTGACAAAGAAAGATTTAAATCTACTTTTTCAGAATATCCCGAAAACTTGAAAATTGCCCGGAAAGTATACATCGCTCGCCAACTCGAACAAGCAGATAACTCCCTGAAAGTACTATTTCAGGTCCTAAGATCGTTAACTAACCCCAAGGCATGCAACCCGGAAGTGGCCCCATCCCAGACACTCTGTGACAACATCGCAGAACATCTAACTCTGAAAATAGATACAATTTACAACAAGATAACGGAGACCAATTGCTCTCATGTAAGTCACATATCCAAACCCCCTATCACGACCCCGGCACCTTCACACTAGAGAAATTTCCACAGCTCCTCTTGCAGGTGACCGAATCAGTACTAAAAAGGGTCAAATCAGGCTTCCCTTTAGACCTGATTCAAGCCAAGACCAACAATCTGCTCGCTAAGCAATTTGCAGCCCCAATCTGTTCCATACTAAACCGCTCCTTGAAGGAAGGCAAGCTCCCGAAGGAATGGAAAGCAGCACAGATTCTTCCCATTAGGAAAAATCCCAAATCCCCTCAGAAGCGGTCTCTAACTACTGCCCCATTTCCTAACTCGCCTTTTGTAGTAAGCTTTTTGAAAAGCATATAAACAAGCACCTGTCATTTATTGAATCCTCTAACTGCCTTGATCCCTGACAATCAGGATTCAGATCTAAACATAGCAATGAGTCTGCATTGGTGACAGTCACAGATAACATCCAAATGGTAGCAGACAAAGGTCAGGCAGTGCTCCTGATACTGCTTGACCTGTATGCAGCATTCAACACCATCTTCCACCAGACCCTGCTTAGGAGACTCAGAGACATAGGGATCCAGGGGCAAGGGTTAAAATGGTTGACTGATTTTCCAGCAGAAAGAACCCAGTCCATCAATCTGGGCTCCTTCAAATCCCAGACCACTAGTGTAACCAAAGGCGTACCCCAGGGCTCATGCCTGAGCCCCACCCTATTCAATGTATATGTCACCCCGCTAGCTGGTCTATTAAGGGAACTAGGTTTTGCTCCTATCTCCTACCCCAATGACACCCAACTGCTTCTCTCCTTTGATAAAAATAGCACTAACATTCAGACCACCTTTTTGGAAGGTATGAAAGCTATCACTGATTGAATGGCGAACAACTTCCTGCAGCTGAATGGAGGCAAAACCGAAATTATGTTATTTGGAGAAGCAGAAGTAAGGCGGAACTGGGCCCGGCTCCTGCCCCAAAATGTGTGGTAAAGAACCTAGGTGTTTGAATTGATCTAAAACTCACTTTAAAAGAGCATGCCACCACTACAGCGGGGGCCTGCTTCCATACACTGAGCCTCCTTCACGGAGTCTTCCCTCTTCTACTAATGTCTACATGAAAAACCCTGATGCAAGCATTGGTCCTAAGCCGCCTGTACTACTGCAATGCCTTGCTGATTTCAGCCAAGGAATCCTCCCTGAACAAATTGCAGGTAGTCCAGAATCCGTTCTCCACCTAGAACCGCCTCCCTCCCCCTACTTAAAAAGGTACACTGGCTACCCATCTGTAAAAGGATCAAATTTAAGATCTGCTGCCTGGTCTTTAAATCCATAAACAACTTGGGACCACGAAATCTGACAGATAAGCTTGTCAGATACATACCCACGAGGACCCTTCGTTCTGGAGACAAGGATCTTCTCTGAATTCCCCGCATACAAAAAGCTTGGATGGGGGGGTAAAGCTTTATCCTATCTGGGTCCACTGTATTGGAACCAACTGCCCACCCAACTACGGCTTAGCTCTAATTATCTAGTCTTCAGAAAGCGGCTAAAAACCACACTTTGGCGTGATAATAATGAATATTACATAAAAACAGGGCTGATTGCATTTAAACACTGTTAGAACTGGGATTTCTGGTTGGCCAAGGCTTGCGCCAAAGCCAGGCAGAAACTACCACTCTAGTCAGGGCAAGGGAGTTACACGCCAAAGATAACCCCTGCTCACCCCCTTGGTAGCTTGGCACGAGCAGACAGGCTTATGTGTAAAGCATAAGGCAATGTGTAAAGCATTTGCGCACGCACACAGCAACAACATCCCAGGCACACTACAAAAGGAACTCCACACGAGGTTATATAAAAATAACTTCTATATTCTCCAAAACACATCAGATAGTAATCACACAATATACATTGTGCCAACGGGCATGGGCAATCTTCACAAGGGATTATTTACACAGGAAAGGGCCACGTGGGCCACTGTCAGGATCTTCACTTAGTAGAAACTGTAGCACCAAGTAACAATTGTGGAACACAACCAGTAACCACTGGTAAAAGGTAGGTACACACCACGCAATACTTATCACCATAGGCATAGATCACGCAGGGACACATAAACTCACTAGTATAAACTATACTAGGCAAAAAAACCTCCTAAGCATATAAACATATGTAGAGGTATCACAGGCATAAAGGCATTGCACATTACGCATAAATCACATTAGGCCTAACCAGTATAAATACAGTAGGCAATCTCCTCACTAGTCTAAACACATTAGACCCTATCTCCTAAGTATAACTCACATTTAGGGGCGCAAAGCATAGAGTGAAGTACCATCTCACTAGCATAACCACATGGAATGCTACATAACCTCATAATCATAAACCACAGTTTAGAGGTAAAAAACACAGGGTGCGCAAAACATACTGTAAACAATACATTTCCTAGCACCACATCACTCTAGCCCATAAATCACATTAGGCAATTATCATCACAAACATAGTAGGTAACCACATTAAGCAAAAATCACATTAGGGCCTTGCGCCCTTTCCACATACCAACCCCCTGGCCAACTCGCCATCTCAAGAAGGGACTCAAATGCCCTGTGTCCAGGATGTCAAGGCGCGCTGGCCAGTCAGGGGTGCGCCATCTGCGCAAACCTAAACGTCGCAGCTGCCCATTACTTGCTGGGCAGCTGGGAACAATAACAGGGCTTAAACGCTGTAGCTGGCACTAAGTGGTGTGCAGTGTGGACGGCCAAGGTAGGGGCGAAGGGAGTGCGTCTCACTCCTAAATTCACAAAGACATGTCCTCCTAAAAGAAAGTTCCTAAACGGTGCAGCTGCCCACTACTTGCTGGATAGCTGTAAATACAAAACTGCGGCATGGGCCCTCAATGGCCCATAGGAACAAAACTGCCCCAAATGCTGGAGCCCTCTGGCTCTGAAAATAAATGCTGCGCATTTTGGAGCCCTCCGGGCTCTGGAATAAACGGTGCACCGCGTTGGAGCCCTCTAGGCTCTTACTACACGCATGCCCCCTAGAACTGGGGCCCTCAGGGGCAAGAACACGGGCCCCTTTGGCCCTCGGGACCCCTGCTGGGGCCCTTTAAATAATTGTGGCCAGCGTTGCAGCCCTCGGGCTCGGGAAAAGACTAGTGAAATGTTGGGGCAGCCCACCGCTATCCGGGGCCACCCTAAATGCCCCCTGCCACTGGGAACAGCTTAGGGGTGGTGAAGCCATCTGGCTCTAAATCAACTGCGCCCCAGGAGCCCACTGGCCCCAGACGTTGGAGCTCTCAGGCTCTGAACTAGTAAGCATGCCCCCATAAATGTGGAAAGACCACGGGCCCCCAAACACTGGAAAAAGTGCCCACCATGGGCGGCACGGGCCCACGGGGGCCTTCTACATTATGTTGCCAAGTTGGAGCGGCCCACTGCCAGACGGGGCCGCTCAAGACTCGGGGGGCCTCGCACTGTGACCAGCAATAATCACCGTCTGCCCCCCTGTGCCGTAGTGGACACGGACAGAAAAAAAACAACAATGGGGGCAGGTGCGGCCAGCACGGGCCCTTCTGGGCCCCCTCCAAGAATTAGAGGCCCGTTCGGTGGAGCGCCCGCAGCAGCGGGTCCGCTCCGCAAGACAGCAAACAGGAGACATCCTCAGCCCTCTCTTACCGGCTAATTCTGCGGCATCTCTACTGCGGTCTCTGGCTTTGCCCAGTCGGTGCAGGGACTCCGGCCGGGAGGGAGCTTGTACAGCTCTCGTGTTTCACATGTGGCGGGGGTAGGCACCGGCAATGTGCCTCGTGCCCCCTCCGCCATCGCTACCTCCAATGTGGCACCCTGCGGGCTTTTCTCCCTGCCGCGGCAGGGTGCGCGGGACTTCCTTCTAGAAACTGGAAGTCCCGCCCGCCGTCGGGCGTATTGCTGCCTGACTTCCGCCCTGCCCGGGACTCGGGCCGCCGCAGTGATTCTCTTTGCACAAAATGAGGGATGGGCACCCTCGAGATTAAAAATAAAGTTAGTGTGTGGGGTGGGCACCTGCTAGGATGCTAAAAAGCGGGGTGGGCACCCGCAGTCACCACCACGCCAAAACGAAGACGCAGGGTAGGCACCTGCGCACTCAACACCAGCCAGCGGCCATCAAGCATGGTGGGCACCTGCCACTAAATATCCCAATAAGCGGAGTGGGCACCCGCAAGGTCGGTGCCACGGGTGAATCCCCACGCTGGAGGTTCCCTTCCAAAGGGGGGCAATAAGGAGAAGGAGCACAGCGCTCCCAGGGAGTAAAAAGATGGCTCCCAAAGTCTCTGCAAGGTCCAGTAAATAGCAAGCAAGGTCAAAGGGTCTTAGCAGAAGTCCTTCAGGCATCCAGGGGCTGTGCAGGGCCCAGGGAGGCAAGCCTTCCCCTGGGCCCCAGCAGCCGCATGCCCCTGGTAGTTTCAAGTTAGGAAACAAGAACATTTTCATGGGGGAAGGTCTCCAGATAAGGTGCAAGCACTGTCTTCCAATCCTGTCCCCTCCCCAAGATGTTAAGATCCTCTGATCCTTTCAAGGCATGGCCAGTTTCAAATGATGCCTGCCACTTTTTATTTAACAAAGATGGAAATCTAGCACATGGATACTGTATGCATTAGGACCCTTGAGGTTCTACTCTGAACAGGAACTATGTGATAAGCGAGGGAGGTGTTAGAGTGTGGTTCTGGGTAGTATTACATGAAGTACAGTGCATGAATGCATGTTGGAGCACAAAGAGAAGTTCAACCCTAGCTCCTGTGTGTGGCATAATCTATTTATATGGTGCAGGGCTGGGGAAATACTACACAAGTCTGCATGAACATCAGAAGGGCAACTTTGCAGATATGGCCAGGGAAAATCAGAATGCTTCACGACAGAACCTTAGGTCAGGCCTGCACATGTGTTTCTGTGGTCAGGGTCATGAGGTCCTCTGTTGCACTACATAGACATGTGGTTTCTCACTGCTGTTAGGTTGCCCTCTTATAGGAATGCATTGCGGATTCCCTGATATGTGCTTCAGTGGCAATTCCTGATCTGAGAGGGGTAGTGTGATCAAGTGTGGTATGTTTTGAATAGTAGCGATAAATCCTGCTTATTGGCGATAGCAGATTTATTATTACTATTTTAGAAATGCCACTTTTAGAAGTAGTAGGCATTTCTGTGTGCTATGTGTCTTTTTGTCTGCCTGTTGTGTATTGACCGTCTGGTTCTGACTGACAGGGCCAGATGGGATGTGCATTCACTCCAGCAAGTCCCTAGGGGGTTGAGTTGTGAGCTGCCCTACCTGGGTGACTCGGCGCTTGGCTTTATAGACCGAGGCTGAATTTAGAGTTTCCCCTGGCACCTGAATAGGACTGGTCTGCATTTGAAGTGGGGGGAGGAGTAGCACCTGCACCTGAATAGAGCTGTGCCTGCCTTCCACAATGATGGCTCCACCCCTCTATGGTGTGTCTGGGGCCAAGGCTTACCCTAACGATGGAGGTTCTTGTGCAGTTGAAAAGATATTTTAAAGTGCCCCCCAGAACTGATTTGGGCTGGGCTCAGAGCCCTGTGCCAGGAGGAAGAACAAAGACATTGCTACTATAAGTACTCGGGCTATGACCCCATGTCGAAATACACTGAAAATATTGAGTTTTAAATATCGAGTTACATTAATATCGGATTAAAAATATAGAATGGACACAATATCGAATGGACAGAATATAGACTACAAAAATATTGAATAGAATAGCATTAATATCGAATTCAAAATATAGAATGGACAAAATATTGAATGGACAGAATATAGACAACAAAAATATAGAATGGACAGAATATAGACATAGGTAAGTAAGTTAATATCAATTTTTTAAAGTGATTTTTATGTTACTATATATGTGAAAAGTGTATTTATTTTATGATTTATTTTAATTAATGTTATGGTATTTAATTTTTGCGTAATATAATTCTGTAGTGGGTTGTGGGTTTATAGGGGAATAGGGTGGGAAGTAATTTAATCATAATTAATTAAATATGTTAATTTATTTATTGGTATTTATTTAGAATTAATTAAATATTAATTGGCAATGAATTAAAATATAATTGCTAATTCATTTTAATTAATTGATTGATTGATAAATATGTTAATTATATTAATGTATTTTCTGTAGCGGGTTGTGGGTTTATAGGGGAATAGGTTGGGAAGTAATTTAATTATAATTAAATATGTCAATTTATTGGTATTTATTTAGAATTATTGTTAATTAATTATTAATTGGTAATTAATTAAAATATAATTGGTAATTAATTTTAATTAATTGATTGATTGATAATTATGTTAATTTTATTAATGTATTTTCTGTAGCGGGTTGTGGGTTTATAGGGGAATAGGGTGGGAAGTAATTGAATTATAATTAATTAAATATGTTAATTTATTTATTGGTATTTATTTTGAATTAATTGTTAATTAATGCATTTTCTGTAGCGGGTTTTGGGTTGATAGGGGAATAGGGTGGGAAGTAATTGAATTATAAATAATGACATTTTTAAATGTATTTCTTGGTTATTTTTGTTGGAATTTTTTATTATTTTTTCATTGTTAATTAATTTATTGTTAATTGGTAAATAGTTTGTATTAGTAGGTAATTTTTTTAAATAATTTTGATTGATTAGTTAATATATTATATAAAATTGTTAATTATTTTGAATTATTTGTAATTGGTATAAATATTTAATTTAATTTATTTTGATTCATATATGAAGTATTTACTTTCCCTACTGTTGCACTCTCTGGAGTGGGAATAGTAATTTTTACTCTCCCGCTATCCAATGTTTTCTCTACTGTTGCACTCACTGGAGGGGGAATAGTAAGTTTTTACCCCTACGCTATCCAACCCTTTCCCTACTGTTGCACTCTCTGGAGTGGGAATAGTAATTTTTACCCTCTCGCTATCCAACGCTTTCCCTACTGTTGCACTCACTGGAGTGGGAATAGTAATTTTTACTCTCCCGCTATCCAACGTTTTCTCTACTGTTGCACTTACTGGAGTGGGAATAGTAATTTTTACCCCTACGCTATTCAACGCTTTCCTTACTGTTGCACTCTCTGGAGTGGGAATAGTAATTTTTACTCTCCTGCTATCCAACGCTTTCCCTACAGTTGCACTCATTGGAGTGGGAATAGTACTTTTTACCCCTACGCTATCCAATGCTTCCCCTACTGTTGCACTCATTGGAGTGGGAATAGTAATTTTTACTTTCCCGCTATCCAACGCTTTTCCTACTGTTGCACTCATTGGAGTCGGAATAGTAATTTTTATCCCTACGCTATCCAATGCTTTCCCTACTGTTGCACTCATTGGAGTGGGAATAGTAATTTGTACCTCTGTGCTATCCAACGCTTTCCGTACAGTTGCACTCTCTGGAGTGGGAATAGTAATTTTTACCCTCCCGCTATCCAACGCTTTCCCTACTGTTGCACTCACTGGAGTGGGAATAGTAATTTTGACCCCTACTCTATCCAACGCTTTCCCTAGTGTTGCACTCTCTGGAGTGGGAATAATATTTTGTACCCCTACTCTATCCAACGCTTTCCCTACTGTTGCACTCACTGGAGTGGGAATAGTAATTTTTACCCCTACGCTATCCAATGCTTTCCCTACTGTTGCACTCAGTGGAGTGGGAATAGTAATTTTTACTCTCCCGCTTTCCAACGCTTTCCCTACTGTTGCACTCACTGGAGTGGGAATAGTAATTTGCATCTCTATGCTATCCAACGCTCTCCCTACTGTTGCACTCACTGGAGTGGGAATAGTAATTTTTACCCCTACGCTATCCAACGCTTTCCTTACTGTTGCACTCTCTGGAGTGAGAATAGTAATTTTTACCCCTACGCTATCCAATGTTTTCTCTACTGTTGCACTCACTGGAGTGGTGATAGTAAATTTAACCCTCTCGCTATCCTGCGGTAAAAATATTGTATATGTTCCTTTAATATTATATTTATATATATATATATATATATATATATGTTCCAACGTCCGCTCGTCAAACGCTGACAGTGGCCCCTCGGGAAGTGGCACCAATGCTGGCCGAGCACGCCGGTAATTCAATTTCCAAAAGTTCCAAAGTAACGGTGCTCTCAGTCAGCAAATCCACACAACACCTCACAAGACTCCAAGGGTGTTTATTTAAACCAACAACATGTTTCGGCTGCGGACAGCCTTGATCATGTTAGTTTCAAAGTGCACAGTTTCCGGTAAATAATGCCAAATTTCATCGCCATAGAAACAGGACTTGGTAGCTACCAAGTCCTGTTTCTATGGCGATGAAATATGTCATTATTTGGCAAATTTGGTGTGTGAGAAAGTGTGCCATTAAATGAAATTTACAAAGTCAAAACAAAGATAGGACTACGTATTCGTATACAAAATAGTGTCGGCCATCTTGTAATGGTGTTATATACATGATAATTATGTGACTAGTTCATCAACATAAAAATTTAAAGATGAGCTTTACAACCATTAATAACTGTACAATGAAGGTAACATTATTGTTACGGCATGCCATTTCAGTCTAGCAGTAAGTCTCGGGGAGATTATTCTTACGCTAGAAACAGGTAAAGTCTCCTCATACTTATAGTATACTTTTCATTGACAAGTGTCCTGAAGAGTAAGGAAAACACACCTATGGTGATCAGATGTATACACTTATACACCTAATCAGTAAAGCTTTCAACCATAAAGAGGCATCCGCCACAGTAAACGGAAAGTCAGTAACAAATTAAGATACAGCAACTGTATACCCCTACACAGTGGCTAGAAAGTAAATCTGAAATATATATGGGCCTCTTGCAGCAAAGGCATCTAAATAAATACAAAGTCCATGAAACTAATTTATGCTGCGTAGTCTCTCATTAAATCTGAGATACAAGCTGGGTACGTAGGATCCGTACTCAGAAGGATTGTTGACAAGTGTCCATGCAAGCAAGTCATGATAGGTGTGTTCAAAATGATGCTCATCCATCAGAAGTGTCATCATTCATACCCGTACCAAAAGACATAGTCCTATTTGAAAAAGTGACTTCAGTGATGTCATCGGGTGCAAACAAAAGAGTGGGTGACTGACTGTGAATTGGTGCCTAAAAGTTGAGATGGTGAAATCGGAACAAGTGCCAGAGACAGAGGTGTCCGCTTGAGGAATCCATTCATACTGGGTGACCCTGCCTGTACACCTGTAAATAAAATACATAAAGAAATTTATGTTAAAATTGTATACCAGCACACATGAAAAAACATGTAAAAAGATGCAAGTAGAATAAAATCACTTTCGAAAATCGATCAAAAGTTCAACAGATACGATCAATCAATTGTAAGGGGCACAGTCAATATAATCCACAGAAGGACTCAAGTAGGTCCTTACGAGTCCTCCCTGAGGTGTATTTCCAGCTCTTCATCACAGTTAAGGCCCCCAGGATGTTTGCTTTGAAAATTAATGATGTGTTTCGATTCATGTTGTCTAAGGGATAGTAATCTATCTCCACCCCTGGGACTCACATGAACCTGTTCAATGAGCATATAACTTAACAGGTTTGCATCAGAATAGTGTTTCTCCCTGAAGTGACGTGCTACTGGATATTTCGGGTCTTGGTTGGTTATGGCCCTTCGATGTTCCAGTATCCTTTTCTTAGCACTGCACTTGGTACTCCCTATATACCACAGGTGACAGGGGCATTCAATCACGTACACAACAAAACTGGTACTGCAAGTGAGGAATTGAGTTATTTTTTTCCTGACTCCATTGTACACCAACTCATTCTTAAAGACACTGTTACTGCAGGCCTTGCAGTGGCTGCAGGGATAGAAGCCCTGTAGGCCATGTTCAGTAGTGTCTTTGTATTGAGTAACGTCATTTCTAGTTACCAGATCCCTGATATTAAGATTGCGCCTGTAAGTTATGCTCGGCCGTTCCTTGACCACACTGCCTATGATGTTATCATGTCTCAAAATATCCCAGTGTTTGGCAATGACCCTCTTGACACCCTCAGATTTAGCATTGTAAGTGAGTATCAATCTGGTGGTGTCATCGGTTTCTTCCAGTACAGGCTCAACATTCTCCAAGGTTACTTTCCTGTCTACCTTTTCAGCTCTAGCAATAGCTCGCTTAATGACCCAGTTGGGATACCCCCTTTCTCTGAACCATGGAAGATAAACTAAAAAAATTGGAAAAACTACGACGCACGGAAATTTCAAAATGATGGGAAGCAACTTCCCTACAAAACTACGTGGATCAATCTATGGTACCAAGAGGCTTGAGAATCTTTATTACTCCCACATATGAGTCACCAAACCCTAACATGCTACAAGACTGGTCTAATAACTCTGCCAAAAGTTCTAAAGCTATGATGGAGATTCTCATAAAATATGCGTGGGAAGACAGAGAAGAATTACTAAAACAAATCAAAAGTATAATGGATGATCTAACAACGTCCGTGGATGATTCCACTATGAAAAAACTGATGGAACAAATGAAAGAACGATTAAATAAACATGAGGAAGATATCAAACTAAGAAAACAACACAAAATGAATAGAGACTATGCTGACTATGAAAGTGGACGGATCCTCACTTTCAGTAAAAAGTATGACCATTTGTATCGAGAGGAGTTGAATGAACAAGCAGGGGCAGCTGCTTCCAACATTTCTATGGAAATTCCAGTTATTAGTGATACAGACTCGGAGGCCTCCCTAGAACAAACAACAGGGGCAGATCGAGTACCCAAGCAAGTGAATTTTTTAAACGAATTCCGAGTGATGCAAAAAGACAGACAAAAAATGAGAACAGACACCCCACAGAAAACCAGAGGGAGGGGTCGAGGCCGTGGCAGAGGCCAGTCAATGAATCAACAACAGGAAAGAAAAAACGAAGAAACCGCAAAAAAAGACTACAACAGCGCTGGGAATCAAGACAAAGGAAAGGGAGCCATGGGAAAACGCGTCACTCGCTCCAACAAGCCAAAATAATGGATACAGAAATGGTAAATCGTACTGTTGTGAATCTTTCTCAAAGACATCTGAGTGAACTTGAAAAACGTACTTTATGTTTAGGTCTCTCCTTTTGTCCTACTGCATATTTTAATTTTACTGAGACTCACATAGACTTATTCAGATTTGTACGCAAAATCAAATTGAAAAAATGGTACAATGACTTTAATGTGGGAGATGTGGATAGTCTCCTTGCCATTGCCCAATTGGATACGTCAGTGGATAATGGTAATGAGCTGACCACATCAGCGAACACTCTCAGAGAAGCGGGTTTTGAGGTTGGAGCGGCTGCTAACACCAACTTTAAAACAAAATCCACTTTCATGCCTACTCTTCCCCATGACAATATAGATACTTTCCACGAATGCGCTGTGAAGGATCTATTGAAATTGAGATCGAAACAGGGAGATATGACTAAGCGTAAAAATAACCTGCCCAATAATTTGACTCCCAAACAGAGAAATGTTTTGAAATCTTTGAAAGAAGACTCGTCCATTGTCATACGCCCCGCTGACAAGGGGGGCAATATTGTGGTTCTTAACAGAAGCGATTACATCGCTGAAGCCATGCACCAACTGGGTGATGACAAGTTCTATACACAGATCACGAGATCTGCTTATTGTAACAGCATTACTGAGATTTGGGATAAACTTGCTATGTGGAAGGACCAGGGGTTACTTATCTGGGAAGAATACTGTTACCTTAAGAGAGACCATCCTATTCTTCCAATATTGTACCTGTTGCCCAAACTCCATAAGCATAAAACAGAACCACCAGGGCGTCCCATAGTCTCCTCCATAGGCAGCGTGGGTGAACATATTTCCAAATATGTAGACCACTTTCTCAGAGAGTATGTGGTTACACTGCCAAGCTATCTTAGGGACACCAAAGATTTCCTTAGTAAAATCGATACTCTTAAGTGGGAAAGTGATTGGAACTTTATGGTACTTGACGTTCATTTGTTATACACCATTATGGACCACCAACAGGGACTTGAGGCTTGCGAATTCTACCTTCGCAACAGATCGATCAAATTCTTTGAACATAATGTCATGATTATGGCTATGATTGACTTTTGCCTTAAGAACAACATTTTCTTATTTGATGGCGCCCTCTACAGGCAGATCAACGGTACTGCCATGGGTTCTTGCTTTGCTCCCAGTTTCGCGAATCTGTTCATGGGATACTGGGAGCAGGAAATCCATGGCAGTACTACCTTGAAGGAAGATTTCCTCAGAGTAGTGGTATGGCTCCGCTATATAGACGATCTATTCATAGTCTATAGAGGGAGCAAAGATCAGGCTGAAACCTTTGTTGATAACCTCAACATTAACAGATATAACATCAAGCTGTCAGGAACCATTAGCAACACCACTGTCGAGTACCTGGATGTCAGACTAGAAATCAGAAACAACCACATCTGCACGTCCCTATTTCGCAAGGACACTGCAGGCAATAGTGTGCTACATGCCCTCAGCAGCCATCCTGAGGTGCTCAAATGGAGCATACCTTATGGAGAACTACTGAGGGCAAAAAGAAATTGCAATACGGTGGAGGCCTTTGAAAGGGAACGAGATACCATAGCAGAAAGGTTCAGAGAAAGGGGCTATCCCAACTGGGTCATTAAGCGAGCTATTGCTAGAGCTGAAAAGGTAAACAGGAAAGTAACCTTGGAGAATGTTGAGCCTGTACTGGAAGAAACCGATGACACCACCAGATTGATACTCACTTACAATGCTAAATCTGAGGGTGTCAAGAGGGTCATTGCCAAACACTGGGATATTTTGAGACATGATAACATCATAGGCAGTGTGGTCAAGGAACGGCCGAGCATAACTTACAGGCGCAATATTAATATCAGGGATCTGGTAACTAGAAATGACGTTACTCAATACAAAGACACTACTGAACATGGCCTACAGGGCTTCTATCCCTGCAGCCACTGCAAGGCCTGCAGTAACAGTGTCTTTAAGAATGAGTTGGTGTACAATGGAGTCAGGAAAAAAATAACTCAATTCCTCACTTGCAGTACCAGTTTTGTTGTGTACGTGATTGAATGCCCCTGTCACCTGTGGTATATAGGGAGTACCAAGTGCAGTGCTAAGAAAAGGATACTGGAACATCGAAGGGCCATAACCAACCAAGACCCGAAATATCCAGTAGCACGTCACTTCAGGGAGAAACACTATTCTGATGCAAACCTGTTAAGTTATATGCTCATTGAACAGGTTCATGTGAGTCCCAGGGGTGGAGATAGATTACTATCCCTTAGACAACATGAATCGAAACACATCATTAATTTTCAAAGTAAACATCCTGGGGGCCTTAACTGTGATGAAGAGCTGGAAATACACCTCAGGGAGGACTCGTAAGGACCTACTTGAGTCCTTCTGTGGATTATATTGACTGTGCCCCTTACAATTGATCGATCGTATCTGTTGAACTTTTGATCGATTTTCGAAAGTGATTTTATTCTACTTGCATCTTTTTACATGTTTTTTCATGTGTGCTGGTATACAATTTTAACATAAATTTCTTTATGTATTTTATTTACAGGTGTACAGGCAGGGTCACCCAGTATGAATGGATTCCTCAAGCGGGCACCTCTGTCTCTGGCACTTGTTCCGATTTCACCATCTCAACTTTTAGGCACCAATTCACAGTCAGTCGCCCACTCTTTTGTTTGCACCTGATGACATCACTGAAGTCACTTTTTCAAGTAGGACTATGTCTTTTGGTACGGGTATGAATGATGACACTTCTGATGGATGAGCATCATTTTGAACACACCTATCATGACTTGCTTGCATGGACACTTGTCAACAATCCTTCTGAGTACGGATCCTACGTACCCAGCTTGTATCTCAGATTTAATGAGAGACTACGCAGCATAAATTAGTTTCATGGACTTTGTATTTATTTAGATGCCTTTGCTGCAAGAGGCCCATATATATTTCAGATTTACTTTCTAGCCACTGTGTAGGGGTATACAGTTGCTGTATCTTAATTTGTTACTGACTTTCCGTTTACTGTGGCGGATGCCTCTTTATGGTTGAAAGCTTTACTGATTAGGTGTAGAAGTGTATACATCTGATCACCATAGGTGTGTTTCCCTTACTCTTCAGGACACTTGTCAATGAAAAGTATACTATAAGTATGAGGAGACTTTACCTGTTTCTAGCGTAAGAATAATCTCCCCGAGACTTACTGCTAGACTGAAATGGCATGCCGTACCAATAATGTTACCTTCATTGTACAGTTATTAATGGTTGTAAAGCTCATCTTTAAATTTTTATGTTGATGAACTAGTCACGTAATTATCATGTATATAACACCATTACAAGATGGCAGACTCTATTTTGTATACGAATACGTAGTCCTATCTTTGTTTTGACTTTGTAAATTTCATTTAATGGCACACTTTCTCACACACTTTGTCACATGTTATCAAGGCAAGTCGCCGAAACGCGTTGTGTGAATAAACTAAGGATCTAAGTTTACTCCTGGATTGTTGTGTCATTCCTGAGAGCGTACTTTATTGGAACTTTGTGTGGAATACTTTATTTTCCGGCTGCTTCGCTGGAGTGTACGCCACTTTTCAACGGGTCACAGCGTTGCAGCAGAAGCAGCTTTGTTGGACATATATATATATATATATATATATATATGTGCATGTATTACGTTTTTTTTAAGTTACATTAATTATTTATTAATTTTAAGGTTATTTAAGTATTTTAAGTATGTTTAAGTTAATTATATTTATTATTATATTATTATATTATTTTAAATTACTTTTAAGACATTTAAAAAATTCGATATTTTGACCATCTATATTGTTTACAACAATATTTTTGATTCAATATTTTTGTACTTACCTGTTTGGAAATAGGGATTCGATATTTTTGTATTCTATATTTTTTACTCGATATTTTTGTAGTTCTATATTTTTGACATCGATATTATGTCCGTGATCCCCCCCATGTCTGTTGAGCTTGCTTGGGACTGAAACAGAAGAAGACAGCATGGACTGCTTTGTGGCAGGAGGAACCACCGTTTTGAACTGCCTGCTACCTGCTCAGCAGTTGAAGAGACTGCCCTCTGCTAAGGGGCCCTGCGTGCTGGACTACCTGTGCCCTCTTCTCTGCCCCTGCGCTGGGGAACTTGTAGCACTGGTGAGAGCTCTTTAATTCTCCTGCCCAAAGAGTGGGCTGATACGGTGCTAACAAGGAGAGGAGGTGTTGGAGTGTGTCCTGCGGTGTGGGCAGCCCCGCCCTCTACTCTGTGGCCGTGGCACTGTGTGTCTGAATTCTGGTGATTCTTGTGTCTTACCTTACAGCTTTCGTCCTGATGTAAATGTGTGTGTTGTTCTTTTACCAGAGGTCATTCTACTATAATGTGTGCAAATCTACCAGTAGTTACTGGGCACCCTAATTGATGTTATGACAGTGGCCTAGTGATTTATGTAATCCCTGTGAAGTCATGACAAGTGCCTAGTGGCACAGTGTATTATATGTGATTATGTTCTAATGTGTATTTATGGATAATACTAAGTTTTTTTTAACATAACCTTGTGTGGAATTTCTTTTGTGGTGTGCCTAGTGTGTGGTAGCTGTGTGATCAGCTGTGTGCAGAAGCAGTGTGTTTCAATTGCTCGGGACTGTGAGTACGCTCTCTGTTTCTTGTACCTTGTTGGTAGTGTAGTTATTTTCTTGCTTTGTCCAAATAGTTGCTCTATATTCGGCGCAGCGTCTCTGCTTCCAGCTTCATGGGCGATATTGGCAGGTGTTTTAAAATACATTCCTCTGCTGGGCTTTTGATTGCTGCTGCAGCCATGCATAGGCTGGAGCAGGGCTTTAACTCCACGTGTGCCAGTCACAGACTGCTTTGCATTGATTTAGGACACATGTAGCAAGCACAAACAGTTTGCTGCACAGTTGCAAACTCTCAGTGTAAGCAGTCTTGATTTGCACTGGAACATATTCCCTACTTGTCACCAGTTGTAGAATATTTCCCAGCCCTGGAGCATGCCATAGATTATGCCACACACGAAAGCAGCGGTTGAACATATCTTTATTCTCCAACATTCATTCAAGTACTGCAGTTTTGGTCATACTTCCCTGAGCCACACCTTAACAGCTCCCCCACATATTACGTGGTTCCTGTTCAGAGTTGACATCAATATGCTACAACTTGGAACCAACAGGGCAGCCACTTCCCGCAGAACATGTGTATACCTGACGAAGAACCATGTGACTTGTATTGATCTCAGGGACAGGCTTCTGGCTGAGAATGTCTTTTTGTCCATTGCTTCCAGATTTTTTGACTCACTATCAGGGCACGCAATGGGAAACATTCCTAGTTTTGCTTAGTGTAAGAAGATGGTGCCTGGTCTATAGCATTGGCTGGTCATTCTGTTAATTGCCGGGACAGACATAGGTGTGCGCTATGCTGCATTGATAGACTCCAAGAGAGATTCATTACAAGGCAGGAGTGATCCAGTCACCCCCAAAGCCAGTTCAAGAATCTCAGTTAAAATGCTTGATTTGATTTCTACCATTGGAAGTGGCAGGCCCAGCCCTCTACCTCCCCCCAAAAACTGCTTTGAAAGAAGCAACCTCTGAGTGTGCTGGTCTCAAAGAACATTCCATATCCACATCCTGGTATGTGGCATTTTATAGTGCCAAAATTCTGCAGGGACCAATTAGCCGGTGGGAGCAAATTGGCTGCCTCACTGTTATCCTGTTAATGAGGAACTATCTGAGACATTTGGAACGGATCAAATTCTGATCTGAATAGACCGTCCATTGTCAGCTAGTATTCTTTATGCCGTGCACAACCAGTCTAGATACGTTCTCAGTGCCTGGCCTCTTCTGGTGCTTTTCTGAACCCCATTAGAATTGATTCAGACTGCATGCAATGGTCCTGAGCAGGAGTCGGAGGCAATGGTAGAGGTAGAGTCAGGTCCACCAGTTTTAGCTGTGGGCATAGGGATGGTTCTGATTGAAGGGGTGCTACTTGGCACGACATTTTGGCTGACTAGTGGTGAGAGAAATCCTGTTGCAGTATTCCAATTGGGGTTCAGAGTGTAGGAGGCTGGCCGGGTATATGATGTCCACAAATGTGAGTGAGCACCTTCCACCAGTCCAAAAAACCCTTATGGTAATTTAAGAGGTCTTAGACAACCTTAGAAGCTCTCTAAGTGGTATCTGTGGAGGGCAGCCATCAGGCTTTGTCTAGGGAAGATGAAATATCCCCTCATGAAAGCGGCCCTGACCAGGAGATCTGGGCTCACCCTATAGATATATAGGCAAACGTTTAGGGACAGCGAGAAGCAGACCTGGGTGGATTGTGTGGATCATTTTTACATGGCACTGGATGGTTGGGTGGAGAACAGTGAAGTAAGCGATTACAAGGGGCTATTCCGTTTGAGTGGTAGTCTTTGTGTTACAGAGCTGCACCATCACCTTGTGGATAGTAAGATCTCTGACCTTAGGGAGCTTGCACATGAAGATATCTGGGGGACTCACAAAAGTGTGGTCCGGGTTCCCACAAGAAAGCGGGAGGGATATGAATAGGAGGGCGTTCTCTCAAGGCCCTACACGGGATTTTATTAGAAGGGTCTCGAGCACTATGGAAGTGCGAAGGAACCTCAAAAAGATCAGGGAAGACTCCTTCCATCCATGGACATCTAGTCTGTCCATTCCTCGGGAGGTAGACACCTCCACAGCGGTTTTTATATTTGAAAACATCATTTCGGAGGCCCTAGAGGAGCTGGCTCCTGCTAGGTCCTGTTATTCTGCTAGGAAAAGACCTTCAGCTCCCTGGTTCTCTGAACAACTCCGGCTTCGTAGACAGGAAGTAAGAAGGCAGGAACGCCTATGGCACTCAAGCTGGGCCCCTAAGGATAGAGAAGCCCATAGGGTCCTGCTTAAAAACGACAAATTGGAAGTTATTAAGACCAAGCAGGAATATTTCACGGCACTCACTTCCTCACTTTCATCTCCTAGAGAACTTTTTAGGATTGTTGATTCTCTTACGTCCCTTCAGACCCCGGATCCTGTGGTTGCCTCTCAGGACCTGTGCAACAAGATAGCTGCCTTCTTTCAGTCAAAGATCGCTGACATCTACACTGCTTTGGAGGTCCAAAAATCCTTGACCGCCGTACCCTTGCTGTCTGCTCTTCCTGAGCCCGGTGATGCTGAATCTCCTCAACATCAGGATCTGATATCCTTTCCTCCTCTTTCCTGTCAGGATCTTGAAATCCTGCTTGATAAAACCAAATCTGGCTCTCCGCTGGATGTCTGTCCGCTAAAGATCCTCAAGCAGTGCAGAGAATCTCTCCTTCCTCCTCTGGTTGACATCATGAACAGGGCGATGAAGGAAGGCATTTTTCCCCAGCAGTGGAAGAATGCTGTAGTAAAACCTTTGCTTAAAAAGCCTTCTCTGGACCCTGGGGTGTTAAAAAACTTTCGCCCCATCTCACTGCTCCCGGCTCCCGCAAAGATGCTAGAAGCCCATCTGAACAAACATCTGGCTACATTCGTGGAGAGCTCGGGCTGTTTGGATCTTTCTCAGCATGGCTTCAGGAGGGAGCATAGCACCGAGTCTGCCCTCACCATAGTGCTGGACAATATCTGCACTAGAGTTGACGAGGGTCAGACCTCCCTCCTGATCCTTCTAGATCTCACAGCGGCCTTCGATACCCTGTCTCCCGTGGTGTTAACATCTCGCCTGAGGGAGATTGGGGTCCGCGGGCCTGCTCTGGGACTTCTTTCCTCTTTTCTCGATCATAGAGAACAAAGGATAATGCTGGGATCGTTTCTATCTCCATCCCTGTCTGTGCAATGTGGGGTCCCTCAAGGGTCAGCGCTCAGTCCTACCCTTTTTAATATCTATGTGACCCCCCTTGCCAGACTCATTAGATCTTTTGGGATGGAGGTAGTCTCCTACGCGAACGACACCCAGATCCTAGTCTCTCTCTCCCAGTCAGCTACGTCAACTGCCGCCAATTTTAGATCTTGCATGGAGGCAGTTGGCCAGTGGATGATCCACAACTCACTAAAACTGAATGGGGAGAAGACGGAGGTGATGGTTTTTGGAGGAAAAGAAACGATCTGGTCGGCTGAGTGGTGGCCGAACTCGCTGGGCTTATGTCCCGAGCCCACCTCGTCAGCAAAAAACTTGGGAGTCATGATCGACCCCACCCTTAGTATGTGCCAACAGGTCAACAGGACTGTTTCGACCTGCTGGGGGATTATCCACATTCTAAGGAAAATCAGGCACTTTTTGTCACCCCAGGCAAGAAAGCAACTTGCTGTCGCACTTCTGGGCTCGCGACTGGACTATTGCAATGCGCTGTATGCAGGACTGAACAAGAGTCATCTACAGCGCTTGCAGGTGGTCCAGAACGCGGCAGCGAGATTTGCTCTTGACCTACCTAAACGTGCCTCTGCCACCGAAGCCCGAAAGCAACTTCACTGGCTCCCCGTTGAGTACCGGATCCTTTTTAAATCCATGTGTCTGGTGTATAAAGCCTTAGCTAAATCCAGCCCTACAGGCATGGGATCCATTCTATCTCAGCATAACCCCGGTAGGAATCTTCGCTCCAGTCACAAACTTCTTCTCTCTGTACCTCGTGTTAGAAAAGCAAGATGGGGAGGCAAGGCCTTTTCTAACCTGGCACCTAAATGGTGGTATGCCCTCCCTTTGGAAGTAAGATCCCGCCCCACTCTACAAACCTTTAGATCCGCTCTAAAGACCCACCTTTTTACACGTGCATACCCTTAGTGGTGCTCTACAAACTTTTGATTGGTTTTGATAGGCGCCTTGACACCTTCGGGTTTAGTTTGCGCGTTATAAGTTGCTTAAAATAAAAAAAATAAAAAAAGGCCCCATAAAGGTTCTCAGAGGAAAGGGTCCCAGCCACAATCTGAACAGACAAAGGGAATAGCTGACAAGAACGCTGGTAATTTGTCCTCAAATGTTATGACTGACAATATGGAACTCTTGTTTACTACAGACTCCGGCCTCGTCCTACTGGAGATTTTTGACTTAAAAAAAAGTGACTATGAACAAAGAAATCTTCAGTGCTACTTTCTCCACTGGCTCCTCGACAGCAACACTCCCTCCTTAGACACTCCCTGCAGCCTTGTCCCTCTGAACTTTGACCTGAACACTTTGCTTGAAATTTCTTCCGAAGGCAAGCACTGACCAGCCCCAACCCATTTTTGTATCCGACTCGCTTTCCATTGCAGTTAGTAATATTTTTCAACTTTGACCCGGTCTCAGGCAGCTAGATATACGTGGTTGGGGCTTTGATCTTTTAGGGGCTAATTTCTACCTTAAACTTACAAAATTCACATCACCAGCTGTACTAATTTAAATTTTGTCGCTTTGGTAAAATAATTTATAAAAAATTACTCTAGTTTTCTAAATTGGTTGGGATTTTATTTGTGTGGTGTTTTCACTTTGTTAATAATTGTGTGCTGTATTAATACTTTACACATTGGCTCCAAGTTAAGACTGGCTGCTTTTGTGCAGTGGTTCACCCTGATGGGGATTGTAGCTGTTGCTTTAGCAGGGTTAAGTCACTACTCAACCAACAGCCTACTTTCTCACAAATGACAATTTCCTTTAAGATTATAAAGGACATGTTATCTATAAACATGAGCAAGAGCAATATAAAGCAATATTTTCATTGTAATGTTCTCTACAAGTGTTAAAATGAAACACAGTGCCTTGGAATTTTGTTAACGATAAAACCTTATGAATTAACTGAACATAAAATGTTAAGTAAATGTGACTTAACTTATAGTTCTGGCTCTGTACAAGTATTTCAATTAGCACCATTTACTGTGAACAAGAAACCAAGAGGTTGAAATATGGGTGTATTGCAATACTGATCAATTTTGTTCATCTGAAGGTTGCCTCCTGAAAAAAGGTACGGGGAGTGCACACGGTTGGAGAATTCATTTGAACATTCTCATGTTCATTAATGCTGAAAATCTGCATTTTCTTTTCATTGTTTGTAAAAATAACAACCAATTTATTTTAATGCAAAAACTTGCTCTAGTGCACTAGGAACTTTTAAGCAGATTGCCTTTCATGATTCAATATAATAGAACCAGGTTGAATGATGCGTGTATACTCAAGGAGTCACCAAGACACGAAATAGATGAGACCCACAACTAAATGCTGTGAATAGATGTTATATTTAGTGTCACAAAGAACAGTGACTTTGCACCTTTGGCCATACACTAACAAGTCCTTGTATGGAAATAACAACAACAAATTAGCTACCAAAGTTTCATAATTGTGATAGGAAAGAACATTAGAATCAGCAAATGAGCGCAACATGAATAGCACAGCTTCTGCAAACAGCTTATCCTGCAGCTTTTATTGAATGCTCAGAAACTGTTTTTCTTGCTTCAAGTATACCACAGCGGATTTTCCATATTAAAGCAACTAGTAAATTGCCATTAAATTAATAGAATTAAACATTAGAAATAGCTTCACAAACACTAGGCTATCCAACATTTTGTTTTTGAATAGATTGCCACCAATTATGATAGCGGGTGTAATTGCACACGCTGTGATTTCACTACTGAAAATAATACATGCGCTCAGAAGAATGAAGAAGGTGCTCAGGATGTGAATTGAGGATCAAATGAAAAAGGGTGAAGGACAACCCTCAAGCACAAAAATACCGGATGAAGTACACCAGCAACTTAGAAGACTGTTGCGTATTGGAGCATTTCTGACTTTAGAGTAGTCGCTTCAAAGAAGTGCATCAGGAATGACATTTGATCCACTTATTCACGGATGGGTAGCAACAGGAAGAAAATAATGTTCTAAAGCACTGTTCAGTCTGTGAAACACCCAGAGAACATCACAGTTTCTGTTTTAGAGTCATAGCTAATAACACAACATTTGCAATACACTGCACTATACTAGTACTAGCGAAATGATGACCCCTCACCGCACACACAGTGACATAACTGCTCCGCTGTAACCAGGCGTCGTAGCACACCCGGGACACGCTAGGTGTCACTGGGTGGGCCCGATGATGAAGCATGCCACCAACTAGGTTGGTGGGTGAGGGCTTTCTAAAGACACCCAATAGGTGCCACCCCTAATCGACAAAACTCAACTGAGTCACCATGATTTTTATAAAATAAACATCATACCAACCCCATCCATAGCTAGTCTCTTTTTGATAACTTGACATATAAACTGGGGATCTGGACTAGCTTTCTGGTCCTCTCTCTCCCTCTTGATACACGCAACTTTTCAGTCTGCCTACAAATGGATCAAATTATCGTCAATCATGATGATCAGTGCAAAAGATATAGGTGACGTGTGTGTGAGGGTGTTTGTGTAATAATTCACGGTAAAAGCTAGAAAGGCCTGAATACATGAAAAAGTGGATGCATTTAATGATAGAGAATGCGCCTAATACTCCTAGACCCTAGAAAATTGAGCAAACTGCTAGAATGGTAATACCAATGAGTGTCTGCTCGCCTGCTTGTTCTCAGTTTGTCAACTCAATATTTTAGGACACCGTTCACACTAACAAGACAGAGAAGGGAAATGTTACACTTCTTCGGTGCACGTGTAACTGTGGTTGCAAGGGATGATGACCTTGCAGAGATCTATCGTCGAGTAAAGACAGAAAAATGAGCCTTACATTCTGTACCTGCCAACTGCTTCTTCAAAGACGGATTGTTTGCACTTTTGGTTGAAAAGCAGGAGCCCAGCCCAAGTGACCCCTCTTAGCTCCAAAACATCATTAGTTATAGCGATTTCTAGATTCTATCTATTCTTACAGGGCCAGATGTTTTACCATTTACTTTCGCAGAGGCGGGCCACCGTAGACGGCTGAGGAGCCGTCGCCATAACCCGGCGGTGAGCCCCCGGGACAGCTAGGTGGGGGAAGGAGACGGCACAGGAGACCCCGATGTGGCGCGAAAACGGGGTCGCCCCAGCAAGCAGGGGAAATCCCGCAAGGTGTGCCCGGCTCAAATCCCCGTCCCCCCCACCCCCTTTGTCCAGCGCGGCCAATGGGGGGGCGGGCGACATTCAAACCCCCCCCAATGAGGAGAAGCCTCATAGCACGATTACAACCTGGGGGGGCATATAAGCGCCGCTCCCCCAGGTAGGCTCCTATCTATCTACAGGAGCGGGGGGAGCAGCACGGCGCACAAAGAAGATTGGAACCTGATGGTCGACGACGAGACGGCGACGCAACACCGTGCAGCCCCACGTGGAGGACCAGCCACAGCGAGAGAGCGACCGGAGCCCACCCGGTGCCTACAGCTCCTGGACAAATGCGCCTACTCCGGGGCGCAGCAGAGGCAGGAAGTACGCGATAGGAGCCCACCCGGCACGTCCGAACATACAGGGGACAGTGGATTAGTATCGCGGCTTGCGATGACGCAGCACGACCGACTTGCACTTGAGAAGGCGACCGGAGCCCACTCGGTGCCTTGCTAACGGCCGAAAGCGCCATTACCTCAAGAACGTGACCGGAGCCCACCCGGTGCATCCTGACCAAGAAAAGGCCGCTCGAACTAACTGGAGCGCGGCCAGGCATCAGGAACGCGACCGGAGCTCACCCGGTGCTTCCCGTCTAAGGGTATCCCGCCCGGACTAACCGGAGCGCGGCCAGGCATCAGGAAACGCGACCGGAGCCAACCCGGTGCATCCTGTACAAGGGAAGCCCGCCAGAGCCAACCAGAGCGCGGCCAAGCATCAGAAACGTGACCGGAGCCCACCCGGTACTTCCTGTGGACGGAGAGACCCGCCCGAACCAACCGGAGGGGGCGGGAAGCGGCAACTCTCAAATAGCGCAGCCGGAGCCCAACTGGCATTTGCAGGAGCGGAAGGAAGCTCGGGGAAGCAATTCCGATCGGGAGCAACACCCCCACTTCCCCACACCTACCTCGCTCCAAGGCGATGGGGAGAAAGTGAGGAAGGCACCCGGCAGTACCAGCGGGCAGGAGCAGAGTGCCCCTCAGTGTCCGGGGAGCACGAGTGAACAGCAGCAGGTGCCCTCTAGTGGAGAAAGAGGGCAATAACACGCGGCAAAAAGACAACAAGCATTGGCAGAACGGCTGAGGACTTTTTACCTTGGTGCATAAAACACAGCGGTTGCACCCCGCCGCCACGCACTACAGCGGACAAGTTTGGTGCAAGGTCAGCGGCGGCAGCACCCCGCCCAACGCAACCCTCCCAGAAGGGATGGCCAGAAGAGGGGGCAAACGAAGGGGCCAGGACGACCTGAGCGACCTGCTGAGAAAGATACGTGCAGCATCGGAGGTGCATGGCGACGGATGTTTGCACGAGCACATCGATCGCGACCGGGAGGAAGGGACGAGTGTGACTCGACGCAACGCAAGCGCGCCCCCCGTGGCCAAGAGGATCAGGAAGGCGCCAGCAAAGCTCGCAGACGGGGTAAAGACCACAAAAGCACCAAGACGGACCCAGCCAACTGCAGCCAGCACGGCGGCGGCGGGACCGGACAAGGGACCCAACGATGCACCAACGGGTGGTGAGCATATTAGCACGATTATTAAAGAATGTTGTAGAGCAATGGCGCCACTGTTATTACAAGAGTTAGGAGTGCAGAAAGCCGGGGACACAGGGGCAGCAGGGGCGCAGACGAGCACAGGGCAGGGGCCAGTGTGACCAGAGGAAGCGGCAACCGCGCAGGAGGGGGATGCCACTGGGGCTCCTTGGTACTTAATCAACCCAGGCACGGCACGGCAGCAACAGATAGGGGAACAGACCGCAGCCGCTCCGGAAAGGGAGGGGGGGGTCCGGAGCCTACGCGAGACCTTCACTGGGACCCGCATCCATGACCACCAGAGCCACAGGCCTGGCCAGCCTCATTCCCTTGGCTGTAAAAGAAAGAATATGGTGCAAGGAGTTCATAGATATCTTCTCCTTATTGGAGATACAGCTAGAGGGGCTGGACTTGACAACTTGTGACAGGAAGGAGGGAGACAGGAGGGAAAGGAGAAGGGAGCGGAAGGAACGGACATTTGACAATTGGTTAGATGCGTTCCGGATAATGGCATGCATCATAGTTGAGAAATTCCGGCGCTGCGCAGCTGACTTATGGCTTTACGAGGCGAGTATACATAATGCGCAGCAGCAGTTCCAGGGTGAGGCATGGCTAGAATACGACAAGGGTTTCAGGCTAAAAATGCAGACACACCCGGAAATGGAATGGAACGAGGAAGACGTCTCCGGTTTCTTACATAAGATGATGGCAGCAAAGGACGCAAGGTCTTTGGGGGGGAAAGGGCGAACACCCCTTTCGTGGGTCCTTTCAAAGAGGGAAAGGTAGGCACTTTCAGAAGCACAAACACTTCAGCACAGGGAGGGGAACTTACACAAGTTGTCCACCAGCAATATGCTGGAAGTTTGAGGCCAACGAATTTACGTATGGGGCAGCATGTAAATTCTTACACACATGTTCCGCATGCGGGGGAGGACACCCGGCGGCGAAGTGTTGGCGCAGGGATGAGCCAAAGCGCGACAAAAAGGAGAAGAAGCAGCAATGAGGCACGCGGGGGGGACAGCATGGGGGAAGCGCGACAGGGTACCACCTCCCTTGCATGGTCCCCCATCAACACGCAACGACTGCGCGCACTGGCCAACAGATACCACAAGAAGTCGGATGCAGAAATATTAGTACAAGGATTTTAAAGAGGGTTCACCATACCATTCAGAGGCCCCCTCCCCCCCAGTTGCGAAAGAAACTTGAAATCTGCAATGCAACACCCGGGTATCGTAGTAAAAAAGATAGAAAAGGAGAGGCAGCTGGGCAGGATTGAGGGCCCTCTACCAGCCACAGCAGGGGGGAGCTGGTCATCTCACCACTGGGGGTGGTGCCAAAAAAGGAGGCAGGGCAATTTAGACTGATCCACCACCTGTCTTTCCCAGAGGGATTGTCAGTTAATGATGGGATTGAGTCGGAGGTGTGCTCTGTGAGCTACTCCACGATAGACAATGCCATAGACTTGATAAGGGCCACAGGCAGCGGCACGCTCATGGCAAAGGCGGACATCGAATCGGCGTTTCGCCTCCTCCCAGTCCACCCAGACAGCTTCCATCTGTTAGGTTTCCAGTGGGAGGGCCAATACTACCATGACAAAGCGATGCCAATGGGCTGTTCAGTGTCATGTGCCTACTTCGAGCTATTTAGCACATTCGTGGAATGGGCGCTGCATGACCGCCACCCAGCGGGAGGGAAGCTCCCCTACTTAGACGATTTCCTGTTTACGGGCCCAGCAAAGTCCCCAGAGTGCCGAGACACATTGGGGGCATTGATCAAGCTTGCAGGAGAACTAGGGATTCCCTTGTCCAATGACAAAACAGAAGGGCCAACAACAAAGATCACGTTCCTAGGGGTAGAACTTGATTCAGTATCAGGCACATCCAGGCTCCCCCCCGCAAAGGTGGATAACCTCAGGCGAGAGTTAAGAGGCCTGTGCGGGCGGGAAAAGGCCACACTAAGGGAGATCCAGCAACTCATTGGGAAACTGAATTTCGCCACCAGGGTCATACCAGCAGCCAGAGTGTTCGCGAGGCGACTGACAAAACTCACGCTCGGCCTCACACACAAGCACCACCACGTCCACCTAGGGTCGGAGGTCAAAAGGGACCTGGCGGTGTGGGATTCCTTCCTGGCAGAGTTCAAAGGAGTCCTGATCTGGAGGGAAAGCTGGCTCACCTGCAAGCAGGTCGAGCTGTACACTGATGCGTCAGGGAGCACAGGATTTGGCGCGATCTTGAGGGACAAGTGGTGCGCAAGGCGGTGGCCCGACAGCTGGCACAGGCAAGGCGTAACAAGCAACATAACTTTCTTGGAGCTTTTCCCCATTGTAGTAGCTCTGGTTATCTGGAGGGAGGAACTGCAGAGCATGAAATTGACCCTATGGTCCGACAACAAGGGCGTAGTTCAGGCACTTAATAGGGGATCGGCCAGGTGCCCAAACACACTGAGACTAATGCGACGTCTGGTTACCTTGCAGTTGGAAGGCAACATAGACCTGCGGGCAAGGCACGTGCCAGGTGTGGAGAACGAGATAGCGGACGCCCTATCCAGAGACAAGATGAGCAGGTTCAGGGAACTGGCTCCCAGGGCAGACGCAGAAATGACCCCCTTCCTGCTCCAGCTGTGGAAACTGGCAGGGCAGTGCTCTCAGAACTGATCACACACGCGCTGACCCCCGGCGCAGCAAAAAGGTACAACAACTACGTAGCGACAGTGTTGAGGATAGGGGGGATACAATCACTGGGCAAAACAGGGGACACGCGCTAGGCAGCAGAGCGATTTATTGCCTGGGCATACAGGAACGAGAGGTCCAGGTCCTGGGCGCAGGCCCACCTAGCAGCCATAGCGCACCATGCAGTTAGAAACAGGACACAACCCGGATGCATCACACTACATAAAGACGGCAATGAAAGGTTGGAAGAGGAAGGAAGGAAAGAAAGCAGACACAAGGCGCCCAATAGATTTCGAAAGATTAGGGGGGCTGCTAGGAGCAATAGAGGACGTGGCAGCAGGCGATTATGAGTGGCTGCTTTTCAGTGCGGCATTCACCACAGCTTTCTTTGGGGCATTCCGCATCAGCGAACTAGTGGCCCCCGCCAGGGAGGGCCCGGCCGAGCGCTGCCTACAGGCCAGTGATGTAACTCCAAGAGCCAGGGGCATAGAGTTGGTGCTGCGGCGCTGAAAGACAGATCAGGCGGGCAGAGGGGCCACAGTCAGATTGCATTGCATCCAGGACCAGGAACTCAGCGCGGTATGCTGCCTGCTGGCCTTCATGGCGGTACAATATATCACAACAATTAATATCTGGGGGTCAGAAATAGAAAAGAAAGTTTGACAGTAAGAACCACTATACCAGACAGTAACAGTGAGAGATAATAATTAGAGAGTGGTCGAGTCGAGACTCAAGGGTACCAGGAGGGAAATATTGTTCCCATCAGAAGCCACACTGTACCGCCCTTATTATCATCATATGGGATCTCCTTACCCAGGAGGCAAGACGGCCGGTAAACATTACCGTGACCGAGATGTAATATGAGGTATGAGAGCAGAACAGAGAAGTGTGGTAGTGGCTAATGAAAAAAGCAGTGTATAGTGATTAGGAGTGAAAAAGTGAAGGGTACTAAAATTAGGTGAATGGGTGGTAAAAAGAATTTTAATAATAACCCCCAAACCCTAAGGTTAAAAGGCAGGTGTAGGTGCAGGTTTTAAATAATAACCGCACTTGTTAGTGGTCGACATGTTTCAGCATATTGTAAGATGTTCTTAATGCATTCCTCAGGACCTATATATAGTACACTACTGCTTTCGAAAAAATAAATTAAAGGTGTCACCTGAAAATCCAGGCGTGCTCAACCGTATACTGTCAATGAAATGGTAAGGGTTCCAACATGTAAAACAAAACAACAGACAAACAAACAAATAACACAAAGCACGTTATTATTTGTATTCATAGTGAAATTGCAATATGTTCAATCATACCTGATCGTTATTTCGGGTATGCACTCACCCTTACGTGTAGGCTGAGGAGCTTCACCCCACCTGGCTGCAGCGCAGGTAAAAGGAGCACCGCTCTGTGAGAAATCACATAACGTTTAATCGAGCGGTCAGTGATAAGACACTAACCCATTTGAGTAGCAAAATATACTTTGAGATGGCAGGTTATCTGGGCTATTTATAACCAGGCTTGGGCGTAGGCGCCGTGTTCTGTCATAACTCAGGAGCAATGACCACACGAGGGGGACAGGTAGAACAAAAGGGCCGTTCCACGTCAGTTAAAGTCGGGAGACACTGACGGAAATCGCTTCATATTTAAGTCGCGGAATAGCATCTAACAGCGTGTCAGTTATAGAACGCGCACACAGGAAAAACCGCTACGCATTGTAAAGCAGCGTACATAGTGGAGAGAAGCGCTGCATATGCTCGATGTCAGGCTGGCCTCTAGCGGCAAATACGAGCCGGGCGAGGCATGTTACGCATAATGCGTTGGATCATGCATTCACTCACCTAACCGTCGGCGTCTCCAGGCAGTCTTCAGTACTGCTCGGGGGGGCGCCGACCGCCGAGTGAGCTAGTGTTTTGTGTGTTTCACAGAACCAGCGCGTTGACGAACAGTCACATGACAGTGAGACTGCTTCATGGCGGTACACCCAGCAGGAGGGGGCTCCCTACTCCAACATAGAGATGGGTCCAATCTGAGCAAATTCCAGTTTACAGCGGTAATGCGCTGCGCACTTAGCAAGGTGGGCTGCCACCAGGAGACAGTGGGTCCCACTCATTCCGGATAGGGGCAGCCACAACCGTGGCACAGCACGGGATGCCCGAGGCAGGCATACAGGCAGTGGGGAGGTGGCGCTCGTGCGCTTACAAGACATATGTAAGGCCCCAGCTATTGTGACCAGGGGACACACGGGGTAAGCAGGAGAGTGACCGGTCGCTTCCCATTTGCCTCGACAGGGAGCAGACCCC
Organism: Lissotriton vulgaris; assembly: GCF_964263255.1. NCBI lineage: Eukaryota > Metazoa > Chordata > Amphibia > Caudata > Salamandridae > Lissotriton > Lissotriton vulgaris. The sequence continues at coordinate 835,834,086 of NC_141689.1, read as the reverse complement.
ACCTAGTTTGGGTGGTCGGCCACTCATTCATCAGACAGATGGGCGCATGGTCAGGGTCGGCTCTAGGCTCCTGGTGGCCCTGGGCAAGGAGCATAGGAAGGGGGCCCGGAAGAGGGGGTCCGGGCGGGGCGGAGCGCGCAGGCCAGTAAAGAGGGGAGGAGGTCAGGGGGTTTAGAAGTGGAACAGAGCCGGAGGCCGCCAAATCCCTGCCAGGGGCCACCATGCAAATATGTATCCATCCTCAGAGGATTAATATATTAAGGATATATATTGGCGTGGTGGCCCCTGGGGTTTGGTGGCCCTGTGCAGGTGCACAGCTTGCACATGCCTAGAGCCGGCCCTGGCATGGTGGAAAAGCAGGGGACGCACACTCGGGGCCAGACCACGACACACGTGCATCCGCTGGTTCGGCCGGTCAGGCATGCGTTGGGAGCAACTGCCAGCATTCCTCAGACACCTGAGGGAAGAAGAGGGGCGCCACCCGGACGTGCTGATCCTACACCTCGGGGGGAACGACCTGGCCAGTTCGGGGCGGAGGGCCTTACTCACTGGAATACAGAACGACCTGGTGAAGACAGCCAGGGCATTCGGGCGCTCGACAATCATATGGTCCGAACTGATCAGTAGGCATGAATGGCGAGGTGCAGAATCATATAAGGGGGTGGAGAACTCGAGGAAAAAGCTGAACCTCACAGTGAGCAAATTTTGCAGGGCAAACGGCCTGGGATCAATCAGGCATGGGTTGATACACATGGGGCGCCCAGAATATTACGCCACGGACGGGGTGCACCTCTCCGAACAAGGGATGGAGATTTTCTGGAGCAACCTGTGGGGCGCCATGAGGTTAGCAGGATGCCAGTAAAGAAGGGGGCGGAAGGGGGGAGCCGCTGGAAGACGGCAGTCTCCCTGACGGCGTGGCGAAGGGCTACGCTGGGAACGGTTGGTACGGAGGCACACCGGAGTGCGGTGCGCCAGAATAGGTCCACTCACCTTCAGATGCCGCACGGCTGGGTGAGGTGGCCTAAGGACAGCGGCTCTGGGATGCCTCACAGCTGGGTGACATGGCTACGAAGGGATGGGGGAATATGCACAGACGGCGCTCGCAGCCCAGCCCCCGCCGGATGGCAGGGCACAACAAAGTCGGGAAAGGTAGCGAGGCGGCCTAACTCTGGGACAAAGGATATCCACTTCCCGCGCAGAGGAAGCGCAAGCAAATCCAACCTGCACAAGAACCGCCCCCAGAAGGGCCAGAAAGACAATGGCAAGGAAATACATGATGACATAACATGCAAATGCAAGATATACATGTTGTTTCCTTGTGACCCTAATAAACTGCGGCCAACAAATGACCACCACAGAGACACGATGTGTAGTGGCTTTCTTGGCGGGCGGGGAAGAACAAGGGAAAGGTATTGGGAATCACTGTTGGAGTGGGCGAGTGAAGGGGGTTATTGTGAGTAGAAAAAGCGAATGTACAACAGTGTGAGAGACACTGTTAGCGATTCCAAATGGGGTCGCAAAATGTGAGGTTCATGAATATTAATGAGCCACTCGCAATTTGAGATCCCATTGGGAATGGCAGGCCCTCCCAGGTATGGTGGCCTGAGGAGCTAAGCAGACCTCCATGTCTGGGACTGCTTTTCAATAAAGCAGTTTTAAAAAAAATAAATGCAGCTTGTTTTCCTTAAAGGAAAACGGGATGCATTTAAAAAAAGAAAAATGAAACGTTTTCGTTTAATTTTTTAAGGGCACGAAGTGGTCCCTGGGACCACTGCCTGTCCTTATAAAATATTTCTGAGCTAGTCACAAAGGGGAAGGGGTCCTGCAGGGGCCCCTTCCCATTTGCGACTGCCACCCTCTTAAAGAGGGTGGTAATTTGCAAGTGTTTTGTGACCGAAATTACTGTTGAAAAACATTGGTACATGGCTTTGCATTCGCTGTTAGGAAGGGAACGCTCCTTCCTAATAGCGAGCCGATTAACAATATTTTGCGGGTCGCAATTTATTTGCGGCTCGCAAAATAGTGTTTGTACATTGGCCACAGGTATTTAGCATGCACACACAGGTTTGCGACCCATTTGCGCATGCTAAATACCGTCGTACATCTGGCCCACAGTCACTTTATGGCATTCTTCTATTCCTTATTAAAAGGCAACGTCCAAGGGTGTTCAGCTCCTATCTCAACCGCTATCTTGATTAACAACGAAGTACATTGAGCTGCTAGCAGTTCCAAGAACCAACTTGAATGATTAACATAAGAAATAACCACCATAATTTAAAAGGGTGGAAAACATAGCGCCCCGGTCCTAACAGCCTGCCAGCTGCTCTCCTCAAAATCCATCATGGCTTCTGGTCTAATCTGGCATTGGTACAGACCGAAATATTACCATCTTTTCAGTTTTAACATCAAAAACTTTGCTAACAAAAACAACTTTGTACACAAGTTTTATCAATCTCAAATCTGCCATTGATTGAATAGCAAGGCATCTACTTAGGGCAAAATTCTCTAAATGGCCTATCCCTTGTTTAACATACAAGGCTATTCAAAGGTAGTGAACTGACTTGGGTCAGAATCAATAGTGGAAGCCAGGGTGAGGTATCCTAAAAAATATACACCACAAACGGTCTCAAAGAGGAATGTGTATTGGCCCTCACCTTGTTCAACCTTTCCACAACCGACCATATGCCCTGAATACAGTAAAACTAGGGGGCCCAAGTTAGCTCAAACCATATTACAATATGCAGATGATACCCTTCTAATAAGCAAAACTCAGATCGGTCTACAAAGATTACTCAATGAATTTGGATCTCATTGTTTCAAACATAAACTGGAGGTCATTCTGGAAAAAAACAGACTATGAATTTAGGACTGAAAATTAAAAAGCAAGGAGGAAGGTTTTAGCAACAAAAAGGGGTAACGGAAAATCATATGAATACTGGGCAAAATGTTTGACCACTTTATCTCGTTTTTTTGCAGTGATTCTGCTATGGAATAGAACTATGTGCTTCGGACAATAGAACTTTTAGAAACAACAACGGTCCCATGCAACAAAGAATCAAGCATAAAGATAAATACAGACACAGTTGATTCTGTATTAAGTGACTTGTCCAGCCGGACAGCGGTCTGAATATTTTTTACTTTTAGCAGGAATACAAAGAGAATTTCCTTCAACAGTTTCACGTTGTGGGGCACAAGCCTGTACTCCAATTAAGCACAAACACTTTAGTACACTCAAAGTGAACAGGAAAGAGCTTTTAGGCAAAAAGCTTTAACTGTTCTCAAAATCGTAGTAAGAACAAGAATATCAAGATGCACCTTTACATCAACATAGTACATGATATAAACAATGTATAAGGCACATAAACTGGTCGACGGCGTTTCGATCCCACTTTTAAATCAAAGGGATCATCATCAGGACTTTGGTAAGTGCCTATTTAAATGCAAGCCTCTAAAACCTAAAAGAAAATGATGGGAAGAAAGAAATATAGGGAGATATATAAACTCAACATATATAGATAATAACTCACAACGTGGTGATAAGTGAAAAAGTGGTGTTGATTAAAAACAGCCTTAACGGTAGGGCTAAAAACAATTCAAAAGTGCGATCGATTGGAGTGGGGGTTCAGATATTTACTAAAACGGGCAGGATAATTATGGCTACTAGATGTTATAGCAAAGAAGCGCGACAGGGGCACCGGATGAACCAGAATGCCCCCAGTGGAAGGATACAGAGAATTGCCCATAGACTTAGTGACTATCAGTAGTTCCCGTGGGTGGGAATCTGCTAACGGGATGGATATGGAGGATTACGTGTGGTTCAATGAAAAAATTGCAGTCCCACGTGGGCGAGTAGCTGCAGTGAACGCGACCATATTAGAGTAGAGAAACCTCCCGCAGTCGTGTAATTTATGGGGGTAATGGTACGGAAAGGTCGTGATAACCATGCCGGGTGTTGCCAAGGACGATGGAATTAACTTCACGAGCGTCGGGTGACGTGAAACGATAAAAAACGGCGCAGTGAGAAAGCGGCCTTACCATGTTGAATCCATGGCTAGGGGTTAGGCAAGAAGAGTAAGGGTGGTCACCTAAAGAATTAACGAGGAAAGTGGTCAGAATATAGAGATAGAACTGAATCGGTGCCTCGCGGGTAACAAATGGTGGACAAGGAGCTTACCAATATCGGGAGCCACTAGTTAAGGTCGGGAATCCGATCACTTTCGGGGTTGCTGGGAGTACCTGAGAGGGGAGGAATCATGGTTAGGGATTGTTACCCAAGTCAAGGCCAAGGATAAGGAGAAGAGCTGGACTGTGGAACGGAGCTTACCGGTTTAGTCAGTATCTGATCCTGCTCGGCAATGCGATCTCCAGCTGAAAGCACCGTGGCCTGCTTAAAAAGGAAAGGGGCAATCTAATTGGTCCAGATGGAGGGAGTGGAAATAGAAGATAACACGGGTTGGATTGGGAGGGTAGGATAAGCGGCGGCCATGTTGGAACAGGAAAGTACGTGTGGTGACAATCTGACTGGGGTAAGAAAGAGACCACAGAGGTGTCGGTTACGTGAGGGGGTGACGGGGGTGTGGGTGTGAAGTAATTCGGGGTTCCCAAGGCCTACACGCTCCGGAGATAACCCACTTACACTCAAGAACTGTTGGCACGGAAACTGTAAAAGGCAAAGAACAAGTTTATTAAGACCCCATGGGGTGGTGGTACACTCAAACAGCACCCTTCGGTAATGCAAGAGGTATCACACCGAACATCGGTGTGACCCCGTTTATATACAGTTTTGGGGCAATAAAAGATAGACGGCACAAGTTAAGACACATTTTAGGGACATATATGGTCATGTTTTGGAATACTGCCAGCTCATTGGAGGGGGCACAACTCCGCCGGTCAGTTTGGTGCACATTCCTGAAGGTATACGGGTCAGTGGGAACTGCGCATGCGTGGCTTGACCAGTACTAAAAATAGCCTGTTGCTGGGCAGACAAGAGTGGTCAGTGGAACGGACAACGGACTAAAGGGCACGCCGGCCACGAGGCCGCTCATGGTCTAAGATGGCCGCCACAACATTCAAAATGGCGTTATCGTATATAGCCAAGTTAAGGAGGACAACGTGTAGGTTCAGCTAATCGCTAATGCAGCCGGGCCAATTACGACAGACGACCCTTTTAGCGTTTAGCTGAATCTACCTCATAATGAACATAATCAGGATGTTCGTCCTCGATGTCTATTAACATAATTTGTGTCACCTCTTTGTGCAGCATCATTTTGTCATGGGCAAGAGCTCGCCTTGATGGTAAACAAGCTGATAAACACATCGAACATAAGGCTGGGCCACATTGAATACATAGGCATATAAAAAACATTGCTCCCACAAGTATACAAAGAATTGTCAACAGTTTCCAGCCCCAAGTTGCAATCATAGACCAGAACCATCCCGAAAGTGTCCAAGTTCCATTGTCCGGGTGTATTTCAGCAGCTATTTTATGAAGCTTGGAAATAGCATCATACACAGATGGAGAATTGTCCGGAACATACACGCAACAGCTGCTTCCGATAATTCTACATGCCCCCCCACGATCAGCCAAAACAACGTCCAATACCATTCGATTTTGGAGGGTGACAACTCTGGAAATCTGTAGTTCTTCGGTAATATTCCCCAGAGCAATGGCAGTGTCATTCGCAACAGCCTCAACAACACGTGTCAGTCGTCTGATTTTCCGGCTGTTCAGTGCGGCCCCCACAAAGGAGAATAGTCCCAGATTAAAATCCACATATTGTTGTAATGCAGTGTCCGTTTGGTCAATGTCCTCCAGGGCAACAGTTCGTTTAACCCTATTCAAAACGAAATCATGATACAATGTATAATCGTTGTGGTACATCGGGGGAGCAATGAATACAGGGGGTAACACAAACGATACGTAGCACGTGCCCAACCACCCCACTGGAAGCTGATGGTATCCCTTTGTTCCACAAATAAAGTATGTATTTCGTGATGCAACAAATGAAATGCCGTTCGGGCTATCAAACGTGAGAGTAATGTTACATTCGCTTTTTCCCACTGCAATCGAGCCCTTATTTCTGATACATAAATCGGCTTTTGTAGCAATGACATTTATGACATGAGCACTAGATACATTAACGTTCCGCTGATTGCTGTATACACGTGGGGCAGATACATTGTCAGGCCTATACTCCTCCCATTCGAAACGAGTGCCCTCAGCCCGGGGAAACCCATCCTTGTCATGGAAACATACTCTATTCAAACGGAAAAGCACCCCCCCTTTAGTTGGCCATCTCAGAGTAAAAAGGAGGGTGTACCAGGCGTTGCATGACCCATTATGTGAAAACGGGAGTGGAATAAGTGGGGTGCCCCCTCTCTTCTGGTGCCCAGGCAACATCCCACACACCCAGCAATTCGAGGTATTGGTCATGTTATGCGTGTGGTGGAGGATCTGAATGAAGCTGTTATTTAAGTACGTTTGGCGATGACGCTCTTCATGGAAAGGCAGTGTAAAATGAAAATGTTCAGACGGTGCCGGGGTAGTCGGCAGCAAATGTTCACGTACAGGCACCACAAGTTCGACTACCCAGGCTATAACAGCTATCACCACAATAGTCAAAACAAAGAGAAAGGCACCCAATATTTTCTTATCACGAGATGCCGTTGATGCCATAGTTCAAAAATGTTCGTGCAAAGTCTCAGATAGCACAAATTGTTCACAAATTGTTCACAAAGTCTCAGATACACGTACGTGTATACCTAAAAAAGAAAAATGCGGTGCTGAACTCCGAGGTAGCCGTTGTTTTCTTCTCCGGGCCAAGACGGGTGTCGCTACTCTGGCAGAACTGATCCCCCCCCCTTGGAATTCCCGGTATCCGTTTCACAAACCTGGAGCGGTAACCAACCAGTCAGTAAAAAAAGGAGCAAAAAATCTTCTTATCGTGGACGCAAGTCGTAACGCTCTCTTCCAGTGGCAGATTGGTCCGGGAAGGCTCCCTCAACTTCGGCCGACGTCACAGCTGGGCTCTTTTCTTTCTCCAAGATCTCCTTATAATCAGTCAATACAGTAGGAGTCACCAGATCCGGAGAGACACGGCGACAATGTGTCGAATGCACCCACCGCTACCTGTTTGTCACTCGTACTGCGGTACGGGTCGCAAGGAGGACCTGCTCGGGGCCCTTCCACCTGGGCTCCAGACTGCTTGCTCTCTCAAACGAGCGAACCATTACATGGTCACCAGGACGAAGATCATGGCCCTCTCCAGTAGAGTTGTCAGGGAGCGCTTCTCGAACCTGTTGATGAATAGAGAGCAAATCATTTGTTAATCGTGCCAAATAATCATTCATCATAACACAAGGCACATCATGTATTAATCGCGGCTTGGGCACCCCCCAAATATTCATAGGGCGGCCAAACACCACCTCATAGGGCGTAAGGCCAGTTCGTGAGTGGGGTACTGATCTAAGAGATAGTAGCGCTAGCGGCAAAGCATCTGGCCACTTCAACGATGTAGACGCCACAATTTTGGCCAGCTTAAGCTTCAACGTGGCATTGTACCGCTCGACCAAACCTGCTGACAGAGGGTGGAATACAGCGTGAAACTTCTGCTGAATCCCTAACCCCTTCAGTACGTATTCCACAATCTTTCCAACAAAATGGGGCCCATTATCGCTCCACAAAAATTTGCAAACTCCAAAGCGAGGAAAGAATTCCTTAAGCAACACCTTAGCTGTTGTCAAAGCCGTATTGTCTTTCGTGGGGTAGGCCTCGACCCATTTGCTAAAAGCACATACCACCACTAGGACGTACTTCAGGTTATTGCAGTGCTCGAGTTGGATGTAATCCATTTGAAGCACCTCAAACGGTGCAGAAGGTGGAACGAACCCTCCTTTCGGAGTATGGGTCCCCTTTCCAGGATTATGTTGCAAACATACCAGGCAGGTCTGCACTACTCTCTTTGCAGTATTAGCAATCTCGGGATGTTCCCAAACTCGTGTTAAAAGCCGAGTGATTGCAAGAACTCCGACATGAGCCAGTCCATGTGTCATCTGGACCATCGCCTGTAAGTAAGCCGCAGGCAATTTCCACTTCTCCATGTCTTTGCTTCTCCAACAACCCTCGTCATCTAGTACCCCATCTGCTGCCCAAGCCGCAAGTTCAGATTCGGTGGCTGATTTTTGAATATCCCGTATTTCTGCTCTAGCATCACTCCATCGCTCAGCCTGTGATTGTACCACGTACATGGGGAAGCTAGTTCGGGACATAGCCGTTTGCCTTGCTATGCTGTCTGCAAAGGCATTTCCTTGACCCACTTTATCCGTAATCTTTTTATGGGCGCTGCACTTCACTATCGCTACTTTCTTAGGGCAAAGCAACGCATTTAGGAGATCACGCACTAACTCTCCGTGCATAATGTGCTCTCCGTGTGATGTCAGAAACCCGCGTTCCCTCCAAAGCAGCCCGAAGTCATGGGCCACTCCAAAGGCATACCGGCTGTCCGTGTATATGTTCACACATAATCCGGCACTCAATTCGCAGGCTCTTGTTAAAGCTATCAACTCTGCTGCCTGAGCCGACTTTTGTGGTATCCTAGCTGTTTCTACCACTGTCTTAAGCGTCGTGATCGCATATGCTGCGGAAGTCGTACCATCTGGCAGCCTTAAACATGATCCATCAACCCACAGTTCCCCATCCACATCTGGAAGTGGCACATCCTGTAAGTCGACACGACCCTTTGTCTGTTCCTCAGTCAGGAAAACACAGTCATGATGTTTTTCTTCCTGACCCTCCTCGGCCGGATAAGGCAATAAAGTGGCAGGGTTCAAAGTAGCGCATCTTTTCAATGTAATATGTGGCGCTAAGAGTGTCAGCTCATATCCTGTTAGCCGTGCACTCGTAAGGTATTGAGTCTTTGTTTGGTTTAACAGGGCATCTACTGCGTGAGGGACTAACACCAACAATTTGTGTGATAACACTATGCCCTCACTCTGTCGTATAGCTACTGCTGTTGCTGCTACCGCTCGAAAACACCCAGGCAACCCTCGTGCTACAGGATCCAAAATGGCAGAGAAGTATGCACATGGTCTCTGCTTATCCCCGTGTAATTGCACTAACACTGACAACGCGCACCCATCATTCTCGTGCACGTATAATGTGAAAAGTTTCGTGTAGTCTGGTGTACCTAACACGGGTGCGGAACAAAGGGCCTGTCTCAACTGCTCAAAAGCTTTCTGACATTCATCTGTCCACTCAAGAGGCATCGGTGTAGCTTTGGACAGTAATGCTAGCAAAGGTTTTATGATATGTGAAAAACCCATGATCCATTGCCTACAAAAGGACGTTAACCCTATAAAGGCACGTACATCTCTCTGCGTGCGGGGGACTGGTGTGTCTAAAATTGCTTGAATTCGATCAGATGTTAATGCACGCCCCTCCTTAGACAACAGATGACCGAGGTAGGTCACCTGGGGTCTACAGTATTGAAGCTTTTTCTTAGAAACCTTGTGATTGTGTCGTGCCAAAAAGGAAAGCAACGCAAGTGTACTCTGTTCACATTGTGCATAGGAGTCAGCGGCAAGCAGAAGGTCATCCACATACTGGATGAGCGCAACGCCAGACTGCAATTTAAAGGAATCTAGTTGCCGTTTCAAAGCCTGGCTGTAGATGCTAGGACTTTCAGTATATCCTTGGGGAACACGGCAAAATCTATACGATTTATTATTGAGTGTAAAACCAAACAGATATCTGCTATCAGGGTGAACAGGGATGGAAAAGAACGCATTATTTAAGTCAATAACGCTAAAGGTGGTGGCCGTCGGTGGAACCAAGGTAAGCAGAGTCGTGATATCAGACACCACCGGGTATTGGGGAATAACAATTTTGTTGATCTCACGCAAATCAATAATAAATCGATAGATATTGCCATCTGAATCTCTCTTAAGAATCGGTAGAATAGGGCTGTTACAAACATTATAAGGGACCTCCTCCACAACCCCTGCAGAAATCAAATCCTGAACAATATGTGTCAATGCAATTTCACCTTCTCTCGAAATCTTGTACTGTGGCACTCGTGGTAGAAGGGCCCCCTCCTTAACAGTAATGTATATTGGTGGAATACGCATCTCTCCCACATCCGTATCTGAGGTCGCCCACAACGTGTGCGGTAGAGAGGCCAAAGCAGGGATGTCTAAAATGGCATAAAATCTGTCAGGGTTAGGGTAATTGTCATTCAGAATAACCCGCACTCCCTCTGGAGCGCAACGTATTGTCGCTCGAAAATATTTAAGCAAATCAATGCCCAGGATATTATCTGGGGTATGGGGTGATAACAAAAATTGGCCAAAACTAAAGTATTTGTCAATGCATAGTGCAAGGGGCTTGGACAATGGGCTGGGGGAGGGTGTGCCATCAAACCCTACACACGTAATCATTTCGCCAGACAGGGGAGCCCTCGGAACCAAGTTTTTCGACAGAGCGCTACGAGTAGCTCCTGTGTCGACTAGAAATTGATCAGTAGAACCCAAAATACCCACTGTTACATATGGACCTTGCTGATCTACCGGCACTTCAACTGATTCCTTACCCCATCCTACGCAATCCTATGCATGCACATAATCCTGGTGTTCCACATTCTCTCCTTCCGAGATCTGATATTGATTCCGTCTATCAAACGTATTTCGTTCGTCCTGGCCAGGGCCCCTCTCCTCAACCTGTCTACGATCACCTCCGCCACCTCTCGTTCCAGTATAACCTCCTCTTGACCTTCCACTTCCTCGACCACGCTGACTACGCTGTTCACGAAGTACCGGACAATCTTCGGCCCAATGCCCAAACTCCTTACAATAAGCACACTGATCCTCCGCAATGTCCGTACGTCCATACGATGCGTTTCCTCCACCTCGTCTACCTCTATCATTCCCTCTACCCTGTGTTCCCCGAACCTGCGCCAACATCACCTTCGTTTTCAATTCCTTCGCCTTTTTCTCTACACTTTCTTTAGCCTCCACTTCCTGCCGCTCATAATACTGAGCCATAGTTAACAAGGACGCAGGGGTCGCTGTGGCCCAGGAACTTTCACTCGACTTCAATCGCTTAGCAATCTCTGGTAGGAGATTAGCTACATACTTATCTACAAACAAATGCCGACCCGTATCGTCAGTTAAAGATTGACCACTGTAATCATGAAACGCCTCCTCGAAGCGTGTAAAGAAATCTGAGACCGTTTCATCGGGTTTCTGCTTGCACGACGTTAACATGGTCCAATCAATCTTTTTGGAGGGAACGAGCGTTTTTAATTTATTCAAGATAGCTGCCGGAAGGTCTAGAATTAACTGACAAGGCTTACATGCTGGTTCTCTATCCAGATCTGCAGCATTTATTTCTTTCCATGTCCCCCCCAATATCGTTTCATCATTATTTTTACGAATCTGCCTCCACATATCAGGTGGTAATATCAGCCCAAAAAACAAATCTATGTCTACGAGAGTCATCACACAGGACGATATAGCCCCCTCCACCCCCTCATAAAATGCCGCCGGATTCTTCCGAAGATCAGGTAAAGAATTTTTCAACGCCATGACATCTGCTCTATTCCATGGCGTGTATACCCAATTATACACAAAATACCCTTTCGCATCCTTCGACAATTTATCATCATTCGTACCTTCCCCTTTTGGTGGGACATACAAAGGCGCGGCTTCACGCATAGGCATAACATGCAACGCAGAACTCTTATCTGAACCACGGAGAGAACACTCCTTAGCCCGCCCGTTATTCTCCGATTCGGACTCCTTTTGCCTCCGTTTCCGTTCCTCCCGCAATTGGGTTGTCTCATCCCGCAGCTTGATCAATTGCTTGAACAGGTCGTCAACATCTGAAAGATCAAAATCACCTTTAGCTAAATTCTCATGATACACTGACAACACTTTAGGCTCTAGCGTATCAGAAAGTTCACGATATGCGTTTACAACTTCATCCGCCAGACTGGACAGAAAATACATTAATTCAAGATCCGACCACCCTTTCTTTTCTGTTAACAACTGCTCCTGAGTAACACAATGCTTATTCACTTTACGAGCCCAACTACGTAAATGAGCGGACCTCTCCGCAGTAAACCTGAGAGCCGATACCCCCTTCTGGCTCAACTGATCCTGTCCATCATCCTCGGAATCCGCAGCCGGGGCCGTCGGCGAAACGTACGGAGGCGGTGACCGATCTAACAAAGAAAAATCATCAATTTCATTATTAAGGACAGGATAAAGTGGTCGGCGAATAGGAAATTGACCAGTCGTTTGCAATTTACGTTCCCGTTCCTCCCTTTCTTTCTTCTCCTGAGCCTCCTTTTCCTCAAGCTGTAAAGCCTTATCCCGAGCAGCCTTGCGCTGCTCTTTATCCGCCAAGGCAACCTCACGCTTCATTCGTTCACGCGCCGCTTTCTCCCACATTCGCACACAATCAAACATATTTTGTCTAGACCTACGTTGAAACAGACACTGCTCTACAAATTGTATTTTACTTAAATCAAACGACCCGTGTAGAGGCCATTGCAATTCAGGATCGGCCTTAGTGTATTTATGCCATAATTTACTGTACATAATAGGGGGAAGGCCAAATTTTATGTACATTTCCCTATTTGGTGTTCCCTCTGGGGGAGCCGGCTGTGATTCCGCTAACCTAATTGAGGTACCTTCTCCAAGACAACACATTCCTCGGAGTGTGCTGAAAACAGGCATGTTCGAAAAGTATCACGAAAGCGTGACACCAAACAAAATGGCACTTACAGTTCTTCACACAATTGTGCCGCTCAAGGGAGAAAAAAAAAAGTTAGAGAAACATCTCTACATGCCTGCCTATGTGAAGTGCACTACACATATAAGTTCAAAGATCACAAATTCACAACGTTAGCTAACTCAAATCAAAGAACGTAGAACTTCGGCAAGCGTCCGAGGACTACCTTACCGATCACAAATCATAGGACCTCAGTAAGCGTCCGAAGACTACCTTACCGATCACAAAGCTTACCAAATTCCCAAATGTCCAGATTCCAACTGCCAAGGTCTTGTAAGCCAAATCAGCCAAACGGCACTTTCTCAGCGATGCAGACACTTCGAAGACTCAGTCGGAGACCGGCGCCACCTGGAAGGTCAGATCAGAAGGAAAGGAAAAAACACTGTGGCAGCCAAGACTCGGGTCACTCGTGGCAGCGCGCGCCCATGGCGGGTTTCCAAGCCTTCGTCACGACCTCTCCTTCGGGCATCCGAGTCGCCGATGAGTCCCTTCGTGGTCGCCAATTGAAGTAATTCGGGGTTCCCAAGGCCTACACGCTCCGGAGATAACCCACTTACACTCAAGAACTGTTGGCACGGAAACTGTAAAAGGCAAAGAACAAGTTTATTAAGACCCCATGGGGTGGTGGTACACTCAAACAGCACCCTTCGGTAATGCAAGAGGTATCACACCGAACATCGGTGTGACCCCGTTTATATACAGTTTTGGGGCAATAAAAGATAGACGGCACAAGTTAAGACACATTTTAGGGACATATATGGTCATGTTTTGGAATACTGCCAGCTCATTGGAGGGGGCACAACTCCGCCGGTCAGTTTGGTGCACATTCCTGAAGGTATACGGGTCAGTGGGAACTGCGCATGCGTGGCTTGACCAGTACTAAAAATAGCCTGTTGCTGGGCAGACAAGAGTGGTCAGTGGAACGGACAACGGACTAAAGGGCACGCCGGCCACGAGGCCGCTCATGGTCTAAGATGGCCGCCACAACATTCAAAATGGCGTTATCGTATATAGCCAAGTTAAGGAGGACAACGTGTAGGTTCAGCTAATCGCTAATGCAGCCGGGCCAATTACGACAGGTGGTGCCAGTGTCGGCGAGGTGTGAGAAGATAAAAATACAAATTACAATTTTAGAAAAGGAAGAGAAGGCCAGCATATAGGAACACAGTAACTGAATCAAGAGAATAATCTTTCCAGTACATTTGGATGCAGTGAGGTACCCACCATTCTGAAGTGGATACAGCAATTATAGTGGAGGACACCATTTAGACCAGATTTGTCCAGTCTTCCTGAAGATTAAGTCTGGAGTTTAAGCTGTCAGTTTTCAGGATCCATCTCAGTTCTTCTCTGTTCAGTAGTTTGGTGAGATCACCACCTCTCGGCGGGAGGATTACTTGGTTAATCACAGTCCAGCGGACATCATTTTCATTATGGCCCTTGTCGGTGAAATGTTCAACAAGGGGAGCTTTCGCTGTTCTGCATTGGATTCTGCTACGGTGCTGGGAAATTCGTAGTTTTATCTTTTGTGTTGTTTGTCCCACATAGATCTTATTGAAGGGACAAAAAATAGCTTAGATGACATTACAGCTATTACAGTTCGTAAAGGTCTTGCGCTCATATTTTACATTTTTGTGGTAAATAAAAACGTATTATTTACACTGCCGGAATTTCTATAGTTATCAAAGGAAGGGAATACATAAAATGAGGAGCAGAGACCGTGGTCTTAGAGTTTAAAGGGCTTTATTCCAGAACTCGAGTTAAGGGAGAGCTCCTTCACCAAGCGGGTTCAGGAGTAGTCTGCTTTACTTGAAACATGACAGCACTTATATACATTACGAGTACAATCAAAAGAAGGAGTTCCCTGGACTTGATTCAATCATCCATGATGCAATCATACGGAAGACATAGCAGGCTTGTTTTCGTTTAAAGAGTAACTTGAATAACATTTAGACATAGACAAACATATGGCATCAGGGTGATTGTGGTGACAAGTTACAGAGTTACTTGTGTCTGGGGACAGAGAACCGAGGCATTGTTACAGGGTCATTTCTGTCGGAAAGGTAAAGAGAATGAGGCATTGTGTGCTCCTTACTTCCACACAAGGGCGGTGATGTTTCACAATGGTATGTGTGTGCAGCTGGGGAGAAGGAGAATGGGACGTGGTTAACTATTCTTCTTCGTGTCTGTCTCATGTACTTGATCAGTTTACTCTTGATTGTTGACCCAACCCGTGGCTGCCCCCGCAAGCTGAGAGATCATTGACGAGCGAGAGCTGCTCGTTCTTTGATAGAGTTAGGGAGAAGGGGAGAATTTGACGAAGTAACCGTCTAGCTGACTCCGTTCTGTTTTAAGGGAAAATATCGAACAGGACGGAAACCTGTAAGATACATGATGGCTGGCCATCATTCTTTGCATGTGCCAGTACTACAAGAAGAAAAACAGGCAAGAGGGGGGTATAACAGGATTCGTGCTTAAAGTAAAAAAAATTGGCTTGCCTGGTCGGTGTTAGGGTGGATAGGGTGCATGATGGGACACCCGGAAGAAAAGGGAGTTTTTAGTCAACTTTCCACATTCTTAATCAATTTCTATATTCATTAAGTCGTACACTTGTTCTTGCAACATGATCATTTCATTTTTCTTTCCTCTGTTTCGTGGACGAGGAGTACAGGTAGTGGCACACAGTCCACAAAGGGCGGGGCCACACTGGACGCAGAGGCAACAGGTGAAAATAGTGGCAAAAACGAGGCCCAGGATTGTTAGTGCCTTCCACCCCCAGGTGGACAGGAGGTCCCACAACCAACCGGTCAGGGACCATGTGCCAGTGTCCATATCCAATTTATCGGATAGTACATGGAGGCGGGATATAGCAGAGCAAACTGATGGGGCGTTGTCTGGAATAAATACACAACAACTGGACCCTATTACCTTACACACACCACCACGGTCGGCTAACAGGACATCTAAAACTATACGGTGCTGCAGGGTCATGAGTCTATCTGCAGCTACTTCAGCTGTAATGTTATTTAAGGCGCCAGTTGTTTCGTCTATGGCGGCCTGAACTACACAAGTTAGTTGCCGGTTGTGGCGACTATTGGCCATGGGGGTGAGCTCAGACCACACCTGGACGCGCTAGCGATACCGACCATTTGGCGGTTAACAAGGACCCACTACTGAGTGAGGGGCCTGTAGACGACGATACATTCTTCCACGGGGGCCGGGTAGGCTTGTCAGAGGAGGCCACCTGGTACAATAAGGGAAGAATCAGAAAGGTGCAATTCACATGCTGACCCAAAACCCAAAACCCAAAACCCTGAAGAAATCACTGGTAAAGTAAGATACAGTGATGAAACATGTCGGTTGACTTTTAACAGAGTGAGCTAACAGCACAGAATAAAGACAGTAGCTGCCAGTTAGCCTTGCTCTTATATATTTGTGATATATTTGTACTCCACCAACTTGGGAAACGGGCATATCACTTTGGGTTCTATCACATACAACACATGATGGTTTTATGATTTGAATGCACTTTCTTTATCTCTTTTTCTCCCATTTCATTTCTGGGTTGACAGTAGCTAATGATGAGAAGTGAAGAATCAGGCGAGTACCCTAAAAAAGCTGTGTTAAATGTCAAATGAACAATAAGAAACAAATGAAAAATTGTTCACAGGTGAATGCTAAATATCACATCAGTTAAAGAAGTTGCACTAAAGATAACATTGGAACTCCATCCGATCATTCAGACCAGATGGTTTCATAGTCTGAAGAAATTTGATCCAGTGATTTTCACGTTGCAACAAAAAATTGTTGTTGTCTCTGTCGTCAGACAACAACAATTTTTTTTTTGACATTTAACACAGCTTTTATATGCTTCTTTAAATTTATTTTCTTTTACATTGGTCACGTGTATACTTGTTTTCACTTGATTCTTTCACAAACCCTCTATCTTTGAGGACCGCGTCTCTTTTCACCACTCTAACATGGCCGCCACACCATTGGTCCTTTCTTTATGTTTACTCGGCACCCTCGTTAAACTTCCGCTTTCACCGAACACTACGCTTCTCAGCTGATGGCGAAGGGCGCAAACGGCAGGACGCGCGTTCTTGCCTGCAGTTTCTCGTAAGTGCACCTCAAATCGGGTAAATGCTCACGCCACTCGGGCAAGTTTAACTTTCTCACTTTGGGGAGATTTTGGACTCGATATATGTGTTTTTGCATGACGCTGGTGTATATGCGAGTAGCCACTTCATTAGCATGTTATGTTCCCCGAGCACCATGATTTTTAGCCTCCATCTCACAGCGTTAATCCTTCACTTCAGCATGTATGAACACGTTTGTTTCAGGTGCCTTTATGCCACTCTTTCACTTACGTTTCGCGCACTTATTTAACTGGATTTCTGACATAGTGATTATCTTTTTGTACTTATCTTTTTGTACATACCTGTTTGTACATATCGTTCCACCGTCGAGGATCATACTTAGTTTACTTTATCTTGTTTCTAGGATTCCCCTGATGAAGGATCTAGTATCCGAAATGCATTGGGAAATGATGTGCACCCATACTCTGTGATATTGGATACATGCATGACGTGTAAATTTCATTGATTTGAAGAAACAATACATGTGAAATTAAACATGGAGAATCAATGATGAACTTGATTTAATCTTTGACTACAACTTGGAATGATTTATTGAAGAAACTTATCGGTTTCGATTAAGGTTGTGCGCTGAGAGTTGGCATCTACACTAGGTGCCACCAACCATAAGTGATTTCCACACCTTCTTGTCGGGGGTGATATCTCCGCAGCACACCACAAAATATCAACTTTGGTACACCGAGGAGTGCGTGATCCACACCTTTCTCCTCATCAAGCCACAAACCCAACAGTTCGTCTTGTTGACTATGAGTTGGTGTTTATGGAGAGTGGAAATGAACGTATTATTTATAAATTCCTTTCTTCTGTCCTCGAGGTGTGGGGGAAGATCAACATGGGAATGCATAGTGGTATTCTTTACAAGCGTGGAAGAGTACGGAGGGAAAACTGTATATAAGATCCAACCCAGACAGGCCGCTAAACAGCAAACAAGTAACATTATTAATAAAAAAATCGAGAATCTGCTTTGCAGTAATTTCACATAATTAGTCCTTTTCAATTTGCGCATCATGTCATTACTCCTCATATTGTCTATTAATTAAATATCAAAATGTATCTGTACACGAGATCAAACGCTTCCCAGCAGCCGCTTCACCAAGAGCTTGTTCCTGGGCTTATTTAGCCACCGGTTCGGTATGATCAGGTGTAATGTCTTTAGTCTATTTTTGGTGAGATCGCAGCCGCGATCTGTATTCCTGCTGAGGAGTGAGTTCTGGGAGTGGTGAAATGTTACTTATATCCGGGGCATTTATAGCCGCTGGACAGGGCACATTGTCCGTTAGTATTGGTCCAAAAAACTTCTTGCAGTGGCTGGCGTGGAGCCACCCTTTTCTTCCTTCCACTTTGACGGGCGTCCTTGTAGTTAGGTGAACCAATTTGGGGGACGTCCACCTTTTCTCCAGGGGGCTGGTACGATCGAAGTTCCGTACAAGTATCCTATCACCAGGCTTGATGGTATGTTCCTCAGGTGTGGTGTGATTTGGAAAAGCTGCTGCAACCTGTGAACGACAAGAGTGGAGTGCAGACATCAAGGAAGCCAAGTAATCTGTCAACATGTTAGAGTCAATTTCAGTTAGTTTCCTAGGAGAAGGGACACCCCAAATGTTGGGAGGCCTACCGAATGTCACTTCGAAAGGGGACAGTCCCGTCCGGGAATGTGCCACCATCCGCATGTAAAAGAGAGCGACTGGAAGGGCAGCGACCCGGTCTATCCCTTTTTCTGCACATACTTTGGCTAGTTTTGTTTTCAAGGTTTGGTTGTGTCTCTCTACCAGGCCAGCTGCTTGAGGGTGTCGGACACAATGAAATCTCCAGGAATATCCCAGTAGAAGAGAAACAGCCTCCATTAGTTTAGAAGAGAAAGGCTGTCCATTGTCTGAATAGATGACCCTTGGTAACCCATACCTGGGGAAAGATTCTCTCACTAATTGCTTAGCGGTTGTCTGGGCACCATAGTCCGGGACGGGGTATGCTTCAGTCCATCGTGTCAGTGTACACACTACCACCAGTACATACTTGTATCCTCTACATCTGTCCATTTGGATATAATCCATTTGGAGGACTTCGAAAGGATGATCAGGGGGCTGGAATCCACCCTGTTCTACTGGTACTCCTTTACCAGGATTGAATTGGCAACATATCATGCAAGTTTTTACTTTTTGTTTGGCTGCAGCTCTTACGTGTTTGTTGAACCAGATGTTCCGTAAACTGTCTAGCATACCTTTCTCGCCTAGGTGAGCGGGGCTATGGACCGTGTCTATTATGACTTGTACCATTGATTCAGGGAGAAACCATACTGTTTGGTCTTTGGTCATCCAACCCTGATCAGTCTGGATCCCTCCTTGTTCAGTCCATTTCTTTATCTCATCTGCGGTAGCATGTGTCTGTATGTCTCGTACACCGAGACACCTTCGGGTATTTGTTTGCGCAATAAAAATTTCAAAAATAAAAATAAAATAAATAAATCTTTCAAGGGGTCCCTTACTACCATAGTGACAGTCTGCGTTGGTACCTGAGAATCTGTTGTGTTCACTGGACTCTGGGCTGTCTATTTAGCAGTCCGGTCCGCTAAGTCATTTCCTTTGGATATGGTGTCTGTAGCTTTGGTATGTGCTTTGCACTTCAGAATAGCTATGGCTGTGGGTAGGTGTATGGCATCTAGTAGGGCTTGAATCAGGGGGCTATGTTGTATTCTGGCCCCATGTGAGGTAAGGAAACCTCTTTCTCGCCACAACACTCCAAAATTGTGAACTACACCGAATGCGTATTGGGAATCGGTGTAGATGTTAACTTTCAACTGTTATGCCCATATGCAGGCCTATGTCAGAGCGATGAGCTCTGCTGCTTGGGCTGACAGGATGTCTATTCTTTGTGTCTCTATAACCTTACAGTCTGTGGTTACAGCATAGGCTGCCACTAACTTTCCAGTGCTTGTTCTCATGCATGATCCATCCACATAAAGTGTTACATCAGGATCTGGGAGTGCAACATCTGTTAGGTCTTGTCTTAGTTTTGTCACTACATCGATCATCTCCACACAGTCATGTTGTATCGTGTCATCTGAGCTTGAGGGCAAAAGGGTAGCGGGATTCAATATGTTGCATCGCCTTATCTCTATGTGTGGCTGGAATAGCGTTAGTTCGTATCCTGTCAGTCTTGCTACAGTCAGGTGTTGTGTCTGTGTTCTGTTTAGAAGGACTTCCACAGCATGTGGCACTTGTACTATCAGGGGATGTCCTAGCACTATTGAATCACTTTGTCTTATGGCCAGGGCTGTAGCCGCAAAGGATTTCAGGCATGTAGGCAAAGCTTGTGCTACAGGGTCCAATGTGCTAGAAAAATAAGCACAGGCCTGTTTCTTTCTGCTTGGTCTTGTGTGAGGACGGATAGTGCTGTTCCGTCACGTTCTGTCACGAACAGGGTAAAATGCTTGCTGTAATTTGGGGTGGCCAAAACTGGTGCTTGACACAGAGCTAGTTTCAGAGCTTCAAATGCTTGGGAGTGTTCTGACATCCAAGGGAGAGTTGTAGGAGTGGCTGTTTCCACTGTAGTTAAGTGTATGAGTGGCTTGACTACGTGGGCATACTGAGGGATCCATTGTCTGCATTATGAGGTGAGACCAATGAATGCACATACTTCTTTTTGTGTCTTTGGCTGTGAAATCGTTGAAATCAATTGGATTCGTTCTTGTGTCAGTTGCCTACCTTCCTTGGACAGCAAATGTCCTAAGTAAGCCACTTGCTGTGCGCAGAACTGCAATTTTGAGGGAGACACTTTGTGACCTTTGTCTGTCAGGAAATGTAGAACGGTGAGGGATGCCTTCTCACAATCTTGTTCTGTCCTTGCTGTGATGAGAATGTCATCTACATACTGTATCAATGCTGTGTTGGTAGGCATACTGATACTGTCAAGTTGTCTTTTTAGTGCTTGGCTGTAGATGCGTGGACTTTCTGTATAGCCTTGGGGAGCTCTAGTGAACCTGAAACTCCGTCCTTTTAAACTGAACCCGAAAAGATATTGACTGTCGGGATGTATAGGAATGCTGAAAAACGCATTCTTCAAGTCAATGACTGTGAAAAATGCAGCTTCGGGGTCTATGGCAGTCAATAGTGAGGAAATATCTGGGACCACTGGATATTGTGGGATCACACATTTGTTCAGTTCTCAAAGATCAACCACCAGTCGGTAGACTGGTGGTGCCGGAGGGTCAGTCCTTTTGAGGACTGGAAGAACTGGAGAGTTGCAAACATTTGAATCTGTCTCTACCACCACTCCATGTTCTATGAGTTCTTGAATTAATTTTAGTAGGGCTTGTTCAGCCTCGGGTGGAATCTTATACTGTCGGATACGGGGTAGGACTACTCCCTCCTTGAGGGTGACCTGGTGTGGGGTAATGTCCATGTATCCTACATCAGTAGAGCTTTTTGCCCACAGATGTTGTGGGATGTCATTAAGTCTGGGATCGAATTCTTTGACTGTGAAATGTCCTTTGAAGTCTCGTAGAAACAATTTTATTCCTTCCGGCGAGCAGCATATTACTACTCCTAGTTTTTTAAGTGTCTTAATTCCCAGTAAATTCTCTGGGCACGTTTCTGTAAGGACTAGGTCAGTGGTACGTGTCAGAGGACCCACTCCTTAAGAGACTTGTTCAGATACTTTGTTTATTATTGGTTTTCCTGAAAAGCCCAGAGATATATATTATGTGTATTATGTGAGCCAGAGAGAGGAACCTCTGGGACTTCCTTATGACTTATGGTAGTCCTACTTGCCCCCGTGTCTATGAGGAATTTTCTGTCTTGTCCCAGTAAGTGGGATTGCACATATGGACCTTTCTGATCCACTGGAACTGGGATAAGGGGCAAGTCACGTTCTCTCTCAAGGCTGTCTCATGAATAAGGTTCAATCTCGGGGTAATCTGACTGTGCGTACTGGTACATCTGTGTGGCAGCGGCAGCAGGCGTCTGAACCTGCGGAGGCGTAATAGTCTGAGGCTGCTGAGTGTTACCTAGTCTGGGAGTGTGAGGGCGTTCTTTCGTCTTTCCTGTCGCTATGTTGTGTTTCAGGACTGGACATTGCCTCACAAAAAGGCCTTGCTGCTTGCAGTAGTTGCAAGTACCTTTATTTGCCCCCACATTACCTTTGGGGCCCGTGTTTACTGGTGCCGTCTGTGCAACCAATACTTTGATTTTCGTGTCTTTTACTCTTTTCTTTTCTTGTTCCTGTTCTTCCCTTATTCTGTTGTGGTGGTACTGTAACATTTGTAACATTTGTGAAGGACTATTTGCTTGCCAGGTACTCTCAATTTTTAACACCCTATTTCTGATGAGTGGTAAGGCGTTGTCCACCAATTTGGATACAAAAAGATGGGGATATGCCTCGCTACTATGTGCGAG
Source organism: Lissotriton vulgaris (assembly GCF_964263255.1). Lineage (NCBI taxonomy): Eukaryota > Metazoa > Chordata > Amphibia > Caudata > Salamandridae > Lissotriton > Lissotriton vulgaris. The sequence continues at coordinate 835,811,752 of NC_141689.1, read as the reverse complement.
TCCACTGTTTATAGAGAAACATTTCTCTAACCTGGTGTAATAATCACCCGTATCTTCGTCTGGCTTTTGTTTACAGGCAGAAATGGCATCCCAATCTTCCTTTTTCGTTGTCAATAATAGAGGCAAGACCTGTATGAGGAGACTGGGCAATTCTTTTACGCATTCACCCAGACCTTCACCTGGCTTTCTGTCTCTCTTCTTTTTCTAGGGCAGTCCACGTAATCTTTTTACCACCCACCTCCCAGTCCTTTTCCTTTAGTTTGCGAATATGCCTATAGGTAGAATTACTTTAAGTAGTATTATTATATCTGGATATGTGAAACTACCCATTTGGAGGATATCCTTCAACTCTCTAGGAAATCTTCCAGGATCTTTTTCGTGAGAGGGCACCATCTTTTTCATTTTCAATATTTCTAACTTGGTAAGAGGAGTATACACATGTATTTGTTGCAATGTGCCATCTGGCTGTGGTATGGGGTGGACTTCTTGTAAGGGGTATTGGCCTATACTGTAAGTTTCATGATCTGCGGTAGCTAAGGTAAGTTGCAAGTAACGGAGGCGCAGGTCCAGAATGGTATTGATCAATTCCGGTCCCCGAGACCTCCATCTATCTGTCACTACTTGTAACAATTTGTATAGCTTATCTGGTCGGTGGAAGTTATTCTCGTATAAGGTAGCCAGGTGTTGGACCATATAAATACCTGCTAGCCGTTGTTCTGTTCGGGGAAGAGCCAGAAACATTTGTGCTACTATATCTGGGCCATATACCCGGTGCTGTGATATCCAATGGGTGGCAGACCGGGCCAATTCTTTTTCGTGTTGGGTAAGGAGAGGCTCATTGTCAATCCATTCATCTAGGGCTCTTTCTGTGGACTGGAAAAGGTCCTCCGAGGAAGGATCTAACCTTTTAACTCTCTGTGACATTCGTGGGGGTCGCCATTTGGAGCTATGACAATGCCGCGCTACACCCAGGAAATTCATCCTACCTATTGTCGGACCCTCATCTTCCTCTGAGTTGTCTTCCTGTGTAACTTTCTCAGAGTGAATAGTGACAATTTTCTTAACCAGTCTTTTAGTTATTTTGTCGATCTGATGTCCCAGATCATGTGCCCCTCTGTGTATCTGATCACTAAGGTCTATTAACTCTGAGTCTACGCTCCCATTACCCGGGTCTAGTTCCCGGATCAAACAATCTATGATGAACCGCAGGAGCAGTCCCCTGATAGGAACTTTTCTGTTCTTCATGACTTGGACCAGATTATCCGAACCTTCCCCTGTTCGTATAAATTCATAAATTCTATCCAAATGTTTCGTTATATCAGGGACCTTTTGGAGTTGACCCAGGGCTTGTCTTAATCTCTCTGATATCGTGGCCATTGGGCCATTACCGGGTTCGGGGTCGAAGGACACTCAAGAGGTGGGACATCATCTTTATCCTCAGCCCCGTTTCCGGGTACTCCCAAATCAGAGGTGGAACCACCGGCTACTAGTTCAGGTGCACGTGTAGACGGGTGTGTTCTAGGCATGTTAACATAAGCGGGGGGTGGTTCGGATAGATAGGCAGGGAGAAAATTGTCGGGGACAGTGGGAGTTATTTTCACTGGTGATTCGGGATGTTCTTCTATAATTTCTTCTGACAAAACGGGATAAATACCAGTAATAAGGGTGCTTCTCTCTCTGTCTGCCTGTTCAGCTAAAACCTTCTTACCTTCTTACTGTAATTGCTTTTCTTTAGCCTGCTCCGACATTCTCTTACTTTTCTCAACTTTCCCAAGTTCTTTCTGGGCCCTCCTATGTGCTTCCTTCCGCCATAACTCAATGGCTTCTGTCTGTGAGGGCCTCGCCTTTCTTTTCCATAACTCTTCCTCTACTCTCATAATACATTCCATGTCCCATGTACCCGTGGCAGGCCACCTATACATTATTTCTAAATTCTCGGTATAGTCTACCCAAAGGTCTAAGAACAATATGGCACCCAGTTCATGTTTGTTATACATGAAATGTCCAGGCGTATCCCTGGGCGGGACTTTAACTGGTTTCTCTAATATATTCTTTTTGGTGCCTATCTTACGTAATTTGGAAAACAGAGGCATTTTTAAACTCGACCAATTATTGTTAAAAAACTTGAAATATGCAAAAATACTTTATACACTAGAGCATAGTGCAACCATACCGGTCCCACGAATGAGACTCGTCTTTACCGTGTTCCCAAATGGAACCCGTCTTTATACATTCCCAGTGGTACTCACCGAGAAGCAAAACTCGAAGACCTGGTCATCGGACTCTTGACGCTTGCGCAGGAATATCGGGGCTCAAAAGACCTCTGACTCGGCGCTCTCACTGGTCGGGCTCTGGGTTGGGACGCTCCGCTATCTTCTTCACCGCCTCATGTGGATGATCAGTCGCAGTCCGTCTCCTCCTCGTCTCAAGGGAGTTAGCGGGAACACCCCGCTGTTGTGCACTTGAAGTCCGTCGAAAGTATGGAAGGGACAAGGACCCGACTTACATCGCCGGCACGTAGGGAAGAGGGAGCGTCCCTGTTCAGGCGCCAATTAATGTGGTAAATAAAAACTTATTATTTACACTGCCGGAATTTCTATAGTTATCAAAGGAAGGTAATACATAAAATGAGGAGCAGAGTCCGTGGTCTTAGAGTTTAAATGGCTTTATTCCAGAACTCGAGTTAAGGGAGAGCTCCTTCACCAAGCGGGTTCAGGAGTAGTCTGCTTTACTTAAAACATGACAGCACTTATATACATTACGAGTACAATCAAAAGAAGGAGTTCCCTGGACTTGATTCAATCATCCATGATGCAATCATACGGAAGACATAGCAGGCTTGTTTTCGTTTAAAGAGTAACTTGAATAACATTTAGACATAGACAAACATATGGCATCAGGGTGATTGTGGTGACAAGTTACAGAGTTACTTGTGTCTGGGGACAGAGAACCGAGGCATTGTTACAGGGTCATTTCTGTCGGAAAGGTAAAGAGAATGAGGCATTGTGTGCTCCTTACTTCCACACAAGGGCGGTGATGTTTCACAATGGTATGTGTGTGCAGCTGGGGAGAAGGAGAATGGGACGTGGTTAACTATTCTTCTTCGTGTCTGTCTCGTGTAATTGATCAGTTTACTCTTGATTGTTGACCCAACCCGTGGCTGCCCCCGCTAGCTGAGAGATCATTGACGAGCGAGAGCTGTTCGTTCTTTGATAGAGTTAGGGAGAGGGGGAGAATTTGGCGAAGTAACCGTCTAGCTGACTCCGTTCTGTTTTAAGGGAAAATATCGAACAGGACGGAAACCCGTAAGATACATGATGGCTGGCCATCATTCTTTGCATGTGCCAGTACTACAAGAAGAAAAACAGGCAAGAGGGGGGTATAACAGGATTCGTGCTTAAAGTAAAAAAAATCAGCTTGCCTGGTCGGTGTTAGGGTGGATAGGGTGCATGATGGGACACCCGAAAGAAAAGGGAGTTTTTAGTCAACTTTCCACATTTTCAAGGATTAATTCTTTCCCATCAATACAAAATTCGCAAACACAAGAACCACATTAATGGTGACCCCTGACTGGCGGTAGAGATCAATGATCATTCAGAGTGGTGTTTACGGTCACGGTTAAGGGCAAGGCTGCCCTAACAAGTTGATCCTTCAGACTTTTGTTTTTCTTGAACGCAAACATGGGTGCTTCTAGATCAAGTGTACCAGAGTTGAGGATGTGCCAATTCTTTTTAACGGATTTACGCACTTTATTAGAAACTGTGGAGAATGTAGTGACACATACAAGTTTTTCAGTAGACGTTTTGGATTTTGGTTCTAGCAATGTTTCATGAGGACAGTACCAAGCCCTTTTCATTGCATTTTTCACCAAACGGCGAGGATAGCCTCTTTGTTGCAATTTAGCTGATAAAGTGTTTGCTTCATCAAAGTAGTCAGTTTTCTGAAAACAATTCCTTCTTAGTCTAAGAAATTGGGAGTAAGGTAGACGGTCTATGAGTGCTCTGGGGTGGCAACTCTGGTAATTGAGTAAAGTATTCCTTTCGGTGGATTTGCGAAAGAGGGAGGTGAACAAGAGACCCTCTTTGTGTTGGATACATAGGTCAAGGAAAGGTATACTAATTTTACTGTGAGTGAGGGTAAATGTGAGGCTGCTACAATTATTATTGAGCCAGTGTAGATAGGAATTGAGGATTTCCACTGAACCTTCCCAAATAAGAAAAATATCGTCTATATAGCGTTTCCACTTTGAGATTCCTTGGTGGAAGGGATTGCTATGGGGGAGTATGGTGTTACACTCCAACCAGTCCATATAGAGGATAGCCAAAGTGGGGGCAAAAATGGCACCCATAGAGGTACCCCTCACTTGTTGATAGTATTTGGTGTCAAATAAGAAGAAGTTTTGTGTCAAACAGATTTCGAGTAGTTGGATGATAGAGTAGGCACCGTATGTGGACAGGTCCTGTTATGCTATATACTTTCCAAGACCAAGAGTGACTCTCTCTGGGGGATGTTAGTATAAAGAGACTCTACGTCTATGTACGTTGGACGTAGAGTCTCTTTAATTGGGTCAAAGGGATGATTTTCAATAAAGTTAATCATAAACATACTGTCTTGAATGAAACAACATGTATCGGGCACAAAGTCTTTAAGAAAAAAGTTTACATAATGACCTAGCGGCTCCAGTATGGATCCACAGCCGGATACAATTGGTCTTCCAGGTGGGGAATCAAGTCTTTTATGTATCTTGGACAGAGTATAGATTACTGGTGTTCTGGGGTTGGTTACATTGAGGAAGTTGAGTTCATGTTTACTTAGAAAGCTGGTATCATAAGCCTCCTGGGTAATTTCTCTAATCAGTTTTTGGAGTTCTTTGGTGGGATTGGTAGATAATCTACAATAATGATCTGTATTGGAAAGCTGACGAAGACCTCTGTTTTATAGTCATCAATGCCTTGCAAGACAATACTACCCCCCTGGTCTGCTGGTTTAATGACAAGGTGGTTATCGTCACGAAGGGTTGAGATGGCCATTTTTTCATCTAGTGAGATATTGTAGGGAATGAATAGGTGGGATTTAGCTAGATCAATTGTTTCCTTGAGAATCACCTTTTCAAATGTGATTATCTCTTTAGGGATCATATTGGAGGATGGAGAAAAAGTGGATGGGGGTCTGAAGGGGGTCGCAGCTACTCTAGGTTGAGGAGGTTATAAATCAAAGAAAGCACAGAGTCTAATCTTTCTAAAGAAACCCAAAAGTTCGGATTGTAGGTCTAGAAAGTTCGGGTAGGTGGAGGGGACAAATGATAACCCTTTACTGAGAATCGAAATCTCTGAGCTAGAGAGGATATGGTCAGATAGATTAAACAGGGGAATGGTCATGTTCGTACTACCGGGATCAGTTACCACTGGTAGAACTTCTGGCGGGTTTGCCTCTCGCCCGGAGGGTTGTACCACCTTGGTTGATGTTTTACTCTCCCCCTTTTGGCTGGTTCTGAGTTGCCTCTCCCTAAAAAATGGGGGCTCTGATTATGGGTTGATGAGCTGGCCCCCTCTCCAGGATCCGAGCTATCGGAAGAGTCTGTGAAGCCAACAATGGTGTTTCTCCTATTAAAGCGGCCCAAAGGTCTAGGGTTTTGTGGGTTTTGATTAAAATTACGGTTTGTGTAAAAGTCTTTTTGGAGATATGGGTATGCACGTGCAGCTGTGAAGGATTTAATATCTTTCTTTACTTTATTAGATTTCTTATTCTGTTCAATGCGGTGGAATTAAAGTACTGTTTTCTCAACTTTGTCTAGAAGTTATTTCGCGTCAGGAACGGTATTGTTATCATTAATTTGTTTCTAAATGTCTTTGATAATTTCTCCTAATTTCTTTAGTTCCTCATTTGCTGTTTCAATACCAAGGACTAACCAATGGCGGGAACATGTAGTTCCTTTGTGGCTAAACCCGGTAATGTATTTGGGGTTATCTGTCAATACTCCTCGAATATTCCTCACTTGCAAACCCAGGGGTATGGTATTAGATCTTAAGTAATCAGTGAGCATCAGTATCATTAACTCCAATCGGACAAATTTCTTTCTCTGTTTCTCTAGATCCTCTGAAAGATTAGAGCCTGCTGTCGGGTTATTAACATCAAGGTCTGTGAGTAATGAGGGACCTTCACAGATCTTTTTAATATACTCAATTGAGTATAATGGAGCTTGGTCTGACATATCAGTTAAACTGTGTTCGTGTAGCGAAAACGAAGGACAATATAGGGGTTGGTGAAAAAATGCACACAAGGTGAAAGTGAAAAAAGGGGCGAGGAAGTGAGCCACTAGTGAAAGTGGAAGGCCGAGAAATTGCCCTTGCAATCGTGCGATTGCGCAAAGTATGTTACAAACAACAAGGAAACCCCAAGCAAGTCAGCACAGGACCTCAGGGAGTAACTTTTAGAAACAACAACGGTCCCATGCAACAAAGAATCAAGCATAAAGATAAATACAGACACAGTCGATTAAGTGACTTGTCCAGCTGGACAGTGGTCTAAATATTTTTTACTTTTAGCAGGAATACAAAGAGAATTTCCTTCAACAGTTTCACGTTGTGGGGCACAAGCCCGTACCCCAATTTAGCACAAACACTTTAGTACACTCAAAGTGAACAGGAAAGGGCTTTTAGGCAAAAAGCTTTAACTGTTCTAAAAATCGTAGTAAGAACAAGAATATCAAGATGCACCTTTACATCAACATAGTACATGATATAAACAATGTATAAGGCACATAAACTGGTCGACGGCGTTTCGATCCTAAATCAAAGGGATCATCATCAGGACATTTGGTAAGTGCCTTTAAATGCAAGCCTCTAACAATGGAACATCAGTATGTAGGGAACGAGTCACCAAACCACCTCAGCATCTAAGAGCCCTAGTCAGACTAGCTATAATGCCTAACTTGCCCTCCTAACCTATCCAAAGAGACACGTGATTTGGCACCCCAGAACATAACACTCTCCACCCTCTCAGAGATCGCGGTAACAGGAAACAACATTTTGCTCTTTCAACTCGTACTTGTCCACAATAAGATAAAAAAGCGACACAAAGGAAGTTCACACTTTTATTTAAATTATTGTGCTCCAAGTTGCAATAATTGTGACACAATCTGAAAACAAAAACAATGCAATGATGTCATTAGCGTGGTTAAAAAAAAACATATACAATAAAGAGCCCCGTCATGTTTTCTTACAGATCTGTCTAAACCCTCCTGTACTACTGAAGCTAAGTAGCTATAAAATATAGATCTCGGAGTTTCGTAGTGGACCCCAGTACTCATTCATAAGTGGATGTTCTACATCTCAACTGACACAGCACTCTAGTCTCAGGACATTAGCTTTGTGTGTCCGTTGTTTTCCAGAACCCTGTTCCTAGTTATATGACAACATATGTGTATTCAAAACAGTAGTTGCATTATTTTATTATGTCTAGGTTCTAATGTCTGACCAGAAATATTAACAATGTTGTTTGACCTTGCCTGGGCTGTTCAGACTAAATCCCTGGAAAAGAATAAAATGAAAAATATATGCTGGTTCTGTGTGAAAATACAATGTGGCACAAAAGCAATTGAGATATGTAGTAACGAGTGCAACACCAAAGCAGTCCACAGCGTGCATCATTAGGCTAACATAGGGAAAAAGACAATGGGTCAAGTGAAAAACACATGACAGCTTCTGGAGCCTAATGCCTTCCATAAAACGGAAGATAGTTGCTTGATTTATGCATTCAAATCACTATACTCTGAACTACAAGCTCCTTCCTTAGAACCCTTCTTGAAAATAATCTAGATTTGGAACAAGCTTTTACTTATTATCAGGCTGCCTTATCAAGTGTGACTGCTCCGTCCTTGAACAGTACATTTGAAAAAGTTCACAGGAACCTTTTCTGCCTCCCATCAAATACCTCACAAAATAATAGTACTCTAGAATTTGAGCAAATCAACCATCTGATAACAAGAAATAGTTTGTTAAATTAATGCATAAAATGAAAAATCTGAATATTAGTACATCGAGTCATTACACCTGGATTGAAATTGAACAATACCCCTGGCTATGGCTTGACTTAAATGAGATAACCATCTCATTAAAATTTTTGTAACTGGAAGATCTGTTGGCTTAAACAATAAGTCACAAATTAAATAAGAAAAAAGCAAACAAAATGGCCCAAAAAAAATATCTTTCACTGAAGACAAAAATCTTTTCAGTAAACGCTCCTACTCATGGTCTGTTACTAACTTGAATAAGTGGCTCAGACCTTAATTCCTTTGTCGACCCTACACAGTCAGAACAAACTGAAAACTGATGCAACATCGATTCAGGATGGTCTTATCAAAGGACAGAACTTTACTGTGGAAGCTGAAAGACCCTGACCTTGGTTGTAGATTCTATTCATAAAATTGAGAATTCGTTTTTACATCTGCTATGTACATGCTCTGATTTTAAAGAGGATTGAATTTAACTCCTTAAACAACTTTATTTTGTTGAAACAAACTTGTCGCCAAGACTTGATTTTGCGCTTAGACTGTTCCAATATCCACCTCAACTGCAGGTTTTTTATATTTTCATCGGCAATAAAAAATATCAAACATGGATATTCTACCAGAATAAATTGTAATGTATTTGAAATGTTATATATATCAGTTTGTAGACTTTTTTTATTAGTGTGATGTTTTAATAGTGCAAATATTTTGTATTACTCTAACAATAAATCAAGTTACTTTACTTTAAATTTACTTTAGTGATAAGGTTATGGTGAAGAGGCAGTCTATGATAAGTGTACAAGTTGGTAATGGAAGATGCTGATGTGCTGAATTCCATCCAACTGCTAACCGGATGACAGCATAAAATATGTGAGGAACTATACATGGATATATGGCAAGACAGTATAAGCTTAATAAAATAAGAAAGCCATAGATGTTGGACAACAACATTAGGGTAAGGAACAGATTAACAAGTTAGGGATGTGTGGTGAAACATGATGGGTTCTCATCTATCTATCGCTCGGATATGTACATTGTCTGCCGAGCCTTTTAACGTAATATAATTTACAGGCAAATACAAAATAAATAATAATATGATGGTAAAAGACCAACCATTGTGTGTTTACTGATTTGGGGTCTGGAATTCCATTTATAACAGATACTCAGACAAATTTGAATGATTTTTCACACTCACCATCTGACAAGGAGAAAAATCTCTGCATCAGGGAATGGAGTGTAGGCTATAAATGGTCTTGACAGCAGGACCATTTCCTAAAGGAAGATAGTATGTTTTTTCTATTGTTTTTTGTGGATTTGTTTTTTCAAGAGAGATTCCCTTATTGAGAGGGACTTACCTGAAGCAGAAGAGGAATGCTTCAGTGTATCCCTTTGGTCCTTGCCAAACAATAGATTGGCTTCCCACTCCCTGAAATCCTATGGCTGCATCAGCAAACATAAATTTTAGGCAGTGACATGTTTGGAGCAGTACCTACACATGATCGGAGGGAGGGTGGCAAGGGAATCTTCTTTCATCATTTGCAAAAGGGTTATAATATGAAATTTGAGGTAGAGATATTTGAACTAACTGCTGTCAAAAACGGAGGAATTTTGCCAGTACAGTACCAAGAAAAGATATGAGCCTGAGTTGATGAGACATAGAAAAACAGAGCTACAGGCACAGTGCCGGATGGCGCCGCTAATATTATGATCGTTCCCATCCTAGCATTGCGGTTGAGGCTGCATGTTGCGTCTTGCCTAGAGAATATAGACAAGGTGAGGAATCTGCAGGACTAAGTATCCATCACAAATATATCAGCTATTACATGCCCATTCGAATGGCTTCACCTCCTGGTGAACGATGGAGAAAGCACTGGTATACAAGACAAATTAATATGTGTGAGAGACTCAGGGCAGTTGGGCCCTAATTACATTGCACCTTCTGGCTACATTGGACCATGAGGATCACCTACTCTTGTTGGATCAGTCAGAGGGGTATGCAACAATTTTAGGAAAGGCTAATAGCTGAATAACATTGTAACTGACAGAGAACATCGGAATGATGAAGGCAATATTACTGTAAATAAAGGCGTTCAGCGTGCTGCCAAATGATATTCTGCTAGCAATAGGGATGGAAATGAGGACTGGGCGCTTCCCATTTAGGACTATGTCATATACATATATTGCTAAATGAATTAGACCATGCTCGGTCTGACTGATTCCAAATAAAGTCTTGAACTTGCAAACAGATAAGCCAAGAAAACCATCACTTGCTGCTCTCTGCCCTAACCAATTCCTCTGGGAAGGTAAAAACCAGAGCCTCTGTTCCAATTCGAAAGCAATGTCTTAATATTTAAAGGTTCTAGAGGATGTTTAAAATCATCCTTTTAGGCTGTGTATTTGGTAGAAAAAACAGTGTTAGAGGTGAGGATTCATTGCCATTCACACCTAACTCACCGAAATGTAATGGTCTAGATCATAGAAATTACTCTAACGTAACGGACTACCAGATTGCACTACCTGCTCTCTTTTCATGCCACTTCGTTATTTTGGCTGGAAAATCTGGCAAAACTTACACATTCATAGAGTTAAAACAACTGTTTATTTAGCAAATAAAAAGTACTACTTCTGCAGTATTAATAACTTGTTTGACTTTAAAAAAATGTGTAATTGCCACAAACTTCATGATATTCAAAGTAATCAGAACATATTTATTTCTCTAATGAATGCTTCTCATTGGTAGATGCAGAGACAATTATTAAATGTAAACCACATGCGCTGTTCGCAAACACCACAACATCAGAAAATTATTTTTATTTGCCAATTTATTATGAACCATGAAGCTTATCAACTTAAAAACCAACAGCATATTACAAAACGTTGGTTATTTTTGTTCAAGGCATAACATGTCTCAAAATAGATATCTTGGTAAAAAAAAACTTTTCTGTCAATACATAATCCTTTATAAAAAAAAAAAGTTGTATATACCTCTTTCTGTCATGAACCTTGTTACATTTATAAATACAAGATTTACACAGCACCCCGTAAGGAAAACTGATGTTCCTTACAAATATCTACAGATATTTCTTACATAAAAAACACTTAAAGCAGTACTCTGTTAAGTTTTTTCTTTTACTGGCCTAGTTACTCGTCAGCAACATACATAGAAATGACAGATCTTAATAAAATAATCTATATTTTAAATTAACAGGACACTTTCTAAGACAATGAGCTCATAAAAAAAGTATCTTGCTTTTGTTGTTGGCTACGTTAATTTGTAAAAACAAAAAATGAAATGCACTGTCTGATATGAAGGATATATATGATTTACTAGACATGTTTACCAAATAGGAATTAAGGCAGGGTCGCAAATAAGGAGATGCCCTGATTTGTATGGCAGTAAAGAAACCGAAAAATATAGCAAATGGAGGTAAAGGCCGAGAAACCCGAAGGCAAACTCAATTTGAACTAATGTAACTAGTCACTGTAAATTAGGAATGTACATAATGAAAGGAAGTGTGGTGTGATAAATAAGTAGTTAGCTAGAGGCCCCAGTTGAACAGAGCAGAGCAAGGATGCTCTGAATGCCCTTTTATTGTGCACCGCTTCAGGCCAGAATCTGATGCGTGCTGACCTTCATTTGCAGTTGACGTTTTCCATAATTCATCTGATCAGCCAATACACTAGTACTTGGTTATACCTAGGCCCTGTGTTGAAAAGTACTAGGCGCTTTATTTGGGATTGATATCTGTTCATCTTTATTAGGAATAATAGGTTGACCTGAGCAAAGTTCCCTCCTATTCGATCTCTCTCACGACAAATCAACATCTCCGTGTAATTCAGGAGTTCATTAAGAGCATAATCGGAAGGAAGAAAGGAAAGAAGGTAAACCTCGGAATCTGAAGCCGGAAATCGGACTAATTACAAAACTGATCGCGTTGCCTATGGTACCTTGTGAATTGTAACTCTCTCCTTCAGCCGTGGCATGATCAGGTACACATTGGAGCATCAAGGTTTAAGGGTAACAGTTATGAATGTATTTCAAAGAAATACAAGCCTCAAACCTTTAAACTGCTTTCATGTACCGACACGAAAAGAAGACAGAGCTAACAAGAATTGAATAAGCTCTGCCTTGGGCTCCACACAAGGTGCATTAGTTACTCCTCCGCCTTTGAGCTTTGGTACATTCTGTGGGCTCGGCCACGGGTCTTAGGCTAGCAGACGCTTTGACAGTCCCTCTTTGAAACTATACAAGTCCTCATACATTGCTGTCCTGCAGAAGTGGCTCTATGTCCTCATCACTGCTTCGCTCTGGAATGGCAGCTGACGTGTTGCTAGTGCTATTGCTGTGCTTCCTGGCCGTGTTGCTTTTGGATGAATGTGAGCGGCTTCCATGTTCAGGGATAAATAAGGCCACCAGGAAAGCCAGAAGAACGGAGCATGCCCCGAATAGGAAAGGAGGCCCGGGGATAATAGATCGCTGCAAGAGAAACAAAAGATTATTATTAAGGGGAAACAAGCAGGCAGAAGCTACAAGTACTTTTCAGGCATAGGCTGCTGATACCATCAGACACATTAGGCCAAAGAATGTTTGTTTGATTATCTGCTAGGAGTTTGACCCAACAAAAAAATTACAACGGCATACAGAACATTCTAATAAAACACAAAGTTGGAATTCATAATATATATAAAAAAAAAAAAAAAAAAAGAAGAAATGCGTTACTTACCTGTAACAGCAGTTATCCAGTATTGGTATCTTTCATAGATTCACATGCCTGAATCATTCCCCGTCGTCGGGGTAGGAGTCCCCGGTAAATAACAATAGTAATGTCACATAGACATATACTTAGTACTAGGCCAGAGGCCTCACATTAGTAGCCTATCTAGGTCCTTATGTAAAAAGGACCAAACTTTGGCCAGGAGCCAATCAGCTACCATCACCCTTCTCACCTTCCTGGAAGGAGCCCTAGTCCCTCAGATTTTCGTAAGCACAGTGCTAAGTAGTACCTACTGAGAGGGAGAAGGTGAGCCCTTCCAGGGGAGGCGGGTGGGTTGCATGTGAATCTATGAAAGATACCAATACTGGATAACTGCTGTTACAGGTAAGTAACGCATTTCTTATCCAGTATTATGGGTATCTTTCATAGATTCACATGCCTGAATCAGAATAGCAAGCAATAATGAGCACATTTCGCATAACACATTCGTAAAGACATAGTAATCTTATCACAAGTTGTTACACAGTTTACATGATACTCACAACCTGATAAGAAATGTGCGATAAATTACCTGGAAGGTGGGATGATAGGAAGAAGGCTCACCACTAATGAAATAGATGACGTAGGACAGCCTGCCCCACTGCTGCATCCTTCATAAGTTCAGAGTCCAAGCAGTAGTGCTTGGTGAACGTATGTGGTGTCTTCCATGTCGCCGCTCTGCAAATGTCGACAATGGATACCCCAGCAAAGAGCGCCAAGGAGGTGGAAACCGCTCTAGTGGAGTGTGCTCGTACTTTTGAAGGCAGAGGGTGGCCCGCCTGTTGGTGACAGAAGGCGATGGCCGCTGAAATCCATCTGGAAATGCTCTGTTTTGTTAAAGCTAAGCCTTTCCTGGGTCTGCTAAATGCAACAAACAATTGGTTGGACTTTCGAAATTGCTCCGTCCTGTGAAGGTAAAATTTGAGACATCGTTTGAGGTCCAATGAGTGAAGAGATCTTTCAGCCGCAGATGATGGATTCGGGAAGAAAGATCGTAGGACAATAGGTTCGTTGAGATGGAAAGAGGACGGAACCTTCGGTATAAACTTAGGGTTAGTCCGTAGAATGACCCTGTCGTTCTTGAACTGGAGGAAGGGGTCTTGCACAGAAAAAGCCTGCAGTTCACTCACTCTCCTTGCCGACGTGAGCGCCAGCAATAGAGCTGTCTTCCATGACAAATATTTTAGATCTGCTCTGTGGATTGGCTCAAACGGGTGTTTCATTAGTTGAGTTAGTACCACATTTAGTTGCCATGTAGGTGGAGGTGCTCTAACTGGAGGGAAAGATCTGAATAATCCCTTCAGAAACTGTTTGATTAGTCTGTTGGTCCATAATGAAGCTCCACACGAAGATCGTCTGAACCTGGATATGGCCGCCAGGTGGACCTTTATTGAAGCGTGTGCCAGTCCAGAATTGGCTAAGTGGAGCAAGTAGGGCAGAATTTGTGCTGGAGTAGAAGTGAACGGATGCAAATTCTGAGCTCTACACCACAAACAGAACCTTTTCCACTTGAGGGAATACGTCTTATTAGTACTTTCAGCCCGAGCCCGGGCTAAGACGACCCTGCATTCCTGTGGAATATCTAAATCCTGGAACTCTCTGAACTCAGGAGCCAAGCTGATAATTTTAGAGATGTTGGATCCGGATGCTGGACTTGTCCCTGGTTCATCGTGAGGAGATGTGGGCATGTCCTGAATAGAATTGGAGGTTCCAGCGATAGAAGGTGTAGCTCCGTATACCAGTGTTGGCGCGGCCACGCTGGGGCTATCAGGATCATGGTACAACTCTCTGCTTTCAGTTTCCGGAGAACCCTGGGGATCAGGGGAAACGGTGGAAAAGCGTAAGCAAAGACGTTGCACCATGTCATCGAAAAGGCATTCCCTAGGGACCTTTTCTGGGGAAGCCAGCTTGCGTAATGTTGGCATTTCGCGTTCACTTTCGTCGCAAAGAGATCCAGGTGAGGTTTGCCCCAACGGGAGAACACCGAGTCGAGCGTCTGCTGGTCGAGCTCCCACTCGTGGCAAAGTGAACGCTGCCTGCTTAGCGAGTCTGCCAGGGTGTTGTCTACTCCTGGGACATACTCTGCCCGCAGAGAAATGTCGTGTTGTACCAGCCAGATCCAGATTTGCTGAGATTCTCGAGACAACGTCCTGGATCGAGTACCCCCCTGCTTGTTCAGGTAGTGCATTGTGGTGGTGTTGTCCGTCCTCACAAGCACTGGGGAGTTCCTGATACGGGGCAGAAATGCTCGAAGTGCCAGGCGCACCGCTCTCAATTCCAGCAGATTGATGTGTAGTTGTTTTTCTGCCACTGACCATTGACCATGTACTTGCAGTTCCTGTAGGAACGCCCCCCATCCTTCCAGTGAAGCGTCTGTGGTTATCACATGAGGAGAGACTGGGAGAAGAAAAGGGAGACCCTTGTTTAAGTTGTCGCCCAGAAGCCACCATCTCAAAGCTTTCTTCATGACCTGAGTGATCCTGATCCAGTCGTCGAAAGACCCTGTAGATTGGATCCACTGATTTGTTAAGGCTTCCTGTAGAGGCCGCATGTGTAGGCGACAGTGAGGAATGAGAAAAATGTTGGAAGACATCATTCCTAGCAATGATTTGAATAGTCGAACTTTGACTCTCTGCTTGGCCTGAATGTGGACAGCCAGAGTCTTCAGCTTGACCTGACGTTCTCTGGAAGGAAAGGCTTTCTCTTGTTGTGTATCCAACGTTGCTCCCAGGAAATTGAGACGTTGTGACGGTTGGAGAGTTGACTTTTCCTGGTTGAGTGTTAAGCCCAGATTTTTGAATAGATGAAGGCAGGCCGAAGAGGACTTGGCTGCGCCTATCCGAGTCGGAGCTTTGATGAGCCAGTCGTCTAGGTAAGGAAAGACTTGGTGATGATGCTGGCGAAGGTATGCCGCTACTGGTGACAGACACTTCGTGAAGATGCGTGGAGCTGACTTCAGGCCGAATGGTAAAACCCTGAACTGGTAGTGCCTGCCTGCCACTGCAAACCTCAGAAATTGTCGATGACTCTTGTGAATGAGGACATGAAAATAGGCATCCTGGAGGTCTAAGGATACCATATAGTCTTTTGGATTGAGTAGGTGTAATACCTCCTGGAGGGTAACCATACGGAAGGACTGCTTCTTGAGGTATATATTTAGGTTTCTCAGATCCAGTATTGGTCTCCATTGCTTCTTCTCCTTTTTTCTGACCAGGAAGAATCGGGAATAGAATCCTCTCCCCTTCTGACCTCGAGGAACTCTCTCCACTGCTCTTTTCTGGAGCATTAGAGAGAGCTCCTGTTGAAGTAGGCGTAGATTCTTGTGCTGCATAGGACATGGTGGGTTCGGAGGAGGATGTTCCACAAACTCCAAAGTGTGTCCGAAGCGAACTAACTGCAGCACCCAACGATCTGTTGTAATTTGTTTCCAATTGTGAAGGAAGTTGGTAATTTTTCCTCCAACTGCGAATTGTGGAGAAGAGGTGGAGGTATGCTGGAGAAAGCAGTCATTGGCGTCTGTAATTATCCTTCTTTCCTCCTTTCCCTCGAAAGGACGACTTGTTGTAGGAAGCTCGTCCTTGTTGCTGTCTCTGCTGATATTGAGGCTTGTACTGCTGAGAAGAGTTATAAGCGGACTTGTAACCTTGATAGCTGCCCCTATTCTGCTGCCCTCTACCTCTGGATCCTCGAAAGGAATTAGTTTTGTATTGTAGGGTGCCTAAGGCTTTCGCCGTGTCGGTATCCTTCTTAATACCTTGCAGCATATCATCGATATGTTCACCGAAGAGCAGTTCGCCATCAAATGGCATGTCTAGAACTTTGGCTTGCACATCAGGCCGGAATGCTGTGGCTTTTAGCCAGCCCTGGCGTCTCAAAACCGCTGCTCCTGCCAGTTGACGAAATCCTGTGGAAGCGATATCTAAGGCCACATCGATCATCTCTGAGGCAGAGCGTTCGCCCTCCAGCAAAATTTTCTTAACCTCTTCTTTCTGGTCTTCTGGGATTGCCTCTAGATATGGAGCTATATCTGCCCATATCTGTCGATTGTAGCGACCTAGTAATGCTAGAGAATTTGCAGCCCTGACTGATAGGGCGGACATAGAAGAAAATCTTTTGCCGATGGCATCAAGTTTTCTCCCCTCTTTATCAGGAGGCGCTGTTATTGCCGCTGACGGGTTGCTAGACTTTTGCTGAGCGGCCTGTGATATAACTGAGTCCGGTTTAGTCTGGCCAGTTAAGCATGCGGGAGCAGTGTCTGGGGCTTTGTACTTCCTTTCAAGTCTAGCCGGCACTGGAATGAGTGAGGAAGGATTTTTCATAATCTTAAGTCCTTGCTCCCATATATAATCGATTACTGGGATGGATCGAACAGATCTTTTGAAGGATTCCTTAAAGTCATGGAGGAAACAGTCCTGCGTTTCCGAAGCTATTTGGATGTTGAATCTCGCAGCCGCTCTCCCTACTATATTATGGAATCCCCCTAAATCTTCAGGGGGAGAATCATCCTGTACTTGCTCTGGGGATGCCGGATCCAGGTTGGCGTTATCATCAGAATCCTCATCATGTATTTCACCTTCCTCATCTTGGACTTCATCATGTCTCATTTCTTCCTCATATTCATCCTCATCTGAAGAAATTTGAGGAGGCAATTTCTCTTGCTCCTGATGCACAACCAGCGGAGGTGGTCGCTGGCGACGTTGAGGAGCTGGAGCTTCCTGCTGTGCTGGCACTCCTGAAGCAGGAGCAGAAGACGGAAATCTTTGCTTATAGTCTGAAATCAGAAACTGTAGGTCAGAGACAATTGACGCCGGAAGGCATACCATAGGCTGAACAGTGGTATGCTGTCGAACTTCTTCTTGAATTGTCCCCTCTTCAAGATCTTCACAGTCTGAACTCTCATGAACCTTGATGTTAAGATGAGAGGGACTGGATGCTATGGGAAACATGTTCTCCACGTCAGGGTCTTCTGCTTCTAGAAACTGCGTTGGCAGTAGTTGCTGGACTTTGCTAGGTGAAGTCATCTCTGGTGTCACCATGCATGATGACATCTTAAAATGGGTATAGGAATACTTCAGTGATGGAGAGCCCTTTAATTGTAGATTCATTGTAGCGTCTGATGGAGCGTCTACAATTGTTGACATTGTATCATACATTTTCATCGTCGACTGCATCGACGTCGATGATGTCCTCGTCGACGACAATGCCCTCGTCGACGGCGGCGTCGACACTGCAGAAGTCGACGACGATGGCCTCGTCGACGGTGTCGTCGTCGACGAGCTCGTCGACGATGGGGTCGTCGTCGACGGTGTCCTCGTCGACGGGGTCGTCGTCGACGGTGTCTTCGTCGACGACGGTGTCCTCGTCGACGGTGTCGTCGTCGACGGTGTCCTCGTCGACGGTGTAGTCTTCGTCGACGAGGAAGTCTTCGTCGACGGTCTCGTCGTCGACGGTGTCCTCGTCGACGGTGTCTTCGACGACGATGAAGTCTTCGTCGACGATGAAGTCTTCGTCGACGATGAACTCGACGTCGACGATGGGTTTTTCGTCGACGCTGGAAGTCTTGCCTTCGTCGACGATGAAGCAGACGTCGACGGGAGCGTCGTCGACGGTTTTGTGAGAGGAATAACAGAAGGTATTGACCTACCCATCGTCGACGACGTTGTAGCAGTTGAAGCCATGGAGAAAGTAGACGCTGTGGATGTCGAAATGGATACTGTCGACATCGTCACAGGCAGGCCAGAAGATACCACAGCAGGCTTTTTGAAGGCTGTCATCTGAAGAGAAGGCTTGACCTTAGGATGACCCTCCATAGATTTTGGCTTCTTGTGAGGAGGCACAGCAGACTGACCTGGAGATGTCTGTCGAGGCCTTTTAGGAGAGGAGTGGAAACTTCTGAAGGAACACTCACTCTCACCTGAGGAGACTTGGTCTTTGTCCTTCAGTCTCTGGAGCCACAGAAGCAGTCGCCCTTCCCTGTCTTTCAATGTCTTGACCGGGAGAGTGCGACAAATCTTACATTCCTTGGCAGAATGTTGAGGATAGAGGCAGTACAAACATTCCTCATGCTTGTCCTCTATGTGTAGCCTCATTTTACTACATGAGGCACATGGCCTAAAAAGTCCTTTTTTAGGAGTAGTAGACATATTAAATATCAATACTCCTTTTCCAACTGAACCTGAAGAAATAGTAGGCAAAAAACCAAAGATATAGGAAAAAACCTGAGCAGAGCTCAGTGGAGACTCCTCTGCACGACGTGCGGTAGAAAATCTGAGGGACTAGGGCTCCTTCCAGGAAGGTGAGAAGGGTGATGGTAGCTGATTGGCTCCTGGCCAAAGTTTGGTCCTTTTTACATAAGGACCTAGATAGGCTACTAATGTGAGGCCTCTGGCCTAGTACTAAGTATATGTCTATGTGACATTACTATTGTTATTTACCGGGGACTCCTACCCTGACGACGGGGAATGATTCAGGCATGTGAATCTATGAAAGATACCCATAATACTGGATAATACCACAAATCAGCAGGGTGCAGCTCTAAATGTTCTCTATTTGCTTCTACCTTATACCCTTTTGAAGACTTAAACTCATGTTATGTTTGATGGACAGCATAAAGATATATCTTACAAGGTGGAATAGGTCTATAACACCACCAGGTAAGCTAAAATAAAAATAAAAAAAATCATGCCTGGTTTCCCAGCGTCTAGAAAGATATGTAACACTTGTTATATTAAATTGGGTAATATTCTAAATAGGATAGAATACCTCTACTGTACAAAATATAAATATTACATGTGGCCAAGGAGGTTCATGACCCCTCTCTCTGGAGTTTCCACAAACTTTCAAAAACCTTGCTTTTCACTAAAATCTAATTTTATTCTCTCAGTTCTTCTTCCTTTAGTGCCAAGACACTTCAGGGTAATTGTCTGCGCTCTATAAAAATCAAAGCAAATCGAGGAAAGAGGACGAAAGCAGAGTTCTTTTATTAGATCCTAGAACGCCGAGGTGGCTTTTAATATCTGGAGAGTGTACAGCAGAGAATATTCTATTCAGTATAATACGTGCTCACCCATCACTCATTCCACAAACCATTTAAAACCTTGACGTCTCATTCCACAGACTGTTTAAAATCTTGTAGTCTTTCTACTTTCAGCGCCTAGACGCCCTTGGGCATTCGAGCACTATATAAATTTCACAATCAAATCAAATACTTTATATGAAAATGGTAGCATGGTCGGAGGGATGTATGACGTTAGCACGCATACTATTACCACGCATACCTTTACAACGCGGTATTTACAACGAATACCGTTACAACGCATAGCGCTTTGAGGTGCTGGATAGTGGTAAGTATAATTTTATATTCCAACTCCAGTCCCCGTGGACACTAGGGAAGGTGTTGGATATAAAATTAAACTTATTCCCTATCCTAGAGCGCCCCCCAGCGCAATGCGTTGTAATGGTATGCGTGGAAATGCCTGCGTTGTAATGGTAGTGCGTGGTAAAAAATGCGTGCTAAACGTTGTATACCGGTCGGAGGCATGTGGTGTAAATTAAACACCCCATAATAGGAAGTAATTTACTACAAAAACATATTAGAAGGTGTTAATGCAATTCTGATTAAGTTTTCCTGAATCAGAAGCAACATGCAGCGTGCTTTTTTCTTTCCTCATTTACTATAAGTAAAAAATAAACATGTTGTTTATGTAAACAAGAGTTAATTTTTAGAAAAAAACAGAACAGTAGGAAAAGTCAGTTCTCGTTCTTTTTCGGTAAACTGCTGCTGTAATTAAGTTCGGAAACTTGTCTTTCATCGTGATTGGTGGCTTTGGTAGCAGGCATTATGACATCACAACTCAACTGTATTTTAGTTATTACAACTGAGAAGATGGGCAATTTCATTATTACGGGTGACTAGCCGCTTGAATGCGGAGGACGAACTCTTCACGCCCATCAAATTACTGCAGTAATGCACTGGACATGAACAGTATGTCAATCCGGGAGTGGAGGGAGAAGATGGGGTAAGGCATGACAGTTTTTATAAGAAATGTGGGAATGCTGGGTGGTGAGAAGTTTGCTTATCCCAGCAGATTCTGGAACTTAGCCTCAAAGAAATGAGGAAACTGCATATTTTTTGCCAACATTTCAGAGTATACCCTGTAAGAAAATGTAGTGGACTCCATTCAAGTCACACCCTCTGGCCTCCCCAGGGAGTCTGCTTTTCAGTAATGTCTGAGTTTAGTAGGTTTACCTCAGAGGCGGCCGAGTCTGGGCCTAAATACCGCAGCTATTGACCGCCAAAATGGATCAGTGTTTATGATGAAAAAATAATTACTGTACGTTGCATTTTTGAGCCTATACTGCCATGGGTCAAAGACTTACCCACACAAGTAAGGTATGTTTTTATTAGGAAAAGTGTGAGACCATAGAATGATAGAACAATTATTATTATGAACTGCAATGAAATATTGTTAAAAGCTGCAGCTCAGTTGACGGCTATGGGTATCTCCTATTTTTACACAAACAATATAAATCTGCAACCAGTGGGGTTTAATGGATAAAATGGCATATCACTTTTACTTGTATAAATCGACCAGCGGGGCACAAAATTACTGATGAAAATGAGGTCAACCATTGCTATGTTTTTAACTTATTTCCATTATTCATTTCAACTATTAGTTTCTTTGGGGAAACCATGAGTGGTCTACATATAAGGACCCTTTGCTAAAGCTTTGTGGGTTATCCAAGGTTTTCACACCCATTTCCAATACAAACTGTAAGTAGGGTAGACACTATTAAAAAAAAATAACAAATATCATCAACCACTTAACAAACTTGCTTGTTCCTGAAAGCTGGGAAGATATTTTAGCGGAACAAACCTTTTGTTGGTTCCATTTTTTGAAACAAATACACTTTTTTGCACAGCAGTTTTTCCCCATTTTATGAAAACCTCACAAAATGTGGTTTTATTTTGGTTATACTTTCTGTTCCCTCCGGGGAAATCCACAAGCCTTGGGTAATTATAGAATCACCACGTGGGAAAAACCGACACAAATTTGGCCCGGACACCTTCTGAGGAAAAAAACATATGAAGTACTCCAAGCTTTTATATATGAAAAAAAGGCGCTGTAGTTGGTGGGAGGGCTGAGGGGGTGAGCAGCCTCAGCAGCTAAGGGGCTAGAGACGTCATAACTCAACTATAATATATGGGCTAAAGTACCTCCTGTTGTACATTATAAGACAGACCCTCCAGGATTTCACGATTTCGCGGTTTGCCGCAAAATCCGCACTTTTGTTAAAATGCCGCGATTTTGACAAAAGTGCCGCAAAATCGGGTCCCGTGTAGCAGAGGGGTGTACCCATCACACACACAGCTTCGTCCATTGCGAGAGCGACTGATTTGCATGCTGGTGCCCCCTTACAGACTGGCCAAGTCATAACATGGACCAAAGCGTCGTGATGTTTCTTCCACCAGACAATTTTACCTCATTGTATTCCTACAGGCCTTTAATTGCGAGTCTCGATTGCTTACATTGTACACAAATTCTCTTGCTCCTCTAACTATTAGAACAACTACCAATGTTACAATAAAACTATTTGATTAAATAAAATATACAAACTCTTCATTATAAGTATCTTATAATTCCCATTAAAAAACCAAACGTTTTATATATACGCAGAGAAAAGTGCCAGAAATAAAAGCAAAAATTTGGCAACTGGGTGTGCAAAGACGGATTCCTGTGGTCCTATCCCATTGCTCTAGGTAAAACTCGTAATATTGGGTTAATAGCGCCCCAAGCAATTTCCGTGCCATTGGGGCACTGGTGTGGTTTGGCTGCAACCCCGTTTGTCCACAACACAGATTTCTTTGTTTCAGTCTTCTACTCCCGTGTTCACTATCAACATTTGCCTTCACAAGGAAGTTTCCTTTGATAGCAAAGTTCAGGCTGAGGTTAACGATGCACTCCAGAGGAAACAATAAGCTGAGAAGGAGAGCCACAGATCGTGGAGATTTTTTTTGTTCAGCTGAGTTGGACATCTTTCAATTATATTCACCTTTTTAAATGCATTTACTCTTTGCCCATATATTGTCTCTGCAGTAAAAATTAGCTTACAAATAAACTTCCAGTGCCAAAAATACAGATGATCGGGAGCACTGAAATGTCCTTTAATTAGTTCAAAACGCAAATTGTGAACTACCTGTGAGTTTTTGTGTGTTCAGGAAATATCATCCATTTTACAAAAAAAAAAAATAGATGCATTCATTTAAAAAAATTAATAACATAGGATGAAGACAAACATTTCCATTATGATTTTGGTGTCTATGTAAACCCTGGCAATACACTTAGGTTTGTTTTACAAAAATCATTGAAAAACCGCTTTGGAATTTCTAGTGGAATACTCTGCTAAAACGGTTTCCATTGATTTAAGGCTGAAAATGAATGATTGAGTAAAATAAAGTGCCGCAAAAATGCCGCTAAATTTCCATATTTGTGCCGCTAAATTTCCATATTTGTACCGCTAAATTTGCGAATCCATGCCTGGGGGGTCTGAGCATTGCAGGTCATTGAGAAGTTCCATGACCATATAGAAAATGAAGCCGAAAGTTATGGAACTCTGAGGTGACTTATCCGTATTATGTGCAGCATTGGGTATATATGTACTCCCTAATAATACATGGTAATATCATCACCTTTCCCACATACCACTTAAATCCTTCATGCATAGCTCTTTCATATTAAATAGATATTTGCTTTTTTTTTTAAAGGCGCAGTTACAAGGATTCTATAATTACCTAAGAAGCACAAAAATTAACATGTTCTCAAAAATTAACGTGTTGGCATGAATTTCTCCTTTCTGGTTGTCACTGTACAGCTAGAAAAACAGAGCAGGAGAAAAGAAAGAAAAAGCAGGTTTCCTCTTTGCACTACATACAACTGCTTTAACTATGCTGTCAGGCCTGACCTCCTTTTTCCCCTCGGCTGCTGGCAGTGGCAGCAGGACTTGTGACATCAGAACTCTACTGTAATAAGTTATAACAGTTGAGTTCTGACATTGCTTGATAATTGGCAACTGAGTCTATCACAAGTCGCATAATATAAAAAAATTAGTGACAAGCCTTTAAACAGGGATTCCATGTATTATACGGTAGCTAAAGACAATTTTATTTTATATTGGGATTGTAGGCTTCCACGATATTATGTTTTATTATATTATTAAAGATTTGATATGGGATAAAGTACTCCCTGCTGTACAGCACGAGGATATTAAATGTCACTGAGGAGTTTTGCAACCAAAAAGAGCAGTGAGGCAGAAGGCTGAGTTCCTAGTAAAGACATGGAACTCGGAGGTGACTTGCAATATCCTTCTACAGTATGTTAGGGGTATTTTCTTCCTTATAATTCATTCTTTCACCACGTCTTGTCACACAAACAGCTTAAATTCTTAGTGTACTGCTCCTTCATATGAAATAGAGTGATGATTGCACATGTGTAGGACTTTAGGTAAAATCTCTAGTGGAAAACTAAATGCTTCAAGAATCATTTAGATAATTGTTGTAAAAAGATATTAGGTCCAGTTATTACAGTTGAGGGACAACCACACTTTCTTATTACAGGCGACTAGGTGCGTCACTCGTGGCCTGTCATAAGGAAATTAGAGACAAGCTTGTATACAGAAATTTACAGGATCATGTGTATTATTGTATATATACACACACATTACTATTACAGCGTTAGTTATAGGGAATCAGTAGTTTAGGGAAGGTGATCGAAATTAGAATTTCAAAAAATGTATGCATATATTTTGAAATGTAATCAAGAATATGTAGCTATTGGTAAAATACACTTTGCATAGAAAATATTTTAATATACTAATAACTTTGGTGCTGCTTGATAAAACTACACACAATTTGGCAATGTCATTAGAAGAACGGAGGCTACATTATGCAATAACTTTTAATTGCAGATTCAAGCCGGTCGCATCACAATACAAAGGTACCAATAAGAACACGGAGATAAAGTAAGACACAAGACATAGCAACCATCAGCCTCTTTTAAATGCAGCTCCAAGCAGATAAGTAGCTTGCTTCTTTCTCTGTTAATTTTCACTTATATTGTCATTTTATCTTAACATAGATTGATATTTGGGAGATTATATGTGGAGGTGGCTTTGTCCCCACCTCCTCTTATCTTAAGGTGTATTCATTTTCGGGGATTACATATATATGCGTGGTTTTATCCCCACCTCCTTCCATTCCCCTCCCCTCCCTGTGATCTGCAATTTATGGAGATCCTACCTCTCCTTTATTCCCTTTTGCTGTCCTAACTTTTTCTTTTCAGGTCCTTTGCTCATGTGACTATATATTTTTATCTTTAGTGTCCTTCCCGACCCACCCCTCCCCCTCCCCCTCCCTTTCCTCTTTCACCGACAGTTGGCAATCAGCTGTTTCACCGCGTTTCACGAAGGATACATCGATTCAACATTAAATCCTTCAAATAATAAGAAATAACTTTCTAATTCAAATTTTGCTCTCTGCTACTGCAAATTAAATTCATTGGCCTTTGTTCTCAGCAATATATGCCCTCAAATAGATATCATTTATGCCCTTTTAAAATATAATTTATATAATATATATTAAAAAAAGGAGCTGAATAATTGGAAATTCATAAACCGTATATTTTTATACATTGGCCTATCTTTTGGGATCCCTTAATTCTATTTATATTAATAAAAAAAAAAAAAGAGAAAGGGCAAGATGGAAAATGACTCAGAGTCAGATATGAACAATGCAACACATCCTAATTTTAATAAGGAAGATTTTCGCATTATGATCCAAAAAGAAATGAAAACCTGTATGCGAGAGACCTTTGCTTAGTTTGTACCCTATAAAAGAACACTTCCCTCTCAGGAAGATGTGTCTGATGTGATTACTCATGAAAAAAGTTGTGGTTAAACGTACAAAGAAAACTAACCACACTGTTACCGAGACCCATGAGAGCACGGGAGGTCCTAGCACCTCTCTTAATATTGGTGGTCTTTGCACCACAAAATATTTGGAAGGTCTTCGCACCTCAACTAATAGAGATGTCTCTGGTGACACACAACAATCGGGTGCCCTTCGCGGCCCAAATACCTTGGATGCCTTTAGCGGCTCACTATCTCAAAGTGCTCAAGACTTCCCAGAGGAATCGGATGAGGATGATGATATGGATCCAGATGAATACGTCCTGGATTTAGATGATGGCGATGTAGGAATTTTTGATGAGGAAGATGAACCCCCTTCTACATCTAAAGACAATATTCTAAACCCCCTGGGAGAGGAGATGTTCTCCCCTCTGAATCTAAAACATCCCCGTTCCTCACAATGGTCTCCACAGGAACATGTTTCAAAATTTATTAAAAAATGGATTCGCTTCCATCTCGAAAGAGAGACAAGGAATATTTTAAGGGCTGAGTGTTCAAGACCCTCAATCGATGAAAAAGCATGTTATGCTCCTAATATGGACCTGGAATTAATTAAATATCTCTTTAGACTTGGACCCGATCCTAGAAAACGACTAGAAAAAGCTTTTAAAGGGTGCCAAGATAGCCTTCTGGATGTGGTTGGACCACTTAGCAGAATTCTTGACTCCGCTGAAGAGTGTTACCTTAAAGGTACCCATCTTAATATAGATTTAATAAGGGGGAGGGAGCCAAAGAGCCATCATTCTCCTAGGCAATGCTAATACCAGCATTAATGCAGAAAAGCGCAGGCATATCCTTTATAAACTTGACCCAAAACTCTCCGATATGGCTGAGAAGGAGCCATCTTCAAATCCGAAAGGCCTACTCTTTGGTGAAGAGCTTATAAAATCGTTGGGAAAGTATGTCTCAACTTTTACAGCCCTTGATAAAGCCCAGAAGAATATCAAGAGAGTATTCAGCAATAATGTTTTTGGAAGGGCCGGAAGACGGGGGCCCTCTTCTGGCCGGTTTAACCAGAGGCCCCATCAGAGATCACGCCCCTTCGGAAGAGGCTTCAACAATATAATTATAACAAGTCCTTCAATCGTGGAAGAGGAAATCGACAAAGAGGGGCAAGATTTCGAGCTTCATTCTCGTCAAATCTTCCAAGTAAGTCCTGCTCTTTTACTTTCTCCTTCTATCCCTCCAAAGGTTCGAAGGAATGGGAAAAAATAACGCAAGATCCTTGGGTTCTGTCCACAGTAAATGGATTTATGATAGATTTCGTTCAAACTCCGTTTCAAACCTCCTCACCAAGGGAGATTCCTGTTTCATTAGAAAAAGAGAAAATAGTGGAGGAAGAAATCTCCTCTATGCTCCAGAAAGGTGCGATAATAGAAGTACCTTTAGATTCCCTAACTTTCGTAAGCACGTTATTCCTCGTAGAGAAAAAAGGAAAAGGCTGGAGACCGGTCATAAATCTGAAAAGCCTAAACACATTTCTTGTTTACATTTCAAAATGGAAGGCATACATCTCCTGAGAGATCTTCTACAAAAAGAAGATTGGTTAGTCAAACTAGATTTGAAGGACGCCCATTTCACTAGTCCCATGGCGTTCATGCACCAACCATTCCTTCAATTTCAATGGAAAAAACATCTTTATCAGTTCCAAGCTCTTCCCTTTGAACTTTCCTCCGCCCCTTGGTGTTTTACTAAGGTAATGAGAGCAGTAGCCTCCTTCCTGAGGGAACGAGGCGTCCGTCTTATTATTTACCTCAACAACATCTTGATAATGTGTCAGGACCTCAATCAAATTCTCAAAGACCTGGAAATAGTCATGAATTTACTAGAAAGCCTAGGTTTCATTGTCAACAAAGAGAAGTCCATTCTAACCCCCTCCAAATCCCTGGAGTTTCTGGCTTTCACTCTCGACACTTCCAGGTGTCTTCTTCTCTTGCCTCCTCCAAAGATTTAAAAAATCAAAAAAGAGATTCGACATGTATTGAGACAAGAAAATATCCCTTTAAGGGAACTGGCAAGACTTCTAGGTCTCTTATCTTCCTCTATCCAGGCGATCTTTCCAGGCCCTCTGAATTACCGGGCCTTGCAAAGGATAAAAGGAAGGGCGTTGAGGTCCGGTCTTTGGTACGAAGATCGAATCTCCTTAGATTTGGAGGCCAAAGCAGAACTGAACTGGTGGTTGGAAAACCTGGCGGCTTGGAATGGAAAAGCAATTTTCAGTTCAGAACCGGATTTTGTGTTGAAATCGGACGCTTCTGTTCATGGCTGGGGTGCATGTTTCCTAGACCGGAATACGGGTGGTGTTTGGTCTCAGGAGGAGTCATCTCACCATATAAATTTCCTCGAACTTATTGCTGGCATATACGCCCTTATGAGTTTCAAGCACTCAATACAAGAAAGATCGGTTGTTCTTAAAATGGACAATGTCTCGGCTGTGGCCTACACCAACCGGTTGGGAGGTACCAAATCTGCCGACCTTTCCAACCTAGAAAGGAAACTCTGGATGTTCTGCTTAGAACACCAAATTGTTCTCAGAGCGGAATACTATCCAGGGAAATCGAACGTTTCTGCCGATTGGAATTCCAGATTCCTTTCGGACTACAGCGATTGGAAACTCAACGTCGCTGTCTTCGACTCATTAAATTCCTGTTGGGGTCCATTCGAAATAGACCTATTTGCGAACCGTCTCACCTCTCAATTAGAGCGTTACTTCAGCTGGATGCCGGATCCCAGTGCAGAGGAACGCTTTTCTCCAACCCTGGTCAGGGATCAATGCTTATGCCTTTCCCCCATTCACAATGATCCAGAGAGTCTTGCAGAAAGTCAGGCTGGACCGATGCGCTCTAGTTCTGATAACTCCCTTCTGGCCGTCACAAGCGTGGTTCCCCTCTGTTCTGGAACTAACTTTCGAAATTCCCTTTCTGATACCTTCCCTGAAAGATCTCCTTACGGACGTAAACAGAGATCCTCACCTAATGACCCTATCCGGGAGTTTGAACCTTCTTGCTTGGAGAGTGTCAGGAGATCCCAACGAAGTCTCAGGACTTTCGTCATCAGCTTCTACTCTCCTCAGAGAGTCATGGGCGCCGGGAACTCACTACAGATACAATAATATCTGGAAATCTTGGTTTCGTTGGTGCATGGAGAGGGACTTGGATCCCATACACGGACCTATTGTTGATGTAGTGAATTTTCTGGCTGAACTTTTTGACAAAGGTTTGAGTTATAGATCAATCAATTGTTATAGATCGGCGATCTCTGCGGGTCATGTTCTTGTTAACGGCAAATCGATCTGTAAAAATGTGATTGTTTGTAGAGTTATGACGAGTATTCGTCTAAAAAGATCCCCGAAGCCGAAATATGATACACTCTGTGATGTGAATTTGTTACTAGATCTCTTTTCTTCCAGGCCGGATAATTTGTTTCTAAACAGTTTCTATCTATTAAACTCGCAACTCTTCTTTGCCTTATCTCCTGTCGTAGAGTTTCTGATGTTAAAGCTCTGGAGATCTCTAATAGGTCATATAATTTATTTGGTGTTAAATTTGAGCTCTATAGAAGAACCAAGACCATGTCTGATTCAAAGGTGACGCCTTTGCTGAGAGCCCTGCAGCAAATCCCTGGGAATTGGACACTGCGTGGATAGATGCCTAACTTTTCCATTTCTTGCCCCTGGAATCCGGTGCCTGCCCTGGTCCCCCTCCTCGCCGCCGCAACTTACACAGACAGCGGCCGCCGAGCGGAAGGGGTTCCAGGACTACGATTCCCGCCCTGCACAGCGGCGGAAGGAAGATCGCGCCAGGCGGCGCATAAAGGAAGCGTCACCCCCGCGTCGCGGGAGCGCCCGGGGCGAAGCCCGGGCAAAGGGCGGGCCCTCTACGGCCCTCCAAGGCCAGAAGAGGCTGGGCTGGGCCACCCCCTAACTGCAGTGTTACACTGAAAAAGGTACTGTCCAATTCATGTTACTATTTGATATCTAAATTCCTGCTGTATCCTGTACTCGGGTGGTTTGTTCCCAGTTCCACCTAAACATCATTCAAATCCCTAGGCGCTATCGATTCCCCACAGCTTCTAAGTAATATGAGGAAGCTCACCAAATCGAAGAGGGATGCCTACCGTAAGGTCAAGCGTCAAACAGAAGGCGGCTGCCCCTCAACCTGCCCCTCAACCAGTCCCTACTCTTACTGCTATTGATATAATGTTGCAGCAGACTATAGGGGCAGTACCAACTGCTATAGCCAACACAGAAAGGAGGCTGTCCTTACCACCGACAATATTTGTTCATGACTCACAAGATGGAGTTACCGATCCTCTGGCAACTACTATAGATGCTACTGACGACTTAGACCTAAGCCTTGGTGTTACCTCCTCCTTTGCTGATCTCCCGTGTGCCCAGGCTCCAATGGAGCCAACAGGGGATATAGGATTCCCTCAGCCTTACTTGAACATCTCCCGGGACGGGGAGAAGTAGAACTTAAGCAACCTTGGGTCAAAAAAAGCTAGTGACGCTTCTGCACACAAGAACAAGAAAAAGGGCCAAAACACTATGCAGAACCACAATCTTGTTGCTCCAACCCCCAATCTTACACCAGGAATACCTTGTTGGGTAGCAAATATGGTCGCTGATCTTAAAGCAGACCTTGAAGATACGATAATTGCCCACATCAAACCACTCATGTCAAAAATTGACAGATTGACTTCCCTAATAAACAACAAAGGGATGGGTCCGACTAGGCAAACTGCTAAGGATAATACATTAATAAAAGGGGGCGTAAAAGGGGATACTGCTAATACTAATCCAAACGATAAGGTTACTACAACTAATCTACCCTTAGTCGAAAAACCCAAGGATGTAACTTAAAATAACATCTTGCCTGGAAAGAAAGCTCCCGCACCTCAGATTCCTAATGTATCCACAAACATCACACATGCCCAAGCAAAGCAAGGTCAAGCAGCGGGATGTGCTTCATCATTAGCAGATCAAATCGGACAACACCTAAAAAAGGGAACAAGCACAGACACTGCCCAAACAAATAATCAAGCAGAAAAGACAAGGTCCACACGATTCAGGTCAATCAATCTTCCGCCCGAAGCCCTTCCCTTTGTGGTTGTTCTAACAGGAGTGCCACCTTTGAAGGAGGGAAAAAAGGAAACACAAATTGAATTAAAGAACAAATGTGTACAATGGCTCCAGTTGAATAGACCTTTACCCCCTAATATCTCTGGAGAAATATTAACTGTCAGGCGAGGAGAATGGATAGGCAGGAGCATCAAAACAATAGCAGGGGATATTATAACCATAAATTTTAGAGACATGGCGGCGGTGAATATATATGCAATGCACTCCCCTGTGGAACCAATTCACATATCCACCCTCTACATCTCTCATACTTTTATCCGACACCATACCAAGGGCAAAATCAAAGAAATAGAATCCCTATGAGCAGGGCATATCAGCAAGTTCCCCAGCAAAAATATTCACATTGGCAATCCCCCTGGCAAGGTACTCTTAACCTCGATCCCTTTCTATCTCAGTACGCACACTGGAATAGATTTTGTGCGCTGGATGAGGTGGATTGACTCATTTCTGAGGAAACCATCACTCCGGAATTAGATCCAAGGTTAGACGTGGAAGGGAATACCCAAATGGAAATTCCAACTATAAGCCCCCTTTCCACCTCTACATCATTTTGTAGTCATGTCCAGGCTGCACCCTTAGTAGGGACTTTATCTCCAAGTGAAACTCTGGATACTCAAAAGAGTAATGGTCATGCTCTTAAGGGTGAACTAATGATCCTTAGTTGGAACCTGGCAGGTATCCATCGGCCTGAGTGGAACTCTTTAGTGGAGGCCCATAAGATCTGCCTGTTCCAGGAGACCTGGAGCTTAGAACCACTCCACCGAGTTGGTTATGTCACATATTTTGTGCCTGCGGAGAAACACGCGAATGGGAAGGGACGACCTTCAGGGGGCCTGCTTATTTGGATAAGTATTTCTCTTAACTGTAGCATAAAATCTAAGCAGATTAACAGCCCAGATATTTTAGGACTTTCCTTAAAAGGTGCTCGAAGGGGGCTTACATTAGACTTGTTTAACATCTATGCCAGAGGTACCAAACATGGGTCTATGTCCCCGAATGTTACCATCCTTGAGGCAGAATTAAGAGTAAAAAATGGGGGTGCCCAAATCCTAGTTGCGGGTGACTTTAATTGTACCTATGAGCCACTCTCCTCAGATGACATTCTGGACTTGGGTGAGGATGATACTAGAAGGGGCATTCCGGCCCTAACTATTCCCCCGATTAAAAGATGGTCTCATAGTGCGATCCAGTTAAATGCTTTGACACTGGAGTTTGGCCTAGGAGCTGCAATCGGCCGGACACCATCTGACCGCCTGGGTGCTGCTACATATAATAGAGTCAATCACACCTCGAGGATTGACTATATTTTGATAGATCTAATGTTGTGGGGATTAGTTCAGGATATGGAAGTTTTACCTACGGTTGAAAGCGACCATAATCCGCTCTCTCTTTCTTTAACAAACCCCTGGCCCAATAAATTAACGGAAAAGCCCTCCAAATATGCCCATAACATTTCTGTCTCCACTTGTGGGAGACGCCTAAAGTGGAACCAAATCTCTACTGATGAGGCTAAACTCAAATTAATTAATGAAATACTTGTGTCCTCACAAATGGAACTGGATACTAATAATCCAGCCCTAGCAATAGGTAGAGTGACAACTATTTTTGAAGATACACTCAGGTCCATAGGGGACATATTTCTGAAAAAGGGGTGTGTGGGAAGGAATACGGTATCCCAGAGTTCTAGGGGTAAGCATGATTGGTATACATCTGCATGCAGGCATGCCAAATCCCTATTGATTGAGGCTGTCTAAGGAAAAATACAATCCCAGATACAGACAGCCAGGAAAGAGTATAGGCAAGAGCAAAAAAGGAGTGGGAAGATGACTTCTGGTGCACTTTAAAAGAGGCAAGTGCTAGGAAAGATGCAAGGTGCTTCTGGGACACTATCAGAATTAGAAATAGACCGGATAGCGACCTCATAACTTGCAAAATCACTAGGCAAGAGTGGACTAACCACTTCTCCAAATTATATACTCGCCAACCTGATTACAACATTCTAGATACACCCAAGGAAGATAAGGGATGGGAAGTGGCTTTAGATGCGACCCAAAGGGACTGGGATGCAGATCCAATAGACTCGGACTTCTCAATAAAAGAAGTAGAATATGCCATTAGTACCATCATGCCCCAAAAGGCACCTGGTCCGGATGGTATTCACGGGGATGTTTTGCGTTTAGACATCACGTTATGGGGGAAACTTATCCACCACTTGCTTATTGCCATCTGTAGGGGTGCACCTGTTCCCACTTCCTGGAAAGGGACGGAGGTCGTCCCTATCTTTAAAAAAGGTGCTAGGGACGACCCGCCTAACTATAGGCCTATAAGTTTGCTGGACATAAGCCAAAAGGTAGTCGGAAAGGTACTGTTGAATAGAATACTGGACTGGATCAGCGAAAATAACATCCTCTCCGACTTCCAGGCAGGATTTAGAGCAGGCACTGGCACAATTGAACAAGCCTTTAGATTGATGCTAGTGTACTGGAAGGTGGTGGTCATAGGCAAGGGCAGCCTTTATCTCGCATTCATCGATTTAAAGACTGCCTTTGACCTTGTACCTAGGGAGACCCTCTGGAGAGTCCTTACCGAAATGGGGTTACCGCACTATATTTTATCATTACTTGTAAGGCTCCATGACAATAGCTTTGCCCAGATTAGATGGGGTACGGGGGGTGAAAAAACTACCAGCATTCCAGTGGAGAGAGGGGTCCGCCAGGGATGTGTTCTAGCTCCCACCCTCTTTTCCCTGCACATCAATGGTGTGGTTGAGCACCTGCTGAAAGATCCTTCGTATGAACCATCCCTGGCGGGGGAGCGCATCCCCACCCTTCTCTTTGCTGATGACACGCTCCTCCTGTCTAAATCCCCAATGGGCCTCCAAAAACTTCTCAACAACTTCCAGACTTTTTGTGTAGAACGGGGCCTGGTAATCAATATGGATAAAAACGAAATATCTTGTGATGAATCCCCCCAAAAAACATGTTCGCCCTCCTAAATTGAATGGTGTACCTTTGGGGAGGGTAGACGTATTTGATTACCTAGGCATCCGTTTGTCGCACAATATGCAGTGGGCTCCCCACCTAGATAAAATGCTGTTAGCCCACAAGAGGGTAACTGGGGCCCTTTTGAAGGAACAACACTATTGTGCCATAAGACCTATAGCCCCTGTCATTGACATCTATGTAGCTAAGGGAGTCAGCTCTGCTTTGTATGGGGCTGAGCTATGGGGCCCATGTATAACTAGTGAACTGATAAGATCTGAAAGGAAGTTCTGTAGGGCAATCATGTCACTCCCCCAAGGCATGCCCATGACCCCACTAACGCACGATCTAGGTTGTCAACCTATTGAAGATGTAGCAAAGTTCCGACCCCTACTTTTATGGGCCCGGCTGTGGCGAGTACCGGAGTTCGCGAACTATGCGAAAGGGCTCTCCGAAGTAATGTCTTCACCAGGATGGCACAAAATCAAATGGCTAAGAGACATGAAATCCCTCTTGTGTGACTTGGGCCTAAGTGAAGCCTGGATAAATAGGGCATCTCCACCAAAGGCAGTACTCAAGACTCTGTATTGGAGTTGGATTCTGAGTAAAAGGAGTACCGACCGCACACTGGGCAGACTGACAGAGGACTTCCTGAGATTCAAGGACCTACCAATTCGGGAACTTTACTTAGACATTATTTAAAAACCATTTGATAGGTCCCTTTATTTCAAATTTAGAACCGGAAATCTTCCTCTGCACACCTTTGCATCTCGTTGGAAACCGCCTGCTCAGACCACAGAGTTCTGTCCCTTGTGCCCACTCAAACAGGAGTCAGTGGCACATTTTATGTTTGAGTGTCAGGAGTACGCCCAACCAAGAAGAAAATGGCTCAAGCAACTGTGCCGCTCGCTGGGGAATAGGCACCATGTTGAGGCACTGCGCATTTTAATGTCAGACCCACGTCCTCTGTATGCTTGCACCCTTTCAAAATTTTTATCGTGGGCCTGGCGCATTAGAAGCAAAAGGCTTAAAGAAACTGTTTAATTCTTTTTTAATCTAATTTTTATGTTATGCTTCTTTTACTGAAAAAGCAAGGTATTTTTAAAGCCCAATACAATCAATTTGCTGTATCTTTCCTTTTAACCAAATGAATTTGTGTACTGTTTTTACTGTGAAGCTTTTATGATGATATTTTATCGAAATAAAGCCTTTTGACTTGACTTGATTCAATCCTCTATCCTCGTTCGACCCTTGTCCGAAACTTTGTGTAGTTGAATGTATGAAAGCTTAAGATGTGACAATGTCTAACCTTTGTCCGCTTAATGAGAATCAGCTTCTCATTTCCTTTGTTAAACCTCATAAAGCTATTTCCTCCACCTCAATTGCCAGATGGGTTAAATCTGCTATGTCCTTAGCTGGTATTGATATATCCAAATTTCAAGCTCATTCTCTTAGAGGTGCCATGGCAAGTAAGTCTCTTTGGTCCGGAGGTAAGTTGGATGATATCCTTAAAGCTGCTGACTGGTCTAACGCTAATACCTTTGCAAGACATTATTGTAAACCTATTGAACACATGTCTAATGTAGTTTTACAGGGCTACCAACATGCATAATGTAGCCTCCGTTCTTGTAATGAAATTGCGATTCTCCTATTAACATGCCTGGAGAATCTAGATTTTATTAAAGACACGGAGGCTCACATTATCCCACCCATCCTGTTCCCTGTTTGGTTCTGGGTGTATGTAAAGATAGCCACTGGACACAGGTTGCTTCAATTAACCTTTATTCTCACCGACAACACATCAAGGGCAGGTCTGCTATGCAGGAAGCACAGCCCGTTAATCACTGTCAACTGTCACCCTCAGCCCAGCTGTCAACATTCCAGCTGGTAGCTGACCAATGACGCGCTGGGAAGGGCACGCACAAGGGAGGGTGAGGGAAAGAAAGATAGGACTAACCACAACACATCTCCTTTTCTATAAAGCCAAAGAAGGTTAGAAAATAGTTTCCCCCCCTAAGCTGTATCATATTCGAAATTGTCAGTCACACACAAAGTCTTTATATTTGCTTGGTTTGCTTAGAATGCGGCCATAGCTGTTGGTGTTTGCGCTCGCTTCACCGACACCGTCCGTAGACCAACTACTGGCATCCTCAGTGGATGTGTCCTCCACACTTGCGGTGTCACCTGTCGCTTTTGAGTTGACATCACACTGCACTTCTCCATCACCAGAAGTCTCATGTTCAGAGTCAGTACCACTTGTAGTCACACTTTCCTATGGCTCTACAGACTCGTCCGAGCTGAGAGTTCTGTTCATTCCAATAGATTCTATTCCTTCTTGGTTTTGCTGTGTTCTGTTATCTGTACTCTCCAATGGTACATTGAAATGACTGTCTTCAACATCTTCCTCATTATCCGAACTTTCCAAGGCGTGTTCGCCTTGTTTGAGACTACGTTTCTTTTCCATTTCTTAATTTACCTCTGATCCTTGATGCGTGCCAAACTTTTCCATCGCTGAGTAATGCTGAGTTACAAAATACTTCTACCACCTCTAAAGTCGAGGAATATCTATCCTCCCCTTTAACTATGTGTCCACTTTTTTTTATCCTCACTTTGTCCCCTA
Source organism: Lissotriton vulgaris (assembly GCF_964263255.1). Classification (NCBI taxonomy): domain Eukaryota; kingdom Metazoa; phylum Chordata; class Amphibia; order Caudata; family Salamandridae; genus Lissotriton; species Lissotriton vulgaris. Next base: position 835,775,286 of record NC_141689.1, on the reverse strand, counting down.
CCTTGATGCACACTTCTTTGCAGTTCTTTCTCTTGTCGTGCTTCTCTTTGTAAATTGTTTGTGCTTTCTTTATTCTTTCCCTAATGGTTTCCACTGACCATCGTGTTGTTCTCGCTGACTTGAGCCATCTGATGTTGTCTTTCGAAATGGGTGTTCTTCCTCTCATTACTTCGAATGGGCTCACTAATGTCTTTTCACCAGAAGTAATCCTGTACCCCCATATCATCTCCTTTACTTCCTTTCTCCAACATTTTGCACTTTTATTAGCCAATTGGATTGTTCCTTTAATCACTTGATTAAACCTTTCCACAGCGCCATTTCCCGCCGGATGATAGACTGAAGTTGTTTTGTGGATGATGCCATTCCTAGCAATGAACTTTTTAAAAGCCTCGAGGTGAATTGGCTGCCATTGTCGCTTACAATAGTTTTCGGTATACCTTCCCTAGTGAAAAAATCGTCCATGAATGTTAATATGTCGCTTGTGTCTACCTTCTTGCACACTTTTGTTTCTGACCATTTAGACAGATGGTCCACCATTACTATTATGTACACCAGTTCCTCCTGCCATTTTATCGGACCTGTTATGTCCACTCCGATCCTCTCCCATGGCATGTTAGGGCACGCCAAAGGTTTTAATGTTGGCCGGAGAGTTGTTTGTGACTTGTCTGAATTTTCACAATCTACACAATGTCTTACCGCTCTCTCTATTTCTATGTCGCATCCTGGCCACCAATACCATCTTTTTATCCTTTGTTTTGTTTTGTTTACTCCTAAGTGCCCCTCATGACATATTTGTATTACTCTACTCCTGAGAGTTTTAGGTGGTATGATTTTTCCTTGTCTAAAGATGAGATTGTCTTCTATGGAAAGTTCGTTCCTCAATTCCCAATACGTTCGCAATTCCTCCTCCAGACACTTTTTCTTTGGCCAACCCTTGACAATGAGTTCACGTACTCTCTGAAGTGTTTTATCCATGAGACTACTCCGAGTCCATTCTTCATTTTGAATGGTAGGGAATTTCCGCACACACTAGCCATGCACAACTCTTCTTCTTGTTCCCCATTTTCCACGTTCTTCAATGGTAACCTGCTCAGAAAGTCTGCCACTACATTTGTAGCACCTGGCAAGTATTGTACTTCGTAATTATAGTCCAAAAACCTTATGGAAAGACGTGCTAGTCTTGGTGACGCTGTGTACAACCCTTTCACAGTTAGCACTTTGGTAAGGAGTTTATGGTCGCATCGCAGTACGATTTTCTTGCCCCAGATGTACTGACGGAAATGTTCCATTCACCACACACAGGCCAGTGCCTCCCGTTCTATCACCGAGTACCTCTCTTCCGTTTCTGTCAAAGAACGGGATGCGAACGCGATGGTTACTTCCTTTCCTGTTTTTCTTTTTGTGTTAGCACTGCTCCTATTCCTCTCCCACTCGCATCCGTGGTGATGATACATTCCAGTTCTCCATCAAATCCTTGCAGAGGAGGTGCTGCGCAAATTTCTTCCTTAAGTCTTTTGAAATTTTCTTCGCAATCCATTGTCCACTCAAATTTGTTTTTGTTTTTTAGCAGTGTTCTAACATGGTATGTTTTGGTTGAAAAATCCCTTACAAACTTTGAATATTATTCTACTAATCCCAAGAACGCTCTTACTTCATCTTTGTTCGCTGGTACCGGTGCATCTCTGATAGCTTTTATGGGTTCTTTTTTTGGCTTTATCCCTTCATTTGTTATTTCATGCCCCAAATAGTTTACACTACTTTTGCTGAATTTGCATTTCTTGTATTCAGCGGTCAAACCGCACTTCTGCAATTTTTTCAGTACTTGTTGTAGTCTGTTATCATGGTCTTCTTGATTTCTTCCCATAACTAGAATGTCATCCTGGAAGATGAGTATGTTCCTGATGCCTTTAAATATTTCCTGCATAAGCCTTTGAAATAACGCCGCTGCAGACGCTATACCAAAGGGGACTCTTAAACCTGAAACACCCGAAGGGTGAAATAAAGGTTGTAAGGTGTCTACTTTCTGGGTGCAATTGTACTTGGTGGTATGCTGCTGCTAGGTCAATGGTAGAAAACACACTCATACCTTTCGTGAGCGACAACATTTCCCCAATTCTTGGTAGGGGGTATTGGTCGATTATGATATTTTTATTCAAATCACGAAGGTCCATGCACAATCTGAGTCTGCCATTAGGTCTCTTTGCGACGACTAAAGGTGCGACCCACTCCGCAGATTCCGTTGGCTCGATTATATCTGCTTCCAATAATTTGTTAATCTCTTCTCTAACCTCTTCCTTTAGTGTTATGGGTATGTGTCGTACCTTGTGTTGGCAGGGAAGTGCGTTCTCTTTTAGTTTAATTTTGTGTTGGAATCCTCTTAGCTTTCGAATTTTTCCTTTAAATACTCCCGGGAATTGTTCCAGAATGTTCTTGCCCCGTAAGATGTCATGTTGTACCACTAAGACGGGCTCTGATCTGTTGGGGTCAAGGGTAATGCCCAGCTTTCCCTGGTCTCTCCATCCTAATACTGACGGACCCGTAGCTGCTACATACAGTTTACTGCTCATTTCTCTTTCCTTGAAGAAGAAAGGTGCCTCTCTGAACCCCAGAAGTTTTATTGGTTCCCCTGTAAAAGTTTAACGTAATGTCTGGTTCCTCCAACCTTTTTCCCAAAACCTGTTTGAACTTCTCTTCCCACACTGTGTGGTTGACTATGGTGCATGGTGAACCTGAGTCTGCAATTATTTCTAGCTCTACACCTCCTATTTTAACATTGCAAACTGGTTTCTTCTTATTGCTTTTTTCCTACCATTGTTTCCAGTTGTGTCTGTTATATTTAATACACAGAAATTATATTCCGATTCCTCTGAAGAGTTTTCCTCATCCTCCTCTTCCTCTTGAACATACTTTACTTTCATTTTTCCACTTCTCTTGCATGCTTTTTGGAAATGTCCAACCAACCCACACTTACTACATTTGGTATTTCTTGCTGGGCAGTTCCAGTCATTAGCTAAATGTCTGTTACTGTTACAGCGATAACATCTAAGATCATCATATGTTCTCTCCCTACTGTTGGTTCTTGTACAGTCTTTATCCTTGTTTCTAAAATTTGTCAATTGTTTTCCATGTTGCGCTCACTTTTGCTACTACACTCATTTCTTCATTCTTACCTTTGCTCTCATTGATTACTTCCATCGCGCATCTCCCAGTGAGTTCCGCTTTTTTCACAATGTCTAATACCTGTTGTTGTGGTTTCTCACCTTTGGCCCACAAAGCATCCTGTATATTTGGATTTGATGTACACATAACTATTTGGTGCCAAATTAGGTCGTCGTGTAAACCCCCAAATTTACATGTGATTGCTATGTTTTTTAATTCTGCCACGTACTCATCCACACTTTCTTCTTTACTCTGTTTCCTCCTGTAGAATTTGTACCTGTGTACAGCTACACACACCACAGGCTTATAATAAGAATCCAAATCCATCATAGCATCCTCAAACACATTCCTGTCTGCCCCCTCATGCCTCTTTTTTGCAATGTTATTGTACACCCTAAAACCACCTGCTCCTAGACTGTGCAATAATATTTTTTTCTTTTCCTCTGGTTTTAATGGTTCATCCTCCATGTCAAATGTTGATATATAATTACAAAAGTATTCTTTCCACTCTTCCAATTTTATTGTAGGAGTACCATCACCTTTCAAAAATGGTTCAGGCGGCTGTAAGTTATAAATGTTGCTGTTTGCCATATTTAGCAATGCTTGTATTTTTTTTTTATTTATTGTACCATGTACCTTCCTTTTTCTTTATTTTTTTTAAAAGGATACAGTTTCTTTATTCCTTCCTGAAGTATCAGCTGTTTGATTCCTATAAATTCGCGCTGCACGCTATTGTTTAAGCGTGTTTTTCAAGTCGTTTCCACTCTCAAAATGGCGCCCAGCGCGATGACGTCACACGCGCCTTTGCGCACTTCTCAATCTCCTCACGAAGCTCCCTTTGTGTATCTCCTCACAAGATGCTTCGAAGTGAGTGTTAAGCGTTAGAGTTTCCCTTTATCGTTTTTCTCTCACAAATTGCTAGTACCAAATGTAATTTCTTGTTGTAAAGTTCCACTCACTATGTTAGTCTCTTATTACGGTTAGTCAGTCTTCGGCGAACTTGTCAAGTCAGTCACAGGCACGTTATGCTTACACAATGAGTTTAGGTACGGTTTCATTAATCCCGTCCACTCTTCCCAATTTTACGTTTTCTGCCCACATCTTCTTGCACACTGTTATTCTTAGTACCTCATTTATTTTTTTAGTTCCGCTTTGATTCTACTGCTCCCTGCTGTTTCTTCATCATCATTTTTCCGTGACAAGCCGTTTATTAGCATGAGCCTCCGGTTTTCTTGTCTCACCATCAAAACTTATTTCTTTCACTAGTTTTGCGTAGGTTCTCTGATGTGCTGTCTCCTCGTCGCCAATTTGTAAAGATAGCCACTGGACACAGGTTGCTTCAATTAACCTTTATTCTCGCTGACAACACATCAAGGGCAGGTCTGCTATGCAGGAAGCACAGCCCGTTAATCACTGTCACCCTCAGCCCAGCTGTCAACATTCCAGCTGGTAGCTGACCAATGACGCGCTGGGAAGGGCACGCGCAAGGGAGGGTGAGGGAAAGAAAGATAGGACTAACCACAACATTGTAATGTTAATATTATGAGTGTCATCTGAATATAATGTATTTTATATTTATATTGAAATGCTATTTATGGTTGTTCAATTCATTTTTGAGGATTTTTTTGTTTATGACTACCTTTTTATTTAGGATACAATTTTCACTGTCTCCTTTCTTTCAGGTAATCCTTCTACTTAAGCTACTTTGGATGTTTCATCACCAAGAAGCCGACTGGTTGTCTTCTTCAATCTCTTATCTTTTACTTTGAATCTTCTGGAATCTACTGCATCTTTTTTCGCCTGATTTAAAAGAGGCTGATGGTTGCTATGTCTTGTGTCTTACTTTATCTCAGTGTTCTTATTGGAACCTTTGTATTTTGATGCGACTGGCTTGGATCTGCAATTAAAAGTTATTGCATAATGTGAGCCTCCGTGTCTTTAATGAAATCTAGATTCTCTAGGCATGTTAATAGGAGAACCGCAATTGTTATGCTCAACTTAGTTTTGTTGAGTTAAGCTTCAAAACAACCCAGTGTATCAATAACATGTTTTTGCACCTATTTTGAATGTGTTAATTTTGCACTCTATATTTTGCATGTGCAATTAGAACCACATAAAAACAAACTGATAGCAAGTCCGTGAACAAAACAAAAGCATATGAAATGTGCAACTCATTTCTAATCGGTGGTAGTACTAAAATAGAGCAGATACCGTTTGCACTTGTTTTAGTGCTACCACCCAAGTCAAGTGGCTCTGACTAAATAGTATAAGAAAATATAGTGAACAGGTTAAAAACAGAGAAGGCGTGGAGAAAAATTTGAAGGTAAATAAATACATATCAGGAAAGAAAACACTGAAAAAATGATCAAATATATGGTGACTGTGGTTTGGCACCACATGGGAAGGCATACTATATGTTCAGCTCTTATCAACCTATGAACTATAAGAATCAGCACATCATAGTGCACCTATATCACAGCAGCAGGAGAAACAGGACCATGAAAAAATTTGCTGTTTTTAGTCACTCCCAAATACAATATAACATCCCTAACTCAGTACAATAAAGTCTATCAGCACACCCACAAGAGCTAAAGATGATTACTCTAGTAAGAAACAGTTTTTCCTATCAGAGATCAAGATTAAATGGTCACAACGCCTTTCTTCTTTGGTTAGTATTTGTTCCATATCGAAAAGTCAAAACAATAAAACATTCATTGCCATTGAGTTTCATTCCAGACAATTATTTCCATGGAACTTCATCAGGGCTAGAATCAATCAAAAACATCTATAAATATCGAACCACCAGAATGAAGAAATGGAGAAATAGTTGGCAAATGGACTTTGATAGAGACATTCTTCAGGCATTCCTAGTCAGGGGTGGGCAGTACGTATAAAATTAGTGGGGTTTGAAAGTCAGAACATGCAAGCTTTCTGACTGAGAACAGATGAAACACTGGTTGCATTTGGTTTGCTTAGATATGTTCTGTTTGTGAGCTAAGATGGTATGGCAATCCTGAAGGGATGTCTAGCAGAGTGTATAGGAGCCCGGCATAGAAGTTCAGTGATGCTGGACTGTGTCAGAGAATCTGCCCTCGGTCTCTGGACAGCAGGTTCGCTTGCTCCTACTATACCTCATGTTTAAGTCTAGATTTACCACTCAGTTTCGGATTTCTGCAATAGTTAGCTTTCCCATGACGTCTACAATGGCTCCAATGCAGCATTTCATTTACGGTTTGAATTATTCTTCAAGTTACGTTTTATGTGTGAGATTGTTTTCACTTTCCAGGTTTCGTGCCCCTTTATCTTCTCAGTTTGATTATTTCTCAGTATCTTTGTATGGTCAGTCACTGATTGTGCTGATCTCGGTGAACTAGGCTTCTCCAAATTTTCAACTGGGGTTCATCACTTCTCTCATCTTAGCAGTCAAAACATGGAGGCATCCTAATATACATCAAGATATAGATTATTTCTCTATACTGCTTAAATTGAGGCTAACCGAATGAGCAACCAAAGGTGATTGAATTCAAAATCCTGCTGAACGCTTCTGCCCTGTATACGGAGAGTCTTGGGAGCTATTCAAACTTACATGGAATTACAATCTCCTATTTCCTAATTCCAAAGTACCTGCAACATTGCTGGGAGCACAGGAGACTTGGTCCTTACCGGTTTATGTAAATCAGGATTCTTGTGTAGTCTGTCCTTATTAGCACTGGACAATTCACTGACTGCAAGTATCATCTTATTGTTCACAGCCCCAAAATGATGATCTAGATTATTCTTTCGAAATGTGCCCAGTGACATCTTGCAGTGGAGTGCTCAGCCTTCCATAGATGCATTGGCTGCCTGCATAGAGTGAGGTTCCTGGGCTAGAAATACAGGGCTACTACAGTGATTGATAACGCTACCCACCACAACAGCATCAACTGAACGTTGATCCTCAGCATCAACTGAACGTTGTTTTGGAAAGATCAGGGCACTTGAAGCCAGTGAGATTTCAAATGCTCTTTGAGATGGTGCATTCATAATCTGCACTGTGGAATGAGACAGATGTCTGAGGATGCAGTGCAGAAGTGATTTTTTTATAGGTGGACTGATATTGTAACGAACCTTGACGTTGATTTGCAAGAGAAAGCTGTTCCTGATTTGGCTTCCAGAATAAAGCTAAAGAACTGAACGCATCTGGTGGGTTTGAGAAGAGACTTACTCTTGTTTTGTAACAAGCCCATGTTACTTAAGAGTTAGAAACATGTTTGTAAAAAGGGTTTAAACTATTAAAAATATTTTTAGAATATGAAAGGGTCTAAAAAAATATTTTCACAATCTTCATGAAACAGCTCACTAAACATTGTAAACCCAGAGAAACGTTATCAGTGTGCAGGAATATTCATCTTCCAGGGAAACATTTTCCTATAATGTGCCTAAAAGTGAAGGGATCTTGATTTTCGGTTCAAAAAAATGTGAGATCAGGCACTATTTGCAAAGAACTAGAAAATACGAGAAGGAAAATTGAATTACTTGTAATCCTAGTACAGGCAGGAATCTTTGCTGAGGTCAAACACTTTAAAAGCCCATCTCGTACACTTTTTACTTAAAAATTATTGATTTTGTATACTGTAGGGAAATTACCATCTTTTGTGTGATTCCCCTCACCCCCCTAAATTCCTGTTTTGCAGAACTCAAAACCCTGAGCATGTTACAATCCTTTATGCATGGTGAACTGGCCTACCCACAATTGGCATATTTAACTCCAGTAAGTCCATAGTGTATGGTGCAAAAAATACACGCATTGTCATGGAATGACATGCTACTTGTGGACTGCAGAACGTATTGTGCCATTCACTAAACTGGCAGTGAAAAATAGCTTCAGGCCTACTATGTGAAGACTGACTAAAAGCCTAAAGAACAAGTTACATACATTCCGTAACGCTTTTTCTGGTGGATAGAGTATCTGCCTGTGAATTCCAACACCTTGTAAATATACCCCTGCGTCAGCAACATTCGGAAATTCTTTTGTAGCTCCACACCGGCGACGTACCAGAAGCACGGCATCGCACCCGGCTCTGCTGACGTCACCGACTCCATAATAGACCCACATCGGCGTGATGACATCACTTCCGCCCTTTTTTCCGTGCCTTCGAGGCACATGGACGGACCGATATCAGTAGATATATATATAAAGTGTACACAGTACAATATAATCAAGGAAACACACACAGTGTGAAGACAATGTAGCAAATAAGTAGAATAACACACTTCTTTTGAAAGTAACATATATACATTAAAACATTACATTATCGTAGGTATAGAAGAGTAGACAACGGGGAGGCGGGTGGGCATGTGAGGAATCTACAGGCAGATACTATATCCACCAGAAAAAGCGTTACCAAAGGTAAGTAACTTGTTCTTCTGATGGATACATCTGCCAGTGAATTCCTCACCTTGTGAATAGATTCCCACAGCAGTCCCACTCCCAGAGGAGGGTGTCCACCCTTCTATACCAAGAAATCCTGAAGGACAGAGTGCGCAAAGTGACCATCCCTCCTCACCTCGGAATCTAAGCAGTAATGCTTCGCAAAGGTGTGGAGGGAAGTCCAAGTTATCGCTCTACAAATGTCCTCTACAGGAACACCTCTAGACAAAGCAGATGTAGAAGACTTTGCTCTAGTGGAATGAGCTCTCATACCTTCAGGAGGTTCCTTACCGGCCAGAGAGTCGCATATCTTGATACACAAGACAATCCATCTTGACAGCGTACGCTTGTACACCGCTTTGCCTCTTCTGGCACCAACAAAATCCACGAAGAGCTGGTCATCAACTCTGAACTCTCTGGTTCTGTCAAGGTAGAAGCTCACCGCCCTCTTTGGGTCCAAGCGGTGAAGCCGCTCCTCCTCCTTGGAAGGGTGAGGATAGAAAGTAGGGAGGGTAATGGACTGCCCCAGATGGAAGGGAGTTACCACCTTAGGCAGAAAAGCAGCCCTGGTCCTGAGAACCATTCTTTCAGCATGAATGGTCAAGAACGGGGGTTTTGAACTTTAGAGCTTGAAGCTCACTTACCCTCCTTGCCGAGGTAATCACAATCAGAAAGACAGTTTTAAAAGATAACAACCTCAAGGGACACCTGTGCAAGGACTCGAAAGGTGAACCCATTAAGAAAGTAAGGACAAGATTCAATTCCCATTGAGGCACAATAAAACGAGTGGGAGGAAATATATTCATAAGGCCTTTTAAGAACGTTAAAACAATAGGTGACTTCAATAAGGACGGCTGGTCCGGCAGGCAAAGAAATGCAGACAAGGCCGAAAGGTAACCCTTCACTGTCGCTACAGCAAATCCTTGCTGAGCCAAAGAGAGTGCAAACTGAAGAATGTCAGATAAGCGAGCCTTCAAGGGGTTAATGGACTTCTCTCCACACCAAGAGACAAATTTGGACCACCTATAAGAGTATATAGTTTTGGTGGAATGACGCCTGGCTGATAAAATGACATCCACCACGTCATGTGGGAGAGAAAAAGAATTCAGGTTGCCTCGTTTAATCTCCAGGCATGAAGGTGTAAGGTGGAGGTGGGGGTGTTGAACCTGCCCCTCCATCTGAGAGAGGAGGTCTGCCCTGAGAGGGAGACGGAGCGGCGGGCACGAGGAGAGGTGTAGAAGATCTGTGTACCACACCCTTCCTGGCCAATCCGGGGCGATCAATATGACTTGGGCCCGGTCTTGGCAAATTTTCCTCAGAACCCGATGAATTAAGGCTATGGGAGGAAACGCGTACAGGAGTTGTGAGCCCCAACTCAACTGAAACGCATCCCCCAAAGCACCCTGCATCGGATACTGGAGACTGCAGAATGACGGGCAGTGAGCATTCTCTTGAGTGGCAAACAGGTCCACCCGAGGAGTTCCCCACATCCGAAAGACGTGACGAACCACCTCCGGATGAAGCCTCCACTCGTGGTCGGCCGAGAACTGCCAACTGAGACTGTCTGCGCGTATGTTCAGAACTCCTGCAAGATGATTTGCTATCAGACAAATCCGATGGTCCTGAACCCAGGACCAGAGACGTAGAACCTCTCTGCAAAGGCAATGCGATCCCACTCCTTCCTGCTTGTTGACATACCACATCACGGTAGTGTTGTCCGTCAGGACTTGCACCGACTGACCGTGAGGGGAAGGGAGAAAGGCCTTGAGCGCCAAACATATCGTCCGTAACTCTAGAAGGTTTATGTGAAGCAACCTTTCCTCTGGAGACCACAGACCCTTGATCTCCAGATCCCCTAGATGAGCACCCCACCATAGGGTGGATGCATCAGTTATCACTGTGGTCACCGATGGAGGCAGATGAAAGGGCTTTCCTTGAGACAGATTGCCTTCCACGCTCCACCAAGATAGATCCGCCACAGCTTCTCTGGAGATCCTCACTGACTCCCTGAGATCTCCGTTGTGTTGTTACCACTGCCTGAGGAGGCACCACTGGAGTGCCCTCATGTGCCAGCGTGCATGGTTGATCAACAGAATGCAAGAAGCCATCAGACCGAGCAGACAAAAGGACCTTCAGGACTGGAACGACTGCTCCAACAAAATAAAGGAATCATTTGCTGTATGTCGAGAATCCTTTGTGGAGGAGGGAATGCCCGACACACAGTGGTATCCAGTACCACACCTATGAACAGGTTGCGCTGGGAGGGCACCAGGTGAGACTTGGGTACATTTATTGAAAAGACCAACCTGTACAACAACTGCGTTGTGACCTGCAGATGATGGAGCACCTTCTCTAGAGACTCTGCTTTGATCAGCAAATCGTCCAGATTAGGGAATACTTGTATCCCTGACCATCTGAGATGTGCTGCCACCACCGCCATCACCTTGGTGAAGACTCGAGATGCAGTAGTAAGACCAAAAGGAAGGACCGCAAACTGGTAATGTTGCGACCCCACCGTGAAACGGAGATACTTCCTGTGCGACTTCAGGATGGGAATATGAAAATACGCATCCTGCAAGTCGATCAAGACCATCCAGCCTTCTTCCAGCAGCGCTTGAAGAACCTGCACAAGGGTGAGCATCTTGAACTTCTCATGTTTCAGAAAGATTCAAGACCCTGAGGTGCAGGATTGGACGAAGTCTGCCATCCTTCTTGGGTATAAGGAAATACAGGGAGTAGCATCCCTGACCCCTTTCCTGCTCCGGAACCACCTCTATCTCACCTTTCCTTAGTAACGCCAGGACTTCCTCCTGTAGGAGAAGAAGGCGGTGCTCTGTGCAAAACTCTTGGCAAGGAGGGTAATTTGGGGGAAATTCCCTAAAGGGAAGAGCATACCCTTTCTCCACGAGACTGAGAACCCAAAGGTCTGATGTGACCGATTCCCAATCCCATAGAAAATGAGTAAGCCGACCCCCTACAGGACCAGCATGATCCGGAATGACGGATCTAGGGCTGCTTTGCTGTGGTTGGAGGGGTGTGGGAAGAGGAAGAAGAAGAGGAGGAGGAGGAGGAGGAGGAGGAGGAGGAGGAGGAGGAGGAGGAGGGGGGGGGGGAGGAGGAGGAGGAGGAGGAAGCTTGACGAACTCTTGGGCGGCCTCGGTTTCTACTCCTGTACGACTTGTACAGAGGATTCAGCTGTGGTTGCTTGTAAGAGCGAAAGGAAGATCTCCCAAATCCTCTGTATCTCCTGTCTGAAGGCCCAAAGACCTAGCCGTCGCCCTACTGTCCTTGAACCTTTCAAAGGCAGGATCCACCTTTTTTCCAAACAGGCCAGAACCATCAAATGGAAGATCTAATAAAGAAGCCTGTACATCAGGGGAAAATTCAGAAGACTTCAACCAAGCAGCTCTCCTGGTGGCAACAGATGATCCCATGACCCTTGCCACAGAGTCAGCCGTATCCAAACCGCTCTTTATCACCTTGCGAGCAGCAGCCTGAGTGTCTGCAAGAAACTCATTGAAGTTCCGTCTATCCTCTTCCGGTATCTTTGGTACCAACTGTTTTGCAGAGCCCATCATAGCGTTTATATAGCGCCCTAGAAGGCACGTGGCATGGGTGGACTTGAGAGCCATGCTAGCTGAAGAGAATACCTTTTCATCTGATTGGTCCACCTTTTTAGACTCCTTATCAGCAGGTATCTGCGGAAAAGCTCCAGTTGATGTCTTGGAACAGGCTGCCTGTACAACTAAACTCTCTAGAGACGGATGAGTTGAGAGAAAGTCAGGATCTCCAGGAGCCACCCTATATCTCCTAGCAACAGCTCTTGATACAGCAGGTGATGAGAAAGGCTTTCTCCACACTTCCAAGACAGGCTCTGTAATTGACTCATTAAAAGGCAGCATAGGTTCCACCACTGAAGAGGGAGAATGGAGTACCTCAGTCAAAATGTTCGACTTAAACTCTGCAGTGGGCAGATTGAGATCCAATAGTTCAGCTGCCGTTCTGATCACCATGTTATATGGCGCAACATCCTTCGAAGGGACGTCAGGAGTTGAGGAAAGATCCCACTCTGGAGATAATTCCAAACCACTAACCTCCTTATGTTCTTCAAAGAAGTCATTGTAGTCCTGCAGCTCACCTTCTTCAATCTCCTGTGCTCTATATCTACGCTCCTCCAAAAGCCTTTGGGCCTCCCGCCTAGACCTCATCTTCGGGGTCGGCGTCGACGGAGCCAAAACCGACTCCGGCTGAGCCGGTGCCGGCATCGAACTCGGAGCCGGTGGATCAGTATGGAGTGCACGAGGTCGGACCGGAGCCGGTTAAGATGGAAAAGGCGTCGAAGACCTCCGCGCCGGAAAATGCCAAGCCGGAGCTGGCGTCGGCATAAAAGGCGCTGGTGCATATGCCTGAAGGACGCCCAGGTTAGAGGCCATCGGACCAGTCGGTGCTCCAGTAGGGTACATGGCTCTCGAGAAGACACCATACATAGCATTTAAATAATGCGTAGGGTCTTGTCCTGGGCCTGGAAATGGAGGGTATTGACCCTCAGGCCGCTCTTGCCGAGGTGCAGGAACTGTGTCAGCAAAATCCTCTGGCTGATGCTCCAGAGTTGCAGACCCTTCTGGCAATGGAGCCTCTTCCTCTTCTTGAGGTAGAGAATGGGACGGCGCCGGAGACGGATTCGATGCCGGAGCGGAGAATGCTCTGGAGACTCTACAGGCGAAGTCTCACCTTCCGGATCCGGAACAATAATCCTTCCGATGTCTTCTACCTGAAGACTTCGACTTCGTGTCCGAATCCTTCTCAGAATGGTGTCGAGACCAACGCTTCCTCTTCTTGTGCTTCTACTTGGATCGTCGAGAAGCATGCCCCGAAGACGGCCTTGAGCGGGACCTCCTCGACCGCCTTGCCTTTCATCTTCGCTACAGGAAGCTTCGCCTCTCTTTCTCTCAGCACCTTGGGGTTCATTTTCTTGCAGCATAGACACCCTTGGACATCATAGTCAGAAGAAAGGCACCATACGCAGTCTTCATGCAGATCCGTTATGGACATCATCTTCCCGCACCGCTTGAACCCAGTCTTCTTTGAAGACATCTCGACAGGAAACAAAGAAAGCACTAGAAATAATCAACAGTAACAGAGTTACCACGTAGCTACTGAGGATTCCTAGAAGAAACGTTAATGTCGACGATGCAGAAAAAAGGGAATTGATGTCATCACGCCGACGTGGGTCTGTCATGGAATCGGTGACGTCAGCAGCCGTGCTTCTGTGACATCGTCCACGTATGCATGGGTCTACAAAAGAATTTCCGAATGTTGCTGACGCAGGGGGATATTAACAAGGTGAGGAATCCACTGGCAGATGTTTTCATCAGAACCCTGTTGTCTAACTTGTCAAAATAACAACTTTTGACAGGCGACACACTCTTTTATTAAGTCACGCATCAGTGCACCTCGTTGGCCACAAGGTAAGTTGCCTGACATTTAAAAGTGGATTTTTTTTTACATTAAAATGGTCATCATACTTCAGCGACTAGGCCCAAAAGCTATTTTCACTGACAGGGTTGTGGCTAAATCACTGAGAATGTCAAAGTACAAATTATAAACTTTAACTTCTAACTTTTGGCAGGAATCAGCTACAAAAGCTATTCTAAGACTATTTTTAATATTCAGTTAATATACAATTTAATGGTAAAGTCAGATTTTTAATAAATAATTAGTTAAAGGAACCTTTAAAAAGTTACCTTTTCCATACCTGAACTACCAGTAGGCTGATTAGCATTAGCTTACTGACTGGCAGTCTTCCAGTGCTTAATTCTAATGAGGTGTGAAAATTGCTCCACAGCAGAGACAATAACCAGGGTATAAAGTGGTGTGTTTCTCTCCTTGCAGGAAGGGCAGTGGGTAAGTACTTAGGAACACCATTGACTTACAAAGTAGCACAGTGAGGGATGCCTTTTTACAAGTACATGTAAATTGAAACCTAGAGGCTGGCCAGCCTTTCTCCTGCTGACCCCCAATAGCTAGACAGGCTACACACCAAGTGGGAGGGACATTGCTACAAAACTAGTCAGACGTGGACACAGGAAAAGGGAATTCTAAGATCCCCGGACACACCACCGGGTGAGCCTGCAGGCTCCACACAAGAGAGGAAGGGTTTCCTTATCTTAAAAAATATAATTCCTTTATTTGTGACACAATTACTGAAAATCATTTGCAATTGTTACATACATAGAAAGTTCATTATTAAAAAGAGATTCATATAAAAGTGTGCAGTTTTACTCAAATACTTCTTCAAAAAATCATTGATAATGTGCAAAAAGATTTTTAAATATAGAGTGCTACTCATAGTTACTTCATCAAAAAATTCTCAGTAAAACTAAGATTGTAAAAATCAAATAATGGCTCAGGTTTATATGTCTAAGTTTCTGGTTGATGTCCAGTCCCCAGCAGTGCTGCTAGAGCTTTCCTAAATTTTATAAAGCAACCTGCTAGTTCTACCGAGCTGTGCCTCTGGCGCTCCTTGGCAGGCCTGGATGTTTAGAATGTGCATATTGGGTGGAGCCACATTTTTCTTCACAGGATCAGTATCCTGCAAATACAGAGTACATGGATTAGTGATTCCTCCCCATTGGTGTAAAGGTGACATTGACTAACCTTCTCTTCGAGTTTACTCCGCCCATACCAATATGCCTTCAGCTGGACCTAACCAAAACAAAAGCCCATTAACTGGCACTTCAAAGTCAAGTTAAGGGGTGGGAAGAGATACAATGGCAGGGACTTGGGTCGTAGAGTATTATGGACCAACTATTGGGGCACAGTCTTTTCACTGATTGTGCATCACATTCTGCCGATATTACCTTCACTTGTTTTATCAATAGCTTCGTCGCCACTGGGGCAGGCAACAAGCTTGCCCATATTGATTGTGCTTCCAGGGCATCCAATGCATGCATTAATAACTTGTGCCAATTTGTTGCAGGATAACCTATTATTGACCAGATGTAGCTTTTTTGCATGCACTCATGGGGCTGCTTTGCTTTCATGCAGTTCGCTAAGAACCTAACTTTAAATGGCCACTGCTGAGATGTTAACCTGAATTCCAGGCAGAGTTAGGCATGTGAAGTGCAATTCGGCAACAAGAATACTCTGAGATAACAAGATAACTGCACTCTGCCAGGCAGGTTTCCATCATATCTCTGAACACCACTGTCCCATAGGCCACTCTGGGAGAAATGTACAGCCTATAGCCTTGACGAGGGGAGACATATTGGGTGTATTCATTTACTTTTTCACCTTAGTAAAAGCCCATTCTAGGGAGTTTACTAGCCACTGCTGGGCAATGTTATGTGCGGCTAAGCAACCTCTATGATCTAGCCAGACACCAAGATATTTATATGTGGTCACCACTTCCATGGCTTTTTCATCAATAAACCAAGACCCTTTCGTTACCGAAAAGAACCTTTGCAGAACTACCGGTGTTTCGTCTAACAAAACCGTTTCATCTGCATGTTGCAGTGACTGGACTTTAACTCCTGCAAATTTGGGGGGGGGAGCCCTCTCACACGCTAGACGTCCTAGGATTTCTGCCAAGTATAAGATGTACAACAAAGGTGCCAGAATGCACCCAAGTTTCAGTCCTTTATTTGCATTTTTACTCACAGTGGCCCATCCGGAGTGGGCTCTTATTTTTACCCAGATTTCCGAGTAGAGGTTGATGATTGCTTTTAGTAGAGTTTGGGAGATACCCCAATTATTTAGTTTTTCTCAGAGCCTAGGGCGTGATACGCTATCAAACGAAGTTTGAAAATCAATATTTCCCAGTTACAGGACCCTTTTTTTCCCTGCTAGTGTTCCTTCAATCAGGTGGGCTATGCAAATGAGATTATCATCGATATTGCAACCCTTTTGGAAGCCAGTTTGGGGTGTAGGAATCAACTTTTATTCTTCCCCCCAGCCCAATATCTCTTGATGTAATAAGCTAGCGTAACACTTCCGTTCAATATCAATCGATAATTCTCAGGAAATGTTCAGGAGACTTTTTTATGGATTGGAACCACAACGGATCCTCTCCAAGTCTCCAAAATGATTCCCCCTAATCGACATTCCTGGAACAAGGGCGCCATCACTGCATCCATCTTGATGGAGCACTTTTGTACACTGCTGCCGTGATGCCATTTAGGCGGACTTAACACCTACTCGTGCTCTCTTGATGACTTTTGTTACTAAGGCTGGTGTTAATCTTAGACTTTAAGAGTGTGCTCCACTATGGGAATGTTTACAGTACAGCAAAGCAAACAGCAACAGCTGAAAAAGTGGAGAGGAGATCTGAAGGACTGGAACTGCTACCTCCTGTCCAGGCACAAAGAGGTGGACTCCAGAGGTCAGTGAGCTGACCCCTGTGTGGCTATAGTGACACCACTAGCTGAAGAACCACATTTATTTCTGGATTTCAACTTGCTCATTCACAACTGGTCCTGCACTGAACACTGTGAGAGACCTCTGCTGGATCAGACCATGAAGTCCTACGAGCCCTGTGGAGTTTAGGAGCCTTAGATGAAGTTCATCACTGCAAAATGTCAGCATGTCTGACATCCAGCCACTGAAGGACCAGAATGAACCACCATAGCCGATCAAGGGCAGGTACAATTTTGTTGGGCTGAAGAAACAGGTTTGTACCAATTAAAGCGTCTCTGCAGCAAAAAATCCATTTCAAAGGGCCCTTGGCGAAAAGGTATCCGACCCTGTGGAGCCCTTTTCAGATACAACCATCGGCCTTGACCCGCCGGACCAATCAAAGCTACATTTACGAGACTATGTCCCAAGCTAGAATTCTTGACAAGGAGAAGGTGCCAAAAGTACCTAGCCAATGAGAAGACGGTACCTGTGGTGGATTTTGACATTTCCTGCTCTGAGTTTACACGCCAAAATCAATCGCTCCAGCGAGTCCTCGCTCAATGTCTATTCAACTTCAGTGAGACCCTGCCAGATACAGATTACTGCCTTGTACAGCTGAAAGATTCAATTTGCAAACTAAGTCAACAAGTAAACACTTTACCAGGCCACCCCACTTGGTGTATAAGACCTTGGGATCCATTACAATCAGCCTAAGTCCCAGCCTACCTGCAACCACAAACCCTTGACTATCACGGACGCTTCACTTTTTTGGCACTATTTTCAGTTAAAACTTTCCACTCAATGTATTTTTGTGGTTTTGGGGTCATTGGATTAATGAAATTGTACTCTTCTTTTTCTAATTCGGTTTGGGATGTTCACAGTTCAGTGTTTTGACTTTATTACTGCTATGGAAACCACCCACCTCAAATAATAATCAACTTTCTTATATGTCCCATAACAGGCAAAGTAAAGCAAAGTAAAGCAAACAAGCAAAAGAAGGTATAGCGCCTTACCTGTAAGCCCATTTCTCTCGTAGGGGTATTTCCATGATAGTCATAAGCGTTGAATAGTCCCGCCCGGCTGTGTGGACCCCGGAGCACTTTTAAAAAGAAATATCTGCTGAAGTTCGCCTTTCTTGAGGAAGGCCTTGAAAAGTCACTTAAGACGGTTATAATGTAGCCATTGGGATTAGGCTACAATGGTCAAAATTCCTCATCTTGAAGGAACAAAAGGGGAATTTCCTTGGAAACATGCACCTAATGCATGGACAACATTGGAAGGTCACAGAAAAAAATCCTTCACAAACCCTTTTGCTCTGAGAGAAGAGGATGAAGAAATGCAGGGAAATATAGCCCATAGGCTGCCATTATAAGGATACTCAAGACCTGGCTGTAAGATCAGTAGCGCCCCCCCCAAATCCCCCCTATCCCCCCCCCCGCCCCAGCACCTTGAGACCCTCGCGTGTATGTAATGCGCTTTACCAATGATTGATTGATTAAAGTAAAAAGGAGAATGTGCCTTTAAGAACTGTGTGATCTCCAATATCCCATCATGGTCAGCTTCAGTTCTTTATTCCGGCTCCTGCTGACAGCAGCCTTGGAGCATTGAACTCAAACTTTTTTGTTTTTTCTTCAAAATTCAGTCTTAAATATCAGCATTTTTTGCTTCACTCGACTTCTTTTGTCTTTCTCTATTGAGTGAGGTTTTTTCGGACAGGGATAGAGGTATTTTTCTGCTTTAAAATCCCTTATTTATTCGATAAATTTCCTCACTGTGGCAGGAGAAAGGCCAAAACAGACCCTCATGAGGTCTGTATCATCTGTCTAACGTCTTCACATGTACCTGCCTCCTGTGAGATTTGCAAGACATTCTCCAGGCGAACTTGCGTGACAGAGCAAAAATTTGCCTTCAAGGAAAAGAAGAAAGGAGACGCCTGCAAGAAGCCATGGGACCACTGAGTGAGGGGAAGGTAATTGACCACTGCAACCTACTATAGGCAGCATTATGACTCTCTTAAGTGACTTTTCAAGGCCTTCCTGAAGAAGGTGAACTTCAGCACTTAAGAAGATATACTGAAAAAAAGTGCTCTGGGGTGCCAGACGGCGGGCGGGACTATTCAATACTTATGAATATACATGGAAATCCCCTTCAAGAGAAACACATATCCCAGCCATGCACAGTTTCAGCGTGGTTTGCTAGTTATTTATTAGCAGAAATACATGAAGTTGTGCATAATGCTCACAAACATCTACAAATAAACAGACAATAGCAATGCGAGTAGGTGGTTCTCTACTTCTTTGACATTTCTCCTTATATTGGGAATCACATGGGAAAATCCTATTAAGAAAAAATACGTAAGCTGAGATAAATGCTGTAGCCACTCATACTACATGTGTTGTATTGCAGCCCAATACACTTACAAGAACAGTGCAAATTAAAACTCGCCCATAGTGATTTTATGTAAAAGAAAAACGTGAAGAAAATGAGGGAAATTTTACATGAGAAGAAATTGCACTTCTTTAATCAGCTGCCATATTTCATACTGTCATAACATGGCTTACGCTTTTAATAATGACTTTTATAATGACTAAGGCATCCCCACTCTCTACCTCTTATCCGCCCTCCCCACCCAAGTCGCTATGAGGAGTAGATTGGGATGTTTAGAAGGTAAATGCGAGTCATCCGATGGAGGACTAAAATAGAAAGTTAAGCATCTTTCTCCAGAACAGGATCTTAATTTATAGTCATAGACACTAGAATAGAATAAGCCAATCTATTCAATTTGCAGAGTAAAGACTAACTGATGGTAAAGACATAGTGGCATTTGGGCTTATCTAACCGAAGTTTGTTCAAGATAACTTACAGACTAATGTTGCTGGGCTGAAGTCTGAGTCAGTTAAGTAGTATTTGGTGAATATATGAACCATAAGCCTTTTTTGCAAATATCTGCAATTGTAAAAACTTTTATTAACGTGGCTGCTTAATCTCATGTACAGTGAAAGTTTGGTTAAGCTGGAAATAACTGTCTATTTAATAAAACAAAGTCATGGATGTGGCACTCCATCTGAAAGTAGATTGCTTAGAAGTACATAATCCAAACCAACTGGGAAAGTAGGTAACACAGTAATTTATTTTGTTATTTTTTTGCTTAGAAAAGGTAAAAATCAGAGAACTCTCCTTACATTTAAAGTACGTAAGGATCTTTTTAAAGGAAAGTTAAAATTCTTAAAGAACAACTGCAATAAAAACACTCTGGTTCATATGAAGGTTTCAGACTATTATAGCAAAAAATAAAGGATGAGTTCCATCGACTAATTTGCTGGAATATATCTCAGTTTCACAGACTCTCGAACCAAAATGATAGCTAGCAGGAAAGGAGCATTCATGGTCAAGCGAGGTAGGGAAGCTTCCCCGATAGGTTTGAATAAAGGGAGGGCATTTATTTTTCTTAGTCCAACATAAAAATCACATGGGTAGATTGCCTGGAAATCCCTCAAATCAATATTTTATTGCGGGTACTGTGATTTTTTTTTTATCTGGGAAGCACTTTTTCCAGTAAGCCGTCCTGGCCGTATGGCATATCTAGAAGGATGAGAAATGCAGGCCTAGCATAGTCAGATTTTGAAGATATGGAAAGACTGCCTTTTACAGGCATGTGATTGTGTGAATTTCTCGCTCAGCGATACAGTTGCACATTATCTTGCATTTGAAGGGGTAGATAGATGTGGTTGAGAGGCATTTACTTCTTTATGAATGTCAAGTAGGGTTTTGAAAAATGTAGATGGTCTTACAACAGGTTTTTAGGAGCCACACATTCACGTTCAAGGATATCGGTATGGCTAGTTCTGCAGCCTGGATAGTAGAATTGATGTACACAGTAATTTCTTGTGATATATGAAGGAACTCTGTGCACCACCCTTAACGTTGCCAATCCGGTACAATTATAAAACTTTTGGTGTTCATATAATTCATTTTTCAGGGCTCTGGGATGAAGTAAAAAGCAACCATTATGTTTTTCACTATTGAAAGGCTGTCTGTCACATAGGATATCATTGGGGCTGCACTGTAACATTCAACATGTGTAACTTTCAATTAGGACAAGTTAAAAATGAGTTTAGGCTGTCTGAACTCAGAATTTATTAACAAACCTTTGGTAAAGGTGATTTTTAAATTGTGCACTTGAAAATGCCACTTTTTGAAAGTGGGTACTTTCTTGCCTTACCATTTTGTGTGCCTCTGACTTTTTGTGGATTCAGTGTCTGGTTTTGGAGTGACAGGAGCTGGGGATGTGCAGTCACAAGAGGGGTTGAGGTGTGTCCTGCCTTGCCTGGGTGGCTCATCACTGAGGTGAATACACCTGGTCTGCATTTAGAGTAGTGGGAGAAGCCTCGCTAGCACATGAATAGATTGTGTCTCCTTTGCACAATGCTGTCTCCAACCCCTGTGGTCATGCTGGACGAGGGAGGACAGAACTGGTTTGGGCTGAGCTCAGAGACTCTGCCAGTAAGGGAATAATGACAACATGGGGTATAAGTATGAGACCTAAAACCCCAAGACTTGAAATTACTTCGGACAAGAGGACCCTGCCAAGAAGAACAGCTGAAGAGCTGTGAGAGGATCGCTGCCTTTTCTGTGTGAGGGTTGCTGTTTCCGTCTGGGGTGGAGGAAAAGGACCAACTCTTTTTGTTCTGTTGTGTTATCCTGCTTGTGAAGAAAATCTCCAAGGGCGTATGTGTGTTTGCTTCCTGTTGGAAGTCTCAGGTAGATAAAAGAATTCATAGAAAAGATCTTCGCTGGATCTCAAATAACCTGCCTGGGAGGAAAGCCGGAGAAGCTGTGTGATGAGTGTTGCCCCTGACTTGTGTGCAATAGGCCAGCCTGCAGTGGATGCTCCTGCCTAGAGCATAGAAAGGACTGGACTGTTCTTTTACTAATTGGCCCAACAGTGCTTGGCGAGAGCTGTGTCCTTAGGTCATTTATTCAGTAAGTATGAGTTCAGTGTTGTATTGGAGGCACGGGTGTGGGGAGAGTGCTTTCTCATCACAAGGAGCACCCCAAACTAGGACTGGCAAGTGATGCATCGCTCCATGTGTTGAGGGGAGAGCTGGCTTTTAAGGAAGGGCTCTCCTTCCCTTCACCGGGGGTGTGTGACTGCTGCCACAGAGAGCTAAAGGTAGCACGTAGTGCGTTCTCTTGTGGCATCCCGAGGACAGCCTCTGCGAGGGGTCTGAGGGCAGAGGATATTCCTTGGTTCAGCACCGCTGCTTATCAGCGCAAAGAAAAGCTCCCAGCGCTGCTGGGCAACCAACGCGGCTGCCCAGAGTTCTGGCCATTGCCCCAGCAGTGCTATTTGTGCAGGGCACTCCCTGGGTGACGAGGAAGGAGCTCAGCCCTCATCACACCAACCACACAGGGCCGTCGTGCCAACACCCAACTGACCTGTGTCTCCCACCCCAGAGACCCTGCAAGGAGCTCTCTGTGCTGCAGGTGTAAGTCTGCTGAGGGCCTGGTTTATGTTTAGCTGAGATTGTTGCAAGCTACACCGCAGGCTCATCGGCAGCTGCAGGGGACAGATGATTGAGGAGATGGTCAAGGTCTCCCGGGAGGGAGTTTGTGTATGTCCCATCCCCCCTTTTTAATGCATACCTGAGGCATCATAGTTTAATGGTCAGGATGGGGTGGAACCTCGACAGAGGTCCCCGATTTCCCAGCGAGAACTCACTGCATTACTCATTATAGGCATGCAGGTGCTGTTGTGGCCTACGGTTTCAGTTAGGCTTCCCCATTACCTATGGCATGTTTCTATTAATTAGAACTCATATGTCCTTCATCAAAGTGTTGTATTCTTTCCCCATATAGCTGTAGAGAGAAGCACAGGGGCGCTATGCTTATGGTGATTCATGTTCAGTGATAATTGCAGGAGCCTTGTACAGAGGTATTTGGGGATTTCTGCCCAATGATAGTTGGTGATTCATGCATGACCCAACCTCTGCATTTTCATGGCCTGAGATACCAATGTATGTTGTGCTCAAACCGTGTATTGAAAGGCTAACCTGTCTTTTTGCAGGAGCTGCATAACACATACTGTGATGGTGTAAGGCGTTGTTATTCATGATGTTTCATGATCTGTGTAACTTATGAGTATTTACTTTATTGTACTAAATGTGCTATGACGATTGCCTAGTTGGCAAAGTGATTTATGATCTACATGTTATGACAATTTCCTAGATGACAACATGATTTATATGATTGTGGTCTTATGTGTTTTATATATATAATACAAGTAATATTTGTATATTACCTTGTCTGTAGTCTCTTTTGTGGTGTGCCTAGATTGTCACTGGTATGTGTTATTGTGCAAATGTTTAAACACTGCATAAGGGATTAACCTGACAGCTCTGCCAAGCTACCAAGGGGGGTTTTCTCGTGTGTGTAACTCCCTTACCCATACTAGAGTGGTGGGTTCTGCCTAGCTGAGGTGCATACATTAGCCAACCAGAAAACCCATTTCTAACAATCTTCTATTGGACTGTACTCTCTTTTTTGGGTGTGTGAAAGAAGTTCCTTAGACCACTTCTATTGAAGTATGGAATTAAAACCACTAATGATGCAAGGGTCACTTTATGTTCTTTGAAAACTTAACATAGTATACTTCCATTAGCAAAATATGTTATGTCAATTATTAAGTCAATCACAAAGAGAACAATATAATCTGATTTTAACATTCTATTTTAGGAAGACTATGGTTATTAAAAAATATTCAACCGAAGCAGGAGGCCCATTCTAATGTGCTCTAGCTTTATTAGTTTAGTTCTAACTTGAGTTTCCTTATATTGTGCCATAGATATTCTGTATTGTATGCTGTATTTATTATGTTCTGTTTTAGTGGAATCGATTAATTTTGCTCAGTGTTTTTACTGGAAGGAATAGCGTGAAAAATCGATTCAATTGATAAAACACACAAAAAATGTGGTGATGAAATTAAGTTGTATATTTCTACAAGATGCTTTCTTGGAAATACATTATTTCATTTCCAACATTGCCTTACTAGAACACTGTCCTACTGGAAGGACGTCTATAAGCTAGTAAAATCTCTATGAATTTAGCGCGAAGATCATAGTAGGCAAGTAATAAACTCTCTAGTTCCAAGCTCTTGGGTGTATCCAGATTGGGGTGGAGCAGGCTGCTTTCAAGATATATCTACAGTAGATCCAAATTCAATGGCATCCTGGCCCAGGCAGGTGCAATCAAAAGAACGCAGACCTTCCACAAGTCTTCCAAATTCAGAAACCTTGATCGCAATGGGCAACAAAGAATGGCATAATAAAAGGCAAACATAAATGTAATGAAAACATCTGTGGCAACATCAAAGCATTTCTGAGAGATTCCTCCTTCTGAAGAGCCAGGGAGCAAAGAAGATTGCATTTATTGTTGTGACTGGTAAAAAACACAGATCAATAGATTTAGAATCGGCTCCAATGAAGGTACTATTTGTGGTTTACAGAACCCAGTTGGTCAGGAGTTTAACGCAAGACTCTCTGTAGCCCCCACCAGATGAGCAGCAGATAGCCCAACGTTCTGATCAACCGCCTAATCTCAAATACACACAGCTTCCTTGCATATTTGTAGCAACCCCACACATCTCTGCTTGTTCAGACAGAACATTGCATTTGTGTTGTACATTACGATCTGGACCTTCCAAGTGCACACCAGGGGTAAAAAAAAGCCTTTAGAGCACATTCTATCACTCAAAGTCAGATGACTGATATGCAGGTTTGAGTCATTTCTGAATCAAATGTCATTTATTGTCAGATCCCACAGATGACCACTTAACCTCTGAAGAGATGTATCTGTAGCTAATGACCTCTGATGAAGCACAGGACAAGAGTATAGGACAATGAAGTGTCACAAACATTATTTAGACGGTCAGCATACTGATTCATAGACAGCACTGCAGTGGTCTCATTCAAAGACAAGCTAAAGGAATCAGGAAAATTCAAGACACCATAAGACCGAACAGATGAAACACAGACCTAGCAAGCTGATGTCAAGAACATTTGAACTCAGTGACCATTGGAAAAACGTGGATAGACTGGTTCCAATGAGGGAAAGCTCTGAGCTGAAGAGTGTCAATATTGGCCCTATAAACTGAAGATGCTGACAAGTAACACGATCAGATATTTTTGCCCTGGGGAAAATCCCCCAATACTGCAAAAGCACAATTATATTTACCTGGTTCTGATGAAGAAATGCCTGAGAATGAGAGCTGAGTGGCCACTCCTCCATAAAAGGGTGAAATAAATCGCCTTAAAGATGCAGAAATGCTACATCGCTGCTGATACTCTTACTAAATGTGTCTCATGCCAAAGGAAAGCTGGGTCTTTGTCAGGTGGTTTGCACTTCACATTTTTAAACAGTGCCCACCATGTCAGTTGCAACAGTCAGATATTTCTACATGGCTGACACCCAACACCCTGAAACAATAATGAGAACCTGTCTTTTTGGGACTCTTGGTTCCAAAGTCTCAAAAATTACAGAGTTGGATGTCTGAGCATTCCCCATCGGGATCTTTAGTTTGGTAGCTTCTCCAACTAGTACATCGTGGAATGTGGTAATATCATTGACTGGAGATTCTCAGTTTTGAAACCAGTGGTGAGATGTGTATATGAAGCCTGCATATCAGAATACTGTTCAGTTGAAAGATCAAGCAAAGTGGTTCAGTATCATGAGAGAGGTGATAAAGTGCAGGGGTTTTCTATTTTCTAGGCTGAGCTCCCTCGATCTGTGGATGAGAGATAGATATTGGAACCAACTCCCGCAGACCCTACGTGCTAATTCAAATTATGGCTCCTTCAGGAAACAGCTGAAAGCCTTTCTCTTCAGTAAATAGACTCCCCGATTCCTCTCATTTCCAGATATAATTGCTAGTTAGCGCCGAGATGCCCCAGGGTGAGTTGTACGCTTATTATATCCTAACCTAACCTAGAGTGTCTTGTATCTAATTCTTATATTGATTCATAGTACTCCTCCATTTCATTATTCACAACAATATTGATAGTAAGAATAATAATACAGAAGGAATTAATTAGTTAAAAGACTAGAATCAAAAAATGCACATTATAAGCGCATACTCACCGCATCACCAGGATCCTGCATGACAGTGGTTTTTTCTGTATTCAGAGCCAGAGGTGGGTCATTAAGCTCCACATGGAAGAGGAAGAATACAAATCCGTACATAGCAGGCCCGAGGCCATTACACAATCCTCGAATTCCCGTAACAATTCCCTGGACAACGCCTGTGGGTAAGAAAAAACATTCGCCAAATCACGCAAACGTACCGTTTCGCTTTATTACATGGGCAATGTATGAAGTAACAAAATCTGTTGAATAAGAATAACCGATTATTACAGTAACAAAATTAACTTCTGATGCCCTAAAGAAGGATGAACAACTTAACTTTATTAATGATGGCTTTGATGTATATATTTTATCTGCAGAGATCCGACTTTTTTCATACCAGCATGACATAAGAAAGCAATCTATATGTAAAACAACTTTTTGAGGGACAGACTGGAACAGAAGTGATGACTCCAGTAGGAATTTGTCGTAACATCCCCAAAACGCTCGCAGTTCTTTAACTATGTTCTACCTTAATGAAGCAGGAACACTCTGAGGTATATAAAGTGGGAGCTAAGAACTCGGACAGGAACAACAAACAGTTTCCTTTCGAGTGATAATTAACCAGGCCGATTTAATTTATGGAGACCCTTTTTCTTGAAGGAAGTCCTAAATACATTGCAATGAGGGTCCTCTGATTTTTCTATTTTTTACAGAAAATTGGTTACTAAAATAATACTGCTGATATTCTACTGGATCAGTATATAAATAACAGCAAAATTTTTGAAACCATGCAGAGAAAATCAAGAAATAAATGTCTGATATGTGTGTTACAAGTTTCTGTATTTACTTTAGTTATGACCACTGCATTTGTTATCATTCTAATTTGCTCTGTCCTCCTACCTGGAATTAAATATGGAATGTATAAGAGTTGACTGTTATAACTTGTCAGGCAGCAAACAGAGTGAATGTAGTTTATTTCCCTGGAATAAACTTGGAGTTATCCCTTTCCTGTTTGGGCATGTTTCTTCTATATGCTGCACTTCACAAAAAGGTATATGGATCAGCTGCTAGGCTGTGTGGGGAGAGAGGCCACCGACCTGAGCTGAGCTAGACCTGATCTGAGTGGTAACTGAGCTCACACGCCAAGCCGCTCAGACAGAATGACCCAGAAAGAAAATGTGTTTTTATGAAGGGTAACCCTTTGATAGTTTTCTCTGAGCAAAGATACTACACCCAGAGAAATCTTTGTGTTGCTGCACATAAACAGAATAAAAACCGTTTAGGGTACATTAAAGAGAGAGGGAGGAAAAACCTTTTACTTTATTTTACACACAAAACAAATATCTGCTTTACTGAGAAAACTTGGTAAAGAGAAATGATTTTCTCTTCAGACCATCTAATTTATTCTGTATAGGAAAGTGGCTGCATTACAACCGGGTTTTTCTTAACAATGAAGCAATAGTGGTCATAATTCTTGTTGAAGGAGCGTTAGGCATACGAAACATTTGATGACCTTTTGATGACACAATAAGATACACAATACAATCAACAATCGATCAGGAAACATACTGTTTAGAAGTGGATAAACCTGTGCAAACAGGCCTATAATCACAAACAACTTCTTGGACTTTTAACCCCTTCCATGCTGCTGACGGAACGGTTCCGTCATGCACTACGGGTGAGCTGTGCGGATGACGGAACCGTTCCGTCATGACTCCGCCCGCGCAAGGCGGAGTCAGCATGGGCGGGGAAAACCGCCAGCACGGAAGGGGTTAAGTGGCCTTTGTTATATCTAGCTAAAGATTTAAATACTCTCTAAACATCTAATGAAGGCAGAGACCTTTCTGCTGGAGTGGAAGAATTCTGAAAGAATACTGGAAGCGATACGGACTGATTAAAATGGAATTCCCATCCACTTTCAGAAGGGAACTTGAATGTGCACCCATGACCACTGTATCCTTCTAGAATAAATTATAGGATTGACTGCAGCTTAAAGTCTGCATCTCGCTAACTCTGCATGCAGATGTGATTGCAACCAGGAAAGGGGTATTCCACGAAGCATGTGAAAGGAAAGCCTTAAGAACTGGCTCAAATGGAGAAACTCAGTTATGAGAGGGCCAAATTAAAGAGAGGGCCTCTTGATGGTTGAAAGAATTTCAAAATCTATTCGAGCAAGTCCCTAATGACTGGGACTTTCAAAAAAGAGGCTTGAGAATGGCATTTTCTTTAAACTATGGTGGCTGCAAGATGTAGCTTTATGAATTAAAGGTTATTTATTTTTTGCAGTTTTATATACTGCAAACTCGACCCAGAGGTATTAAAGCGCTTTAAATGAGCTTCAATTGTATTACAGAAAGACACAATTTTTAGGCACGAGGGAGGTTACGTGATTTGCTCAGAATCAAAGGTTGTTTGAGCCACCTGCCAGACTCTAACTTTGTTCCCCCAGCTCGGCCGCTCTAGCCGTTAAGCCACATCCTTAAACACAAATCTGGCAGAGTACAACAAATAAGACTATCATTTCCTCCTGGCATTTCATTGAGTCAATGTTTTACCAAGTGCACAAAAGGCAAAACACTTTTGCAAGATGTCACGATGGATGGGCATTTGACTTCTCAAAGAATAGCTCTGAATCTGAGGAAATGCATAAAGAAATTTTCCTTATCAGGTTATCAAATGCGCATTTCCCTTTGACCCTGGGTGAGTACCTGGAGGCGAAGTTAAGCACTTCTTGTTTTCAGCATTTGTGAAGAAGTTTCAGAAAGGGACCTCCTTCAAAGAGTGTCTGGATTGCACCACCACTGAAACAAAAGGATTGCTACCGGAGTGAGCTTCACCATATCCTCCAACTTGCCTAAGATTTGGGACCACTGATCTTTGAAACACTGCTTGATAGTTCGTATGTGAAGAAAGGCACTGGGAAGCAGAAAAATGCATGACACATTCAAACCTTGATTGAGAGGAGGCTTGTCTGGGTGTGGGGGGCACCAGCTTCAGAATTTATTTTCGAGGCATTTCAGGAAAGAGGATAGTCTGTTCTCAGAATGAAATGTTCTAGTGCTTTGAGCATCCTGATCCATAAAATAGAAGGACTGAACTGGAGTCTAGATAGATCTGGCATGATTGACCTGAAATTCAAGGAGTCAGTAAGCATCTACCCTAAGGTTGTAATAAAGCTGGGATTGCGGAGGAAGAGTTTTTAGCAGTCAATCATCGAGATGAAGATCCCATCCACCTCAAAGGCACAACCACCACTGCCATGCATTTTGAGAAATTTCTTGGGATTCACTTTATCCCAAACAAGAGTTTTTCTATTGAGAGTTTTTTACCCACCAGGAATCTAAGGATTCTTTAAGCTTTTGCAGTAATTGGGATATGAAAATAGGGGTCCTAAAGATCCAAAACATAATTTAGTCTTCTCAACTGAGTTAAGGCTAAGCCTCGTAGAAGGCTTAGATTCTGAACTTTTCTTTCTTTATCCATATGTTGGTTTACTTGAGGTTAGGAACAATCAAAATCCACTGTTCTTTATAGGAAAAGGGAACATTCTAAACAGCTAACTTTTGCAACAGAGGGCCCACTCTTTATGTAGTCGTTGTTGATGGAAATGATTACACTTTTTATACACAGGGAGAAAATGCAAGGACATATAGAATATGAAAACAAATAACTCACCTTGTTGATCAGGCTCAGCATTTCGAGAGACAAGAGCACTAACAGCTGGGAAAGTAATGCTTGACATGGAAGCTACCGCTCCCGCCGCCCACATCATCCTATTCAGAAAAAGCAAAAATATTATGTAATCCTTAGTATCCACATGGAAGAATGAACCATGGACATAGCTAGAAGAGCACTTGAAAATGCACATATTTACAGAACCGGTAAATTGAAACAGCAGCAACACTCTACACCCCAACAAACACAGCATAAGGGTATAAAACTGTTGCATCATTACCTTAGTGGATACTGTTTTCAGACACACATAACATGATTGTTTCATAGGTCTGAAGAACAAGAAATATACATGATAGTATATGTACTTGCTCAGTTTTAATGTTCAGTTAGGGTAACAGAATCAAACTTTAAAGTTTTGGTGACTTTCTTAGGGTACTTCACACACACTGCTCTCAATCTCTGTCGATACGTCCCAAAGCTGCACACTTAATTGTGTGGAAACTAATTTTTAGGTTTGGCTTTACAGTGAAGCGGTCTACAAGCATTATTACAAATTCTAACAAATATACATAGAGTGGACTGTAGGACCAGCGGAGACTTTTTCTCACTTCCTGCTACTAGCAGTTAGGTCCATCATTTCACCTTCTAGAAAGTGCTTCCACTGGAATACGAGGTACCAATTTCCTTGGAAAATATACACAATCCCCACATCATTTGTCACATTCAATCCATTATATCTACTATGCCTTCTAAAGCATACGTTCCTTGGAAAATCTGTCTGCCTTCCGGAAGGCTATTAAGACCCATCTTTTCCCCCCCTCCTAGGACTCCCTCCTCCTCCCTCTCCTTCTTCAGTACAGCTTCTGTGGTTCTTCAGCGCCGGGACGCCTCGTTGCTGGGGCAGCTGTTGCGCTTAACCAAATAGATAACATAACATAACATAACATAAATACAAGTCTTTTTGGGTCTTGCCTGAGCCAGCGCATGTGCTGTTCTGGCGAGACTTTTAGTTAGTGGGCTTCAAAAAGTTGACCACAGCTTTTTGTGAGGCATAGCGCGTGCGGTTCTGCGCACACACACACACACACGCGCGTGCGTGCGCGCCTCGCTCTGCCTTGCTTGCTTTGCGCTTCAGCGCTCCTCCCCCTCCCCCACCACAGAGCGCGTCTCTTCTTTTTGCTTGTTTGCGGTAGGAGCTTTAAAAAGCAAAACTTAATTTAGGCATGATTGTGTGGGGCTGTTATTAATTTTCATTTGAACTGAGCTATCGCCTGTGACACGACTCCTGAGGCAATAAAATACTGAGTTTTTTCAAGAAGATGTCACCGTATGAGCTGATGTAGACTTGTTGCTCTGTCATAAAAATATAACAACGGAAAAACATTGATTTTCAAGTTAATGTTGTTTTTGATATCTGCAATGTATGTTCCAGTGCAATGCTTCCTTGAGAAGGTCCTGAAGCCCCCGTACTTAATAGCATTGCCAGAGTGCCTTTCCAGTTGGTCTGGCACATAAAATATACGTTATCTCACACCACATCTGTTTTCAATTATCGTGTCCAGACACGGGCCCGATAATTGAAAACAGATCGCTCACAGTGGCGCGTGCGTACCACTCACAGGCTTGTTGCATATCCACTCCCTCTGATCTCCTACCGCCCATGTGTCTTGCTTTCTTCACTCTGCCGCTCCCAGGACTTCCCTTGTTAATCCTTTGCCCCCACACCCTTCTCACCTGCCCTTCTCCTCTACCTTCGCCTCCTTCCTCTTCCTGCCTTTCTCCCCGTCACGCTGTCCAGTCTCCTATCCTTTTCCATTTCCGAGGCTCCCCCCACCATGGCCCCATGTTTGCGTCTCTCTCTCTCTCTCTGTTATGAGCTGCTGCAGACGTGTTGCCCGGTCATAACAACATAACACCGGAAAAACATTGATTTTCAAGTTAACGTTGTTTTTGATTTATGTTTCAGTGCAATGCTTTCTTGGGAAGGTCCTGAAGTCCCCGTACTTAATAGCATTGCCAGAGTGCCTTTCCAGTTGGTCTGGCACATAAAATATACGTTATCTCACAAGTGAAATAACAGATTGTTATTGTTTAAAGCACCAGGTAAAATGATTGGTGTGCACGGCAAGCTGAGAGCTGTGTATATTCAAGTCACTGGTATTGTTGGAGATGTATATGTCAGCCATCAGTAATTGCCCAAGGCTGAACCAGTAGATTTAAGGACAATATTTGTCAATATCCGTGAGTCCTCTAAATGGTGCCTTTGTCACGGTCTGAAACCTCTCTAAGTAACACATGCAGCAGGAGGCGGGCACATTGCACCAGGTCAAAATCAAACAAATGCCCTTTCCTGTCCCATGCGCTATGTAAATTGTAATTACCCATATCTTTCCAGGGGTATCCAGTCTGCAGCCCACCCTGCCACTTGCCTGTCAGTTTTGTACAGCCTGTTCCAGCGTGTGCAGGAAACATGTATGCATCTGTAAAACACACTCTCCGTTCATGTGTTTTTTAATGATTTCTCTGGATGTTGTAGGCACTTTCTGTAGAGATGACTTGTCTCCAAAGATACACGGTAGCAAGCGATGCTGCTGGAAAGACACACAATGGGGGCACAATCTGCTCTATGTCACAAGCAGGGACCGCTTCATGTGTGTCAATTAATAGAAACGATCACATCACTTCTGTTGGTTTCAGTCAGGGACATTTCTCCATCCCCCTTCCCTGGCGATGGTGGTGCCATATCTAACACTTTGAGGAGCAGTATGACACCCCCTAGGAACAGTGTCCATGGAGGCTGGCTAGCATTGGCTCCGCGCGTCTTGACCACATACAGTAACTCCATTGTTTCATTGTCTTTTGAGACAAACTTGCACACATGATCTCTCACAGCTTCTCGATTTTTGATGTAGCGCTGTGCAAGAACCAGGCTGATATAAGAATTCCTCACACCTGAGATGAGGAAACATTCTGGCGACCTCATCTTTCACTACAACTCTTTTCTGCACAACCAATTAATAAAAGGCACTCTGCTTGTACCAAGCAGCATTTTCAAGCAGGTGATCACTACCCTGCTGCCTACATACACTGACCGACTGGGTTGGCTCTACCCTTGAGAGTCCTTTGGCGGAAGAATCTGATTTGGTCAGAGTCTCAGCCACAGTGGACAAGAAATTGGCAAACTGTTTTGACTCAATCATGCCTTTTCAATGTTATTCTAATAATTGGTAGCCCAGACAAATGCCTTGGTTCACAGCTGTATTAGCTGCTTTAAAATTGAAACCTTGCCATACAGAAAAACACTGGTGTTCCAAATGAGATACAACCGATACGTCATTGTATTTGCAGGCACTGTTAAAAAATAAGCAGAAATGTAAGCAAAAAATGTGCATAACAAAATGTGAACTTTATTCATCTAGCATTTGATTAATCCTAATTTAGACAATATGTGGTTTATGTCCCTTAAGGAACTGGCTAGGCATTTACAGATGCACCCAAACAAATATACAAACACTTTGGTCAATAATCCTGCTAAATATATTATAGAAAAAATTGCTAATGTCAGATATTAAATCAAAACCTACTTTGAATTTGAACCATATCCACAGCATCACTCAGGATCACCACAGCATCACTCTGCAGCGCCACTGCATCACTCGGGGGCGCCGCCACTGCATCACTCGGGGGCGCCGCCACTGCATCACTCGGGGGCGCCGCCACTGCATCACTCGGGGGCGCCGCCACTGCATCACTCGGGGGCGCCGCCACTGCATCACTCGGGGGCGCCGCCACTGCATCACTCGGGGGCGCCGCCACTGCATCACTCGGGGGCGCCGCCACTGCATCACTCGGGGGCGCCGCCACTGCATCACTCGGGGGCGCCGCCACTGCATCACTCAGGGGCGCCGCCACTGCATCACTCCGCGCCGCCACTGCATCACTCCGCGCCGCCACTGCATCACTCCGCGCCGCCACTGCATCACTCCGCGCCGCCACTGCATCACTCAGGGGCGCCGCCACTGCATCACTCAGGGGCGCCGCCACTGCATCACTCAGGGGCGCCGCCACTGCATCACTCAGGGGCGCCGCCACTGCATCACTCAGGGGCGCCGCCACTGCATCACTCAGGGGCGCCGCCACTGCATCACTCCGCGCCGCCACTGCATCACTCCGCGCCGCCACTGCATCACTCCGCGCCGCCACTGCATCACTCCGCGCCGCCACTGCATCACTCCGCGCCGCCACTGCATCACTCCGCGCCGCCACTGCATCACTCCGCGCCGCCACTGCATCACTCCGCGCCGCCACTGCATCACTCAGCGCCGCCACTGCATCACTCAGCGCCGCCACTGCATCACTCAGCGCCGCCACTGCATCACTCAGCGCCGCCACTGCATCACTCAGCGCCGCCACTGCATCACTCAGCGCCGCCACTGCATCACCCAGCGCCGCCACTGCATCATCCAGCGCCGCCACTGCATCATCCAGCGCCGCCACTGCATCACTCAGCGCCGCCACTGCACCACTCAGCGCCGCCACTGCACCACTCAGCGCCGCCACTGCATCACTCAGCTTTTTAGGAAACAAGGGGGACCCTATTAATGGCTGTGGACCAAGGGTTAGTAACAATTTGTGAAGAAAACAGTGGTCCAAAGCAATTCATGAATAAAGGAAAATATTTAAGCAAAGCCTCAATACGCCGCCTGTATTTATCCAATCCAGCCGGACAAGGAATTTATTTTCACGATGAAAGAATATATATAAATCACGTTACAAAAATGTACAAGAGCACAATCCTGTGCTTTACCATAAAACAGAAAAGGTTAGGGAAAATTAGAGGTAAGAAGAGGTTTTACAGGCAAGAAAAAGAGCAAGCTGGACACTTTTTTTAAATCAAAAATGCAAGTGTTTTGCCAGAGTAGTATATACAGTGAATGATACACATTGTTTTATACTGTACAACTACTGTAAAAGGTCGACGTTTCGATCCCCCGCTCTAAGATACATGGGGATCATCATCAGGACTTATTAATTTGTGTTGCCTGTTGGAAAGAGTTTTATAAACCTCTTTTGAGGAGAGGTGCAATTGGGGAGGCTATAGTTTCAATGTCTCTCGTTTAGTGGCCAGCTGTCCTGCCGGGTTATGCCACATATGTAGGCGAGCAGGATCGGCAGACGGTGCTGATAGCCGTAGCAACGTTTCCCTCGTGGGGGAACTGCTAATTGTTTTGGTCCTTGGAGATTCCAGCTGATTGCCGGGTCGCAGTTTGATAGCGGTGCCGGTTCAGTACACAGATCCGCTGGTTACAGGAGCGATGTCCTCATATACCACGGTGCGGGCAATGCTGCAGTTAGTCCGTGGTAGTGATCCTGCGGTGGCGTTGAGTGATCCTGCGGTTTTTGCATTTGTCACCCCGAGTGGGATGGGTATGCTCAGACGTGAGTCCCATGCTCTCCACACCACTGGAGTCAAGCTATCCTGGCTGAAGACGGCTGATAGCCAGAAAACGGTCCTAGGATGCTTGATTCCGGTCCAGGGAAGACATGGCTTGGCAGTTCGGGCTGGACTGTTCCCATGAGGCACAGGGTCAAGACTGATTTGCATATGGCCATGTCTGAACTGGGGTGGCTTGGTGAGCAACATAACAATGGATTACACCCAGATCTGCAACATTCCGTCCATCATCTTGTGTGTTTCATTAAACAACATCAAGTGTTGCATGGCTAATCACTTATAAGGTCCCAAAAGTGAGACCTATTGGCTATGCCAATGCTTGTTTGTTTTTGCCACCCCACCCCCCATCGTTTACATAATCAATAGTTCTCACTTAATGAGCATTTATGTATGCCTCTGTTTACATAAGTTAGCACATGTTTACATAAGTTAGCACATTGAACCCCAAACTAATGGCTTTGCCAATGCTTGCATCCTGCCCTCTCGAATGTTGGGACACAGTTGTCAAATGTCTTATTTCTTGGTGTGCTGGGTTGTTCCATTTTTAGTAATGCAGTTATTGTAGGTTAACTCTTTCACACAACCTCTGCCCACTACTTGCTTACTAGAATCCTCAATAGTGTTAATGACTGAGAGAGGTAATTTTCCATAAAAAATATCCTTTGCAGGTATTATGTCTTGCCTTGCTACCTATTAACTTTGTGATCATGCCACACAAACACATTTTTGATGCGTGGTATGAATAACATATTAAGAACATTTATCAAATATAGACAATAGATATTGCTTTCAAATTTACAGAAATCCTTTAAGAAGTAAGATGACCGAGTAAGATTGTGGGAGATGAATTGCAAATGGAGTCAGATACATTTTTCGACTTCTCTCTTCCCGCCAGAAAAGCGGTCTGCTCTGGATTATCTACTTTTACAGAAGACAAATCTGTAAAGTTAATTTGTTGTGGGTAACAACGTACACAGAGGGCAACACCTTGCATAGCATCCATAAACTCAGAAGAGTTCTCATAAATGATACATTCCAATGCCTTCTTTCCAGACGTGCAAGAACATTTCCTTTCATCCAATTGTCTGCATTTATGGGTTTTTTATTCTAAAGGAAACAACTTAAATTATTTAAGTTCTCCGTCAACAGCAGAACGTAAACTGACCATTAGCGTGAAATACTCCTATCCTACTTCATTTGAGACCTCCCTCACCTGGAGTTCTGACAATAATGGTCATTAAACATTTAAATAAGTTATGCCCCAGTGAAACGTTTCCTACTCAAACCAAAAATGTAACGTTTTGGGGGTACGGTGGAGGGGTTTGAGTTTGTTGGTGACTTGCTTAAGATTAACATCTTCTCACCAACATGTTGAAGGTCAAATAAAGCACTAAATAAAGCACTAAGTTACCAAACAGTCATGATGGGGTTTACAAATTGTGTATTTAAACGAAGGTGATAAAATATACACAACAAATGTATCGCCTCACCTGAAAGTAGATTAGGAAGTAAAAAAGACTGTTACTTTGTTCTTTTTATTACAGTGTGTTTAGTGTGTTCAACATTCTTCGAGAGCAAACGTTAAGTGTTTACACTCCAATAAAAGGACAAGATCTGCAATTACTATTAGTATGACCCCTTTCTTGTTCTTGAAGGGATGCTAAAAATGCAGTTATCTTCCAAATGAAGCATATATGGACAAGTTACTTAGCTTCGGTAACGCTTATCTGGTAGGGAATCTATCTAGCCGCAGATTCCTTAATTTAGAATTATCCCCAGGCGTTAGATAGGATTTGGACATTTTTCTTGCGCAGTACCCCAGCGTGCCGTTTGGTGGCGTTGCTTGGCTCGGTTTGGCGTTGTCGTCCACATCAGAAGTGATGTGCACTGTGCATATATAGGTGCCATCCCAGCGCCTAGTAAGTTACTTTTCGCGACTTTCCATGCCAGAAGCGTGGGCCATGAAGCACACTGACCGCTGTGTGAAAAACTAGGGTTTTGAAAGGGGAAAACCCTGACCCTGGAAATCCGTTCAGAGTGGGGAGGAGGGGTGGGTCATTAAAGACCCCGAGGCAAGATAGAGTCTCTAAAAGATAAGGCATTACTTAAGGAAATTAACTTGCTCAGCTTAAAGAGACTTCTAGCTGCAGGTTCCTTACCTTACAATATATACTGAAGCCATAACTCCCTGGGAGGTGGGTCTGCAGACCAATATCAAATGAGGAAATCCAGCAGGACCAAAACGGGCAAAATGGCCATCCCTACGGACTGAACTGTCCATAGAGTAGTGTTTGGTAAACATGTGCAGGGAAACCCAAATGGACTCCTGGCAGATGTCCAGGACTCGAACTCCACGAGCTAGCACAGTGGTTGAAGCTTTAGCTCTGGTGGAATGAGCATGCAAACCCTCGGGGGTTGCTTCTTAGCCAACGTGTAGCAGATTTTAATAAAGAGCATGATTCATCGCCAGATGGTCCTCTCCTGTACAGTCTGTCCTTTCTTCGGTCAAACATTCCAGACGAAGGGTTGTTTGCCCACCCGGAACTCTTATGTTCAGTCAAGGTAGAATGACAACAATCTTTTTGGGTCTAGACTATAAAGTCGCTCCTCTTCCTTGGAGGGATGAGGCAGAGCATAAAAAGTAGGCAAAGTGATGGTTTGAAGTACGTGAAACAGAAGCGCTCGTACGAAGCACTAGGATGTCTGGGTAGATGGTCAGGTAAGGATGCTTGGATGACAAGGCCCGAAGCACACTGATCCGGGCAGAAGGTAAAGCCACTAGGAAGCTGTCTTGATAATAAGAAGCCTGACAGGACAGTTATGTAAGGGCTCAAACGGAGCGCAAATCAGGAACGTCAGAAGCAGATTATGGTCCAACTGATGGATAATGAAGGCAGATGGGGGAAATACATGCTGCAAACCATTTAAAACCTATGCACAAAGGGAATCTGGAAAAAGGAAGGTTGGTCAGGCAACCGTAGAAAATCAGCTAAGGCAGAAGGATATCCCTTAACTGTGCCCAGAACAGAGCCCTGCTGGGCAAGGGAAAGAACAAACAGGAGAATCAGAGAAAGGGGAGCAGAAAGAGGGTCAACTTGTTTCTCTGCACACCATGCCACAAACTTGCCACAAAGATAGCCGTATACCACAGAGGGACGTGTGGCTGGTAGAATAACATTGCAGACTTTGGGCAGAAAGGTTGAAGGATGTTAACTGTCATCACTCAATCTCCATGCAAGAAGGCGGAGCATTGATAGGTTTGGTGGAGAACTCTCCTGCAGCTGCAACAGAAGATCCTCTCCAAGGGGCACCCTGATCCGAGGACCAATGGCCATGCTCAAAAGCTCGGGATACCAGACTCTCAGTGCTCAATCTGGCGCTACAAAGATGACTTGGGCCCAGTCGTTCCTAATCTTCTTGAGAACTCTGAAGTGGTATGGGCAGAAAGGCATACAGGTGGCCTGAGCTCCTCTCAAGACAAAAAAGCACCTCCGAACTGAATTGCTGACATTGCACATTCTTGTCGGTGCCAAACAAATCTAACTGGGTTCTTCCCACTGTTGAAAAAGACACTGCACCACTTAAGGATGGAGATGCCATTCGTGATCCACGTACGCTCTGGTGTTCAGAGAGCCTGCCAGATGTTAAACCACCAGGGATATGCCCTGCTGTTCCAGCCAGGTCCAGAGATACAGGGCCTCTTGACAAAGGGTCCAGGACCGCACCCCACCCTGTTTGTTGCAGTACCATGTGACTGATGTGTTGTCTGTTGACGCCTGCACTAGCCTTCCCTTGGAGGGTAGAAAGGCTTTCAATGCCAAATCTGATGATTCAGAGCTCCAACAGGTTGATATGGAATCCGGATTATGCTGGAGACCAGAGTCCCCTGATCTCTTTCTCTCCCAAATAGCCACCGAATCCCAGGAGTGACACATCTGTCACTACTGTCAGATCTGGTTAGGGAAGTGAGAGGGGTCTGCCGCTAACCCAATCGCTGTTCATTAACCACCACTGCAGATCTTTTGCAGTTCCCTCCGGAATCTGGACCATGCCAGAGAGATCACCCTGATGCTACACTTACTGGAACTTCAGGTCCCACTGCAGAGCCCGCAAATGACAAGGGGCATGTGTCACCAGCAGGACACATGAGGCCACGAGGCCCAGCAGCCTCAGAGCCAGACTCACTGAAATCCAGGATAGAGGCTGGAACATTGCTATCACAGCTGAATATCCTGTGCTCGCCATTCGAGGGGATAGGCCTGAAAATGCACTGTGTCCAGAAGAGTTCCAATGAAAGGGAGTGTCTGAAAGGGAGTCAGGTGTGACTTTGGCACGTTGATAGGGAACCCCAGCGTATGGAGAAGGTCCGTCGTAATCTGGAGGTGGGAGACAACAGTCTGGGGTGAGCCAGCCTTCAACAGCCAGTTGTCGAAATGGGGGAATCTGGCACCCCTGATCTTTACAGCTGAGCTACAACTACAGCCATCACCTTGGTTAATATCAGAGGGACACTGGTGAGGTCAAAGGAGAGCACAGCAAACTGAAAGTGCTTGTGCACCACCTTGAGCCACAGGTAATCCTTGTGGGCAGGCAGAACAGGAATATGGAAATATGCGTCCTGCAAGTACAACACAACCATCCAGTCTCCTGGGTCCAGGGCAGATTGGACCAGAATGAGATTTAGCATTTTGAACTTCTTGAGGAAGAAGTTGAGATGGCAGGTCGAGGATAGGACAAAAGCATCCATCCTTCTTGGGCACCAGAAAGTAGTGTAAATACCAACCACTTTTGGCATTGGCACCGTGTCTATTGCTCCTTTGGCTAACTGAGCCCTCACTTCCTCGCAGAGAAGGGATAGGTGGTCTTCTGTCAGCCTGTTGTAAGTTCTGTGTCATGCAGGCATAGGCAGTCTCGAAGGAGAGGGAACAGCCACTCCGGACAAACTGCAAAACTGACCCGTTCGATGTTATGGACTGCCAGTGGGGCAGGTGATGGCAAAGTCTGCCGCTTACTGGGTGCCTTTGATGGTAAATAGGCAAACTAGGAGGGGTCCGCTTTCGTCCTTGTGGTCGCCGGGATGACGTCGCATTAGCTACATAGACACCGCCCTCGCACGCTGACGTCAGTTCTGTACACGACTTTCCACGCCAGAAGCGCAGACCCATGCAAGACTCTGACCACTGGTGCACAAAACTAGGGCCCTAAAAGGATGACCTTAACCCTAGAAGTCAGTTCACAGAATGGGGATGATGGGTGGGGCAGTAAGGAATCTATAGCTAACCTATGTTTCTTACAGATATATCGTTACCGAAGGTAAGTAACTTGTTCATTTGAAAGAAACAGTTGGTTATAGATTCATTACGTTAGAATAGATACCCCAGCAATACCAACCCGAAGGTGGGACTGCAAACTAAGTTCACACCAAAAGGTCATGGAGAACAGAACGGCCAAATAAGCAGTCTTTCTGGATGTGGCTTTCCAGGCAGTAGTGTTAGGTGAACATGTGCAGGGATACCCACGTAGCTGCCTGACCGATGTAATTCAGGGGGACTCTTCGTCTGAAAGCAGTAGTAGCTGCCGTCGTCATGGTGGAATCGAAGGGCATCCCTAATGGAGGCTCCTTCTTCGCCAAAGAGTAGCAGGCTTTGATGCACGGAACGACTCACCTGGAGATGGTTCCTTTGTGCAAGGCCTGAACTTTCTTCGAACCCACGTAAGCAACAAAGAGCTAGTCGCACACCCGGAATTGTTTTGTGCGGTCCAAGTAGAAGGAACACGCACATTTTGGATCCAGACGGTGGAGCATCTGTTCTTCTTTTGAAGGATGCGGAGGCGGAAAGAAGGTGGGAAAAGTGATGGTTTGGCCAATGTGGAAAGAAGTAACCACCTTGGGAAGAAAGGAAGGTCTAGTTTTAAAGACGACCTTGTACGAATGGACAGCCAGAAAAGGAGGCTTGGAATAAACAGCTTATAGCTCACTGACCCTGCGTGCAGAGGTGATGGCCACCAGAAAGGCAGTTTTCAAAAGTAAGAAAACTGAGAGGGCAATTATGCAGCAGTTCAAAGGGAGCACACATAATATAAGCAAGCACCACGTTCAAGTCCCACTGGGGCATTACGAAGGGAACAGGAGGAAAGAGATGAGTAATGCCTTTAAGGAATCTATTTACAATAGGGGACTTGAAAAGTGAAGGCTGATCCGGAAGTCTAAGGAAGGCAGAAATGGCTGAGAAGTAGCCTTTGAGAGTGCCCAGAGAACAGCCCTGGTGGGCCAAAGAATAGAGGAACAAGAGAACCTTAGAAAAAGGGGTGGAATGGGGATAAAACAGCCTTTGCTGTGCACCATGTCACAAATTTGTTCCATCTGCAGGCGTATACCGTCTTAGTGGAGGGAAGCCTGGCTGCCAAGATAATATCGCAGACTTCAAGAGGCAAGTCAAACTACGTCAACTGCCGCAGCTCAAGCTCACCCAAGGAGGTGGAGGCTAGACAGGTTGGGGTGGAGGATTGTCCCCTGCTGCTGCGACACAAGATCCTCCCGAAGAGGCAGTCTGATCAGAGGATCGATGGCCATGTTGAGCAGCTCGGGATACCTGACTCTTCCTGCCCAATCTGGAGTTACAAGAATGACTTGGGCCCTGTCGTGCTTGTTCTTCTTCGAAACAAAAGGGGATGATGGACGGAGCGTTTGAGCAAATCAAACACTTACCCCTAGTCAACTGATCTGGGTTTAATCCATCACCATTCTTTAGCTCACGCAGCCACCCCAGTTCAGACATGGCCATCTGCAAATCAGTCTGACCCTGTGCCTCATGGGAACAGTCCAGCCTGAACTGCCAAACCATGTCTTCCCTGGACCGGAAACAAGCATCCTGGGACCGGTTTCGGATTCATAATCCTCATCAGCCAGGCTATCTTGAATCCAGTGGCCAAGTGAGCAAGGGACTCACTTCTGAGCATTCCCTGCCAACTTAGGGCGCACAAAGCGAAACAAAAGGGGATGATGGACGTTTTTTTTCAGCACTCTGGGCAGAAGTGGTATAGGAAGAAAGGCGTATAGAAAACCCCAACTCCACTCGCAATGAAAAGTGTAGCCTAGTAAGTGCCGCTTTGGAAATTTCAACCCACATAACTGCTGACATTGCACGTTCTCTTCGATGGCGAATAGATCTAACCAAGGCTCTCTCGACTGCTGAAAGAGACCTTGCACCACCTCCGAGTGAAGACACCATTTGTGATCCATCATGCACCTGCGGCTGAGTACGTCCACCCTGGCGTTCAGAGAACCTGCCAGGTGTTGAACCATCAGGAATATGCCCTCAAATTTCAGCCATGTCCAGAGGCAGAGAGCCTCCTGACATAGGGTCCAAGATCCCACCCCGCCTTGTTTGTTGCAGTATCACATGGTGGTGGTGTTGTCCGTGAACTCCTGCACTATTCTCCCCTGGGCAGGAGACAAGGAATGCCTTAAGTCCAAGATTAATCGCCCGAAGCTCCAAAGGTTGATGTGGAGACCGACCTCCGCTGGAGACCAGAGGCCTCTGATCTCCGCCTCCCCCATGTGGCAATCCCATCCCATGAGTGATGCATCGGTCATCACTGTGAACTCTGGTTGAGGATGGGAGAGGGATGGACTTCGACCCAATCCTGGTTCGTAAGCTACTACTGCAATTGGTGTGCAGTGCCCTCCGAGATCGGGATGCAAACGGACAGATTCCCTTGATGTTGAGCCCAGTTTAACTTCAGGTCCCACTGCAGAGCCCGCATATGCCATCTTTCATGACCCACCAGCAGGATGCCGGAGCCATCAGACCCAGCAGACTGAGAAACATCTTGACCGAAACCCGGGATAGAGGCTGAAAGAAAGGAATCATAGCCCGAATATCCCAGACTCGGGAGGATAAACCATTAACTGCGTCTTGTCCAGAACCACTCTGATGAAGAGGAGCTTCCCAGAGGGGGTCCGGTGTGACTTCAGCACGTTGATGGAGAACCCCAGCGAATGCAGGAGGTCGGCCGTAGTCTGGAGGTGGGCGATGACAGCCTGGGGCGAGCCAGCCTTCAACAGTCGTCGAGATAAGGGAAGACTGGAACTTCTGATCTATGCAGATGAGCTGTGACCTCAGCCATCACTTACGTGAACACCCAAGGGGCGCTGGTAAGGCCAAAGAGGAGCACAGTAAACTAAAATGCTCGTGGCCTACCGTGAACCGCAAGGAATGCCTGTAGGCCGGCAGGTCGGGGATGTGGAAATAGGCGTCCTGCAAGTCCAACGCTACCATCCCGGCTCCAGGGTTAAGGGCAAACAAGACCTGAGCAGGTGTAAACATTTTGAACTTCTCCTTCCGGAGACAGCGGTCGACATACCTGAGATCCAAGATAGAACTTCGGCCTTTGTCCTTCTTAAGCACCAGAAACTAGCGGGAAAAGCAACCACAACCTACTTCTGGGGGAGAAACGCGCTCAATGGCTCCCTTGGCCAAGAGTGCCAAAACTTCCAATTGGAGAAGGGCCAGGTGATGGTACTGGGGTGGCATGGATGGAGGGATCTCGAAGGAGAGGGATTATTTGCAAAACCCACCTGTCCGACGTGATAGTGCACCAGTGGGGAAGGTGAAGGCGGATCCTACCGCCCACTGGCGTTTGGTGGCCCTGAAAGGTTGAACTAGGAGGGTTTGGAGGCTGCTGCAGAGGGGGCTGTGGTGGACTGAC
Source organism: Lissotriton vulgaris (assembly GCF_964263255.1). Taxonomy (NCBI): domain Eukaryota; kingdom Metazoa; phylum Chordata; class Amphibia; order Caudata; family Salamandridae; genus Lissotriton; species Lissotriton vulgaris. Next base: position 835,731,361 of record NC_141689.1, on the reverse strand, counting down.
CCAATCGCAGGCCCCAGAACCATGGCAGGCGTTCTCATGTCCCCGGCCGGGCTGGGGCTGAAAAGCTTACACCGGCCTGTGGCTCTGGGCGGGATATAGTGGGGACTCCTACCGTAGCGACGAAAGGCAGACTGCGCAGGCGGGTGGTGGAGAGGCCCAAGGGCCAGGCCGGAGCCCGAGAGTCCTTAAAGCGCTCTAGCGTGTTGTCTGCCTTCTTGCCGAAAAGGCGGCGGCCTTCACAGGGCATGTCCATAAGTGTTGATTAGACATCCCTGGAAAAACCAGTCGAAAGCAACTAGGCGTAGTGTCGTAGGGCTACTGGCGTGGAAATCGTCCTACCAAGTGCATCGGCGTTAACCAGCCCACAGTGGATGGTAAAGTTTGCTGCGTCTCTCCCTTCAGCAACCGCTCAAGAGAGCACGGCCCGGACCCCCTCCGGGCACTGAGGCAGCACTTGCGCAACCATATCCCACACGGAGTGGGTGTAACGGCCCAATAGACATGCGGTGTTTACCAACCGCAGTCTGAAGCTGGAGGAAGAAATCATCTTCTTCCCAAGATGATCCAGCTTCTTCGATTGCCTGTCCGGGGGAGCGGTAGGAAATGCGTCCTTGGACGTGGAGGCTTGGACTACCAAGCTCTCAGGGGGGTGGTGTTGGGAGAGGGGTTTGGGGTCGCCTGGGGCTGGGCGGTGGCGTTGAGTAATCATGCTATCCACAGGAGCCCCTTTGTCGGGCTTGGGCCAGGTGCCCAAAAAGGATGTCTGTCAGGGCTTCATTAAATGGCAGCAGGGGCTCCGAAGAACACGCTGCGGGTTGGAGCACCACTGTCAGAAGGTAAGTCCTGACTGCCACCGTGGGTAGCTCGTGGTGGAGCGCTTCGGCCGCCCTACGCAACACCACTCCGTAGCCACGGTAGGAGGAGGCAACATGCCAAGGCCTGGTGAGGTATCCAAACCACTGGCTGACCCCCAGTTCGTCTCTCCAGTCCTGCTCATACACCAGCTGGTCTGGTAAAGGGTCTCCAGACCCCTCCCAGTCCTCCTCACACTCCTCTGGCTGCCAATCTGGTCTCAAAGAGCCAGGGTAGAACAAGGGCACAAAAGTACCCGTCGGCGTCGGATTCGGTGTCAGTTGACGCCGGTCCAACTCTGTGTCTACCTTGAGGTGGAGGCAGAGGTAGCACACACACACAATAAAAAAGCAAATGCAGCCATCCATACCCTAGAGCTGACTAATGCTGTAAGGACTTCCCTGTATATCATAAGCAATACATTAAAACCCAGGGAAAAAACAACAGCAAAGCCTGTTTGAAACTGTTTGTTTTAATGCTTAGCACTTGGCACAATCCCATAGATAGGACTGAAAGCATTGACAGCTCACAGGCTGCATTGCAGAAAACATAGCCCAAAAAAAGCTGAAAAGCTAACTCATAGCAATAAACTGGCACCGTGCCTTTAAGGCAGCCATGACCCCCAGCTTCCCATCATGCCTCAGGGGTGACAGTTAGGTCAGTTGTTCTTTGCGGAGACTCGAAAGCCATGGCACAAAGAGCTGACAATTCCTTAAAAAGACATGGTTCCTTTGCCCGGGGAGGCGGGAGGGTTGCTTATGACTTTGATGAGGATACCCCTGGAAGAGAACTAGGATTACAGATAAGTAACTAATCCTTCTCTTCCAGGGGACCCTCATCAATAGTCGTAAGCACATGAATAGAACAGCAAGCCTCACCTCTTCCACCTGCGGGCAAAGGAAAAAAGGCACTTAATAATCAAGCTCAGATAACTAAACTTGAAATAACACAGACAACTCATTATCTGAATAGATTCCTCAAGGAGGCTAGGCCTACTTGAGTATCCGCCCTGGAATCGGATTCAAGACAATAACGTCTTGTGAAAGTGTGCACCAATTTCCAGGTTGCAGCTTTAAGATTATAGACCTTTTGGAAGCTGGAAAGCCTGTCCTCATGGAACCATAATTTAAAAACAATTGATCTGATCTCCTTATGGCCTTTGCTTTCTCCAAATTCAACTTGAGCACTCTCTTAAGGTCTAATGAGTGAAGGGACCTTTCCGCTGGAGTGGCAGGATTGGGAAAAAAGGACAGAAGGGAGATCGACTGATGAACATGAAAATCAGATACAACTTTTGGCAAAAAAACAGGGTGAGTCCTTAACACTACCCTGTTGTGGTGAAAAACAGTATATGGTTCTTTGGCACATAATGCTTGATTCTCACTTACTCTGCTCGGTGATGTTATCACCACTAGGAAAGCGGTCTTCCATGTCAAGTGCTGCAACGTGGCCTTATGAATGGGTTCAAAAGGAGGACCCATTAATTTAGAAAGGACTAGATTTAACTCCCAAGGAGGAGAAGGAGGCCAAACAGGGGGATAGACCTTCTTCAACCCCTGTAGGAAATCTTTAACCACCTGCAGTTGAAAAAAGGAAGGCTGGTTGGGAGACTTTCTATAGGCCGTAATGGCCGCCAAGTGCACTCTGACAGAGGGATACTTCAAACCTGCTTTGGCTAAATCAAGGAGGTAAGGAAGAATTACCTCTTCCTGCCCCGTTGTAGGATTAAAAGGATTACGTGTACACCACAAGTAGAATCTCTTCCACAAAAGAGTACAATGCCCTTGTGGAAGGTCTCTTTGCCTCTTTCAGGATGTGCATACAGTCCTGCGGTTAATTCAAGTGTCCATATTGCAGGACCTCAGGAGCCATGCTGCCAAGTTCAGTGAGGGAAGGTTGTGATGGAGAATCTTCCCGTCCATCTTGGTCAACAGGTCCGGTATGTAAGTTAGCCTCTTGTGGGGGAGTACCAACAACTGCAATAGGTCCAGGTACCACCACTGATGCGGCCAATCCGGAGCTATCAAGATCATCGTCATGCTGGATCGTATGAGCTTGGACACCACCTTCGGGATCAGAGGCAGGGGAGGAAAGGCGTATGCAAATACTCCGGACCAATCCATCAAAAGGGCATTCCCCCTCGTCCCTGGACGGAGGAACCTGGATGGGAAGGCGTGTTATTTTTTGTTTTGGTCGTCTGCAAACAAATCTATGGAAGGTTGACCCCACTGAAGGAAAATATCCGCTACCACCTCGTCGTTTAGCACCCAGTCTGGCTGATCTTTGAAGTGCCAACTAAGTGCATCTGCTCGCACGTTTTGCTCCTCTGGTAGATGCACTGCCGTGATGGAGAGGTCTCGGGCCAGGAACCAGTGCCAATTTGCTTAAGCTTCCAGGGAGAGCGGGCGAGAACGCGTACCAACCTGTTTGTTGAGGTAATACATGGTGGTCGTGTTGTCTGTATGGATCAGAATCGAGTTGGCCTTTATTGAGGGCAGAAAAGCTTTCAGAGCTAGGGGGACCGCTCGCAGCTCTAACATGTTTATATGATAGGACTGTTCCTTGATGGTCCACCTGCCCTGCATCTGCAGGCAATCCATGTGTGCCCCCGATCCTTGAAGAGATGCGTCCGTTATCATGGATTGCGCCGGAACTGGTTGATGGAAGGGGACTCCCATCAAGAGGTTCTTCGGTCGAGTCCACCATAGAATGGACGATTTCATTGCTTGAGAGAGCACAATATAATCCTCCCAGTGACCTGATGCTTGGTTTCACTTGTCCTCCAGGTCCTGCTGCAAAGGCCTCATTCTCAGTCTGGCGTTGTGAATGAGAAATATGCAAGAGGCCATTGATCCTAGCAGAGATGCCACTTGCCGGACCGTTGGGAGATCTGTCTGGAGAAGAGTCTTGCACTTCTGTTGCATCGAAGAAAGTCTCTCCTCCGAAGGAAAAACTCTTGCTACGCTTGAATTCAGAGTGGAGCCCAAATAATGGATTGTCTGGGTAGGCCAGTGAACTGATTTTTTGCATGTTCACATGAAGACCCAGCCTGCGGAGCAGCATCAGGCAAACTTGAAAATCGTTCCTTACTTTCAGGAGCCAATCGTCCAAGTAAGGGTAAACAAACAGACCCCTTCTGTGCAGAGCCGCCACCATCACCACTGCCATGTACTTGGTACAGACTCGTGGGGCAGATTTCAGCCCAAAGGGCAAGACCTTGAATTGATAATGCTGGCTGCAGACTACGAATCGTAGGTATTTGCAATGACGTGGCACAATAGGTATGTGGAAGTACGCGTCTTGGAGGTCCATCTAACAAATCCAATCTCCTGCTTGCAGATGTGAACATATTTGATGAAGCGCCAACACTTTCAAGATGAGCTTGTTCAGCAGTCGAAGGTCCAGGATAGGTCTGAATTTATGCTCCTGATCTCGTTTTGGCACAAGAAAGTAACTGGAATAAACTTCCTCCCTCACGGAGCAGGAGGAACCTCTTATATGGCCTTTTTTCGTAGAAGGGTTATCACCTCCTGCCTAAGTAGCTGGAATGTCCTTTGGAGGCACACGAAAAAGTAGTGCATATCCATTACGCAGTATATTGAGCACCCAACGATCTTTTGTTATGTTGCACCACTCTTTCAGATGATGTAATACACTTCCTCCCACTGGAGTGGGCAACGGCGCCAGAGGAAGCTCCTGCTCATTGCTTCCCTGCTGCTATGGCTGTGTTAGAGGATTGCTGCTGGTGACCTCCTATAACTCTGTTCGACTTACAGCCTTGGAACTGTGATTTGTTCTGGTTTTTGCTTTAGGACCATTGAGGGGTTTGAACCCTCTGTTGGTAGCCCTTGCGCTGGTTGGGTCTGTATCTCCGTTTGAATTCTTCCTTCTTTTGTAATCCCAACTCCTTGAGAGTGTCTAGTTCAGTTTTTATCCTAGCCATCAACTCATCGGAGTGGGGGCCGAACAGGGAGGAGGCAGAAAAAAGAAGAATAAAAATCCTCTGTTGTGCATCTGGTTTAAGAGCTGTTAGTCTTAACCAAGCCGACTTCCTAACGCAAATCCCATGCGCATACAAATGTGCCGATAGAGTAGCACCATGTGCTGCCGTGCTAATCATCTGGTTGGCCACAAGGGATCCCTCCGTGATGACCTCCTCAAAATCCTTCTGATCTTCTTTAGGAAGCTTTCCTTGAAACGTTCCAAGGAGTCCCATAAGGTTCTGTCATAGCGGCCTAATAAAGCTGCTGCGCAAGATACTTTTAGCGATGACGCTGCAGACCCGCAAACCTTCCGTCCCCAAGAGTCCTCGGCACTACTTTCTTTGTCCAGAGGGACTGATGAAGACGCTGCAACTGCGTGCATTTTTCTTGTCGCTGCGATGATAACAGAATCTGCAGGCGGATCTGATTTCAAGAATGCAGGGTCTGTTCCTGCCGGCTTGTACTTCTTCTGAATTCTAGCCGGTGCAACCTTAATTGTTGACGGAGGTAGGTAAATGTCCATTACTGGTTCCAGAAGACCAGGAATCAGAGGGAGCAACGGTCGAGACACAGATTTTTGATGTAACATCTCAAAAATCACCGTTGTTGCAACCTGAGGAGTTGACATCTCAATGTTCAGTTTTTGAGCTCCTCTCTGAAGCACATAGTATGTATTTATGTCATCTATCGGAGATACTCTTGATAGAGGACTATCCGATAGGGTGGGTGAATAGTCCCTTTTAGAGGAACGAGTGGAGGAGGAAGACCATGAGGGAGACCTTCTCCTTTTGCGATGGGAACTGGACGGTCTGCGATCTCGCGGTCTGCCAGTACGGTCCCTAATTATAGTTGAAGGTGATCTATCCACCTCTTGCAATAATTGTTGCAGAGGCGATCTGTGGAGAGGGCTGGTTTATTCCTCTTCTCGTCGCGATGCTCCTGTAGGATTTTTGCTCCAGTGATGGTGGGGAAGGAGCCATCTCGGAGATAAGCGAACAGAAGGGGAGGCCCCCCTGTGATATGAAGGTGATCCATGTCGCGACCTTTCTGAATGCCGCTCTGGGGATGCAGATGGTGAACGTTCTGGTAAGCGACATCTAGAGGAGTGAGAGGATGAGTGCCGTGACGCTGATTCGGTCACCAAAACCACAGAACCCTCTCCAGACCTTACTGATGTGGGCCTCGACGTAGAGTGTATGACCTGCTCTGACGGAGCCTTTCTCAATGCCAACCTTGACCTCCTTCTCGACCTTGATTCCTGGCCAGGTGTTGGAACCGGTCTGAACGTCGATTTTCTGTTCCTCGACGTCGATTTTCTCGCCAACGACGTCGGAGTATCTCTGTGTCTGGACGCCGAACGTTGTCGAGCCGACGACGGCGGAGGACTCCTGCTCTTCGACGCCGATCGTCGCCGGGTTGACGACGGCGGAGGGCTTCTGATCCTCAATGCCGATCGTCGTTGAGATGACAATGGCGGAGGGCTTCTGATCCTCGACGCTGATTGTCGCAGAGTTGACGACGGCGGAGGACCTTCGACGTAGAACGCCGAGATGATGACAGAGGTGGACTTCTGCCCCTCGACTCTGATCATTACTTGGTTGACGACGGCGAAGGGCTCCTGATCGTCGACGCCGATCGTAGCCGGGTTGATGACGGCAGAGAAATTCTGCTCCTCAACGCCGATAGTCGCTGAGTTGACGACTGCGGAGGGCTTCTGCTCCTAGATGTCGATCGTCGCCGGGTTGACAACAGTGAAGGTTTGCGATTCTTCGACGTCAACGGTGAATATATACCTCCCCCACTTTTGATTAGAAGATTATCAGTAGCGCACAGCTGTGGGAGTCTCCACTAAAGTTTGGATCACAAGCATCCGAACTTTTACCATTAATATCTGATAATGGCAGAGAATTTGGGATTAAGCTATTCCATAGAAGAGATCGATGAAATACTTGCGAGACCGGCGCCATTTGTGAACAGTGACCTCACTCAAACTCTTTCCAGCTCTACAGAATGGGATGAACTAACGGAATTAAAAAAGGAACAAGTAAGAACTGCTGTACACGGAATAATTATGACAGAATACCTGAGGGTAAATGCGGCACCAAGAGGACTTTGGGTTACCAATGCACCAAGGATCTTCCTAAAAGATCTGGCATTCAGAAAGGACTGGTCTGCCATGTCATGGAAATGCACCAGGGACTACCTAGTCCTTATCATAAAAACAGCTACAAGATTGACAGACGAACTAACAGTGAAAATTCAAATCTTGGAAACAAAAATAAACAACACGGTCAACATCACTATATACAAAACAAAATTAGATGAAATAAACAAAGAAATGAGTGATTCTCATGAATATCTGATACAGACCAAGCTGCAAAAGAACTCAAGAAATTCTCTATTGAAAAGGTACACCCCTACAGTAGCAAAGATCACAAAATAGACGACAATGCTTCCAATTATGGTTCAGATATGTACCTCTAGCATCAGCTCAGACCAAGGAACTAACAACTCCAATAATTTCCAACATAATCAGCAGTACAAAAGAGGAAATCGACGTGGACGCAACTTCTGGCGCCCCCCTTTTCTCCAAATGGGCAATCCAGGGATGCCCTTTCAACCTTACAACCCACACTTCCAAGGCTGGATGAATCCATACTTCCAAGGCCCTCAGATGATGAACCAGCAAATGCAACCGCATGGAGGGCAGAATTTCCAACAACGCATTTCTTTTTTAGGGAATGGCTGGACATCCGAGAGAACACAGAGGAGAGGAGTGACCTGGTCAGACCAAACCAGACAGGTCCAGACAAGGAGCGTAACAAAAGCCAAAACAGGAACACCCACGAATCCCTCATCGTGAATCTCACAGACAGGGTCCTGTCAGAAGATGAAACAAGTGTACTCAACAAAGGTCTGGGATATGTTCCCACACCAAAACCAGACGTTTTCAAAACAAAATATGAAATGGCCAAATTCTGCTGCAAATTAAAATTGAAAGCTTTTTTTCAAGGAGGTCAACCACCGAACAAAGAAGGAGACACAACCTTAAAAAAGAAGTCATCTTTCTGCCCATTGAACTCTCAGGTACCAATAGAGATACAAACATTTGAACAAGCAGTCTTCAAGGGCATTGAGGAACTAGCGAACGCTGTACAAAAACCATTTCAGAATATCACGAGATCCGAACAATTGGCCCTGAATGCCCTAAAAAGTGACCATGACATAGTCATAAAGCCATCCGACAAAGGCGGAGGCATTGTCCTCTTGACCAATGCAGGATATAACCAACAATGTATGGACCTATTGTCAAATGAAAAATTCTACAAGATCCTTACAATAGACCCTACACCGAGACTCCAAAGGACCATCACAATGATGATAGAAGAAGGAGACCAACAACTGGATCTCAAAGAAAGAAGGGGATTACCTCAGGACGACCACACCACGTACCCCTTACTTCTATTCGTTACCGAAGACCCACAAGGGACAAGTACCACCACCTGGACGCCCAATCGTGTCCGGCATAGGTTCAATTCTTGAACCCCTTTCTGAGTTCGCTGATCAGTATCTGCGACCACTTGTCCAAATAACTCCTACACATCTTAAAGATACCAGGGACCTTTTGAACCATCTACAACACATCGAATACTCACCGGACACTATGCTCCTGGTGGGGTTCGATGTAGAAAGCCTTTACACCAGTCTACCTCAGGAGAAAACAATGGAAACTCTCGAAAGTATACTTTTCAATACCACCTGGTCCTACAAAACTCCCAGACATTTTGTCCTGGAATGCTGTCGACTGGCTCTCATGGAGAACTTTTTTCAATACAGAGACACTCTGTATCTACAATGCCACGGGTCCTCGATGGGCAGTACATTTGCCCCGAGCGTGGCAGGGTTGTATGTGATTACTTTTGAAGATACCCACATTTTTAACCAAACCAACAACCCTTATCATCAATGTAAACTGTTTTGGAAACGATACATTGATGATATTTTTGTCATCTGGAAAGGGGACCAAGAGAACCTATCAGAGTTCCATACGTGGCTAAACCAAAAGGACGACTGAAGTTCACATACTGTGCAGATAAAAAGAGCATTGACTTTTTAGACGTAACTGTCTATGCTGAAGCTAACACTCTCCAGACACGGACTTTTTTCAAGACAACCGCGAAAAACAGCCTTCTGTCTTTTAACAGCTTCCACCCAAGACCCCTACGAGAAAACTTACCATACAGCCAGTTTCTCAGGTTACGGCGGAACTGTAGCAACATTTCAGAATACAAACTACAAGCCAATGACCTCTGCAAAAAACTAGAAGCCCGAGACTACCCGAAAAAAATCATTGCCAGCTGTAAAAAACGGGCTAGGAATCAGAATAGAGATGCACTACTGGAGAGCACTCCAAAGACACCACAAGAGGAAACCTTAACATGTGTCACCACGTACTGTTCGATGACAAACATCAAAAAAATTGTCAATAAAAATTGGCAAATACTGACATCAGGTAACCTTACTTGGCCCAAACCAAGGTTCGCGAACAGGAGGAGCAGGAATCTAAAAGATATTCTAGTCCATACGAGACCAGCCCCAAAAATTCCCAGAGAGAATGTTACTCTGTGGGGCAACCCAAAAGTGACAGGCCATTACCCGTGCGGTTCCTGTTCTGTCTGTGGTCTCACAAGACCAACAAAAGAAATACAACTCTTACCTAATTTCAAATGGACCCTGAACAATCACACCAACTGCAATACAACTCATGTTGTATATATGATCGCATGTCCGTGTAAAATGAATTACATTGGGATGACATGTAGGAGAGCAAAGCAGAGAATAGGTGAGCACAGGAGCAACGTAAAATGTAAGAAGAGCACCACCAAAATGGCTACCCACTACCTAGAAAAAGGCCACACTGTACATGATCTACAATGGGTGATTCTTGAAACCTTACCGAACAAAGACCATAATGCGGAAAAAACCCTCTTTGAAAAGGAGCAAAGATGGGTACACAGACTTAAAACTGACAGTGAAGGACTGAATGACAATATACCCTGGCTGTCTCTTGCAAGAAAATAATCATCCTGCATTGAGTCCAGAGCTAATTCCTCCCTATGTCTCCAAATGACCTGACAATCCCACGTATATTTACGAACCCACGGGGACATTACAAGTCTGACACACCATTTTTATGATCAATGCATGAAAACATCCATGAAACTTACGACAGGCTATTGCTTCCCCGAACAGCGCCCATCACCTAGGAATTTCCTATATATGAGATTATATTACCCCGAGAACACAACTGGAGGCTGAATATCTCATAAACACCACCAACGTATTAATTTACAATCCACGGAATAAGGTCTCAATATCTAAAAATAACTAACTGAAAATACTGCCGCTCTACTAAATAATATCGGCCAGATCATAGAGTCACCTAAGGGGAATTTGGCAATTACCTCCATACTACCGATATTTTCGGAACTATAGGGAATGCTCCTCCCCCACGTTCTGTAAACAACGTGATTGGACCAATAGGAGATCTCTAGCAATACAATCACCGCCCATTAAAAACGACCCAGAAGCGACACCAACTGCTTCCGGTTCGGTAAGAGCAGAACAGCGCACACACAGGGAAGCTGAGGATCGGACGCAATAGGTAGCGTGATCAACACATCGTGAAAGCGTCCTCTACAAAATCGCAAGTATTCAGCAACGCCCCCCTTAACTATTCCTATTTTTTACTATTTACCCTCTGTAGCCCAGTCCAAGAGCTCTACCAACTGAAGGGAGTGTGCAAAACTATTGCGCGAGGTAAAATTCTATGAAATGACCCCGAGCAGCGGCGGTGATTACCAGTGCGGCCACCCATTTAACCCCTAGTATACGAACAAATACACGGTGTCTGTTCTAGTCACGATATAAACACGAAGTTGAGTGCCTCACTAAGGAGGAACACGCACGGATAAGTTAGACCTACCGTAATCACCATGTCACTTGTATGAACTTCGCAACACGACGAGTGCCCCTTGAATTAATAGGCACAATCACTACCGATACCGATAACGACTGTTTGCCAACACATGCATGAGATTTCATTTTAGAAGCATGCTGCAGTCAATTGCATGAGCAAGGAAAGCATAAGAGAGAGTTGACATTGCCATAGATGTAAACCGGTCACATAAAGTATTGCCATTTTTTAGTTGTTTTATGTCTATCAATTGATAGAAATGAGAAGCAAATATTGCTCAGCGTGTGTCCCTCCACATTCCCCTCCCTGTATGCGTGTTGCAAACTTGTGTTTACTCGTTACAGGTACCATAAGACCTCCATAACAAAGGAACAGGTTAATAACCTTTTTCTTTCACTTTTTGGGCACTTTATTTATATATCCCATCACGTTATTTCACTAACGGTCCTGATGAATGCCCGTAAGCCCTAGAATTCAGGCAACAGAGGCAGTAACATGTCGACCAATTTTTAACAACCCCCCCTATTTTTCCATTTTCGTTACTCTAAGTGCAACTACTACTCATTATCCAGTTCACAAGATGCACTATAATAGAGTTTACCAGACCCAAAACCAGACAGAATAAAGTTGTGAATCTCTGACTTTTGGGTTTTTTAACAATTTTTATCTCTGGCTCACTACTGCACCAACCTTGGGTAAGAACCTCCGCGTGGAGGCTGCATAACCAAATAGACCTAATGATTATGCACACACGTGATCTATAAGCGGAGAACCAAGATATACCGCTTCAAAACCACCATACCCATCACGTGCATGAGGGTCTTTTTACTGGGACACCCTTTGTGAGTCCTGCATACCTAAGGTTGAGCAGGACAAGTGATCCTTTCCCCTTTGATTAGCATATGAATATATTGATGTACCTGAATGTCTGTGTTCTCTTGGCGGCAAGCCCGCCGTTGACGGTCTTCTTTTGGACATATGACCCACCGGTGGTAGCTTTTTCAGCACCGAGCCCGACTCTGAAGAGGAAGAGTGATGAATCCTGCTCCTAGAAGGAGATCTAGCCCTTTGGGAGTCCTTCCTCACCGGTGACCTGCCTCTGGAAGAAGTTTTCTCTTTTTCTGCCAGTCTTTCAGAGTCCTCTTAGATAAAGGCAATGTGGGCAAGTCTTGGGAACATGGTCCTTGAGACAAAGTATACAGACTTCATGAGAGTCTGATCTGGCCTTCTTTTTTCCACAAGAAGGGCAGGGGTCAAAAGGAGATGGCATATTTGAGTGGAAAAAATTCCAAATCCGGTCAAAAAAAGACAGAACCTTACTTCCTAAGACGTAAAACGTCGAAGTAAGGCACAATTTTCCAGAAAAGTGAAGATTATTTCTGACAAAAATCAGAAAGTAGTGGAACTAGGTAACCAGGGTCCTTCCTGAAGGAGCCGGAAAGAACAACTGACCTAACTTTCACCCCTGAGGCATGATGGGAAGCTGGGGGTCATGGCTGCCTTAAAGGAACGGTGCCAGTTTATTGCTATGTTGCCATAAGTTAGCTTTTCAGCCTTTTTGGGCCATGTTTTCTGCAATGAAGCCTGTGATCTGTCAATGCTTTCCGTCCTATCTATGGGATTGTGCTAAGTGCTAAGCATTAAAACAGTTTCAAACAGGCTTTGCTGTTGTTTTTTCCCTGGTTTTTAATGTATTGCTTATGATATACAGGTAAGTCCTTACAGCATTAGTCAGTTCTAGGGTATGGATGGCTGCATTTGCTTTTTTATTGTATATATAGAGATACATATATGTTTGTCACATATAGGATTGTGTTTCCGGGGTCCCGCGCATGGGCGCGAATATTCATGTGCTTATGGCTTTGATGAGGATCTCCTGGAAGAGAAGTGTTGAATTCTGCGAGGAAGGATTTTTTGATATGTGTAGGTCCGTGGGCCTGATCACATCCTTCTGATTCTTTGCTGTGACCTGTGTGAGGATCAATGTAAACATGTTTTTATTAAAAATCTCCTATATCATGTGTATAGGGGAAACAATCATCCAGAATACGTTTTAGCTCTGTTTCTTGAGCTGAAGTACAGTGTGGAATTGAGGCTCTGTCGAAGCAGTATGCGTCTTCAGAGGCAGTCTTTTGAGGATGGTCTTCCTTCGAAGTAGAAGGCATTTTTCAGGAACAATTCTTCTTGTGTTTCAGAGGACCCTGGTTTTCCTAAAACTGTAGTCGGGATTGGGAGTAAGTCTGCTCGCACACTGTTGAACGTGATGTGTTTTGGAGCATCTCTCCATGGATAGTATTTTTGTATCCTGAGGTTTAAATCGATGCCAAAACATAATCGTAATCAGACCCCTTTTATATCAGAATTAGGTCTCCTTATCCTGGTAGCATGAATGTCTTCGTTGGCATTAATATCTTCTTAAACCTCTGAAAATATCTCATTCTGAACTTTAAACACACTGGAGGCATTATAGGCTGAAAATGCTGACAAACCATACAGCTCGCTATGTTTCGACTTCAAGAAAAGCCCAGGTTGTTGGTCGTCAGGCATGGATGCTAAAGCGATTCACTTCCGGAGCTTTGTTAAAGTAAAATATTTTTTTGTACTTTCCCGTACTGTAGGTCGACCATAAAATCCAAAGTTTCCTTTTGCGACTGAAGTTTAGCTCTGGACCCAATGGCAGGAAAAAAAAAAAAAACCAAGGTGGAGTCTGTGTGCAGATGCATTTGTTTTTCTGCTACCTGATCACTAGTTTCTCCCCAAACCAACACTCAATTCTTGAAGTAAATGAGTTGTATTATTTCAAACTCTACACTTCGGGGCAGATTTCGATGTCAGACAGACCTGAGTCTGTCCGGCGTCGATCTGGAACTGGGACGGACCGATCTCCTGTCGGTGGCCCCAAACCTGGAATTAGGATGTGACCGAACACTGTTCGTTCACACACCTATTCATTGTAAAGAACTGGGGTACTTTTCATCCCTGCACCCGGTAGCAGGCACCTGAAGGTGCCTGCCGCCGAGTGCAGGGATCAACAGGGGGGCATCATAGGCACATCCTCAGCCTCAGCCTTGCACTCTTGTGGGCCTTGCTGGGGGCCCCCAAACTCTGATTCCAACAGCCTTTCTGTGTCAGAAAGGTCGGCACCGAACGGCTGTGGGAATCGGCCATCGTAATCCCTCAGGCCAAAAGCGCCACCCTTAAGATTACTGGCTTGTTTCCGAATGGCAGATAGGCTCAACCACATCGAAATCGACCCCTTAGTCAGCAGGACGGGCCCGTCTGCGCCTGTCCGCAACCGATCGCGGCTAGGGGCTAGGAGTCCTACTACCATGACCTCGAGGCTACCGTCTAATACCATCAGATATTCAGGTGAGCAATTGCTCAATTTGCGCTTTCCTATTAAGACCACTTGTAACCATAGTATTGTACCTGGAAGTGGGGTGCTGAAGTGTAAGACCTGTCATCTTAACCTTGCTGCTGCCTCGGCAATTGGGAACAACAAGGATCTATTAAAGGGGTTCCTACTTAATTGTCGATCTTTTAAAAAAATATAGCTTAGACATCCATGATGTCCTTACTGATTATCAGGCAGATTTTATGTTTCTAACTGAAACATGGTTAGACGAATCATCGTCACCTGAGCTCCTGGAGGCCCTTCCTTTAGAATACAGCGTATTGAGAATTGATAGAGGAGTCCAAAGAGGGGGAGGTATTGCATTGATATTTAAGACCAAGTTTGAATGCTCTTTGGAGCCATTAAAAATAAGTAACTGTGAAGCGGGGCTTTTCTCAATTAAAATCTCACCGGAATGCACGATCATGGGATATCTCATCTACCGCCCCCCTGGGGGCTCTTCATTGTTCGCCGATAGCCTATTGGAACTGGTGACTCAGTTGGCCCTACGCCATAATAAATTAATTTTATTAGGGGATCTTAATCTTCATTTTGAGGATAGGAAATGCGTAGAGGCGCAATGTGTGATATCCTCTTTGAAATCCCTTATGCTGACTCTCTTGAATGAGATGCCTACGCATTAGGCGGGTCACTTGCTGGGCCCCATATTCTCTAACTCGGATGGCATCAGGGTGCTCCCCTCTATCAGAGTACCATGGTAAGACCACTACCTTATTCCATTTAATATAACTGGAGGACCTAAAGGGCATTCACCTAAGCGGCCTATTGCAAGTAAGCGTAGGAAATGGACCAACTTTAGTCAGGAAACTTTTGAATCCATGCTTAGGTTAGGGAAACCGCCTCTCAGTAAAACTCCTAAGGAAGCATGGAAGGAGTATGAGGATTGGGTATCAAAAGCCTTAGATGAGGTGGCCCTTGGACTCATAAAGCTCCAGCTCGCAGGACGAAGTTCTCGCCCTGGTATAACGAGAATTTATGTGCCGAAAAAGCCAGATGTAAAAAACCTGAACGACTGTGGCGCAAAGACTATGACGTTGGCTTGAAAGAGCTATACATGAGTAGTCTGAAGGAGTACCATAGGAGCATCAATAAGGCGAAAGGGTTATTCTTCAAAGAGATGATAGAATCCGCAGATAACTCCTCAAAGGAGCTTTTCTCTATATACAAGGAGCTTACGGTTCTCACCAAGACCATATCTCTACTGAAACATGCAAATCCATAGATGATCATTTTGTACATAAGGTGGAGAGGATCTATGTGTCTTTTGTGCAGGGAACATCTGATAAAACATCGGCCAGGGATATTGTCATTGGATCGGTTCCAAACCCAGGGCTCAGTGAGTTTATGGTCCCCCCACAGGAGGAACTGACTAAGCTAATCTTGACCATTCAGTCAGGTTCCCCTCTGGTTGTGGCACCACGAGGATCCTTAAGAATCATGTTCATCTCCTAGCAAGTTATATAGGTAATCTGGCTTCTCTTTCTTTTCAAGAAAATCTAGTACCAGCGGAATGGAAACTTGCTCAGGTTGTACCAATTAAAAAGAAGCCCGCTTTAAGCATTTCTAACCTGGATAATCTTAGGCCCATTTCTCTTCTGCCTTTCTGTGCTAAAGTGGTGGAAAAACTGGTGAACAATCAGTTGGTTAATTATGTGGAAGATAACCAGCTTCTACATCCCTCCCAGTCTGGCTTTAGGGCAAGGTATTCGACTAAATCTGCCCTCCTGTTTTCCACTGAACTGCTTCATCAGAAAGCGGATGAAGGTCAGCCGCCGTTTTGATATTGCTGGACTTAAGTGCGGCATTTGATACCGTGTCGCACCCGAGACTGCTAGCTCGTCTGAGGGAATTGGAGTGGCCGGCCCGGCATATGAATGGATGGTCTCCTTCCTAGCGGATCGACAATTCCAAATACATTGTCCCCCCTTCAAATCCACTCCCCGAATTCTTAACCAAGGTGTCCCGCAGGGTTCCATCTTAAGTCATGTATTGTTTAATCTCTACATGGAACCTCTGGCCAGGCTGGTGGAATCGTATGGGGCGGATATCGTATCATATGCAGATGATACGCAACTGGTGGTTACTTTATCTCACAAACCCAGTTGAGGCGGCCGTTAAGTTCACGGAGTGTCTTGTGGCATTAGCAAGTTGGATGAAGTATAACTGTCTACGCCTCAATGGCAATAAGACAGAACTGCTTGTGATTGGCCCTTCATCTTCAATCTGGTCATCAGCTTGGTGGCCTACTGATCTGGGTCCTACCCCGATCCCCTCTGACACTGTGAAGAACTTGGGTGTTCTCTTGGATTCCAAGCTTACTTACTCCCAACACATAGGTAAGATAGCAGGGAGATGCAATGGCATCTTGAAAATCCTGCGGAAGATCTTGGATCTCTTACCCATGAAAGATAGTAAAACTTTGGTCCACGCATTGGTTACGTCCCATCTTGATTATGGGAACGTCCTGCTGTGCGGCCTCAGTAAAAGGGGATTGACCCAGTTACAATGCGTTCAAAATGTCGCGGCCAGGCTTGTGCTGAAGCTACCGAGAAGGTCTTCAGGTAAACTGGCACTCCAGCGCCTGCACTGGCTTCCTATGAGGGAACGCATCAGGTTTAATGCCTTGTGTTTTAGTCATCGTATTGCACATGGCAGGGGTCCGGCCTATCTTCAAAAGTTGCTAATCATCCATCGCCCTAGGCGACTTTTGAGATCTATGGGCAGTATGCAGTTCACGATTCCTCGCATATATAAAACGCGGATGGCAGGTCGTTCTTTTAGATTCCTGGCCAGCAAACTATGGAATGACCTTCCTGTCGAATTGCGCATGGAGCCGTCGGAATCCAGGTTCCGGCAGAAACTGAAGACTCACTTATTTCCGGATGAATAGCTTCTTCTTCTCTGAGTCCCCCTCCTCTCCGTGGCCTGCTGTTGGCTCTTGGTGTTGGACCGCATCTTAGCGCGGAGACGCACTGTTTTAGTGTGTTCAGGCGCTTAATAAATGTTTTTATTATTATTAATATTATTATCTACAACAACACATACTAAAAAAGCGCAGTTACAAAGACCACCTTCATGTATGTGGCAATTGCTATTTCCTTATCAAAATAGATGTGCATGCTTCCTATCCAACTCACCTGCCGTCATCTCTGACATAGGTGAGTCGAAGGTCAAGAGCATTTCTTTGTTCCAGGATGACTGAAAGCAGTATGCATTTTCAATTAGTAATATGGGGTGGCTGCTATCCTAATGAAATTGGTAAAATTGGCAACATTGTTGTTCATTGCCTTGATTTGAAATGAGCTTGCACAAAGATTCACTTCAACTTGATTGGTTACCCAAAATATTCAAATGTTTCACTCACTGCGAGAGACTAGTTTGTCCCCAAAAGCAACTAATTGAATATATAAGCAGGCAGACTGTCAAAAGAAAGCCAGTTGTTATTTTTTTAGCGAAGGAAAAATAATGTTGACTATCGTGAAAGCAAAGAACCTGCCAGCACACATCTTAAGAACCACTGGATGAGCACTGTAAAGTACTGCCAAGAGAACCAATGTCTAAAGAGGGAATGCACGTGTAAAACCAGGGAATCACTGCCAATCTAGACACCCTGTTTGCACCGAAAGGAAGATCGTTTTCTCCTAGCGCTCTCTCCTTATCATTTCTGAAAGCAAGACCCCCCTCTTGCTCAACAGTGTCAGCACAGGAAAATGGGAAGAAGCATCAGGTGCACCCTGCTCGATTCTGGCAGACTGTCCCAGGTTCTCATCACTGCCCCACTGACTGCCTTTCCCCTTTGTCATCCCAGAGAATTTAGGCACTTTGCATGCCTTTTCAAACTTTTCGTTGCCACATGTCCATTAACCAACAGAATTAGTTAAGCACCACTATTCAGGCATGTGCCCAGACATGTACTTCAATTCCAGTCTGGGCTGCATGTTCCCTGCACAGCAAAGCAACACCCCTGCTTTTGCCCCCCAGCTCCACTGAGTATGCCCCTAGAGAGCAAGGTCCCATTTTCGGTTGTAGGGTCCACCAACAGCTCTCCTGCATATACACAGATGATACAGTTCTGGGAAAAGCTTTCAGAATGCACGGAATTCCATCCAAAGCAAAAGAGAAATGAAGCACTTATGGTGCATCCCAATATACACTCACATGTGTTCCACGTTTGCAATAGAACACCTCCAATACTTAGAGATTGCTGCTGCCTAGCTGAAGTCATATTGTTTTCAGCTTAGGTAGAATTCCTTTACCTGCAGAACTGTTGCATTTTTACTAAACGACTGAATTTAAAGATGGACATGCTAGTAGAGCAACTAAACCATTACAAATGTAGACATCTTTCTTTATCTTTTGAGAGTTAAAGTCACAAACAAATCAACAAATACGGGTGTAAAGTAGCTTTACTAATTTTTAAAAAGCGGTATATCAGTGGTACGGTGATAATTCTTGTAAAGAGTTTTATTTACATAGCTCAAACTTTTACCTGTTGAAACCTGAAAAGATGCTTTCGGGCTCAAAAGTGTCTACCTATTACAGAACAAAATAATACGTCCTGTCCAACTGTAGTTGCGTGCTTACCAATGCTGGGATCCAAAACCGTACCAGGCCAGCTGGAGCATTTGAAACCCGAGGCCGAGGAGGACAGTGTTCTTGCTCCCAATCGATCTCATCAGGATACTGAGAAACACAGTCTGCAAAAGGCAGGAAAGATGGGAAATCATTTTAAACTGTAAAATCATATCCAGGTCCAACATCAATGACGCACATCACACTTGCTGCATCAAGTTTTTATGTCGGATTCTGAAAACTGACTTGCACAACGGCTATGTATCTTTAAACCTAGTTATAATTTGAAGTACATTTTAAATTTAATCTAAGACAAACTACTAAGTGAAAGTCATTCATTGAGACTCAACTAAAAGTTTGAGTCATCTAACGTTCTCATGTCCTTCCCCCCGAAATTATTTAAATAGTGGTTACATCTCCCTCCTTTTAATACAAATGTTTGGCAAGAAATATTGGAAAAGGAAAGGTTTATTAAGCGTACACATGAATGTACAAATTCGCAAATTAATTTAGTGCACTCACAAAAACAGTAGAGCAATTGGGAAGCATTCCTAAAGAAGACGCGGGCCTAGGGATGGTGGACATAGTATCTTGGAATGTATTTAGATTTGCACATAGGTTAGAGTACACAAATTACAACTTTCAAAATGCAATTCTATGGCAGGACCAGAGGCTCAGATTATGCTTTTCTTTCTTCGCAATTTATTATCATCAAAAAACACAGCAGCCTCAGAAAAGCTTCAAATAATGCTTAAACGCAACAACAAGAAGCATTTTTATAAAACATAAGAAAAAATCCATGGAAAAACTACAACTCCCATGAGTCCGTCAAACAGTCCAATCATAGTCCTTCCACTATGTCCAGAGGGTCTAGATAATGAGTCCCTCCTCGCTCTTCCTCCTCTTTCTTCGCTGCTCACGCAGCCAGTTAAGTGCCTCAGACTTATTTTTCCTGCTTTTGTTGTGCTGTTCTCGCCGGCAGTTTGAGTGCGGGTGGGTTTGGGGGACTCTGTGCTTGTGTATTGTTTGCCTTGCAGAGTCCCGTAGTCGCGGGAGCGTTCTTCGCCCCTCACACGACTTTGGCCACGTTTTGCTTGCGGTGCTCAAACGACCACTAGAGGGAGCTCTTGCGTCTCGCCGGCTCCTCGGCGCGCTCTCCTCATTCGGAGGAGCCGCGCTGAGGTACCGGTAGCGACGGAGCCTTGCCCTCAACTGCCCTTGGACGCCCAGTCTCCCGGGTCTGTATTCTGGCCTGATTTTTTCCCTTTGACGCCCTGTGGGGTCTGTAGTGCGGTTCCTGACCGCGGAGATTGCCGACAGGCAGGTTGCACCGCGCGTTCAGTCTCTGACGAAAAAATTCAAAGTAAACGTGTGGAAGCGCGCTCTGGGGCGGTGTGACCCGGTCCTAGAGAGGAGGGTCAGCGCGCTTGAGGGGTTCTGGTGCCACCCTGATTGCCTGCTGTGTTCAGGCCCAAAAGTTGTCAGTGCGGTCCTTTGGTCTGCCCATATCTTACGGACACCCTTCATTTAGGAGGGTTGAATTGGTCAGTTGCATAAGAACTTCAATCTCTCCCAGTAATATCATGGAGCAGGGGGATTATTATGAAGAGGGCTTTCACCCCTATTTGAATGATGACGAATTCTACCAGGCAGTAGACAGTTCCATTTATCGTTGTGTTGCTGAGGTGGTGGGTCCCATGGAAAACCGTCTCTCAGCACGCATAGTTGAAGAGTGCGCAAAACTTGCGCAGGCCCAGTCTGGGGTGCCCCAGGTTCTTCCGGGGCCCTCAGGTGAGGGCCCACCTGCCCCAAAGAGGCCGTGTAGGGAAAGTGCGGCGGAGGCGGAGCCAGGGGTGGACAGAGGAGCCTTTGAGCGTCTACGCGACGCTTTCTTAGCTAAGGCGACAGCTGCCCCCCCTGCACCGCTGCCGGCGCCTGAGTCCTCAGTGGTCTCTGGGACGGCTCCCCCGTCTCCGAGCGCAGATTCTCCGGACACGGATGACGACGAGGAGTCGGTGCGCTCTTGGCGCCCCTCAGGCTCGGCTGTGGAGTTGCCCAGGGACAGTTCGGGCATGCTGGACCCGGATGAGATCATGCATCCGCGGTCAGCGGCCTGGACGCCGGGCGACGCGGTGGCCAAGTTTGTGGCAAGTCGCCTACGGAAGCCCTAGAGGGTGCCTGAGGGGGGAGTGCCCGAGGCCCGACGTTGGATGGCAAGGTGGCCTTAACACCGGAATTAGATGCCAAGATGGCCACCCTCCTGGCGAAATTTATGAAAGATCCGCGTAAGGGCATTGACCGGTCTTGGCGGTCATGCCAAGAGAAACTGCTGGACGCGGTGGGGCCTGCCACAAAGATCCTCGACATGGCTGAGGAGGCAAAGGCCACGAGCACGGCCATATCGCCCGAAGTCCTATCGAACTGGGCGCAGCGTGTCATAATTTTCCTAGGTAACGCCAACTGCGCACTGTCAACCGAGCGCAGGCGATCCCTGTTGATCAAGCTAGACCCAAAGTTGGGGGATTTGGTGTCCTCGGAGGCGGGCACAGTCGCCCAAGGGGGGCTCTTTGGGGAGCCGTTTATTAAGGAGTTGGGCAAATTTGTAGCCACCTTTACATCTTTGGACAAGGCCCAGTCCAACATTAAGCGAGTTTTCCAGCAATGTTTCTCCCAAGAGGCCGGTCGTGGTAGGGGCCGCTCGACCGGCCGGGGCGGATTCAATGCCAATAATAGAGGGCAAGGCTCCGGTAGAGGACAATACCAAACCTCTGCAACTTTCACTAATTTCTACCCTACAAGAGGCCAGCGCTTCGGTGGACGAGGGTTCAAGAAGAATTCCGGACACAACAATTCAAACGGTGAGTGTCATACCTGCATTACAGGTGCGCATTGGTGGTCGTCTAGCGGCCTTTTACGAGGCGTGGGCGTTACTCATTGCAGACGCCTGGGTTTTGCAGACTATTCGGGGATTCCACATAGAATTTTACGATGTGCCCATTCAGCAGGGGTCTCCTTGTCCTATCGTTTTCTCCGACTCAGGCGCGCGATTGATCGACGAGGAGGTCTCCGAATTTCTTCGCAAAGGAGCCATTCGTCAATCAACGCGTCACACCTCGGGGTTTATCAGCAATGTTTTCCTAGTGGACAAGGCGGATGGGGGCAAGCGGCCGGTAATCAACCTCAAGGAGTTCAACGGTTGGTTGGTTTACCGCCATTTCAAGATGGAAGGGATCCATCTCCTGCGGGACGTGCTCCTTCCTTGGGATTGGATGGTGAGGTTGGACCTCAAGGATGCTTATCTGGTGGTTCCCATACATCCCCCTCACCGCCGTTTCCTGCAGTTTTGCTGGAAGGACAGAGTTTTCGAGTTTACCGCCCTTCCTTTCGGGCTCACGTCGGCCCCGTGGTGCTTCACGAAAGTGTTGCATCTGGCGGTCGAGTACCTGCGCGGGCAGGGCATTCGGATGATCGTTTACTTGGACGACATCCTCTTGATGGCTCAGTGTCCCAAGATCTTGACATCTCAGCTCCAACAGGGGGTCTCGCTGTTTCAGAGTCTGGGTTTCACCATCAACGGTTCCAAATCAGTTCTGGTTCCGTCTCAGAAAGTTACCTTTCTGGGTTTTGTCATCGATTCCGTCGAAGCGTCACTCAGTCTGCCTTCGCGGAAGATGGCCAAGATCCAGCATACGCTACGCCAGACGATTGCGAAAGACCGGACTTCCCTGCGGCAAGTGGCCAGTGTGGTAGGGCTTCTGTCGTCCTCCATCCAGGCGATTTTTCCGGGGCCCTTGCATTACAGGGCGCTCCAACGTCTCAAGGTCCAGCATCTTCGAAGGGGCATGTCTTACGATCAGATGGTGCCTCTCACGGCGGAAGTAAAGGAGGAGATGTCATGGTGGCTGTCGCACATGGAGGCGTGGAATGGTCGGGCGATCTTCGGGTCTGTCCCGGACCTGGTCATAGAATCTGACGCCAGCCGATCGGGCTGGGGGGCCCGGTGCGGGGACTTCTCCACAGGCGGAGTGTGGTCCTCAGACGAACAACGGTTACACATCAACTGTTTGGAATTACTGGCCGGCTCTTTCGCAGTGCGATGCTGGACCAAAGATTCAGCGAAATCCTGCGTTCTCTTGAAGATGGACAATATCTCGGCGGTTCGATACGTCAACCGCCTGGGTGGTCCACGTTCCAAATCTCTGGCGAATTAAGCGAAGGAGTTCTGGGACTACTGCCTAGCACACCACATATCAGTGACGGCAGAGTACTTACCGAGGCAGGCCAATCAAGTGGCAGATTGGCACTCCAGGCATCTCCGGGATTTCAGCCAATGGAAGCTGGATACTCGGGTTTTCCAATGGTTGAACGATCAATGGGGACCGTTCACCGTGGACCTCTTTGCATCTCGGCTGGATCATCAGCTTCCAAGATTTTTCAGTTGGAGGCCGGACCCTCTAGCGGAGGCCACGGACTCCTTTCTACAGGATTGGGGTCAAGAGAGACCCTTTGCGTTTCCTCCTTTTTCGATGGTGGTGCGGACGGCGGCCCAGGTTCGCCGTCAGGAGGTGGAGCTGGCGTTGATCACACCGTTCTGGAGGTCTCAAGTCTGGTTTCCAGTTCTACTGGAACTTTCTTGGGATTCTCCAATCCTACTCCCCCAGCTTCCGCATCTCCTGCTCAATCCGGATCAAGAGCCGCATCCTCTCATCGTTCAGGGTTCTCTCCGCCTCATGGCATGGAGGCTTTCCGGCGACGTTGGTCGCTCCCTGGCCTTTCAAGGTCAGCTGAAGGCCTGTTGTCCAAGGCTTGGGCAGCCAGTACGGCGAAGCGCTACAAATCCGCTTGGACTAAGTGGATGCATTGGTGTCTTCGAAGGGATATGGATCCCCTGGTCACGGGCATCGTTCCCATCCTGAACCTTCTGGCCGAATTAGCGACCAAGGGCCTTGCATACAGAACTATTAACGCTATGCGTTCAGCTATTTCAGCGGGCCACCATCTGGTGGAGGGCTCACCGGTGGGGGAACACCCTTTTGTTTGTAGGCTCCTGCGAGGCATTTGTCTCTCGTTACCTCCGAAACCTCGGTATTCGGTCCTGTGGGACGTTAATGTGGTTTTAAACCTTTTTCTATCCTGGCAACCTAACAAATATTTATCTCTGAAGGAACTTTCGGCAAAGCTTGCTATGCTTCTGTGTTTGGTGTCCTGCCGGAGGGTCTCAGATATTCGAGCTCTGGACGTGTCAGCCCGGGTTTTCTCCCGGAAGGAGGGACTTTCACAGTGGGACGCCGCACAAAGACCGCGTCTCGTGTTATATCGTACCCGGCCTTTGTGGACGTGCCCAAATTGTGTGTGGTCCAATGTTTGAAAGCATATGAGGACATGACTCTAGACATTCGCCCCCCGGGTGAGCAACAATTATTGATTGCCCTTCGGAAAACACACAAAGCAGTCTCTTCCCCCACCATTGCCAGGTGGGTGCGATGGGTCATGCAGGAAGCGGGCACTGATACTAAGCGATTTGGAGCTCACTCAGCCAGGGGAGTGATGGCTTCCAAAGCTTTTTCTGTAGGGGCTCGTTTGGAAAACTTAATGTGAGCGGCTGATTGGTCCTCGGATTCCACGTTCAAAAGGTTTTACTTTAAACCGGTGATGGATATTGCTCTGTTGGTGGTAAGTAAGCTTTAAACTAGCATAATCTGAGCCTCCGGTCCTGCCATAGAATCGAAATTTGCCTAGCTATCGTAACGGTAAGTTTCAATTCTATTAAGGACACGGAGGCGAGGATTATCCCACCCAGGAGTTCGCGGGGATCGAACCCCCCCCCCGTATGGCAGTAAGTAACTAGGTTTACGATACATACTTGCCTTTGTTGATTTTGATGCTGTTCCTCTGTTGTACGACTGTAAGTGGAGTTTCTTTTACAACGCTTACGCTGTCATTTTTCTCAACTAGGGAATGGCGGTTCAAAACAAGACCAATGATGGAAGAGCGTAATCTGCGCGAAGAAAGAGGAGGAAGAGCGAGGAGGGACTGATTATCTCGACCCTGTGGACATAGTGGAAGGACTATGATTGGACTGTTTGACGGACTCATGAAAGTTGTAGTTTTTCCATGGATTTTTTCTTATGTTTTATAAAAATGCTTCTTGTTGTTGCGTTTAAGCATTATTTGAAGCTTTTCTGAGGCTGCTGTGTTTTTTGATGATAATAAATTGCGAAGAAAGAAAAGAATAATCCTCGCCTCCGTGTCTTTAATAGAATTGAAACTTACCGTTACGATAGCTAGGCAAATTTCGATTCTATTTCAAGAATGGTGCCCTAACTCTAGATGGATTCAGTTCTTTTTCTGGCAATATCTGGCCAGATTAGTCAAGTCATGGGGGCTTGTCCTTTCTAGTTAGCACCCAGTTAAGCAGTGTGACCTTCAAACTGGATTTAAAACTAAAATAAATAATGGCAGTAAAAGTGAATTTGCAAGACAGTATTAAAGTGTAAAACATTGTTTGGAATTTATATTTGAAGCATGACACTTTTAAAATGGATCCATCAATGAAACCTGAAAAAGCGCTAATAATATTAAAGAACAGTACTTTGGAACACATTTACTTTCTGGAGGAGATATGAACACTAGAATGCCCGACAAATATGTGCATACCACTAATATCAATAAAATGACAGAGGCAACTGGGATACATTCTGAAACCTCAAACATATTTATGAAATAGAAGCTTCTTCTAAAAAACCCAGTTATATTGGAATAGTTTAGAGCATCTGAGCAATGTATTGGTAATGGTCACACACATGGTGATAGGCCAGCTAGGCTCACAATTTTTTAGAAGAAATTTACCTTGTCCTATTGATTACTTCATGGTTGATAACTGGCCCTTTGCTAAGTACTGAAAGGAAGAACGTGAACACCTTTCAGAGAACATCACTATTGATATTCATGAAATAATCAAGCAGAAGGCAGTTCTATTTGCTATAATGAATTATACATCTCGAAGGGAAAAGTAAACTATGTGGGTACGACTGGGATACTGCCCTGGATGAGCTCTCTGAATATGTTAATATAAACAGAGGAAACAAAATACATAATTACCAGCAACATTTGCACATTATATTAAAGAATCAATGTAGTACCTCTTGGATTGAAACTTGGAACAAATGTCAATTATTTGTTTGACTCGCAGAGTAGAGTTAACTATACCATACTTAGAAATATATGTTATGAATATTCGGACGGTATGGACGAAATTAAATAATTTTATTATTCTGGGTATGCATAAAAATAAAGAACCATTATTAGGAGGGCAAAGAAAAGCCAGAAAGAACTCCTGGACTCAGAGGGAATTACAGAAGCTAATGATATAGAAGTATTTATATAGCAACAGGGGAAAAGACTGAGGAGCAAACATGGCAATATCACTATACAGGGAGACGGGAAAATATATTGATTCACTGTTTGGGGCTGCAGACTCAACTGAAATGAACTGCAAGGGTTACTCCTATGGGACAGATCTTCTCCAAAAATGTAATTTAGATACATATGTAGCATAATAAACTTTGTCCAGTTCTAGCTGAGCCCGTGGTACTGATCCTCTAATAAACATGGTCATAAATGTATTTACCCCTTTTTATGTAGAGAAATAGGGATTATTCCTCACACTTGGAATGGTTCAATGACCAAGTCAATTAATAAGAGGGGTGATGGAATTAATACAAGCTCATATTAACTTTTATCTTTGCTTGATTCTACAGCAAAACATTTTAGTAAAATTATATATTGCTAGAATTTGAGGAATGGGTGTGTGAATGTGTCCTAATTCCAATTAGCTATATATTGCAAAGAAAATCTTGGTGCCAGGTTTATACATTAAGTGTTCCTTGACCTAAATGGCATAAACGTATACAATAGAGAGTAATTTATATGTGAGTAGTGCTGACTTATTGCTGCTTTTGATACACTGATCGGTTTGTCTTTGAAGAAAACTACAGGGCCTGTGCATTCCAAAAGGCATCCTGGCCTTGTTAAAATCTTGTACATGGATCCTTGGACCAAGATACAAATAGGTGAAAGAGGCCAGCTCACTGACATTAGTATTGTTAATTGTATGAAACAGGGCTGGGTCTTGAAACCCCTATTATTTGCTTTGTTTTAATCCAACCACCTTAAGACTTTGGTTACAGGAGGAGTATTCCGGATGAAAGAAAGAGAATGGCATGGTAATGTTCTTTTGTAGGCCGATGATTTAGTTATACAGATTACACACCAGCAAGACTGTAGCGCCAGCTAAATATCCTAGCTGAAAACTACTTTCTGATTAAACTTGTTATCAGCAATCCAAAACCTCTAATAAAACCATTACCAATCAGACACTAAATTATATCTGGTGGTTACAAGATAGTTGACTGGCTAGGACAGAGACTTCCCAATATATAAGAATTGTGTTAATGTTCATGCCGTCCTCGAATCCCGACTTAAAACATGTCTCTGCTAAGGCTCTTATACTATAATCTGCTTAGTTCCCATTAACAATATGTATGGAGGCATGTATTAGATCTCTGATTAAAGCATTTGGACAAATGTTTGTACCTACATTATTAAATGGAACACCAGCCCTAACCCTACAAAAGCAAATAGACTTTAAAAGCACAGAAAACAAGAGTCTAATAAAGGGGTTTCCAATGCCTCAGGCAGCAGGTTTATAAGAGCTCAGCAAGCAGAGGAGACTGCACTCCAATAATATAGAAACTGATGTTTTAAAAGTTAAACTCTAAAGAGGACTGACCAGAGTAGAAATTAGTTACTTACCATTAACTCCAGTTGTCCCACACCAATATATTTTATATATTCACATGCTTGAATTATTGCCAGTCGTCAGGCTGGGAATAGCCCGGTACATTAAAATAGCAGCGTACAATTGCAATATCGCTCAAACAACATTGAACATTTAGTAGCCTATCCACCTCATGTAAAAGCACCAACGCTTCAGTCAATGAGGTGGAAGCTTAATCTCTCCTACAACCTAGAGGCTGCCATAGCTAAAATTTCATAGCGCAAGTATGAAAAGAATATAAGATGAGCCTCTGACAAGGCTGATAAAAGGGTCACATGTGAATAAATAAAATATATCAATGTTTGATAAATGGAGTTACAAGTAACTACCTTCTTTTCCCCAACATTGGAACTTTTACATATTCACATGCTTGAATCAGATTAGCCAACAGTGTACGTAACACTTAAAAGCAGGAAGAAGGCTCATCTTTACCCAACAGGCTTCTCAAGTCTGCCTGTCATACTGCTGCATCAGCTTATGTATCCACATCTAGGCAGCAGTGCTTTGTGAATGTGTGATGGCTATTCCAGGTAGCTGCCCAACAGATGTCTTACAAGGGCACCCCAGCATAGAGTGCAGCAGTTGATGCCATGCTGGTAGTGGAGCGTGCCCTCACTCGTTCCTGGAGTGGGGGCTTGGGCTTGGCATGACAGAAGGAAAAACAGGCAGAGAGATAACAAGCTATCCTCAATGTGGACAGGGGATGACCTGGTCTTGGGTGTTCAAAAGACACAACTAGTCTGGAGTATATATGTGCTTTGTTTTATCTACGTGCAATCTGAGACATCTATGTAGATCCAATGATTGCAGCCATCTTTCTACTGACGTGTATGAATTTTGGAAGAATGACTGGTTAATTCAAATGAAAGTCAGTAGGTACCTTGGGTATAAACTTTAGATCCGTTCTCAAGAATACTTTGTCCTTTGTGCACCCAAGGAAAGGTTCCTTGATGCTGAAAGCTTGAATCTCTCCCACGTACCTATCAGATGTTAAAGCTAGAGGAAGTGCAGTCTTCAAAGAGACAAATTTCAAATGTGTCTTATGTATTGGTTCAAAAGTAGGAGCATCAACTGACTGTGGGCAGCATTAATTTCCCATGGAACTGGTTGATGTCAAAGTGGTGGAAATGGTCTAAAGAGAGCCTTCATAAACTGGTATGTGATTCCTTGGGAGAATAGAGATGATGTTTCCTGTCAGGTCTCCAAATCCTTGAAACTGCAGCCAAATGGACCCTGAATGAAAAGTATTTAAGTCCAGTGTTCACCTGATTAAACAAATATGGAAGTATTTGATGAGGTTTTCTCAGTGGATGAAGACCATATACAGAAAGTTTTCCACTTGGCGTTGTATGTCTTGATGGTTCCGGAACTCGAGCCTGTGCCCAAATATATCTACATCCTTGTTACAGATCCAAATAGCATCCTCTAGTTCACCAGGTGCCAAGCTCTCAAGTTCAGACATTTGGAATCCTGATGGAGAATCTCTCTGTGATGAGTAGAAAGAATCCTGGGATGCATGGTCAGAGAAATGGCTGAATGAGCTGTTAACTGTAGTAGTTTGCTGTACCAATAATGGTGTGGTCACGCCGGAGCACCGAGAATCAATGTGCAATGATCTATCGTTGCCTTCAACACCCGGGGATCAGGGGAACAGAGGAAAAGCGTATGCAAATATCTTGGACCAAATGATCGAAAGGGATTCGCCTGGATGTCAAAACCGGAGTGGTGAAGGGATATATTGTGAAGCAACACCACTGATTAAATATGTATACCATCTGGTCCTGGTCTAGTACCCACTTGTGACAATCCAACAGCTCAAGAAAGAATGAATCCACCTGATCATTCTGGCAGGCTGGTAGACGTTCCACTGCTATGTCAATTTCATGAGAAAAGGCCCAATTCCTCAGAAGTTGATCCTCTTCGGAAAGGGATTGGGAATGTGCTCCTTCTTCTTTGGCTATGTAGAACATAGTCGTTGTGTTGTCTGTTCTTACTAGGACTGGTTAACTGGTAGTCTAGGAAGGAACTGAACGCTTGTAGGCCCAGACGTATGGCCCGATGTTTTAGCTAGCTGGTGTGAAGTGTTTTCTCCACAGTGACCATAGGTCTCTGGGTGAAAGTTCCTGCTGACAGCTCCCATACATCCATGAAGGCATCCGTGATAATGATAACCATGTCTGATGTAGGTAGAGAATAAAAGTCCTACATTCAGATTTGCTGGAAGCATCCTCCACAACAATGCTTGATTGAGCTGCCTTGCAATCTGGGCTATATCTTCCCAAGATACTCCGACCTGCTTCCACTGTGAACCTAGCTCTTATTGGACTGGTCACATATGAAGTCTGCAAATCGGGACAAGGCCTATATAAGATGCCATTAGACCTAACAGGGACTTTCATTGTCTCACTGTCATGGAGTGTCTTGTTGAAATATTCCTTGCCAGAATCTGCAACTGTTTTGCCCTTTTATGTGATGTCAAAGCATTTCCCAAATGAGTATCAAGTAATGCACCCAAAAACTGGATTTTTGTCTGGGGTTTTAAGGATGATTTTTCTCTGTTCAATATATGATGAAAAGAAGCTCCTGGAGAAATACATTTGATAAATATTTGAGGTGCTGACTAGAGGTTCAAAGGTAATGCTTTGATAATGTTGTCACCCTACCAAGATTCAAAGAATCAAAGGTACTTTCTGTCTCTTTGGTGAACTGGAATATAGAAATATGCATCCAAACAATCCATAAAGGTAAAGAACTCATTCCTGCATCATCAGGAGGAAGAGCAATCAATCAGAACAATTGCTTATTCAGAAATGTATTTAGTTGTCTGAGATCCAGGACTGGACTCAGTTGACCCCTAGTTCTGAGTAGGAAAATGCATATAACCTGGAGCCATGCCAGGAAGGCAGGGCACCTGTGAACTTCAAAAGGATGTTTCTAGAAGCATGTCCCCAGTTCTAAGGCATAGCTGTGTATAAATACTGGACCTCAGAGACCAACCCCACCGTACAAGGGCTGCCACTTTGCTGCTCTAAAGAAATGCTGCCCTGCTGTGCAGACCTACTGCCTACTGCCCTTTTGACTGGGGAAGAACTGGACATGCAGTTTAATTTTGAACCCAGGACCCTAGAGTGACTCCAATGGCTAGTCTACAGGCTTACTTATCTGAGCCTCAGGGACATAAAAGGCTCCCAAATCAGCCCCTGGACCCAGCTGCAGAGATTTCCTTTGCCCTAAATAGTGTCCCTCAGTTCCTGGATCCCCGGTGTGGCTCAGTAAGCTTAAGTCAATCTTTGGGGATAATGGGACTGCGATTGGGCCCGTTATCACGGAGACCACGCTGCTTGCACATAAAACCAGAGCAGCCGCCACCAGCCTGTCTTTTCGAACTACAGCATTGACCGCTTGCGGGGAACCAATAATGGCATGCCAACAGCCTCCCGTGCTTTGATCCTCACGGCCCTCTCCAGTGCGAATGGGAAAGCTTTGCCTAAAACCTGAGAAAGTTAACCTTCAACGGGGACTGTATTCGACCTGTGCTAGATCGCGGTCAACCTGAATGTTTAACTTTGACCTTGTCCAGAGCGAGCAGATAGCAGTGATTGGCACTTTGTGCTTTTAGGCTCTATTTTAGACTTTTTCTTAACAAATCATAACTCTGATTATACTGTTAGGATTTTTGTAGTTTTAGTATTGTTTCATGGATTAAATTCTGCTCTATTTTCTCACCTGGTGTGGGATCTGTAGGTGTATTGTGTTCACTCTTTTACTGTTTGAAGTGTTGCACAAATACTTAACACATCGTCTCCAAGTTAAGCCTGACTGCTCTGTGCCAAGCTTCCAGAGGGTGTGCAAAGGTTAAATTGGGGTTTGCTTGTGCCTTATGCTGACAAGGATTTTAGTTGCTGCTTGACCAGGGCTTACACCCAAGTCAACTAATAACCCAGTTTATTACACATAAGAATGCAATAACACTATCTCTTCTCCATTTGATAGAAAACGCCTTACAGTAAAGGGTTGGGAAAAGTAGGATATTATCTACAAGTCTTGGAGCTCTTAATAGGCCATCCTCATTAAGGGGATTCCCCTTGCTTTGTTGAAGATTCCTTCTAAAAGCTCAGAGCCTCAGTAAGTGGCTATAAAATGCATATCAGGGAGTATCTTAGTTTTGGGAGGGTAACCTCTCCCAGACTTGCTCCTAAGATCAAGAGCCCCCAGTTTTTTAGGCGTATTTGGATGAGAAGTGAAGATCCACATAGTTTTCAAATATTAAGACCTCAAACTAGAAACCCCTCAACAACGTGGATCAGATTGAGTGGTCTGTTGTCATGACAGAGGTGAGGAACAGCTCACATCTCCACATGGAAGTCATTTATAGATGGAAACTGCCCCTCCAAATTCCCTTTAAGTCTCCCTACAGGCCAAAGAGGTTGTCAGATGCTGATTCAGGAGACACCTTAGAATAAAGGCAAGTCCACCTTCACACCCCCAGTTTATGGCTATCCACAGATAGTTAAGGCATGGAGGTGCTGACTGATCCATTAGATCTTAATTTTCTTTTCCAAGGACCGACCGCGGGATGGAAAATAAGCATACGTATTTTCAATCAGAGCATTTTTTGTGGGTTTTGTAATATCATATAGGATACACTTTAGCAGAAGGGTACATTAAAAGGAATGTCTCTACTCTTGTCTGCAGAGCAGGAGCACAACGCACTGGTTGATGTACATTTCCCATTCCTTATCGTTTTTGCAGATTATAAAAGTGTAATATTTGAGGTTATTAAAACAAAAAATATGACTTACCTGAGCCAATATAGAAAGAATTCCTATCACAGCTATGAATGCAGCAATGGTAGTAGGATTAAAATTAATGACCTGCAACAAAAAATTATCCAACTTTACTAAATTTAAGATACGCACAGGACAACAAATTGTACTCAGCGAAAATAGACTTTAAACACTAAGTTATTGAACAGGAGCATCTGGAGAATAAACTAATCCTTTTCTTACAAGCCATTCACATAATTCCTGCTCACAATAAGGTCTCAAATCTAATTTGACAATTAATATCACATATAAACCAGTATGAATATAGGATATTTCTCGTTTGGTCTGCAGTCTGTGTAATGAGAGATGTTTCAGTTGAAATTACCATGACATTCAACTTGAAATTCTTTTGCATTCTAAATATAAGAAAAGGTGTGTTTGTACCTAGTGCTGTCTTTAAATTGACCAAAAAGAGAGTTTGTACCTAGTGCCGTCTTTAAATTGACATCTTTTTCTAACCATTTTAATATTTTGATTTAATAGTATAAAGAGCTCTAGTGTGATATGTGTGATATTTTTACAATTCTCCAGGAAGTGTAATCATACAACCAATATATTGTTAGCGCACAAACAAGAAAATGTCACTTGCCTCAAAGTATTGGTCCTGCCCAGCTTATATAAATTGACATGCCAAATGGGATATTCAGCAACTTAAGAGAGTCGGTTTGGGTCACTAAAAATGTTTTTTTTTTTACAGTATAAAGGTTAATTAAACAAGACCACTAAGGTCTTTCAACAGGATAGGCATCCATTCTACTATTTTTGTGAGAGGAGGAAACAAATGACAAATACATCATTGTAAGAAGTGCAAGGAACTTTACAGAAATTACACTAATTTTGCCGAGGCTAGGAGAGTATTTGCCACCATCCTTGCCATAAAGCCTGGCGCCAGCGTAATAAAACATACTTCTCTGCAGGACTGTTATGTTTCTCAATGTAGAAAGTCTTAAACATGTTCTATCAGGTGCGTGCCACACTTTATTGGCACTGGAAGGGAGAATTTAGTATAGAAAACAATCACTTCTTGTGCTGTGTTTTTAAAAAAAAAAAAAAAAA
Organism: Lissotriton vulgaris; assembly: GCF_964263255.1. Lineage (NCBI taxonomy): Eukaryota > Metazoa > Chordata > Amphibia > Caudata > Salamandridae > Lissotriton > Lissotriton vulgaris. Next base: position 835,697,841 of record NC_141689.1, on the reverse strand, counting down.
AAAAAAAAAGAAAACAATCACTTCTAGGTTGTGCACACAACTGAAATGTTTCTTCAGAAGACCGAGAGTCAGTGGCCAAGCCCAGATCCAAGTTTCTTCAATAGGTCCTCGAATTAGGTGCATCAAATCAACTTCTCCTCTAAGACAACAGAGTCATTATTGTCAGCTGCAAGAATTTCTTCTACTTGACCTGCATGAAGACTGTCAAATATAACATACCCGTAAGCCGTGAGGGCAGAGAGCTATGCATGCTATGATCAGCTATGACTATGTATGTTTACACATCGTAGCAAAGCTGGGCTCCAGATGTTAAACTGATGCCCAAATCTTACTTCTTGAAAGGGAAGGGGAGGACAACATCTGAAATTCATTGACTCTCCAAGTAGACATAAATGCTGAAGTGGTAAAAATGTGCCAAAAAAACACTTAAAGGAACAAAAATGTAGAGGCTCAAAAGAATGCTAGCACTAAATTTACAGCCCATTCCAATACTGTAAAAGTAGTGAGTGGTAAACTATTTTCTAAACCTTAAAAAAAATCTAGTAGCCACAAGTAACTTAAATAACAAAAGCGTAATCGGGCAAAATATTGCAAAAAAAATGCAATTAACGAACCCTTCATCAGATGATTAATAATGCTATTCTTTAACAATAAATCTGTAACTTGAGGATTACGAACAGTTTCCCCAGCAACACCTTTAGAAAATTGGAGCGGCACCAAGCTGCTAAAATCCTTCATCAGCTAAAATACCTGGTTCTGGTAGAAGGGCAACTTGTGGCTAATAAAGCTTTCAACAACTCATCAGGCAAATTGGATGAAAGAAGTGCCATTCCCCTAACTGAGAAGGATTAATCCCAGTGGAAACTGGAACAGCAGTCTGCAATTGAGAAGCAACATATCCAGATATCAAGGTCACCTGGTTCAAGCCTTTGCAATAGAATAAGTGCCCAGTAATGACGAGTCATCTGTACCACTCTATGAAGCAGAATATGGTGAAAAGGTGTAACGGGTAGGAAATGTTCAGACCATCATCTAATGGCTTGACAAAAAAAACTTTAGAACATAACACTCACTGCAATATCTGTTTCTGCTCATAGTAAACAGATCCACATTGGAATACCTCAACAAAGAAAAAAATGGTCTACTACTCCCAAAGATATTCAATTTGTGATTTCTGCAGGACATTGTGCTTAGTGAATTCACCATCCAATTCTTTGGCCCTGCATGATAAGCTGCCGATTCTTCTGTATATGGCCAAGACTCACAGTTGAATTGCCTTCGCGCGCAAACTGGCAGACCGTACACCATGTTCTGTTCGGACAAGCAACATTTCAGGTGTTGTAAATTAATACCTGAAATTGGATCCTGCACATTACAGGTAAAAACACTTATAACAAAGTTGATCACTGTCAGTTGCAGCTCATTCATGTGGAAACTCAACATGGTATGATGTCTGTTCACGGGCAAGCCTGCCAAATTAACACCCCACTTCTCCAACCCCCCCAAAAAATGTCTCTGCAACTGCTGTTAACTAACATTGATGGAGTCTGGAGGGATAACCCATGTCTGTAGTGGCCTGCTCAACCACACCTCAGAGAATTAAGGATCATCTGAGGTACTAACATGAAGTCTGTCAGGTTGCCATCAATTTCGTTTGACTGACTCTTCAGGCACCTCTAAAGTGGACACATCATGGGTCCTCATGATGGAGCTCTCAACAGCCAGTCATTTAAGAAGAGAAAGAGGAAGAACAGTTCAAGAGAGCACACAATATTACCAAATTACTTCTTACCCTACTTTGTGATACCGACGGAAATAATGGACTTTCGAAACCTATGCAAATGTGACTGAAGATTCCCAGGCCTAGACAGGTAACACATTTCAAAGATGCACAAGTACTGCTGGAAGACCTTATAATGGTTAACGAAATTATAATGATTCAGGAGGAAAAATACATTTGAGTCATGGGACTGCACACTTCAACAGCAAACATGTTTCACATAGGTTCTCAAGTAAATCCAAGATCAAATGGGCAAACAACTTAAGGTCAAGCAAACACTTTTTCTTAGTCATCCCTAATTGCTCAACAAAATGAAAAAGCATTTGCAATGCAATAGGTCTCGCATTAGGAAAGTTTGAGCTATTGGAATTGTAAATGACAAATTTTTTAGTTAGGTTTTGTTTTTGAAACAAAAAATTAATAGGTTTTGTCATTTACAATGCCAATAGTTATAATTTTCGCAAATGTGACACATATAGCACTTGTAATGCAATATGTGTTGTATTTACGTGACTTACATGTATTGATATTACAAATAACAATGGCTTTTAATTTTTTTTTACATAATTAATACTTAAATGAAAGGTATTGTAATTTATAATGGCAATAGCTTAAACTTTTGTAAATAACTTGTGGAGATTATGTTCTGTGTGTTTTATTGTTACAAAAGTCCTAAAACAGAAGTGAAATATTAACATGTTTTTGTTACATTTGTAATAAAGCTTGAAACATTGAGAGAACATATTTGAATTAGTTGTTGAATGGTTGCACAGATTGATGTTGTGGTGGCGAATGAGTGATGCGGGGTGAGGATGTGTTTGGGTGAGAGGGTGTGTGAGGGTGAGGGGGTGTGAGGGTGAGGGGGTGTGAGGGTGGGTGAGGGTGGGTGAGAGTGAGTGAGGGTGTGTGTGTGTGAGGGGGTGTGTGAGGGTGAAGGAGTGTGTGGGGGTGAGGGGGTGTGTGGGGGTGAGGGTGTGTGTGACGGTGAGAGTGTGTGTGAGGGTGAGGGGGTGTGTGAGGGGGTGTGTGAGGGGGTGTGTGAGGGTGAGTGAGGGAGGGTGAGGGGGTGTGAGGGTGAATGAGGATGTGTGGGCGGGGAGGTGTGAGGGTGTGAGGATGAGTGAGGCTTTGATTGTGTGAGGGTGAGTGTGTGATGGTGTGAGGGTGAGTGAGGGTTTGATGGTGTCAGGGTGAGTGTGTGATGGTGTGAGGGTGCGAGGATTTGAGAGGGTGAGGAGGGGTGAGGGGTGAGTGAGGATGAGGGGGTGAGGGTGTGAGGGTGGGTGAGGGAGTGTGAGGCTGAGTGAGGGTGTGAAGGTGAGGAGGTGTGAGGGTGTGCGAGGGTGAGTGAGGGTGAGTGAGGGTGGGAGAGAGGGTGTGTGAGGGGAGGTGAGGGTGTGATGGGGTGTGAGGGTGTGTGAGGATGAGGGTGTGAGGATGAGGGTGTGAGGATGAGGGTGTGGGGATGAGGGTGTGGGGATGAGGGTGTGGGGATGAGGGTGTGGGGTGTGGGGGTGAGGGTGAGTGGGGGTGAGGGTGAGTGGGGGTGAGGGTGAGTGGGGGTGAGGGTGAGTGAGGGTGTGTGAGGGCGTGTGAGGGGGTGTGAGGGTGTAAGAGTGAGTGAGGGTGTGAGGATGAGGAGGGTGTGAGTTTTCTGCAGAAACGGTTGTACTTGGCCCAGTTTGTAGAGAGGCATAGTGAGATGGCCCCAGTGGCAAATGACCTTAACCACCACACTTGGGGTTGAGTAGCTACGGCCTGTCCTGTGCCCCTCCCCGACTGGGATCTGACAGTGCAAATAAACATCCTAAAAAATGTTTCAAAGTACCGACCATGCTTATTTTAATAACTTTATGTATAGCGCTTTCTAATATGAAAGTAATCGCTGTCCCGTAACCAAAATAAAAACAACTCAAGAAAGATGAAGTGGTCGGCTATTACAAAGATGTGGAAAAAGTCAAGGAACTTTAGGGGATAATGATGGTTTTCAATATGAACAGTAAAGATAGAAGAAGAAAAAATGTCTCAAGCTGTAAAACTAGGTATATAGTAAAGTGGAAAGGGCCGATGACTTTTTTACAGAAAGTTAATAAATGGCCATTTTTATCGTATAATACTTGCTGCTTCCTAGCGATGCAGCTCTACGTAATGTACCAATTACATTGTTCTTAATTCATTTACCTGGTAAGTAAGATGCTCAGAATCGGCCCTGAATTGATTTGGATGCGAGACATGTCCATCACACAAGACACCAGCCGCAAATGCTCAGTTGAGTGTTAGCTCATGGGCAACTGAAACCACTGAAGGAAGTAAGCCAACAACACGCAACTCCCACTCGCGTGCACATCTCCTGTCCTCGTAGTGATCGGGAGGGTGCCGCCGCGCTGCCCGCGGCGACCCGGAAGCTCTTGGCCGGCCGGCCAATTCGCTCGCGGCCGACCGGAAGTCCCGCCTCCTGAGGTCCGTGAGAAGGCCTGCCGGTCCGGGGTAGCCCGGGTCCCCAGGAGGGGGCCGGGGAGAAGGAGGAGTGTGGCGCCTGTTGCGGGGCTCCTCTGACCTGAGGGAGCCCCGATTCAGAAGAGGAGACGCGCCGTGAGGAGCGGAGCACGAGAGGAGCCCCGCCGGAATAGCGCAGTCGGTGAGTGGGGCCCAGGGCTGATGTGAACTCCGTGCGTGCCTGTGTGTATGCCTGAGGGGGAGGGGAGGGCGGGGAGGGGGGGGGAGCGTGTGCCCGTGTGTGCGCGTGTGTGCGTGTGTGCGCGAGGGAATGTGTGTGCGCATGCGTGACTGTGTGTGATTGAGAGAGAATGCGAGGCAGGGGATAGTGTGCCGTGTGCCTGTATGTGTGCCGTGTGCCTGCGTGTGCATGCGCGCGCCTGTGTGTGTGTGTGTGCGTGCATGCAGAGGGGTGGGGGCTGCCTGTGTCTGTGTGTGAGCGAGGGCTGTGTGTTGCTCCGCGCAAGCGCAGCTCAGACGCGCGCTCCCGAGGTGAAATCTGACATTGTCAAAGCGCGCGCCTGATAGCTGTCCACATTCCTAAATACAGGCCACAATAGGCCTGAAGCAGACACCTTCAATGCTCACGCATTGAGGGTAGGTCTGCTCGACCTAAAAATATTTATGGGGCGAAAGCCGCAGCACAAGTGTTTTAAAACTTGACAACATGGGAATGATTTACAGAAACATCATTTTAGCATTGTAAAAAAAAAAAAAAAAGTGTTCAGAAAAGAAAATTCTGAATATGGGTGAGTTGAAGCCACACCTTCAGAACATTTTCCCTGAACTATGAGAGTTATTTGCATCTTTTTTCCTAGCATGCAACAGTGCATACTTTTAGTTAGTGCAACTAATAAAAGCTTTTATTAACACATGCACCAGTAAGAGAATGATGCTTTAGAAATGTGTCTGTGTGTGTGTGTGTGTGTCTATATATATATATATATATATATATTTATATATTCACTCACTGAAAAAACCATAGGTTTCAGGGATGTTATAGTTAGGAATTAGCATTTAAAAAACCTTAGAAATTCACTGAAAAAAACCATAGGTTTCAGACACTTTATAGTTAGTTGGACATTTCACGCCCGTAATCCACTGCTGATGACGTGACATATTACATCACTCATGAAATGGTCAGTGACATCACTCATGACATCACTGATGACATCTCAAATGACATCACTGATGAAATTATCCAGTAAATGTATGTCTTTCTGAAAAATAATTATATATATATATATATATATATATATATATATATATATACACACATCTCTCTAAAGGTCGATGGAAGAATAAATCCATACTAATATAATAAAGAGAGAGCCGAAACCTTTGAGGTGGGTAATCTCAGGAACCACAGCACCAATCACAACACCCAATACAGCGCTGGCAAGGGCAGTTGCAGCAGAAGGACATAGGCTATGCAGACGCCCACCATATACATTTAAAAAGTAAAAGAACCGTGCCAGCAAAGTAGTCCCTTGTGGGCGCGTCTGCGTTGTGCTGTGGGCGTGTGCTGGGGGTGTGACAAACGCTGGGGGCGCGTGGTACGTCCGCCCTTCATGCCATGTCTCATATCGTCTGCTAATCCCACCCTGCTCCTTTTAAATACCCCTGCACCCCATAATCATAACCCACCCTTACTCCTTAAAATACCCCAACACCCTTAAACACGAACCCATCTTAACCCTAAAAATATACCCTGTACCCCAAAACCCAAACCTATCCCTAAACACTAAAAATACCCCTGTACCCCAAAACCCAAACGTATCCCTAAACCCTAAAAATACTCCTGTACCCCAAAACCCAAACCTAGCACTGAACCCTATAAATACCCCTGTACCTCAAAACCCAAACCTACACCTGAACCCTAAAAATACCCCTGTACCCCAAAACCCAAACCTACCCCTGAACCCTAAAAATAACCCTGTACCCCAAAACGCAAACCTACCCCTGAACCCTAAAATACTCATTACCCCAAAACCCAAACCTAGCCCTGAACCCTAAAAATACCCCTGTACCCCAAAACCCAAACCTAGCCCTGAACCCTTAAAATACCCCTGTACCCCAAAACCCAAACCTAGCCCTGAACCCTAAAAATAACCCTGTACCCCAAAACCCATACCTAAACCTACCCCTGTACCCCATAACCCAAAACTATATCTGAACCCTTAAAATATCCAAACACCCGAAAACATACAACTCAGTACCCGAAAAACATATATCCCTATACCCATACTTACCTATCCAAACATTAACCCCTTGCATGCTGATGACGTCCCCCAGCCATCATGCACTACCGCGCTTGCGTGCTGATGACGGCTGGGGGCCGTCATAAACCATCTCAATAGCGATTTTGCCGCACAGGCGCAGAATCGCTGCCGCATGCAAGGGGTTAAAAAAAAAACATGCTTTTACCATTCATGCATTTACAACGAATTTCGTTCTAAATGTATGCGTGGTAAAAGCATATAAAATGTAATGCCATGCGTTATAATGGCATTGCGGAGTCATGGTACTTTCGTAATGAAAGTATGCAGAGTGATGGTATGCGGAAAGAAAGTTGCGGAATAATGGGTGTTTACCCTCCCCCCGGTAAGTACATTGGTGGCACAGTGGCCCACATCTCCAGCAACATACTCATATTTTTTCACCATCCATTTGAAAAATGCATAGGTCTCTCTCATTGATGGCAAGTACCGACATACACTTTTAGACACTCCTCCCGCCACAAGTTCTAGAATTGCAAACTTTAGAGCTGGGGAGCTACGTTCGAATCTCAGCATCAACTCAACATCCTGTGATTCCAGGCATATCGCTTTGTCTCCCTGTGCCTACCACAAATGAATGTGTTCTTCTGTAATGTAAATTGTGCTCATGCCATGTTGTCGAGTTCGCGCTATATAATATTGCAAGGAAAAATAAAGTAGGGAATCTCGAGTTCACACACTACTGAACGCGCACTCTTAAGTGCATCAGCAGTGCACTGTGAATCGGAGCGTTTCACAGGCCTGTCGCAGATAAGAAATGCTATCAAAACGAAATCCTACAAAACAATATACTACTGGCCGGCAGCAATTCATACCCAGACAAAGTCGGGACGGGCTGCTAGTGAGTATATAAGTGTCTAAATGGATGTTTTTTTTTTGTTGTCAAATTGATTGTATAACTGACTTATTAAGTGTATCTTAGCGAATACATGTATTTGCGAGTAATGTTTAAATATTTAAATATCTGTATTAGTGCCTCACTGTGTGTATAAGTGGCTTCATGGGTTGGTGAGTAGCTACATGAGTGTGTATATGGGTTATTAGTTGGTTTTTGAGTATCAGTGTCTGTATGGTTCGGTGGGGGATATTATTTAGCGCAAAGGTGCATGAATGAGTTACTCAGTGTTTGTATGTGTTTTGAAGACAGAATGTTTGCAGGACTGTATGGGTGGATAAGTGTGTGTGTATGGGTGTGCTAGTGAGTGAATGACGGTCTCAGTAGTGTCTTTATGAGTAAGTACACATGTTTTTTTTGTGTGCCTAGTATATGTGAGTATTGATGTATATAAGTGAGCATATATGAGAGTGAGAGATTGGAAGAGTTCCTGTATAAATAAGTATGTCTTTTTATAAGTGATTGTTTAAGAGAGTAAGTATGTGTACGTTTCTGTAGAAGTGTAGTGGTGTGTATAGCTGTATATGCAAGTAAATGGATGTTTGATAGTTTATTTGCACGTGTGAGTATGTGTGTGAGTAACTCTATGTATGAGTGTTGGTGTGTAACAGGATGTATAGGTGTATGACTACATATGATTAGTGAGTACATGTATGAGTGACTATATAGAACAGTTGGTGAATGAGTGGATGTGTATGTAGATTTTGGAATTACTGAATAGGTTTTCTAACTGGTATTGGTATCTTCATTGTTTTGAAATTTTAGTTTCTATTTTTCAATGTGTGTATCAAAGGTAATTTTAGGATGAGAGGAGATCTGTCACTCTTTCTTAAGGATGATGTCATTTGAGATGTCATCAGTGATGTCATCAGTGATGTCATCAGTGATGTCACTGACCATGTCATGAGTGATGTAATATGTGACGTCATCAGCAGTGGATTGTGGGCGCGCGAGTTCTAGTTAGCTGAACTAACTATAACGGGGGAATTTCAATGGTTCTGTATGAGAGAAATGTCCAACTAACTATAAAATGTCTGAAACCTATGGTTTTTTCAGTGAACTTCTAAGGTTTTTCAAATGCTAATTCCTAACTATAACGTCCCTGAAACCTATGTTTTTTTCAGTGAATTTGTAAGGTTTTTTAAATGCTAATTCCTAACTATAACGTGGCTGAAACCTATGGTTTTTTCAGTGAAATTCAAAGTTTTTGTAAATGATAATTTTTAAATGTATTAATTGATATTTTTTTATACTGATTAACTACATTATTTTAAACGATTTATTTTTAGATATTTTATTTTCTAAATTACATTACGTATTTTTAATATAAATTGAAAAAAATGTTTTTAAAAAAATATTGAAATTGTAATATTTGTTTTTTTTATTTTACATTGTTTTCAATTTATATATATTTTATATAGCAGGCAATGATATCCTATGGAAGGAAATTCAAGTAACTGGTAAGTACGGTTAAAATTACTTTTCAGGAACAGTACTGGGCTGAAAGATGCAGCAGTGAGGTCTCTCCTGATAACAGGTGAGTAAATTGGAATTTGTAGTTGGGCTGATTTTATAGGAATATTTTAAAGTTCCAAAACTCCACACTTAAAAGAATTTCCAAGTGAAACCAGTCAATGTTAGCCTATGGAAGGAAATTCAATTTACTTTAAGTACGGGTAGAATTAATTTTCAGGATCAGTCATGTGCAATTTGGCCCTCAGGGACCATCGGTATTGAAAGAAAATTAATTCCCCAACTTACAACACGCCACGGGGCGCATTTGCACAGTGGTGAAGGAAAGGGGCGTGGGCTCAGGTGACATGTCTGAAAACACGCCCTGTGGTGCGTTTTAAGGTCAGGAATTAATTCCTCCTCAATCCGGAAGGTCCCTGGGGTCCAACTAGCCCACCAGGTACCTCCAGTGTGCGCCAGGGGGCTGGGTTGCAGAGAGGTGTTAAGAAGTCACCCCACTTTTTGAAACATTCTGCAACGCAGCTCTGTGGTGCTTACTGGATGTACCTGGTGGGCTAGTTGGCCCCCAGGTAATCTCAGGATTGACAAGGAATTAATTCTCCAACTCAAACCAAGCCACAGGGTGTGTTAGCACACATGTGAACTCAGGCCCCGCCCCCTCCCTTCACCACTGTGCAAACACGCCCCGTGGCGCGTTTTAAGTTAGGGGATTAACTCCCCTTGAATGCTGAGGGTGCCTGGGGCGCAACTAGCCCACCAGCTACATCTAGTAAGTGCCACAGAGCTGTGTTGCAGACAGATGTAAAAAGAGGCGTGGCCTCAGAACACCACTCTCCAACGCAGCCCCCTAGCGCATACTGGAGGTTCCTGGTGGGATAGTTGGCCACCAAGGATCCCCAGTATTCACGGGGAATTCATTCCCCATCAGCAAACACAACAGGGGGCGCGTTTGCAGAGTGCTGCATGAAGGGGGCGAGGCCTCCAGGGCTATGCCGGTGTTTTTCTTTTTTTTTGTGTAGCCCCCCCTTCTTTTTCTATTTTTTTTTACCTGGGGACCCCATCACCCAGGGCTTGCCCACAATTTTTTTTTTATAATAAAAATGGGGAGGGGGACTGCGTGGCCCCCCTCCTGAGGCTTCTTTTAGCCCCGGGGACCCCATTTCCCGGGGCTCTGTCTCATTTTTTTAAAACATTTGTTGTGGAGGGGGGCCGTTTGGCCCCCCTTCCCATGTCACTTCTGGCTCCGGGGACCCCATCCTCCGGGGCCTGGCCTCTCACAGGGGACCATGGCGGGGTCCCCAATCCCCCACGGTCCCTGCAGGCTCCCTGCGTCCTGCGGGAGCCGGCATTGCTTTTCTACATGGGGAGCAGTTAACATTCTGCTCCCCATGTAGAAAAGCAATATTCTTTGGTTTTTGGAAGAGAGAGCAGGTCCCCAGGACCACCACAAGTCTCCAGGAGGAGGACCGCGCGGCCCCCCTCCCAACATTTAAAAGCCCCAAGGGGTGGTGGTCCCCAGGGCTGAGGGGGCGCCGTCAGCCCCCCGTATACATAATGTTAAAGCCCCTCCTGAGACTTCTTTTAGCCCCTGGGACTCCATTTGCCGGAACTCTGCCTCGTTTTTTTTTAAACATTTGTTGTGGAGGGGGGCCAAGCGGTCACCAGGGCTGCAGGGGGGCCATGAGCCCCCCCGAATACATAATGTTAAAGCCCCGGGGGTGGCAGTCCCCAGCGCTTGGGGGCCCCTCTGGGCCCCCATTATAATTATCTACATTGCCCCTGGGATCTGGCCCCCCGGGGGCTAACTACAAATAAAGCAGGCTTTGTTTGTTTTTTTCCCCAACAGGATACGCGTATCCTACGCGCATCCCACGATTTAAAAAATATTAATAATAATTTTTTGGGCCTTAGGGGTCCTTGTGGGACCCCCTGATAAGGCCTAGGGGGGTCAGGGTGTTTCTGCCATACCCCCTTTGTGTCTTTTGCGCACTTGTTTTTCAGTTTTCTTGTGCCTCGGTTCTACCGAGACACAAGATGTCTGCCAACCCTTCCTGGTTTGGAGTGTTGACAGACAGTTGACAGCCAATTAGCATGCAGCTCTTGCTTGTAAAGCTACGCGCATGATCCTCGGAGGATACGCGTGCCCGTCCATAGATATATCTATGATTTTACTTTTGATTTTCTCAGGAACGCCTGCACGGATTTACACCATTTAACAAAAAGCGTGATCTGTGAACCAAACTCTACCTTTTTCCCAAATTTGGTGTAATTTCATTCAGAGTTCGGGCTGTAGCCTTGTCTAAAGGTCCCTATGCAAAATTGCATGGCGAAAACACGTTTTGGGACCCCCTTTTTCCTCGGCCCCCGCTTGACGAATCACCCCGAAACTTTCAGAATAGGAGAAGAGCGGAGCACCCCATCTTCTTGGAGAATTTCGAAAAGATTCGTCGACCTACTCTAAAGTTATTCCAAATAGAATGTTGCGGATTTCCTATGGAAACTAGGATATATATATATATAATCAGCTAACATGCTACTCCCCATCATTTTATATATATATACTAGCCGCCCGTCCCGACCTTGTCCGGGAGCAACCGCCTGCCCCGCCCCCCGCAACATTGTCTAGCAGCCCGGGACTCCGCCCGGCCCGTCCCCCGCCTGCCCCGACATGGGTCCCTTTACCTCAGCCGCCGCTCCTCCCGCCTGTCCACTGTTGATATACTGCTTTAAATAAGTCTGTTCTTCTTTGCAGAGGTGTACAGCTGACCAATCCGTTCTACAGAGTGTACATTGGCTGGGCAAGCTTACATTATAGCTAATCTTTTTAGCCTAGAGGTGTGTTAATGATTGCTGTTTCACCATAAAAACACGGGATTCATCTCTTTTCTCCTGCAGCCCGGGCCCCCGCCCAGCCCGTCCCCCGCCTGCCTCGACATGGGTCCCCTTACCTCAGCCGCCGCTCCTCCCGCCTGTCCGCTGCTCGCAGCGCTGCTGACCTGTCCGCTGCTCCTCACGTCACCGCTCCTCCCCCGCGCCATGTCTGCCGCTCCCTTACCTCAGCCGCCGCTCCTCCAGCCTGTCCACTGCTCGCACCGCCGCTGGCCTGTCCGTTGCTCCTCACGTCACCGCTCCTCCCCCGCACCATGTCCGCCGCTCCTCGTCGCGTTCCTGGACGCAGCTCCTCCCGGCGCTCCTGACGTGAGCACGCACATCGCGGCCTGCGCTACTTCGGAAGGACTACTTTTTTTTTTTTACTGTAAATTTTTTAAATAACGTTCTTTTTTTATTTATATAGCCTATAACCATCTACACACCCTGACGATTCAAACAGTGTATCGGGTGTGTGGATTATCGCTGTGGTTCCCGAGTTTACCCGCCTCAAAGGCTGAAAGTTCTTCCTTTATTATAGTAGTATAGATATATACATATATATGATGGGGAGTAGCATGTTAGCTGCTCCCCATATGGAAAAGCAATGCCGGATCCCGCCGGCTGGGACCGTGGGGGGATTGGGGCAGCCCCCTCCTAATAATGTTTTTTTTTTTTTTTTTAAAAAGGCCCATGCCCCGGGGGATGGGGTCCCCGGGGCAGACTATGGCCTTGGGATGGGGGCCACGCAGCCCCCTTCCCGATTTATTTTTTTATAAATTAAAAATTGGGGTTAGGCCCTGGGGGATGGGGTCCCCAGGGCTAAAAAAAATTTGAAAAAGAAGGGGGACTACAAAGCCCCTCCCACTAGACAAAAAAAACGGGGTCGCGGCTGGAGGCCACGCCCTCTCATTGCGCCACTCTGCAAACGCGCCCCCTGCCGAGTTTTCAGAGGGGGAACAAATTCCCCTGGAATACTGGGGGTCCCTGGGGGTCAACTAGTCCACCAGCTACCTCCAATATGCCACAGGGAGCTCCATAGCAGAGAGGTGTTCTGAGCCCCCCCCCCCCTTTTTACACCCCTCTGCAACGCAGCTCTGTGTCGCTTACTGGAGGTAGCTGGTGGGCTTGTTGCACCCCAGGGAGCCTCACTATTCAAGGGGACTTAATCCCCCAACTTAAAACGCACCACGGGCGCCTTTGCACAATGGTGAAGGGAGGGGGCGGGGCCTGAGTTTACATGTGTGCAAACACACCCTGTGGCGCGGTTTAAGTTGGGGAATTAATTCCTTGTCAATACTTGGGGTCCCTGGGGGCCAACTAGCCCACCAGGTACCTCTAGTAAGCGCCACGGAGCTGCGTTGCAGAGTGTTGTAAAAAGGAGCGTGGACTCTAAACATCTCTCTGCAACGCAGCCCCCTGGCGCATACTAGAGGTACCTGGTGGGCCGGTTGGCCCCCAGGGGACCTCAGGATTTAATGGCACTTAATTCTGCAACATAAAAAGCGCCACAGGGTGTGTTTGCACATGTCACCTCAAGCTCCGCCTCTTCCTTCACCATTGTACAAATATTCCTCTAAAATCAGCCGAACTACGAATTCTGATTTACTCACCTGTTATCAGGAGAGAGCCCAGTGCTGCATCTTTTAGCCTAGCACTGACCCTGAAAAGTAATTCTAAGCGTTCTTACAGTAACTTGAATTTCCTTCCATAGGCTAACATTGACTGGTTTCACTTAAGTGTGGAGTTTTTGAACTTCATAAAATTCCTATAAAATCAGCAGAAGTACGAATTCCGATTTACTCACCTGTTATCAGGAGTGACCTCAGTGTTGCTTCTTTGAGCCCAGTACTGATCCTGAAAAGTAATTCTAACCGTGTAACTTGTATTTCCTTCCATAAGAATCTATTGTCTGGTTTTCACCAGAAAAGTTTCGAAGTGTCTATTTTCACAAACTAAAAATATTCTTTAAAAATCACCTGTTTGACTTAAACGCATTCTTTCAACTGTTTACAGGAGATGCACCCGTGCTGGATCCAGGAGTAACCACTGAGTAAGAAAAAGTAACGTTAACAGTACTTACCTGCTAAGTGAATTTCCTCCCATAGGATAACATTGGTCAACTTTTAAAATGCAATAATATTCCTTAAAAATCACTACTGTAACCAAAATGCTTTTACTCAACTGTTTACAGGAGATGTCCCAGGACTGAATCTAGGATCCAGTCCTGTGGTTAGAAAAGTAATCCAAAAAGTAACTAATTGCATTTAACTAGAAATTCACATTGACCTCAATGTTGCATTGTGTCTGAAATTGTTTTGCGCATTACAACAACTGTAACTACTGTACTTAGAAGACTATTGCCTATTTGCAAAGTATTTAAACTAAAGCAAATCATTCTTCGTAAGTATATTTTGTAATGTAATGCATAATGAAATTCTAATGTAATTTAAAAAATATAATATCTAAAAATAAATTGTATGAAAAATGTAGAAAATCTGTATAAAAAAATAAAAACAACAATACCTTTAAAAATTGTCATTTACAAAACCTTTGAAATTCACTGAAAAAAACATAGGTTTTAGGGGTATTATAGTTAGCTAGACATTTCACTCGTATAAAACCATTGAACTTCCAGTTATAGTTAGCTGTACTAACTATAACTCGCACGCCCGCAATCCACTGCTGATGATGTCACATATTACATCATTCATGACATGGTCAGTGACAACACTGACGACATCTCAAATGACATCACTGATGACATCATCAATATGACAAACTGATACACCTCATCATACATAACCTTTCAACACTCATTACAAAATATGAAGTACCAAATTTGAAACCATTGACACACCAGTACAAGTTTCTAAAAACCCACTCAGCGATTCCTACATGTACACACACATCTAAACACTTACCTATAGATTCACTCATACATGCTAACAAAGATCAATAGAACACTATTAAATATACTTATACACCTACATCAACATTACACATCAGCACATATCCTATTCACTTATGCAGACATTCTACTCACTTATGCAAACAATTGATCATACGTATATTTACTAAGCTACACACTTACAAAAAACACCACTTTATTTCTTCATATAGATAGTAACTCATACTTAGTGTGTTATACAATCACTATTACAAGTATACAGTTATCCATACAATACAATCACTGAGTCTTATGTATACTTATTTATATACAACAATTGTCACATACACTGCCTTTTATATTTTTAGTTTGTTGGACAGATATCATTGAGAAATAAACTTACTCATCACCACACCCATAAAGAGATTCACTCACCCAAAAAACTGTTTTCACATATAGTCTTAACCTCATATACCTACTAAATCAACTATTTACACATCTTTTGACAGTCACACACGTCCCACCCAACCACACACACATTCATTCACTATCCCATACAAAAAGTCACTTAACTAATTAATACCTAATGTAGACTTTCACATAGCTAGTAACCAACTTATGTAGTAGTTTACACAACAAGAGATAGAGTGATACAGGTATTCACAGTTTAATCACTATAACATATATTTAGTGATACACTTTAAATTCGTCACTTAGACAGTCAATCACATTGCTACTAAATCCTCCATTCAGACACTTATACATATATATATATATATATATATATATATATATATATATAAAATACTTATTTAAATATCGAGCAAACCACATTCACTGGAAGATGTCATCAGTGATGTCATTTGAGATGTCATTGACCATGACATGAATGATGTAATATGTGACATCATCAGCAGTTATACGGGGGAATTTAAATGGTTTTATACGAGTGAAATGTCTAGCTAACTATAACACCCCTAAAACCTATGGTTTTTTTCAGTGAATATATATATATATATATATATATATATATATATATATATATATATATATATATATATATATATATATATATATATACATAATAGTTTATAACGCTCTGTAAAAGAAAATCATGATAAAACAGTTTAGAACACTAGGGGCCAGATGTATCAAAGGGTTTTACCCATTCTGTTTCGATGGAAAAATGTCTTCATACATATGGCCCTAAAGATTTTATACACAGATGAATCAAACATGAAAAATAGGACTTTTATTTTAATTTTACTAACCTGTTTCAAATAGAGAAAAAAACTTGAATACTGGCCAGCCTCCGGCAAGTAGGAAAGGAACACTGTGATACAGATCAGAAGGACTGTTGAATCTTTCCCAACCTTTCTTAAAGACTGTTGGATAAATGACAGAAAGCACCAAAAGTTAGCACATTACTACACGCATAATGAAATAATGTGAACAAAAGCACAGCTAATAAACTTTGTACTGATTCTCATAATGTTAGTCACCTCACTCACTCATTGTTCTAAGTGACATCTGCCAGTCTGAAAAGGTAAGGAATAAAGAAACAACATTGGGCCCCAGTAATGTCACATATGCACACATTATTCATTATGTTAGGTTACCATAGCGTCATGGAACATTTGCACTCTTTTTATATTCTTTTCTTCTCATTAATTCTCACGCTGCCCAGCATGGACAAAAACACTGATGATTCCAATATGTTGATAAGCTTATTTACATTAGAAAGTCCATCAAAAAGTGTATGTTTAACTTGCAAATGGGAAATATTTCTTCCATCCTTTTGACCCCCAAGCTTCTGGCTTTATAAATAATTGAAGAAGCATAAATAGTGAAACAAGTCCAGTCGGGATACCCAATGCAACTGTATCTATACTAAGAAAGCAGCAAGTCACACACATAATCAAAGGTTAGTGTTTGGGTCTACTTCATTTATTTTGCAAGCTCTTTTTTAAATAACTGTACAGACACAACATTCAAAAGTAACAATAGAAGTTACAAAGACCAGCTTTAAGCAATGGTAACAAAAGGATAAAATACAATATTTTACAATACACTAGGTCATAGTGAAAACAGAAAGGAGTTTTTTACTACAGCACATTTCACTACAGAGTGCACTCAGTCTTATTCAGCCGGTGAATCACTATTACAAAAGGAATCAAGATATACATGTCATACCAATTGTCTATGAAAAGTCAGACTAACCATATTATCGGTGCCTGTTTTGGAGTGATGCGTAGTTTGCGAAAGGTCTTTAAACGGATTCCTTTTCAGGCCAGGAAACCATTAGTAAAGGGACTGATAATAAATCGCATTGACTACGGAAATGCCCTATTATTCTCAATCAATGAAGGCCTTCTCACTAGACTTCAGATTTTGCAGAATACCACAGCAAGGCTGGTCCTCAATCTTCTGCCCAGATCTCCTTCTTCACCCTGTTTGAGATACTTACACTGACTCCTGATCAGAAAACGAATCCTATTCAATATTCTTTGTCTGACACACAAAAACATGTATGGAAAAGGTCTGGGGTACTGGTCCAATAAACTATGCTGGTACCAGCCTAGCAGGGTGCTAAGATCTCGCAATGAATCATTGCTCACACCTCTTAGGATTCGTGCTGCTAGAAAAGGAGGCAGGTCTTTTTCCTTTCTTGCCCCTACATCCTGGAACAAAATTCCCTTAAACGTACGTGCCATCGCTGATCACAACGGCTTTTACAAGAAGCTGAAGTCATGGCTATTTGACAACTAAATGAGAAGTCTATCAGAGCCATCTGCAAGCGCCATGAGACTTCCAAGTGATATGTGCGCTGAACAAATGTCCCCGATTTGATTTGATATGCTGTTTGCATCCCTAAGACCATACAAGATCACATCAAATCAATCAGGATTTTGAAAGCGCAGCTAATCACCCGAAAGGATATCCAGGTGCTTGCAGGTAGAAGAGGCTTATTTAAACAGCCAGGTCTTGACGGCCATTCGGAATTCCTGAAGTGACGTGATGGTCTGAAGGTGTGTGGGGCGGCTGTTCCAGGTTTTTGCTGAGATATGGGAGCAGGAGCGTCCTTCACAACTGCTTTGGTACATCCGGGGAGTATGGTCAAGTGAAAGGGAGGCAGAGTGTAGGCTTATCAATGGCTGGTGGAAGTTCAGGCGGTGTTTAATGTAGGCAGGTCCTTGGTTGTCTAGAGCCTTCTGTGCGTGGGTCAGTAGTTTGAATTGGCATCTCTTCTGAACGGGGAGAAGGTGGAGTTTCTAGAGGTGGGGTGTCATGTGGGTTTGACAGGGAGGGCCGAGAATGAGTCTGGCTGCAGCGTTCTGTATGGTCTGAAGTCTCTGCAGAAGGCGTGCAGGGATTCCTACATAGAGGGCATTGCTGTAGTCCAGTCGGCTAGTGATGAGGGCTTGTGTCACGGTACGTCTCGTGTGTAGGGGTAGCCACTTGAAGATCTTGCATAGCTTGCGCAGAGTGAGGACGAAGACGGTGGAGATGGCATTGATCTGTGATTTTATGGTGAGGTTGTTGTCAATGATGATTCCAAGGTTTCTGTCATGGTTTGAAGAAGTGGGTGCGGGTCCTAGGTCTGATGGCCACCAGGAGCTGTTCCATGCATTGTTGCTGTTGCCAACGACCAGTAATTCTGTCCTGTCAAAGTTCAGCTGCAGACAGTTGTTCTTCATCCAGTCTGCGACTTTTGTCATGCATCTGTGGAAGTTGGTTCTGGTGGTGGCGGGGTCGTCGGTGAGTGAGAGGATGAGCTGGGCATTGTCTGCGTAGGAAATAATGTTGAGATTGTGTGATCCGACAATGTTGGCCAGCGGGTCATATATGCGTTGAAGAGTGTGGGGCCGAGGGTTGAGCCCTGGGGAACACTGCAGGTGACTTCATGGGTTTTGATGCTGCGATTACTGCAGAAGCCAGATTGGAAGGCATCGAGTAGCTGGTTCTGCTCCAGGTGCGTTATGAGTTGATGGTTGATGATCTTTTCCAGTTCCTTTGCTGGGAATGGGAGCAGGGAGACAGGCAGGAAGTTTTTGAGTTCACTGGGGTCGACAGTGTTTGTTTGTTTTTTAGAAGTTTGCAGGCATCTGGAAATGTGGTGGTGATTGAGGTGCTGAGTAGGTTGGCGAGTTCCTTGCCTTTTGTTTTCAGAGGTTGAAGATGTGGTGGGGGTATAGGTCTGGGGGCACTACCGAGTGAATGTATTTCATGGTGGAGGTGGTGTCCTGGGTGGAGAGGATGCTCCAGGTGGTCAGTGTGTGGTTCGTCTCTATTACGGTGGTGATATATCTGTTGAGGAAGTCTGCAGGTGTGGGTTGGTGTTCAAAGTTTCTATATAGGATTGCGATCCAGTCCTGAAGAAGTTGTCGAGGTTCTTGTACAGCTCCTGTGAGGGTGTGACGTTATTTTCACTGGCAGCCGGGTTGGAGAATTCTTTAATGTTGAAACGATCCTTGGTGTTCTTGACCCTGTTTTCGATGCGAGTGGCCATGGATGTCTTCCTTGTGGCCCTCAGCAGGCTGTGGCAGAGGTTGAGGGAGGTCTTGAAGGCTGCCCTGTCAGAGGTGTCCTTGCACTTGCGCTAAATCTCTTCTTCAATTTTTTGCTGTATTATTTTGCTGTTTTGAGTTCTTGGGTGTACCAGCTGGCCTTTTCAGAGGATTTTCTCTGGATGTTGTTCTTGATGAGGTCAATGCGGTTTATGCAATTGGTGATCCAGGCATTGACGCTTTTCACTCCCTGTTCGAGGTTGGCGGTGGTGGTAATAGCAGGGTTGGAGGTGTTGAGGACATTCGCCCAGCTAATCTCTGTGTGTGCTGTGGCAGGTGAAGTGGCAGTGGGTGCAAGTGAAAGATCCTACAGTGGTGTGTGGGTCAGCAGGGTGGCAGTGTTTGTTGTGGCTTCCGGGGTTAAGGGTGTAGAGCTAAGTGATAGTGATCTTCGGGGTTGTGACCCTGGGAGCGGTCCAGGCAAGGACAGGTCTGGTCTTTGGTGCACCTTCGGAGCGATCGTGCTCTGGCCTGCATGAAGTAGGTCCTAGGGTGGGGCTTCAGTTGGCAGGAAGAATGGTGAGTGGGAAACTGAGTCAGGAAAACCCTAGAGGGGGAATCTTGGGCAGCTGCAGTGTCACTGGATCAGTCCAGATGCCTACTTAGATCGTCTTCTTTCTTCAATGATTGGCTCCTTTTCCCACATTGCGATCAATGCAGGGTCCAAACGCATTCATAAACATGTAAAAAGTGTAGGTTTGCCAAGCAATAGAGCTATTTGTGAGCATTTCTAAATTTTATATCCGAAACCGATCATGCAGAGCAATCCCAATAAACAGTGCGATAC
This sequence comes from Lissotriton vulgaris, assembly GCF_964263255.1. Classification (NCBI taxonomy): domain Eukaryota; kingdom Metazoa; phylum Chordata; class Amphibia; order Caudata; family Salamandridae; genus Lissotriton; species Lissotriton vulgaris. Next base: position 835,677,805 of record NC_141689.1, on the reverse strand, counting down.
TTAAAATTTCAAGTGCTGTTTAATACATTCAATACTTTCTTACATGCTGCTGCACCGCGCACCAGTGAATGGAAACTGCCAAGTCTAAATTCCATTTCACTCTAGCCTCAATGCTCGTTATGGGGCCAGTGGTTACATAATGGAAAGCAACTTCCTCTCAGACAGAGCCATATTAAACTGTTAACAAGGCACTGTCAGGTAAGCAGTCAGTCGGGGAACTGTGCCAGAAGGCATAGGCTGCCCTGATTTGGAAATAATAGCGTTCCGTATTTCCCCGCTCAAATCCATGTGACTTCAGCAGCAAGTCACGAGCCTCAAACGTTTTAAACATCAAAGAAGTTACACAGTGTCTCCATCCACCAGTTAAGGAAGCACAGGCTATATTTCATGATCAGAGCTAAGTATGCCTGTCCACAGACCAAATGCATCAAATGCCATTTGTGCTCAGTCATTATATTTACATCTCCCCACAGCTTCAACACAATCGGTGTGGCGTTTAATCATAGATCCCAAGCTGCTCCTTCCTAATAAGAGTTCCACTATAAATCTGGTTCTTTCTGCCTTTCATTTACTAGTCTACCAATTAAACCAACAAGATATCTGTTGCAGCTAAGTGGCTTGGAAGTGTCTTGGTTGATTTCTCTCCATCTTCTGGTTCATGATCACATGACAAAATCTAAAGGCTCCAGTGATGCATGTGCCCAAAGCTTATCCAGGGGTAAGGGGCAAATTGAACAAAATAATCCCAGACTACTACGGATGTATGTCTTTACAATGCGTGGTATTACCACACGTACCGTTACAACGCAGGTTTTACAACGTCATTACAACGACTTGCGTCGGGGGAGCTGTATAGTGGAATAGTTTAATTTACTATTCCAACTACAGTCCCCGTGGATAGTAGGGAAGGTGTTGGATAGTAAATTAAACTATTCCCTATCCCACAGCGCCCTCCAGCGCAAGTCCTTGTAAAACCTGCGTGGTAACGGTACCGCGTTGTAAAGGATTTGTGGTAAAGGATGTCCCCCGACTACTACTAGTATTGATACAGCACTTGCTGCCCATTAGGCAGATAGTAACTCCTTCGAGCAAAATATACAGGCTGGAAGCTTCCTAGAGCGATGAGAATGACTGTGTGGGTGCCAAATTGGCAGAAAAATAAACTCCTAATTGTTCCCTCAAACTGTGTCTGACATTCTGGTCTTTTAAAACAAAGGGCCAGTGGTACCATAAGTGTAGCGTGTGTGTGCCACCATCCGTTAAAAGTTAACACAACATAGGCAGCATCTCATGGTATGTTCAGAACATCACAGACTGTTACCCTCAAACGCCACTGCATGAATTAATAGTGGTGCAATTCTTCTGATAATTGAACGGTAGAGTTCTCTCTGCCGCAATACAAGTAATCCACAAGGGCATTTTCAGGAGAAATGTTTTGCCTGACGACATCTCAATGTATTTCTCTCTTCTGCCCAGAAGGCACAACTAAGTGGAAGAACAACAAGTTCCTGGAAAGACCAGTGTGCAGAGTCCTAAATTGGGATCTTTTCAAATGGAAAAGAAGACTATTCCACGGAACAAGGATGTGGGAGGGCAGTGAGGAAACTGCAGTTAGAGTATCCACCAGAAAGAGGTTTACCGAAGGTAATTAACGTGTTCTCCTGATGGATAGTTCTAACCGCAGATTTCTCACCTAGTAAATAAGCACCATAGCAATACCTCCTAAGCTGATGGGTCCGTAGCATGTCCCAGACTAAAACTTTCCACATGACCAAACAGGCAACATGCCCATCATATTGAACCCAAATGTAAAGGAAATAGTCCTTCTGGAAATGTGTGCATTAATGTAGAAATACATCCCTGACAAACATCTAAGACAGGTACTCCACGTGCAACCTAAAAATACTTGTGGCCTACAAGGAACCGCAGGTAGCACACGTGGACCTGCAGGACAGGGATGCTACAATAGGATTCCTGCAGGTCAAACACCAACATCCATCCTGTAGGATCCAGAGGAGATAGAACCTGAGCCAGCATGAGCATTTTGAATTTGTGTTTTCACAGGCATTAAGAGGACAAAAGGCAATCACAGTTACAGTCCTTTCATGGGTCAAAATAGGACAAAGACATCTGTTCCTCTTAGGCACACGGAATTAGTTGTAATAACAGCCAGACTCCAACTTCCAAGGCCAGCACCCTCTATCTGACTCCTTTGGCTAAAGCAACCTGGCCTTCCTGGTGCTAAATGGACAGATGGTCCTCCAAAAGCTGCTCTGATGTAGGTGGCAGGTGTCACTGGTTAGAAAGGAATGGCTGAGCATAGCCCTTTTTGACAAGTTGATGAACTCACATGTAAGATGTAATGCTGTGCCACACTTGAAGGAAGTGTCTGACCAGGACTCGTACTGAATATGTGTGTGCTGCTAAGGGTACACTAAAGAGGTGTTGAAGGTGTTACCAGAGAGGCGGGGACTGGGAGGTACATACCACTGATGGCTTGGTGATTGAGACTGGGCCCATGGGCCGAACTCAAAAGGGCTGGGAGGTCTATTGTGTGGGTGGCGGTGTCTGATGCTAATTCTGATACTTAGTCTCTGGCATATCCCAGAAAAGGGTAACTGTTGGGGGGTGACTGCTGGACTGGTGCCGAAAGGCCCAGAGCATGCCATGACTCAACCCACTTTAAAACAATCCAGGACCTAGTCTGCCTTTTTGCCATACAGGCAAAAAGTGCTGAAGGGCATGTCAATTAGGGACTTCTGGAAGTCCCAGGAGAAGCCTGTGGATTTCATCCATGAGTAGTGCTGCAGTACCATGCTTGTCAAAATAGCTCTTCCTAGACAACCAGAGGTATCTAGGCCACAGAGGATGACAAATGTGACCGCATTCCAGCCATCCTGAATGGTTTGAGCCAATGAGGCCTGTAGGTCTTCGGGGTCTGCTAGTAAGACCTCACATACCTTGTCCCAGACTGAATGGGAGTAGCGTCTTAGAGGGCAGCTGGCATTGAACAACCAATGTGAACATTCTCTTCCCAACATCTCAATATGTTAGAACTCTGGTCCATGGCAGCATGTAACCTGGCGATTGACAAGAGGGCAAGAACATGCATTAGGTGAGGTACTAAACCTACTGGCATCTTGTAGATCCATGTGCCACTTGTCCTAATGATACGGTGGGACAAACTCTTCCCAATTACCCCCACTGTCATCAACCTAGGACTGACTTTTGTCAGAGTCCAAGGCAAAACATTGGTGCAGTGTCTGAGCAAGAATTGATGGTAGTGAAATAGATTTGGAGGATTGAGAATTGACTACGCCGCATAGGATCTGGGAGCAACCTTGGCTGAGACGAATTCAACTCTGAGATGGATACCTCAATAGAAATTGATTAAACTCTGGTGGCATCAATGCTGGTGTCGACGTCTAAGAGACTGGTGCAGAATGTGAGACCAGGCCTGAAGGTGGCAAAGAGGACACTGTGGAACCCAAAGAGGGTTCAAGGAGCACAGGCATCCCCAAGAATGGATCCACCGGCCCTAACCTGACTGAAGATATCTTCGGATCCTTGGGGCCAAAACGCGTGCCAGAGGAAACTGCAACGGTGCCAAAGATGCAAGAATAGCCTCTCCAAAATTTTCAACCTGCTGCAAAATAGTCAACGGACCCAGAAAGTATGGGCACATTGGGACCAAAGTCAGAACTGATTCCTTGCTGGAACAGGAGTGTTAACTGAAGGCACACTAATGCCCTTGTGCCTTCTCTTGTGATCAAGAGTGGTGGGAAGATGCTGAGTCTACTTGGGCATCTTGTTTCTACTTCTTGGACGAACCAAAAGACTTCGATCATGAAGAAGATCCACCACAGGAGTGGGAGCGAGTCCATGGCCCGTTCTGCCGCACATTGGAAGAACATAGAGTGAAAAAAATCTCTTAGGACTGAAGAAAAAGAGAAATGTAGCTTTAGATCCATATTTGAAGGCACAGAAATAAAGAAACTGCTGTAGTGCACATGGGTGGTGCTTATAGGAGGCTTCACTCAAACTGTTGTTAAAGAGAATCTATCAAACGCATGCACACTTTCTCTTCCACTGCACTGCTAGGTCTGCTTGCTCCATCAAGAGAATGGAAATAGGCAAAAAAGTCAACATTAAATCTAAACAGAATAGAAACATGATGGGGGCCAATTTTCATAAATAGCTAGGAAAGAAAGGGAGATGACGACTAGCCCAAATTTAATGCAGGGACGAAAGGAACAGATACAACAGACATCACTGTCTTGCCATTTCACAAAAATGATGTTGAAGAGTGAAGGGTGTAAGCTCCAGCTGCGGCCCAGTCCCAGGATATTCACAGAGTATGAAAGATCATGTTGGATGTTGCCATTTTTGGAAATGATGCTCTGCAGCTTCAGAAAGAGGTGGATAGAGAAAGAGGTGGATAGTGAAAGAGATATAGTGAAAGTTAAGTTGTAAGGACCGGGAAATCAATCAAAATTGATGACAAGACAGGAATCAGAACCTAGAGGAAGTGCTCTACATTAGAGGCAACCAATGAGAAGCATCAGACAGAGCAATGGGCTGACCCCAGAAATGTAATGAGAGGAGCACTTGCCAGTCAGGGGTATGCAAGTAGAAGACTGATATGCGCTACCTTTTGTTTCCACCTTTTGCTTGTAGAGGAAAAAACTCTGGTGTTGCATGAATAGACCAAAAAGGAAAAGGGAACCACTTCAGAATCCCTAAACCTTCTACGTACCCTCATAATAATTAAACCAGCTAAAGAGAATTAAAGCATTGAGTTAAGCTGGTTATTATGGAGAGGCCATTCAAATGTGAGAGAAATTGGGTTACTGGATGAGGGGGGGTGAAATCCTACTCTAGCAGCAATCACAAGCCTTGTCAGAGTGATGCACAAGCAAACCCCAAAGCAACTTGTGCTTAATCCTCTAGTAGCTTAGCATAGAGCAGTCAGGCTTAACTTAGAGGCAACGTGTAAAGTATTCATGCAGCACTTCAAACAGCAATAAAGTGACAAAACAACACAAGAAAAATCCCATACAAATTTAGAAACATTTAAAAACAAGATGAAAATGACAAAAATCCAATTAGTAGGACCGAAGATATGCAATTCTAAAGATTTTAGGAAAAATAGCGCCACAAAGCACCAACTGGATATATCTGGTCATGTAGGACCGGTCAAAGTCACAGGTTCAGGAGTGCCATTTAAACTACAGGCTCACTGAGTTTACTTTTTTATTTTTACAGCTGAATATCCAAATAAATACGGACGAAAGTTACATATTGGTTACGACCAAATACATTTTTTTGCATGAAAAGTCATTTTAGTGAAGTTAAAAAATCCAGTGGTTGAGTGATCAGTTTTATTTAAAAAAAAGTTTTGTGTAACTACAGTTTATGTTCGCAAGCATTGATTTCTTCCCCTTGTCAAGCTCAGTTCCACAGTGACCTTTTGATATCAGTATTAAAGACTCTGCATTGAAATATCATACTATCCAATCAAAATCACTCTGTACAATATTATTTTTTAAATTATTGAGATCTGGCTCCTCTCAATGAAAGAGATGATGTAAAGAAAGAGATACTTACCTTCGGTAACAATATATCTGGTCTAGCCGCAGATTCCTTAACTTAGAATATCTCCCCAGGCTTCAGACTGGATCCGAAAAATCTTTTTCCCCAGCAATACCTCTGCAAGCCGGGAGGCGGCGTCGACCGACTCCATCCGGACGTCGTCCAAGGAAGTGGCGTCAGTGGAGCCATATAAGCCCCTCACGGCGTGCTGACGTCAGTTCTCTATAGGAAACTTTTCCATGCTACAACGTGGAGCCATAACAAACACTTTTATAGCATAGGAACAGTGTGTGATAAAAGATAAAAACAAAATCGTTGAAACAACAACAAGAAGTAACATAAAAATGAGAGTCAAATCATGTAGAATGATAAACAATAGTAAATTGAGAAGCACCCAAGACCATGAAGGAACTAAGAGGCAGCCCACAGAGCACTAGATGCAAGCAAGGGCATACGTGCCATGCCGTGCCCCATCTGGAAGGGGTACCGGCTGCGGCACAAAAGATATGACAAGCCAGTCCCAGGCCCTCACCACTGTATGTAGGGGAAAAAAAACACTACATTGAAGCAACAGGTTGCAAGACAGGAGACTAGAAGTGAACGACCTAAAGAAAGTTCACTACACCCACACTTTTGGGATCGAGGGACTGTATTACCAAAGAGAACCCAACTAAACTGATTGCCATAGAGGAAGGAGGCACAGGCGTGGGTGGTGGGAGGGAATGAAAAACATAAGAACTCGACGCATGAGGAACACATGTGGAGCAACTTGAGAAGGCAGTGAATAGAAGAACGTGAACATAATATGAAGCCCTTAAAAAACGTGGACAGAGTGGAGAGCCAAAGCACTCAATAACCGTCCAACACTCCCTGCGCCAAGGAAGGTGCGAGAACACGCCATCAACCAAACATTAAGATGGAGGGGAGGCCGAAGGGCCCCACGGAGAACAACACACCCTACCCCAGAGGGAGGTGAGAACACACCTCTGGAAGACCAAGGCCACCGTAAAGGTGGGGGGGTGGGGCTAGGTAGAAAACACCACCTGAAATGGTCTTCGCAGAGCGGGGAGGATGGGTGGGTGTTAAGGAATCTGCGCTAGACTGTGTCTCTACCAGATATATCGTTACTGAAGGTAAGTAACTCTTCCATCTGATAGAGACATCTAGATGCAGATTCCTTAGCATAGAATAGAATAGATACTAAGCCATACCCTTTAGGAGGAGGTTCTGCGAGACAATCACCAAGTTCCAAGAGAACTGATTCATCAAAAAACCGACGAAACGCGGTGGGAACCGCAATGCCCGGGCAACGGACATGAGACCCAGGAACCTCCTTAAGGAACAAGAACAAGGGACAGCAAAGACACCACAATCCCACGATGGACTGGGTAAGACCTGTGTTGTGCAGACACAGTCGAAAGGTCAGTGCCAAAGTAAACAACACACAAGAAGGAGTCTTGCAGAAGGCCCTATAATATATGAGGAGGAAGGCCCACAGAGACAACGGTAGAACCTACAGACTAAAAATAGAGCACAGTGGATGGCAAAGGAAACAGTGAGAAGACTGTCTGGTCAAGAACAGGAGCCGCAATAGGAGGCCCGTTTGGGAAAGAAAAAAACACATTAAATGTGTACCCGGAGTACAAGAAACAACAGCGGCAGGTCCGAAACCAGACTATAGGGGAAATCAAGATAGAAGAGCTACCATCAAGCAAAAGCGCGGTAGGTAGGCATGCAGAAAATCGTTCCAAAAGGGACCACTGTGCGGGGATAACCGGCAAAGCTAGAAACACATAGAAACTCTAATCCGAAGGAGAGAGTGATCAAGAAGTCCCAACACTAGGGCAGAAGGAACCTAGTATGGAGCACTCCTGTGGTGTGTGAAACCTACGCCATACACACAGGCGACAGGAATGCTGCCACATATACGTGAATTGACGAAACCCTAAACAGGGGATCTGATCAAGAATTACACGGCACCGGAGAGGGGAATAACAGTCATGGAACAACAACAGTACCAGAGGGGGAGAAATCTGACCTCCAGTGATGCAGGGAAGGACAGAGACCACGATACAGGCAGTAAAGGATCAACAGAATGCTGTGATAAATGTACTCACAGTAATACCACTGAAAGAAGCAATCCTGGCTGAAAAAGATGGAGACCTGTTATTAATAAGCAGCTGGTGTGGGAACCATTACTAGTGATACAAATGTGAAAAAGAACCCACACCCCAGGAAACATAGGGGGTGGAGCACAGATAATGTGGCAAAAAGTTATAGACTAGAGCCACTAAGTGAAGATGAAAGAATATGAACAAGGAAGAAGCGAATAAACAGACCGTGCTTGAGGAAAGACATGAGGCAAAACCTGTGTGCGCCGATGCGGCCAGTTTTCACAGAATACAGAGGGACCTGCCCCCCCAGGGGCGCATGTTCATTTGGTAGACAGGCAAGATGGCCACAGCAATGCTGTAAGAACAGGCCTGGAAAATACAGGAGTGCCAAGCCCCTTTTGAAAAAGCGGGGAAGGGCGCCCCTACGGAGGCAGGAAGGAACTACGGACGAACCGTATACCACCAAAGGAACACCTTGAGAGAAACCAACCCATATGGATCTCACCAGAGGAGACCTCTTACAACAGTAGGAATAGACAAATCGCTGCAAAACTGCCTGGTAAGGAAGTGTAAAACCAAAGGGGATGATGGACGGAGTGTTAAACAATGCAAGCACTTACCCTCAGTCAACTGATCTGGGTTTAATCCATCATCATTCTTTAGCTCACTCCGCCACCCCAGTTCAGACATGGCCATATGCAAATCAGTCTGACCCTGTTCCGCATGGGAACAGTTCAGCCCGAACTGCCAAGCCATGTCTTCCCTGGACCAGAAACAAGCATCATGGGACTGGTTTCTGGCTAATCAGCGGTCATTAGCCAGGCTAGCTTGAATCCAGTGACAAAGTGAGCAAGGGACCCACGTCTGGGTGGCGAAGTGAGCTAAAGAAAGATGATGGATTAACCCCAAATCAATCGACTGGGGGTGAGTGCTTGCAATGTTCAACACTCCGTCCATCACCCCCTTTGGATTTGCTTTGGTATGGAACTGTAGCAATATAAATGGCAACAAAAACCCCACATAGGGTAAGGCACAACCCTACAAAAGAAGTGTCCTTCTTGAGCATGCTTGATGGCAGAGGCTCAAAAGAAAAATAAAGACAGCTAAACTAGCTGTAGCAGAACATGAAAATAACACGGCTGTACAGCCACACAACCCAGAACATCTGTAACCCACAAGGGGTAACGGAAAATAAAGTGATGGTACCGCCACAAAACCAAGAACCCTCCATGAGGATTAAGACCTGGGAAGACAACCAAACATAGACAAGAGAAGCCTGACCGCCGAATCAGCATGGGCGTCAAAAAGAGTGACCCCATCCAAAGATAGATCCCGAAGTTGCTCTTGAACATGCTCTGGGAAGACGCCATTGTACAACCACGCATGGCGAGGAATGACCACCGATCGGGCCATAGCACTAACCACAGAGTCAGTGGTGTCCATGGCAGCCCTAATCGAACTCTGTGCCATATCATGGCCATCACGGATTATGCGGGACAGATCGGGACAAGATTTCTCCGCCAAGGAGGGGAGGAGCAGCTTTACAGCGTCCCATAGGGCGAAAGTAGCTTGAGCAAACACACACACAGTGTTGAGGAACCTGAGTGCAGAGCTTGTGGATGCGAACACATCGCGGCCACATGACTCCAACCACAGAGACTTCAGAGTGGGAGAGGATGAATTGGAACCGAAGCAGTAGAGAGAGCTGCCTGAAGCACAAGACCTCCAGCACCAGGATGGAGGGTCAAACAGGCAGGGTCATTGGGAGCTGGCTGATGGCGATGTGCCACGGCACGCTCCACAGGGTCCCCAGAAGAGAAAACATATAAACAAACCTTCACTGGGATGGCCCCCAGGATTTGGAACTCACTGCCCCCAGAAACCAGACTAAACGCCTCTATTATTTCATTCAAAAAAGAAGTGAAAGAGTTCCTCATGGCAAAACTCACCTACCCATAGTCCAAGGTATCTCTTTGACCAAGCACCCCCTTTCCTTTGACTCCCACTTGGACAAAGGGACTCCAGACTTTTTAGGTATGCCACGCTGACCACTACCTAATTCAACATTCTCATGTTGTACCCTTATGCCTCACTTTTGTACTATGTGCTTTGTATTCTTGATGTGCCTACATTTACACGTTTGTATACCTAGCTTAACTGATTGTAAAGCGCTCTGATATCCACAAGGATATTGTTTGCGCTATATAAGACCTTCAAATAAATAAATAAATAAATAAATCCCCATTGGTGTTTTTGAGAGGAGCAGGGTATCATCCGCAAACATAAGTGCGGGGAATTTACGTATTCCTATTTTTGGGGAATCCAGATCTTTCGCAAGATACAGGTCTTCCACTAATCCATTAAAGAAAAGTGAAAAGAGGGTCGGCGTGAGCACACAGCCCTGCCGTACCCCCTTGTCAACAGGGAAGGGGGCCGTCAGTTGCGCATCTTTTCCAAACCTTACCCGGGCATGTGTGGCCTCATGAAGCCGTTGAAGTTGTGAACAAAGGTAGGATGGAACCCCCATGGTTGATAAGATATTCCATAACTGGTCTCGATCAACCATGTCAAACGCTGACTTTAAGTTAGATATAAACTCCCCTGTTCAACTATCACATGCTTCCAGTGGATCAGCTGTAATCTAAACAGCTGATCAACCGTGGACATCTTGGTCCTGAAACCAGCTTGTAGTGGGGTAAATATGTCATGTGTTCCATCCATTCCTGCAGTCTCCCTAACAGCAATCTTCCATATAGTTTCTGGCGGGACATCAATAAGGCTAATGGGCCTATAATTTGACGGTTCCAGGGGAGAACCTTTCTTATAAATGGGAACAATCTCAGCACCTGCCCAGGTTGGAGGAGTGGGGAGGCCGTATTGAATTGTATTAAATAAGGCTAAGAGATATGGGCCCCAGATTAGCTGTTTGCTTTTAAATAAGTCGCCCGGGATTTTATCCAATCCCGGAGCCTTATTAGGCTGAAGTTTGGCCAATGCAGATGTCAATTCTCCCATAACAAATGGGGGTGCATCCGTTAAACTTAGAAGGTTAAAATTACAGAATGAAGTGCAACTAAAATTTGGGTCAGGACAAGAGCAAGTCAAGTCAAGTCAAGTCAAAGGATTTATATAGCGCACTACATACCCGGAGGGTCTCAAGGCGCTTGAGAAGGGGTGGGGAGTTACTTGTCAAATATCCAAGTTTTGAGTTGCTTTCTGAATGTTAGGTGGTTCTGGGTAAGGCGAAGGTGAGTGGGAAGAGAGTTCCAGGTTTTAGCTGCCAGGTAGGAGAAGGATCTACTTCCCATGGTGGTCTTGTTGATGCGAGGTACAGTGGCAAGGGCTTGGTTGGAAGATCGAAGCTGGCGGGAGGGGGTGTAGAAGGACAGTCGTGTGTTGAGGCATTCTGGTCCGATTTCGTAGAGTGCTTTGTGTGCGTGGGTTAGGAGCCGGAAAGTGATCCTCTTATTGACGGGAAGCCAGTGGAGGTTTTTCAGGTGACCAGAGATATGTTCTTTACGCGGGATGTCTAATATGAGCCTGGCAGAGGCGTTTTGGATTCGTTGGAGTTTTTTCTGGAGTTTAGCGGTAGTCCCGGCGTATAGGGTGTTTCCGTAGTCCAGGCGGCTCGTGACCAGTGCGTGGGTGACCGTTTTCCTAGTTTCGGTGGGGATCCAACGAAATGTTTTTTTGAGCATGCGAAGAATGTTGAAGCAGGATGAGGAGACTGCGTTGACTTGTCTGTTCATTGAAAGTGAGGAATCCAAGATGACGCCCAGGTTCCGTGCGTGGTCTGTCGGGATGGGTGCATTTCCAAGGGCTTCTGGCCACCAAGAGTCGTCCCATGCGGAGGGGGAGGAACCTAAGATGAGGACCTCTGTTTTATCAGAGTTCAGTTTCAGACGGCTGTGTTTCATCCATTCGGCTACTTCTTTCATTCCTTCATGTAGGTTGGTTTTGGCGGTGCTAGGGTCATTGGTGAGTGATAGGATCAGTTGAGTGTCATCCGCGTAGGAGATGATGTTTAGGTTGTGTTGGCGGGCGATGGCCGCGAGTGGGCTCATGTATACGTTGAAAAGGGTGGGGCTGAGTGAAGATCCTTGTGGTACGCCGCAGATGACTTCAGTGGCCTCTGACTTGAATGGAGGGAGGAGGACTTTCTGGGTTCTTCCGGTGAGGAACGAGGTGATCCATTCCAGTGCTTTTCCTTGGATTCCGATGTTTCTGAGTCGCTGTAGAAGGGTGCTATGGCAGACTGTGTCAAAGGCTGCGGAGAGGTCGAGGAGGACGAGGGCGACTGTGTCTCCATTGTCCAGTAGGGTTCGAATGTCGTCTGTTGCTGCGATGAGGGCGGTCTCAGTGCTGTGTTTTGCTCGGAAGCCGGACTGTGAGGAGTCGAGGGATTTGTTGGCTTCGAGGAAGGCGGCGAGCTGGTTGTTGACAGCTTTCTCAATGACTTTGGCCGGGAATGGAAGGAGCGAGATAGGGCGGTAGTTTTTGAGTTCGGTGGGGTCAGCTGTGGGTTTCTTCAGGAGGGCGCAGAGTTCAGCGTGTTTCCAGCTTTCCGGGAAGGTGGCGGATTTGAAGGAGCAGTTGATGACGTCTCGGAGGTGCGGTGCTATGATGGAGTCTGCTTTGTTGAAGATGTGGTGAGGGCATGGGTCTGTGGGGGAACCTGAGTGGATGGAGTTCATCAGGCGGATGGTATCCTCAGTGGAGATTGTGTTCCAGTCATTAAGGATGTTTGAGGGGGGTGAAGGTCCAGCAGATGGTTGGGTGAGTTGGTCTCCGGGTTGGTTGTCGAAGCTGTTGTGGATGTCTGCAATTTTGTTGTGGAAGAATGAGGCTAGGGAGTCGCAGAGGGCTTGAGAGGGGGTGATGTCGTTAGAGTTGGCCGAGGGATTGGTAAATTCCTTGACGATGTTGAAAAGTTCCTTGCTGTTGTGGGCGTTGTTATCTAGTCATTCCTTGAAGGCGGTTTTCTTGGCCTTTCGGATCAGTTGATGGTGTATGCGGGTGGCGTTTTTGAAGGCGTCCTTGGTGCTGGTTGTTGGGTCTTTTTTCCAAGCCTTCTCAAGGGAGCGGAGCGGCAGAGTTTCTTGGATTTCTTAAGATCATCGTTGAACCATGAGGCCTTCTTGCTGCCGAGTTTGCTTTGTCGTTTTTTCAGTGGTGCTAGGATGTCGGCGCTGTTGGATAGCCAGAGGGTGAGGTTGGTGGCGGCTTGGTCGGGGTTTGATGAATGGGCTGGGGGGTTAAGAAGAAGCGATGAGGAGATCTGGTCGATGGCGATTTTGTTCCAGTTTCTTTGCAGAGTTGGTTGGGGGTGGTTGTTGGGTTTGGGCTTGTTGTAGGTGAAGTGAACGCAGCTGTGGTCAGTCCAAAGGAGCTTCGTGGTGTGGCTGAAGGAGACATGATTGCTGGAGGTGAAGATAGGGTCGAGGGTGTGACCTGCGATGTGGGTGGGGGAAGTGACCAGTTGTTTAAGTCCGAGGTTGGCGAGGTTGTCCAGCAGGGTGGTGGAGTTGCGGTCGTTGTTCTTTTCAAGGTGAAAGTTGAGGTCTCCTAGAAGGATGTAATCTTTGGAGGGGAGCGCGTGTGGAGTGATGAAGTCCGTGATGTCCTCACTAAATTGTGCGCTGGGTCCTGGAGGCCTGTAAAGGAGGGTGCCTCTGAGTGTGGTCTTGGGGTCGATGTGGATCTGGAAGTGAAGGTGTTCAGAGTTGGCGAGGTTGACGTCAGAGCTGGTTGAGATATGGATGGATTTCTTATGGACGATAGCGATTCCTCCTCCTGTGTGGCCGGTACGGTCCTTGCGTATGATCTTATAATCTTCTGGGATGGCAATGGTGATGTCTGGGGCGGAGGAGGCGTTCATCCATGTTTCAGTAAGGAAGGCGACGTCCGGAGAGATGGTGTCTAGTAGATTCCATAGGTCAATGGCGTGCCTATGGACCGATCGGGTGTTGAGCAAGATGCATTGTAGGTGGTTGGTGTCGGGAATCTGAGGTGTGATCGTAGCGGAGAGGGTGACGTTGCAGAGGAATTTGCAGGAGTAGCATGAGAAAGGTCCATGGGTGTGTCCAGGAGCGGCTTGGACGCAGTTCGGGGGACGGCCGGGGTTAAGGGCTAGGAGGGTGGTGGCATCGTAGGTAATGCGGGAGGGCTGGGAAATGCGAGGGCCAGGGGGTCTGGCGCTGGGCGCGGGCCAGGCGCGGACGGGCGTAGACGGGCTTACCTTTGGCGCACCTTCTGCGTGGCCGTAGCGCGTGGACGCTGCGCGTGGGGGCACTGGCCATAAATGGAGAGAGGAGGGGGCGGAGCGTGGGAGGGGCAGCAGCTGGGAGGCGGTGGCAGGGAGGAGGGGCGGGCCAGGGAACACACAACAAGATGGAGGGTCAAAGGGAGAGTAAGGCAGGGGCAGCAGATGCACCACGGCACCGGGGGCACAGACCAGTTCCCAGCGTGATGCAAATTTAATACATAAAACACAGCGCTAGGAAAATTAAATAAATAAATCACAGCGCGAGGGTAATGAAATAAATAAATCACAGCGCGAGGGTAATGAAATAAATAAATCACAGCGCGAGGGTAATGAAATAAATAAATCACAGCGCGAGGGTAATGAAATAAATAAATCACAGCGCGGGGGTAATGAAATAAATAAATAAAAGCAGTTACAACTCTGCAGCCTCGATGCGGTGCCCCAGCAGGCCAGATCTACAACAGGAGCCGGGATCAGGGAGCGTGGGGGGAGCGACCGTGCTGGATGAGGTCCAGGTGATCACAGCGCGTCAGAGGAGGTAGGGAGCACTCTGTTCGTGGGTGGGAGGGGCAGCAGCTGGGAGGCGGTGGCAGGGAGGAGGGGCGGGCCAGGGAACACACAACAAGATGGAGGGTCAAAGGGAGAGTACAGATCCTTAAAATATGAAAACCAGGCACCTTCATCAATGTTGGGATCAAGCGTGGTTCCACCTTCCGCTGTCCCAAAATGGACCAAATTCCCAAAAGTTTTACTTTCTTTTAAGTCAAGGGCCAGCCTGATCTCTTGCCATTTTTCCATTTCCCATTCAATTTTTGCATTTAAAATAATACCCGTATAGGCCGTCCTAGCCTCCTTGACACGGGAAGTGTCGGCCCCTTTCAGTTCGGTTAAAAGGGTTTGTTTCGCTACCCTGCAAGGTTTCGTGTACCATGATTTCCTTGGGCCGCCCGAATTGTGGTTATTATTAGTGCTGCTTTTAAAAAAGAAGCTAGCCAAAGCCTCAGTGAGTTCTTGGTGGAGTACACCTAGCTGGCTATCAAACCCAGGATAATTTGTTTTGGAAACTATTTCACTTGTTCTCTCCAGTACGGGGATAACACTGGCATATAGTTTAGGAAGGGATTCATCAGATGGTTTTAACTTGGTCCATCTAATCCGCCTCTCTCCTCTACAATCTCTTATGTGGTGCTTCGTCGCTAGGTCCTCTAGAAGCACTCCACTGGTAGTCCCAGACCATGACTATAGGATTGTTGTCGCTCTCGCATCTTTCTTCTACAGCAAAGTCAACCACCTTATGCCATAATTCTACACTAATTAAGATATAGTCAATGACCGTGGTCTGGCCTGGCCGCTTAAAGGTCGGACGCCCAGGATTGTCACCAAGGAAACGGCCATTACAGGCCCTCAATGAAAAACTCAAAGTCAGAGAGATTAACTGGAGGACTAACGGAGTCCATCGTTTAGTTGGATACATATTTGGGGGGGAGTGGGGGGGAGGTGACCAAGTAGAATCTTCTTCAGCAGTGATTGGGTGTATAACACCACTTAATGGTTCAAAATGACAGTTAAAATCACCACATATTATGAGATTTGGGTTTCCCACCAACCTTTGTAAGAGGTTTAACAAGCTATCAATCGTTGGGGATGTCCCACCATACTGGACCGGGCGAGAATAGACATTGACAATAGCAAATTTCGGGTCATTCTTATTGGAGAGAAGGATGCAGACTATATCTGGGGAGTAGGTCTCAACTTGTTTAATGTTACATCCCATGTGTGAGGCCACCCATATATAAAGGCCCCCGGACGGTCACCCGAGGGGACCCTTGACAGCCCCCTCACAGTAGGCCACATAGCCTGCCCTAAACTGTGGACCTACCGCCCAGGTTTCCTGGAACACACATACTTCCTGGGAGTTGATAGATTCCCCCCAATCTGCTTGGTCAAGTTTAGAGACAAGCCCCGCGATATTCCAAGATAATATTCTTGAGCCACCAGTGGTTAGTTGTGCAGGTGGCCCCCCCGTTCCCTCGCTTAACAGATTACCAACAACAGTGCGTACTGTGTTTCTCTAAATATTCTTTGTAGTACACAGTTCAGAGGTAATTCCCTCGATTATTATTTTCAAGGGTATTCAGTGGGGTTTCAACACCCTGGGGGAAAGCTAATTCATTGTTTGAACTTATTGTCTGCAGAAACATCATTTCACATAAACCGCCCCCATTTCGACCCAGTTTTGATGGTATTATTTTGTCACCACCCATTAATGACATCAGTCTAGATGACTCATCTTTATTTCGACATGGTTGTGCATTGATAGTTTCCTGTTTTTCCATAATTGACGATTGGTCAGTGCCGGCCGTAATCAGTCAGTCCACTGAGTCTAATGCACTAAATCTATTATAAAGGGGGATAGCTGGTGATCGAGCGTCATTTTCCATAGTTGGCCCAATATACCTCCCATCCAAATGTGCCAATCTTTTACCCCCAAACTCTAGGTTCCTATAGTTCAGCTGAGTTGCTGATGATGTATAAAAGTAACCCAAGTCCCTTGACTGTATGCGAGTTTGTGAATTTACAGATACACCCCCATAGACATGCGAAGCAGCCCTTGGATCGTTGAAATTGATAATACAATCTCCTTGGATGTTTTTCTGCTTGGTTCCTACCCAGGTCACCCTTCTTACAAATAAGATTCTAGACTGTGGTCTGTTTGTATTTAACCAGTGTATGGCTTTATTTTTTAACAGGTCATGAGTTTCGGAGCACCCTTGCCTTAGTTCTGGGACGCCAGCCAGAACGGTAACATAGGGGGTACACTCAGGGGGAAGATGTAGATGATGGGGAACATTTTCAACATCGTGGGCTTTCCTCAATCCCCCACCCCTTGGCTCTACAGCCATCAATTTTCCTTTATCAGTTGTTTCTGGCCTCTTAGCATTATTCAGGACTTGTTGAAGGCACACACCTGCAGTTCCTAGTGAGTTGATGCCTGAGTGACCCGACCCCGCCCTACCTCCTCCCTCCCTCAAAAGATTGGTGCCCTGTACATCAACCACTAAATTGCTCTTAACTGTATTATCGAAAGTACTAATTGCGGATTCGAGCTGCGAGAGCCTGTTCTCAATTATCGACAGTCTCGTTACAAGTGGTTTTAAGGATGCATCTATTGGAGCACCTATTTTTTACCAATATTGCTCATCTATGTTCAAGAGCACCGTGGTCCTCTCTTCTATGTTCTCAACATTTACCACTGGGGGTGCTGGAGATGAAGCCTCCAATTCAGCGACCACATCTAGGCTTTCATCTGGTTTACTCCTCTTAGATGCCCTAGAATTCTTAACGTTCTTCCCCTTTTGTTGGGCTCCTCCTCTCTTCCTTTTGGAGGTTACCCCCTGTGCATCCTACTTGGAATTAACAGGTTGGTTGTGGACCAGAACAGTGCATAAAACAGTGTTTTTAGGTACATTTACCAGTAACTCACCAAGGTCCAATGAGGGATTTAGAACCTCTCGCTCAGTAATATTATACAAGGTATCATTTCGGTTTGGACTTGAAGTCAACAGCTGCGAAGCTGGAAAAAGGGGGGGGGGGGGGGGGGGGGAGGATGGAACATTCAGCGGTGAGCAAGCATTGGATATCCCCCCAATGACGACCTCTTTGATAATGTAGGATCCAAGGAGAGTCTACGCTCAGTGATCGCTATCTCGTGGACTAACACGAATGATGCCCTTGTAATGAACTGGTCTAATGTTCCTGCCACATAGCCCAGTCCAGGGTTTTTCTTTGTCTGTCCCTCGCGTGTTGCCATTACCCAGCGCGATAGTGTACTAGTTACAAGAGCGATCAAGAAGTATAACCAATAATCACTTACTGGCAGTCCACAGTGGTGATCCGGTTGAAGAACTTAGGGAGAGGGCCCAGCCCAGCCTCTCGCAGACTCGAACGGGCTCAAACGGGCCTGCCCTTGGCCCGGGCTTCGCCCGTCGCGCGTTCCGCAAAGCGGGAGCTTCGACCTGTGATAAAGAGTGTGCAGCCTCAGGTGTGTCCAATTTCCAACAGCGACCCCCTGGGACTTTGAGTCCTTTGCACCAACTTAGCAGCCTCCTTGCAGCGCGAAGCGGCTGCCGCATTTTCAACAAATGAAATGTTTGCTGACTCTTCCGATTTCAACGAAATGTACGGTTATCAACACTATGGTCATAATTCTTTGCACAAAATGAGTGCACCACGTAATGTTTTCACATACCACCAATGAGAACATTGCCCAACACCACCGAAAGGTAGTTCACAAACGTTTGCTTATTTTTCTAGATTTAATACATCAGATCCACGCACATATTATAGGCTTGCACCTTCATCTGCAAAGAAAAGTATGCTCACTAACAAAAAATAGATATATTCTGCGTCCTTTATTGCCCAACTGACTGACAGGGTCTCTCGACATATGGAAAGACGCTATAAACATTAAAACAGTCTGGAGGACTAAAGAATGGCAGGTTCAGGGAGCCACAGCACTATTTAGAGCATGCCTCATACAACATGAAATGATTTTCCTGAACAAAACTGTGCAACAGACTTCCTCTCTTGGGTTAGCCAAGATTAAGTACTTGAACACACCTCACATTCTTTTGCGTTCACACTTCAAGGATTGGCAAAATTACACAGAAAATGGGGAGGGTACACTAGATGACATGATGCAGGGCATCTCATACAATTCAACAGACCCCAATTGGAACAGATTGTTAGTTTGGTCTATCGACACAAACAGGTGTCTGTCAAAATACAAGGGTACAACCGAGGGGTTTAGTATCCATAGGCCTGACTTAGGCTATGTACAACGAGAACATCTGGTGGTGGTAACATCATACAGTGTTGGGAAGTTATGCCTAGATGGGCTAAGAAACTTGACACTGTCCCAGGTGAAACAACGCTTGTTCCTACTGAGAGATTACATGGATGTCAGGAATTTTTTACTAAGTCCCCGAAAGCGCGTCAGAAACGCTTCTTATAGGCCACATATAATGAAATTTGGAAAATGTTTAAACAGGAAGCTGCGGAGAGATGGTGTGAAATTGGCAGAGTTAACTTAGAAAAGGCTTTGGCTGTGGTTGACAATGGCATGACCACATTACCATCCAGAATCTACTCAGAAGGCAACCTTGTATCTTCTCCTATAGATATAATGGAACAGGATCTTGCCATCTTACAACATGGGTGATCACAGTAACGTTCTATTGTGTTATTAAGCTGGACGCTACAAACCCTCTGCTCTGGCCATGTGCGCTGGCGATATATATATCAACAGTACGCCCAGGTGGTGACTAACAGCCTATTTGGTTTCTCACTACTGTGAGGCTGCCCTCTCATGGGGATGCATTGGGGTTTCCTGATATGTGTTTCAGTGGTAATTCCTGGCATGAGAGGAGTAGCGTAATAATATTTGGTATGTTTGGAATAGTGGTGATAAATGCTGCGTACTGGTGTTTGCAGATTTATTATCACTATTTTAGAAATGCCACGTTTAGAAGCGGGTATTTCTGTGTGCTATGTGTCTTTGTGCCTGCCTGTTGTGTATTGCATGTCTGGCTCTGGATGACAGGGGCTGGGGAGATGCAGTGGCACCAGAAGGGCAGGGTGAGTCAGAGCTAGGCTAAATAGGCCGATCTGCATTTGGAGTAGTGGGAGGAGTAGCACCTGAACCTGAATAGGGCTGTGCCTGCCTTCCACAATGCTGGCTCAGCCCTCCTGTGGTGAGTCTGGGGCCAGAGCCTACACGAACATTGGGGACTGCTGTGCACTTGATAAGTGCCCCCCGAAATGGTTTGGACTAGTTCCAAGGCCCTTTGCCAGGGCAGAACAAAGACATCATGACATATAAATATTGGGGCTGTGACCCCATGTCAGTGGAACTTCTGGAACTTGGGGGAGCACACTGTGTGGACAGCAGTGTGCCAGGAGGAACTGATGCTGAGGGACTGACCTTCTGCCCTGCTTGGCAGCTGAAGGGACTGCTGTTTGCTGAGGAGACCCAGTGTGCTGGCATACCTGTGCCAGCTCTACCCTTGGTAGGTTCCTGGAGAAAAATGCTGCCTGTTCCCTGGTTGTGACTTGAAGTGGGAGACAGGTGGAGTGCTTAATTTTCTTCTCATGCCCTGGACCGGGGCTTGGAACCCTGTGGAATTTCTGCCCAGTGTGTTTCAGCTCCTGGCACGGGCTTGTATTTCAGAAGCGCGGGTGAAGTGCAGCCTCTCTCGCCTGCAAGCAGAGAGGAATTCGGTGGAGTGCTGCTTACTTTTCCTTTCTGCCCTGCGGTCCCTGAGGAAGAGCATGACAGTGCGCCTTCCCCCGAGCGAAGTGGACAATCTTTGATCCTGGGTGCCGGCGGCTGGGAACCCAAGCCAACGGAGACTTCGCTACGTGGAAACTGGAAGTCAGGCAGAGTATGCCTGATTGCGGGCAGGGTTCCCGTAAGGAAAGGGAGAGCCCTGCATATGTTCTGAACCTGATGGTGGGCGGGGCCCCATGCCAATCCAGTTTGAACTCAGCCATATGCAAATCAGAACTGCCAGGTAAAAGAATGATGGATTAAATACAGAATGTACAACGGCAAGCATCTTGCCACAGTACCCAGTTTCAATGTCAAATGGAAAAATTACCTTCATTCCCTTTTTACTATGAGTCTTAGATCTACCACTTGGGTAGTCCCTTAGAAATGAGGAGGGTGCTGAGGTAGATGGACAAGCTACTACATGACCCTTGTAATGTCAGGAAGCTGCTTCCTTGAGTCTCTCCTGCAGGCCATGCAGATTAATCTTTCACCTGTCCTTCAGAGTCCTCCTGGACATAGTCGAAAAAAGGCCTCTGTCTTCAGGGTGATGATCCTCTAATAGATATACAATTTTAAGGTCATGGGGGTCTCACTGGGTTATTTCTTGCCACAGGCAGAGCATATCACAAACTGTGAGGGCATTCTGGCTGGAAAATGAAAGATTCCAGTCGGAACACCAGTGAAAATGGTTCCTACTCCTAAAGGACACAGAATAAGGAGTTCTAAACTAGTGTTTCAATAAGAACTTTTGACATTTTTTTTTCTAAAAAAGCAGAACTCACTGCTCCATGACCCTCTTGCCAGAAGCCGGCAAAAGGAACAAACTTAACTGTCATCTCTAGGGTATGATGGGACACTGAAGGAAGGGGGAGGTAGCCTACCTGATACCACGATCCTGTATTCCCTCAATTCTTGATTTTTGTTAAGAGATTGGTGAGACTACTACTACTTTAAGTGTACATCAGTATAATGGCATCTGATAATCAATCTGCCCTGACATACACACTTATTTGACACAATAAGGATGTGCTGTATATTGAGAATATGAAAATAAAACCATACCTGACATTTTGCCAACACATTGGGAGGAGTACAAATGAAAATGTTTTCTCAAACCTCAATGAAAGGCTTGCGGAAAAAAACATGTATTAGTGAAAGTGAGGAAAGAGCAGGAGGTGTGGGTTGAAAGTAAAATAAAAAGCAGGTTGAATAAATGCCCCTCTTAAGTCAAAAAGTGTACAAAAAAGGCCTTTCTAAACTCTGGCTGGGGGATGGGAGGGAGAGAACTCTAGTGAAATAGTTGCACCAGGACTGACCTCTCCAACTCAGAACTAAGCTCACTGTAGCAACACAAGTTAACAGAGTAATACAATCTAAGCAGCACCAGCTGTTTTTAGAACTCTCCTCATTTGATTAAAAGACAATTCCCCAAAAGTAATAGAACGAAGAAAAAACGTATTTTATTTTACTTGTTTTATTTTCATTGTTTCTAAGGTCCAGTCTGAAGGCCAGGCGTTGTAATAAGGATATACATCTAGAGTGGAATTGAAGTATGGGGCGGTAGGAGGGAGTAAAAGGAACTCTTTATGTAAACGTTTAAATGGCACAGGAGAGCCAATGCACGTATGGTCATTAATGGTGTAAGCACTGAATCTTATGATATGCAATTCAACAAATATATTTCAGACAAATAGGAATGAATAGGATTCTAAATGTTCCTTACCGCAAAGGGGTCTGCTTGCTCCCACGAAATAGGTGCACCCCAAGAAGCAGGCCGTATCTTTTCAGGGAGAGATTCTGGAACTGCAAGCAATATGAAGCAGATGTCCAACAGAGCTACAACGGTTGCCACAAGTACCACCATGCTGTTACCATAGCTTTCAGAAAGATAAGCTCCTATTGCAGGACTAGTTACCAAACTAGCTGCAAACGTTGCAGACACCTTTGAGAAAAAAATAAGTGATAAAAAGTACAACTAAAATGATTTATTTTTCCCAAGACTTCAATTGTAATACATAAAGAAAAGTAAATCTAAAAAAATAAATGTAAAAATATAATGCTAGACTCAATTGACTTTCTGCATAAAAAGGAAAATTTTAAAAAAAAAATATATATATATATATATATAACTATATATATATATATATATATATATATATAACTATATATATATATATATATATATATATATATATATATATATATATATATATATATATATATATATATTCCACAAATCTATCCACTGATAGAGCAAGTCAGCACTCAACAAAGGATTTGCTTCCCAAAATTTCAAGATTTATTTTCAGATTGCAGCATTATTCGCACAACACCTAGGTGAGTGCTGACTTGCTCTATCAGTGGATAGATTTGTGGATTATACGAAAGCGGGGCTCTGCTTTGTAGTCAGCACCGATGACAAGAGCGCCATTGGACTACAAGTTTGGAGCCAAGGCTGTGGAGATTATATATATATATATATATATCCAAAGTTTGCAAAGCAGTAACGGTGCTCTCAGGTCACAAACAAACAACGCGACTCCAAATGCAGCTCCAAGGGTGTTTATTCACCTAACAACAACATGTTTCGGCTGCGGACAGCCTTGATCACGTTAGGGTGCAAGTCAGTTTCAAATCTACTTAAAGACATCGAGTGAACATAGAAACAGGACTTCCATATGTGTTTACGAAATCATATAGTAAATCAGGCAAAACATATGTAACCATGACACCAAACTGCAAGCAAATTATTGGCAGGCTAATACATGGTATTGTGCAAATAATGAAGTAATAAATTAAACAATACATGAAAATGTCGAATTTTCGGGCATTACGAGATAGACATAATTTCCGTGTCTAAAACTTAATATTAAACATTAAGTTTTAGACACGGAAATTATGTCTATCTCGTAATGCCCGAAAATTCGACATTTTCATGTATTGTTTAATTTATTACTTCATTATTTGCACAATACCATGTATTAGCCTGCCAATAATTTGCTTGCAGTTTGGTGTCATGGTTACATATGTTTTGCCTGATTTACTATATGATTTCGTAAACACATATGGAAGTCCTGTTTCTATGTTCACTCGATGTCTTTAAGTAGATTTGAAACTGACTTGCACCCTAACGTGATCAAGGCTGTCCGCAGCCGAAACATGTTGTTGTTAGGTGAATAAACACCCTTGGAGCTGCATTTGGAGTCGCGTTGTTTGTTTGTGACCTGAGAGCACCGTTACTGCTTTGCAAACTTTGGAACTTCATTACCGGCGTGCTCGGCCGGCATTGGTGCCACCTCCCTCGGGGCCTCAGGCAGCACTTCTGAGCGGACTTGGTAAACATATATATATATATATACACACACACACACACACACACGCACGCACACACACACACACACACACACACACACACACACACACACGCACACACACACACACACACACAGTTGTGTTTATTCTTTTTTTCACAGATTTTAGAGACAATGCATCACATCAAGAAAAACACACACAAACAAACACACACACACACGCACACACACAGTAGCCATCAATCAATCAATCAATCATCGCATTTATATAGCGCACTACTCACACAGAGGGTCTCAAGGCGCTGGGGGAGGGGGGTCCGCTACTGCTCGAACAGCCAGGTCTTGAGTTGCTTCCTGAAGGCGAGGTGGTCCTGGGTCAGGCGCAGGTGGGTGGGGAGGGAGTTCCATGTCTTGGCGGCGAGGTAGGAGAAGGACCATCCCCCTGTGGTGGCTCGTCGGATGCGGGGGACGGCGGCGAGGGCGTGGCCGGTCGATCGAAGCAGGCGTTTGGGAGCGTAGAAGTTGAGGCGGCTGTTGAGGTATCGTGGGCCTTGGTTGTGTAGGGCTTTGTGTGCGTGGGTGAGGAGTCGGAAGGTGATTCTCTTGTTGACCGGGAGCCAGTGCAGGTCTCTCAGGTGTCCGGAGATGTGGCTGCGACGGGGATGTCCAGGATGAGTCGTGCGGAGGCGTTCTGGATCCGCTGGAGTCTCTTCTGGAGTTTGGTGGTGGTTCCGGCGTAGAGGGAGTTGCCGTAGTCCAGATGGCTGGTGACGAGGGCCTGGGTGACCGTCTTTCTGGTCTCGGTGGGGATCCACCGGAAGATCTTACGTAGCATGCGCAGGATGTTTAAGCACGACGAGGAGACGGCGTTGACTTGTCTCGTCATGGAGAGGGAGGAGTCCAGGATGAAGCCCAGGTTGCGTGCGTGGTCTGTTGGTTTGGGTGCGCTGCCTAGGGCGGGGGGCCACCAGGAGTCGTCCCAAGCGGCGGGTGAGGATCCCAGGATGAGGACTTCCGTCTTGTCCGAGTTCAGTTTCAGGCGGCTGTTCTTCATCCATTCGGCTACCTCTTTCATCCCTTCGTGAAGGTTGGCCATCCATCCATCCCAAGTCGTGTTTATTCTTTTTTCATTGATTTTAGAAACTATGCTGACAGGGCATTATATCATAGAAAAATATTTCCCTTTGCACTCCATTAAAGACAGGTATTTCGAGCAATAGTGGTTGCCAAACTGCTTCAAAAGAGCCCCACACTTCTGAAAGCGGTGCATACAGTTGTGCCTTTGCTAAAATGCTCTACAGCTGTAAGTGCCCTAATGTTGCAGGTGGTGGTTCTGTTTTTTCCAATAAGTTGCAAGAGAAACTATGGCAGCTCCCAGGCAATTTTATATTATAGGTTGGTCAACTTTTGTTTGATAATTAAAGCAGGGGGGCTCAGACCCAGGATAATGGAGGAAAAGTCTGTCTGGAGAGGGTAGACCAAAATAGTTTTCATTGCAGCCAGCACTTTATCCCAATATATCCTAATTATCATACACTCCCACCAAATGTGATTAAGGTACCTCCTAAGTCCTCCGCCCCTCCAGCATAAGTCGTTTGTGTGCGGGTGAAATGTATGTGATTTGATTAGGTACATTTACCAGTCAAACACTACCTTATAATGTGCCTCCATACTCGCAATGCTAGGTGAATGTCTGCATACATCTCACCAGAGAGTCCCATAGAAAGTCAGTCATATCTATTTTTTAATAAACGATGCCAATCATGATTTATATGAATGAAGTTGTGTTGACACAGCTAGTAAATAAATGTTGTATAGTGTGGTGTTTCAGCCTTCGGAATCCATCACTATTATGTACACATTTCTCTGACATAGGTTGGTGCAAGACCCTATGTCTCAACATGGAATTTTTGCTTACAGGCATCAAAAGACAGAACTTCTTGCCTGCTTTAGAGAGCTGATGTATTCAAGTAATCCTCCATTCTCTATTTGTCAAAAGGCCCAGGCCATAAAGGCTTTATTGAAGGGGACAGAAGTGAGGAAGAAGGAAGAGCAATTTGTCCAGTTTTCTTACAAACTATATCCCACACTAATAAAGTGGTTCTCATAGGAGGGTTTAAGTAGGCATTAGGGGGTCTATCTACTTTTGGCTTCAACTTGAGATCCCAAATTGTATGCCCAACTATCATCTGATCCGAGGGCAGCCAGTGTTGATCTGCGGCTCTGAGAAACCAATCATCTACAACCCCACTTTAGGCTGCCCAGTAATATAATAAGAATCCTGTTAGAGCCAAGCCACCTTCTAGTTTGGGAAGCCTCAACATAGTGAATCCTAGTCACACTCTGAGCTTCAAAAGCAGATAAACCACAATGTTAAGGTTCTAAGTTCAGAGAAGAATTCTTAACGATACCAATACTGGGAGAGCAGGGAACAGATATAAACGTCTGGGGACTATATGCATTTTATTAATATTAATTCTGCCCAGCCAATACAAGGAAAGTGGAGACCATATCTTAAAATCCTTGAGTAAAGCCAGCAGTAGTTGTGGGTAATAAGCCTTACACAAATGGGGTGAAAGATGATATACCTAAATATTCAATGTGCCTGTCTGCTGAAAAGAGGAGTTTGAAGTTAATTTAGTCACCCTTCCTTCGCTTTGAGTAATGTCAAATTTAGCATCTCTGATTTACTAATATTTATTTTAAGGTTGGCTACCGCATTGTCTTCTGACTGTCAGAGCAGCTTTCTTCATTGAGGCAGTAGGCGAGATAAGTAACAGGGGGAAAAGCATTGGCTAACAATGTTATTGGTTCATTGGTAAAAGGTATGCCTGTTTCTGCTCTAATCTTTGACACAAATGGTTTGATTATCAATGCAAACATTGAACGATGAAGAAGTTAGGATAAAAGATAACAAATCATTCCGTGGTATAGTAGCTCATGGCAGCGCCATGCAGTTTCCAGTATTGATTATCACTTGCAACCAACGATATGGGTGGAGCATTTTAAGAGGGTATATGCAGCCAAGACTATCTAAAGGCCAAGAGCCATAACAGCAGGGTCCGCCCACCTGCACAGAAAGTCACTCCACTGGCCTCCTCACTTACAAATATTCTAGAGGCAATAAAGGTTAATCCTGCCCTTAAAAAACCTGGTTCCAACTCTGTCCTTGGGGACCGGTTTTAACAGAAGCCCTCCTTTGGGGCCCTTACTTTTACCTGCTATTCCGATCTATCTTGGAAGGAGGCCCATTACCCGGATCTTGGTGGGATGTCTAGATTGTGCCGAGATTTAAAATTGGTAACAAAGACCACCCCATCAATTACAGGCCAATCAGTTTAATAAACACCTAACGGAAGTTATTTTGTCACCTTACTCGAGGGGGAATTGTTGGAGAAGGCCCATGCAAAATATATACTTTCAGAACTGCAGGTCGGCTTCAGAAATAACATCAGTACAGTATAGATCAAATTATGCGCTTTTGAAGCATCTATTGGAACACACTAGATAGGGGTCACCTGTGTGTGTTTTTGTTGATTTAAAATCAGCATTTGACTCAATCCCTAGGGAAAAGCCATGGGAGGTCCTGAAACAGATGAAGGTCCCTGACAATTTTAATTAAATGACAGGCTTTGAACAGTGCACGGGTAAGATACAGAATTAAAGGTGAACTTGTGTCCCCCTGTCCAACCTGGACAAACATTCAGGCCAGTTTAAGCAGATCCTGCAGGCTATACTGAACACAAAAAATAGACCCGGCCTCCCTGGACGCTGTCCTACTCTGCACGGATCATTGGCGGCTGGTGGGGAGGGTGGATGACACGGAGTCTGGCCTTATTTCGATGCATCACACACTGTTGAAACTAGAGTCACAGATCCAGGGGATGAGGGCTGATATCACCTCCTTGCAGCAGAAGGTGAAGGATGCAATAATTTACACTTTGTAGGTTTGTCTGGAGCACTCCGAAGGCCCGAATTTTGAACTTTTCTTTGGAAAGTGGTTGATGTATACAGGATTGGCTGGTAGGGTACTGAATTTCTTTTCTATTGAACATATTCACAGCCTGCCGCGGCCCGTGATGTTGAAGTTACTCAATTATGGCGACAGAGACTTGCTTCTCCAACTATTCTAAACAAAAGGCCTCTGGCAGTTTGAGGGCAGCGTCATCATTGCATACCTAGATTTTACAGTGGGGGTGCAGCGGCACTGTAATAACTATACAGCCATGATGGTTCAGTTGCAGAGGGTAGGAGTGAAGTACACACTCTTGTTTCTAGCTACACTTATGACAATTGATGGGGAATCCACTCTTTTTTTTCCAAACTCCGGAGGATGCATGAACCTGGTGTCACGTCTGACTGTTGGAGCGGCCGGCACTGACCGAGGGCTCAGAGGAGTGGCTGACCCCACGGTTGAATCACTGACGTTCCAGGAGATCGTGGACCAGGTCCTCGTTCCAGTAGGTAGCTAAGGAATGGGGACAAGTGGAGGAGGAAGTGCAGCAGCAAATCTGCAACCCCCTTTAAGGCCCTGCGATCAGATTTAAAGTCAAACATCAGCTAGGACTCTTGTGGCACTGTTGTTTCAGCCATTGATGGCCCCCATGGTCGGGCGCAGATACCACAGCTGGTAGGTGACCTGCTCTGATGGGACTTTGACTTTCTTGGGTGGAAAGCCCTGAAAGTGGGCGGGTCAAACTTTTTGTGGTATTTCTTTTTGGGGTGGAGGGGACTGGAAGGGAGGCTGGCACCTGGGGGTTAGAGGACCGGGCACCATTGACTGTTGCCTCCCAAGCCACATCATGTGAAATAGTTCTCTGAGTCACACAAGCTTATTTTGCTCTCATACTCACTTTATTAGTGGATATTGCATGGTTAAAAACAGAAAAGTCACAACGAGTCTAATTTACTTCCTGCACTGTATCATAAGAGTTGGACATGGCAACACAGCTAACATTTACAGGATCTCAAATACCCTAAATGAAAATGTATAAAAAACTGACAAAAAGCAAATAAGCTGATTAAAGACATATCTCAGAATTTTACCTGTATTAAAAAAACAGCTGCCAGTTATCGGGTGATTAATGGTAAATAAAAACTACACAAAATAATGCAACAGTGTAGGACTAGCTCCTCCGAGAATATTAAGTATGTTTTCATGCCAAAGGCTCTTGAGTTCCATGTAGGTGGCTTTACATTTACAATTCTATGCCAGGACCAGCGGGGTGCATTATGCTTTCTTTCTTCGCTTTTTTTTCACAGCAGCCCTGTTCAACATCAACAAAAACTATCTTTCTTTCCAAACATAGAAGGACGAATAAAACCATCAGCCAATGGAAATACTGAGAGTCCAATATTAGTCATTCTTTTATTATTAAATCCCCTCTTTCTTCGCCGCTCCACAGCCACAAGATAAGTGCCTCCCTTCTCCTGAGTTTTATCAAGTTAAATGCACAGTGTTTTCGAATTGTAAATTACTTGCTTATTTTTCCGGACAGTAGGGGAGTCGTGAGACCGGCGTTTTACTTACTTGTAGCTGCTTAGCATGATGATAACCCCTGTCACCCTGGAGGGTGCTCTCAATAAAGTTTACAGGTAACAGAGGCGCGCAACAGACTTCTCTGAAGGTGCACAATACTCCATTTCAATCAGAGCAGTGTGACTGCACCAAGAGCTTTGCCCGTGCTGTATTATAGCCTTATAGCCCGCCGTAGCGGGCTATACCGGGTATTAAAGGCCCGCTGAATCGTTAAAGGCCCGAGCCTAAGGCGAGGGACTTTAACGAGACAGCGGGACTTTAATAGCGGGTATAGCCCTGCAACGAAGGGCTATAAGGCTATTAGATACAAAAACAAAGGAAGAGTGTCCGTCAGTAAGGCGTGAGTGTGATCGAGATAGCACGTGTAGATGTAAGGCCAGCTGTAGTTGGTCAGAGGGCTGGGCTAACTTTCAAGAAAAAACTCATTATTTCTTCAAGAAACCCTCACTCACCCTAGTGGTGACATGCTTCATCATCGGGTCCACTCGGGAGATCGATTACCTCCCGAGTGTGCTACGACGCCAGGAGACTGCGGAGCAGGTTGTTGTGAGAGTGAAATGTGAAAAAAGGTGTAGTTAAAAATGTCAGCGGTTGTACCAAAAAATCATTTATTCGCTGGTCAACTTGACATATTAAAATTAAAGGCTATGTGCAGGGAAACTATCCAAAAGAAATACAGGTGTTTCCCTGTTAGGGGAAGGTCAACATGTTTCTGCCCTTTAAGTGTGTGAGTTTACAGGGCTTTCGTCAGGACCAGTAAGCGGGTGTTACCTCAACAGGTATAGGCGCGCTAAGGCCTACCCTGCCGTAGGTTGTGAAAGTTAAAAACAGTGGCACTATGTGTAAAAATAAGTGCGTGGAAATACAAACCAAAAGGCTTGGGGATTTACCTCTGTTGCGAGGAGCCCAGAAGTTTGTATTCAGTATGAACCACGCCCCATAGATTCAGAGGGGGGGTGGGAGCGACAATGGCACACCGCCCGCAACGCTCAGCACCCTCTCGGCACCTAGCTGTCCCCTAGCTGTCCCCGCGAGATCCAGCGGGGACAGCTAGGTGCCGAGAGGGTGCTGAGCGTTGCGGGCGGTGTGCCATTGTCGCTCCCACCCCCCCTCTGAATCTATGGGGCGTGGTTCATACTGAATACAAACTTCTGGGCTCCTCGCAACAGAGGTAAATCCCCAAGCCTTTTGGTTTGTATTTCCACGCACTTATTTTTACACATAGTGCCACTGTTTTTAACTTTCACAACCTACGGCAGGGTAGGCCTTAGCGCGCCTATACCTGTTGAGGTAACACCCGCTTACTGGTCCTGACGAAAGCCCTGTAAACTCACACACTTAAAGGGCAGAAACATGTTGACCTTCCCCTAACAGGGAAACACCTGTATTTCTTTTGGATAGTTTCCCTGCACATAGCCTTTAATTTTAATATGTCAAGTTGACCAGCGAATAAATGATTTTTTGGTACAACCGCTGACATTTTTAACTACACCTTTTTTCACATTTCACTCTCACAACAACCTGCTCCGCAGTCTCCTGGCGTCGTAGCACACTCGGGAGGTACTCGATCTCCCGAGTGGACCCGATGATGAAGCATGTCACCACTAGGGTGAGTGAGGGTTTCTTGAAGAAATAATGAGTTTTTTCTTGAAAGTTAGCCCAGCCCTCTGACCAACTACAGCTGGCCTTACATCTACACGTGCTATCTCGATCACACTCACGCCTTACTGACGGACACTCTTCCTTTGTTTTTGTATCTATTGATCGGGGACCAAGAGTGCCCTTGAACCCTGTCGCTCCCTTTGTTGATCGATATAAGGCTATTAGAACATTCTGCCACTAGAGGGCAGAATGTTCTAACAAATTAAACAAAGGGTTCTCGAAGCTCGAGGAGATATAAATCCCCTCGAGCTTCGAGAAGCCTTTGTAGAACATTGGAATGCTGCTGATCAGGCCTTTACCGGCCCGTAGAAGCAGGGAGCACTCCATTGTCTGCAATGGAGCTCCCAACATTCCAATGTTCTAACAGTCTAAATAAACATCAGGGAATATAATCAGGCAGCATCAAAACAAGTAATTTCACTCTGAAGCCCCGGCAGCAGGGGGATGTATTGGGAACGCAGGAATCCGGATGTGCATATATCCCGGAGGGACAGCCAAGGTGCAAAAGCCCAAGAAATTAAAAGGGCGCATTGACCCAGGCCTCAGACTCATTTTTTTGGTTCCTCTACTCGCTGTACTTCAGCTCCAATTGCATCCTTAGTCTGTCTACACAAACATAATCCAAAATTAGTAGGGTGACAGTGCAACATACAGAGTTTGACTAGATGTAGGAGGAAACAAACACTCTGTATCTTCCAATTGACAATGTTAATGTTAATGAAATTTATAAGAGCGCACGAATACAAACGGTGTCTTGGCGTGGTCACAATCAATTCTGCGACGCAGTGGATGGGTCAATCCATCATGCCGTCCCCTCTGCCATCGCTCCCCTGAAGTGCAGACTAATGCAGCCAACCTACTGCTACCCAGAGTCACTTATCTTGATGGATCCTCTGTCAGGCCCACAAAATCCCTCGTAGCAGGCAGGGGTTCCCAGATAAAACAAATCTAAAGGTTGAGGTCAAATGTAAGCATGTACAGGGTGTTGATATGGACAACTCTGATCGCCTAAAACTGGCATTCCTACCTGAATCGGTACCCCCCCCTCAAGTACCCCATTGGTCAAAGATTCCTACCCCACTGGGTACAGAGCAGCATTAGGCTGAGGCCCAGTTGAACACAGTAGGCACAACCCCCCTCCCAGTATAGGACGACTCCCCACATGGATAACTCCAACGAGAAATCGGCCAGAGGCTCAGGCCCATCTAGGCTACAGCATCAGGCTTTAGACACAAGGACACACACCCTCCCCTCAGATGTTGGATCCAGAAGACCTGATGCGCCCACTTTTCTTCAAAATGGTCCCTGTCGGAGAAGGTCGTGACATATGTGGCAAGGAGGTTAAGGAAACCCTTAAAGTAGTAATGCCTGCGTCTCTCACTCGACGGCAAGGTAGCTCTGACCCCAGAAATACATGCCAGAATGGACCCTTTCTTAGGAAAGTACATTTGCGATCCCAAGAAAGGCAGCAACCACTCTTGGCAATCTAGCCAGGATAAACTGTTGGATATTACTGGTCTGCCCACAGAAATCCTGGGTATGGCTGACAAGGGCAAACAGTCTGGTTCTCTCTGTTCTCCTTAAATCTTGTCCGGCTGGGCACAGCGCGCAATCCTCTTCTTAGTTAACGGCAAATGTGTCTTGTTCACTGAACGCAGAGGATTTCTCCTCATGAAGGTGGACCCCAGGTTTATTTATTTATTTATTTAATTTCTTATATAGCGCAGGAATCAATCCCGAAAGGGTATCTCCGCGCTTTGCCAGCTAAGAAGGTTATTAGGTAGAGCAGCCTGAGGTTTATGTGGATGGAAATGCTTCTTGGAAAAGAAGGGTTTTTAATGCCTTTCTGAAGGACAAGTGATTTATTGTGGTTCTTAGGTTAATGGGAAGGTTGTTCCAAAGGGCAGGACCAACAGCGGAGAAAGCACGGTCACCATGTCTAGTCTTCTTTGTGTTGGGAGGTTTTAACAGGGCTTGGTTGCAGGAGCGCAGGGACCTGCTAGGCTGGTACAGTTCAAGAGACTGGGCTAGGTATTTAGGGCTTGCTCCATACAGACATTTGTGTACCGTACAACAGATCTTAAAGTGGATGCGCTGTCGTATGGGAAGCCAGTGCAGTTCTTTCAGCAAGGGCTTGGAAGGAGTCCTGGCAGGTGCACCCATGACCAATCTGGCTGCCGTATTCTGGACCACCTGTAAACGGCCTACTGCATCCGTACTGGCTAATGTCAGCAGGCCGTTACAGTAGTCCAGGCGGCTGGTTACCAAGGCCTGTACAAGTGTCTTTCTGCATGTGGCAGGAAGAAAAGGAAAGACACGCCTGAGTAGACCAATGGTGTGAAAACACAGACCCGCGATGTAGTTGGTGTGTTCTTTCATGGTCAGTTTTTGATCAAACTTCACTCCAAGATTTTTAACATGTGTTTTGGGTACAGGTACTGGGCCAAGGTCGAGTGGCCACCAGTCAGGGGTCCAAAGGATACTTGCTTTGCCAAAGAGCAAGACCTCAGTCTTTGTTACATTACACTGGAGGCAGTTCCTCGCCATCCAGTGTGACACCGCTCTCATACCCTCAGCAAAATTCCCCTTGATTTTAGGGTCAAGGGAGCTGAAAGGGTAGAGGAGCTGAGTGTCATCAGCGTAGGAGACCGGTATGAACCCGTATTTCCGCACAATCTCAGCAAGGGGGGCCACATAGACATTGAACAATGTAGGGCTAAGGCATGAGCCCTGTGGCACCCCCTTCGTGAGCCCCCTTGAGATGGAACGAAAGGGGCCCAGGCTGGTAGATTGTGATCTCCCGGCGAGGAAACTCTCCAACCAAGATAGTGCTACGCCTCCGATTCCTACTCCCTGCAACCGGTTCAGTAGGGTGTTATGAGACATGGTATCGAAGGCTGCGGACAGGTCCAACAGCACTAGAATCATAGTGCCCCCTCTATCTTGTGACATTTTGATCTGATCTGTCACATAGAGGAGGGCTGATTCAGTGCTGTGGTTGGGCCTGAATCCAGATTGGGATTGGTCCAGGCCCCCTGTCGCTTCGATGAAATTGGAGAGGGTGGTGTTGACGTGCTTCTCTGCCAGTTTGCTGATGAAGGGAAGGAGAGAAATCGGGCGAAGGTTGGAGAGTGTAGACCAGGGCAAGGTGGAATTTTTGCGAATAGGGTTCACTACCGCTTCCTTCCAGGCAGATGGAAGTTGGCCTTTGGCAAAAGACAAATTAAGTAGGTTCTGAATATGAGGACCCAATATCTCGATTAGCGGGGGGATGAGTTTAGCTGGTATCAGATCAGAGGGAGAACCAGATTTAGTTTGGTTAATGAGAGTGGTCAGGTCCTTAGTAGTTATTATTGGGATGTCCAGAAGAGTTTCACCAGAAGTCAGTTGCGGGGCAGTTTCAGGGACCTCAGTCCCCAGAGTGTCAGAGACTGTAGTGATTTTTTTATATATTGCTTCAATTTTTTCCTCAAAGAACTGAGATATTTCATTGCATAGTTCTTGGGTGAAGTTGTCTGGACTTTCACATACTTCAGGACTAGTGAAAGTTTGAATGATTTTAAATAACTCTCTAGTAGAGTTGCTGCAATTTGAGTGGCCAGACTCATTTTCCTAGCTTTTTTGACATTTTTGTAGTAGGAGGACATGGCCTCCAGGTAGTAGCTCTTGTCTTCCCTATTACCTGTACGTCTCCACAATTTTTCCATTTTTCTACATTTCTTCTTTTCACTTTTGAGAGCTTCCGTATACCATGTTTCCCTTTTCGCTATAGTGGGTTTTTTGGCATTTTTCTGTGGAGCTAGAGAGTCAATAGCTGTCATCAGCGTAGAATTGAACATGGAGAGAGCAGTGTCAATGTTATCGAGATTGGTAAGTGGAGGCTGTTCCCAAATTTGAGTGAGTTTGGGAAGAGTGATTTTGTGCCATGGCCTACGCTTAATAGAGTGAGTAGCCGGGCGGTTAGTGGAGTTGGATAGGTGTGGTATGGAGAAGTCAATACGTTTATGGTCCGACCAATTAATATGTTTAGGGGGATGGCAATGGACATTAGGTTGGGTAGTAAGGATCAGGTCTAATGTGTGACCACCTGAATGAGTGGGGCCACTATTTCTAGGGTGTAAACCTAGCAAAGCAAGGTCAGAAAGAAATGCATTGGTACCCTGATGGTCAGCAATGTCAGTATGAAAATTGAAATCTCCAAGTAAAAGGAAGTTTTCCTTAGCTTTCAAATAGGGGGCTAGTAGTTCAGTGAGAGCAAGGGAAAAGCCAGCATTGGGTCCAGGTGGACGGTAAACCAAGGCTCCTTTCCATTGTGTTTTTGAGTTGAGTTTTAGGTTGAGAGATCTAGAGTCTTCATTGCACAAGGGGGACTGTTCGAGGACCCATTATTAAAAAAAATTGGGAAGTTAGTCTCCACCTTTACTTCTCTGGAAAAAGCTCAGGCTTTAATGAAACACATTTTTGCCT
Organism: Lissotriton vulgaris; assembly: GCF_964263255.1. Lineage (NCBI taxonomy): Eukaryota > Metazoa > Chordata > Amphibia > Caudata > Salamandridae > Lissotriton > Lissotriton vulgaris. The sequence goes on along the minus strand of NC_141689.1, from coordinate 835,642,524 downwards.
GCCAGGTTTACTTCAGGCCAGCCGTGGTAAAGGGCGCACCGCGGGACGCTTCCTTTCAACAGCCCTTTCTAAAGACCAAGGTTCCAGAGGCAGCCAATGGCAGGACCACTCAAAGTTTATAGATTTCTATCCCTCCAAAGGATCACACTATCGAGAAGCCAGAGGAGGCCCTCGAAGAAGTTAGCACTGCACCAGTTTTGATAAGTGTTCTCCCTTCTTCCTAACCAAAAGTGGGAGGGTGACTGGCTCAATTTGTAAATACATGGGAACATATCACATCAGACTCCTGGTTCCTAAATACAATACAAGGCTTCCACATAGAATTATTCGGTACACATATATAAAGACAGTTCCTGCGACCCTCTCATTTTAGAAAGAAGATTCCCTCCTGATATCTCGGGGAAATGGAGAAACTGCTCAATAAAGATGCTCTAACTCCTTCCACCCTTCACACTAAGAGTATAGTTAGAAATCTCTACCTGGTTGAAAAAAGGGAAGCAGGCCAACGACCAGTCATCAATCTGTAACAGTTAAACGAGTGGCTAATATATCACCAATTCAAGATGGAGGGTGTTTACTTCCTGAGGGACATTCTAAAGCCATCTGATTGATTGGGCCGTTTAGACTTGAAGGATGCATATCTCGCAATCCCCACCTTTGCTCCACATTACAGATTCCTACAGTTCGTCTAAGCAGACCAGCTGTATGAGTTCACCTACTTGTCCTTCACCTATCGTCCGCACCTTGGTGCTTCTCAAGGTGCTACATCCAGCCATGGAGACCCTGCCGGACCAAGGAATTTGCTGGATAGTATACTTGTACAACATCCTCTTACTAGACCAATGCCCGAATAAAATACAAGAACACCTCCAACCTACCATGCACCTCTTGACAAGCCAGAGGCTTGTCATCAATGCGAATAAATCACTTCTGGCCACAGCACAAAGAATGACCTTTCTGGGTTTTGTTCTAGATCTCCTGTAAAAACCATGCTGAGCCTTCCGGCAGAGAAGATCACCAAGATCAGGCAGGAGATACGCAAGACTATCATAGAAACAGACCTCACTGAGGCAAACAGCTCGAATGGACGGACTCATTACTTCGTCCTGCCAGGCAAACTTTCCGGGCCCTCTCCACTAGAGGGCTCTTCAGTGCATAAAAGCTAACCACCCTGCAGGGGTGCAACGTATTCTGAAAAAGTTCCATTGACAGAAGATGCAAAGAAAGAGCTGAGATGTTGGCTCATGAACAAGAAAGTTTGGAAAGGGAACAGATTCTTTGGTTACAACCCTAACATGGGTTATAGAAGAGGACGACAGCAGAAGTGGCAGGAGCACCTGTTCCTGCGAGTTATCCACAGGAGAGAAATGGTCTGCTCCAGGACAATAGTTATATAACTCTCCTGAACTCCTAGCAGGCTCGTTTGCAGTGATTTGCTAGACCAAAAAGAGAGCGCAGTGCTGAGTGTTACAGAAGATGGACAATTTGTCAGTGGTGCGGTAATAAGATCCACCTCAGCGGGACACAATCAAAAGCCCTTTCGGAGATGGCCAAAAGCTTCTGGCACTTCTGCCAAGACAACATCATCTTGGTCACTGCGGAACACCTTCCCGGTATGACCCACAGAGTGGAGGTTGGAATTCCAGACACTTCCAGGACATGAGCCTTTGGAAATTGAATCTGACAATCTTCCAAGTCGTACAGAAAAGATGGGGCCTGTTCTCTGTGGATCTATTTTAATCAATTTTGGATTACCAACTGGAAAGTTTCTTCAGCTAGAGACCTCCATGAAGAGGCCCCTGGACTGGAGTCTCGAGAGTCTTTACCCAGTTCTCAATGATCATGAGACAATCAGGTAAGGAAACCAGTTGTGGAATTAGTAGTGATAACAACAAATTGAATGTCTCAAGTCTGGAATCCACTTCTGATGGAAGCTTCTTCGATTCTCAATACCTCTCCCCCCTAGTTCCTGATCTCCTTCTGTACCCCTAGGTGAACCCACATCACCTACTGTTGAGTGGACAGCTATATGTCATGGCGTGGAGGATTACAGAGAACGATGTAATGTACCGGGTCTTTACAAGTAAGCTCACTAGCTCTTCTCAAAGGCATGGACAGACAGGACAACTAAGAGATATAGGTCCGCCTAGTCGAAAAGGCTGTGCTGGTGTCTCCAGAGGAACAGTGATCCCTTAGGTTCGAACGTTGTTTAGATCCTGAATTTGACATCTTTAGCATCAAAGGGCGTAGCTAAGATCTGTTAACACCTTTCGGCGGACCATTTAGAAAGGACACCCTCCGATTGAGGGGTCTCTGGTAGGGAACATCTGCTAATAAGGAAACCGATAAAGGGCACGCATTGGTCCCTTCCTCCTTTAACAAGGTACTCAGTCCTTCGGGACATAAAATACATTTCTAATCCCTCCTGGTCATGGAATAGCAATAAATATCATTTTCAGAAGGAACTTTCAGTTAAGTTGCCAAGCTCATATCCTGAAGGAGAGTATACGATGCCAAGCACTGGGTATTACAGGTAGAGTGCTCACTCCGGAGAGGGTTAGATTCCACGTGTCTAGTTGTACAGAGCGTAATTCAAGGCTGATTTATTATCCAGCATTTAATTACCATCCCAAACTATGTGTGGTGAGATATATTAAAGCATATGAAGATATGACTGAGGAGCTTTGGACCCTTGGAGAATGCCACCCACTCATTACACTCTAAAAATCATTTTATGCGGTCTCATCCCCTACTATAGCAAGATGGGTTTGATGGGTAATGCAAGAGGCTGGCATTGACATGTCCTTGTTAGGAGCACATTACTCTAGAGGCGCCATGGCCTCAAAAGCTTTTCCTCTATGGGCTCTATTGGGGACATTCTGAACGCTGCAGACTGGTCCTAGGTTCGACCTTTAAAACTTCTAATTCAAACTGGAAGTAGACCAGGTTTTTCTAGTGATAAGCTTTGAACAACCATCATTTTCACCTCCGGTCCTGTCTGACATTGAATGCAAACTTTTCTAGCTTTTGTAACAGAAAGTTTCAATTCTATTAAGGACTTCGAGGCGAGGACTATCCCACTTAGAGATCAACTGATCAATGCCCACCTAAACTTTTGGTGGACAGGAAGTGAACCTGCAACACACGTATGGACAGTAAGTAAACTTCGATATTGGTATGATCAATGATGATGATGATTATGATACAAATGTTAAAGGGTATTTGCAAGATTTAATATGAATTATCACAGGAGGGAATTGTAAACTGTTCTAATGGTTATTGTACTGTAGGAAAATATAGTCTCACTTAAGATGTTCTCTATTATTTTTATAGGAAGTGAGTTGTCCAAATAGGAATAACATGTAGGAAGGACTGGATCTTTGTCGCACAAAGAAAGTGGGGGCATGGCTATTGTTGGACTCATAATATCCCCGCTGGTTGATGGTTTTCTTCTTCCTTCCTCTATGTTTGATGGGAAAGTATTTTCCGTTGATGTTGAACAAGGCTGCTGGGATAATAAAGTGAAGAAAGAAAGCATAATCGTCACCTCCGAGTCCTTAATAGAATTTAAACTTTCTGTTACGAAAGCCAGGAAATTGTGCTCCTGAGCACCTCACCTTTAAGCGAGCAACCTCTTTAGATAATAGCACAATTCTGTTTTAATTGTACTCCCTTAGACACACAACTCTTCATATGATCACGCCACAATTTATCAAACCTGATTCATGGAAAGTGCAACTGTTCTTCAAGTAATTTTATTGCCAACATATTAAGAATACTGTTTGCTATAAAATCCTTACCAGTCCATATGCAGTGCTCCGCTCATGCTCTTGTGTAATGTCAGCTACATATGCGAATATTACAGAGAATGTTACAGAAAATATCCCAGAAACAGAAATCATGGCGAAATACCACCTGTAAAGCAAAAAGGCGACATTAAGTACCAAACAGTTATTTGCTAATACTGAAATAAACAAGCATTTGTAATGCAATAGGTCTCACATTATAAAAGTTTGAGCAGTTTGCATTGCTAATAATAATGCAACACTAGCCCCTGACTGCCACAAACTAACTACACAACATAAAACAGACCACAGTTCTTCAAATCAGCTACAATACCTGAAATACTTGAAACAAACTGCAGTACGATATCTGAAACAGACCACAACCCTTGAAAGAAGCATATGTGGTACTGAGTGGTATTATGTTGAGTGTAGTTATGTTGTATTGAGTAGAGTGTAAATATGTGTTGTAAATATGTGTTGTGTAATTATGTGGTATTGAGTGTTATGATGTGGAGAGTATTTATGTTGCATTGATTAGTGTGTAAATATGTGGTTTCTAATTGTAAGGTACTGAGTGGTATGAGGGGTGTATTTATGTTGCATGAGTAGAGTACATAACCACACTCAAAATAATACCACTCAGTACCACATAATTACACTGTATTCAATACAACATAAATACACTCCACATACCACTCAGTACTACATAATTGCACTCCACATAATTACTCTCTACTTAATACAACATAAATACACTCCACACAATATCAATCTGTGCCACATAATAACACAACACATAATTATACTGTACTTGATGCAACATAAATACACACCTTTCACTCCCTGTCACTTTCACAGGCTGTCAAGAACCATCTTGCAAAATGAAATTATGAGGCCAGATCGAGCAGACAGGGTCCAAAAACATGGTGCAGCTTGGCTGCTTTAGACCTAAAGTAGGTAAACATAGCAGGCCCATCTAGGCCCACCGGCCTCATAAGGTCTCTTTAGTTTGATGTGGGCACATGAAATGGTTTTCCAACATAAATCTCTACCTATAAGGCCTCCTTGATGTGCACTGCTGTTAAACATATTTCACCAGGCCACACTCTTATTTGTTTTGGTTCAAGCGCTTGCTTTGGTACAAAAATAGTAAACATCTTAAGGTTCTCAATATGGTCCCATGGAGCGTGCTGGTGAACTTCAACGCCAGTCATCTACAACAGCCCTATGCCACACGCATAAAGCTTAGCGCCTGAGTCCCTCTTCAGTGTGCCAAGTCTAGGCATGTGTACAATGCTGGTGAACAAGAGATGGACGTCCGTTCCTGCAGGTCAGGACTTCCAGGACATCAGTTATTTCTTCAGTAAAGTCTGACACAAGGTCTAGTGTGTGGGAAGTTCACATAAGGTGCAAGCTTCCTGAGGAGTATCAAGTAAACATGTGCTAAGCCAACACCAGAAACCAAATGACAATATTAACTGTGAGCAACATGTGGAAACCATTCCATGCCAGTTGGGCTCACTTCTACGAGCACAATGTGAAGCGGCTCAGATGACAAGGCCTGTCTCAAGACCAGCCTCAGATTTATGCAAGCCGGATATGCACGAGGAAAGACTAGACACCTTAGAGCAGCCTTGGCCAAATGTGCATGTGAAGAAACAATACAGGATTTCGTGACTTCACTGCAGAGTCTATTCAAAGCAGGGTCTAGGCAAGGATATGGACTGTTCTTCTGCCAGAACACAACTACGATGGAGGAAGTTGCGAATGTCCAGGAGCTGTTCCAGGGTTGGTGTAGCAGTTCTCTATCTTTGACTGCTTTCAGCTGGAAAGAGCAGAGTATGTCAACTGGCTGCTCCCGCTTTGGATTTTGATAAATAGGAATTCTCACTTTGTTCCCAATTAGGGCTGGGATGCCTGGAAGTTAGCGGCCCTTATTTCTGGGCCACATTCCACACTACCTACCTCTGGTACAACTGTGTTACCTGACCTAGCGCCCCCTTGCATGTCTCTGGTTCTGGTAGAGCACAGCAGGAGATATCCATGCCTGTCCCTTGTGTGGGACGGGTTCCAGCAGGAGTTCGAAGGTTTGCCCCCGGATTCAGTCAGAGATGAGATTATGGCCCACTGACTATCCTTAGTTTGGTCCAAGCTCCCCATTAAGTCATTGGCTAGGGTAATTTAGTGAAGAAGGATTTCTACCGGACAGTTCCTAGCGCTGTAACTGGATTGGAAGGAGTTTATGCGGGAACCCCAGAGGTGCCCCTGGTTGCATTCTCCTTGATTTATTTAATTAAATATGTCTGCTCCAAGGGACCGGTTTGAATTTGGTGACACACGGGTCTGATACCTAGTCTAGGCCCGGCTGCCTTAGAAACACCAAACCAGATCTACGTTTATCGGTCCAGGTCTCAGGGTGGAGTGAAAAATGAGGACAGGGTCGTATGACTGCTATAGGGTGGATGGACCTGGATCTTCCGCCTAGTCCTGAGCATGGTGGGGCTATCAAGGAACTATTTGGATTCATTATTCTTCAGTTGCCAAACAGAAGTAGAAATGGCCAATAAGTGTGATCATCTCTAACCAATAGATTTAGTTGCAGCAAGAACACTCAGGTAACGTTTGCTCTATCGATCTAAACAGCCCAGGAACAGTAAAAACTCGAGAACACTATTACATAAATTAAAACTTGGAGTGATTAATCACAACGTATAAAGAAACTGGAAGCGGTGTGAACATCCCGGATGCGAAGGCGAGGATAAATCATAGGAACGTAGAGAGAAAAATTAATTTTGCCACATTGTAATCTTAATACTGAGCGCACCGGAAGAAAGCACATTTTCTTCCAACAATTTAAAGAGCTTCACCACATCCGGTTTTGGATCAGGTATCATATGTTCAACTGGCTTCAGGGGTAATTATAGATTAGCAAATGTGACTGTTCAGAGGTTTCTGCCGGAGACTGGGGCGTTGCACGGCAAAATAAACATTGCTACAAAGTGGGCTATTCTATTTTAAGGCAGCGATCTGTATAAAAGATAGTAGCACTATAACAATACTGCTTGAAAGTGCTATCCGGATGGGTGGTGGGGCGGAGGGGTGGGAACAGCGTGCCACGTAAACATGAAGAACATATATGCATGAAAATGATCCGATTAGGAAATATATTTTCTGTGTTTCAGATGTTTTGCAACACCATGCGTCCCCTTCCTTCTCCTGGACATAGAAGAATGACGAATACCACAAGAACCACAATGCAAGAAGTGTTGTCAAAGAGAGTTATTGCTTCAACTCAAGACAAGGGTACAGGACATATGTGGCTCTTCCTCCCCAGGACCTGTGATGCAATAACACATGAGCCAACGTGGGGCAAGTTTCCCCGTGAAATGGTTAAAAAAAATAAGCAACCCGGGAGTGGTGCGCGCGCACGCCACAGCGGGACATGTGGCTTCAAATATTGCGCCTGTGTCTGGGCACGATAATTGAAACCACATGAAGGTCGTTGCTCGTAACAGACACCAATAGGCAATGGGTGGAGCAATGTGCCCGCCTTTGGCCTATTGTCTGCTCTGTTTGTGAAATACACGCACGCACAAGCCAATCCTGTAACACAAAAGAAAAAGCACATGCATGTGCAATTCTAGGTACATTTTGAAACCCCATACAAAAGGGCTCTCTTGCTGCGTGAGCCCTAAAAACTACAAGGCATACTTGGAAGTGAATTCAAATACTGTTTTACAGATAAGATTAAGGCAAGTCTGGTGATTAGCCTCTTCGCTGCTGATGACAAGCTAAGCTCGTCATCAGCTACGGCGCTCGTATGCTGATGACGAGCTGAGCTCGTCATGTAACGCGGTATTTAAAAAAATGCCGCACACAGTGGGAAAAGCCGCCGCAGCGATGCGGTTAGAGTCATTCCACTAAACCTCAGGGCTGAATAGAGGGCAGCACTTTTGATTGAGTTCAGACTGATAATGGAAAGGGCAGTGAAAGTGGGAATGCAAGTGAAGTAAGCCCTTCAAATACAGTAAAATGTTTAACAATTAATACCCCAATACTTCAAAGGTAGGCAGGGGTAAACTTAGATAGCACTTCACTCTCTATTTGTGGTAGTGTGGTCGAGCAGTAAGACAGTATCAGAGGACAGTGTTAAGCATTTGTTGTTTACACTCAGTCAGCAAATGAATTCACACACTCAAAGACTGAACTTCAGACCAATTGTTTTTGTATAAAAAATATTCTTTTAGTTATTTTATTTTCTAGATCCAAGCAAGCCTGGCACAGGCAAGCAATAAATAGTTTACAGTAGTAAAGCACTTTGTAAACAGTTTAAATTGTAATGGTATATGCACTTTGTTTTGACTCACAGTATTGGTGCAGAGAAATGCAATGCTTTGTAAATACAGTACATAGACTTGAATGGGCTTTTCAGTAAAATACCAGGCAAGTTACTTTTTAAATTACTTTTCTTACTCCGTGTAGTATACCAGGATACTACACTGGGACATTTCCTGTAAACAGGTAAGTAAAAGCCTTTTTGTTAAACAGTACAATTTTAAATATTTTTTTTTAGGTTTTCAAACTCCACACTTGGAAACTTTTCCAAGAAAAACAGTCAATGTTATCCTATGGAGGAAAACCGTGTTATTAGTTTTAAAGGTAAGTATTAGTTAGTGGGAGTTAAGGTTCTGGGGGTTAACTCAGGGGTCCCCCAGTGTCAAGGATGCACTCTTGTTATACCCTCAGCGGCACTAGGGCGGTCGGGTGCAGAGTGCTGAGGGTAACAATGGAGGATAGGGGGCCTCCAGTTGGTGGCTGCTGATGGGCAGGCCACTTGGTTGTGGGAGAAAAGCTCCTGGACTTTAGCTTTTGCTTTTGTGCTCTATCGTCTAGTTTCTTTTTACATCTAGTGATATATGCTGTTAGTGGGGACTGATGAGAAGGCTCCCTCCCATTCCCGAACTCTGGCAACAGGACCAGAATAAAAGACATTTTACTGGTACCAGGGAAAACAAGCAGCCTTGCCACTAAGTTCATTCACCTTCCTTAGGGTTACATGGACCACTTGCTTAAGGGAAGAGAGTGTGGCCTCCAGAGGAGTGGGGAGAAGCTTAGAAGCCCACTGAAGGGGCTCAGTACCGCATCCAGTGATCAAGACATGGTACATCCTAATTCTTCTTTCTGTTGACGCACTCCAAAGCCTATTCAGGGATCGGTGCACCATGAATCTGCACGCACGTCAGTGGGTTACATTCATACTTATCAATGCACAGGCATGCAGCCCAAGGACGAGACGAGGAGGTTAAGTGGGCCAGCTGCTGTAAACAGCCGATGGCAAGATCGTCATTGCTTAACCCAAACCAAAAGCTACCCAAGACAAGCAAAGTAGAAAGTGGAGACAAGCAGGCTAAACTGTGCATCAAACAGCTTTTGAAGCAGCTTCCAGTCCCAACACAAGGTGGCAGATATACTGGGAATGGTAGGACAGGGTGTTGCTGCTGGCACGATACAATAGTACGCCTTGATTTACGGTAAACTTTCTAATCAACTACTCACAGAAATGGGGCATCCCTTACATTAAAAAGAAACAAACCAGGCCTAAGCAAATGCCAAATTCTACGAAATACTGACCACACAGAGACATTTTTAATTTAGGATTTAATTTCATGCGCGATTATGTGTTGCTACAGGCCAGATACTTGAACCTTTTAATAGAAAGACCAAAGTATTACTACTTCTTCTCTACTGCCACACTGTAAAATATTAATAATAATGCAATGCCAAGTAAAACAAGAGCTCGATTTTGTAATTAACAAATTCTTTCCCTTTTATTAGTTCGCTGCCCCTTGTTATACAGGGTTTGCGCCGCCTCTGAACTAGTCACAAGACAAATGCGGTCTGCGGGACTTACCAAGGATTTATGGTCATTAGCGGGATTGGGAAACACGTGAAGAAAACTGTAACGAGAAGAAAGGACTTTCTTCCCCACACGTCAGACAGGGCACCTATCAACGGGGCACTCATGAAAGATAAAAAGCCCTTTGGAGAAAAGGAAAAAACACAGTTGTAATATTTAAGCATACACAAAAACAGAAATGCATTTGTATCATTAGTCGTATAAAGTTTTAATTATCCGCAGTTGCAGTTTTTTTTTTTAAACTGGGAAAATAGAGGGACAGACAGACCTCTAAATTATAAGAAACACTTCCTGCCACGTTAACTTTGAAGTCTGGGGCGACTTAAAACAGCATGAATATATATATATATATATATATATATATATATATATATATATATATATATATATATATATATATATATATATATATATATATATATATATATATATATATATATATATATATATATATATATATATATATATATATATATATATATGTTTTTGGAACCATTAGCACATACTGTGGCACACTAAATAAAACAAGCACTTTAAATAAGCGAATAAAAATGTGCATGATTACTTTAAGACGGAAGCACAATGTTATAAATGTTGGCCTGGCACATACCCCTCCACTGACAAGTGGAACTCTCTCGGTTGTCCCCTGCTCCTGCGCTCTGTTCCTAAAATTGCAAACAGTACGCAGGATATGGTTCCAGCTGAGCCGCTCATCCATGGACTGCAGAACGAAATACTCCATTGGCTTGGTACGCCTTCATCCACCGTCATCAGATACAAAGCTAGCCAATGATTGTAGATTTCAGATGAGCTATAGCAAACATTCTAAATGCAATACTACCTTGTCAAAAATAATTTTCCTGCATACAGCAGTAACAAAAACGTACATTTTCAAAATATTTTCTAAAGTTTCCAAAATAAATGTAGGTTCGTTTAGGTCTTGAATTGTAGGCTTAGTGTGAGCATGCCCTACAACAATTTCACGAGTGTATTTGAGCACCGATTATTATCTGAATTTCATTTGACACAGGTTTTCATCCCCCATTGACACAAGTTTCTCTATAAACACTAGACATCCACTGGAATCTAGAGACTGGTTTCAAGTCTTTCCTATCCAAAACTTATTTAATATTTCTCTTTCATTTGCGTCAGTGGTGCTTTCTCTCTACTCGTGTACTGTAAATGTTGAACAGTTCCTTTTTTTAAGTCTTGCCAAAATGATGCATTTGCTGCCTCTTGGGAGACCTTCTGCTATCTTACTGAACATTGTTTACCACTGGCTGGCTTCATGTGTCACTTTCATTTGCTTGCTTTTTATTTGTCAGCTTCCATAGTCTTCCTTCCTCTTTGTATTTTGGATCCTTCACTGGAGCAGGAATGCATTACTTTTTCCTTCGACAGCTTGCTTTGTCTCGCGATTTTTTTTTTGTTTATATACTTTACAACGCATAGTTTTTCAGCTGTCTCCCTTGTGTACTTCTCTCCCTTCTATAATTGTCCCCAATCTCTCTTGCCCAGCATTTGTTGTCCGTGTTTTTCACCATTTATTTCCCTAACCATTCCCACCCCCTCTCAGTTGTCTGTAATCTTGCCCCCAGCACCCCCCTGCCCATCCTACATTTTCTGTGTGCCTGCTCCAGCCCTTCCCCACCCACTCCGTTGTCCATCCAATCTCACCTTTCCTACCCCCATCCATGTTCTTCTCTTCCACCCGCCCTCTGTGATGCCTCATCCCCAACTTTATTTATTTATTTAAAAGGTTTTGTATAGCGCTGCTGGACCCGATAGTATCAGAGCGCTTTACATAAAATGTAAATTGATACTTGTATAGCGCACTACTCACCCGCAAGGGTCTCAAGGCGCTGTACAAATACCGCTGTGGAGCCCGTCCTGGCTTTCCCTGTGAGGCGTCCACTCCTGGGCACCCCCAGGGTGAAGGCCAGGCATCCTTAGCGTTGTGGGGGCCGTTGTGGAAAATAAGCAAGCTATTGCCCAGAGTTGCAGAGTGGGACTCGATGATTGAAATAGGCACCGAGGCGAGAATTATCAGGTCCGTGGAATTTTGAGCCCAAGACCCGCCGAGGGGGGAATTGAACCCTGGTCCCGGGCTAGACCTCTTTCTCAGGGTCTGCCGCTCTAACCATTGAGCCACACTTCTCCACATAGTTAAAAGAAGATAACATAGTAGCATTAACAGGAATATATTAAATGCAGACTACAGTTTTTTTGGTTTGTAGGAAGATTAAAAGAAACAATAGAAGAAGAATGAGAGAAAGAAGGAAAGGAGTGAGGTAAGTGAAGGGGAAAAAGGAGGAGAATAGAGGAGGGATATTGGAGGGTAGAGCATAGTGAAGGGGGGGAAAGGGGTAGGGTAAGAGCGCTTAGAGATAGAAGGGTACTTAGCAGGATTCATGATAGAACAATTAGGGTCCCCAGTGTTTATTGAGAAGTAATTTGAGTCTCTTTTTGAAGAGAAGGTAGGAGGGGTTGCAGCGAAGGTCTTTGGGTAGAGAGTTCCAGATCGTAGGGGCATTGCCGGAGAATGCACGAGATTGGGTCTTTTTACATTTGAGTTCAGGAGGGATTAGGACAAGGGAGTTAGTACTTCTCAAGAATCTTGTGCAGCCTGCTTTATGTAGTTTACTTGAAAGGTAGAGGGGGGGTGTCTTGCTGGGGGGAGGGGGGGAGCAAGTGAATGTTGTTCGCCAATACAGAGGAAGAGAGCTCAGGAGGGAAGAACATGGATTGGGGGGGAGAAGATGTGGGGTGATCAAGCAAAAGGTGATTAGGGGAATAACAGCGCAAAAAAATGCCAAAACCAATAGCTCTAGAGTTTTCATACGCTAGGCTATTTATTGGCTTTGACAATTTTTGCCTAACTGAGTTATCAAAATCACTGTATTTGTATCCAGTACATCACATCTCAGTAGGAAACATTTACCACTATTTCCTACAAAGTGGATGACGTGGAGGTCTGAATCATTACAGTCGTTTAGTTTCATTGTTGTCAACAGCAGCATGTCATGTTTAACAACTTAACACGAACTACAAAGTTGAGCACACAAGACATATACCATTTTTTTTTAACAATTAAGAAGATGCATGAGGTAACATCATGATTGACGAATACATGGCATATTTAAGAGAGCTGAGATAACGGCCAGGTGACAAAGACAAGGGTTCATCCAGTCTATGCAGGACTTAGAAAGTACACTAATAAGTCATTAGTGAATCCTTTTGGAAAGCAGAGGAAGGATAAGTGACTTTATAAGAGTCCCTTTTTAGGTTTCGGCTGGCGAACAGCTGCGCAGCAGCGTTTCGCGCAGGCGAAATCTTATGTTAACAGTATGTGTGTGTTGTCCCGCCTCTCTGTTCCATTGGCTAGCTCCATAAATGGAGGCTAGCCATTGGAACAGAGATGCGTCACTCATTTCCCGAGCAGATTCGTGGGCGTTCCGGCGATTTTTACTCATCCCGCCCATTTTCGTGCGTCATGCGGCGGTGAGCGGTTGTTTTTTTTTTTTCATATCGGCATGTTGGTTTCATTTCCAACGTGTGCCTTGCAGGGGTGGGCTGCGCGATTTCACTTTCCAAGAGTTGCTAGCAGGTAAGCGGCATATCTTACTCCCGTTCCCGCCCCCCCTCCTGCTGTCCGTGAGCCCGTTCCCACCCCCCCTCCCGCTGTCTGTGTGCCCGTCCCCCCCCTCCCGCTGTCCGTGAGCCTGTCCCCCCTCCCGCTGTCCGTGTGCCCGTCCTCCCTCCCGCTGTCCGTGTGCCAGTCCCCCCTCCCGCTGTCCGTGTGCCAGTCCCCCCTCCCGCTGTCCGTGAGCCCGTCCCCCCTCCTGCTGTCCGTGAGCCCGTCCCCCCTCCCGCTGTCCGTGAGCCCGCTGTCCGTGAGCCCGTCCCCCCTTGCAGTTTCGAAATATTTATGTTTGTATCTGTATCCTCAATGCAGACTTTTCCCGGGGAGGGCAGTAAATTAACACCATGCTGCCCGCAGACCGGCAGTCCGGCATCTCTCCCTGTCTGACCCCCAGTTGGTGCGTCTGTTGTTGTTGTTCGTCCCGTTTGGGGTCAGTTCTGGCCTTTCCCAGGACAGTCTGGCAATGGATGCTTGTGGCAGTCAGGAATCAGCTCGAACTGAGAGGTGGAGTCAGGAGATCGGTGGTACTAGCTAGCTCACTGGCACGTGTTTTATCATCAATGGAAGGATAAAATGCTGAGCCACCTTCCCTCAATGCAGACTTTTCCCATGCATGTTACAGAACGGTGCTACATTACGAGCAGTTAACACCCCCAGAACTTCCCCCCTGGGAGCGAGCCAAAGCTCAAGTGAACCCTGTCGTAACTAGCCTCTGGCTAACAATTTCACTCTAATAGCACGGGGACACTTGGCAGGTGTGATATACTGCAAACGGTTGTGCAGACGTGCACATTGGTAATATATTATGGATATGTTATGTGTAATTTGCCAGCCCCCAACGAACCTCCCTGGGCAAGAGAGGCCGAAAGTGGGCAACCCAGAGGCAAGGGGTACACACGACAACATGTAGCGGGACGAGGCGCACTGCGCCACGTCGAGGCAGCTGTCCTGTTCTTGTAAACAGACACCTGACGGCGACCAGGGGCATGAGTCTTCCATACACGTCATACGAACGGACAGCACTTTAAAGGCCGGGATTTCTGAGTCCGCGCGCACGACGTGAAGTTCCAACACCCCAGACGTGTAACTAGCCTCTGGCTGCCGGGTGGTGCTGCAGCTGCGAGGGAGGGCCGGAGTGGACCTGGAAATGCCACTGTGAGTGACCAGTATACTTCTTGGGGGTGTCTCTCTGATTGACAAACTGTTTGTGCTTCACTTTTGTGGCCTTTGATGTCCCTCGGTCAGTGTCAGTGGGATAACAACCTCTTTGTTGGCTCTTGCCCATTCGTAATTCTATGTTTGCCGTTCAGTTACCCCTCCCCCATCCCCTATCTCTTTTAGTTATCTCGAGCCATGCACCCCATCCCTTCCCCCACGCATGTCTGCCTTTTTCTCTGGCAGAACGTCTTTTCACAAGAACACAGAACATCATCAGATGGCATCTTCTAGCACCCCAGCTCTGTCACCTTAAGCCTTTTGGTAGCACAGGCCACGTAGCCAGATGCTGGATTTCAGGGCAGGGCTCGTGCCGCCTCTGAGTCGTCATCCCTATCTGCCCATCTCTCCCTCAGTCACAGCATGAAATTATTACCTTCGGCCTGACATCCATCTATTGGTAAACTTTAAGCTGTCAACTGCCCTGCTTGCTGCATGTTCTGATGTGGCGGAGTCGGTATTGCTGAAAATAAGTTACCCTTTGAAGTAAGTGATTTTTGGCTCCGCAATTTCCTGCTTGCAGCATATAATGCATCAAGGGTAGTAGTAACTGAAGGTTAATTCCATTGTGACTACATCACCCCGAGTAGGGCACATCATTTATAATGTGGTGCAGGTATTTGCACATCCGGTCTTGAGGTCCATCAGTTTTGCCATCAAAAGTCCTGTTTCACTATATTTTAAATAATTCTTGCGTAACTGCTCTGAAAAAGGTTTTTTCAAATATTTTTTTAACGTTGCAGTCTCTTTTCTTATTTTTGGTGGAGCTTGATTGACTCAGTAGGAATGCCAGCATGCGTCATTGTTGGCTTTGCAAGTGTTCACTTTGCAAGTGTCGCCTCCCTCATTGTCTGCTCTTAGATGCATTGTCATCCTGTAATAAGAAAACCTGTGAATCTGGTACGGTCGTTAGATAAAGGTGGAGGTGAAAGCTTAAGTAGGGATCACCTAGGGTAGGTGTAGAGTGGTGCGGTAGTGTTACATTACCTTCGCTGTGTACAGTGGTAGTGTTAGCTTGTTAATGTTGCCATGGTGCCCTCTCGAAGTCAGCCCTTATGCTCTGTTCTGCACCTTGCAAAGCTGCCGAATGCTTGGTATGCGCAAGATTGCTTTGCACGTTCAAATGAATAGAAACATTATTTGTTTACTTACATTTCCTTGATGATAACAGTTTCTAATGCGTGCGTCTGTGTAGTGCTCCATCGGGTGTAACTTGGCAAGCTTTAAAAAAAATGTCCAACAATAGCAACTTTGCACCAGCTTGACAGGATTTTTGTCCCTTTTTTCATATTTACTTTTGCAAAAACGTGCTGAAGGCTGGGGGTGTCACAATAGATTCATCACATTGCACCCAGTGAAGAGGGTCCAGTGTGACCATCAAAAAGTTTGAGTTGAAATATAATAGTAGGTCATGGGGAGGGCCACTGGAATTATGCGATCCTGTGTTTGCTGCTTCTGCTTTATTTTGCATAATTATCCCTCATCTGGCGTATAATCTGTAGATAAATTTTTCTAACTCAAAAGGATCAAAGCTTACTGAAAACTGTGGCTGTGGCTGTGTGTGTGTGTGTGTGTGTGTGTGTGTGTGTGTGTGTGTGTGTGTGTGTGTGTGTGTGTGTGTGTGTGTGTGTGTGTGTGTGGGGGTGTGTGTGTGTGTGTGTGTGTGTGTGGGTGTGTGTGTGTGTGTGGGTGTGGGTGTGTGTGGGTGTGGGTGTGTGTGTGTGTGGGTGTGTGTGTGTGTGTGTGTGTGTGGCTGTTTGTGTGTGTGTGTGTGGCTCTGTGTGTGTGGGGATGGGTGGGTGTGTGTGGCTCTGTGTGTGTGTGTGTAGCTCTGTGTGTGTGTGTGTGGCTCTCTGTATGTGTGTGTATGTGTGTGTGGTTGTGTGTGTGTGGCTCTCTGTGTGTGTGTGGCTCTCTGTATGTGTGTGTGGCTGTGTGTGTGGCTGTGTGTGTGGCTGTGTGTGTGGGGGGGGCTCTGTATGTGTGTATGTGTGTGTGTGTGTGTGTGTGTGTGTGTGTGTGTGTGTGTGTGTGTGTGTGTGTGTGTGGCTCTCTGTATGTATGTGTGTGGCTTTGTGTGTGGCTCTCTGTATGTGTGTGTGTGGTGTATGTGTGTCGCTCTCTGCATGTGTGTGTGTGGAGAGACAGCAGTGTGAGAGCGACAGCAGTGTGAGAGCGACAGCAGTGTGAGAGCCACAGCAGTGTGAGAGCGACAGCAGTGTGAGAGCGACAGCAGTGTGAGAGCGACAGCAGTGTGAGAGAGACAGCAGTGTGAGAGAGACAGCAGTGTGAGAGAGACAGCAGTGTGAGAGAAACAGCAGTGTGAGTCTTCTAGGGAGAGCATGGTGGGTGGGAGAGCATGGTGTGTGGGAGGCAGCAGTGTGTGAGAGACAGCAGTGTGAGAGAGACCTTTAATTTATGTTTTGGTTTTTGAAACCTAAATAAAACGCATTATCTGCAATATCATTAGCTCAAACTCGCGTAAATACGCAACCTATTGCATTGCAAATGCTATAGGTCTCGCATTTGCGAGAGATTAAGCTATTGGCATTGTAAATGACAATGCCATTTATTTATTTATTTTCAAAACCAACACATAAATAAAAATGTTGTCATTTACAATGCCAATAGCTCAAACTTTTCAAAAGTCGAAACCATTGCATTGTAAATGCTTGTTATAGAATGTTTCCATAATGCTTTATTTTATTTATTTTATTTATTTATAGCATTTGTAAAGCGCTCTGTAACCCTACGGGCATCCTGGCGCTGAGTACATATAGCTAAACCCTGTGGACACAGAAGAGGACGGGGAATAATGTGCTAATCGGATTAGATTTTTTTTTTCTTTGGTGGATTTTCGGGAGATTTTGTGGGAGATTTTTATTTAGGGAAAAGCCATGTTTTCACCTTTTTGCGAAAGGTCATCAACTCATTTGTTTTTCTAATATCAGCAGGGAAGTTGCTCCATAGGTGGGCCGCGGCTATACTGAAGGCTCTTCCCCCACAGGTGGCTTTCTTGATCCTGGGAATGCTAATGAAGTTTAGAGATGATGAACGGAGAGACCGGGTGGGCTCATACCAATTGAATTTGTTCTGGTGTGGTCGGGGGCCGAGCCCGTGAACTGCCCTGAAGACAATACAAAGGGATTTGAAGCAGATCCTCTGATGTATAGGCAGCCAGTGTAGGTCGGCCAAGGCAAGAGTGGTAGAAGATCTTCGCTCACAAGAGAGTGCCAGTTTAGCTGCTGCCGTCTGGATACTTTGGACTCTGGAAATGAGATAGGCAGGGGATTCCAGCTAAAGGGCATTGCAGTAATCCAGACGGCTGAGGATGGTGCTCCTAACTATGTCAGCTCTAGTCTGTGGGGGCAGGAGAGGTAGCAGCCTTCGGAGTCCTAGCAGTAGGGCAAAACAGCTGCCAACCTGTTTGTTGCGTTAGTTTCTAGACTCAGTTTATTGTTGATGGTGACTCCGAGATTCTTTACTGAGTTCATTGGGGTGGGCGAGTCCACTAATAGCTGGGGCCAGAAGTCTAAAGGTAGGCTTTTGGGGATTTTTCCTACTGTGCAGTGCAATATTTCAGTTTTCTCACTGTTAAATTGTAGTGAGTTCTGGTTAAGCCAGCGTGACATTTCCAGCATGCAGGTGTGGAAAGTCTCCAGTGAGTTTGCATGGGCTCCATCAAGAGAGATCATCAGCTGAGTGTCATTTGCGTAATTTGTCACGCTGATGCCATGGCTTTTGATGATCCACATCAGGGGTTGCATGTAAATGTTAAAAAGTATGGGGCTGATAGCAGACCCCTGTGGGTGGGACCCCATACGGGACTTTGACAAACTCAGATTGGTATGGAGGAATAGCTACTGCCTGCCATCTGTCCGTCAAATAGGAGCGGAACCAGTCGAGCACGACACCTCTGACTCCGATGTTCTTTAGTCTTTCTATCAGGATGCCGTGGTTCACCGTATCAAATGCGGCGGACAGGTCAAGCAGAATCAGAATTGCTGATTCTCCCCGGTCCGCCCTCATTCGCAGGTCATCCATGACTGTCAGCAAAGCTGACTCCATTCCATGAACTGGTCTGAAACCAAATTGCTCCGCTTCCAGAATGTTGTTGGTTTCTAGGAAGAGGGCTAGGGATCTACTGACCCATCTCTCTATGATCTTTATTGGATATGGTAAAAGAGATATAGGTCGGTAGCTCTTTTGGCAGTTTGGGTCCAGATTTGGTTTTTTTAATAGCGGGGAGACAACCGCCAGCTTCCAGTTTTTTGGTACGGAGCCAGTGCAGAGAGACTGATTACAAAGCTGGTGCAGGGCTGGGAGAATGTCTTCCTCGAAATTCTTGGCTATTCTATGGGGAAGAGGGTCTAGAGGAGAGCCAGATGACGTATTGAGAGCTGTTCTTAGAAATTCCTGTGCTGAAGGGACCACAAAGTTTTCCAGAGTAGCGTTTGCTTTAGTCGAGGCATTAAGTGGAAAAAAGTTTCTAAAGGACGTATTTTGGCCAACGTGTGATTCAAAGTATGCATCTCCAATGGAAATAAAATCAAAACTACAAATGTCAGAATGCCCCTATGGAAAAATTAAAATGTGTGTTACAATGCAGCTTCTACCGGACCATAAACGTAAGCCAGCAGTAAAGCTTTTTGCATTTCAGCTGCATGATGAATTCAAATGTGAAAACTTAATTTTCACCCTATGAACCCAATCTACAACAAATATGCAATAGTCCTAGATGATGAAGATGATTTGATACACCTTACATGTTTCTCAACACTCGAAGCCAATGCATTCCTTAGGAGCAGGGGAAGTCTACACCTAGGGCGACCCGAAAGTAGCATAGATAGGATAGTGTACCAAGCGTGGCTTAAGGTTATGCTTACTTGAGGTTCATAGTTTTCGAAAGAATACAACATATTTTCAAAGTTTATTTTGAAGATAATTGTCCAGCTGGATGAGTGGGTAGCTATGAACCAAAATCTACAAGCATTCCATAGATGTCGAAAAATATGAGTATTGACTAGACACAGTTTCTAGTTACACACTACTGTCAACAACAGTGATGCCATTGGTAATTCAACTGAAAATATCATAGTTGAACTCATATATTATATCACCAATGAATTCACATGAGATGTCATCAGTTTTGTCACTTGTGCAGTCACAGGAAATATATTATACGGGCACGAGTTAAAGATTGCGTAGCACAACCTAAACAAGCATTTACAATGCAATAGGTCTCGCATTTGCGAGAGTTTAAGCTATTATCAATGTAAATGGCAATACCTTTTATTTATGTTTTAAAAAGCAAAACTTAAATAAAAGGCATTGACATTTACAATGCCAATAGCTCAAACTCACGTAAATGTGAGACCTATTGCATTGCAAATGCTTGTTTTTCTTACAGACCATAGAAATATTCAAAGTAGCTCTGCAAGCATTAAGAATGTGTGCTGAATGTAGTGGGGGAGGGGCTACTGAATTAATGAGGACAAAACAGAGTTTGTTTTATTTAATCACTCCAGATACTTTACCGCCAAAACTTAGACCTAATTGCAATCAGAATCCCAAATGGTACTTCGCGATTTACTTTTCTGATCACGCAGTGGATCTTTACTGCATAATAAATTACATTATACGTAAATGTCAGTCTCTTTTTGCAGTTTGGAAATCACTTCCTCTTTCAGGTATTGGCACGATCATTGTGCTTACAATGTCTATCCTGAACCCCTTTTTTTGTTTTTCCCCCGAACGTAGCTTGTAAGATTAATGCCATTTTAGCACCTTAGAAGTTTTATTGGTCTATGCATGAATGTTTGTTTTTTAAGTGTTTTCCAGTGGACGTGGCAGTCCTGCTAAGCGTCGTGCAACAGGTGTGATGCTCACGCATTTCAGTGCGGTGAACCGCATCACCGCACTGAAATGCATTGTCCCGCATTTTCCACCTATGCCAGGGCGCTCCTGTGGAGCTCCCTGCTGTCGGACTCCTGTTGCCCTGGAAACTAGAATGCGTAAGAATGGTGCGGCGCGCGCGGCTACTCACTCCTCATCAGCAGGGGGGCCGGGCTGCCCTCTAGGAGTAGATTATTAGTGCAGCTCAGAGCTGTCAATCATCGTGTCGCGCACCAGGGTGCCGGGATTAAATCCGGATGTGCCGGCCGCGGTAGTGCTGTCACGTCCAGAGGAACAGTAAGAAGTACAGAAGCGGCGGGGGGCATTAGAGAGTGCAGGCTGCAATCGCTGTCTCTCTCAGCCATGGCCCCCCGCCGCAGCCGCCTGCTCCCGGCCCCGCTAAAACACTGCAGCTGCAGCCAGCTGCACCTTGTCACCTCCTGGCAGCTCAGCTGAGCCCGCAAGTCAGTCTTTGGCCACCAGGAGACTGTAAGCGCGGCCGCTCCGGGCCCCGGCGGCGGCGGCCGAGGAGTGCAGTCCGTCGTGGGCGCGTCGACTGGAGTGGACAGAGCTGAGCAGCCTCCTGGATGAAGACAGGCACCACTGGCAGAGTGTCAGAGTCAGGGCCAGTGCACATCGTGGGCCGCCGGGTCATCATAGGCAGCCGCAGGCAGCAGCAGGTTGACACTTCACTAACAAGTAAGTGTCAGTCACTGTCAGTGTCCACGCTGCGCACGCGAAGCTGGCCGGTGTCACTAAGTTTCAATTAGGTTATGCGTCACACCGACAGTTACCCCGGGGTGTCAGAGTGCTTCACAATAGTAACAGACAGTACTGATACACGAGGAGAAAATTATTTATGAGACAACAGATTACAAAAACCAAACGTTAAGTTACATGAGGCAAAAGTGACAATCGCGAGTAAACAAAATACAAGAGATAGCAAACGGTGCATTACAGGAGGAAAAAGTGGCATGTGTAGAAGTTATAAAGCGTACAAAGTAACAAGTAGAGCCTATAATACTGCAATAAATGGCAGACGCTCAAACCACAAGATCAAACGTTACATAGACACTTGCACCAGTGCCACCATTGCCTAAAGCAAACAATATGTAGGAGGTAGCAACCAGTGTGTTAGAAGAGAAAAGAGACACTCCGCAACTTAAGAGCTCAGAGCTGTTAACTTCTTATTGTAGCCGCTTGCCTATGATGACTCTGACTCCTCGAGGCCCGGGCCAGGGGTCCCCATCTTGTTGCTCAGCAGTGACACCTGTTTTGACTTTATTCGGGCTCCTCTGCTCACACATCCTGGGGCATGGACGGTCTCCGACACCACATGAGAGAGGCCTTGGGGTCAAGTTTCTAAGCAATAGCCCGGCCTCATGATCATTTAAAGGGAGGAGGAGAGGCCCTACCTGCCCCCACCAGCACAACGCAAATGGCCAGCCAGGCAGGTTCGATTTCGGTTCAGCCTGCCCAGCCTCTCTCACATCCTGTTTAAGCTGGTGGTTCAACTACCACCACATAACTGAGAGGCTCTGAAGTGATGATGCATGACCATTCTCCAACTGCAGAATCATTAGGAAGGAGGAGCCAGAGGCCTTTCCCATTCCTTACAGTACAGTCATGTTACAGGAGGTTGCACTAGAGTTAGTGCCCTTCCATTTCTGGTGCTCTGCAGCAGTTTCAAGAACTTCTTGGAGTTTCTAGTTGCTCATATGGCTGTAAATTCTGATATTTAGAAGTTTCCCTCATCTTCATTGGAAGATTTTAGCTCGCAAGAAAGTGTCACTCATAGTTGTTGAAATGTCACTGATAATTTCACAGAAATTATGAAAATGTCACACATGGCAATCTGAAACCTTGTCAGCTATGACGTGGCCATCCCAGCGACTCTGTTTGATCCATTTTAAAATCTAGCACAGTCTACTATACATGCACACTGCTTCATAGGCTGGGCAGAGCTGCAGATCCCGATTATTTCAGGGGGATGCGTCAGGATGGAAAGTTTTATCATACGCTATGGAGCTGCCCTAAACGCAAACGCTTCTGGAAGTGGTCAGGGGTACCTTGGAAGAAGCAACAGAAATAGCATTGGCGCTCCGGCATGGGCTTACACTGCTGGGAATAAGGGGACAGACCGACACACATGTTATAGCAAGCTCCTAGTGAACATATAGTGTGTGGTGGTGAAAAGAGTCTTAGCTAGGAAGGGGGACTCCGGAATCCTTACCCTACACCAGGACTGGGTTGCCGGCTTGGAACACTGTAGGGTAAAGGAAAGGGAAGTCTATTAAAATTATAAAATTGAGAAAGTTTAGGGCGGTTGGCTCTCAGGCATTGATTGATTGATTGGTGCGCCAAATTGGATAGGAATGTAGTGTATTTTTCTTTCTTTCTGATAAGCAACGCAAGAGGTGGACTTTGACGGGTGTCCTGGGTTGGGACTGGTGTTGTTTTGGGTACTTGTCGAAGATAGTACACTGTGAGGCAATGGAATGGTTTATTTATTTTTGTTTCCTGAATAAATGTGGGGCGTACCTTGGTGGGGGTTCACATTATGTTATTGATGTTTGTTGATCTTGCATATATACTAATATTTTCAACAAAAAAAATTAACTATATTATTTGTACTTTGAAGGGTACGCTTTTGGCTTTTTTAATCTAGCCGTATTATGTTTGGCAGGAAATTAGTCCTGTGCAGTTTATGATTTTGTTTAAATGTGTAAGTCTGTACTCCATGGCCCCAAGCACCTGGATATCCCTAGGGGTGATAAGTTCCGCTTTACAAATTTTGTATTGTATTATAATGCCATTTATATAGCGCTTACTACCTCTGACGAGGCATTGAAGTGTTTTTTGGCAGGTAGCACGCTACTCCGGAACCCAAACAGGATTAGTGGTGAATTAATCTAGATTAATGTTAAATCCATTTGAACGGTGGACATGTTAGTCTGTTATTTGGATTGAGAGGATGGTGGAGGGATAGAAAAGAGAAGTTTGCCTTCCCTGATGGGATAAATATGGAATTATTTTTATGATTAGAATTATATCTCAAGGTTGTAGAAATGTTTAAAAGAAGGTAATGCTCTTACTAAAAGCTACGATCAGAAGATGCAAAATGACTAATGACACCCTTGTTACCACATTCTTGTCCCCTTTTTTAAGCGAAATCTCCCAGCAAACCAGTGCTGACTTTTAGTTCTGTTGCTATGACTGTTAAGAACATCTAAAAGATTGACGTAGACGACCATGCATTTGACCTAATGGAGCACATTGGCTTCTCTGTATTTTACTCCGTTGTACTTAAATGCAAGAACTTGAATTGATATGCACCGATGGTTGCATTGTTTAAATTTTCTTTCCTTTCTTTCGTTGAAGACTGCATATTCCTAATGCATAAGGCATATTAAACCTGGGCAGTGTGATTATGGCCCTATGCAAGCTTAATTATTGCTCTTGTTAAGCCCAGGGCATCTTCTCTGCAAACGGGCGCAACAAGTAGCCCTAGCGCAAGTTTCATCCAGGCTTAATTATTGCAATACTCTTTACCTCGAAATTAACAAGACGGCACAAACAAAGCTGCAAATGGTGCAAAATGCTGACCCTAGACATCCCAAAATATCAGTCGACCACTAGAGGAATATTTGAACTTCAATGGTTACTGGTGAAAAAGAGCATTGTGTTCAAAGCACTGTGCATTGTTCATAAATCCTTATATAATGCAAGACTTCGAGGAATTAAAATCCTGTTTCAGTGATATAACCCAATCAGAAATCTTCGCTCTGCAGTCCATATCTGGTCGTCGTCCCCAGACTTCGTAAAAAAAAGATGGGGAGGCAGAGCCTTTTTGGTGGTGGCAGCAGTGCTCTAGAACTACCTTCCTTGTCACCTTATTTGTCTGAAGATGCATAATCGTTTCAGCAAGGCCTTAAAAACCTTCAGAATTAAAGCGCAATTTAGAGCCAGCTGTCGAGTTGTATATCTGGACTATTGGCGCCTTGACGCCTTGGGGCATGTCCGTGCTCATATAAATCCTTATCACGTCATATCATCTTTGCTGTTTACCCTCTATTGCTCTTAGTGTGGTCTGATCAATTAGTAACTTTTGTGTACACCATTCTTTTCTGCAATTTATGGATCTTTCGTGCTGTTCATACCGTGGTAGTGAAAGTGAGCAGTATTTTGGAAGAGGAATTGATCGGTATTCAAGGCCTAAAATTTGAGGTGGGAATCTCGATGACCCCTTCTTTTGAAGATATTGTGCCTTTGCTAAGAACCACCTCACCAGATCGCTGTTAGAAACTGCCAGACTCTTAAAACAGCCTTACATTAATGGCAGTGTGACAACAGATTTAGAATAGAAGTAATTGGGACTTCGATGGATTGACAGCACACGCGCTCTCATATTTAGTGCTGGGCCAGTGGTAAAATGTGCGGTTTGGGTAACAGCACATACGTTTGCCCTACGAGAAATGTAAAGTAATGGGTTATGACGCGTTGCTTTTTGGAGGGTGATACATTGAAACAGCATTACTTTCTGGAGACAAGAGTTAATGGATTCCAACAGCAAAACGGCTGGTGGAAACAAAAAAGGAAACCGAAAAGTAATGCTAACGCAGACCAGCGAAAAACCTGCATCAAGTGTGTCTTTAAGATGCTTCACCGTTCTCTGAATGTTTTTAACGCAGATTGTTGCAGAAAAAAAGTCTTGAGTATGAACAAGGGCCTCTCACCATTTCATTTGCCTCCCTGGATCTTGTATCGCAGCAGCTCGAGGATAGCTGCTTCAGTCCAATTAAAGGTAACGCTCGCATTGCGGAACCGCAGGGCACCATTCTCGCCCTGCTTGCCTTTATTTCTAACTCCTGGAAAGCGTCCCCGGTTTTCGCTCCATCTCCGTCTTCTAATGACCCCCCTCAGAGTGAGCCTGGTCTCTGCGCTGTTGTTGTTCAGAGTAACCCAGTTGCGAGAAAACGTTGCCTTGAAGTCTGGAAGATTAAACAATGCGGGGACGAGAGGCGCGATGAAAAGCGTTGCACCGGGGCTGTGTCCGGGCATCATTTTAATACCTAGCTGCTTTTCTCTCGCCGTCTTGTGAATAACCTTGAAGACGCATTTCGGTGGTTGGCATCCTTGGATCTTCATAAAGATCCCGGCCTTTGCTGTCTGAGTTTAAAATTATGTTTAACTAGTAAGTTGACAGCTATCACCTTAGGTTCCTAGGTTCTGAGCACGTGAATCTGCTCTCAGTATGGCTGCAAGGCAGCACAGAGCGACAGACGAGAAGCTGGGATCATAGATTGTAAATTCTGTTTGGTACCTTCATGTGGCGGGATAACAGTCAGCCGGTGGCCTTAGACAGTAGTCCTTGTAGGTTCCTCCTCCTTTGTCCATCTGCTATTCTTTCGTAAATTTAGTACGTGTTTGTAATTACTAAGAGTTTTGAAGAGCAAAACTGAGGTTCCTTGACGTGACCATTCCCAGCTTTGTAAAGCTGTCTTAGTTTATTTGTTCGGGCATGTGGCACACATGGGTTTTTAAGCAGTGCTGGAATTGAGAAATAGAAATGGAGGGAATTTGGACCGGAGTACCTGCTTGTTCCTGAGAAGTGCCGGAACTCGCCAATTAAAATCATAACGTCGCTCTTGAGAAGTGCCGGTACTCTCCCTCTCAAAATAAACAAGACCACGGAATCAGCCGCACACACAACATTCCCAGCCCAGGGCACCCCACAAAGGCACATAAATCTAACCAACGGGCTCGCCTGCCCCTTTGTAGCTCTGAACACCAGCTGCCCACGTGCTTCCTCCTTGTGCAATCTCGAGCGCAGGAGGGGGCGTGGCGGGCGGGAGCGAGCGCCGTCCGGCAAAATGAAAATATTTTTATTAATTTATATTTCAGTGACGCACTTGTGCCAATAAAGAGGATTCTGCAGTAAGAAACGGTGCCCCGCGACAAAAAAAAACATTAAAACGA
Source organism: Lissotriton vulgaris (assembly GCF_964263255.1). NCBI lineage: Eukaryota > Metazoa > Chordata > Amphibia > Caudata > Salamandridae > Lissotriton > Lissotriton vulgaris. The sequence goes on along the minus strand of NC_141689.1, from coordinate 835,616,090 downwards.
AGGCCATTTAAAAAAAAAAAAACGATTAAACAAGTGAAGGATAACTCGGGCGCATGCACCTCAGCTGTACGGGCGCACACTCAAAGTCACGCTGCGCGCGTTTCCGTGTGCCGTGAGCGTGCACATCACATCGGACGTCGGGGCTCCAGTGCTCATGGAGAGCCCTGCCTGCTGCCGAGCCTGAGCCCCTGACCCTACACACCTGAGGAGGAAAGACCGGCCTGGAGAGCAGCGGGGGGAGTCCTGAGTCAGCCCGGTGAGTAGGGGGGCTGTTTTTGGTGCATCAGGCTAGCGAGACAGAGATGGGCACTTCGAGTGTGTGTGACTGTGTGTGTGTGTGTGTGCGCCCGTGAGCAGGTTGGGGGGAGGGTGGGGGTGTGCACGTGTGTGTGTATGCAGTGTGTGTGTGCACGTGAGTAGGTTGGGGGGGTGTATGCAGTGTGTGTGAGCGCGAGACTGAGAAGCATGGCTGGCAATCTGGAGATGTGCACGGCTGGGGGGGTGGGCTGGGCGTGCGCGTTCACGATGTGCAATCGGCACTCGTGCACCAGTCGACCTCCCTTGAAAGCCGACTCAATCACAATAGGTCTAGCGAGACCTAAACAGGAAATTTCAGTGTTTTTTTGGGGGGAGGGGGGGAGGTGGGGTTTGCTTAGAATAATATCATAACGTCATTTTAACTGTTTTCCTTTGATGAGAAAGAAAGGGAAGGAGAGAGGGAGCGCGAGAGAGTGTATGTGTTATAAAATGCAGTGGTATACAATCCTGTAATTCACAGGAGTGATGTCAAATCTGTAAACTAGGTTTAATATTTTGCAGAAGTTATATCATTTAAATGAAATAACGAGTTAATCCAATAGGATACCTAATTTAAGCCTTATTCCATGCCCTGCAGCTAACTAACGTCCAAGCATGAGCGCATGTTAAGATAAAAGCCCAAAACCACTCTGCTGAATTTAAATTGTCCATAGTTTTATCAATATTCTAATCATAAACGTTTACACAAGCCGAATGTTCTGATTGTTCTAGGAACACATTGTAGCTCAACTTAGTAACAAACAGCTTCAATAGCCTGCCCCTTCATCAGATAGCATGAGCTTAAGAATACAAAGCAGGTTTCTTTTAAAATTCCACATTATTATGATATAATTAAGAATTATTTTCTTTACCCACGGGCTAATAAACAGTTCAGTCTATTATTTTATCTACCGTTTTAAATAAATATTTCTCAGTTTGAAAAAAAAGGGATCTGGTGACATGTAAACCTTCAGCCTCATAATTTAAGTCACAAGAACCCTACCATGGCAATATAGGACCTTATTATACATTTACCCATTATACATATTATTTCTTTCTCTCTCTATCTGTACATTATATTTATGCCATGGAAGTGAAAATAAATGTGGCACAGTAACACATGGTATTCAGAGCAACTATTCTTAGAAAACACATTCACACATGTATTACTACAGTGCAAGGATCAAATGTGAGTTTAGTACCACAGTGCAGCAATATTGATATGACAAAAAACACTTTTTATTGCCTCACAGATTGCATCTAACAATTTACACAGGGAAACAACTCTACTAATAGTCATGACATTCCAACAGTCTTGCCCTCATTAATGTGGTTAAATATTTTTATTGAAACAAATATGCAAGAAGAACTACCATGGAAGATACCATATGTGCAGAGTATATTATACTAATTATTACCATTGTTGTTGACAGGAGGGGCATCAAAATGACTCACTCGCTACTTGGCCAATGGAGTCAGAAACTTCCCACACAACAAACGTAATAAATAGCATGTAACGCTATTCGCAACTACAAACATACTTATATACACACACATATATATACAGGTGTGTGTGTGTATATATATATATATATATATATATATATATACACATATATAGATATAGATATATACGCAGATTTAAGACTCACATATATTTATGTTATGGGCATGAAGGCCCACCCCTTGCAGCACAAATCCTCTGTCTGTCCGTCTGGAGTACATGTCTGTGAAACAATGCTCTCCCTGAAAAGCCTGTTGTGTGTGTGTGTGAAAATGATTCAAGCTTATATAGAAGACAAATTAATGCAAAGCATTTACTATTAGGGACAGTACTGCAAGGAATGCAGTGAACCAAGAGATCAGCTTACTGACATGGTTCCAGTACAAAAACATATTTGTTAGCAAAATGTAACACTTTGAGGCTACCTATAATGCTCCCCGATTACACGCAAAAACCTGAAAACAATGTGCATATAAAAAAATTCAACTTCAAAAAAGTGTTTTCCCAAACTGTTGCACAACTTTAAACAATATTTCTCTGAGGCATCTTTTAGTACAATGTGTCAGATGCATGTTAATATTTTAAAACAACTGCGGAAGAAACTGTGTAAACTCAGAATGGACGACATGAGAATATGCGAACAGCCTAATTCTTAAAGAAGATACAAAAGTGCACCCGAAAATATATATTTCTTTAACCCCTTCGATGCGTGTGACAAGGTCAACTCGTCATGGGCGTTACCTGCGCTGTGCGTGTGACGAGTTGACCTTGTCACGTAACGCGGGATTTTCGAAATCGCAGCGCTCCGCGGGAAAACCGCCAGCGCGCATGTGGTTAAATTGGTGCAGATTCAAGACTTCCAGGATTAATTAAATAAAGTACACCTGCAAACCATACTCTTAGCAAGAGTTTGTGAAAATATATTCGCATTAGCAAATATACTAGGTCACAGGTTCAAATTCAGGTGGGTCCACTTAGCCTTTCATTCTTCTGAGGATGATAACAGAAGTACCATTGAGTTGGGTGCACTTTAATTTCACACATAGTTCTTGAAGAAGTGCCAACCGATTTGTCTGGAACATTTAGGCACGAAACATGTCGACCCCACATTAGTGACAACCTGTTAGGATCATTGTAGTCAGACAGGGCGTCCAAAATCTTTTTAATTAGGCAGGATCTACCTTACCATTAAATTTATTGAGCCTAGGACTAACCCTGACCTATTTTAGACCACTTCATGCGTGCACCACATCTCACATTACCCCCTTACCCACACGCATCAAGCGGCTTCTCCTAAAAAGATCTCAGACAAAGAACCCCGGAAACGGTGAGCCCGTCGAGCATTGCAGTGCCGGCCCGACGAGGAGCAAGGCCTAATGATGAAGCTTGACACCTCTCGGGTGTGTGAGCGCAACATGACAAAAGTTTTTTCTTTTCCCCTTCCCCTTCCCCTTCCTTCCACCCGTTAGGAACGGCACTCCTCTTGTCTGATACATAATTGGTCATCTCACTGTATGCGACAGAAAGGGACAAGTGGTGTATTTCTTATGGGACAAGTAGATTCCTGAAGTATTGCTTGAGTGAGCAAGTAGAGATTTTATAAAATTCCACAGGTCTGTTTAGCCCGGTTTATGTAAAGGTGCTCGAACGGCCTCAAACGGCCCGCTCTTAGCCCGGTCTTCGCCCCGGCCGTTGCCCCGCGCGCGTCCCGCGTGCGCGTTGCTGTGGCTGCTTATCAAGCAAAAAGATAGGTGAAGGTGAAGGGGGCGGGAAGAGGACCAGCTGCGGCCGATGAGCGCCGCTCAGCAGGCTGGTCCTCGCAGTCCCGCCTCTTGCCTGGGCAGATCAGTCAGCAAGTGCTCTTGCCGCGTTGGTGCTCCTTGCACGTAACCGGGACAGAAAGCAATAAGTCCCCACCAGTGGCTTCACCAGTGTCTCCCGCCTGCGAGCGGCTCCCGCGAAGCGGGGGCCGCGAGGCGCGGTATGGCGAAGGGGCCGGATTCAGGAAACCAAGACAATGCGCAACTCCAAGCAGGGTCAGCAGCCACAAAGGAACCCAAAGAAAGTACGCTCCACTCTGCCTTTAACCAGTGGAGGGGGCGGGAAGAGGACCAGCTGCGGCCGATGAGCGCCGCTCAGCAGGCTGGTCCTCGCAGTCCCGCCTCTTGCCTGGGCAGATCAGTCAGCAAGTGCTCTTGCCGCGTTGGTGCTCCTTGCACGTAACCGGGACAGAAAGCAATAAGTCCCCACCAGTGGCTTGACCAGTGTCTCTCGCCTGCGAGCGGCTCCCGCGAAGCGGGGGCCGCGAGGCGTGGTATGGCGAAGGGGCCGGATTCAGGAAACCAAGACAATGCGCAACTCCAAGCAGGGTCAGCAGCCACAAAGGAACCCTGAGGCCGTTCGAGGACGGAGAGGACTGGATTGGCCCATCCCTTTTTATCTGGTATTCCTGGACTCCATAGATTCACTTAGGGACTTAAGATCCACCTTCGCCACTGTGTTCCCATCGCTATGAATTCAATGGTTACTCGCAGCAAAACGTCTAAAGGTGGGTCACAGATTAGCGGCCTCATGGATGATTTTATTACTCGTACCAACATAGCTATTGACAAAGAGATATCCAAACTCCAAAACCGGGTCTCGCTAGAATTAGATGCTGCTAGACGATTGTCCCAAGTAATTGCACTTTCCAAGAAATCCTCCTTAGGCCACATAGCTGCTTCTGTCACCCCTGAGCGCCCGGCCCTTCCACATTGTATAATTACTCAGGTCGATGTTCACCATTCCCCGACCCCGGCTACTTGCCAGGTGGCCTTAGGAAATAACGTTGAAATAATCCCACCAATGCCATCTAGTGTGCCCAACCCAACCTCTATCGTTCCCTTTTCGATAAATTTACCTAATATTACCCCAAGTGGCAAGCAACCAAAGAGGAAACGCAATTCTCGCTCTGCTTATTTCCGCAAAAAAGCGAAAATTGCTGTTCCCAAAGATCTGCCTTTAGTTAACACCACAGCACTTAGTGCTGGCGCAGAGCCTACTCTTAATGCACAGCCACCTAGTGGGGGACAGGAAAGGGTTCCATCCATTCCCTCCCCTAATATCCCAGCAGGTGCGGACCCTGAAGTAGATGGGTTAACTAAAAATAATAAGGAATTTATAGAGGTGGTATGGGAGACTCTCAAAAAACTGCTGTCACCCCTAGATTTAAGACTTTCTAGGATTGAAAACAACTTGCTAGAAATGGAGAAGAGCATTATTGCTTTGGCCACTCTGGGGTTGAAAAGTCTTGAAAACCAGGGTATTACTGTTGCTGACCCAACGCCACAACCCATTGCACCCCAAACCAACCAAACTTCCTCTAATGTACTACCCATAATAAAGCCTGTCCCCAAACCGAGGACTGTTACGGTAGAGCAAGCTCGTGAAAAACCAAAGGTCCCTCCACGGGACTCTTCACGCCATCAGCAAAATTCCAAGCATAATATACCCAACAGGTCGATTCCTACTGAATCCCAAGTCCCTCCAGCAAAAGACAACTTTAGAGGTGGCTATATTGACCTCCCCCCAGAGGCAAACGACTATGCGGTTGTTCTGACGGGTGTTCCCATGATAGGCGACGGTCAATCTGAAAATCACTGGTCGCTCAAAAATAAAATAATGCACTGGCTAAACGTAAACAGACCAATCCCCAATGGTCGAAGAAGTCGTGTATTAATGGTTCGCAGAACTCCCTGGGTAGGCCCAACGTTGAAATCCATCCCGGGAGACTGCGTAGTAGTGACCTTTGAAGATCCCCACACGGCGCATCACATTTGCATGTGGCCAAACAATGATGACTCCCTAGTTACACCTAAACCAGTATCCTTTTTCTATCCTCCTCGACCAAGTCGAAATCAGGGGGAAAATTGGACACTGGTCCAGCAACATCCATGGCTGAATAAGTCCCGTGGCCAGAAGGAGACCCTACTACATTGGAACGGTCTCTCTACTTACAACAGATTTGGGACTCTAGAGGAGGTGGATTGACTCCCAGTGCATCCAGCTAACCAACCTCGAACGGAAATCTCACCACTGCAGGGGCATGATTCCAAGGATTGCACTGGTTCTGAGTTTGTAACAAATAAAGCGGCACAACCAAATAGCCCGCGGTTTGTAGGGGAACCTTCCACATCTGATATAACTAAAACTCCCGGCAGGGAAGATTGGCGGTACCTACCCTATATGTCCCACTCTGTAGCTACCTCTATCGAATCATCAGGTCCTACCTCTTCTGGCTGCCTTGTGACCCCTAACCAGCAAATTGAGCTACCTGTGAGGTCTCCTAAACTTGAGAATACGTTTGTTTCTCCTAGGCCTATTGTTTTTACCAATGCTTCTCCACCCGGTGACTCTGCCCTAAAAATCTTAAGTTGGAATGTGGCTGGTCTTGATCGCAATTTCGATAATCCTGAATGGAATGATTTCCTGGAACCATATCACATCTGTCTTCTCCAGGAAACCTGGTGCATGGAGCCAAGACACCGAGTGGGATTCTCTACCTTTTTTATCCCCGCTGCCCAGGAACAAGGTTCCAAAGGTCGCCCTTCAGGCGGCCTAATTATTTGGATCAATATTGCATTGGACTTCAGAGCAAAAGTAAGAAACACCCAGTCACCTGATCTCCAGTGGTTAACGATAACCCACAAAGGGGGAAGAAGTTTGGAACTCTTTAATATCTACCTGAGGGGTGCCAAAGGTGGCGCATCCCATCTACCCTCTACAGGCCTAAACCACAATCTGGCCGCCTGCAGTGTGGACTCTTACGTAATGCTTGCAGGCGACTTCAATTGCTGTTTTGAACCACTGGCCAGAGAAGACATCTTGGACACTTTTGAGGAGGATTCCAGGAGAGGCATTCCTATTCTTAGCCTTGACCCGATCCCTAAATGGTCGCAAAACGCCATTGAGATCAATGCTCTTTGCATGGAGCACAATTTACGTGCAGCAAACGGGCGTTCCAAATCTGACCACACAGGTGCCCATACCTACAACAGACCAGGCCATACATCAAGGATTGATTTTGTGATGCTCAACTATAACCTCTGGCAATACCATCAAGACATGGAGGTTATAGTGTCAGGTGATAGTGATCACAACCCTCTATCACTAACTATCTCATCTCCTTGGCAGGGTGGAAACCAAGGCCCTCCCGGCCATAAGTGGAAATCTACCCACGAACTAGCCCCTACAAACTGTAGTAGGCGCCTGAAGTGGGCGAAAGTTTCAGCCGATGAAACAAGGATGGCCCAAGCCGGGACTATTTTGGAAGGAGTAGAGTCTCGGATGGACACCTCAGAGCTAACTGATACTAAGATTCTACCCCTATACACTGAGACTGTATTGGCATTGAGTAATTTATTCATTGTTCCCCAATCTACTCGTAGGGGCCCCTCGAAACAAACAGCTAAGTGGTTTACAGGCAAATGTCGTGTAGCTAAGAGGGAACTTGTTGCCACATTAAAATCCAAAAATGCAGCGGATATCAGGGCCGCTAGGAAAACTTACAAAAAAACCTTATCTGAAGCCAAACAGGAATATGATTCTAATTTTTGGGGAGATCTAGTAGAGGCAAGCACCAGGAAGGACGCCAAGGGGTTCTGGGACCTATTAAGATCTAGGGAAAAGCCGATTGACCAGCAGCTCACTTTTAACATCCCAGGGGGCGTATGGTTTGACCATTTTCTGAAATTATATTCTGCCCCTTTAGGTGCATTTCAGTCGGGGGACCCACCCATGGTCTTACTGCCTAATCCTATTTCTGCTCCCATGTGCCAGGACGAGCTATTTACCAGCTTGGATGTTGAAAGAGCAATCCAATGCATTGTCCCAAACAAAGCGGCAGGTCCTGATGGGATCCCAGGAGACCTAATCAAGAATTACCCATCTTCCTGGAGCAGATTAATTGCCTCCCTTTTGAACGAGGTATTACTGGGTGGTGCTTTTCCAGACTCCTGGAGGGGCGCTGAAGTTGTACCTATTTTTAAAAAAGGTTCTAGGGACGACCCAGCAAACTACCGGCCAATTAGCTTACTGGACTCTTCCCAAAAGGTGGCAGGAAAGGTGGTATTGGGCAGAATTATTCAGTGGGCCGATGAAAATAATATCCTGTCAGATCTTCAAGCGGGTTTCAGAACAGGAACAGGCACAATCGAGCAGACGTTCCGCCTTCTGATGATCTATTGGAAAGTGGTGGTGCTGGGAGGGGGCAGTCTGTACTTGGTCTTCATTGACTTGCGGACTGCGTTTGACCTAGTACCACGAGCACTTTTATGGAACGTCCTCGATGGGTTAGGCCTCCCCCCCTACCTGCTCTCGCTCCTTGTAAAATTTCACGACAGGAATTTTGCCCAAATTAGATGGGGTACACAGGGAGAGAAAACATCTCGTATACCCGTGGACAGGGGCGTTCGGCAAGGGTGTGTGCTTGCCCCCACTCTGTTTTCTCTTTATATCAACGGAGTGGTGGAGCACTTACTTCAGCAACCATCAGACGCACCCACCCTGGCTGGAAGGAAAATTCCGACGCTCCTGTTCGCGGACGATACCCTCCTTATTTCGAAATCCCCAATGGGCATCCAATCGTTGCTCTCCAGCTTTAAGGCCTTTTGTGATGAAAGGGGTTTGGCCATAAATATAGGGAAAACCAAGTTTTTGGTTCTCAATCCGCCCAGAAAGTCTGTCTTTCCCCCGGTCCTAGATTCGGTTCCACTTGATCGCGTTAAAGAATTTGACTACCTGGGAATACGCATCAGAGACACCATGAGCTGGAAGGCACATCACCATAAAGTATTCTTGACGCACAAAAGGGTGGCAGGTGCCTTGCTCAAGGAGCAGCGAGCCTCATCATTAAAACCTATTGGGGCGCCCCTGGACATCTATAGGGCAAGGGTTGTGAGCGCGGCACTTTATGGTGCCGAACTGTGGGGCACTCATAAAGTTGACACTCTGGCTCACCTTGAGAATAACTTTCACAAAGATCTAATGGGTTTGCCCCACAGCACACCAACCATCCCACTGCTGCTAGATGCAGGCACCCGGGCTATCTGCGATCAAGCGAAACTACGCCCACTCCTGTTATGGTCCAGAATCTGGAACGTGCAGGAGCTTCAAAGTTATGCAGAAGCCCTGAATGACATTATGTCACTACCGGGCTCGCATAAAATCATCTGGCTCAGAGAAGTCAAAAAGTTGTTGCATAAACTAGGATTAGGAGAGGCTTGGGCCAACAAATCTGCACCCCCGAAACAACAGCTCAAGAAGGTCTATTGGGCATGGGTAGACAGTGAGAGGGTTCGCAGTACAAACCATTGCAAATCTGTATTACTGTTCTTGTCGATCAAAGAGTTACCGTTAAGGGAACCTTATTTGGATATTATCCAGAGCTCATGGGACAGATCACTGTACATCAAGTTTAGGGTGGGGGTGCTTCCATTATGTGAGTTTACGTCCACTTGGAGACCGCCGGCCCAAACCGTACCTTACTGCCCTTTTTGTGACCTAAGGATAGAGTCTGTGTCCCACATGTTGTTTGAGTGCAGTGTCTATGCAGCCCCGAGACGTAGGTGGTTGAAGCCCCTCTGCAGGTGTTTGGGAACTCGTTCTCATCTAGAAGCACTGCGCATTTTACGTACAGATGCTAGACCCTTCTTTTCTACCTGCATGGCAAAATTCTTGGGCTGGGCCTGGCGTCTTAGGGTTGCAAGGAAACTGTTAATCCAGTGACCGAGCCTTCACATCTAATATGCTGTTATGAAATGTTCTTATGCTGATGATTGCTGTTTTAATGTTTTAAAATGTATGAAATGCTTTTATGATATGATTTTTTATCGAATAAAGCTTACTACTACTACTGTAAAGGTGCTCAATAATGGTCCTGAGTCCAGTTTTAAAACTCCGGCTAATCCCTCCAGTATGTGGTGCAGCCGTTAACTTATTTTTTTCACGTAAAAAAAGCTATTTCTACACATAATGTGCATACTATAAGTGATCATACACAACCATACCTCTTGTGTTTGACTTTCACACATTAATTTAAAAATCTGAATGTATTCTAAAGGTCAGAGCTGCTGATTTTGTTTCTAGGGAACCAGGATAGATCCTGGCATTGGCTCAATTTCATTTGATTCTGGACAAAATACTCAATCTCTTCTGCATATAATAACATTAATCTGACCTTGTGTAATGTAACCTGGTGGTAAGGTAAAGTGTAAATGTAAGGTAAAGTGATTCAATTCCCTTGGGCTGTATTAGGGCTGCATAACAAAACTGTAAAATAATTATATGGAATTAGTTTTCACACAAAAATAGATATGAGGACTTGCCCCACACTATCCTGTAGAAGGGGGTTTTCTCGAATGTGCTAATATTACTGGTATCAACACCAAGATTGTTTAGAAGCCTTGCAATTTTAGTGAACAGATACCACATGTCAGCACCTCCACTTAAAAGGTGTCCCAGCTCCAGAATCTAGTGCAGTTTATCAGCTGCCACTTTTAGGAGAAAATGAATACCTTGGCCACAGTCCGAAATCACGCAGCGTTGTCGAGGTTATCACATTTACAAACAATTGCTGTTATTACATTATAAATATCGCCCTGGCCTTATTTCCATTAAAGCTAGATAGGTTGCGAAATGTTGTTGTGAAAAATGGGTCACGGTTCTAAAAATATTTGGGAAGCACTGTTCTGGAGGATCTCTCAGTATCCTTAGACATCCCGTATAGATTTCCTGATTCATGCGAGAGCTGACATAACGTCAAAAAACAAATTCAGAAAGATATTTTTTTCTGGAAGAAACTGTACACAGCTAGTCATTGCTCGGATTGCATCTTCTTAGTCCCGCTTTATGACATAACTGAAATGAAACAACATCTTCAGTCGCAATAGTGGACTATCTGCTTCGCGGGCAAATGTTTAGGATCCAGAACAGTTGAACTAAATTTAATCTCGAAAAAGTTTAAGGGGTCTTTCCAGTAGCGTGATTAAGCATGGAAGACTGCCTAAAACACCTCTTGATAACTGGGTTAAACAGAGAAAAATATTCACTAAAGGTGGCAATTGTTAGTAGAGATGATCTGCATAAGGAAAGGCACCTTAAAATGTTGCCCCCTTGTTTTTGCTGCAGATACTGCATGAAAACATAACTAGAAAAAAAAAAAGAACTGACCTGTGCAAAGGACCACTAGATGGCGATAATTTCCAACAAATATTTCCAAGTACGTTAAAATTTCTCACTGAAAGGGTTTGAGGGTTTTGCCAAATTCATCTATATTCAAACAATTCAGTGGCGTAAATTAACTCTGGCAGCCATTTAGAAATGAAGAAACGAGTATGAATGCAACGATAACCAGACCTTAGAACCCCCAAAGCTAATTTGTGATTTGTTTCTTTCAAATAGTTGTTTATATTGGTACAGTGGGAATTGTAGGTATAAAGTCTGTGATTTTTACTATAGGCCAGATGTGACATGATAATACATTGTTAGTTTTCGACTTTTAAAGGATTAAAAGCATAAAGAGTATGGGCTACAATTAAGAAAAATAATAAAGAAAAAAAAACTCGATATGAAAAAGTAGGCCAGAGGTTGAGGACCATGTAGTCGTGGGCCAATGTAGCAGCAGTAAAACATATGAAACTTACCTGTACGATTTATTGAGAGGATAAATATATATATATTACCTACTGGTGGTCGCCAGTACGTACTTATGGTTATAACCTAGTTTCCATAGGAAAAGCATTTTTTGATTTGCTAATTTTAACGGTATTTGACGAATATTCGCAAAATTCATCCAGGTCAGCTCCTATCCTGAAAGTTTGGGGGGGATTCGTCGAGGGTGCTGAGATAAAAGGGGGACCCAAAAAGTGCTTTCTCCATGTTAATTTCCATAGGAAACTTTAGCCAAGGCTACAGCCCTAACTGCTGAATGGAATTACACCAAATTTGCCAAAAAGGTAGTGATTGGGTCAGAAAGCTGCCTTTTTAAAAATGGTATTAATACGTTCAGTAGTTCCTGAGAAATTCCCAAAATAAAAATATTGATATCTAGAGGCGAGGTGGATCCACTGGCGTTCCTGACCACGAGCTTCTTTCTAATGGCTGCCAACACCCCAAACCAGGAAGTGTCGGCAGCCATCTTGAGACTCGGTAGAACCGAGTCACAAGAAAACAGAAAAACAAAGGAAAAAAAAAAAAGATAAGAAAAGGGGGCAGGGTAGAAACACCCTGACCCCCTAGGCCTACTCAGGGGGCCCCACAAGGACCCTCAGGGCCAAAAATGTGTTTTTCTTTATTTCTTTTCTCGACCGATAAGAAGACGGTGGACAAAACCATGATGTTGTTTATTCGAAGCACACCTACACTTCTACACCCCAGGAGCAAGGCGCCTCAACCACAGGATTTGTTTGATATGCTTGACCCAGAGAATATTTTGTAACCTGCTCCTCGGAGTGGGCCCCATCTGAGAAGGTAGATGTATATGTTGCAGGGTGACTATGAAAATCCCTTTATAAAGAGATCCAAAACTGCTTCAGGGCGAAATGTCCCCATCCGTCGATGCACGGCAAATAGGTCCCAGGATGCTGGTTTCCGGTCCAGGGAAGACATGGCTTGGCAGTTCAGGCTGGACTGTTCCCATGAAGCACAGTGTCAGACTAATTTGCTCCGTCCATCCATCATCCCCTTTGGTATCGCTTTGTTTGCCCTAAGTTGGCAGGGTATGCCCAGAAGTGGATCCCTTGCCCACTTTGCCACTGGATTCAAGATAGCCTGGCTGATGAGGGGTATGAACCCGAAACTGGTCCCAGGATGCTTGTTTCCGGTCCAGGGAAGACATGGCTTGGCAGTTCGGGCTGGACTGTTTCCATGAGGCACAGGGTCAGAATGATTTGCCTATGGTCAGGTCTGAACTGGGGTGGTGGAGTGAGCTAAAGAATGATGATGGATTACACCCAGATCAGTTGACTGGGGGTGAGTGTTTGATTTGCTCAAACGCTCCGTCCATCATCCCCTTTGGTATCACCTGACATTGACACCAGAATGGCAATCTCTTTAATCAAATACGTACAGAGCAAAAAGAAAGAGATTGATAATTCCTGGCCATCTTCTCAGAACAAGCTCCTAGATGTCACAGGCCTGTGACCAAGATCTTCGATATGTCTGAGGATGCCAAAGAATCAGGGTCATTGATGTCCCATGAGATACTACATGGCTGGGCTCAAACGGCCATTGTAATTCTGGGCAATGCCAACTGTGCCATAGCCACAGAACAGTGCAGGTCTACTGATAAAGGTTGACCCAAAATTGTGGAACTTGGCCAAGGCGCGTCAAATAGCCCAAGGGGTATCTTTGGAGATTCATTTATCAAAGATCTAGGTAAATTCATAACTACTTTTAACTATTTGGATAAGGCACAATGCTTTATCAAAAGGATATCTACCTCTAGGATCTTCTAGAAGGCTGATCATGGCAGGTGGGGTGGGGAGGGGGGGCTTGGCTGGCTGCTTCTAATGCCCAGCCCCCTCCAGAGGCCATGGCTCCAAGCGGGTGCAATGGCAGGGCCAAAGCAGATTCAGGGGTTTCTTCCCCTCCAGGGGATACCGGCACCAATGTGGAACCAGAGAATTCAAAGGTGGTAACAACCACAGCACATCTCAAGGGGTGGGTTCACTTGTTTTCCCTCACAAAACTAGGCTCAGGTTGGCAGGTTTTCTACACAACAGGCAGACATTGACATGGGATTAATGGGTCCTCTAGGTGATACAGGATTTCCAGAACATACTCTATGGCTCCCCTAACCAAACCCCTCGCCTTTGCCTCTTCATATTTTGTGGATGAGAGCTATCCCTGGTAGACGCAGAAATAGCAGATCTGATGACCAAAAGCGCCCTAAATCCACGACCGCCCACCCAAACGCTTTCCTCAGCATGTGTGTGGAAAAGATAAGCGGGGTCAATGGCCAGTAATAAACCTCAGCTAATGATCTAACACTTCTATATGAAGAGTATCCCCCTCCTAAGGGATCTATTGAGACCCAACGACTGGATGGTCAGTTTGGACCTTAAGGATGCCTTCCTTACAATCCCAGTATACCTACTTCATCAGCACGTCCTTTGTTTCTATGGCTTCATCAGGTGTTTTAGTTCAAAGCCCTTCCATTCAGCTATCCTCAGCACCATGGTGGTTTACAAAGTACTGAAGCTGGCAGTAAGAGTACCTCAGGGCAAGAGGGATGTCCTTAATTATCTACTTAAGACAACATCCTCCTCATGGGCTAATACCTGAGGAGATTGTTGAAACATCTCCAGAAAACCGTGAACCTGCTGGAGTCTCAGGGCTTCATCATCAATGCGGCAAAGTCAGTCCTAGCACCGACAATGAAACTCCTGTTTCAGTTTTTATTTTTCTGTGAACTCCATCCAGGACACCATGAGCCTTCCTTATCAGAAAATGGTCAAGAACACAGGAGTTGCACAAGACTCTGGCAAGATCATCTGGTTCTCTAAGGCAGAATGCTAGGATAGTCAGCCTTTTCTCATCTTCTATTCAAGACATCTTTCCAAGACGCTTTTATGACTGGGCCCTCCAAAGGCTGAAAGCCTTCCATCTTCAGGAGGGCCATACATACTCTAAGAGGGTGCCCCTCTCGGAAGAGGCTAAGCCAGAAAAGCCTTGGTGGCTCTCTCACATGAAGGCCTGGAACAAGAGGGCATTCTTCAGATTCCAAACTGACCTTGTCATATAATCAGAAGCCTGCATATCCAGATGTGGGGAGTTCTCTCAGGTTCAAAATGGTCTGCTCAAGAGCAAGAATTGCACATCATCTGCTTGGCACTACTAGCAGGTTAACTTGCGGATAAGTGTTGGGCCAGTGACCAAGCCCACTACTGTGTCCTATTTAAAATAGACAACTTTGCGGTGTTTCGATGTATCAACCACCTAGGGGGCATGAAATCATAAGACCTATAGAAACTAGCCAAGAGTTTCTGAGATTAAAGCCTGAAGAACCAGATTTCTGTGACAGCAGTGCATCTTCCGGGGACCTCCGAACAAGTCAAAGACTAGCACTCTCGCCACTTTCTGGACGCACGTATGGGGAGGCTGGACAGAATAGCATTCTGATATGATCATATATCATACGATTGTGACCTTCAAGGTGGACATCTTTGCATCACGCCTGGGCCATCAACTGGAGATGTACTTCAGCTGGAGGCCAGATCCCAATGCGGCAGCAACAGAAGCCCTCATCTAAGACTAGACATCAGAGAGAGGGTACGCCTTTTCTTATTCCATGATAATGCAAATCTCTGCACAAGTCTGGAGAAAACAGGTGGACATGGTAGTGGTGACCCCAATATGGAGTTCTCAAGTTTAGTATCCAGTTCTGACAGAACTGTCGTGGGATTCTCCAATCTGTCTATCCCTTTTTCTAGCTCCTCTCAGGAACCAGTCAGAGAATCCTCATCACCTGGTTCTGGAGAGCACATTACAACTCACAGTGTGGAAAATTACAGGGTACAATGGAAAGTCCCAGGTCTTTGAGAAAGCTACGGATCTACTCTCTAGACCATGGACCAAAGGGACCATGAAATTATACAAGTCTCCATGGCTGAGATGGGGGACAGAGGTTGGGCACATCTGCAACTTCTTGGCCTCGGAGAGTATGGCATATAGTTCAAATAATATCTGAAGGGCAGCGATCTATGTGGGTCATGTTCAACAGGAGGAAACACAGTCAGGGAACATCCTTTGGTTAGGAAACTCCTTAGGGGCACACGTCTGTCTCTTCCACAAGAACAGAGGTATTTGTTTTGTGGGATAGCAATAAGGTACTTAATCTTTTGCTCTCATGGCCGGGCAATAAGTGCCTATCCAGGAAAGAATCATTAGCAAAACTGACTACACGGTTATGGTATTTATCGCAGACAGTGTTACTTTCCACATATCTAGATGTAATTTTGCATTGTGTACTACCCTTACTTTCAGGATGCACCTCGATTATGTGTGGTGAGATGTATTAAAGCATTCGAAAGTATGACAGAGGAACTCCACCCCTACACCGTTCCTTTTTGCCATCCGCAAACCCCACAGGGCAGTGCCAGCCCCACGATTGCCAGGTGGGTGACATGGGCTATGCAGGAGGCTAGCATAGACACAAAGATTCTTGGCACACACTGGGACAGGGACGATGCCATCTAAGGAAATATATCTCAGTATCTGTTTGGAGGACAGCCGATTAGTTATTGAATTCAACCTAATTTAATCAAGTCACAAATTTAACTACTTTGGTAGTTAATAAGCTTTAAACAAGCATAATCCTCCTCGGCCTGAAATTGAATGAACAATTTCATATTTCATCGTAACGGAAAGTTTAAATGTTATTATGGCCTTGGAGGCGGGGATTAGCCTGCCCTCTGGCAGAAAACCACTAGCCCGCGCATTGGGGGGTGAGGCCACAACAAATGGCGAACTGAAGGACGAAATGTCTGTCTTTTACGTATATGGTGATGGAGAATGTGTATTACATTTTTCCTTCCAACAGTGTATATATAGAGTAATTAATCTCCTCTTTGAACAGGAAACGAATCCTCCAAACAAGACCAAGCAAGTGAGCGGCTGACTAGAGTCACATAAGGAGGTGCCTGACCCCGGCTACTGTCACAGAAAGAAAGAGGAGTCCGAAGCATCAACAGGGGACTTTGAAGTTGATACCTGTATGCTATGCTGACTGGATGAGCTGTTATGTTCTTCCCAAGTGTTCATAGGAAATAAAGTTCTGTTAACGTTTCTGTTAGAAATTGGGTTTCTGGTTACCAGTGGTATGCACGCTGTCCAAGCAGGAACCACAATCCTAGGTAGGGTAAGTAAGATACACACTAAAAGTTAACCTGTGCTCACCCTCTGGGAGCTTGGCACAGAGCAGTCAGGCTAAACTTAACAGGCAATGTGTAAAGTATTTTTGAGACAGAGACACACAGAGAGACAAACCAACATACGGACACACACACACACAGATTTAGAAAAATAGACAAGAACTTTATAAATAAATCAGGACTAAAACGACAAAAATCCAATACATAGAATAAGTCAAGATATGAATTCTTAAAGAATATAAAGAGTTCTAGCACTGAGAAGCAATAAGCGCTAATGAGTGTTATCTGGTCGCACATCACCAGGGCAAAGTCAACAGTTCAGACCTACAGCAATGAAGCAGAGGCTGGGCACAATAGCCATGCAGCTCCAGTGAACAGAGTACATTGATCCTGGTTGCAAGAGAGAACTGCGGGGTGCAAATGTGTGTTGCATTGATTTCGAGCCCACAGGTGAGGTCACGCAGCTATTTTCCCCATGCAGTGGTGGTAATGTATCAGTTCCCTAAAAGTGTGGAGCGGATATGCGTTGGTTCTGAAAGTGATGCACCGGGTTTCTCCACGCAGTTGATGAGAAGCGCTGATCTCTCCACACTGCAGCGGCGGTGATGCACGGTTCCAATGCATCAGGAACTGAAGGCAATGCATTGGTACCAAGAGCGATGCGCACCAGTTCTACTCCTGCAACCGGGTTGATGCGCCGGTTCAGCTACACAGATGCGTTGATTTCTCTGGAGTATTTATCTGGGTCCACTTCCAGTAAACCAAGCAGAGGCGTAGGGGTAGAGACTTTGATAGCCATAAGTCTCAAGCAACATGAGGCAAGCCAACAAGCTAGTGAAGAACACTTTGGGTTGAAAGAGAGAGTCCTGCTCTCCCTCATCAGGGTCAGAGAGCAGCAGGCAGCACAGCAAGCCTACCAGGTCAGCAGTCCAGCAGAGTGTTAGTTCTTGATGAAGCATAGCAATTCAGTTACAGGTCCAGAAGGGTCTGATTTTGTGGGGTCAGAGACCAGTACGTATACCCAGTTGTGCCTTTGCAGTGGGGGTGACTTCAAAGAAGGGTCTTTGAAGTGCACAGAAGCCCTTAGTTCACAGCCCTGGCTCCAGTCTATCAGTAGGGGGGTAATCAGCCCTTTGTGTGGGGACAGAGCACTGCCTATTCAGGTTTAGTGTCAGCCCCTCACTCCCTTATTACCCAGGAAGAGGAGTGTCTTTATCATTATGCAGTCTTGAAGGCACCAGTTGTTTTATATTTTTTCCTCCATAATGTAAGGGTTTACAGTTTCCTACTGCTGATGGAAAAAAAATTTCAGCAAGGTGCTGTGATGTAGTCTCTTATTTAAATTTCTTATTCCAAACTAAGAGCGGAACATCAATTTCTGTCATTCTTGCCTAAGCCCTGGTTACAGAAAAAATTCTCAAATCGAATAACAGAAAAGTTATAGTAAGCAAGCCATAGAGGAAGCCACATACTCCACCAGCTCACACAATTCATTAGGGATTAACTGCCACAATTTTTTTTACGCAACCGAAAATATCGAATGCTCCCCCTGAAATGTTTTGGCCCATTTAGGTCTCTGCGTAGGCGAGACCTAAAAAACAATGATTTCCTTCTATTTTGGGCACATTTTAGAAAGGCACAAATGTTGATACAGTTGGATTGTAGAATGTATTTGCTGCAGATGGTCTAAAGCTAGTCTGGAACTTCTGATCACATGTGAATTAATAATACTTTTTGTAAAAAACAAGTTAAGAATGGGCTGAAAAAGGTCAACTGCAGCATCCTTTGTGGGGAGGATTCATCACAGGGGCATATTACATCTTTAGATGTGTCAAATTGACCAAGGGGAAACCTGAGATTCCACCTCACAAATCCAAACAAAAACCTAGTTCATAGTAGTCTATCCAGGGCCCCATCGATCCATACTAAATATGGTTCCAGGTTTAACAAACTGCAAGTCCAAATACTCCCTAACAGTTGGTTGACTTAATTCTAATTCCTACTTGGTAGTTTTCATCTTAGACTTACCCAGGTCAAGTCAGTTTTAGTTACAGAATTTGGGTTAGTAAAAATGGTTGGCCTTCCCAGCTTCACCAGTTCCTGTGGAGAGGCTCATCAGATAGAACTCAACCTAATGGATTGCCTCATCTCCTCTAATCCTTCTCTCTTTGTTTCCTTCCTCCGAATTCCGTATTTTCTTCGCTCTCAAGACCAAGCTGCATCTCAACCTTATGAACTTTTGTTGCTTCGTTCCATTAAAAAAAGGCAGCTCTGTTGTTGCTCATGCCTTTTATTAGTTGTCGTCACTGCATTCTAGAACAACTAGGTTTCAATAGCATGGATTATAGAGGGTTCTCGGGTGCCCCCTCAAGGGGATTGTTTCCAACCTGATAGAGAGTTACACCTTGAACAATAAGTCTATGATGAACTGAAGAGGAGATGGGCCAAGGATTCCCCCTCGGCCGTCACCTACCCAGCCGGACCTTGGACAAACTTTCCCTTCGTCTCTCCGCTGTATCAATACACTACCCCTTTTGCCCTCACCCCCTTTCCATTCCTCACCCAATTTCCCTTTTCTTCTATGCTCTTAAAAAGTTTTTTCTGGTATCTTTTGTAACTATTTTCCCCTTGTTTCTACGTCCTGTATTCCTCCTATCTCGTTACCCTATCTCCTTACCCTTCCTGCTCCATTCACCTTGTCCCCTATGTTCTTTAAATGCTTTTCTTGATACTTATGTAACTTTTAACTGATGTAATTTGCAACATTATTGTCCCTTATGTAAAGCGCTCGGATTACATCAGGTCTAGCCAGCGCTATATAATAACTCATTAATTAAATCTGTTCCCATTTAGTACTCTTTCTCCCTTTGTCTACCTCCCTAGCTCCTAGCTCCTATCCCCTCTCCCTTGAATCTCTCACCTTGCCTGCTAGTCTGCCTAGCCCCCTGTCCTTTGTGCCCTTTGACTAAGCACTCCTTCTCCCCTTGTTGGGGAAAGATCCAATATTTATACTCTGGAGTCTCAGCGTAACCGCTGAGAGAGTCCACTGCGCCAAGGGAGCCACTCTCAGCTGAGGTATGGTATGGCACCCCTTGCCAAAGCACGCCCTCTCCCCTTTTTGGGGAAGGATCCAGTATGTAGGCCTTGAAGTCTCAGAAACCCCTCTGAGAGAGTCCACTGCGTAAAGGGAGCCTCCCGCAACAGAGATAGGGAAGTGATACCACTTCCCCTGGTATCACAGCTTACTGGACTTTGGACGTTGCCTTGACTCGTCTACCGGTTTGTGTCTCCGTCGCCCTTCCCCTCTTTCCATGCGATGTCCTTCACCCTCCCCTCCTCTTTCCCGCCATTACCTGTCTACTTCCCTAGCTCCTTCCCCACTCCCCTGAATCTTTCCCCCTGCTTGCTTTTCCCCTTTCGTATTTGTGCTTATTGTTTATCTTGACCTTACAAGTAACTATGTTGCCATGCTCTAATAACTGTGTAACCTGTGTAACTATGTAACCTGTAACTATGACCTAATGCTCATGTAAAGCGCTCTGATACCTCCGGGTCTAGCCAGCGCTATATAAAACCTTTAAAATAAAAGAGAATAATACAGTAAAAGTGGACCTGCTTTTTATTGTGAACATGACACTTATGTTTGCAAACATGAAGTGTTTACCTCTAGCTGAAGATGTACTCCTACTACATAAATTAACTTAAGTATCGCGGAGTCCCCACAGAGTGCTGTAAATAACTATCAGTATGGATCTTATGATGCAGTAAGTCATGTTAGATTTGGTTAAAAAAAATGTTTATGCGATGGCCCTTCTGTAAAGCAGTAACAGCATAGCCGGAAGAATATTATCCATGATATTTGCCTGCAGTAGATCACGAATGCAGATAAATCCTGCTTGGTCTTAATATGGCTGGTAGCAGAGGCCGAATGATTTCTGCGACAGCATCTTAAAAGGTGCGCCTTATCAGGTCCTAAAGCATTTGCAGAGGTCATACTTCACCAGTGAGTCTTTTGGCACTAGAACTGCCTGAGGATAAAACCAAATAGGATAGAAGAGCAAAGAAAACACTTACACCACAGAGGAGTCTTTACCACTGTATGGAAAAATGCAGTGCTACTAAATTCTATTGAATCCAATCTGTATAGGTAACTTGCTCCACAGCTAAAGAACAATCTTGCAGAACACTGGTAATAGCAAAATAGGCTTAGATTGGACCTTTGTAAGAGAGGCTCGAAAATGCCATCTTTCCAGCATTCAGGAACTGATCTTGTGTTAATGCTGACAAGACAGCAAGGGGCAAGACTCCCACGATTGATAACAGTCCGATGTTCTAAGGAGGCCAACGATTTAAGAATGGTCAAAATGAGCTAACCTACCACTCTCTAATAGTAGGTAAAGAATTTTCTGAACTCAATCCCTTACAAGCAGGCTGACAAGAAAGGTGAACAACTAGGGTCAAATGGTGTTATGAATTACCTGTATTTTTTTAGCAAATGATGAAGCCAGCCTGTTGCATAGTTCCTGTGATGGGGATAACGTTTGTTGTTACTTCGCTCTTCATGGGGGCACTAACCACCGTTAACACCCTTCTTGCAGATTTGGAAACTTGCGTGAGGCCACTGCTAAAGAGACAGGCCTCCGTCTGAGAAGGAATAGTTTGTATCTATTCTGAGCGGGTTAGGCAAGCAAAGCATCCACAGAGTAACAAATACGCCAAAAGCATTTGTCCCGCTGGCCCTCAGACTCTTGTCTTGACAGTTAGCCTGTTACTGTTGATAAAGGCCAAGGCTAATGACCCTGGGTCATCCATAACAGTTGGGAGTGCTCCACAATCCTACAAATATGGCTACGGCTTCCAGAGAGGTCAGTTTATTCAATAGCTGGATGACATCTGAATTGCCCAAGAAATTGCCTCTTGCAAGTCTCTCAGACACTCAGATATTAAAGTTCATTTGTCAAGACCATGGGGATGACATTACATGCTCTAAACAAATTAGTAGTGGCAAAGATTAGATTAATTATATATTACAACATGTGGTTGTATCAGTTAATTCTTGCCTCAATCCAAAAAGTGGGAAATACAGAGAAAGATCTTGACCGCTCAAAGGTCTTCCGACTGCAGGTTGGAATTCCCTAAAAACATAACATGTGAGGTTTCAGCCATGAATTCACCCACCAAATTAACAAAGATATCAGTGCGACCTTTGGGGAGGAGGGTGGAGAGCAGACGAGGACTAAATGAATGCTGCAGGAAGGGGAGGTCTAAAGATTAGCCACCGGAAAGTCTTCTAATTAGGCCTCAGTTGAGTTGAGTGCCAATCAAAGAGAAGAATGGCATATCTTTCCAGGACAGCTATGGCAACACCTTTATCAGAAGCCAAGATTCTGTCAAATGGGAAGATTACAAATGCTTTCAGACAACACAGACCTTCTTCTATGGCATCCAAAAGCTTTGGGTTGATATGACTGTCGTTCAATCTTACAGAGTGCGTTCTCATCTGGAAACCCATTATGAGGCAGCAAAGAAATGGCACCAACAAGAGCTTGTTTCCACTCACTTGACAACAGTTGTCGGAATAACACCATATAAGCTACTGCAAATGGATAAAGGAAGTCTCTGAACCATAGCTGACCATCTTGAAAGGTTCTGTCTATTTTTCTAGTTTAATAAACTGTAATCTACCAACAAAAAAACAGTAGGGATAGTATGGTGGTTGATGTAGCAACTAACACAACATATCAAGACACTCTGTCTGCACCATTATATGTAATGTGGAGCTCTTATCTACTTCTGCATAGTAATCAGACTCATTGTTTTCTTGCAAAATGTTCACACTAACAACACAATATGCTAAATGAAAAGTAAAGATAATGAGATAAAGTAACCATACTGACTATATCATCTATAGACATATCAATTGAGCACTTACATGGAAGGGTTTCATATTGATCTAATTAACACACCTCACATTCACCAATATCTTTATCTTACACCAATATCTGGTGAATTACAAAATAACTTGCCTTACACTTTATAAAAAATGCATGCCTCTCCCACTGCGTGAGTTTGTGCCAGTCTCCACAACAGTGTACTGATCTTGTGACGTCTGCAGTAGGAATCTCTACTTTCTTTCACTGATGACATCACAAGATCGGTATAAGGGAAAGGGTTAACCCAAAGGAATCACTGGGACCTGGGTATATAGCGTTAAAAGGAAGGGGTCCCAGTAGGAAGGACGTATAAGTAGAGAAAATTTAGGACAAAGTAAAAGGAGATAAATGCATCTATAATGTTTTATTCACATTATAGGAAAAAAGTTGACAAAAATCAAATATACAATACAAATTCGTAGTAGTGCCCCTAGGGGAAAAAGAGGGGGACGTGCAGTCGTGAGGGTAGTGTGAGGGGGGAATTAGTGACAATAAAAGCACGTTGCCAAGAACTCCTGAGAGTAAAGGATCCCACCACCAGCTCATTGGACCGCATTGTATGCGTCACCACCTTCTCCACGAAGAGTAACCAGATCAAGAAAATTGTCAACAACCATTGGCAACTGGTTGCAGATGACATTGAACATCCTGAAAAACCTCTCCATGCCTTTAAGAAATCGAGAAGTATCAGAGACTATGTTGTCCGCTCACTCCTTCCCACCAAGGAGGAACCTACCATAAGAACACTTTGGAACCTTCAACCTACAGTAGGCCACTTCAAATGCGGGCAGTGCAAGGCCTGCAGCAGTACACTACAAACCAAAGAATTCCATCATAATCAGAACAAGATCCAACTGAAATCACTAACCAACTGCAACACATCTACAGTGATATATGCCATTATTTGTCCTTGTGACCTTATTTACATCGGTCAAACTCAGCAGAAAATAAAACAGCGCATCCTACAACACATGAGCAGAATAAGGTTTGAAGTATTAGGGGCTCCCCTTGTTGACCACTTCAGATCAGCCTCACACCCTCCGGAGAGCCTGAGATGGATTGTAATTGAAAAAGCCTCCCTGGGCCCGAGGGGGGGGTGACATCACAAATATACTGAACATCAGAGAACTTAAATGGATGTTCTTTTTCAACTCTATCCAATGTGGTTTAAATGAACATGATAGCTCTTTCTCCCAGCTTGCTACCTTACCCTAATTTCTGAACCTCTAACCTAACCTGTCTAGGGTTCTTGTGATAGGGCACAGTCGTTTGGGTACTTAGACTGTTCCTCTACCATGTGATAGGCATGCATATCTGCAAAATATATATGGCTTTACATCATGATGAATATGGTTTATGTAAAATTGTTCTATATACCAGCCGCTGTTCGGTAATTCAAACTCCACATTTTCTGCACTGTTTAAACTGCCTTAACCATCATGTGATAGGTTCGCAGTACTAAATGCTAACCACAGCTTAGCCCATCAATACCCACGCGCTACCATACTTTGATTACATGATGAATACGGTTTGTGTAAAATTGTTCTATATACCGAGATGGTAACTTTACATTGCCCCTCTGATTGGCTAATCTGTATTATGAACATAAATGAACCACAATAGCTGCTTGGTAATTTAACCCCACATTCTGACCATTTCTTGCACTGTCTATACTGCCTTAACCATCATGTGATAGGTTCGCAGTACTTAATGCTGACTACAGCTTAGCGCACCTATACCAACGCGCAACCATACTGTGATTTCTGAAATATGTCCCACTATAAACTGCCCTGAATATTTCAGCACCGCTCTGACAAACCTGTATGTCAATAATGTTACCACGTGCAATTTATACCTGGTCCAATTTACAAAGGAGTTTTATTCTCTGGGACGTGACGACTTTGACACGGTGAGATTTCTCGGACATAAATTTTTTTTTTAAAAATGTCCTTGATTATCCACACCGTATAGGCCCACTTTAATAACTGAAGACTTTACTGCTCATGTTCAATCCACCATGGTTTTATTAAAACAATTTAATATCTCCCCCACCCCCACGGGTTACCAAGACAACAACAGACTCCTTAGTCTTCTCTTGCTGTCGTTTGTCACGTGACCTCCTCGGTGCCATGACAACGGAGAAACCAGGAAGCCCGACGTTCTCCTCGAGACAGCCGAGGCAGAGGTTGCGCTCCGATTGAACTGCGCGAGACCGGTAAGCCTTTCTTTCCGCATAGCTCTGAATTTCCCGATCTATGTTAACCTGCCCTTTCAACAGCTTTAGAATTAACGCGCTCACTGCTTTCTGTGCATTAGGTTACGGATTCTGATTAATCCATCCTTTCCACGGGGACATGAGATTGACTTCCCTACAATCGGTAAGCATTACCGATTTTCGCCATTATGTTATTAGTAATTTTTGACCTTCAGTGATTTTTACAACGGTCCCATTTCCATTCTGAAATATGTCCTCCTTCATGCAGATTTTTGGAGTGGTCCCCAACCCAGCACCCGGATCGTTTCATTCCTCTTTACCCTTGTGGGATATGTGTTTTATTCCTTCAAGTAAGTTCTTAGATATTATCTCTTCACCAGCTCTTAACATGAGCACGCCCTTTTTCCAATGCTAATGGGCTGTTTAATTTCTTCATTTAGGATGAACATTTTATATTGACCCTAACAAATTAATTTAACTCAGCAACACTGATTCAAACAGGTTAGTCTGGCCTTGTGTGTACACCCTTATGTAACTCATTGAGTACCCGGTTCATTAAATAATGTACTAAATCCTAAATATTCACTTAATTTAGGTTGCCTGCCCCGCCTCTTTCCTCCCGTCCTGATGAAGACCCTCTTGCAAGGATTTTAATGCGTCCTGCGTTCATTGGGTCGAAACGTCGACTTCCCTAGCTCGCACACAGCCTCCTCCTACCCCAATTGTGTACAATACGGACTTAGGGGCATGTGTTTTCTGAAACTTACAAGCTGATTCAATATCTGTATGTTGTCCAATTGACACTGAATCTATGACAATGTTTGAATAATACGTGCTTTTATTGTCACTAATTCCCCCCTCACACTACCCTCACGACTGCACGTCCCCCTCTTTTTCCCCTAGGGGCACTACTACGAATTTGTATTGTATATTTGATTTTTGTCAACTTTTTTCCTATAATGTGAATAAAACATTATAGATGCATTTATCTCCTTTTACTTTGTCCTAAATTTTCTCTACTTATACGTCCTTCCTACTGGGACCCCTTCCTTTTAACGACATCACAAGATCAGCAGCAACGGACTTCCATGTGTTGAAGCTACAAAACATTAAAGTATAATCACGCCCAGGACCGATAGACCACTGAGCATTTGGAAACCAAAGCTAAGGAGAGATGGACACCTCGCCAGAGCCAGAAAGAGGCGGACACCGTGCCAGTCAGGAAGACGTGGGCAAAAGGCCTAGAAAAAAAAAGAGAAGAAAAGACAAAGGCATTAATTCTGTTATGTACTAAATCGTACAGCAGAAACGGCAAAACTCAAGTTAGTAGTTTCTTATTTACTAAAATGAACCCTGAAATCCGTTCATATTACCATACCCTATACCACTTCTCCTTGGGGTAGGTCGACAGTGAGAAACTGGGCACGTTGAGCTATTCAAAATTAGATTCTCCTTGCAAATTGATACACACGCGTCCATAATTCGTGAGATCTAAAAAGGTACAGCTAAAAACATAGTTTAAAATACAATTGCAACACAATGCCTCAAAAACGGTATTTAGAAGTCAATAGGAGGTGATAAAATAAGCAAAGCTTTTGGTGGGGTTGTGGTAAACCAGGATGCTGGGCTTCCGGTCCCAGAAAACGTAAAAAACATAGCGTGGTTATATGAATAAAACACAACTTTCTTCATCTCAAACACGAAGTGCAGGAAGCGTCCATATTGTTCTGCCCGCAACATCATTTACTGTAACTCCGTAATGCTGCTATTCTCCAAAGTCATATTTTTATAATATTTTGAGTTATTGCCTTTTGCTAGCTGTGACAGGCAGATTGCCAATTTAATGTTCTCAAAGTCAATTGTGCCTTTCCTTTGAAAAAAAGAACAGCAGAGATTCGGGGGCGGAGAGAAGCAGATGGATAGAGTTATTTTTTCCCCCTTTTTTATTTAAACACCTATGACGAGATTGCACGAAGAAATTTATTATTATTACATTTCTTATATAGCGCCAGAATCGACCCCCGAAGGGGTATCTCCGCGCTTGCCTTGGGAACCCGTCCTGGTTTTTCCCTGTGAGATAGCCCCTACAGGGCATCCCCAAGGTGAAAGCCAGGCATCCCGCCGCGGGGGGGGGGGGGGGGGGCATTGTGGAGATTAAGCAAGCTTAATGCCCAGAGTTGCAGAGTGTGAACCCATGATTAGGTCAGGCACCGAAGCGAGAATTTATCGAGTCCGTGGACATTTGAGCTCAACACCCTGCCGCATCGGGAATCGAACCCTGGTCCCGGGTCTGACCACTGCTGCAGGGTCTGCCTGCTCTAACCAGTGAGCCACACTTCTCCACGCACTTCGTCCAAAGTACGAAATCACAAGTAGAATTAAATAGAAGACAGGCCGGTTTGCTGGTGCTGTGTTTAATAAATTCTTGTGAAATACTCATGGAAAGGAACATTTCCCGATATTCTAAATAGTGAATCCGACTTGCAGAAGAGCAGCCCCGGAATACAATAATGCAACTACTATTGAAATTAAAAACTGGGACAGAAGGTTGACATAAGAAAAATGAATTGCAAACAATAGACCGCCATATATTGCATCTAATCCTAGAGATTAAATATGAATGAACTCATAGCTAAAGCAAAAGACAGGGTGTCAAACACATCCAACTAACGTCACAGGGATAAATACATATTGATCTTTTTAGCACTTCAAATGAGGAACTTGCTTTTAATGACGGAAAGGAAATCAGAAAACATTAGATGACCGTCACATATGACACAATGCGATGTGTGGAAAAATAAGGAAATATAGATCCATTAAACTAAACCCCCACGTTTCAATATATTCTTTCTACTAGCACTAGTACACCTTCAACCAAACTTTATAGGATACACAAACTTCGGCCGTTCTATAGAAAAGTTGCAGCTTTAAGAAATCTAAAGCTTGCAGGAAAACTGGCAGACTGTCATTTTCACAGGTTTAACACAATTTTCGAAATGCCAGTAAAAGTGTGCAATTTTTCATTTTTAGAAAATAGTTTTAAAAATAAACCAATGGAAAATATGAGCGGTCGATGTTCTTTTTTTAACATCAATTTACAAAACACAGTGGCATATCTTGGGTTGTGTCAACTTTTATTCTTTTAACTTGCTGGGACAAAGCACATTGCTTAAAGGAGAATTAAAATAGTGAAATACGCCTACCCATTATCATGAATGATTCTCAAATGTGAATAGATATTTAATGTTCAATAGTAGGTGTCATTTGCATGTTATAAAAGGCATACATTATATATATTTATATATATATGAATGCACATACAAAATGTTCGCCAATACATTTTTTACATATGTTTACAATATATTGCACAATGGGTATAGAATGACAAACTGTCTTAGTTGCATTTTTTAAATTGCCCTTAATAATTATAAAAGTTTACTGTAAATGTTAACCTCAATAAGATGCTCCAATGTTGGCTTTAAAAGTCTTCAACAGCTTTGGCAATTCTGGAGTACAAGGTTTGACATTGCAAGGGGTGTTCACCGTGTTTACATATTATAACACTTGCTTTTTTCTTCTGAGCACCCACAAACAGCAACATTTAAAAATGCCAAAACGCATGGCATTGCATACCAAGACGTTAATCTAATTTTTAAATGCTATTGATCTGTACATAACAAACAATTGAATGGTTTCCATGTTTCCATAAAGACCAACTGCACAAAAAGTACTCTACAGTGACTCACAGTGTCCCACGCCAAAAAGACTAAAGTTAGCCCATCAAAATGAGCAAAACTAACAAGTGTACCTCAAATATTTGTTAGAACCATTACATCTCTTAAGCAAAATCACGGTTACAGATAAATGTCTTTGTAACATTTATTTCTGTCACAAGTTATACCCGACATTGTAAGGGTAAGCGTCAACGAATAATTATCTTTCGGGGCCTCCATAGAGAACACTACATCTCCACATTACTAGATTAACTACTAAGGAGTGAACATCCTGCTTCATTCATTATAAACGATTGTGAATCATAACTCAGGGATCCTGTCCTAGTTAAGAGCGTTGCTGCCCTGTACTAATAATTATAGATACCTACTTGGGAAAATGGTCAACATGCTCAACAACCCGTAGACATTTAGGAGCTCAGTCGTTCTCTCCATCACTATAAACTCTATAGTCTCTCATTTAAGATACTTGTAGAATTAGCTTCAAAAGAGTAGACAAAAGTTACAACATTGAAGCAAAGATAAACCATTGTCTGGAAGCAGTGATAGGTAAGGCTACTAAACAAGCAGTGGCAGTAAAGGGTGATGAAATCTGGTAGATGACCATTTGAGATATTTAACACTGAGATTTTCCCAGATAAACATAATTTAGTGTCCAGATCTTTCTCTGGGGAACCCAAATGAAGGGACCATAAATCACTCAAAAGAAAACTATGGAGGTCCACAGCAACCAGTGCCTCAGGTAATAAGTATGTATGTAGAGCCCACTGGTCTCTCCACGTACACAAAGTTACAATAAAGATATCTTATAACACAACAATTAACTACTAACAATATACAGACAGATATATGTATAGTAGAAAATGAAAGTTCAAAATGTATAATTTACACACTACTCAACAAGAATGGCAATAGAAGAATATTGTAACAAAACCATGAGGCACAGCTTTGCAAAGTAAATTATGGCTATTAAGTTCTAATGTTTGTTATGCGTTCATTTTTCCAATGTTCAAAAAGCTCTGAACACCATTGCAGTGACATCTAGATTGAAAAAGGTTTGTGAACCACAGCTTTTTGCAATTAGGATACTGTAATAAAGGAAAGATACCCCTGTCTCACTAAAACTGCTTACTTTGAAGCAATGCTTTAGCATTTACTGTTTCCAACACTAATTTTCATAGAATTTTAAAACATCCAAGAAACAACCAAAAGCAGGCACTTGCATTTTTCAAGGCTTGCACATGGGGGCTCAGTTAGAATAGAAAGATAGAAATGAAAGCACTTAACCTTGACAACTGTTGCCACTCCAGTAGGCAAATCAGGATTAGCAAAATGCCTACAAGGCTCTCACCAGGTGCTAGATCACAACAAACAACAGTGTCAGATCGCATAAGTAAATTTAAAAAAAGCACTGAGAGAGGGCACATGACCATCTAGCAAAATCAATATAAACAGGCAGTGGCAAAGCCAATAACTCGCGCCTATGGGAAAGCTATTGGTTTTGGCAAGGTTTTGTACAGTCATGTTGTACAGCAGAGAAACTGCAGCGTGGCTGAAATATTAAATTCGGCAACCACTATCACCTGACTGCCTATTTCAAAGGCATCAATCACAGACCAGAATATATGTGATGTGAATTGAACAAAATACAGCAAGGGCGTTGTACAATCCTCGGTACACAGAAATATAAACACTGGCTGACTGCTTTAAGGATTAGCTGAAAGAACAAGCGTTTAGAAGAATGCTCGACCTTTCGTCCTCCCCTGCATCACGCTCCGAGCTGGGGCTGCGCCTGTCCGGCGCAGGGTTGGAGAAAAGGCGCTTAAAAGCCATGGCTGGGCAGGCTGACTGCAGTCCGGGGGACACAGATTAATAAAAACAAATGGAAATGCTCTTTAATTGGTACTGTTGGAGCTTGGGATGCAGTGAAGTATACCATTACAGGGTACAGGCCAGGTGGCTAAATTACTTTGAAAGCACCAAGCACTCTAAAGTTGCACTGTCAGCCAGGTACAAGGCTTGGCATTGACTCAAAAACCTATGAAACTGAGCGAGTCACCTAAATGCCCTGTGAAAATATGAATCATGTTAAGTGCTCCAATACCTTTGGGTCGAGTTTGAACAAGAGGGGAAAGAAGCACCAGGAACAAGGGGGAGTGGCCAGGGCTGCAATGCCTCAAGAACTCTACGGAAACATAAAAAACAGCATTGCAAAGAAAATTTTGAAAAATAGTGCCTCGGAGGTAGGTGGGGCGGGCATGCAGCGACATGGGTGGAGGGGGGAGGGAGGAATGCTGCATTAAAATGCAAGCAGCTTTTGGCGCTGAAGCTGAACACAGGCAAACAGTAACAAGTGCAGAAAACAAAGATAAACACATGAACAGATAAATAACCAAAGCGCAAATATACAGTACTTGGTCCCTGCTCCGTTGGAGAAAAAAAGACAAAAAGAACAAAGAGGAAGGATACACCAATAGTAAGTGGGCATTTTGGAAGGACAATCCACGTAACAAATAAAATGCAAAGTGCCCACAAAGTGTATACAACATGTTTTAAAGAGCTAGCGCAAGTGCTGTCGAGGCACAACATGAAAAAATTGCAATAAATTATGTCATTTTACATGTCAGGAGTGATGTCGTACAGGAGGTCATGAGGTCATAAGCAGTGCATGATGGGGAAGCATGTTAGTTAACCATAACTGAAGAAACCATGACTTTAAGGTTTGTAAACATAACAGCACTGAGTTTTTTCAGTGAAGTCTCTTTTATTTTTTTTAAACATAAATTAAGGTCTTGTAAGGGAAGCTAACCATGAATTTACTTTAACCTTTGTGGTTTTTTAGGTTACTTTCTGGTATTATTTTATCATATAGAACATCCAACTGCCCATGACAGACAAGTTACTTACCTTCAGTAACGCCTTCTCTGGTGGAGAAATGATCTAGCCGCAGATTCCTTACCGTTGCACGTCTAGGTGTCATGCTGGATACGGAAGATTTTTCTCGGCAGTACCCCTGCGAGCTGGTAGATGGCGTCGGTCGTGTTCGTCGGCATTGTGATGCCCGCATCGTCAATATAACCGCCACGCCGACTGATGTCAGTACTTTTTACGACTTTCCACAGCAGAATTGCGGAGCTGTGAAGTGACTGACCATGGTGTGTTAAAAAATGAAAACTCGGGCCCTGAAGGGCTATGTACCTGACACTTAAAACCTATTCTGTAGTGCGGGGAGAATGGGTGGGTCTGTAAGGAATCTGCGGCTAGTTCATGTCTCTACCACATAAGGCGTTACCGAAGGTAAGTAACTTGTCCATCTGATAGAGACATCTAGCTGCAGATTCCTTACCTTTGAACAGATACCCAAGCAATACCATCCCCAGAGGAGGGACTTTAGAATGGCTTAGACCAGAAAATCCTGTAAAACAGAGCGACCAAATAGGCCTTCTCTGCAGACCTGGGAATCCAGGCAGTAGTGTCTGGCAAACGTGTGCAGAGATGCCCACGTGGCAGCTTGGCATTTGTCAGAGACGGGAACACCACGCTGGAGGGCCGTGGTGGGTGCTTTTGCCCTAGTGGAATGGGTCCCAAGACCTTCATGGGGATCCTTCTTCGCTAAGGCGTAACACATTTTAATATAGAGGATGACCCATCGGAATATAGTCCTCATCTGGACAGCACAGCCTTTCTTTTCACCCATGTATTCAATTAAGAGTTGGTCATCCATCCGGAACACCTTGGTTCGATCAAGGTAGAACAATAAAACTCTTTTTGGGTTCAGACGATGGAGACGTTCCTCTTCCTGGGAAGGATGTGGGGGGTGCATAGAAGGTGGGAAGAGCAACCGACTATCGTAGATGGAAGGGTGTTACCACCTTAGGCAAAAAGGATGCCCTAGTCCAGAGTACGACCTTTTCCAGAAATATCGTCCGGCAAGGAGGCTGAGAGGACAGCACCTGCAGTTCACTCACTCCTGGCAGAGATTATGGCCACCAAAAAAGCGGTCTTGATGGTGAGCAGCCACAGAGGACAGTTATGCAGTGACTCAAATGGTGCACATATCAAGAAAGTGAGCATCACATTAAGGTCCCACTGTTGCATTATGAAGGGAGGAGGAAACACATGTGTTAACCCCTTCAAAAACCTCTGCACTAAAGGAGATTTGAACAGAGGCAGTCGAAGAAAAGAAGAAAGGGAGAAATGTAGCCCTTTAAAGTGCCTAGAGCAGAGCCCTGCTGGGCCAAAGAAAGTATAAACAGAAGGACTTGGGATAAGAGAGCATGTAAGGGGTTAATAGACCTGTCTGTACAATATTTACTAAATTTGTTCCATTGGCCGGCGTATGCCGATTTGGTGGAAGGACGCCTGGCTGCCAAGATAACCTAACAGACTTCGGGAGAGAGGTCAAAAGCTGTTAACTGTCGCCGCTCAATCGCCACGCATGGAGGCAGAGAGTAGACAGGTTCGTGTGGAGAAACACCCCCTGCTGCAGTGACAGAAGATTCTCCCGAAGAGGCACCTGACTGGAGGATCGGTGCTCATGTCTAGAAGCTTGGGATACCAAACTTTCTGTGCCCAGTCTGGAGCCACAAGAAGAACTTGTGCCCGGTTGCTCATAATCCTCTTGAGTACTCTGGGCAAGAGTGGTATGGGCGGAAATGCTATACACTTGAGCTCCACTCGCAATGAAAGGAAACGCCGAGCGAATGCAGGCTTTGTAACACCAACGCGCCAAACAGCTGACATTGCACGTTCTCTTCGGAGATGAACAGATCTAGCCAAGGCTCTCCACACCGCTGAAAGAGAGCTTGTGCCATCACCGGATGGCGATGGCATTCGTGATCCGCAAGGCACCATCCACTGAGCTTGTACGCCATGGCGTTCAGAGAACTGTCTAGGTATTGAACCACCATGGAAATGTTCTGATGTTCAAGCCAAGTCCAGAGACGCAGGGCCTCTTGACAAAGGGTCCACGACCCCACTCCGTCCTGTTTGTTGCAGTACCACATGACAGTAGTATTGTCCATGAACACCTGTACGAGCCTTCCCTTTATTGATGGCAAAAAGGCTTTCAGCACCAGCCGGGTCACCCGAAGCTCCAACAGGTTTATATGGAGACTGGCTTCTGCCGGACACCAGAGTCCTCTGATCTCCACCTCCCCCAGATGGCCACCCAATCCCAGAAGGGACGCATCTGTCACTACTGGGAGCTCTGAGCTGGGAAAGAAGAGGGGTCTGCCCTTGAACCAATCGCGTTTCGTTAGCCACCACTGCATGTCATTCGCATGGCTCTCTGAAATCCGGGGAACCACTTTCAGAGCAAGAACAAGTAATGACTATGAAGTAACAGCAATTGGTTGTCTTAGCTCACTGGTATCCTGAGGAAGCCACATACAACACTTCTAGACAAAAGCCTCTATAGGTCCCACGAGGCTGAAAGATGTTGACCAACACCAATGCGATAGACCAGTAACTGGGTCTAGATATGCACAACTTTGTTTTTAATTTCCCACATCACAATCTCAGGAATAAAGTACACGTAAAGTAGGGAATTTTACTTCATACATCTGAGCATGAGCACACCCTCTTTTTTATTCCTTCCCACTACTGACAAACCAGTTAGTCTTCCTCCATGCGGAGGTCAGCATATTGGCAAAGGAAAAGACCCTATGATCATGCTGTTATGGTACACTGAGGTGGAGAACCAAGATATACTGCCTTTCGCCTGTGTACCTATTTGAGGGTTTTTTACAACAATGGTGTCCCAAGCTAACTAAGAACCTGGTTATACAGGACAAGTGGTTCATTCTCCCCCCATTTTGATTTTTGTCCTCTGAAATCTGAACCAGGTCGGTGAGATTTCACGGATGCTGCGTACATTGGAACTTCAGGTCCTACTGCAGAGCCCGCATGTGCCAACGTGCATGGGTCACTAGCAGGATGCAGAAGGCTATGAGGCCCAACAGCCTCAGTCATTCTCACCGGGATCGAAGATAGAGGCTGCAACATTGTTATCATAGCCTGAACATCTTAGACTCGCAGTTTGGGAGGATAGGCCCGAAACAGCACTGTGTCCAGAACTGCCCCAATGAAAAGGAGTGTCTGAGAGGATTTGAGGTGTGACTTTGGCACGTTGATAGTGAACCCCAGAGAATGAAGGAGGTTCGCCGTAGCCTGGAAGTGGGAGGCAACTGCCTGGGGCGATGCCACCTTCAACAACCAGTCATCGAGACAGGGGAGGACTGGAATCCCTGATCTCTGCAGATCGGCTGTGACCACCGCCATCACCTTTGTGAACACCCGAGGAGCGCTGGTGAGGCCAAAGGAGAGCACGGCAAATTGAAAGTGCTCGTGACCCACCATGAACCGCAGGTAGCGAAGATGGGCCAGCAGAATGGGGATATGAAAATAGGCATCCTGCAAGTCCAGCTCTACCATCCAGTCTCCTGGGTCCAAGGCAGACAGGACCTGAGCAAGAGTGAGCATCTTGAATTTCTTTTTTTTGAGGAAGTAATTAAGGGCTCGAAGGTCTAGGATTGGACGAAGGCTTCCGTCCATCTTTGGGACCAGGAAGTAGTGGGAATAGCAACCACTGCCTACTTCAGGCCCGGGAACCCTCTCTATAGCTCCCTTGGCCAAGAGAGTTGAGACTTCTTAACGGAGCAAGGCAAGGCGATACTCCGTCAGCCGGTACAGTGCAGGCATGGATGGAGGGGTATTCTCGAATGGGAGGGAGTAGCCACTTTGGACTATTTGCAACACCCACCTGTCCAATGTAATGTTTTGCCAGTGGTGGGGATGATGGCATACTCTGCCACCGACAGGCCGAGTGTGATCATGGTGGGTTGGCCTAGGAAGGTTTTGTGCTGGAGGAGGGGATGGTGGCTTAGCCTTACTTCTGGTTTCCCAAAGCACAAGTCCAGGGTTAACCACGTCCATAGACCCGCAGAGGTTGCTGAACTAGCAGGACCCTCTGGCCGGGATAGGGTTGGTGTGGCTGATAGCCCCTTCCATAGTCAAGAATAGAGCAAAAATTGGACGAAGCCCTGGGGCCCGTAGTGAGGTCCAAAGACTTGGCCATAGCCAGCGAGTCTTAAAAGCGGTCAAGGTAGCATCTGCCTTCGTCTTAACAGAGACAGAAGCCATCAAAGGGCTCGTCCATGAAATTAAACTAGACATCCCCCGAAAAACCAGATGTTCTCAGCCCGGTGTAGCGACAAACTGCCACCGTCCAGGAAATCGCTCGACCCAGCGAACTGCCACTGTCCTGGAAATCGCTCGACCCAGCGAGTCTGTTGTGTTCAAGGCACATCTGATGGCGAACTTAGCTGCATCCCTCCCAACAGATCTAGTTTGGGAGAGTAGAGCCCGGTCCTGATCTGAGACTCTGAGCAGCACCTGTGCTACCGTATATCATATGGAATGGGAATAACAGCCAAAGAGGCATGTGCTTTTCTTACCGACCGCAATGATAAGCTGGCAGAAGAAAAAAAAAATCTTAACAAAGTTTTCCAGCCTCTTACTCATACCACTCCATATCTTGTTTTTGCAGGATTTCTAAGGGATCCTGATCTCCCCTCCCAATCCTCTTCCTCCATCCCTAACCCTTCAGAATAAGGCAGAGAAAACAGCATGGACCGGTAAGGCTCAGTGAGCGCCTGTCTCAGTGTCAGAGGATGTCTGACCTGCTCCGTGTTGTCGGGAATTATGATCAGGAGGCACCGTTGGTGGGCACTGTTGATGCGGAGGGCCTTGGTGCCGGACGCGATGCCGAGTGGGGATGGTCGCTGTGGAGGTATGACCAGCGTCGGCCCGGACCCAAGAAGGGTTCACTCAGACTGTGGTGCCGGGGCCGCTGACTTGGGAACCACAGGAGCCCCCTCCACCTCCCGAGGCTGAGGGGTCTGAAGCTGGGCCAGCATGGTCAGTCTTCTCAAATATGGCACACATGGCATCATAAAATTCTTTCAGTTGGGCCGGGGTCGCTCCCGGCCCCGGAAATGAAGGGAAATGCGGAGCTGACCCAGGCTCCTGCTTCGCGGAGCAGGGTCTCGAATGCAGAGGTTCCTCTGGCGCATTGCGAGACAGGTGGGGTTGTCGAAGCATGCTTTAACTTCTTGTGCTTTTTGTGGTGCCTCTTACCGGACTTAGACGACTTTGATGAAGAGGATTTTCATTCACCGGAGCAGTGCTTGGACCTTCCTCTCAACGGAGACCTGGACCGGGATTGGGATTGGGACTGACTGGGTGACCTCCGGAGTGCAGGACGCTGGGCTGCGATAAGCTTTAGGGACTGCTCCCTCTGAGCCTTTGGCGCCATGGCCCGGCAGTTGGAACACGACTTGGAGTTGTGGTTGCGCCATAGGCAAACCAAATGGGGTCCATGACAGACATGGCGTGAAGACAGGTGCCACACAGCTTGAACCCCTAAGTCTTCTTGCTTGACATCATACACCTACACACCAAAGAAGTCGACAAAAAGCCTTTTGAAAAACAACAGGGGGTAACACTCTTCAACGGATTGACACTGATGGCGCGGAAAGAAAAGAACAGACGTTAGCCCGCCGGAGTGGCGGTTATATTGACGACGCGGACGTCACCATGACGACTAACATGGTGGATGATGTCATGCAGAGTTGACCGATGTCATGCGGAGTCGACCGACGCCATCTACTGACACTTAGGGGTACTGCTGAGAAAAATCTTCCGGGTCCAGCCTGACATCTGGAAGTTCAAAGGTAAGGAATATGCAGCTAGACATCTCTATCAGATATCGATCCTACTATTTACGGGCTAACTGACTAAACCTTTGTGCACGCTCAATGGGGGCTAGGTGCTGACTCTGGCATCAAGCTATACCCTGTGCCCAAACTGCCTCAGGCAAGAAACCTCAAAGTGCACAGATTCTGATCATGTGCCTCCAGCCCTGTGCCAAACTTGATGCAGGCAGCTAAATCCCTGGTGCCAACAAGTATCATTAATGTATTAATTCAATCTATTTTTTAGGTTCTTAAACAAAGCCTTAAAAAGGTTTTGTATCTTTTATCACAATCTTTAACATCGCAAATGTTTATTTTCCAAAAGATGATTTTAACTTTTTTGTGCAACTTTTTGTTTTGTTTTTAAGTTCCTATAATGAAATTGTAATCTTGTAAAATTGACTTACTTGAGCGGGGGTCACTCTGGCTCACAGAAAAGGTGGGAGGCTCAGTCCGACCCTTCCAGCATGCTTTCGGGCCCTTCAGGGTCAGAAGGGGCTCCATCGGGTTCTGTGCCGGCCGCTCCAGCCTCGGCTCCAATGGGCCCACATGGATCCGATCACGGAACTGGACCAGCATTGGACTTCCCCTGAAGCCGATGGCCCCCATTGGCAGCACCAGCCCCATTTACATACATAAATCCGGAACATTGTTCACGCCGATTTTGGCACAGACAGGACTCATGCATACTAGGTTGGTGCCTGAGCCTTATTCTGAAGGGCTAGGCTTAGGGAAGAATGGAGGGGTCACTTGACCCTTTAGAATACAAGTTAGAAGGCCAGGAAATGTACTGGTGCAAGGAACTCAGGGATGCTAGACGTCTGGATACATCCCCAGATACTGGTATGCTTTCTCCCCATACCGTGGCTACATAGGAGGTAGCATCTTTTTCCATGGTAGGGAAGAGGGCAGCTCAGTCCCAGGATCTTGAGTTGCCTTCAGTGACAGTCAGGACTAACATCTCGACAGAAGTGCTACAATCGGGAGCTTCCTCTTCTGATCCCTTGCTCACTTTTAATGAAGCACTGACAGATGTCCAACTGGGGACCTGGTCCAAGTCCAGCACAAGGGCTCCTTTGAACAGGACAATTGCCCACCATCTCTGACCCGCACCTGGGGATCTGTAATTACTCATCCAACACCCCACCACTGTGAGGTTGGTGGTCCAAGCCTCTACATCCCATGGTGCATTCCCTGCCGCATCCCGGGACAAGGAATACCAGAGGCTGGAATGTTTTGGTAAGAAAATGTTTTTCCGCTAGCCTTAAACATTGCATGCTTATTGGGCTGCTATACGCTCACACTCTGTGGAACATTGCTGCCACAGGTCTCGGAGAAGGCCCGGGCCGCTCTCTCCGAAGCGGTCGAAGATGGGAGAGATGAAGTGATGTTCACCATTAGGAGTGGTTTGGATATGACTGATTTGCTGGGCAGAAGGATTTCAACGACAGTGGTGTTTGGATGCCGAGGCTGGCTAAAAACATCTGGTTTTGCAAGGTATGTCCACGCTTCCCTCATCGACATGCCCTTCGATGACAAATGTCTCTTTGTAGACAAAGCAGACTCGGCACTGGAGCGCTTCAAGGATTCTCGGCCTACGACCAAGTCCTTGGGCCTCTCTGCTGCCCGCATCAAACCCAGTCTTCTTATTGCTCCTTTTGTGGCTACAGAAGGGGCTTTCAATCGCACTAACCTTGTTCCAGCCACCGTCCCACACAAGCTTTCCAAACTGTGCAAGGGGGAAGACACATTCCAACCCCATGAGTCAGGTAGCCAAATGTCTGTCACAACCACCAATCCCCCTGTAGCCACAGCCTCTAGGCCAACCAAATTGTGAAAATTAACTGACATCAGAGCGCTGAGGTGGTGCCTATGTAGGTGACCCAGCCCTCATACCCTGCAACTATCGACACCACCTACCGGCGCGCAGGGATGCTGCTCGTTCAAAAATCTTTCAGATCCAGTCTGATGCCTGGGAAAGTCAAAGGTTAGAAAGCTGTGGCTAGAGCTTGCCTCTACCAGATAATGCATTACTGAAGGTAAGTAAGTAACTTGTCATTTAACAAGAAGCTAAGATAGAAGGAACCCACCTATAAGTAACATCTTTAACCACATAATAAAGTTCAAGGGAATCTCTTAGATATGAAGCAGAACAGTGGCATCTAAAGTTTATGAATGAATATAGCTTGTTTAAAAATGACAGAGCGGCTAGTTGTAATTGGTGTAGCAGGAACAAAACTCACACGCGTGTAGTGTACACAGAGGGGCTGTCTCACAGTCCCTAAGTGAGCCCGAGCGACTATCTTCAACTAGAAGAAAGTCTGGGCGCTTGCTGGTCACCCTCTAGTGGGTGGAGGGAAAGAACCTTAATTCTTAGAAGGACCCTCACTCACC
Source organism: Lissotriton vulgaris (assembly GCF_964263255.1). Classification (NCBI taxonomy): domain Eukaryota; kingdom Metazoa; phylum Chordata; class Amphibia; order Caudata; family Salamandridae; genus Lissotriton; species Lissotriton vulgaris. The sequence goes on along the minus strand of NC_141689.1, from coordinate 835,576,351 downwards.
ACTAGTTGGTGACATGCTTTATCATCGGGTCCCTGCTGGGGTGACCGAATGCTTCCCCAGCGTGCTACGACGCCTGAATACAGCGGAGCAGGATGTGGTGGGTGCAACAGTGCCCAAATTAGGAGGTGACCAACTGTGATAGTGCAAATGTGTTTTAACAATTAAAAAATGCAAAGGTTGTGCCTTTAGAAATGTTTTTAATAATGGCCAGCCCGCATTGGTTAAAAACAGAGTGAGCAGACTCCCCAGGTTTTTAATTAAGGAACCGGAATCCTAGATCAAAGGTAAAATTTGGTCGACATGTTTCAGCTGTTTTTATTGCCTCCCGTGAGGCTCTAAGTGTGAAAAATATATATACAGTGTCAGAAGACGGAAAAATTCCGTCAACACCACGCTGACCCACTTTGGTAGGGGTGTGTAGAACAAGGGAACTTCCTAAGGGACAAGATTGTGCCCCTTCGGAAACGACAGCGTGGGATGACTTCACGCTGCGTTTCTTTCAACGCCCGCGGCTCCCCTCCGTGTACCTACACGGACAGCTGCTGTCTCCCGGAAATGCCAGCAGCTGTCCATGTAAGTACACGGGAGGGTGCGCCTTAGCGCGCGCACACCACCGGAGGACATTTGATATAGGTCCTGAAGAAAGCTGAGCTATAGGCAATAAAAACAGCTGAAACATGTCGACCAAATTTTACCTTTGATCTAGGATTCCAGTTCCTTAATTAAGAACCTGGGGAGTCCGCGCACTCTGTTTTTAACCAATGCGGGCTGGCCATTATTAAAAAAAATTCTAAAGGCACAACTTTTGCATTTTTTAATTGTTAAAACACATTTGCACTATCAGTTAGTCACCTCCTCTCTTGTTGATATTGAGTAGCAGGAACAAAGCCTGCAAAGTCTACATATAACAAGCACTGCCACAGCCAATACATTTGATGAACTTTAAAAATGGAGGAAGTGCTTCTTCATTGATGGGCAATTTTGTATCTGTGATTTTTCAAATCTGTGAATAGGTAAACACCATAGTAAATCCTAAGATGAGCACTCATTATTCCATCCACACACTCCCTTATCAATGTATTGGTTTTTTAACATCGACTCACCTATATACACAACCACAACCGTTTTAAATTAATGAAGGTGCACTTTCAGATTTTAAAAACCTGGACGGTTTTCAGTGCGAAGTGAAATGTAGTGGGAAGCTCTTGATGTTGGACACATTGAGGCAACAACTACAAGTCCTCTAATGAGGTGTTAATAGGAGAAGTGTGTGGGGGGGAGAGGGGTATTACCATCAGAAATTTTGGGGCGATGCAGTGATGAAGTCTAGGATAATGGGAGGCAAAATACCATAATACTACCCCTCTAAATAGCAAAGTTCATCATAACACTCTACATACCCTGTGTACTTAAAAATTTCCACAAAGACTACTAAAAGAGGGATGTGTTCACTCCTCTCTCCAAACAAGTTTGACAGCAAAGAAACCCCCATTGCAGGGTGTGAGCGGCAAGTGCCAAGAACTAGGATTGCAGCTGCAATAATATCTCATGTTGGTGCTTCTGTTTAGTGGATGAGCAGTGCCCAGGGATATAGGTTTCTGATCTGGAGTGGGGGGGGTGGGGAAAGTAAACCTTTTCAAGTAATTAAATGGTCCAACCAGGATGCCAATCTGCGACATGAAGACTGGAGTTGCAATAATTCAAGGACATTCAAGAGTCTTGTTGAAATGTTGCTGTTCAAACTATATGAAACACGTCGTAGTCGGTTTCATATAGGTCCAAACTGTACGTTGTAAAATTAAGAAAATCAGGTGTGCTACTTTTATTTAGAACCACTATCTCTCAACACTAGCTATTTACCTTCAACATAAAACTAATGATTGCTGAACCCTTTTTAACCTTTGTTTGTTGACCTACAAATGCAGATGAAACAGCTAATTAGGTCAGGCACAGGCAAACTTATTGTCATGAATTAGTGTCCCAGTGGGGGCACTCACTGTTTAGAAGGATGTGCCAGGGTCAGACAATTTAAAGAGGCCTGCCTAATAACCGAGACTAAACCAGGGGAGGAGTAGGAGGTATTTTCCTATGTACATCACTCACAGAAAGCGTGACAGTGGCATGGATATACCTTTAATGAGAGGAAAGAGAGAAAAACAACTACACCCGTAACAGAGACTGACAAAGTACTGCTAATGTGGTGTCAAGCTACAAGAGCATATCAAATCATGCATGCATAACACAGGAAATAGATAGATAGATAGATAGATAGATAGATAGATAGATAGATAGATAGATAGATAGATAGATAGATAGATAGATATACTGCCTCTTAGCACTTATATACAGGAGAAAATTGCAGACCTGGGCTGTGCCTGCCCCTGGACTGTGCCTGCCCCTGCTCCACGGTGCATAAGACTACAAAGTGAACTGAAGACAAGAGGAAAAACAGATCATAGCGGAGAGCAGGCTTACTCCACAGATGTGGATCTCGACTTTGTACGGTTGCAGTTTCCACATTTCCTAAGAAGGTGCTGGCTGATCTAGGACTCCGCATGTCTGTGACAGATGCAAATTATCAAAAGCATCAATGCACCAAAGCCACCACAAACAGTAGTGTGCAGGCAGTCTTCCCAAAAGCGGTGTCATGACTAATGAAGCGAAATGCCTTCCATCATAAACACTAAACGGCTGTTCTGTAGGCAGAACGCAACTGAGAATGAAAGGCTGAATGGGGGTTGACCTATTGCTCACGTTATGTTGTCAATTGAGCTTGCATAGCAGTCAAACTATCCTATAAGACGTGAAGGCTAGCTCAAACCATTTCAGTAGGATACTTTTTTTTTCTCAAGAAAACACAATGCTGGTGAGACAGCTAAAACAGTCTCTAGACTTGAACTAAAAAGGCACAGGATCTTCATACATTCAACACTGCAAAAGGCAGTGAATGGGAGGACAGCATTCCCATTATATCATACACCACTCCAACTTCAGCACCTTAAGGGTTTCCTCAAGAAACTAAATTCTTCAAAGGCAACATCATCATTATCACCCTGGGGATCCAGACAGTGATCGTTCATGAAGAAAAGGCCAAAGACAACTGCAGATCAGCTTACCTTAACACCTTGAATGAGGCCATTCATTAAAAAGGTATGTTGAGGAAAGGTTTCATGTAAAACCTACAGAAGAAAAACAAAAATAGGTTAGAAGCATGAAAAAAGTAACCATAATGAGTCAGCCTCCATGAACTTGAACACAACCTTTATGTTTCCTCTAGTGTCTGATTGAAGAGGATATCAGAAGGAGAATGGTAACTAAAAGGCATGAATCGTATGATGGAGTATCAAGCCACTCCAGAATCACTATACCAGCCACTTGAACATACTGTAGAACTGCACCAAAAGAGTTCGGTTAGAACGGTAAAAAGGAACAATCCTCCATATTATAGATCAACACATTATTAAACTCACGAAGTCAAACATAATTAATTTTAAAAAACAGGGCCGCTTGATGCAAATACAAAGTCGAGGACAGCCCAGAACATAAAGCAGTGGTTAACCAATGGGGTGCACTCACAGGCTTCTCAGGGAAGTAGGGCGGGGCTGCTCAACTCAGAGCTCAAACATTACTGCTCATTCCAGTGATTACGCTTATCTTTGTAAGAAAGAAAGTACTTTAAACACACAGTTACACTAAATACAACACACTTCAATGAACAAACACAAGTCATCAACTCTGGGAACTAGCTTAAGAAGGTGCAAAACCCTACCTGCACCCCTTGTAACGTCCCAGGCATTGTTCTCTGGTTCTAAGTGTCAGGAGAAATCAGGAGGAATGTGAATCAAGCTCAGGTGCAGTTTTGGTGTCCTACAGTTCACATTTTTGTTCATGCTTTATTTTATCCCGTTCTCTAGATAGGCATACTCTCACAAGTCCTTCACACTGCCGCCATACAGCCACAGTTGCTCTTCTTAGCATTCGAACGAGCAACAGAGAATAGGAAAATCCTTGTTAAAGTTTACCCAAGCCAGTTGTGGGCCACATTCAGCAGTGTAGCTGCCCAGTCCCCCCTTTCGACGTCACAGCAAAGGGCCCTGGGCAGATGACGTTGAGGATCTCGCTGTGTCAGTCTAATGCTGAGGTCCCAGGTAGCAGACAACAGGTTTGGTCATTGAGAGCTCTGAAAGATCGCACTCCTGAAGGGTTGCAGTTCTGACTGGACTGAAGGTAGGTGCTGTCAATGGGGTCCTCAGCAGTCATCAGTTGTAGCCCAAGTCAAAGCCTAATGTATTCAGCAGATGTAGCTCTGACTGGGTATTCTGTGTCACACAATTTCAACATGACTGGGACTTTGCAATGACCCAATTATGACTGTCCTCCACTACTAGCATATTCTTTTATAAGATACAGCATTGTGTTATAGTAGTCTGCCTTTCTTACAGGAAAAGGTGGTAGGTCTCAATGGGTGTTTGACATGTCCGGATGTGGAGATCTTGAAAGTGGATTATTGATATATTGCTGTTCCGGAACTTGTGTATAACTCTTGTCGGACAAGAATGTCCTTTGCATTGTACTCTGTGCCCAACTTTGTGTCTATATATGATATTCTGACCTGTTATTTCACCTAGTTGTTGCACAAACGTATGTGTGTGCAGAGACTTATGCATATCTCTAATTAGAGAGGTTCTGAACCTGTTCGGTACCATAGAAGGACACCTCATGTGTACCATCAGTACTGATAGGTCACTACTGTCCCTGCCATGACAATTGCACATAGAGCAGTGGAGGCAGCATACTGTGCTTTAGAGGAGTAATAGTGTGACAAGACCTTTTATTTGGGTCTCTCTTGTTGAGGTCTACTGGTTCACCTGTGTATAGTTCTGCTCCTGCATGCATGGAAAAACCCTTGTGATATCCCATTGTATGTTAAACGTGTTTGTTTGTGTAGAAAGTGTAACGAATGCATGGTGTGTGAGCGAGTGTAATGGAGGTCACTAGGATCTGATTTGGATACCCCTGGACCGGCCTAGTACCAGTGCACAGTGATAATTGTGCTCCCAGTCATCGAAAGTGTATTCACATTCCTGTAGCAGGAGGAAGAAGACCCAGACACTGAAGTAAAGAATATATACCAGGCTGCCTTCAGAAATTCTGTCAAGCTTTTGGTTAGCAAGGAGCTGGTGATTAGTTTTTCTGAGCATTGCCTTCTGGCAGATGGTAGGGGAGAGATGTGGTCCTGCATCCTCTGTTATGAAAGGTGAGGTAGTCTAGGCATGCCTGCCCTTTCGTCTTTCCAATATTACTCCTTTATTTGGACTATTGACACCTGGTGGTGAAACCTAACATTGCTTTTGTTTCTCTGTTATTATGGGTGCTCTTGATGGAGCAAACACAATACGATGATGGACGGAGTGCTGACACTTTTTAGACTCTCACCCCCCCCCCCAGTCATAGATCTGGGTATAAACCATCATCATTCTTCTGCTCACTAAGCCACCCCAGTTTGGTCCCAGCAATATACAAATCAGTCTTGATCCTTTTCCTCTGCCCGATCTGCCATTGCAGGACTGCCCTGGACCGGAAACAAGTATTCTGGGACCGTTTTCAGGGTTCAACCCTCATCAGCCAGTCTAGCTTGAATCCAGTGGCAAAATAAGCAATGGACCCAGGCTCCAGGATGGAGATAGCCACATCAATACCTACTGTGAGAAGCATCACACTCACAAATACGCCTGGAAAACAAAGGACTCTTGAAAGAAGAACTACCCCAAGCCTGTTCTATAGTTTCAGACAGTGGATTCATGGCTTCACATCCCCTGTCTAGATATTGTGTATTTAAGTGGTACCCTAAACACCTCACCTTTTTTCCAGTTCCACGTCCTTTACGACAAAGGAAGGGAGCACTCCATAGACTACCTGAAGGATTGCTGTGCAACCACGACCAATGTTTGCATAGCTATCAGTCTCCAGGAGGTGAGGGAACATCAACTGAAGTTTGGATTTCTAGCTGAAGAGCTGTGTACCTGCCCAAGACAGAATTAGCAAGCAGCAGGTCAAAACAGCAAAGCATACATCAAAGTGGTAGTCCCTCCTGGCAGCTTCTCCAGCTATTCTTCTTGGCAGAATGTCCTCTTAGCCCAGAAGTGTTCTGATATAAGGGACCTCAACCGCTGATCTGATCTGCAAACCACTACGCTACCAGCACACCGAAGCCATCCTGCAATTCGCTAGACACAACCAATCTGTCACTTGGGAGGGCCACAGAATCACCTTTACCCAGGACTACTCGAAAGACACGGTGGAGGTCCGAAAAGGCTTTCTGGCCCAAAGAGAAAAACTGAAAGCAAAAGGAATACAGTTCTCCTTTGCAGGTCCGGCGAGATTCAAAATCATCATCCACGGCAAACCTCGCTTCTTCTCGGATCCTAAGGACTTAGCGCAATTCTTGGAAGACTCCCCACCACAAGCAATGACTCCTCCAACAGCGAGTCAAACAAACAAAAGACAGACGCCCATGAAACTACAAACCCCAACACGGGACAGGGTTGAGTTGATGATCTAGTGTCTGAGGATCTCCGCCACTTCTCATCTATCTACTTCCATAAGTCCTAGAGATAAAAACCTGCCGGTCAAAGATGTTGTCTCGTTTGTTCCCCACTTATGTGTGGATTGCCTACATATGTTTGTTCAACTACTTATTCCATATAATACCACGTTTCTGCTGTATCTGCCTGACTCAATATCCAAGTTGATCATCACCACCAGGTAGGTCCAGCTATTATCCGCTTTGTGCCTCACAACACACAATTAGAGTGTTACTTTTCAGCTACATGTCGGAACCGGAAAGTCCAGCATTAGAGAGTCACTTAATGACACTACTGTTATCTCCAAATGGAGAGGAAAATACTCGCACTCGTGGCTCTTGCAGCATCATTGTGCTCGGTTATAATTCCTATAGTCATATAGTCCGACAGAATGTTAGCCTAGTACTTAACTTATGTTTGCCTAGAATGTATGGCCAGTTATTTCCTGTATAGCTCTAGTACTAACTGCTTAGCTGTGATTTGTCAGAGTATACTGACTAGAATTGTTGATTTCTCCTGTTATGCTTACACATAATGATTCATCTTACGTCGAGCTTGGACGGTACTGCCGTCGCTGCTCCAAAGTTCTATTTCGGGGGGAGGAGGGAGGGGGGCGGGCAGGGTGGGAGGTGGGATGGGTAGCAAGGGAAGGGGGGGTGGACAGGGGGAGGGGGGGGACTCTTCTTGGATTGTTTCAGTATGTCTTTTGTACTCTTTTCTTTGATTTCCTGATGTCCATTTGTTTACAAAGGCACAAACTCCTATAAAGCCGAATTGTCTCACATTGGTTGCTCGACAAATGTTCTCCCAGCCCTTTTGTAAATCTAACAAACCTTATCACCAAACCAGGCCATTTCCCAAACCCAAACTCGCAGTAAGTCTCAACACAGTATGTTTACCAAATCGCAAGCAGCACACTGCAGCCCCATGACCCATACCAAGTCCATATCGGAAGGCCTTAGCGTTGTCTCCCTAAACGTCAAAGGACTCAACCACCCGGTTATACGGAGAAAAGTCCTAGAATATCTGTCCAAATCCAAGGGCGGCATTTTCCTTCTCCAGGAGACCAAACTGTCAAACGATGACGCTGAATTTATCAAACAACACTGGATCTCGCACACTCTATGCTCCCCGGCAGTGCACAAAAAGAGGGGGGTCCGCACCCTCATTGCAAATAAATCCAACATTTCCATAGTATCACACACTCTGGATACCGAGGGTAGGTTAATCATGGCACACCTTCTAAAGAACGACAACCACATCTATGTACTGAATATTTATGGCCCAAATGGTGATGATCCGATCTTTTGGGACTCACTCTCTCCTATACTAGAAAACATCCCACAGGATGAATTGCTAATCGTTGGAGGGGACTTTAACTTACCTTTAGACCCAGTAATTGATCGCCAATCAAACTCTACTTATTACCCCACTCGTTCACACAACAGTTTACAACGCCTCTGCTCCAAATTCGACCTACAGGACTCGTGGAGATTGCAAAACCCAGACGATCGTGATTACACTTTTTACTCGCCTCCCCACAATTCCTATTCCAGAATCGATTATATCCTCATCAATAGTCCTTTCACTCACCTCATTGAAGAAACCAGTATTGCACCCAAACTAGTCTCTGACCACTCCAGCATACACACCAAACTAGTAGGCTCCAGATCCATTCTTGTGATGTGAAAAGAGGCAGCAGTTTTTGGTAACATAGCATGGTTTCAATAGTTACAGACAGTTTTGAAATTAGCTGGTCAATCAAACTTGATGATTACAGTCTGTTAGAAATGGGGATCTCAAGTTAGCAGAGGTTTGCACACTGTCCAAGTAGGGACCTTTGTTCTAGTCAGGGTAAGAAGATTACACAGCTAAAATAACCTCGGTTCACTCTCTTGGTAGTTTGGCATGAGCAGTCAGGCTTATTTCAGAGGCCATGTGCAAAGCATTTGTACAAACACACAGAGTAATCCAGTGAAAATGTTACAAAATGACACCACACCGGTTTAGAAAAATAACCTATATTTATCTGAATACAACATGACCAAAAAGACAAAACATCCAACATACACAAGTAAACATATCACTATGAAAAGATTCACAACAGTTCAGTTCATAGAAATCTGTGTATCACTTTTATCACAAAGTACCTAGGATGCATCAAAATCAAAGACGAAAACAGTCACAAGGGAGATGAGGCGCGGAAAAGCAAGCGTTGCATCAATTCCTCACTCTCAGGGTGGGCGATGAGTCGTTCCTTACTCCCTGGGGAAGTGATGCGTCAATTCCTTGCTTCAGTGCAGGGGAGATTATGCATCGATTCCTTACTGCAAGGGGAAGTGATATGTCGATCTTCAGACATGTGTCCTCGGTTCCTTATTGCTGGGCTACGTCAATGAAGAACTTGGCGCACAGGGACGATGCACCAACAATCCAGACGCGCTGGGTCGGTGCGGTAGAACAGGTGTTGCGTCGATTTCCCAGCTGCGAAGCAGGTGATGCATCAAATTTTGAGACACACAACCTGTGCAGCGTCGAAGTCAGAGCGGGCGCCACAGTGCTCCGTACTCCGGTGAACTTTTAGCTGCATGGCTGGCACTGCGTCGATTCTTTAGCCGCACCGTGGCAATGTGTTGGTTTTTCAACTGTACGGCAGGCGTTGAGGCTCAATGCATGACTTTTCTTAGTTCTGTAGTAGCCAACCCACCTCCAAGAGTCCAGAACTGGAATTGGCACCACTTGGCAGGTCAAAACTTCCAGCAGAGGAGTAAAGGAACGGCAAATTAAGTATTAAATAGCCATGAGACCTCTTAACAGGAGGCAAGCACACACAAACCCTTGGAGAACCTTGGGATCAGGATGCAGAAACCAACTCCAGTCCTTTTACTGCCCAAGACAGAAGTAGCAAGCAGCAGGTCAAAACAGCAAAGCATACATCAAAGAGGTAGTCCCTCCTGGCAGCTTCTCCAGCTATTCTTCTTGGCAGAATGTCCTCTTAGTTCAGAAGTGTTCTGATTTTGGGGTGTCAGAGGTCCAATACGTCTACCTCTCTCTGACTTTGAAATAGGCAATCTCCAAAGGAAAGTATGCCCAGGGCCAGGAACCCTGCCAGTTCCGATGGCTCTATCCGCACGTGCTGGACCAATACCCAATTACTCCTTTTGAATCCTTCTCCCTGCTCGGCCACTACCCGCTGCAGACCTGACCACTTGGAAAATGTCCCCTTTCATTGTCCTCAATGTAACTACACACTTTCGTCCTATCTACCTCGTCGTCCTCCATGTCCTAAACTGCAGCACCCTTCGTCTCAACCCCGGACGCTGAAAGCAGGCCTGGTCAACTGCCGGTCACTGCCCAGTCATGCCAACGATATTTGGATGTCAATCTCCTCTGACGACTGGGACATTCTATTTCTCACCGAGTCATGGATCACCGACTCCTCCTCTCCGGATATCTACCTTGCCACCCCCCCAGGTACGACATAAAGTGCGTCAATCGGGCTGGGGGAAAATCTGGAGGCGGATTAGCCGTCATTCTCAAATCCCATCTTCATTTGACTACTACCAAACTAACAAACATCGGGATAATTGAAGCTATGTACTTCTCTGTCTCTGACTCTGCGGCAGCAATACTGGCTGGTACCTTAGTTTACAACCCCCCTACCGCCGCCTCCCTATCTCTTACTGCACTTACTCACCAGCTAGCTGATCTTTCCCTTAAACACCAACACTTTCTAGTCCTAGGTGACTTTAACCTCCACGTAGATAACTCTCTCTGCGTGAAAGCCAACAATCTGCTGGAAATCATGAAAAGTCTGAATCTTATACAATTAGTCACTGGCCCCACTCACGTTGCTGGTCACACTCTGGACCTTATCTTCGCTAACTTCTCCACTATCACAGTCCTCCCCCCCCCTTCCCCTCACCTGGTCTGACCATTATCTTATTCCCTTTTTCCTTGCTTTGGGCTTGAAACCTGGCCCCATGGTCCCCAGGAAAGAGCTGGGAAGAAAGTGGCACAAGGTCACATGTGGCACTTTGGACCCAGTATTCTACTTCCAGGCGGAACATCTCTCCACTGACATTGATGGAAATGTCTCTAGGCTTAATACCGCCCTACTCAAAGCCATTGATGCCATTGCCCCCCAGAAAATCATTTCCTCCGCTAGATCCCGCCCATCCGCCCCTTGGTTCTCCACCTCACTTCGGGAGGAAAAAAGTAGATGCAAGGCACTCGAACGTAAGTGGAGACAAAATTATGACCCTGAAGCCAAACTTACCTATAAATGTGCTCTAAAAAAATTCCTCAAACTAAAAAAAACTACTATGAGAGACCATTTCTCTCTTCAAATTGCAAATGCCAAAAACTCGTCAAAAATCCTTTTCACCATTGTCAAAGACTTCATTAAACCTCCCGCTAGGGCCACACAGAACTCTGCTAGTCAGGCCCTATGCGATGGACTCTCTGACTATTTCCTCGCAAAAATAAACAACCTTTGTATCTCCTTTCCTAATGGGCTATCCTCCCTGCCTCCCCAAACTAGGTCCCCAGTATCCTCGTCCCTTCTATCCTTCAATAAACTCACTATGGATACTGCTATTAGGCTACTCACCCACTGCAAATCTGGTGCCCCCTCCGACCCGGTCCCTGCCAAACTTATGGGCGAGCTAGCTCCTTTGCTAGCCAGCCCCTTCCTCTCCATCTGGAATGCCTCCCTCCACCATGGCTCCTTCCCAACCACCTGGAAGGAGGCTCTGGTGATTCCCATCCTGAAAAAGTCAGACGCTGATCCTACTATTTTTGCCAACTACCGCCCCATTTCCCTTCTCCCTAAACCCGCAAAAGTCCTGGAAAAAGCTGTGCAGCTACAACTTACGGAATATTTGGAGAACAATTCTTTGCTGCACGACTCACAATCCGGATTTCGAGCGGGATTCAGCACCGAGACGGCCCTGTTGGAGGTGTCGGAGACGGTCCGGGAGTGCGTGGACAGGGGCGAGGAGGCCATGCTGGTCCTCCTCGACCTGTCCGCCGCTTTTGATACGGTCTCCCATCCCATCCTCCTTGACCGACTCAAACAGATAGGCATTGGCGGCACTGCCATCAGCTGGATCGAGTCCTTCCTGTCTGGAAGAAGTCAGAGGGTCTTGCTGAGGCCGTTCAAATCTGAGGATAAACCCTTGTCATGTGGTGTGCCACAGGGCTCTGCCCTCAGCCCTCTATTTTTCAACGTCTATCTCGCCCCACTGGCCGACGTTGTGGAGTCCTGCGGAGTCAGGGTGGTCTCTTATGCTGATGACACTCAGCTGATGTTTTCCTTTAGAGACCACTCGGACTCCGCGTTCACCAACTTCCGCCAGTGTCTTGATAACATCAGTGTCTGGATGACTAATAACCATCTAAGACTTAATGCAGATAAGACAGAGGTGCTGTTTTTCAACCAGAAAAATCCTATCCCTTCCTCACGGTGGTGGCCCACGGCACTTGATCCCGCTCCCTCTCCCGTTCACTCTGCTCGCAACCTGGGATTTCAGTTCGACGACTCTCTCTCATGCAAAACTCAGGTTAATAAAGTTACATCTGCCTGTTTCCTGAAGCTGCGCATGATCAAAAAGATACTGCCCTATCTCCCCCTGGACTTCCGCCGTACGGTTACCCATGCTCTCATTACGTCCCACCTGGACTATGCCAACAGCCTCTATGCTGGTGCCCCTCAATATCTGATCGACCGGCTTCAGATTGTCCAGAACGCGGCTGCCAGACTGATTGGAAACATCCCCTACCGTCAGTCAGTCACCTCCTATCGCAAAGAGCTTCACTGGCTTCCCGTCGCCAGCCGCATCCAGTTCAAGATCCTTACTCTTGCTTACCGAGCTGTCAATGACCTCGGACCCAATTACCTGAAAAAACGAGTATCAATATCTCACTCCATCAGATCCCTTAGATCCAACGACCTCTGCCTTCTGATCTCTCCCCGTTTTAGACTCACCAGAATGGGCGGCAGAGGATTCAGTGTTATCGCGGCCAAATTGTGGAACGCTCTGCCAATCGATCTCAGATTCTGCCCTTCTGAATCCATTTTTCGGGCTAGACTCAAAACTTGGCTATTTTCTGGACTTTGATACTCACACTGCTGACTTCCTCCCTGCTTTTTTCCACCAGAGGTTCAGGTTCTAGCGCCGGGACACCCCCTCGGGGGTAGCTGCGCGCTCTACAAACTACATAAATAAATAAATAAATAAATAGTGCACAAGACGCTGCTTTTACCTGACATTGCTCCAAACACCCTACTGTGGGATGGAAACAGCTTTGGGTAAAGACAGGCACAGCCCTATTAAGGAGTCAGTGACACATCTTCCCACCACTCTAGCTCAGGAAGACCCATTAGCCTGATGAGGGGCCATCAGGATATGAAACGCACAACTCGCTACCTTTGTGTGACTGTCTAGAGTGAATGCACAAACAGCCCAACTGTCGCCCTTCCTCAGACGCGAGTTCCAAAGGCAGATAGAGGCACAGTATGGTAAAGCCAGAAAATATTCACTTTGTAAAAGTGGTATTTTTAAGCAATCATTTAAAAACCAACTTCACTAAAAGATGTATTTTTAAATTGTGAATTCAGGGACCCCATACTCCAAACCTTTATCTCTTCCCAATTGGAAGTAACACTTGTAAGATGCTGCAAGACAGCTTTAAAGATAACCTAAGGAAGGGAGATACCTTGCAATACTGAAAACAAAATAAGCAGTATTTCACTATCAGGGCATGTAAAACACACAAGTACATGTACTACCTTTTAAATACACTGCACCCTGACATAGAGCCAACTTGGCCTTACCTTAGGGGTACCTTACATGTAGAAGGCTTGGACCTAGCAAGTCGTAGCACTTGCAAGGTCGACATGGCAGTTTAAAACTGCACACACAGACAAAGCAGTGGTAGGTCTGAGACATGGGTAAAGGACTACTCATATGGGTGGCACAATCAGTTCTGCAGACCCACTACTAGCATTTGAAGTACAAGCCCTGCGCGCACACACAGTGCATTTTACTAGGGTCTTACCAGGAAATCAAATATGCCAATCATGGCTAATCAGTTACAATTACACAGGGAGTACTGACACTTTAGCACTGATCAGCAGTAGTAAAGTGCCCAGAGCTCTAAAAATAAAATGTAGCACACAGTCAAAACAGGAGGTCTGAAGCAAAAAAGACAAGGGAAAACACGCTAAAAATGGCAAGTCTAACAGTGCAACTCTGTAATTCGAATTTGCACCTTCCTAAATATTACTGTGATGTAATCCTTAATATTTTACCAAGTCACAGTTACAGAGTAATAGGATGTGCTGATTCAAACAGGGAGTTGCTGGAACTGCATTATGGGAGTATGATAAATGGGGCTATGTGAAGTTTGTTGTTTTACACATGGCTTTTGGATTGTTATGCAGTGAGACTTTGAGTGAGAACTGTTTCGCGGCAATATGAATTTTGTCTTGTGAATGATTTTGTGTTTAATGTAGCGCTTGCACATCAATCTCACTGAAGTTGAAATTTGCATTGTATTGTAACTGATTTATATGAACTGATGAAACTGCTTTGAATTCGGTTTATTGAAATGTTGTGTTTCAAAGGTTTGGGATTTTAGGTTACCAGGTTCAAAGTAATCCAAGAACTCAGGAATAAAAATATTTAAGTTGTCTGCTGAAGGAATGCGTCTTCATGTCAAGAATTTAAACAGTAGTGTTCTACAGGTCCTCGATGGTCGATTTGAGTTTGAATTAATCAAGATCGAGATGTTCTTTTCTTTGTGCAAGGAAAATAAACGCACAACTGAAAGGTAGATTGCTGCTTATCAGAGATTTATCTAAATTTGAGTTCTTTCTATATTTTTTCCTTTCCGTATTTCAGTTGGAAGACAAGGTTTTCTAGCCTATTTGTTTAGAGTTTATAGGTTTCCTTGTCCAGTCTCGTTTTTTAGGTCTCGCGTAGGTGGAGCAGCGAAGCTGCCACGAATCTGCAAGAGATATTGTTAGAAAAGGGTACTGTAAGCCCCGCCTCTCTTTGGGTGAGGTGAAGCAAGCGAGGGTTATAATATGCAAATGACATATTTTTATTCTCACTGAAAAGTGGCATTCTAACAAAGATATGAAATCACAATTTTGTCAAGTGTTGAATACACATATCCTGCTTAACTCCTTTAATAGAACATACCACATTTTCATTGAAATCACCTCCTCTGATTAATCCAACTTAAAATTATTCATAATGTGATATTTCTTTGAAATAGTCACAAAAAGCCCCAATATATTTTGCTAAAAAAATATGACCTCTTTGCGGAGTTTGGTCTTGACATATTGCGACGGTCACATCATTCTCTGTTCCTGCTCTCCGCTGGGAGTTGGTAGACTGTGTCAAATGCCAGCTGCTGGTGTGTGGCGACCCTGCTCTGCAATATCTGCACATCGTGAAAATAACAAGCAAGGAAAAGTAGTAGCAAGTACTAAAACAAGGGCCAGCAGCTTGTGTGCTCCGAGCAGGGGGGGGTGGGGGCGAGGAGAAGCTCCCTGAGCTGGCGTGTGCTCCAAGGGGGGTGGGTGGCTCAAGCGAGGAGAGGCTGCCCGTGCAAAACACAGAGTCTGCCAGGATCCCCCTGTCCTCCCCGTGACCCCATGTGCCTCTACACTCTGTGCCTGCTTCAGGGCTGTACTAAAGAGTTTTCTTATCTTATTGTTAACTAAACAAGCAGATAAGAAAAGTCTTTACGGCATCCACTAAGCAGGCTACCTTGTCCGGAGGGGCAGTACGAAAAGCGGACAGGGTGGCACCCAAAACCCCTCTTTTCGTATTGGGGAAACGCGTGATCAGATTTCACAAGTACAAGAGAGGGCAGCTGGAGAGCCAAGTTCTGCTTCATTAGTACTGAGTTCTGGTGTTGCTATACTACCTAGTACCAGTACAATGGTGGTACCAGGGCAGGAAGAACCAGATTACATTGATATTGTTAATCTTAAAATAGAACTGGGAGAAATTATTAATGGCACTATTGATGAGGACGGAAAACTGACATTTAATGAAGAATAGCTGAGATACTGGAGTTAAGACACAACAAGGCGTAACTGCAATGCATATGGACTAGCGAGCGAACTTGATGTGCATCTGTATAAAAAGACTGTAGGAGTTATGGAATAGGAAAGTGATTGTGAAATAAAAAAAATGGAACATGTCAGCTTGAGGACAATTGTGAAAGAATTGATAAACTGTATAAACAACTGGAAGAACTTGAAAAGATACAGAGAAATAAAATGGAATGCTTGTGAGGGATTCAGAGTGTGACGTGATGGTAGAGTATGCACTACCAGATGGATATGAAGATGCTCATGTGCCGTAGACAAGGTCTGAACTTCAGACATTTACAAAGAATTTTCCAAAGCTCAGAAAAGAACCAGACAAGTGGAATAAAGTTGCAGAAAGAATTGTTACGATTTACAAGGTTCTTCTGAAAATGTGGTTTGAGATTATAATCCCCAAAGGTTTGTGATTAGAGTGCAAGACAGTTGCAAGTTGGCCAGATAAAAAATCGTTAAGGGTTTCTGCTAATAATGAATGGTCCATCACCTATTGTGATGGATAAATATAAATTGGTGATTAACCATTTGAAGACTATAGTGGCACAGAAAGAAATACATTAGTTGAAGATTATGAGGGTGACACAGGAGCCTAAAGAATCCGCGCATGCAAATTATGAGCGATTAATGCAAATATCTAGACAGTACAGCAGAGTCGATCCCTCAAAAGAAGGCAACAGTGAATTCTTTGAGCATTCATTTTGGGTTTGTTGTCCAAGAATCAGTTCCTATAATCAGCAGAGTCTGAGATAGCTTGATATGCAAGATCTCTCAATAAGAATTTTAAGTATGCCATGTATTGTGGTAACTTTTTTGATGACAAGCAGATTAAGATTATAGAAGAAAAAGATTATGGTGGCTAAAATGAAGTTTTTTTTTTAAAGGTGGCAGGAAAGTTTCACCTTTGCAGAGTAATGATTTCAATTTACACAAAATAGGATCAATGTTCCTTAAGGCAAAGTTAGAGGTTTTGCCAAGGATTCAAAGGAGCCAAATGCAAATATTAATATGCTGGAAAAGATTACACCTTGCTATTTTTATGGGGGAATTGGAAACGGGAATGTAGGTCGAATCCATATAGACAGCAGAATGAGTTGCAAATGGTTGTTCAAATGGAAAGGAACAAAAATCATATGGTGCAGAATGTGTCGGTAGCACCAGACCAACTGGTCTCAATGCATAATCAAAGGCAGTGCAATGGAAACTTGCATTTAGCGTTCATCATGATTGGCCGGCTTCGCAAGATGGTAGTCACGTGAGACTGCTGTGTGCACGTAATGACCAGAGCTCCTGAGAAAGTGTAACTATAATGCTGAGCTAGGAGAAACTGCAGAGTAAGGAAATGCTCGCGGGGCCTCCGGCGAAGAAATAAGGGGTGTGATAGTTCTTATTCATGCAGTCTGAGATAGCTAGCATGCCTGAGAAAAAACGTTCTTTTTCCGCAACCATGTCCTGGCCTGGTGTAAACATCAGCTGGGTATCATCAGCCTAAGAAATTATTTCGGAGCCAAAGCGCTCTGCGATCTCAGCCGAAGGAGCCATATAGATATTAAACAAGGTGGGACTCACACATGAGCCCTGCGGCATGCCCTTATCTAGGGTTATTTGCATGAGAAATAAGGACCCACGTTGACAGTTTGATTTCTATCATTCAGGACGCAGAGAGTCACTTACTGCCAGAAGCGCTGTCTCTGTGCTATGGCATGGGTGGAAGCCAAATTGGGAAGGGTCAAGGATCTGATTCATTTTTAGATAAGAGATGAGTAGCTTATTGACCAGACCTTCAAGCTGTTTACCCAAAAGAGGTAATAAGGATATAGGGCAATAGTTGCATAATGATTTATGATCCAAAGAAGGATTTTTTTTAGAATGGGATGTACGCAGGCCGTCTTCCATTCTGACCAAATGGTGCCTGTTTTGACGGAACAGTTAAAAATCTTGAAGATTTCTGGGGCGCAAAGAGTAGCCAACAGGGACATTGGTTTAAGTGGACAGGTATCCAGCGGGGAACCTGACTTTGCTAATACCAAGGAGCTATGGATTTCTTCCAGTGAGAAAGGCTTGAAACTCTCTAAAATGTAAGAGGTGGTTTTTGGCTACTTAGGCTTAGAAGAAAATCCAGGGTTTTGATAAGGGACGATATGCAGTTTTGAATAAATGTTGGAGATTTGGTCCTGGAAAAAATTGGCCAACAAGTCGCAAAAATTCTGGGACTCAGGCAGAGACTAAGAGCACACCACGGGCGTGATAAATTCATGGACTATATTAAAAAGGGCGTTGGAAGAGTTACCTGCCCAATCGATTTGATTGATGATAAAGCTATGCCTGGCTAATTTGAAGTTGTGGTGGTAACAGGTCAGCGTTTGTCTGTACAAATCCTCATCTCGGGGCTCTTGCTCTCACCCCAACGCCGCTCTAAATTCTTACATTTAGATTTTTCTATTGTTAACACTGGTGTGTACCGGGGGTAGGAGGGTAGATGATGGGTAGCACGGCAGGTTTTAAGAGGAACAATTATATACAATGCCGCTGTCAGAGCAAAGTTAAAAGACTCCAGTAGCTTCAAGATCGTTTGATTATTTTGTGGCAGGTTCCGATGGTTAACTTCCTCCTGAAAGGATTCAGCAGTAAGTTTATGCCATGGCCTGTAGGTGTCACCTGCTTGTCTGCTGTTCCTGGTTTTAGACCGTGGATATGATGACTGTACATCAAAAATAATTAAATGATGATCTGTCCACGTGAGAGGTAGTGGAGCCTTACAATCCACACAGTCAAAGTTGGAGAATAGTAGATCAAGTGTGTGACCTGCGGTGTGAGTGGGACCTCTAATTCTTTGGGAGAGTCTCAGAGTCTCCAAGTCCGTTAGTAGTTTTGTTACCTCCAGGTTGGCGAGGTCTTCCCCACGGAAAATTAAATCGCCAAGGAGAAGGAATTTCTTTGAGGCAGGAACATAAGTGGTTATTTTTTCCACCAGCTGTTGGCTAAAGTTGGTCTTGGACCCAGGTGGGCAATATATTAAAGCTCCATTCCAATTAACCATTGCGGAAACTTTTTTTTTAAAAATACCAAGTTCCATAGTGTCGGAAAGGAAGGTAGTGATCTATGTTACACTTATAGTGTTTTTAAAAACTATGGCAATACCCCCCCCCCCACCCATTTTTATGCCTTGATCAAGTTCAATGAGTTTGTAGTTCCCTGGGATTGCTAGTGCAATAGCTGGGAGATAGGAGGGATTTAGCCATGTTTCTGTTAAGAAACAGCTATCCGGATACCGGGAGGTGATTGTATCCCCTATTTCCGTTGCATGTTTAGGTAGCGACCTTGCATTGCAGAGGAAGCTTTTTAGCTCAAACTTCGTAGTGTTGGGGGGGGGGAGGCTTTTCCCAGTACAATACCCAAGTCACAGTTACCTTGAAAATGACATTTATAGCATGCCACGGGCCCTCTAGTAAATGTGGATAGCTATTTGTGCATAGGAGTTGTTGTGTGGGGCTGGTATTATGCTGGACTTGTAATTGGTGTAAGGTAGCTGTTGAATAACAATGGCGATGTATGACTTTATTATTTACCTTAGAAGAGCCAGGGGTCCTGGCTCATTGCGACGACCAAGCGCAGACAGGCATAGACTGGTTCGCCTTAGGCGCGCCCGCTGTGCGCGTCCGTCGCAGCATCGGTCTTATGACCGAGAGTGAGAGCAACAGCTAGAGCGATAACCAGCCCCTAGCCGGAAGTGGAACAGGCTCTATGGAAGGAGTAAAGTAGCTATAATTGTGTGGTTGAGGATGCATTTTTAAAGGGTGAAGTATCTATATATAGATGGCTTTATTATGTTTATGGCAAAATTGCATATTTCAACCTACCACAAAATTAAGTGAGGAGTTGCTATCATGTTTTAGTATTTCCTAGAGTGTACCATGTGAATGTAATGAGTGACAATGGTCTTAAAAGAGTGAAACACGGTTTTGGCTAGTGCTTATGGATAGGTTTGGTGTGTGCATTTCTCCTTTTGGTATAGCTTTGAATGATGTGAAGATTCAGAAGTTGCCGATTTAATAATTGCTTTGAGCATTATGTTCTTATAAAACAGATAAGAGTTGGACATTCTTCTTGTAAAAGAAGGCAGTGTGTTGAAATTGAGGCAATGTTGTGAGTTTGTTCCTCAAAATAGGGGGCTTATGAATCAATACATCAATAATATTACTAATGTTTCACATGAGGAAAAGGTTCTTGATCAGAGGTGAATGGGAAATAGTTAGTGTGATCGGAGATGGAATTTTAAAGGCTGGCAAATGGTTTGGTGATTTGTGTGGTTGTATGTTAAAGATAGTATTAACATCAGTAATTATAATCATATCGTTGATAGCAGGTTTAATATTTAATTTTAGGTTCTTCAGAGTAATATTTTGTAGACAAGGGTTTAATTGAAGGTCTAAGAAGGAAATAATTACAACTGGTAAGAAAAAGAAAAGGAATGAATGTGAGAAGGAAGACACCAGGGCCAGGTTCTTTGATGAGATGAGCTAAATAAAGAATTCACCATGGAAAAGGTAACGTGTAAATTATGAAATGGTTTTGTAGTGTGGTTTTGTGATGATCATCAGAGGGAGAAGCTGTACAAGAAGATTCCACAACTAAAATTGCGCTTTAAAGAATGCTAAAACACAAAGACAGTGTTTTCACTGTGTTGACTACAGTGGGCTTTATGCTTTTATAAGTAGGCCAATACCCGCTTTCAAAACTTGTACTTTAATATGCGGGGGAGGTGCAGTGTCTTATGTTGCCTTTCCCTGCCAGTATCAATGAGCCTCAAATGTGACAGTCATTAATATAACAACTGTACGAAATTAAGTTAGCTCTGGGGTCTTGCTTGCACTATAACAGTTTTAAAATGTGTTATTTTCGGTTCATGCTGTTCCGAGAGAGGACTGATTTACAACTGTATACAAGAAGGCACCTCCTTTGACCACACCGAGGTGTTGTTTATATTTTTGTTGAATGTGCTTTTGTTTTCTGGTGTGAAAAGCTTCAGAAAAGAGGACTAATGAGAGGAAATAAACAAAACCACTTACTGTGAGCATGGGAGTTGTCAAGAGGCCCCAGGCAAAGAACTCCAGGAAGATGACGACTACTGCATGATACACACTTGGCCGTCCAATTCCTTGTGGCTAAGGAGAGAGGTAGAATAAAAGATGGTAAAAATTAAAACATTAAAAATGAATTTGGTTCTTTAACAATGGATCTTGTCAATAGTATAATGTTTTTGGGACTAAAAGTATACAGAGTTTGGGTGTATAGGGCAACTACTATTAACAAAGAACCTCCAAACAATATCACCAAAAAAGCTGCAAAGAACAAGCTCAAATTAGAAACAACTTATCCAGTTTGTCAAACGTTAAGTGTACTACAAACAGTAAGTGTACCAGTTACAAACAAACCCTTTGGATATAAATGCTAGAAAACGTACCTTGTAAACACTAAAAACTTTGATATCGACCCCTTAACAGGCGTACAACTCCCATAGCGCTCACCGGGCTTCAGCCCCCCTCCCATTCGTGTGTGCCAGCCCTGCTGAGACAGCTTTGGGGGCTGGTGACCCTCTAATTGATGCCCACGAGTACTTCACAGGTCTTTAAAAGTCCATTTACTTAGTAATGAGGCTTTTTTGTCTTTTCCCCCTTTCTTAGAGCCTATCTGCCTATGGCTAGAAGAATTAGCCCCACCAAAATCTTTTTCATCCCCCCCTCCCGAAATGTGGCTCTAGTTGCCCGCCTGCCACCTAGGACTATGGTCACCCACTCCCCCATTATACAACAAACTCTATGCTTCTATGCTTCTCTGCTTTACAGTTAGTTAGTAGGGGCCAGATGTAGGTAAATCTAATTTACCGACTCATAAATACCGAATCATACCGAATCTGTATTTATGAATCGGTAAATTAGAAGGAGGGAGATGTAGGTAATTTTTTATTTTGAATTACCGAATCTGTAAGATTCGGTATTTACCGATCCGGTAAATACCGAATCGGTATTCCACTTTGATTCCTATGGAATCAATGGGAAATACCGATTCGGTATTTAACGAATCGGTAAATACCGAATCCAGCAAGGGTGCAGGGGGTGTCACTTTGACACCCTCTAGCACCCCAAGTGCAGGCTTGTTTGCCATGTGGCACACATACATGCCCTAAGGGCATGTCTGTGTGTCACATGGTACAGGTGTGCATGCACACCTGAATTCGGTATTTTACCACCCAATAGGATTGGGTGGTAAAATACAGACTCTTAAGGGCCTGTGGCACTCTGTGGAGTGCCACCTACATCTTGATTTACCGAATTCGGTAAAATTACCGATTCAGTATTTTACAGAATCGGTAAATTTACCGATTCAGTAAATTTAACGATTCTGTAAAATAATGGCCCCTACATCTCAATCACCAATTACCGGTCGGTAACGGCCGAATTCGGCCGTTACCGACCGGTAATTGGCGACCTAGGTGTGCTATGGCGCCAGAAAGAGGAATAAGTGGCCTATTTTAATTGTTTTCAGCTATTACATCATAAATTGAACATAACTTTTAAAGTAGGTCCCTTTCATACACTTCTGGTTGCTGTGGTATACTTTACAACCATCTTTAAAATGCATGTTCTAATTTTTTTCTTGCTATCATTAATTTAGTTTTAAATTCTTGAACAATGAATTTTGGTTTGACTATCAGCCTTTGAAATATTTGAGAACTACTTCTCGGCTGTTTAAAAGTCACAGGCAATGGTTCTTTAATCTGGCCACATGGATTATCAAATCTGTTGCTTTGCCTCCTTGTCCACCCAGGGGTTGAGCTGTGGTCGCTTTCCTCCCAATTAGTCCCTGAAAATACTTTAGATTAAGCAGACTAAGGTATATAGCTTTGGAACTACAGATCCATGTAGGCCGACAACAAAAAAACATAATTCTGTTACACCAATCTGAAACCTTTGTAGTTCTCGGGCCATACATTTGGACTTTTGAACCGTGAAATGCATGAAATAATCAGATTTATTTTTAGATTGAATCTGTGGCTCCACAAATAATTTTTGAATCTAACAGAACACACAGAAATATTTTTTTTAATGTGTCCCTCTCTTATTCAATAGGTACAATTATTTTGTATACTACCCAAATAACACTGACAATGCAGCAGGTTAACTGCTTTAATTTAACAATATTATAAAAACGCGTAGCAGATGTAAGTAAAAGGGCAGTTATGCAGGTCAGAAGCGGATCAGTTTCAGGAGCAATAATTCTCAAAAACAAGCCTCCTGGTTAGGTTTCTCTTCTTCCTCGAAAAAAATGAAATTTCTAGTCCCTATAAAACCATACAAAATATAAATTGTAACTTATTCTGAAATATACCAAGGAACATCAATAGGAAGCACAAAAGGGGAATAAGAGAAATGAGAAACACAGGTAGGTTAGACCACACACTAAAACCTAAGAAAGTGGTCAAAAACTTGGAATGTCTTATTGATGATGCCTTGTACCTGCGAGAACAAGTAAGTAGTGTTCGAGGTATTGGTTTTGGGCTGCTACAAATCCTTCCCAAATTATTCCAATGGATTTCAGTAGTATGGGGAAGAAATAGTCCAGGACTTAATTACGAGGAGGCTGGATTATGCAAATGCGCTATATGTGGGCATGGCTGAGTACTTGTTGACACGGGTACAGACTATTCACAACAGTTGTAAAACCATGCTTTTTATAAAAGCAACTCAGCATTACCCTGGCTTAACACTCTCCACTGGCATCCAGTCCGCACACAAGCAATTTTCAAATGTATGTGCCATACCTACAGAGCACTTTACGGAAACGGACAAATGTTACTGCTGAACAGAGTCAATTTTCACAAACCCGTATAGAACCTTAAGTCAGCCAATAAGGCTGTAATATTTTGAAGAAGAATTAAAGAGTCTCGGATGTGTGTACTTTTAAAAACGTTTTGTCTTCCACTCATTGGAACAAACTCCCCCACAATCTATGTGCTGGTTCAGATCTGGTGACATTTCGGGATAAATTGATACAGGATTATACCCACTTTAGGGTCACACTCACAACTGGTAATGATATGGTCTAGCGCCGGGCTATCCCTTTGAGGATGAGTTGTGCTCTCTATAAGTAACTAAAAAATCATTTACAAATATAAAGCAATCTATAGGAGACATTGGGTTAACAGTAAGAGTTTCTCACTGAGCTGAAAACACAAAAAATGCTTGCCATAGCACATAAGTGGGTTTAACTGTCAGGACCAGGCTTGTCCAGCAAAGACTAGGACGGGGGGGGGGGGGGGGGGGGGGGGGAGCACCCAGACACAAAAGAGAGGGAGCAACTTGCAGGACCTAACAGAAATTTCAGAAAGTATTACATTTGGTCTGCAAAAGACCACTTTTTAGGACAAGACGGGGCAGCACATGCGCTGCTCTGTGAGGCATGCTGTATTGAGGTATGGAAAATAAGTTCTGCCCATTTCCACCCATCTTTCCAATTGGCTCCTGTTACTGCCTTTTCCATATCGCTGCTTTTGATTGATAAATAGGCTTAGTAGTCCCTCCATGGTACCCCATTGCCTGCATTTGTAACCTCTCATAAGGACTGGACTTTTTACACAGTCTGCTTTGTCTAGTCCGTGAGCACTATTTTCTTTAATGACCCATGACGTGCTTTCCTACAAGGCAGCATGCCGCCCGCTTTTATATTTTTAATAGTAATGGCTGCAGGTCACTTTTAACTATAAATAGGGGCCATGCCTATTTATGTATTTAATTTGTAGCGTGGTAAGCTTTAACTATAGCGGACGCGCTTTTTAATTTATTTAATTTTCCAGCACGGCCCACTTTAGCTTCATGGTGCCTCTATAAATATTTGAATTGTTTTCCTGCAACAGCTTTTCAGTACGAGTGCTCCCAGCTTGATTCAAGTGCTGGACTGAGCGCCTGAGCAGTCACTGGAGGGGCGCAGTGTGATTCTACAAGTGCGAAATCAACACACCCAGGGCACGAGTCGGGGGTACATGCGGGTGGACAGCGTCGACCACTTTTTTCACAGGGTGAAAGCTGTCCATCCTGCCAAGAATTTAGGCCCCACTGAATAATGTGCTGAACTCGTGCCGGTGTAATTTCCAAACACGAGACACTTTCAGCAGCGCCTACACGTTGTCCGCTTCCCTTCTGTAACAAGCAACAATGTGCACACAGGGACAGGATAGAGCTCTCTTATTTTCTTAGACTCCTGCTGGGCCCATAACAAAGGCCGAATTAGAGGGTCTCCTTTTAAGTCTCTTGGCTGAGAGCAGCCTGAAGCCTCACACCTGATGCAAACAAAGCAGCGGGGAAACAAAGGCACACACCTTAGTGTAGTGTAGTTCCTATATTCTCAATAGGCTCTGCGCATTGGAGTAATATATCCTATAGAGGTGACGTAGGACTTAAGTCTACTAGGTCGCTATCGAATATATTAGACTTAATTGTGAGTGCCAGCTAGCTCAGAGGTCACTAGAAACTTTCTCGAGTTCACAAGAAGGGATTTAGTTTCTGACAACCTCATAAACATGACAACTTTGTTTCCCCATGATAAAACTGATCTTCAGAGTCGTGGAAACAATGGATAGATATTTTACTCAGTCAATCGTGCTCAGTCAATGCTTCGTTGCACCAGATGTAGAGAGAAATAGATAGACGGGCTTTTTTTTTTAATAAAAAGATTTATTGAACAGTCTTCTTTCTCAAACATAAGAAATGAACTGCTACAATCGTAAAACTAGTTACAAAATATAATGCATACAGTAAAAAGAGAATAAAATAATTCTGTAAGAGCATTGTATGGTTTCTAGACCATAGATAAATACATACATAAATAACAAAGGCTAAAAAGTACTCAACTGATGCTTCTAAAATACGCCTACCCCGGTGTACCTAACCTAAGCTTAGTACGAGGGAAGAAGTAAGTGAGGTGTAGCATAAATTTAGTATTCTTTGCCAAGACTCTAGCCAAGATTTCTCTTAGGGTCTAATCAGCTCCGTACCTTGGTTTAGAATGAAGAAGGTCAATCTCAGGATTCAATTTCCCAACAACCCGCAAGGGTAGCTTGGAAACACTGGAGCTGGATTTCTCAGCAGGATAAAAGACAGCGTCTCTCTCAGTGCGTCTGCTGGAGGGTCGGCTTCCTTCGGCACTTGCAGTAGCAGGGCGCGTCAGGCAAGTAGATAGTCAAACTAGATAGTCGAACTGCTCCAAACCACCGTGTGTTTGCTATGGCAAGTGTGGGCATGTTTATTTATTTATTTATTTATTACATTTATATAGCTCGACAGCTACCCGTAAGGGTTTCCCGGCGCTGAAAGACAATTGCAGCAAAATACAATCCAAGTGGAAAATTATTGGACAAAAAGCCAGGTCTTTACGGCTCTACGGAAGAGAATATGACAGTTCTCCATCCGCAAGTCCAAGGGAAGAGAATTCTAGAGTTTGGGTCCTAAGGTAGCGAAAGAGCAACCGCCCATTCTCGAGTGTCTGAACTTAGGAATACAAAAAAAGGTGTTGGGAAGAAGAACGAAGTGAACAGGCAGGAACATAAGGTTTAACAAGGGACTGAAGATAGGAGGGGGCGACTCCAATCTTGATCTTGTTCATGAAGCACAGTGCCTTGTATTTTACCCGGTTGTCAAGATTGAGCCAGTGAAGCTCCTTGAGACGCTCAGTGATATGATCACGTTTTCGACAACCACAGAGAAGCCATGCAGCAGCATTTTGAACCAATTGGAGACGGCGCAGGACCGCCCTGGTAGACCCCAGGTAGAGCATGTTCCCGTAGTCTAGTCTGGAGGTCACCAAGGCCGTCATTACAGATCTCTGGGTGTTAGAAGGCAAAATCCAAAAGATTTTTCTCAACCACCTTAGGATGGTAAAACAGGTGGCTGCAACTTTGTTGGCCTGATCTTTCATAGATAGATCCTTATCAATAATGACCCCGAGATAACGTACTCGTTCAGATGGAGTGGGTAAGGAACCCATGGTCGATGGCCAGTGTCTCGGGCTCCAAAGATCGGGTTTGTTTCCAAAGACTAATACCTCTGTCTTATTGCTATTTAATGTAAGAAAATTGTGATTCATCCAACGGGATATTTCGCTGACACCCGTTTGCAAAGATGAGGAAGAGGTGGGATCAGCTTGGGATAGGGAAAACACAATTTGCGAATCATCAGCGTAAGTAAATAAATTCAGACCAAAACAATGTGCAATATGGGCCAGAGGAATAACATAAAGATTGAAAAGAAGAGGACTAAGAATAGAACCCTGGGGCACACCATGTGGGGAAAAATAAGTATTGGACGTAGACGTGTGAGAAAAGATTTGGAAAGTCCGGTCAGTGATGAAAGACGAAAGCCAATGCAATGCTTTTTCGCCAATGCGGAAAGAAGCAAGGTTGTTAAGGAGGTTACTGTGAGATACAGTATCGAAGGCTACTCTGAGATCAAGCAATATCAGTGCAGCCGATTCACCTCGATCTAGTAGTAGGCGAAGATTCTCAGTCACTCCTAGAAGGGTGGTTTCTGTAGAGAAACTCTGACGAAAACCAGACTGGGAGGGGTGAAGAAGATTGTTAGTTGCTACAAAATGCGATAAATGCAGATGAATATGCCTTTCAAGAATTTTAGAAAATGCAGGCAGTAATGAAATGGGGCGAAAATTTGAAGCATCATTGGGATCCGCAGTTGGTTTTTTTAATAGCGGGGTGACCATTGTGTCCTTCCAACAGCTAGGGACAGTAGCCGAGGTAAGTGAGGAATTGAGTAAAGTGCAGATCACAGTAAGTTGAGGGAGCTCTAACTTACATAAAATCGAAATAGGTAAGTGTTCAATTGGAGAGCCAGACTTAATATTGTTTAAGATCTCTAGTAAAGTAGAAGGAGAAAGATCAGGCCAAGTCAATAGTGAGGCCGAAGGTGAACAAGGTTCAGTGAGAAGCGAGAAGGAGTCAGCGCCATTACTCGTAATGGAGGATGAATTAGTTAAGACATCGTTGTCGTCACGGGCAGCAATATCCTGGTAAATGTTTTCGATTTTAGAAATAAAGTACTGGGCAAGTTCATCACATTTACTGCTGGAGAGAGGGGGGGTATAGCAGTAGTTTGTGAGCCAGCAAGATCTCCGACTACATTGAACAATATTTTAGATTTGTTCATTGCTTCAGTGATCATTTTATTAGCATAGGTGGCTCTAGTGTGAGCGCAAGCCTTGTGATATTGCTTTAGTTCCGTTTTATATACAAGACCGGCTGGGATGGAGTAGTCCTTTCTCCAGGCACGTTCCAATTTTTTGCATTGGGATTTTTGAAGACTAAAGGTTTCATTGTACCAAGGGGCAGGTGACTTATGAACAGTTATTTTCTTTTTAGAAAGGGGGAGACAGATGTTGATAGCTTAAAAAAGCCAGGAATTCACTGAGCTGGCAGCCGCTTCCATGTCACCAAACCTAGTGGATAATTAGGCGCAAGGTCGAGCAGGGCTTTTTTAAAAGCAACAATATCAAAATTCTTCCAGTCTCGCTTCCTGATGTTCACAGAAGAGTTGTAATTAGACAGTGCTTCATTACTCACTATAGTGAATTTAATGAGGTAATGGTCAGACCAGGGAACTGGCAGTGCCGGAAGACAGACTAGTTGAATGATATTAGAAAGAATAGGATCTAAAAGATGTCCACCTTTATGAGTGGGGCCCTTATTATGTAAGGTTAAATTCATAGAGGCTAGATCTGCAATGAAGTTACCCGCCATACTATCAGTAGGGTCATCAAGATGCAAATTTAAATCACCTACATTAAAAAAATTACTAGATGAAGTGAGAACAGATGCAATGTATTCTAAAAATTGAGTATGCCAGGAATTTACAATGCCCGGAGGGCGATACACTAAAAGACCCGTGAGGGTATTTTTCGGATTGAGAGCAAGCTTAAAATGCAATGCTTCGCAACTACCTAAAATAAAGGATCGGACTGGCATTGATACTTTTTCTTAAATATAATTGCCACACCACCCCCTGCCCTTTTAGGACGGTCACTCCTGACAATAGCGTAATCTGCAGGCAACGCTTTGGCGATGTCAGGTCCGGAGCTGTCGTGAAGCCAGGATTCAGTAATAAAGAGCGCATCCGGTGCTTCGTCGATTAACAAATCTAAAATTTCTCGTTTGTGCTTGGGCAGTGAACGACAATTGTGACTCAGGAACACATAGCTAGGAAGAGAGGAAGTGGTCGACTGTGGTTCTAAACTGTTACAAAAGGTGAGGGGTATCTAAGTAAAAAGAACAATAAGGGCAATGTTGAGGGAACCGATCAAGCATATCAAGAGGTCACTGTGTGGGTACTTGAAGGTCTTGGATCAAGTATTTGTTTGGCGTCATATGAAAGAGGAGTACCTGTGAAAAGACCAGGGGATATGGCCCCGGGTCCCATATGGGCGCGGACGGGCGCAGACGGTACAGAGTTTGACGTAAAGGTGGACATAATAACGTCATCATAGAGTCTCAGTTCTTTGAAAACTCCATGAGTTCTTGGACAAGTCAGTATTCGAGCAAGGGGAAGTCCCTAGCTGCTGAAGCCGAGTTTTCCAAGAAATCGTTGTAGATTTTCGGAACTAGTGGAAGTAGCCCTGCCGTATTTGGACTGCATGAGCTATGTCGAAATATGGTTATGATTCTTATGCCTATATAATGATATGGTGATTTATACCTATATAAGGGTATGAATCGGGAAAATTACAATAGGGTCCTAAAATACTATACAACACCCACTCCACGTTATCATATTCAACTAAGTTCAAGCACTAAAACATATAGCATGTGTTTACAATCCCACCCATAAATACATATAAAATGCATTTGAAATGGTTAAACAAAAAGATTTGTACTGAGCACATTTAAAAACAATGATTTCATTGTAAGCTTATAATATGATATTGGAAATGGTAACTGAATGAATCATGAAATTACATTTATGAAATGGCTCTTGGTTACAGAAAAAAGAAAATTCGAGACCATCCCATAGCAAAATATACAAGCTATTTTTGGTTTATGAATTTAGGCCAATATTGTTTCTAGGAAGTATTCAAAGAATTATTGTTTTCTAAGAATAGTTCTACCTTAAGCGGCCCAGTCAAACAAAGAACTGTATAAAATCTTGAAGGAGTTCACTGCCCCCTAGTGGAGCGTTCCACTTTCAGTCCCACCTCAGAGTGGGTAAACTCACTATCTTGTTATTTCGACAACAAAATCAAGTCAATCTACTCCTCTTTCCCAGTAGATAATCAGGATAGGCCCATGTCAGGCACAGTATCTCAAGAGAACATGGCTTTCACTGACATTACTCACCCTCAGTCTCTAACTGAATTTGAGCCTACCACTTCGGACGAAGTATTAGAAGCCCTAAAAAGAATTAAATCAGGTTCTCCTACCGATTTATTGCCTCCTCTTAGATGTAGTGGGATATTCCCGCTTTTGGCTGGCACATTGACTAACATCTATAACCGCTGGGGCTCTGCAATTATACCACTAACCTTAGAATTCTTCTATGACAGGACATGGTGTTTAAGGAGAACTATGAGTATTAGGCCAAATTGTCTGTCTGCATGCCTGCCATGTGGGAGGGGGACTTCAACTCTGTTGGATGGTTTTGCACTGAGGAACCATTTTGGAGCCTTAACTGACATGGAGGAATGCGACTGACTTCAGGTTGATATTAGTAACACGCTGGGTAAGATCTTATCTAAAATCCAAGTATCTGAGCACCAAGCACAAGGTAATATGGCCACAAACCAAGATAATACATTGTCTAATGCCAAATTGTCTAGAATATCAATTAATGATAAGGACATCCAGGAATTTGACATTCCTTTACTGGCTCACCCTAATCCTATTCTAGACCAAAGTGTCTGTAGTAAGACCTTGCTTCCAAATATTACCCCAACCCCTACACCTACCACAGAGTGTGGTTGAGATTCCAGTAAGTATAGCGCGGCCCTTTAATGTTAGGACAGCCCTCAAGATTACAGAAAATGTGTCCCTACTCTGATGGAACATTGCGGGCATTGGTAACAAACTATTGTCCCCGAATTGGTGTAGATTTATAGACCAATATGACATATGCCTTTTCCAGGAGTCTTGGTCAGTGGCCCCTGTTTTTCGTGTTGGTTTCCTTAACTTTTACATCCCAGCAACAAAAAAAACTAAAGGCCGCCCTGCAGGTGGCTTGGTGGTCTGGGTCCGTCAGAGTTTATGCTGTAAAGTTCAGCAAATGAGGTCCCCAGTTAATGATATCATGATGGTTAAGCTTGGATGGAGCAATGGTTGGCCATTTTTAATGTCTATGCTAGAGGGCTAAATGGGGGGCACACTTCAGAGATAATATTCTCTCTCGACTCCCAACTAGATGCTTTACCACATCAAATCATTACCATTGTGGCCGGAGATTTTAATACTACTTTCGAACCTCTTGGCCAAGAAGATCAGAACTATCTGTAGATCAAGATATTAGATGGGGCATCCCCAAACTTGATATTCCGGCTGAAAAAAGGTGGTCAGCAATCGCAATTCAACTAAAAGCTATGTGCTTGGAAAGAGGTCTTAGAGCGGCAAATGGGCCAACTCCTTCTGACCAGCGGGGAGAAAATACATTTGATAATGGACGCAATAGTAGCCGTATTGACTACCTGCTGGTTGATCTAAGACTATGGTATAGTCTAGTGGATATGGTTATTACACCTTGACTGGAAAGTGATCATAACCCCCTTTGCTAGTCATTCTTAATTCAAAAGGGCGATAGAAAGGACTCACCACAGGGAGGGGTTTCAACACTTGACATTGTTGCTTCTAATAACATGCGCCATGTCAAATGGAATACACTTATTGAAAATCCAGCCAAATTGGCTGCACTAAAAGCAGAGGTTGTGAGCCAACTGATCAATTTAAATAATCAGACCAATGGGTTGGATTTTCCTCAAATCGTGGTAGAGGCTCACTCCTGTCTCTTTTCTAGCCTAAAAAGCTATTTCTTAAAAGAAATAAACAAGCATTTGCAATCCAATAGGTCTTGCATTAATTAATTTTGAGCTATTGGTATTGCTAAACATTGCAACTCCACATGGCATAAAAGTATAAAAAATCTAGCCCCAAA
Source organism: Lissotriton vulgaris (assembly GCF_964263255.1). Taxonomy (NCBI): domain Eukaryota; kingdom Metazoa; phylum Chordata; class Amphibia; order Caudata; family Salamandridae; genus Lissotriton; species Lissotriton vulgaris. The sequence goes on along the minus strand of NC_141689.1, from coordinate 835,544,450 downwards.
AACGATGTCAATTTTGTTTTGTAGAAATGGTGGCATGCTGTTGTTTAGATGAATATATTGTTAATGAAATAGCACCATACTGTGATTGTTACAATAGTTAATTGTGGTTGCGTTAACAATTGATGTGTGCAGTGATGATTGGTGGTGTCTGTGCTAGTATAAATTGCGCGGTGATGGCTGGTGGTGTGTGTGAGTGGTGGGAGAGTGCAATGGCAGCTGGTGGTGTGTGTGTGCCTGGTGGTACTGTTCACTGATGGCTGGTGGTGTGTGTGCTTGTTGGAAGCATGCACTTACATCTGTTGGTGAGTGTGTGCCTGGTGGAAGTGTGCACTGACACCTGTTTTGTGTGCCTGGTGGAAGTGTGCACTGACAGCTGGTGGTGTGTGTGCATGGCGGAAGCATGGTGTGTGGTGTTGGTGTGATGTATAGTGTTGTGTGCCTGGTGGATTCGTGCAGTGACTTTTTGTTGTGTTTGTGTCCGTTGAAAGTGTGCAATGTCGGCTGTTGGTGTTTGTGCTTGTTGAAAGTGTGCACTAATGACTGATGTTGTTAGTGTCTGGTGAAAGTGTGCACTGATGGTGTTGTTGTGTGTGTAGTTGTGTGGGTGGTTGTGTGTGTGTGGTAGTGGGTGTGTCTGGTTGTGTATGTGTGGTCATCTGTGTGTGTGTTGTGTGTGTGTGTGTGTGTGTGTGTGTGTGTGTGTTCTGTGAGTTTTGTGGATGTATGAAGCTTGTGTATGTTTTTCGCTTGTGGATGCCGGAGGTTTGCGTATGCTTGACGCTTGTGGATGCCCGACGCTTGTGGATGCCTGACGCTTGTGAATATCTGTCAGCCCTGACGTATCGGTAAGGCAGCGTGCACAGTGAAACGTAAGGAAAGACAAGGGAGTTTGGGGTGAGATGTATGACCCAGGGCCCAAGTTTTTGAAAATTTCCATTTCGAGTGGAAAAGAAATGCAACGAGAGGAGCAGATGAAATGTGAAGAATGATGTTAATGATGACGTCATTTTTTAAGTTACATGTGAATATTGAGCACAGTATTGAACTGTATGGGTGATGGTTGCGAACTAATTGTAACCGGGGAATCGAAGTGACTTTCAGGCTTTGATGAATAACATTCCTTCACGCAGCGTGTGAGTGCGCTGTTGAATGACGGCGCAGTATAGAGAAATTGTGTGATTTTCTTTAAAATTGGAAGTCCAAGTTAGCGTAGATGGTGTGCGTGCACGGCGCATAAGTGCTCCAAGGGGTCGTGTGGGGATAACAGATAAGTGAAGGATTGAGTTTCAAGTAGCAAGTTTCGAGGCATAAGGGAAAGAAGCATCATCCAGTTAGACTACCAGTTACCAGTACCAATAATTGAGTGTAGTACCACATCATCGGAGTAAAATTATACAACCCAAACAGCACATTGAGATTGTTTATGGAAAGGAAAGGAGCTGCTACAGAAATGCTTCCAATAGACAACCAGCAACAGGAAGGAGGGGGCCGCTTAAGGTTAGGGCGACTAGAAACAAAGAGCACGTCAGCGAAGCTTCTATCAGTGCCGCGCGCCTCTCTGCAGACTCCCCCTGCATTCCATGAGACGCGCAACGCGATCCGGTCCTTTCTGCCATGCTGTGGACAAAAGACCTGGCCGCGCACAACGTTATCCTATGGGGAAACGCTGCGCGCGGCCAGGTCTTGTCGAAACACTGGTTTTTGAGCTGAGACGCCGACTATAGTTCTCGCTGCGAGAACGCGCTTAGCGCGCGTTCGTCGTAGCGAGACCTAAAAAGAGCAACCAGAGTATCACAACTAATGTGGCTAGGTGGTACAATGAGGAATGTAGACTAGCTCGCCATAAACTGAGTGTTGAATTAAGATCTAAGAACCCCGCTAAAGTAAGAAAGGCAAGGGATTCATATAGGCGCACTCAGAGGACGACAAAAAGAGAGTGGGACGAAGATAGGTGGCGAGATTTGAAGCATGCTTGTGATGCTAAAGATTCCCAAAAATTCTGGAATATTGTTAAATGGGATAGGGGAGGACAGGCAGAACCCCCACAAAATAATGTTGCTGAATCCTAGTGGATAGAATTTTTTAAGCCTCAGTATGCCTGCAATCTGACAGAGGATTATTATCCTATACCTCCCCATATCTTCTATGAAAGCAAGGTATTTTCTACCAAAGATGTTAGTCTAGCATTAGACTGTGTTTCAAGTGGTAGAGCCCCAGGTATGAATGGTATCCCTGCAGATGTCTTTCTAAGCGATAGAACGACTTGGTGCCGGTACTTTGCACTACTAGCCAACTCAATGGCAAAGGGTGCTCCCATTCCACCTTCGTGGAAGGGAGCAGAAATAATCCAGTTTTTTAAAAAGGGAGATAAATCCCTTCCCAGTAATTACAGGCCTATCAGCTTAATAGATTGTGCACAAAAGATAGTGGGCCGATTAGTCCAAAATAAAGTCCAGTTCTGGGTAGAGGTACTTAATATATTATCTCCATTCCAAGCTGGCTTCCGCCCCTGTACCAGTTCTGTAGATCAGGTCTTTTGTTTCATTACAATCTATTGGAGAAATTTGGTTTTGACAAAAGGTACACTCTACGCGGTATTTGTTGACCTAAAATCGGCTTTCGATTTAGTCCCTCGTTGTAAACTTTGGAGAGTCCTCGCCGAAATGGGGATGGCACCTGAGTTATTAACACTCCTCGTCCGCCTACATGAGAACAATTTTTCGAGGATCAGATGGGGGGCACAGGGTGAGGTTACGGATTCATTCCCTGTCGAACGTGGTGTCCGGCAGGGATTTGTCTTGGCTCCCACCGTATTTTCCTTATACATCAATGGAATTGTGAACCACCTCTCTAGATCCCCAACTGATGCCCCAGTCTTGGCTGGGGTTCGCGTACCTGTCCTCATGTTTGCGGACGACACCCTGATCATCTTCCGGACCCCGATCGGCCTGCAGAAGGCTGTAAACGCATTTGGGGAATTTTGTTCTTCTCATGGGCTAGAGGTCAACACCGCAAAAACAAAGTTTATGTCCTTTAACCAGAATAAACCTTTCAAGGGCAAAATCTTTTTGAATAAACACTCCCTTGGAACAGGTGGATGCCTTCACCTACCTAGGTATTATGCTCCAGAACAACATGGGATGGAAAAGCCACATGGACATGACTATTTTAAAATATCATCAGCTTGTAGGTGTATTAAACTCCAAATATAAATCCTCTTTCACTAAACCAATAGCTCCAGCATTGGAAATATATAATATTAAAGTGATAAACTCTGCCCTTTATGGAGCGGAGCTATGGGGAGTCACCTCCAAAAAGCTGAAAATAAATTCCTACGTGGCTTAATTGGTGTCCCCAAAGTACCCAGATGGTGCCGCTTCTGCTAGACCTAGGTAGGAAAAATGTGGTGGATATAATAAGGCTACGCCCACTCAGGTATTGGAGGCCAATCTGGACCACCACTGAACTTGTACATAATGCCCAGGGTCTGAAGGACGTGATTTTAGCAGATTGCTTCCACAAAATTCATTGGTTAAAAGACTTAAGGTCTCTCCTGCTAAAGTTGGACCTAAGATTAATATGGGAGGAACCAGAAACTGCAACTTTCCCCTCAAAAAAACTGTTGAAAGATAAATATTGCGAAATGGTCCTGTCCTCTTCCTATTTGGCAGGTATCAATACCAATCGGACAGGCCGTTTCTTAGTCCACAAATCTTGGTCGTCCTGTGAAACATACTGGGACAAAATTGAGTGTCCTATCGATCGAAAACTGTACTTTCAATTCAGGATAGGAACTCTGCCAATAAAAGCTTTCACCCATAAATGGGTACCCACCACAGAAGAAAACTGTCATAATTGCATAGACATGGCGGAAACCATATCCCATCTATTATTTATATGTCTCCTTTATACAGCCCCACGACGTAAATGGTTGAGACCTATTTGTCTTTCTCTGGGCACTCAGGAGGGGTACAGAAGCTTTAAGGATACTAGAATCTGATTGCTCTCTACACGCTATGCTCTAGCTAAATTTTTAAGGTGGACTTGGATTATCCGGGCACGTACTTCATTGCCAATTGCTGCTAATTTGTTATAAGGCCCTATTCTTATTTTAGTGCTTTGTTTTTATGAAGTAATTTTAAATATATACATGTATGAGATTTTTTAACAGTGCTTTTTAGCAGTGCTTATAATTCGACAGTATCAATTAGAATTGAATACTTTTTAATTATGTGTATTTTATATGTGCTATTTATTGTGTATTGTGATAGAATACACAAAACTATGTGCTTTTATGACTTAATGTCGAATAAAGCTTTTTGAATTGAATTGTTAACATACTTTTCATGCCCGTCTTATTAACATTTTTAAAGTAAAAGCTTTCTGGATTTGTGACATTAAAACCTGTGAAGTATGGAAATTTTCTATAGAATGTTTTAGAGCTACCTTTTGGAGGGGTTGGACAATGTTCCCATTGATTACAAGTTAAAACATTTCTAGGGTTTGCAGATTTGTGCAAATAATGATGACCAAAATGATTAAAACAATACATTTCTTCATAATTTGATGAACCTTCTAAGTATTCATGTTTTGCAAATTTTGCTGACATTTCTAAATCTGTCATCATGTTATTAACAGTTTCAAAGTCCCAATCATCAGAAAATTTACTCGGTGACACAAAATCATTCAAGGAAACCTTACATTGATGTGGAATCCTCAGCAGCTCAACAGGGCAATAAATGTCATAATCAGTTCTATCCCAAGTTATACCACCAGGTAGAGGAACAGCTGTGATGTTCACTGATGACAGGTCTCTTTGTTCACGATGAGATGATTTGTGTGGTTTCAGGAGCAAGCTGATGTTCTTATTTGCTGTGTCCATTTTAATTCAGCTTTCCCAAACTTAAAACAAGAATGAGCCATAGTAGGAGAAAAAGTACACCTAACCCAATCCAAAAATTCAACCCATGGAGAAACCAGATATGTATTTGCAAGCTGTTGAAAAAGTTCTGTTACTTGTTCCTTGAAATTTTTGTTTATTGGTGTTGTTTCGGGCTCACAGGGATCCTCAGAAAACGTATCAAAGTTGATGAAATAGCCAGAGGTAGTTCTGTCAATTGTTGGTATCGCAGTCAGATCATTCGAAATCACTGGAGCTGCTTGCTCCCTTGACATATTGGTATAGTCAGATGCTACATCATTGTAGACCGGAGTGTCTTGACAAACTGTTATTTGGGTTTCAAGAGGCACAAGTTCCATGGCTTTGTTGCATAGTCCTTCTTTTCTTACTGCAGATTCTTCAAAGGTGATGAGTCTTTCAGTTTGAGCATCTTGGATAGTAGCAAGATTTGGTCGCCTGCTACATCTTGGGTGTCCACTGGGCCTACTACTTATTATTGGCCACATGATGTGGTTTTACCAGGTCAATTGATACAGACCGGTTCTCCTTTCTTCCAGCAAGGGGCGGCAGTAACACTGTTCTTGATCCATGGACTGCTAGTACAGGTACTGGTTTTCTGTAAGAAGGCCCAAATTCATTCGTATCCGCTATTTTCTCTCTGACCAGATCCCCACTCTTTGGAATTCAGACAGGGCTTGCTGGGACAGGTGGTTTTTCTTCAGTGGTCGTTGGCTTTTGTATGGTGTTGCTCAGACTTTTTCTTGTTTCATTTAAGTCCTGTAAAACAGCCAAACGATCGTTGATATCAAAGGGTTTTTGTTCCACCACTGAAGTATGGTGATCGAAGTCTTCAACCATCATTCCAGTACCAAAAAGGATTTCATATGGAGTGATTCCACCCAGAGAATTTCTTGGCAGGTTATTAAGACTACGTTGGACATTTATTAGATGTTTGACCCACCCGTCACCCAAACCTAATACCCTAGCTGTTATAGATTGCTTTATGTCACGGTTTTTTCTTTCCACAACCGAATTTCCCACAGGATGGAATGGACTTGAGTACTGCAATGCAATGCCCAAGCTGGCCATGGCCTCCTTGTAAGCTTTGGAGCTAAACGCAGGACCTTGGTCAGAGTGTAGCACACTTCGGGCGTCAGCCGAGCGCTGAGGCCATATCCAAATGAATCTTGTCCTAATTTTTGTGGGATCGCTTTTGTCCATGGAGACGTCTAAGCGTGGATAGTCTAATGCTATCTAACAATGGTGTCTGTACTGGGCTGGCTACACTGTAGTCAGGAATCTGGTGGTGCTCCAAGCTATGATCTCTATAACAGTCATTGCAATTAATTCTGAATTCGTAAATATGGGCTTTTATACCTGGCCACCAGTACATCTCTTGTAATTCTAGTAGAGATTTAGAGATCCCTTGATGTATCAGACCCTCTCCCATGTGTGCTTCTTGAATTAAAGCACCTCTCTGATTCCTGTTTGGGATTACCCTATCCCCCACTCCAGGGATTCAAGCAAAAGGAACGGAGTTTGCATCAATTATGTATGTATATTCGAGTGGATAATTTAGAGGTAACGTAGCTCCGCTGCCTTTGCTTGTGGCATTGATAATTCATGAATAGAATACCCCTGTCCGCCGATATTCATGTGCTTTTTTGACAACAATTACCCTACCACCTCTTGCTGATAGGCCATTTTCTATAAGCTTTATAGCTATGGTTTTCCGTACATTCTCCGGGATGTGTATAGCATCCGGGTCGTCATGTTGGAAACCTGTAACGTAAAAACCTGGTTGGTTGGTATTTACTGCAGTTCCACTGCCCCCAGGATTGTCATCATCTGACATTTTGTTAAGAAGTTCTGAAGAGCAAGTTTCAAGGAAATAAAAGATGAGGTGCACAATATTTTGGAACACTGTATCCTTCAACGTTGAACAAAACCAAAAAACAAAAAAATGGGATTCTCCGTCCTACTCAGTTTAAGGCGGATATTTATTTTTTAACCCATCCAGACATCTATTGGGAGTATTTCAAGGGATAAAGGGGTCTCTGCGAATAGCACGACTGAGTTACTCTAGTATCTAGCGTTAAATTAGTGCCTTACCAAACGTTGGGCGCCATGTTGTGTAGTTCCTATATTCCCAATAGGCTCTGCGCATTGGAATTAATATATCCTACAGATGTGACGTAGGACTTAAGTCTACTATGTCGCTATCGAATATATTAGACTTAATTGTGAGTGCCAGCTAGCTCAGAGGTCACTAGAAACTTTCTCGAGTCCACAAGAAGGGATTTCGTTTCTGACACCCGCATAAACATGACAACTTTGTTTCCCCAAGATAAAACTGATCTTCAGAGTCGTGGAAACAATAGATAGATATTTAGTCAATCGTGCATGCTTCATTTCACCAGAGGTGCAAGGAAATAGATAGACAGGCGTTTTTAATAAAAGGAATTATTGAACAGGCTTCTTTCTCAAGCATAAGAAACGAACTGCTACAATCGTAAAACTGGTTGTAAAATATAATGCATACAGTAAAACGAGTAGAATAAAATAATTCTGTAAGAGCATTGTAAGGTTTCTAGACCATAGATAAATACATACATAAATAACAAAGGCTAAAAAGTACTCAACTAGTGCTTCTAAAATACGACTACCCCGGTGTACCTAACCTAAGCTTAGTACGAGGGAAGAAGTAAGTGAGGTGTAGCATAAATTTAGTATTCTTTGCCAAGGAAGATTTCTCTTAGGGTCTAATCAGCTCCGTACCTTGGTTTAGAATGAAGAAGGTCAATCTCAGGACTCTATTTCCCCGCAAGGGTAGCTTGGAAACACTGGAGCTGGATTTCTCGGCAGGAGAAAAGAAGAGCGTCTCTCTCAGTGCGTCTGCTGGAGGGTCGGCTTCCTTCGGCACTTGCAGTAGCAGGGAGCGCCGGGCAAGTAGATAGTCAAACTGCTCCAAACACCGTGCGTTTGCTATGGCAAGTGTGGTCATATTTATACCTTGAAGGTACCGAGTTTGACGCAAAGGTGGGCATAATAACGTCATCAAAGAGTCTCAGGTCTTTGAAAACTCCATGATTTCTTGAACAAGTCAGTATTGGAGCAAGGGGAAGTCCCTAGCTGCTAAAGCAGAGTTTTCCAAGAAATCGTTGTAGATTTTCGGAACTAGTGGAAGTAGCCCTGCCGTATTTGGACCTCATGAGCTATGTCTAAATATGGTTATGATTCTTATGCCTATGTAAGGATATGGTGATTTATACCTATATGAGAGCATGAATCGGGGGGGGCGTGGCTGAGCGCAGAATGGCGATAGACGTGCCTGGGTAGAGCTCCGTGGGAAGCTCCCATACCGCAGGCCATTTCCCCGCCTAATTTACCTGGACTGGCCTGAAACTGGCAGCGAGCGCACCCGCCACACATTTGCACCGGCCAGTGAAGTTTGGGGCCATTCGCTGGAGCTGAGCTACCCACACCGAGGACGGCAACTCCATACCCCACCTGCGGACACTTCCGGCCGGCAGCGGAACATACCCGAGGTCGGGATGTGCTCTATCTGATAGACCCTGTGCTGGCGGCCGGTGGCTGCTTGTGCTCTGAACCTGCCGCCTGCTGTGGTCGCACCGGAGAAGACAGTGCGACCCCCGCTGTGGCTGGGACGAGGAACGGTCTGGGTGAGGAGCCGGAGGGGACGACAGAGGGAGCACGCCGGCGCTGGCCCTCCTTATGACCGCCGACCACCTGTTTCTGGAACCGGGACTTCCCTACTGAAAGTCGCCTCCTTTCTGACGCTGCCCGATGTTGTCCGCAGCGGTGAGGGAGGGGATTTGACACACGTTCTCTCCTGCAAGGATCGGCTGCCACATCTGAGCTGCTCCGCCGGGGAGGAGGACTGGGCGCCCCACCTGCGGGCGGTCCCGGACGGCAGAGGAGATCACTCGAGGTTGGGGATGCAACTCGACTACAAGGCCCCCAGGTGATGCGTTGTGACGGAAGGCCCGGGTCTTTTAGCGCTGTCGGTGGGGCTCCGCCAACTGCCAAATACCCGCCGAGTTTACCGAAGCGACCTCAAGCTGCCTCTGCGCCACGAGGAGGTAAAAACGTTGAGTGGGAGACATAGGGCGTTTGCGGACACTGATCCTCTCTCTACCCTCCGGGAGGGAGCCTGACTCGCGCCGGTGGCGCTGGAGACGGGGGTCTGACGCCTCTGCTGTGGGCGACTGACTAGTGGGAAGCGTTGTTGGAGCGCTGGGCCCCCCACCTGCTGCATTGTCGCCGTGAAGCCTCTTGCCGTCACGAGTATCCCAGCGTGGCAGACTTCATTACCTCCTCAGGAGGCTCATTGCGCGGACGTTGGTGCGGGAGTGTGAGACATGGTAATCGCCGCCTGCTGTGGTCCGCATGCTGCCGGAGCTGGTTGGGTGCATGCCACTGAGTGCGCCTGAAGGTGAGAGCTGCCATTTTCCAAATTGTTCCTCCTGGGACAACTCGACACGACAGGCGCCCACTTGCCGGTGATTTATGCTGATTGCCACTGGTTGCGACTGGGGTGGGTGCGCCCTGCCCTGTTCCGCAGCTCCCCCGACAAGTGACTGGTCCTTCTGGGGGGGTTCCCGGTGAGTGTCTTGGGAGAGTGGTCGACCTACAGCCCTTCCAGGTTGCGTTACATTGGCCCGGACCCGAAACGCTCCTAACTGGCCTTCTTGAGCGGTCATCCGGATCGTCCTAACACCTGGACACTGCTGCGCCTTCCAATGCAAGGGGTTGCCAACACGAGGGCAGGTACCAGTGGCGCGCAAATGAAGGGGAAGATGGCGAAACAGGCTGAATTGGGCCTCACAGCCTCCAACCTGGACACAATGCTGGCGGCAATGGAAAGACTGGAGGAGTCGATGCAGCTGACCCGCACCTATTTAGAGACTAAGAACGACAGACCTGCGAGCTAACCACAAAACTTTCCGAGCGGACGTCCACTCTGGAAACCGCGATGACGGACCCGACGCCTAAGATCACACAGATAGACAAGCATGTTCAAGATCTCCTAAATAGGTTGGAATTCCTGGAAGACCTCGCGGAGGACGCGGAAGGGCGGGCGAGAAGGAACAACATCCGCATAGTGGGTCTGCCGGAGAGATGGGAACTCAGAGAAGTGGAGGAACATATGGAACGTTGGCTCACGGGTCTGCTGCCGGAGGGTACCCTCTCACAACATTTTGTGGTGGAACGTGCCCACCGCGTGCCGTCCCGGCCGCCCCCTGCGGGTTCCAATCCGCGGCCCATGCTTCTCCATGTCTTGAACTATCGTGACCGAGATGCCATACTCCGCGAGGCTAGGAAACTCTCTGACATCAAAGCGGAAAATGCAAAAGTCATGTTTTCCCCGGACTACACTGTGCAAGTACAACAATAGCGCCACTCTTATCTGCCAGTGAAACAACTGCTCCGCCGCCTGGCCCTTAAATACTCCCTGCGTTTTCCAGCCCGGCTGCGGGTGGTGGCCCAGGACAAAACACACTTCTTCGACACCCCCGAAGCGGTGGAGGCCTGGCTGGATTCGGGCATAGATAAGGATCCTGGAGAGCTGCCGCCGAGGAGACGCGGTACCCGGGGGGGGTCGACGGCACCGTCGCAGTGGGCCCTCGCCGACTACTTCGACGCGAGAGGAAACGGAGGTGGGTTGCGGAAATCAGCGGGTCACTGGCGGAGGACCCTGCCCCGGGGACTAGCCCTAACGCCCTTGCGAGTGATGATGAATACCTGTACGGACTGCCAGACTCCCAGGTTTCAGTGGATCTCCCAGATGTCACACCACAGACGGCTGATGTCATCTAGTGAATATGTCGTGGAGTCATCTACTCACCTGTTGACCGCCGGGGATGCCGGTGGCTGCTGATCTCTTACGCCCCTTACCCATTGCGCGTGACTGGCGCTGCGGCTCTGGCCCCGGAGTGACACCTGGCTCTGCAGGTTGTGGATGCATGGACTGAGCTCTGCGCCTGAGACATGGCGTGGGCGCACCTTCCACTGGTGAGCTGCAGGGCTGTGTTGAAGGGGTGGACGAGCCCCCAGGAGGCGAGTGACTGTTTGAGACCTGCTCTGTGTTGTTGCCGGACAATTTACCCTCTGATCTGGAGAAGATAAGCGTACCATGAACTGGGAACACTCGCTGTCTGTCGGCTACACGATGGTAGCTGCCTGTGGTGGGGAGCTGCACAATCGCCTTGATCGCATAAATCTGTTGTAAAGATCACAATAACAGACTCAGTGACCCCCCTTGGACTTACGATTTCTTAGAGCTCATTAGAGCGTTTGGTCGACAACATGTTCTGCTGTCGCCATTTTGGCATTATAGTTAACATTTTTTTGTATACAAGACTGGTGTTTTTTCCTTCCTTTTCCTTTTTCCCTGAAGAGTGTGCAGGAAGCGGTACACGTGTGCGAATGATAGGCAGCAATTTCAGTGGATGTTGGCTCTGTTGGCTAGCCGTACTGGGTATCGGAAGTGGATGGCTGGGGGGAGACGCTGCGAAGCAGGTGTGCAATGACAACGGTTAAATTCTGTACCTGGAACGTGCGTGGTATACATACACCCTCACGCCGTTATCAGGTATATTCATATCTTAGGCGACACCAGATGCAAGTGGCGTTGTTGCAGGAGACCCACTTGACTGCTCCGGAGGCGCTCACGCTCCGTCGTAGGTGGAGGGGGCAACTGTATGCCACAGGCTTTTCAGCTTTTGCGCGTGGAGCTTTACTTTGGATACGCCCCGGAGTCCCCTTTGCACTCACACACAGTAGAATAGACACTGAGGGCAGATATGTAATTCTCCAGGGTAAGTTAGACGGACAACAGGTAGTGATTGCTTCCGTATATGTCCCTAACACTGAGCAAGGGAGGTTCTTTACACGCATATCGTCGGAGTTAGCGCCGTGGCCGGTATGCCACTTCTGCTGGGAGGTGATTACAACTGTGTCCTGGACGTTGCGCTAGATCGATCACTCCCTCCCTTGGACAGTGCCCCAGCGAGCGGAGCTTCGAGGGCGCTCAGAGACTTGGCGACGCAATGGGACCTGCATGATGCTTGCCTCAATCGTAACCCTAATACGAGGGTCTATTCCTTCTATTCAGGTGCCCACGCACTTCATGTCAGGCTAGACAGGTTTATGCTGACAAGCGACTTGTTGCCCCATGTCACGGACACCTGTTATCTGGGTCGCACCCACTCATCACACCCTGGATTTCACATGGGAACACCCACACCCGCCGATACCCACGTGGAGACTCCAACCGGATGTCTTACTAGATGCTTCCTATAGGGAGGCGCACTCAGTCTGCATTTTGCAGTATTTGAGAATAATACTGACACTGCCTCCACCCCACAAGTTGAGTGGGACGCATTTAAGGTTGTCACAAGTGGTCACTGCCTAGGTGCTCAAGCGGTAATGCGACGCCAGGTGGAAAGAGTTTTGAGGCAAGTAGAATCCACCTTACTAGCTAGTGAACAGGAGGCTGCGGAGGGAGATGATACGCGACTGGTGTTTGCTCGTGAGCAACACGTTCAGCTTATGGATAGGCTGAAGAACCTGAATTATGCTGCGCACTCGGCCCGCACGCACAATCTTGGCGACAAGCCAGGTAAACTCCTATCTTGGCTGATGCCCAGACGACGCCTGTGATGTCTGTCCGAGACACTCACGGCACCACTGTTTATACGCAGAGGGCTATTCACAAAGCTTTCACGATTCATTACGAGAACCTCTATTGCTCTCGTCTGCAGGTCACGGAGGACGATATCTCAGAATACTTATCGGAGTTGCCACTGCCAACAGCTACTAATGCACAGCGGGAAGAATTTGGCGCGCCGCTGGCGGAGGAAGAGATTCGAACAGTCATATATTCCCTCTCCAATGGTAAAACCCCAGGCCCAGATCGATTGCCGGCGGAATTTTATAAGGCCTACTCCACCATCCTCAGACCCGAACTCTTGCGAATGTATGGAGCAGCATTCGAGGATGCTACACTCCCACCCACCCTGAATGAAGCAACTGTGATATCCCTTTTGAAGCCAGGCAGAGATGAGCTCGCTATGGGATCATACAGGCCGCTTGCTCTCCTCAATATGGATTATAAGATCCTAGCGTCTGCCCTGGCCCAGAGGCTGACACCCCTGGTCCCCACCCTGGTGCATGCTGACCAGAACGGTTTTGTGCAGACCCGCAGTACGTCTTATAACATCAGGCGCCTTTTCCGTGTGCAAAGCCTGGCTACGGCCCGGTGGCCTGGCTCGGGGTGCGTGATTCTCGATCTCGAGAAAGCATTCGATTCTGTGGAATAGCCCTACCTGGGGCGAGTGCTCGAGAGATTTGGCCTGGGTTATGCTTACCTTCAGATGGTGGAGTTTCTCTATCACGACCCAGTGGCGCGTGTACGCACAGGCGGGCTTCTCTCGGAGCCGATCCGCGTCCGCACAGGCACCAGACAAGGATGCCCCCTCTCCCCTCTAATCTTTGCTCTTATCATGGAGCCTTTGGCGGCGCAACTACGTATTTCCGGCGCGGAATGGGGTATTCCTTTGGCTGACGGGACACACTCTGTGTAGCTATATGCCGATGATCTACTGATCTACGTCCTAGACCTGACCTACTTGCCACACGCGCTCACTTACATATTCAGCAACTTCAGTGCCGTGTCGGGATTCCGTGTTAATTGGGCCAAGTCGGGTGTATACTCTTTTGCAGCGGACACCCCAGAGTGTGACACTGTAGTGATGGGAGAGCGGCTCCTATGGTACCCGACAGCTTTCGCTATCTGGGGATACAAGTTTATCGCGAATCTGCTGATCTGCAGGAGGGTAACCTCATGAGAGCGATTTCGTCCCTCACGGCTCAGGTGACCTTCTGGAACTCTCTTCCGTAGAATGTCCCAAGTCGAATCACGCTCACAAAGATGGTTGTACTCCCTCGATTGCTGTATTTTTACGCGAATATCCCGGTGTATGTTCCGACACGAACCTTTAGGGAATTAGAAACTCTAACCTGACGTCTGATCTGGAATACAGGGAGGCCCAGAGTTGCGTTGAAGACGCTATATGCCGCAACGGAATCTGGAGGGAAGGCTGTCCCTAATCAGGAGCTCTATTACCTGGCAGCGCAGCTGCAATGGGTTGCTTACAGGCCGAGTGGGAAGAACTTGAGCGATACCACCTCGACAGACTCAGTTATGACGATCGCCCAGATACATACACTATTTCACCCTTTAGCTACGGTCCGCTGCCCAGCTCAACTACACCTTGCGGTGGCAAGGAAATGCTATGTACGAAGCCTAAAACTCACGGGCTCCGTCAAACCCTACGCCCCAAATCTGCCCCTGTTGGGGACACCCTGGGAGGGCGGTGCACTCACGGAGACTGCGCTGCGCAGCTGGTCGGCAGCTGATTTGGATAGCTTGGGGGACTTGTTTGTAGAGGGCGTTCTGCTTGATTTTGCGTCACTGGCAACAAAAGCATGCGACGCTTGTCCGTACGTTGACGCGTTCCTGGGGTGACCTAACCGAGGAATTACCGACACACCTGCTGATCCAATATTTACACGTGATGGGTAACGGCTCTCACATAGTGCACTGGCGTGCCCAAGCGTTACACACACACACACAATATTCATCGCAGCGTCTACGAGACAAATGGACAGTAGATAGGGGCAAGGACTGGACTGACAAGGAATGGGCACTGGTGCTGCAAGAGCAAACAACATACCACGAGACTCCCGCTTTAAGATAATACAGTATTACATTGTGCATTGCGCGTATTTATCTCCAGACAAACTTAACCGCTATTTCGGCCTCGACACATCAGTGTGCCCCAGATGCGGACTCATGGACGCACAGCTGCTACACGTAGTCTGGGAGTGCCCTCCTCTACATATTTATTGGACCTCAGTGACTGCCACACTGTCAGCAGCGACGGGGGGTAGCCTGCCACATACATGGGAAACCTGTCTGTTGGGACTATTTAAATGAATGAAACAGACGAAAGTTCAGGCGCGATTCTGGGACCTGGGACTGATACCTGCAAAACGCCTCATTACCAAGCGGTGGAAGAATAGTGCTTCCCCCAAAGAGGTACACTGGCTCACCTCATTTGACAATTGGGCATGGGCGGAGAGTATGGCTCTACACAGGGAGGAGACGGCGGGTCTCCGCATGTACCCCATAGCGCAGGACTGGGATAATGCCTTGGCAGCTTACCACCGGATGTGCCTCCAGCGAGGCATTGTCTAGAACCCCATCTCACACGGAGTACTATATAGTCTGCTTCCCTGCCCCCCTCTCTCCCCCCTCCCCCCTCCCCCATCCTCGTCTCCACCTCTTCCCCCCCCTCCCTCCGTCCTGTTGCATGTCTGAATGGTCGCGCTGAGCTGCCCCCACTGTTGCCACGACACCGTACGTGACCATCCCTAACTTGCCTCGTGGACTAACGCGACGTTTGAAATCTAGAGCCTCCATGGCGAGTTGTTTATTGAAATTGCAAACAAAAACTAAAACTTTGAAAAACCTAGACCTATGACTTATTGGACCTGTGCACTAATTGCCACTGAACACACTGCATGATATTACGCCACCGGACCTCAGGGTTGTCGGTTACAAGGCTGTGTCTTAATTTAAACAACACTGATGGATACTCATGAAAGTTGCGCCCGGCCCCAGTGGTTGTAGGCCTTGTGCTGTGTCTTCCTAAGGTCGTTCAAAAAAAAAAAAAAAATGAGAGCATGAATCGGGAAAATTACAACAGGGTCCTAAAATACAATACAACACCTTGTCAGCACTTCAGAACTACTTTTAGAAGCAGCTTTTCACTTTGTTCAGTCCCTGTTTAGGAGATATGCATGCACTGGAAGAATATCAGATGTGTTGGTCTTAACCAGTATTTACAACAAAACAAATTGCATTTATATAGAGCATACTTCCCCTGAGGAGGCGTTCAAATAATTTACGTACCACTATTTTTTCTTGTATAGCCCTACTCATTCTCTTTATATCAACACATGCATATTACATGTACAATAAATTATATGTTTGTATATTAATGTACAAGATGTGTTACATAAAACTGGGGGATCGCAAGGTGTAGAAATCACATATCACCTTCCATAGCTCACTTTGCTATTATCCTCGCAATGCGCTCAAGCATACACATGATATGCCTTTAAACATATATGTGACGGCTTTAGATCTAATGCCAGTTCTTGTGATGCCACTCCGCTTCAAGTTGTGGCTTGTGAGGCGACTTTCTATGATGTCAATTCCTGTGATCCCATGTGTGATGCCATGCGCTGTGAAGTTGTGCACTGTGAACTCGTGCGCCGTGATGTCACTTGCATACTGCCCTACTAGGTTAGTCACCCCACTTCTTTCTTTAGGACTTGTGCCCTGAACACATCTTTTATTACTCTCTTTCACCTGCTGCTGAGACTCAGACTTCTTAACGATTTTGAGGAAACAGCCACCCATTAAAAACGACTCTCTCAGCTAGTGGCAGCAAGTTTGTGGATATTCACTATGTTACCAGAAGTGGGTTTCCACCCTGACGCCACACTCGATAGTTTCCGAACATGAGCGCCTGTCGCCTAAAGCCAGCCCTGAGCACGCGCTCTATGCATGGCACGCCGATTCGATGTGCATTTACCTTGAGAGAAAACACTGGGCAGTGAACCTAAAGCATAGCAGCTCCTCCGCGTCCTCTTTCATGATGCCTCGGTGTGCTTTTGCTGGTTTTCCTGCTTGTGACTGGCTGACATAGTCTTCTGTCTTTTTGGTCATTCATAAAAAATCCATGCAACTAACATAGATGAGTATCTTGTGCAGTTCAAACGAAGCAGATTATTCAGGATTAACGGCGCATTTCCTCGCAACTACAAGAAAAGCCTTATTTACTACTACAGGCAGATCTTCGTATTCAGGGAACTTTATTACAACAATAAACAAGCACATGCTATGCAATAGTTCTCGCATTTGCGAATGTTTGAGCTATTAGCATTGTAAACGACAAAGCCTTTTTTAGGTTTGGGCTTTTAAAACAGAAAAATAAAAGGCATTGTCATTTACAATGTCAATAGCTTAAACTCTCGCAAATGCGCGACCTATGCATTCCAAATGCTAGTTTCGCACAGTGGAATTTGGCAACAGCACCAAACGTTATTTGCCTTTTACGATTTGGCCAACGTTTCACCTTCAACATTTGTCAGTGAAAGTGGCCGTCCATTAATAAAATCATTTTGTAGAAGAAAGTAAACAAGCCTCTAAAGCAGTGGTTCCCAAACTGTGCGTCATGGCTCCCTGGGGAGCTGTCAAACCTAGCCAGGGGTGCCGCGCACCAAGCACTTTAAGGTATTAAATGTTGAAGGGTCTGTTGGCTTCAGTTACACTAATTAGACTTACACGCATGATGACGATGATTTGTAAGTGACATGCCTAAAGCTGTAAACGTAGTGCTTTATTGATGGCATGTCAAGGGAGATGACCTCCATATTTCACTGGATCCCCACATTCCAACACTCCCAAAGTAGGTGGACGATGCCCGATTTATCTTATTAGACTCGTTAATAGTTTCGTTTTTTTTCAAAATGCATTTTACACCAATGAAAATTATCAGGAAAGTACAGTTGTCCTGTCTATTAAACACGCTAAGTACTAAGTATTGAAATTTGTACTTGAACCGTAGGTACTTCTAGTACACATTTTTTTTCAGTGCAAACACATTTCCAGACAAGCCGGCTCTCGCCTTGAGCATAGGTAAGTAAAACACTATATACAACATAATGCCAACATTTGGAAGCAAGAAGGAGGGAAGTTTAATAAAAAAGAAAATCTGAGGAAGTTCTTGCACTTGCAGTGATTTGGAGCCTATTTTAGGGAGGTGACATCAAAAATAAAGATGTATGTGGTTTAAAAAATTATGAGTCACCCTGCTTCGTCAGGTTGACACGTATGTCATGGGTAGAAATGGTAGTGCAAATATTCTTCAAGCGCAGAAACACTTTAACAGTGGGGCCTACATGCATAGGGGTGCTATCTAGCATTGTAATTGGGATTAAAAAGTTTGAGAGGGTACTCTAAAAAAGGTATGGGCAAAGAAGTGTAACTAGGAATATCTTATTACAGGAACCGCCTTAGTAATACGAAACACTCTGCGTATATGATTATAATACCTTCATCTGCCTCATCCCAATTATTTTAAGAAAAATGCAAGTACTCCCGAGGCAAAACTTGCATCTCCATCCCCCACCCTCCCAAAAAAGTAAAAGTGGGGAGCCATGTGCAATGGCCAATGGGTCAAGGGAGCTGCGGGTCGAAAAAGTTTGTGAACCACTGCTCTTAAGTACCGGTTCTTCCCTTAGGAGGGATACTTTGTTTCGGGAACAGGTTACCCTTATTGTGCTTCTCTCTGCTGGTTTCTCTGTGCAAGAGTATCTTAAGCAGTGTACGGAACTGAAAAACTTAAACAGGAAACGGCAGTCCTATAGTTCTGCAACACGTCTCGTATGTGACGTTCTTGTAAATTGTTTACCCTTCGGCTAGCCTAACACGTGTGGATATCACAAAAAGTTGTAATTGCTGTACGCTTTTCAGTCAGTTTGTGGCTATGAAAGTAAGTTGGATAAATTGGCATTCGTGCCCCGTTTAACATGGAGATGCCTGAAATCAACAAAGGCTTCATAATGCAGATTAGCCTGAAGTCTAAACTCCGTACCACTCAAATGAATAAACTATATAAACTATGAGGCTTCAACAGTCAATCCAAGAAAACGGACCAGACTTGAGCTGCTGCAAAGAGGCACAAAGAATAGACTGGAGAAACTCACTCAACCAGACCCACAGAGAAAGAGACAACACTCACAAAACAAATCTAATCAGTGATCCATAGGGTGAAAAAACACAACAAAACTGCAAAATATTCTCTTGGCAACATACACCAAGAGTATTCCAAGAACCTAAAATAGACAATTTAAGAGTTTATGTATCATGTAATCAGCACAAAATCTTCACGTGAGTAAGAGAAAAGTGGAGGAACTTTAGAAGAAAGTACAAATATCTGAGATGCGAGTGGCAGGGAAGGAGCCTGTACTATATTATCTGAATGAATAGTTCATAGCCACTAAAAGAAATGGGGTGAAAAGCACTACAACATTGAAGCAAGGAGAGTTGGGCCAAGTTGAAGGCGAACAAGTGACTAACACCTCTGAAAAACTGTAGACAGAATCTAGAAGCAAGTAGAAGGAGACAGTGGGCATAAAGATAAACAAGATTTAGGTCAATCAGAGGTTCAGTTGAGCAGAAAGAAACCGATAAATACATGTCAAAGGGCATTATTTGGAGCAAATAACAATGTAACAACTTGCAGGGCAAATTTTTTTAAAGAACTAGAAAATGAACCTAAGAGAATGTGAAAAGACACAAAACATGTTATTGTTACTGGAAATACATATTAGGAGAGACCACAGTAGGATTCTCAGAAGGTACATGTATAACCAGTCACTCTTACCGGTCTTCACAAAAATGAGCTTAGCAAAAGTGGTATAAGACTTTTCATGAAACAATCATCAGGACATGGACTGCAATGTTGAAGTGTTTCAAAGGAGAGTCAGACACTTCTACTCGAGACACAAGAGGTTCTCCTGTTTCTTGAAAGCGATCTTCACTAAATAATGCATCCCAGCTTGAACAGATTCACAAGGGTAAGATAACTAAAGTATCCAACCAAATAAGTTTCCTTTCAGCAGGATTCAGTGAAACATAGGAACACCTAAAGAGCTTTATCCAGGAATAGGGTGTATTATTTCTTCCAGCACCGTTAATCTAATTTCGATCAAAAATATATCAGATCTTTTATTGGAGGTTGAATTGTTCTGGATAATATTGGCACAGTATCTTCCACAGCCAATCCTATATCTCTCCCAGTTATTCAGATATTCTTTACAGTGAAAAGTAGACGGCAGACGCAAAAGGAATTGAGGGAACTAAATGTTTTTCACCTTAACTGTCCAAATATCTACACACACCGACAGATATAAACATTATTTGATAGCAATAATCGGTGCACAGTATTGAATTTAAGTGCAAGGCATGTATAACACCGAGAGGTAAAGCTATCTCACTCGCTACGGTGATACAAATTAGACTTGCAGAAATAGCATAGTGAGAAGGTGGCCTACATATTTTGGAGACAAACTATTTCAGAGACACTAAAATTAACCTAATTAAGTATTCTGCAGGAAGAACTTCGACCAGGGACTCTTGTATCTCACACTATTATTCATGCATTGTAGTCTAAGGCGAGTGACAGCCTTGCCAGGCTAGATAAAAGAGTACATGGGTAAAACACATTCACGACTGCTTATGGACAAACTTTATCAGGAGCTTTACATCACAAGGCAGGACGTTTAGAAGAAAGCTTACAAATTGATAGGTGACTGCTTGAAGAGAAGTGTGTAATAGAAGACTAGGCACATCGTAGATGATAAAAATATAAGAAATAGCACTGTCAGAGCCAAATGTATCTAATACAACATTTAGGCCTAAACAGACTCCCACTCTGCAACAAAATGGACTAACACATCTTGACTTGAAATAATTGGCAATTACTCAAGATTAGGAAATAATTTTCATCTTAAACATAAAGATTTCAACATAGCCAATTTATATACGAAGATTGGAAAGCATTTACAAACAGGATGAGTAGCCTTTAATCCTATGTGTACATAGCGTATTCTACCAGACACTGAAAATTAAACACAACCAGCTTTAAATAAAAGCATTATAACAAAAAAATGTATAAATAAACTAGTAAGACAATACGTGGGTGCTCATTTTGCAAAACAAATAAAGAAAACCATTGGCAGGCCTCTTGCATCTTCCCAAATCTATCACTACAGAGAGATAGAAAATTACATCAGCAATGCAATACCGGTTAGCACACTAAGAATGATCAAGTGATAAAATTCTAAACAAGAGTTGACATGGTCCACAGCTCTCGACCATTTTCTGGGTTGCAAAGGAGCGATGTTCAGCCAGACTGCTGTTTAAGAGGCATAGAAAGACAAATAAAGGCTCCATGAATTCCTCAGGTAAGACACAGCCAAATCATGTCAGAATGTAGGATCTACTTTACGCTTTCCTGGAGTCTCCTCTGTAGTATAAGAAATATCTCCATAAGCCTAGGATGCATATAGTGGTCCTCCCTGCTTCTAAGGGCTTACATGCAAACCACAATCCAGTGATGTTATTGAACATAAAGCCTAAATTATACAGAGTTATATTAACATTGTTCATATAAAGGCACAGCAGAATGAGTGTCTCCCAAGGGTCGGTAGTTCCACCCTACAACTCATGGAAAATAATATCTATCAAAATGATATATTACTATTCTGTATATTCTGTCAGATCATCCTCCTAAGGTTGCAATTATCCAAAAAGTATTCTTTTAAAGAAAGACAAGTTAAAATTAAACTCCAGAACATGAAAGAGAAAGAAATAGAAGCCATGCACGCTCAAGAGCTTAAAGGTATGAACAACATCATCAGAGAAAAGGCCTGATGCAAGATGAGCAACAGTAGGCATATCCAGGTGGGTATTGAGTGCACTCTGCATTTTAAGACATTTTTATTTGCTATGCAAGCTACGCAAAGGCTGCCATCAAATAAACATGTATTCATTAGCACAATACAAGAACAAATGGTAGGGTTAGATTGGCTGGTGTAGGAAAGATGAGCATATTTCTGCGACTTGCAGGTCTCTTATGTACATGCATGCCCAGTTTCAAATCTGCAGTTGCTGATCTTAACTGAGCAGAAAAAAAGTTCAGGCTTCCTTCTTTACTGGACAACTTATGTACATGTCTGCCACGTGGGGGAGGAATGGCAGCACCATTTATAGGACTGGGAAGAAGAGCCCAAAGAGACCAGTACCCAAAGTTCATTGATTCAGGCATAGAAATTAAGACTTATGGCTTCACTGGTGCAATATTGATTCTGCGTCAAGTTAGGTCTACCATAAATGTTCCTTCTTGCTTTACTGGCCTGCTTAAAATTTAGCTTCAGTTTCAACATCAATAACTTATTTACTTTTTGAATGAATGCTGCTGCAAGTTCCTAACAGTTTTCCATTACACAACGCATCTTCTCAGGGGATCAAAACAGGACAGATCCTCCTACTCCTAAGGAAACTTACATTGGACCCCAATGACATCACCAACTACTGGCCCATCGCTCACAAACCCATCATTAGCAAGATCATCGAGCAGCCTGCATAACTCCAAAATTACAACAATGCTGACCATCTCCTGACCAACTGCCAAACGGTCCTCAGATCAGAGAGCAGCACAGACACCAAATCTTATAAAAAAAAAATCCTCAAAGTTTTAATAGGACGAACTTTACTCGAAATCAGGTATCAGAGCGCTATACATGAGCATCAGTTGCGTTACATGAGGACACATACAAAATGTTTGTTAGGCACGGGGAGATTAAGTGATTTGCCCAAAATCACAGGATGCTGAGCGTCGTTGCCGAGACTCAAACTGGGTTCTCCAGATTTTAGGTTGACCACCTTAGACGTTAGGATACATTGTCTCCCCCTCATTGATAACTCCATCATGACCACAGATGAAGAGGAGTCCTGTGTCCTGATATACCTGAACCTCTCACCTGCCTAAGAGAGTCAACCATAGTCTTCACCAATTTTGCTCTTACTCCTACCCTTTCCAACTGACACCAATTTGTTTGCAAGGGCACCTCCAGGTCCCAAAAGATCCCCATCGCCTTCAGAGTAGCACAGAGTTCTATTTGCCTCCTGTCATCTTCAAACTCTATAAGAAGTGCCCCATTGGGATCTACACACAGATAACTGCATCACAATTACCAATAAGCCATCAATACTAATTCTACTAAAAATATTATTCCGCTCCAACCTACCAACACCTCAAAGACTGCTTGCACCTCACCTAGACCGAATTCCTGTTATTTGGCAAAAACAAGGAGCAAGAAATAATTCCAATCTGGCTCAATGGGTTGTGTGATGGAACAACGTTTGGTTCAACAACTCATGCCTGCAGTCTCAACCATTACCACGTCTTTACCAGGCATGCCTTTACCAGGCATGCCTTCACCACGCATGCCTTCACCACGCATGCCTTCACCACGCATGCCTTCACCACGCATGCCTTTACCACAAAATGTTGTGGTAAAGATATGATTGGTAAAGGGGCATGTGTAATAAAGCCCCTCTGCCCTGGGCCTGAAAGATGTGGCCCTCTTGTGGTGTATTTTATCAACCCCAGCCCTATAAACAACTCACTCCCTATCCAGAGCTCTAAAACTCAACCCCCTAACCACAAAAAACTAATTCCGACCCAAAACCTCGCACTGAGCTCCCCCAAGCCCTAAAAACTGCCCAATTCCCACCCCCAGCCCTGAGCCTTAAAATCCAGCCCCCTAAAAACGACTCCGACCCCAGACCCTCTCTCTGAGCCCTAAAAGCAGACCCGAGCCCTAAAACCAGGCCCACCCCCTAAAACCAGGCCCACCCCCTAAAACCAGGCCCACCCCCTAAAACCTACCCCCACCTCCCTCCGGCTCCAACCCAACTTACCCAGCCACGTCCCAGTCTGTTCTTCCTGCTGTATCCTTTCAGTTACTCTCCCATCCACTGAAAAAGCTAAAATGCTTAACGAAGCATATGCGTGTTTAAGGCAAGAGTTATTCAGCTTGTGGGAACGGCATGCATGCTTAAGGCTGCATTGTTAAGGCCAATGCTGGCTCAATGGCATGTGCCTTGACTGCTTTGAACACTAACTTTTTGGATTCACCTTAGAAGTCAACCTCACTCTCAAGGCACACATTATCAGAAAACAAAAACTGTTTGGTAGCAGCTCTCTCTTCTATAGAAAGTGAAGCAGTTTCTTTATGGAAGTAATCTTAGAATTACTGTTGAACTCTTCTTACTCTAGCATGTGGAAGGTGGTAATGCCCTGCACCTTTGCCTCCCAGACTCCACACCCCACTTAAAGACATTTGGCATACAGCAGCACATCTCATCCAGGGACTAAAGAAATATAATCACATCCCGCCCTTCTGATGGCAAGTCATTGGTTTCTTCAAAAGCAGCAGTTTCATACACAAAGCCATCATGACCACCACAGCCACATACCTAGCAAATGGGCTATTCATCTCTGGTGGCTCTCAGCACACCTGCAACCTGGACACCATCAGGATGGAGATTAAGAAGTTTAAAAACAGAGAAAGAAAGAAATCAAGGCATCAGCCTTTTCCATCCGTGCACTCAAGATCTGAAACAACATCCCTGTATTGATATGGACCACTACAACGCAGCTCCAATGTAGAAAATAATTGAAGATGGACCTCTTTAAAGAAAACATCACAATTCAGTAACAGTACACTTCTACTACCTGATATCAGCTATTACCCACTGGTTGGTTGTAGGACTGCTTTAAATCCTGTACAATGCACTGCTATTTTTTGGATAGGTTTGTACAGTAACACATGTATTTATTTATTTAGTTTTATATAGCGCTGGCTAGACCCGGAGGTATCAGAGCACTTTGCATGAGAATCAACAATGTAACAGAAACAGTTAAACAATTACACAATAAATCCCAAGAAATAGGAAATACACTTCAGAGAGGAGAGAAAGGAGAGAGAAAAGTAGTGGAGGGGGCAGGGGAGGTGAGAAAGGGAGGATAAGGGAAGAGACAGTACGGAGAGACGAAGAGAAGTCTGTCTGAAGATCGACTGGGTAGGTGAAGACCAAGGAGGGAATCCACGGTCCATCTCACCTATAACTAAACTAGGTAGCTCCATTGGGTATTAGACAGAACAGTTCAGTCTCAATACAATGAGAGGGGAGAAGGAGAGACATAAATAGGGGGAGGATGCGGGAGGAGATGACAGGAGGGACAAAAGGAAGTGCAACAATGTGGTTTAACAGTATACCAGAAAAAGATCTACATTTACTCATTACATCAAACAATCAGCAAGACATTAGGAGAGGAGAGAAAGGAGAGAGAAAAGAAGTGGGGGGTAGGTGAGGTGAGAACGTGAGGATAAGGGAAGAGACAACCGCAGAGACGAGAGGAAGTCTGTCTAAAGACCGACTGGGTAGGTGACGACCAAGGATGGAATCCACAGTCCATCTCCCCTATAGCTAAACCAGGTAGCTCCATCGGGCATCAGACAAAGTAATTCGGTCTCGGGTGTCAAGGGAAGAGGTTCGCAGAAACAGGATGGGAGGGAGAAGTGGCAGAAAGACGAAGGAAAGTCTGCCCAAAGACCGGCTGGGTAGGTGACGTCGAGGGGGGAAGTCCCAAAGCCCATCTCCTCTATAGCTATCAGGTAGCTCCACTGGGCTTTGGTCAAATAGCTAGGTCTAAACGGGAATCAATTAAATAACATGCTGAGGAAAATAAATGGAGTGTAGAGGGGAGGGAACAGGGAAATTGAGAAAGGGAGGATTGGGGAAGAGACAAACAAAGAGAGACAAAATGAAATCTGTCTAAAGGCCGACTGGGTAGGTGACGACCAAGGAGGGAATCCACGGCCCATCTCCCCTATAGCTAAACCAGGTAGCTGCATCGGGCATCAGGCAGAATTAGTTCAGTCTCAATACATTGAGAGAGGAGAGAAGTAGAGATATAAATAGAGGGAGCGAGCGGGAAGAGACGACGGGAGAGACGAATGGAAGTCTGGCTAAAGACCGACTAGGTAGGTGACGTCCAAGGAGGGAATCCCCGACCTGTCTCCCCTATAGCTAAACCAGGTAGCTCCATCGGGCATCAGACAAAACAGCTAGCTCTCAGATGACGCGGGAAATTCACAGGTAAACAGGGTGGGGACTAGGGCAAGGACTGGTGAGGGCAGAGGTTAGTAGCAGGGAAGAGAAGAGGAGTAGAGCTGGGAGAGGTAGGGGGTAGGGGGTAGGTAGTTCGGTAAAAGTTCCCATGGATCTGCTGCGAGGCATTCAAAAAGCAGGTCCGTTTCTCCACAGGCGCCACTATGGAGTTTTCCGAGCGGTGCCGCTGAGCGGGTTCCGGGTCCTAATACCGTAGGACACTGGCGGGGCGTCTCATCACAGTCAGGAGATTGCCAAAGGATAAAATTGCCCCATAAAGTCAAAATGGCAGCCGACGCCGCTATCACGTCCACCGCGGGCGCCATGTTATCTACCAGACAACAGATTTCCAAGTGCTAATTGACACTGCATATTGTTTTGATCACAAGCCCAGTAAATAGCCAATACCTGAAAAATGTACTGAAACTAAATTCAGTGCCATACCGGTTTCTACTCTGATACATTGCATCCAGACTGTAAATATTTAGAATTACCGATTTTTTTTTTTTTTTTTACAGAGTTTTATATAGTGTGAACTTGACCCAAAGGTATTGGGTATCAGAGCGCTTTACATGAGCACCAGTTGCATTACATAAGGACACGTTTTGTTAGAAACTGGGAGATTAAGTGATTTGACCAGAATCACAGGATGTTTAGAGTCATTGCTGAGATTCTAACCCGGTACCCCAGATTCGAGGTCCACCGCCCTAGCTGTTAGGACAACTCCGCTCCTTTTTGCGTATAGATCAGATTTTAGGTGCAGTTAGCATAGCCTGTTCAGTTCTTGAATCCCAGGCTGCACGATCTCAAATAGACTGATCACTAGCTATTCCTTTCGTTTGCTCTAGCACTGCTAAAGGATTTAGTTTTCTGTGCTAGCCAATGTCAAATCAGTCCTAATATGCATTCTTCAGGTACAAGTGACCAAGATCCTTAGTGCTATTAGAAAAATGATTAACACTCCCTAGAATGAAATGTTCCATATAAAATCCTAGTTACCCATCAAGGGAATCTTCATTCAATTAAATCAACAGTTAGGATCTCCACTTATACCTGGGAACCCAGAAGAAATTCACAACAGAAATCTATTTCTTCAACTAAAGGCCCAACCTGGCATATTTTCTTTCTAGATATAAATATACTTAATTAAACATTAAAACTGACAAGCCAGTAACGATAGACTTTCAACATTTGCCAAGCTCTTAACACGCAAAAATGAACTTAAACTGAGCCAATACTTCAGCAAGTTGCTTCACATAGAGAAATGTACTTTAAAGGTTCCGACTGGCCTTTGTAATCCTAGTGGGTGTAGCTATTTGCATATGGTTCAGTGTTCATCTATAAGATTGAGTAGGGGTAAAGATCTGAACGTATTCTACCCATTGGATATAGGTAGGCTTTTTGGTGAATTCAGTGAATGTTCTCAAGACTGAACTACGCTGAAAGTAATCTACTATTGAGTCATCCTAAGATCTTCAGTAAAGTGATTTCACCACTGAAAAGAGCAGCAAGCTAATCCCCAACCTAAGAACAGGAAATGTACAGGTAGAGTTAAGTGGAGCACAAAAAGAATGTGCCAAAGAAATCAAAAGGAAATTAAAAAAATGCTGAACACTGGAAGGTCAGATACGAACTGTGATGTACATGGATAACTCATCAAGTGCCTTGTTTCGTGTCAAATTGCACACAAAGTGAGTAGTGAAGTATGTTAGCTTGTAATTACAGCATGCAATGCAGGAGCTTGTTGCATGAAGGCACTCGCAACCAAGCAGAAAAGTGAAGGATATTCTACTGTGGTTTTTGTGACATGCAACTGACTGGATGAGGAAATGCCGAACAAGGAATGTTGAGCCAGAGACAGAAATAATTGCATTTTACAGCGTGACTGCCTTTGCAGGTAAAATAGCTGGCTAATGTAGCTTACCGTGTTGGTGTCCAGATGGTACATGTGCACTGTATGCGCAATTAACACTTGCAGTGCTGATGTCCAGGGGGCACTAGTGTGGGTGTATGTGTAGCTTGCACGTTTAACACCTATGTGGTATTTGATCTAGGTTTACAGTTCAGTCTACGAGTGTGTACTTTTTGCTTAAGCTATACTTGCCATTTGTGTGCAACGGAAGCTTGCACTGCTGTAGAGGTATCTGACCTGAGACTCTAACATCTGATGACATCACTTCCAAACTAGGCACTACTTGGAAATTCCCTTGTATTCCTCTGGGAAGAAAACTAAACCTCATAGGCCACTTCCACGCTAAGGCTAAGTCAGCCAGAGTCTGCATTTAAAAATGAAGGAACTTTGAGCATACCCCCACCCCCCACCCCCCCCCCCCCCCCACCCCGCTCAGGATCTGAAGCTAGCCGCAAAGACCATAGTAACATTCAGACTTGACGAAAACTCCGTTATCCTCGATGACCTTCCGAAACCCAAGACTTTCCCCACTGAAAATGTTTCTTCATACTGCTGTTGGGTTTCTTACCAATAGTTAAAAAAAAATGACAGCATCACACCCATGTTCCTGCCTACCTTAATTGATGCCTGAATGAAGAACACAGCTCTAAGTACAAAAGGTTTAAACCTCAAAACTCCCAGATACTTCTCTTGAAAGTAACCATTACTTGTGGGTTCAGATGACTTATGGTGCAGCAGCAGATGGTCTTTAGCCACTCTGCTCTAAAAAGTACATGAGTCACAGATTCTTCTTTGGCACTGCTCCACAAATATCAAGAAAGCTTTATATTTTTAAAGCTTCAGATTTCTCCTAAAAAACCCACTTCTTTGCTTTCATTGGGGTCTAGCTGCCTAACCTTGTGACTCATGCATACCACTTCAGTACGGCTTGTTGCAGGTCTTGCTCTTTCTGTCTTTGGAAATTGATTTCTCATATTTCAATCTGCTACTCATTTGGTTTCTTCTTTTGTCTCCCACTCTGAGTCTGAATGTGGTTGTGTCGGTTCACCTACAAATTAAATGTAAGTCACCCCATGATCTTACCTGACTGTAATTCCATCATCTTCCCATTTCTACTTCTTTGGCCTTTGTGGTAAGACTCCCTCCTTTCCACTTGACTTGGCAACACTCCTATAATTTCCATACCTTTATGTATTTTAACTGAATCTACTGATAATGCCACTGTGGCCTAATACCTATTTTATTGTTTCACAGGGGTATGGAATTTATTAAAATATCTACTTGTCCATGGGACAGGTTGCTTTACAAATCTACTTGTCCTGTAACAGGATCCACTTGTCCCTTTGGTGCCATGTAGTGCTGGCACAATTTATGGCAGCAATCTCATTATATAAGAGCTCATATATAGCCTCTCTGATTATGCCAGGGCATATACCATAGTAGTGTTTGAATACTAGTAATCATTTTATGTTGCCACGTTTCCGCATATCTACATACTGGGACTGATGATGGTGGTAAGTAGTTCCAGAGTTGGAATGCCCTTTTGTATCTGTGCAAACCTACTAGCTTGCATGTTTTAAAGGTTTTTAACATATCTTCTCTAATCTTTCCCATACTGAGAAATGTTTGGAAATTTACTCCTGTGAGTGGCAGCCGTAAACCTTCTTTCTGAGTTGGGGGAAAAAGTGGTTGGAGGGAAAATGAACTTTCAAACATCCAGGTTTTCACATGAGCAAATCTACACCTGCATATTTGCTCATGCTAAAATGCAGTTGACAAATAATTTGTAGAAGTACAATTTCTTTCCCTACTAATGTAAATTCTTGTGAATTCACGAAAGCCATATACCAAAGGTGCCCTTTTGAGACTTTCTTTAATAATTGAGCCTCTAATTTGGTCTGGCGTTAACTAGGACCTTTTGTGTTCATTAAAATGATCTCTCTCTCGCTCAGAATCAGCTGGCTTCACTGCGAGTGACAGCATTCTGCTCTTTCACAAGGAGCATATCGGTACACAAAGTAGTTTTGTTCAGTGCCAGTAACTAATGTGGCAGTATGTGCTTTTTTGAGACCAATAAAAAAAATTGCGTTTGCCAGTGTTTGTTATAATGGTGAGGGCCCGGCAGCCCTCACATCAATAAGGTTTTACAAAAGCCATGCCAAAACAAGTCACACATTGCCAAAACTGAAAAGCTGACCACCAATGTCAGACCAACTGGCTTTGCCAAGGCGTGTTTATTTTTGTTTCCAATAATCTTATTGAAACTGGTTACACAAATTTTCCAATATGAATATTTTTGGGAAATTCTAGCATGCACCAACACATTTTACTAAATGATGCTGCAAAGAAATGGTACCTGAAATTTTACAGTAGTTTAGCAAAAGGTTTTTTTCCCTACTTTCATTTTTTAGGATCATTTTATATTGAAAGCAAAGAAACATTACTCTTGCTTTCAAGGTTCTGCAAATATTTGCATCTAATCAGAGAGCATTCTGTAAGCATCATGCATAGCATCATGTTGCTAAACTTTGAATCCGTGTGTAAACATTTTCATACTGGAACCACTGTCAGAAGTGCAGTCAGAAAGTACATTTACTTAGAGCGCTCACCCTAATAATAAAGGCTTTCAATTAATGAACCATAAATACAAGTTTGAACAGCATTAACACATGCACACAAATATTTATTTCAGTAATTTTTATTGAAAATAAAGAGCATATTTACATGGTACAGGGTGAATCACATGGGGGAAAGGAAAGGAAAAAGATAGGGAACAACGTGTTGCCATTGACCCTAAACAGTATGTCCTGGGCGTCGGGCTATAGGAATTCCACATCCCTGTTTTCATGTTGCTGAGGTTGCTTCTTTCCAGTAAGTGTCAGCAATGCATCAAATATCTTCACTATCTGCGTAGAACTGCATACTGCACGGACACCTCAGATTTAACGCCTTTTGCTGGATCCCCTGCTAACTAGTGGTAAAGTGCCTGTGATCCCACTTTCAACATGCTGAAACTGTCACACCCCTGACTGGCATATTTAACTTACATGTAACTTCCTAGTGCATGGCACAATAGGTATCCAAGGCCGGTAAGGTAAAAGTTACTAGTGGACTGCAGCATCCATTGTGCCGTCCACTCACTACATTGACAGTGCAAACATTACTGCAGATCTATAATTTGTGTCATGGCTGTTAGCGATTTAAACTGCAATTTTGACCTGTCAAAACCTCTCTTTTGAATATTTATTCATCACGCCTATGTAGGTCATATTGCCCACAAGGCAGTGTGCATAGTATCTGAAATAACATATGTAGGAATTTAATGTTGAACATGCCATTTCAGTGAAAAGCCCCAAAAGCTATTTTGAATATAGCAAGGCTGGCTGTTCCACAGGAAAACACTATATGATTACCTTAAATAATGTTAATTTCTATTGCCCAGAGTGAAGCTTTAGAGGCGGATTTTACAGCAGATGAACTTGAGTCTGCAATTTTATCTTTAGCGTCAGGGAAAGCGGTTGGTCCTGATTGGATTCCTTTGGAATTCTTTAGAACTTTCTTATCAATCTTGAAGGAACAACTGCTGAAAGTCTGTGTGACTGCACAAAGAGGCTCTCCTCCGGCTTCCTGGCAGAAATCAATAATAACCATGTTCCTACAAAAAGGATAAACCCTCTTTATCTCCATCCTCGTACAGGCCGATCTCATTAATTAATGCTGATAGTCAGCTTTACTCTAAAATCTTAGCTACTCGACTCTCTTCAATGATCTATTCTTTGGTATCACATCTACAACATGGTTTTATTCCTGGTCGTGACACGACAGATCATTTGCGGAGAGTCATTGCTCTGATGGATTGGGCTGAAGCTACAAAAACCCCTATAGGCGTTACCCTGTTGGATGCCGAGAAGGCATTCGACAGGGTTGCCTAGCCTTATCTATGGGAGGTGCTACGTTTGAAGGGTTTGGGCCAGGAATTCTCCAGGCAATCAGAACCCTATATCTAGCTCCTATGGCATCAATTAGTCTATCAGGAAGAGAATCTGATTCCTTTCCAATCCTACACGGAAAAAGGCAAGGCTGTCCCACTTCACCGTTATTATTTGCGTTTTATATCGATTTCTTTTTGGCAAAACTAACTGAATCTTTATATATTAAACCAGTAATCATAGGTGATGTCGAATATAGAGCTCTTACCTATGCAGACGACATTGTTGTCATATCCACTGATCTACCGCTGGCCCTATTAACTATAGAAGATCTGGACGGGCAGTTTGGTCAATTCTCCGGGTACAAGTTAAATATTAATAAGACACAGACCCTTTATGTGGGGGGGCGATCCCCCGAGGGATATAACAGTTGTAACAGAGGCAACATATCTAGGGATCAAAATCACCTCTCCAGTTAATAAGATTCCTGAAATTAACATCAATACAGTTTTAGATAAAGTCAATTCTACTTTAGAGCGTCTTAATCATCTTCAATTATCCTTATACGGAAGAGCAAATGTTTTAAAAATTATGGTTCTCCTTAAATGTCTTTATTTATTTAGATCCGGTCCATTAGAATTCCCCCGAACTTGCTTTAAAAGACTGGAAAATATTGCCTCTAGATTTCTTTGGGGCTATAAACAACATAGAAGGGCCTTCAAAAAAATGGTACTCCCAAGAGCCAGTGGGGGCTGGGGTATTCCTTATTTTTTATTCTATTATTGGGCAGCTGTTTTGCAATTTATTTCCCCATTAGTTGTAGGCGAAAAAGCCAAATCATTGCCTTGCCATAACCCCTCAATATACAAATTTGCGATTGGTGAAGAGGTTAACAGTTGCTTCTTGAAAATTCTGGAGCCTAGTTATTATAAAAAAACTAAGTTTAAAGTTCTTGCTGCTGCCTTCTCGATTTGGAGACAAATTAAGCGTCATCTAGGGCTTCCTCATATAAATGGTTATACTCCGTTTGAAGCAGCCGGAACCCTCCCTATTATTTTTCGTGATGCAACAACCAGGAAGTGGCGCCAGCTAGGTATTAGCTGTTTAGGCGATATGTTTCAAGATCTCAAACCACTGTTCTTTACAGAGATACAACGTAAATTTGGTGTGCAAAAGAAGGACTTTTTAAAATGTTTACAAATTCGCAGCTATTAAGGTTCGCTGGGGCAATACAATTCTCGGTTTATGAAATTTCCTTTAATAGAGGGGATTGGAAAAGGAATGTCCATTGTTTTTATTTACTCTAACTTAATACAGATATTGCCAGACGATTTAGAGAAATGCCAAGATAAATGGAGAATTAATTTAAATGTAGGGACAATCGATCTCTATTCCTCGATTACTATGGCCAATGAAGTTTTGATTTCTGGCAGGATGCGGGCACAGCACTACATGGTTCTGTATAATTTATATTATTCTCCCAGGAAAGTTTCCAAATGGTGTACAGGTGCTGGAGCCAGCTGGAGCAGATGTGGATGTTATGCTGCTGATGCGCAGCATATGTTCTTCCTATGTCCCAAGCTTTCCGTTTTTTTAATGTCTAATCAACAGTTTTTGGTAGAAATACTAGGTTCCTCAATATGTCTCTCGGGAGAGTTAGTGCTGTTAGGTACTGATTCCCATGTGCAAACCAGACCGGAGGCAATTGGTGCTTTTCTCTTTATTTGTATGGCTGTCCTGCGTGCCAGTATCACCAAGGAATGGAATTTTCCAGATCCTCCGTTATTTTCTTCATGAAGGGCTCAGCTATTATCCATGTACAATATTGAAGTTGCTATATTTAAAACTAAGAATACTTGTAAGAGGACAAGAGGGCTAAAAATATGGGCCCCTATAACAGAATGGATTTAATGGGGTGTAGAATTGCTTCTATTTTCTTTTATCTATTTTAGGTGAAACATGAATTTCCTTTTATACAATATCTTTTGCTTTCTTTTCTTTTCTCTCCATGAAGTTTAGAATCATGTAAATCTTTCCTTTGTTATCCATCGATTTGTGCAATATGATTAAATGGTATCTTTGATGTTGCATGTTTATTGCTTCTGTATTTCCTCTGTTCCTTGCATAAAAAATAAAAATTTAATAAAAAATTAAATTAAATAAATAATGTTAATTTAAGTTATAAAACAGTGAGTAAAGTAAACGTCTTATAGTTATTAATAATCCAGATCAATGGTGAATGTGGATCTTTGAAAAATATGAAGGGAAAAGGTAGTTTTAGAAAGTTACTTTTTCTCTGCCTAAAACCTCTGTAAGCCCATATGCATTTGTTCTCCACTCGAGGCAACCAGTAATTATCATTTGAAGAGTGTGAAAACTGCTCCAACAGCAAAGAACAAAAGGTGGGCTTATGGGGAGGTGGTGTTGTTCACTTGATAGGATGACAAGTGACACTGGGTCCAGGTACTAGATTCACTCTGTCACAGGCAAATGTTAGTTGACACCTGGAAGGTCCTTTCTTGGTCTTCCCCAGCCAGCAAGAGTCCAATCACAGTGGACCTTTTTGACATGTCACTATCATATCCTGCTTCACAGGTCTGGTTGGGTTTACATATAAGAATAAGATGCACAGGGAAACAGAATGCCAATTCACATATATATCCACTGTCGGGCTGCTAAAAAAAAACCTGCTTTGTGTGTATATACACACACACACCTAACTACCTCAAAACCCATGTTTAGTGTAGTTGAAGACTTCTGCCATTTTGTAAATGCTTGGGTACTTTTACCTAATTGGTAAGGGTGTGCCCAGCAGTCGTTCCCACCCAATAGCTCATGCCAGGTATAAATGTGGAAAGTGCAGACCTCCTCATCAGAACACTCATGTACCTGTGGAAGTTCAGCAGAGGGCTGAACCTTCTGTCACAGACCTAAGAAGAACCTAGAAAATCGGACCTGTTCCCCCTACTTTTACCCAGGACAAAGAAGGGGACTCCAAGGGTCATAAGGCTGACCTCCTGTTTAAGCAACTAGGACACAAGAGGCTACAAAATACCTTTTCCTGCAGCTGCCCAGTGGCAACTGTATCTGCACTGGATCCTGCTGTTGGACCACTGCCTCATACTCTGTGAGTGTAAGTGCTTACCTTGAGATTCTGGGGGGCTATAGAACTGTAATCATGTGCTAGATTGAGACTTAAAAGGACTGAAGTCAGATGGTAAAATGCTTGACCATGATAAACATGGTAGGTGAATATGACCTGTGCTCCATTGCGGTCAGCGTCAAATTGAGCCAAGGTCCAAGTCTACAGTGACCATTAACTCGTATTGGTCACTGTTGACTGTAGACACGGTCCTTCTAGGCCACATTCCTATTTAAAACTTTAAAAATTCCTGTTCCCCTTATTTGATTTTTGTCATTTTGTTTATTACATTTTACTAATTCAGGTTGTGATTTTTATTGTTTTGTATTTTGATTTTATTACTGTTTTGGTACTGCATGAATACTTTACAGTGTAAAGTTTACACATTGCTCTAAGTTAAGCATGTCTGCTCTGTGCCATAGATATCAAAGAACTACTTTCAGAAGTCCGGCATTCCTGACGATGTAGCAAGTAAGCAGGTGTGTGTCAGGAACATTTGGGTACGGTGGTGGCATTCGCCTTATCATGTAAGCAGAGTAGTGTAATCAGTGTAAGCTTAAAACTGTATTTTCGGTGATCAGCAATCAGTGGCATGGTACTTGAAATAGCGTTTACAATCTGAAAATACTACTTGCAGATTATAACCTGCAACACGAGGACACAAACACAGACGACGTTTATACTGTACTCACAGTAATGATGTGAGCCACATATTTAACAACTATCAGGTGGTTGTTTTACAAATTCACCTGCACAACCAGTTTTGGGAGATAAGAACACTTCTCGGTATAGAGCAGCATTTGTGCGTTTTCTGACGGCAGAATAGAGAGACAAAACAGATCCCATTGACATTTTAGGACAAAAAATACTTCACAAATATAAAGAACCGGGTGATTCGTAGTGTTATAGTAAAAGCTTTACTTAAAAGTGAGAATGCGTTCCTTCACGAACTTGGAATAATTTAAATCTGGACAGATATGGGTTACATTCCGAATCTGCAGCAAACATGCTCGCTCGCTAGTTAATCCGTTGCCATCAGCGAAAGACGGAAATTAACAAATGGCTAAAAGTCTAAAAGA
This sequence comes from Lissotriton vulgaris, assembly GCF_964263255.1. Lineage (NCBI taxonomy): Eukaryota > Metazoa > Chordata > Amphibia > Caudata > Salamandridae > Lissotriton > Lissotriton vulgaris. The sequence goes on along the minus strand of NC_141689.1, from coordinate 835,508,583 downwards.
ATGTCTGAGATACAAGAGTTCGCAAGGCTCACAATACCTAGCGTTTTTCTACAATGCTCTATTTAATAGCCACACGCCGACTGTACAGTACACATTTCTCGCCCGAGTTAGGGCCCAACAGCTGACGCAGCTTCAACAAGCAGCAACGGATTCTAGGTCAAGGCATCCCTTACAGGAGTCTCAATGCACATCACTCTATCCTCAGAGACAGCTCCGCATTGCGCTAACAAGAGAAATATAATACACCGGGTTTTCTCCAAGGACTCCTGCAACCAGCCATTCTCTGAAAAGAACGCAATAGTACACAGAGATCCATGGTTCCGTTAGGCAAAACTTCCATAAACAAATGTCTAGCTGAGCACACCCATGCCATGCACTGTAACATAGCATCCTACTTGTTACAAAATCACGTATATTTAAAACAACTTTGCCTTGCTAAGAGGCTGTTTAAAACCAGCCATTCACATTCCAAAACAGTGAGAATGCTTATATCTGTACTGCAGAACAATAGGACTTGACTTATGTGGTTATCAGCAAGGAACATTGAGCCGCAGACTAGTTTGAACTCTCTGACGTTAGTATGGCATGTCCAGCGAAATACGTGGCTTGAAACCTATGAACCACTAGCTTGGAGGCCTACGAGGTTACAAGTACTCCTGATGAGGATGTAATTTGTTTGTAAAGCAAGCATTTACCCAAGTAAGAGCTAGGGATTCAAATGATACAAATGATGAACAGAAGTTTATGAAGGAAAAATAAGTTTTTGGAGCTTGGCAAATTCAAAAGGAATTTGTGCTGCCTACAAAAGGCTAGATGAAGGTGATTCCAGTGATTAGGGACGAGATAACAAAAAGCACAGCCACCTAATTTAGAGCAACAAGTCCTGGCGACCACCATTTGTCGTACAGAGCAGAAGATAGATTGAGAAGGCTGGTAAGAGAGATTTAGTTTTACAAGATAACAAGAGTTATAAGCGCAATTCCACAGACAGTATGTTTTTTTTAAACACAGTCTTTATTAATAGGAAGACAGTAAAGTATGGCTAAATGATGGGAGTTTGGAGAGTGGGGAGACAGGCTGAAGAGGAGACAAGCAGCCGAGTTTTGCACAATTTGGAGATGGAAGATCAGGTTGTGAGAGCCCAAAAAGAGAGGATTCCCATATCGAGCTTCAGACAAAGACCAACTGGACCACAGTTTCCCTGAGGTTAAGAAAGAGAAATAAGATAGTTTTCCACGGAAGACTAATAAAAAAGCAGTTAGCACAGTTTCAGTGATAGGTGCATTATAGAAGGAAGAGTAGAAAATGACAGAGTTTACGAACCGTGGAGGAATATAAGTGGGGCCAATATGGGAGGGCCAGAGAGACAAGAGTTGCGAACAATAAGCTCATCAGTAAACCGGTTGGCAGTCATCCACTTAGCAACATCTTCGAGACAAAGTTGGAAGTTGCCAATGGCGAACTGGGTATTACCGTCCACTATGAACAACATTTGTATGCCGTCAGTATAGGACGAAAGCTTAAGACCAAATTATTTGATGAGACCAGGGTAAAGACATATAAGTTGAACACAGCAGAGCTAAAAAAAAGAGCCCAGCTAGACATCACAGAAAGAAGTTTAGTGTTAGAGCGGGAAACGAGGAAGACGTACAGCTTGAATATAATAAGTTATAAAGGACGAAAGCCAAACAAGGGCTTGATTCTGTACCTCAGACAGGGGTAGTCAAGACAGGATAAGAAAATGAGTGGCCATGTATTTGTATTAAGTAGGACTGCATCTAGGCACAGATTATTTTCTGTATTAATTAGGTCTTTACATCAGCCAGTTTAAGTTAAGGTGTATATCTACAATAGCTTTGTGAAAAGGAAGTTAAATAGGTTTTGCTACACGGACAATTTATTGAGGATTTACGCAATATATATGCGTGGTTGAGATATGTTAGCCTCATTAATAAGGCACAAGTGGTGATAAAGCATTTGCGTGGTAATGACTTTTGGTAAGATAATGAAGATTTTTGATTGCATTGGATAAAATAGAATAAAAGATGCAGCAAATTGTGGGTGTGTTTAATTTGTACTACAACTAGCTTAATACCAGCAAGGTATAAAGCTGAAATTAAGCATCTTATATGTTTACTATTTCATATTTTATTTATTTGTTTGATTAATTAAAATCTTACAAAAAAGCAGATAAAACTTTACCAAATTTAAAATTATAAAACAATTGGATTTTCAATCAGTTTTCAAAAGTTAGATATATATTATACACATAAGAAAGAAAAAGAGCAGCATTGTATAAAGTCCATATTCACGTAGACTATTGTTTGGTCAATCAAAAACATCCAATTTCTTCTGTACCGCAGGAAGGAATTTAACAAGCGCAGAACTCATCGGCAAATCTTCTGGGTTAAGACTTGCGATCAGTGCCTGTCTACATGTCCTTACACTACGCATGTTAAACATTCTTTTAATTGTAGTTTTTCTTTCAATTTCCAGATCCGGGCAAAGACACAATAGGTGTAAGATGTTTTCTTCTCCTAGGTTACCAAGCCTGCATATGTTATTTCCTTGTGGTCTCTTCCATGGTGGTAAGTGGCATGTGCCTGGATAGAAGCCAAATCTGGCATTAATAAAAATGTGTTTATTTTTCTTAGACCATGCAGTTTCTAGATAGGTTTGAACCTTTTTTTTCTTTTATCCAGAGACAATTGACCATGCGTGGCTACGCTTAACCAGAATATCTTTATCCATAATCATGGAGAGGTAGTTAGTGAGTTTGTTTATTGTTTTTTTTAAGCTTTCCGACGTAATTGTGGTTTCCCAGATTGGTGTTATACCAAATTCTGCAATAGCGCTGTTTAAGCAGGAGCTGACGTTTGTGTTTGTTTTGTTGTTCACTTCCATGTTTACTAATAAAGATGTGTGGTATAGAAACAATATGTCACATTCTCTTTGCAATAATTAGAAATTGTAACCCATGCAGAAAATGTTCTGAATCTCGCATAAGTTTCAGGATATTAAAGAAAAACATTTGAAACGTGAATTCTCCCTCTAAGCTACCCTCCCTTCCCCATCAAACTGGAAACTAACTAAGGAAAATGGGTAAGGAATTTGTAAGAAGGTATAAGACTGAGAGGAACAGAAGGACCTATGATATGATGAGATGGGAATGTCCCCTTCATACTAAAGTGGCATGTACCCCTTGTCAAAGTACCTGCTACAGGGAAAATTGGTAACCTGATGTGAAGATTGGTCCTCCAAATCAAGCTAATCTAGCAGGGGAAACTGTTTTGTGATCTCAAGGGGTGCAAAAAAGCCTGAAAGCATGCCTTCAAAGCGAGTACAAGACTATCAGTACTGATTTCCACAAGATGGGCCTCTGCCTAGAGTGCCATTGTGGTTGAATAAGAATGGCCTGGAATGGGACATGCAACAATTGCCATTGGCTGATATTAATTCAATCATTCCATTCATCACCTATGTGAGCTATGAGATAACAGTACACTACATTCTACATTGAACCACATCCACAGTCTACCTGCAATTTGCTTTTGTTGTACTAATTAATTAAGTTACACTGATTGACTTTATTGTGACCAGGCTTGCAAAAGTCTAGGATTCATGCATTATACACATACCCGTCTGGATGTAGCTGGCGTTGAACACTTCTAGGTGAAACATTGTTTTTGAGACCATTAGATGCTCATGTTCACCTCTGGTATAGAGGGTAGCTGTTGGGAATTGTGTTACTGATTGGGGGGGGGGGGGTGGAGGGGGGAGACCCTATTAAGCAGCAAACACAATTCTGGTCAGAGTGAAACAGAAGCAAACACCAAATTAGCCTGTGCTTTACCCTCGGGTAGCTTGGCACACTGCAGTCAGGCTTAACATAGAGGCAATAGGTCTAAGTATGTATGCAGCACTTCAAACAGTAATAAAGTGGGAACACAACACAAGAAAAATCCCAGGGGAATTTAAAAAATAGAGTAAAATTAATAAACAATTTGACACCAAAATGACAAAAATCAAATCAGTAGAACTGGAGATATGCAGTTTCAATTCAGCTAAATTTGTTTATTTATATATAAAATCCATAAAACTGTTTAAAAAAACCCAATAAAACCACAATTAAAAAAAGCATCAATCAATAGTCACCAGCCTGAGCTGGAATGTCAAATAGTGATTACAAATATGATCGTTTCAGACATATTTACACAAAAATACCACCACTCAAACATTATAAAGTGCAAATGTGCAGTTAAACCAGGGGATAAAAATAAAAAAAAACAGCTCATTGCTGCGGATAAGATTTCCAGGAAAAAAAAGTGCATCACAAAATTGGGAGCTCCACTGCACTTCAGGCCACTGACTTCATTGGCATTAGATTTAGATTATTTTAGACTGCAAATTTACAGTGGTAGAGTAGTCGAAAGCACAGTCATATAGCACTAGCAGGAGGTAGGTGGCCACTGTGATTACGAATAAGCCAGGCTGCATGAAGAAATCTTGCCACCGTAACAACAACCACTTCTCCAGTATCTAATCGTAAAACTCTTAATGCAATTACACATTGGTTAAAACCCAAGAGCACACACACTGGTTTTAGCATTTTCCCACATGGGCGGGAGTAGGGATTGCAAAAACAAAAAGCAAAATGGTGCAGAGTTTCATCCTCTAGCTTACAAGGACACATACTAGAACTGGATCTCTTCTCAAGCCAGTTTATGCAGAAGCTGTTTACAGGCAACATACTGTACTCCATGGGAGGTACACATTGCTTTGCTTGACACCCAGGGATGACATCAAGAAAAGAGTCAAACAGGGATTATTTTATATTATATTTTTATTTTATAATCTACAAAAGTGTCTGTCAAACAGCCCGACTTGACTCTTCAGTTCCCACACCCATTAATACTCCTTAAACATAACTTTGATAAAGGCAAGCCAAGGAATCCTCTCATAGCCATTAGGACTGAGAAGTACCTTTAAGGGTAGTCTATACAGCTCCATCTCCTTTGTGGACCAGAGCCTGTGCCAATACAGTAATGGTCTGGGCATCAAATTATAATGCATCGGGCAGATACCTACATCTAAAAATTGAGGAAGACAAAGAGTGTCCTGTGGGAGATTTATTACGCCTCCCAATGAACCGGTTTTCAACCATAACCAGTAGTCAGCCTTCACATGTCACCATATCTCTGGCCCATATATAGCTGTGCTTTTAACTTTTGCATCATAAATCTCCAGCGCAGATGCTAATGAACTAACCTGTGTTTTCTTCCACATGTTAACCACAGCACAAGCTTCCTACTGGAGCTTCAAGGTGCTCTTACTGATCTGCGCAGACAATTTAAGTTTGTTCCTCAGACACCCAAATATACAAACTTCTAAACCTGTTTCAAAGGACCCCACTGCACCAAAATATTCACACTCATTGCTTTACTGGGGCTGAAAACCATAAACTTAGGACTTGTTGATGTTTAGTCCCAATCCCTTGTCACTACAAAAACGTTTTAAGCAGTCTACTATAACCTGCAAACCTTGCAGGGTTTTAGATATTAAAAGTGTGTCATCTGTAAACAGAAGAGTAGGAATGTTATGAGATCTCGGTTTTCGAGCATCATTACCAGGGAACTCTAAGACTTTTATTAGCTCATTAATTTACAATGTGAACAAGGTCGGTGTCAATACCCCTGACAGAAGCCTATCTCGATCCTAAAGGTGTCAGGCAGTGCACCTTTGTTTCCATATCCTACTCGTGCTAAACCGGAGACAAGCAAACTTATTAAGGACCCCGATTTGCATCACCCCTTCTGAGAGTTTTGTCCTGGGAATGGAGTTGAATGCTTATCTTAAATCAACAAAAAGCACCTAAAAGGTAGCCCCCATCCAGAGTAAGACGGCAAAATAATTTCTGCGAAGCATCAATTAAGCTGAGGGGGCTGAATTGTCAGGATCATATCTACTGTCCTTGTTAAAAATCTGGACTACCTTGGCTTTCTGCCAAGATCTAGCAACGGAACACCTTCCATAACTGATCACAATAACAAATAGAGATCGGGCCCGAAAACAAAAGGTTCTGATGCCTACAAGTCCGTCTCCAGGGACACAATTAAAGCCGGGTGCTTTCTGTGGAGCTATCGCCTCTAAAGCCTCAAGAAGATCTTGGAGCAAAAAATCCATTTGATTATCGTTTACGTTGGATAATGCAGACCCTGAGATTTTAGCTTTGGTTGTGATAACACAGTTAACTGTATACACACACATATAGGGCCCGATGTAGGTAAAACTTTTTTTACCACTTCTTAAATACCGATTCATACCGAATCGGTATTTAAGAAGTGGTAAAAAAGAGGAGGGCAGATGTAGGTAATTATATTGTAATAATTACCGAATCGGAAGGAATCGGTATTTGCCGATTCGGTAAATACCGAATCGGTAATGCCCATTGATTCTTATGGGCATTGAAGCCCATAGGAATCAATGGGCATTACCGAATCGGTATTTACCAAATCGGTAAATACCGAATTTTGCAAGGGTGCAGGGGGTGTCACTTTGACACCCTCTGGCACCCCAATTACAGGCATGTGTGCCATGTGGCACACATACATGCCCTAAGGGCATGTCTGTGTGTCACATGGCACAGGTGTGCATGCACAGATGTGCATGTACACCTGGATTCGGTATTTTACCACCCAATTGGATTGGGTGGTAAAATACCGACTCCTAAAGGCATGTGGCACTGTTTTCAGTGCCACCTACATGTGGAATTTACTGATTCGGTAAAATTACCGATTCGGTATTTTACCAAGTCGGTAAATTGACCGAATCGGTAAAATTACTGATTCTTACAAAAAAGGACCCCTACATCTCAAAAGCCTAATACCGGTCGGAAACGGCCGAAATCGGCCGTTTCCGACCGGTATTTAGGCTCTTACATCGGGCCCATAATGTTCTATCCCCAGCTCTGATACCAAATCATAGTAAATAGTAGAACAGCATGTCGACTACTACGAGCCACTATACCCCAGAACGATTCATTATCTCCTACCCTGGCTTTTTCCACCAAATCACCTACATTCCCAATTAATTTTGGCTTAGGTCAGGGCGTCTTTGTAATTCTTTATAGCCCAGAATATTTCTGCACTTTTTCCATCTTTAATCAACCTAATTAGATTAGGGTTAGCCAGTATGCATTGGCCGCTGAGTCAAGAGCCTTGTGGGTTGGTTTACATGCCTTACTTCCTCTCTTAGTTAAAAATATCCAGAGTCTGTTGAACAACTCTTCATGGAGATTAAGTATAGACACAGCATCTCGACCTATGGCCCCACTGAGTTTCATCACATCCAAAATGTCTGCAACAAGCCTATAATTCTTTGCCAATACATTCAGATCCCTGGAGACAGAGGCCCATTTGGGAGCCCGCTTGTTGTTTGAGAGGCCTAGTTTCCCGGTAACTTAGAAATAGCACGCAAATTATCCTGAATCTCAGGCCTATTGATACTTAGTTTAAGTGTGTTGCGGTTGCTATGAGGACAAATGATAACCACCATGTCAATACAGCTCCTTTGACTGAGCCTTGTGAAAGTGTAGGGACAACTGTGATCAGACAGTGACCTGCTGTTACATACTCTTGGACCCATATGCAACGATATATACTCAGCCGCTGATTCACTACCTTTTTAAAGGGTTCAGATATAACTGGGGAATACCACAAGGTACATCTTCCTCTTCTGTTAGATTGAATAACAAGGGGCCTAGAGGTTCAAAAGTTTCGCTACAATCACCTACAACAATCACTGGGTAACCAGGTGATAAAGCATCAATAGCCTCCTCAAGGATGGGAAAAGTGCCAGGCGGCCTACTCAGCCCACTTATCCGGTTATAAATATTGTAGTGGAGAGAGTGCCTTCCCCTATCAAGAGAAAACCCCAGGACTGCTAATGAGTTTATCTTTAGCCTCTTAAACCTGCAGGCCACCAGCATGTGCTTTACTCAAGTGATTAGCCCACCAGCAGACTGACCTCCACTTTGTGATGTAGCTTAAAAGAAGGTTGTAAAACCTGTTCTATTTATAGGCTCTATAAACCAAGTTTCCTGCAAAAAAACAAATATTAAATGAATCAATAAAGCCCACAAGTTCGATCAGCCACTTTAGATTTTAATTCAGGTATATTCCAGGAACGCCACACTCCAGGGTGCATCCTCGGAGGAGTAGGAGTAATAACTGGATTTGCTGGGGATAATAACGGTCAACCCTTGGTTTGTCCCAAACCCTTATGCTTACAAATGTGTAAGGATTCACAAACTCTCCATATATAGTTCAAGTGAGGTTTATTCTTTAACAGCATTTAATCACAGCATCCCCAGCTGAGTAGTGCTCTCCAAATGTTACACCTTCAAATTGCCAAGCTTCTATCACTAGGTCTACAGTGACCTCTTAACATTCTATGCTCAGCATACAAGTCCTTACAAAATGCTCTGGTCTGTTCCATTTACAGTCAGGAGCACTGAGCTTTAGACAGATCCTAGCTGTCATGGGGCAAGGAAAGCAACCCTCCAAAGCAGTGCTTAATTTGTAAAATATGAAGTGCAGGTGCTCAAATGTTTGTCGGAGGCCACACCTACTTTTATCTGGCTCCACCCACTTCATCCACTGGCTCCACCCACTTACTATATTAGCTCCACCCACATTTTCAACTGGTACTGCTAAAAGTCAGAGGTAATATATATCTGGCTGATCCGAATTTCAGCAAGGGAGCCTTCCTCATAGTAAGGTTTTGATAGGAGGTTCCCTTGCCCTGTGAGCATTTTGAAAAAGATTAACTCAAAAGTGCATTTAAAGCACAATTTTGGAATAAATTAGCTAAAGTCACGAATGCATTGAAAAGGGACAATGTCAGTGCTGTATGTGCTAATTTGGTTAAAGGACAATACTGGGGTAGGGGGGTATGCCATTTTTAACAGTCTATGAGTTCTAAGGTACAACTTTTACATACCTTATGTGCCAAAATAATGTAATAAAGTAATGGCGAGGCAGTTTGAATTTCACAGTATTGCAAGTAAGTCATACCTATTAGGTAGGTAAACGTTATTTGCAGCAGATATATAACCCTGTCCTACCTTTCAAGCAGTCACACCTGCAGCTTCCCCTAAACAAAGCTCCTGCCGCTCCCCAGGTAGACGATTAATCACCAGAGTTATCTTGACATTTTAATTTATGCCTGAATATTACTGGAGCCCACGAACTCGGCACCAGCTGCTTTTAAAACAAGAATATACTGGCAAACTGCCCCCCCACCCCCATAGTGTTACATGAAAGAATTAAACAGATCTTCGCTGAGGGCTCTGTGTTACAACATCTCACCCCATCGTACCTTTGTCTCATCCCTTCTGCCCCCAGTTCACCACTGCACCACCCTCCACATTCACAAAGTGTATGCTGCTGCCTCGCTTCTCTTTTATGTACATTCACTTCCTTCTACCTCAATTACATATCGGCCTCATACCTCTATCTCATTCTCCCTCTCATCTCTGCCTCATTTTTCTTCCTCTCATCTCAGCCTCAATCGCCCCTGATCTTGACTCTGCCTCAATCTCCCTCTCACCTCTGGCCAATTGTACCTCCTCACACTTCTGCCCCATCACTGCTCTGCTATCCACCTCCCTCAGGAAGAATCGCAGCCACGTTATTTCCCCTAACCTCTGCTCTGCCCTCATAAAGCACGAAGCACCCACCCTCGCTCTTCACTGAAAACCCACCCTGGGCCCCAGTGTGTACTTGGTTTGTGTGTCTCACGCGGTATACTGACATTGCTTCAGAAAACCGGGAAACCCCCAGCCCTCTGCAAATGTTAAAAGCATAATCGAGGCAGCTAGCCAAACTTGTTCGTCTATCATCTGGCCTTTCCAAGCCAGGTACAACCGCTATCATTGCGCATGGGCACATTGGAAGGCAAAGAGGGCGCACCCATTAAAGTTTAAAACCCTTAGGACAGGACATCACAATTATAGAAGGACTATCACCAAGTTAAGAAACTCCTTCTATCGGAGCTTCTACTTTATCGTGTAAATGGCTGCAATTGAGAAGCATGAACTGTCCGTCGTTGTAACTTATCGGTGGGGTGTGGTGGTAGCAAAGCAGTGAATGTGCGCGCATTACAATGTGAAATAATGTGCGCACGCTGCTTGCCGCGCACAGCCCCAACCCCCACAGATTTTATGAGCGTGCCCTCACTGCCCTGCCCTGAAACGAAACCGAATCATCCTGTGTAGTAGTACTGATCTGTCCAGGCAGTCCAGCCCTGCCGCAACTGCGCAACAAATAGACACTACTGCCCACTGCAGTGCACTGCTGGCCTGGCAACAACATGATCGTTGATGTCGATCAAACCAGGCAGGCGGGGATCAAAAACAACAACCAGTGACGTGACCGTAGGCCTCAACTGTGCAACTTCATAATTTTTTTATGGCTGGCCGCCGGCCTACTTCTACGCCGCCTATCCTAACCAGCCAGTCACCACTCACCAGAGTCAACAATTATGAATTTTTTTTTTTTTAAACAGTGATCCTGCGCCTGCGGCCCCCAGGCCCTGCCTGCCTCACCTGCGCAGTTTGGTGATTACTGATCATGATGATTGATTCGGCCGGCGGCGGCCGGCCTACCTACACCCAGGCCATCTTGTCTTTAAAAACCTGACCAGTAATCACAGTGAGTCAGTCACCACCGTAACGGCGCCAGGCTGCGGCCTGCCAGCCAGCCCCTGCCTCGCTCGCCTCGCCCTCACCTGCTGAGCAGTCCAGAGCTCGCTCCCAACTCCTGCTGAAATTAATTTGAGTTGAAAGGCGGGCGGCGGGCGTTGGTTGAGTTGAGTACACCACTGACTGGATGGATACTATATGGCTGCGCTCACGATGCTGGTGAGGAGGTGTGGGTATGCTGGGGCGGGCAGCGAAAATGCGCGTGCATTAAATGCATTATCTGCGTACGCGTCGCTGCCTCTGCCACTCACAGCTCCAACCCCCGTAGCAAAGTCCTGCCCTGTGCCCTGGCTGCAACAACATCACTAACTAGTGTCCCGCCCACACTGAGGCCCTGGCGCCGCGGCCTGGAACTGACTGTCTTGAAGAGACAGTAAGGTAGGACTCGTGATTCGGAGGAGGAAATAATTATTGAGAAATGAATCGAAGTGGGACTGGACGAGTCAGTGTCAGTCACATTCACGTCACGTCACCCAGCCGGCAGTACTACTGTTACTCAGTCAACAATCCCCTTATGGCACCACAGCAGCAGCGTGCACGAGTCATCACGACTTTCATTTCCAAGGCAGGAGACTTTAATTTCTAACGCAGGACAGGTGCACTTAATGCCGCGGCCGCCGTGACTATAGACCCGGCCCTCATAATTAGGTGCCGGTGCTAAGCACCGGCAAGCTCCGGCTCAAATTAAGCCCTGCTCCAAAGCAATAATCCCATCTGCCAAATCAGGTGAGACCAACTTTATCTCAACATAGTCTAGATCACCCTCTGCTGAAGTATATTGTTTTGCCCCAACAATGTCCTGTGAGATAGCAGGCGGGCATTTTCGAACATAGCATATCCAGCGAATCACTTTATTGGTTAACGATTTATGGTCTTCTATTGCCCCTTCTAGCAGCCTAGGAGCATGAAGAAGAAAAGGGCATTAAACTAGCAGGAGGAGCACCGATGTTATCATAGAATCAGACGTGTACCACCTTCGCTGTCCTTGGCCTAATGCATGAGCCATGAGCTAAAGTCTCAGTTCATGAACGCCCAGGCTCAGATCTCACAAGAGGAGGAACGACTGGAAGGAAATTATAATGGAACCCACCAACATTACCATAATCCTGGCTGCAGGTCATTAAGTATAAAACGTTTCAGAATTAAAGCTCCAATTAGAAAACATCCTACAAGAGAGGATTAATAAAAGATGAAAAGCAAGCAAGATCTCCCATTTTGAGTTCGGAGAGGCCGCGGGAAGAGTATTGGCGTGGAAAACAAAAGCTGACCAAGCTCTGAAATACATCAGAGAAATTAAGGTGGAGGGGGAGGCGGCACCAAGGACATCTAATCAGGAGATAGGTAAAGCCTTTTATGAGTTCTTTGAGGCAATCTACAGGGAAGAGTTACCGGATGACCAGACGGCACGAAACACGTGGCTGGAAGGAATAGTGCTCCCAACTCTATCAACAACACAGAGTAATAGTTTAGAGACCGCAATAACGGAGCTAGAAGTAAAGGAAGCAATACGGCAGGTAAAAAAAGGGAAAGCATCTGGCCCAGATGGCCTTCCTGGGGAGATCTATAAAGTCTTGGGGGACAACATCGTCCAAGTATTGACAACTCTTTTTAACGGTATCCTTAGGGAAGGAACTCTACCACCAAAATCGTGGGGTGAGGCCACAATTGTTCTCATTCCCAAACCAGGGAAGGATGTATCAGATTGCGGGTCTTACAGACCAATATCGTTGCTGAATAGCGACTATAAGATCTTTGCCGCCATACTATCAGCAAGACTGGGAAACGTAATAGGCTCCATTATCCATCACGACCAGAAAGGTTTTATTAAGGGACGCCATCTTTCAGACCTCACACATGATTTGGTAGGGGCCATTGATATTGCCTCGGCTTTCTCCCTTCCATTGGCTACCTTAACCCTTGACGCAGCAAAGGCCTTTGATAGGGTCAACTGGCCCTATCTAAACGATGTTTTAAAAAGGTTTAACTTCGGGAAGGACTTTCGTAGAACTATTGCTTTGCGGAGCCCCTTCGGCTAGGCTTTTGATTAACGGGATTTTGACAGAACCCTTTAAGATTACTAGAGGTACGAGGCAGGGCTGCCCGCTCTCTCCCCTCCTTTTCAATTTATATATTGAGCCGTTTGCCCAGGTTTTGCGAGCAGACGAAAATATACCATCATTTAAATTCAAGGAGTGGGAGAGACGGACAACATTATATGCTGACGATATCTTAATCTTTACCTCGGATCCGGTATTGTCCTTCCCTGCTGTAATTCAAAGGGCAGTAGAGTTCGGTAAGATCTCAGGCTATAGTATCAACTCAAGTAAGACCGAGGTCATGGTATGGAATATTCCGGACCCATGGCTAGGCATAATATTACCTCTATGCGTTATCTCGGGATCCGTATCACCCAAGACATTGATACCATTGCCCAAACTAATCTAGATAGAGTCTCCAGGGAATTTAAGGGCCTACTGAATTCATGGACTCACCTACCACTTTCTATAATGGGTAGGGTGAACCTAATAAAAATGTCTATCCTACCTAAGTATATATTTATTTTTGGCGCTATTCCTTTGGGGTTTGATGTGAAGATGTTGGACAGGTGTCAGCGAGAGATTAACTCCTTTATTTGGAATTATAAATCCACTAGAATTGCATGGAAGAAGTTGAGGAGGAGAAGGGAAAAGGGGGGTCTTGTCCTACCGGACTTAGTTTACTATGCATGGGCCTTTCAGCTGTGCTATTCTAGGATGTTACTAAAAACACCATCTAATCTTCCAGAAGGGACAATATATAAAGCCATGTTATCCGGAGCAAATCTACCAGCTGATGGATTTCTATATAAGTTTGGGAGCCAAAATTTTTTAAAGAAAATAAGGCTAAAAATTATACAGTCATGGGCTAGGGTTTGGCTAGCCATTAGAAGAAGATTGGGCCGGTCCTATTATTCTGATTTCGCTCCCGTATGGGACTCCCCGGGTTTACCAGAGTGCCTTAGGGACAGCTTGTCCTCCCCGTTAGAGGAGGCTGGGATTGTTAGATGGGGAGAGCTAATGGCGGATGGAGCGATATTACCTTGGGATGAACTACATGAGCGTATAGGTTCAGCATTTTCTAGATTTAAATTCATCCAGCTGGAAAGCTGGGGGAGAGCCCAGCGGTGCAAAGATGTACACTTTGGGAAAGCAAGCTCCCTGGAGCAGCTGTTATTAGAAAGACCAAGGGGTGGCAAGGAGGTGGCCTTCTGGTACTGGCAGCTGCAGGAAGAAACCGATGGGGAGTTTACTCTTCCAGATGAACTGTGGGGAGAGGCAACTGGCTTTCAGTGTGGAGATATGGTTAAGATCTTTTGCGCTCCTCTATAAAGTGGTGAAGCCATCATGGTTGAGGCGTAATCATCTGTTCACAGCCCATCGGGCATATTTAACACCGCTAAGACTTTCCAAATTTCTCCCAGACAAGAAATGTAATAAATGCAATTTATTAGAAGCTTCAGACATTCACATGTTTATGGAATGCCCTAACATCGGCCGGTTCTGGGAGGAAGTCTTGGCTACCTTGAATTCCATCTTGAATACATCATTAGTAGTTTCATTGCCACTTATCTTTGGCTTAGAGGACAGCATTTCTGGCAAGGCGAGAGCCTTTTTGTTCTATGCCATTTTGTTGGCTAGAAGGCAGATTTGCATACGGTGGGTGGAGAAATCTGCTCCATTATACTCGGACTGGCTCACGTCCTTATACGAAACATCAAAGGTGGACATGGCCAGAGCTGGCAACAATCGTAACTTGGCCTTTTGGGATCTGTTGATACAGTGGAGATAGTGTTCCGGGGTTTTTTTTTTTTGTTTGGTTTTTTTTTTCCCCCGGGTCCTATGATTATGCCATCATTACTCCTTGGACCGGGTCTGGCCTCGATACGGTTGTTGGTCCTACAGGTTGAAACATACCTAGATGGAGTCAGCGCAAGATCTTAAAACCTCTCTTCCTTGTGGGACTTTTCTTCCACCAGTAAAACATTTTGGGTTCCGGAACCAGAGATGGGTATCATATCATGGTTCTCTCTCTTGGTCAGGAACAGATAAGGTGGCTGGCATCTCCAAGTTAGGGGGTAAGGCAAATGAGGACACACAAAAAAAAAAAAAAAAAAATAAATAAATAAATAAATAAAAAAAAAAAAAAAATTAACGCCCAGGCTCAGATCTCACAAGAGGAGGAACGACTGGAAGGAAATTATAATGGAACCCACCAACATTACCATAATCCTGGCTGCAGGTCATTAAGTATAAAACGTTTCAGATTTATACAAGTGGCCGGAGAAGATGGCCATGGATTGGCTTGAATGCATGCCATACCCACTGATTGAAAGCTATCAGGAGGCATTTGTTGAAATAAGGGAATTACTATACGATGTAGCTCCATTAAGGAATTGATCTGCACTCTCAAGTCTTAAAGTTCATACTTGAGATCAGCAATTGCCTTTGTCAAGGCCTGAATCAGATCTGGCAGAGAACTAGCTTTGTTCTATATCACCACAGGGCCACCTAGGGGAACGGGCTCACAATCATCAACAGGCTCAGCATTGTCTAAAGGGGCTAATCGATTAATTAAGGGCACACTAAATGTATAGGGGAAATGAATCAACCCAGAATTTGGAATGGGCATAATATCTAGAACGACAGTGACAACGCAGCCATTTCTAAGTCCTGATTATTTGCAAGACTGCATCAGATTAACTTTGACCCTTTTCCTTGTGTTTTTAAAAAAAACTTTCGCCAAAGGCTTCCAAGAAAGAAAAGGGGAGGGGAGGGGGGGAAGAGGATAGAATCAGATGGAGGTTTAGGCAGACGCTTACACATTAGCATTGATTCAACCTTCTCGATCAAAGCGTCAATCTTCGGTATGGGTAGCTGCCAAACTGGTCCTTTTCTTAGATGTAGAAGTCTTCATGGATGTTTCCAGAAACAACTTCTTCCCCATATGTGTACACACAAACAAAACAATCAACCAAAAGTTCCTGCTGCATTACAACTTTCACTAACAAGCCAAGATATGCATAAATTAAATGGTCATACCTTCTGAACCTTCCAATGCCAAAGGGGTGGCCCAGCCTCCTCCGGCCGAAGACGGTCCCAGTCTTCACCTGGGTACAGCTCTGGCACGTCCCGCGCTCCCAGAGACATCAACACGCTTTATAGCACTAGTGTAAATATATAGGGCTTGTGGTCCCATCTTGCCTCAAGCAACCTGCATTGCAATCTCCCTCCCACCCTGCGGAAGCCGTCAATGCTTTTCACAACGCAAGCAGAATCGCCTCCTGGCGCATTGGAATCTGAGACTTATGGGTCCTTCTGGCCCCCAGGTGTCTGCACAGTAATCTCCTGCAATTTTAATGATTTAAGGGAAACAGAATCTAAAAGCACAAAGCGCCAAAACTGTGGTTATCTGGTCGCGCCAGACTGGGACAAAGTCACAAGTTAGGGGAAATCGCTATGAAGCACAAGGCAGATCTAGGAAGCAATCTTGGATTTTCCTGCCTCCCTGTCCTGGCCCAGCAGTCAACCCCTTTGTAATTATGCTCAGGCAGAGACTTTGTGATGAGCAAGTGAGGTAGGTGATTGTTCCTCCGATTATCAAGTCAGAGATGGTCCATCCTGCCAACACCTATTTCCCCTTGGTCTCACTGTCTGGGTGCAATACACAGAGACCAACTGTCAGCTACAGCTAGTCACATGACCCAGGATACAGGCTCCAGGCACCAAAATGTTGGGATAAGAAAGTGTCAAATTTCTAAAAGTGGCATATTCAGAATTGTGACTTAAACTAACTTTACCATTAAAGAGGAATTTTAATTAAAATTTGTAGACACCAAACTTGACATACCAATCTCCTCCAAATCGAAAGCTATATAACGTATTAAATATAATACGTTAGTACAATGTTATCCTATCAGAAAGATAGGCCTTGCAGTAATGAAAAAAAGAATTTAAGAGTTTTTCACTACCAGGACATGTAAAAGCGAATAGTACATGTCCAACTTTTTAAATACACCACTCCTCCCTTTGGGATATTTAGGGCCTTCCATAGGGGAGTCTTATCTGTACTGAAAAGGAAGGTTTAGGTCTGGCAAAAGGTTTGTTTTGTCTGGTTGAAATGGCAGCTTGAAAATGCACATTCAGGTTGCAATGGCAGGTCTGCGGCATGTTTATAAAGCTACTTAAGTGGGTGACACAATAAGTGCTGCAGAACCAATAGTGGCATTTAATTTACAGGCCCTGGGGACAAGTAGTACCACTTTACTAGGACTTGCAAGTAAATTAAATGTGCCAACTTTGTGTAAGCCAATGTTACTATGTAAAAAGGAGACATCACAAGTATTTTAGACTTAGTTAGAAGTGGGAAAGTGGAGAGTCCTAAAGGCAGCAAAAACAAAGTCCGCAAAAACAGAGGATGTAAAGCAAAATGTTGGAGAAAACACATGCCAAGGATGTCAGGTTCAACAGCAGCCATCCATTTTTGATACAATACGTGTTACTGTAACGACATTCTGCTAGACTTATGCTGAACTGGAATGTATCCAATGTGCACCCCTAAGCAAATCATGCTATGGAGATACTGGAGGTTGGTGCCTGTTGACTCGCACTGAAGGGGCACAGGTCTATTTTAAAAATCTACACTTAAGAGAAGTATTTATTGACATCCTTGATAAAACGTCTAGTCTCTCATAAATGTTGATCACTCACTTCACTATGAGGGAGTGTTGTGTGATTGTGCTGACGGAGAACATGTACCATATGATCTGTCCTCTGCAAAGAGACATTGCATGCAGCACAAAATGGTGGCCCATATGGACATTCTACCTTCGCTGTATTTGCTATAGCCACTTGTGCCTATATCTTTGAAACCCTGCAGCAAAGTCACAGTTACCTAGCTTCCAGATATAATATACATTCAGTTGAACACAGCTTAGGGTAAAAAACCATTGCAGAAAATAGCCTGAGTACCTGAGCAGCTCTGCTCTCAGATGTTTCCAAAAACAGCTTACTCCTGCTCAGGATGCTTTGAAGATATGGGGTTAAGTACACATGCCTCTGGCCCCTTATGGTACGGAAAAGCAATGTGATGTGAAAAACATATCTCTTGGACCATTTGGTAGCATTTACAGCTGCCCACTGCCTTTGTTAAAATGCCAGGACAAGTGGCTAGAAACCAAAGACTATACTTATGGATTATGAGCACAGCAAATCCCTTGGATTTTAAAAAAACTCTGCAGCACTGATGAGGGCCTTGCCACCACATGTTGTACCACACAAGGCTGGGACCAAGCCTAGGATCAGAGGAAGACCAATACTGGGCCTTGCTGGGATGGATGGGGTTGGATTTGTACAGCCCCAATAGATGAAAAGGTGTCTGAGCCCCTAAGAAACAAAGAAGTTCCAGCTAAGGGAGGCCTCAGTGGAGATCAATATGAGCAAAACTGCCTGCAATAGAGCCAAGAGGTCTTGTTGCATAATTAGTCTTATCCTAACTGTAGAATCAATCAACAACATCTGCATAATTTTAGCGCCGAGACGCTGTGGAAATATCAAAGGAGTGCACCTTCCGGTGGGGCCTGTAATGCTCCTCGCTCCACCAATTTATGTTACCCTACTTTCTGAGATTTATCCCTGCCCGCAATGTTTCTTGAACCTTCTTTTTTGTGTAATTTCTGCTGCTCTGTTTTTTACTGTACATTTCAAAATATTATTCATGAAAAGGATAGTAGGGCAATAGAAAATGTTAATACTTTGTGTTGAATACACAACAGACCTAAAGCTAGAATGAAGCTGGTGAGTTAAATGCATGTCTATTCTTATACAACTCGTTTCGTGAGAGAAACGTCCAGGTGCATGACCCTCAAAAAACTATTTAAAAAATAGCCTGTTCCCGTTTTTGAAGTGTTTTTAAAAATAAATGTAAAGTCTGTTCTCTATCTGCATGCAACGAAAAGCTGAAGGGTGGGTGGTTCCTCCAAAAGCATAACAAATTAAGCAGAATTCAAGCTTCAAGTTCTATGCATAATACATGAGAACCTGCAAACAATGTAAAAAGACCGCCCCTAATTTCCTTATTACAGTCGAGTTGTGACCTCCTTGGTCACATTAATAACAAAATGGCAGAGCTGGTGAACTGTAAAAAGTTATAACAGTTAAGTTGCGTTTTCACACTGCATCTTGTCATGTTGAAAGGCATGTAATAGAGCACTCTTACAGATGAAGTTTAAACACTGAAATCGAGAACTGGATTTTCGTCTTGTATGTTTTTCTAAAATGGATTTTTAGGTCAACATTTTGATATTTTGCATGATATAGCCCGTCATTCCAGGACGAATAGACTTTCACTGCCTGTTTCTACCCTATCTGAACGAAAGCAGGTTTTAAATGTGATTCCCATTAAACTGATACTAATAAAAGCAGATAGGAAACATAGTTTAAAGCTCACTTTGCTAACGCACAGTGTTGAGATTTAACCAACTTCTGCTTGGAACTGTGAAAAGTAAAGGAGAACTGCAGTATCGGGATTCTGCCCTGGAATAGAGGAACCTGCCGTTTTTTTTCTTCAGTGAACCTCGCGCTTTTAAAGAATTGGGGCTGCCGCGTATCAAAGGAATCCGAGAGGCTCAGAGCGAATGTTCATTAATCAGTTGTTTAAAAAAAAGATGCTTCCTTTATAAATGATCTGTAACACGTGTTTTTAGGTCATCTGCTAGTAACCAATAGGAAGCGCTGAATCGCAGGCAAATGGTTATTTTTACTCTTGTTCAAATTCCACAAAGTAGAATTCCTCATGTGATTGTCATATATGGAGATCACACTAGCAAGCGGCAACATGCATTTGTGCCCTGGAAATATTCGCTAAAATGTTAGTTAATTGCGAAATGGAACTGAAAGCCTTCAAATTTACGCCGGGCGTAATCTGTGGGGGAATTGGGACCAGTTTAGCACATTGGATAGCAACAAAGAAGCATATGGCAGATTCCGTCAACCAGACTTATCTAGTATGCTTTTGGCTATATACTCCAGAAGCCGCTGACCCTCTTTAACATTTCTGTCCACTTTAATTTGTTTTCTTCTTTAGCCTGATACAAAGAGCTGGTCACCTAAAAATGCATTAAAAAAAATTGAACACCAAGACCTCGCTTTTGAGCTAGCTGTGATTGTAACCATAAAGTATATACAATTTAAAGAACCCCGCCGTACATTATAAATATTGCAAGTTACCGAGGAGTTTCTTGGTCATACAGAGGAACGAGGCTAAAGTCAGAGTTTCTATCTAAGATTATGGGACTGGTGACTTGTAATATCCTTTCAAAGAATGTCAGAATGTAATTTACTCCTTATGACACATGGGCATACCAAAACCCTTCCCACAAATCCCCTTAAATCCATGATGCCTTGCCCTTTGCTATTAGAGGGTAAGGTTTCATACATGAAGAATAATATTGAAATCTGTAATGCAAAATCAAACACATGAAATGGAAGTTAATAATCTGTAGCAAAAATATATTCCAGTTAGGTCACACGCACAAGTTACAAATGAGTTTTGACTAGTTTGTGCCTACCATAGTTAGGTTACGTTACAACAACCCTGGGGGTGTTGGATAAACCTCAGTTGTTCATTACCCCAGAGCCGATTAGTAAATCGTACATATGGCGGCCGGAAGAGGTTTTTAGATTAACTACTCCCAAAGTCAGGCTACAAGTAACTTAATGCAAAGATAGTAACAAGCACGTTATGATGGTGAAATCCATGAATAAAATGGAAATGTACTTAACCTTGGACATGACTCATCATAGAAGGCTGCTAACTAACATCAGTTTAAATACGTTCCACAGCTGCTGATCGGGTGACATAAGACATTAGACTTCCCATTTTGCACAAGTGACATGATTTCTGCACTAGACACTTTGCATATTGTTTTTACTTGACATAACTGGTCAGTCTTAAGACGAAAGTATATTCGCCCCCGTTTTGCTCCTTGGAATTTTATCAAGTGAGACCAGCCTTACTCGATTTGCAACTTCTGGATTCACTGAATACATGTTGCTTTTTATCTCGGTTTTTGGAAGGGGCGTATTTTGCTAATGTAAAAAGTTAACTGTGATAGTAAACTATTTTTATAAATCTACGGTTCATGTAATTTGGTTAAAATATAATTAGATTAATGGTTTTAGGTGGCCCCCATTATTCCTTAGTTAGATAGTGGACCCTTATATGGAGGTTTTTGTTTGTTGGGTTTTATTAGGATGAGCCTGGATGCCCTTTTATATAGTATTTTGAAAGATGTTTTTGCTGTATTCATTATGTATTTTTAGTAATGCCTTTTTATCTTTACAACGGTTGCTCTTTAAAATGTTGCCGTATCTTAATTTAGATATGTCTATGAGTGTAATTTTGATACAAGATGAATTGTGGATGTTTTATATTTATGAGCTTTTGTGGCCTATTTAGGCCGAATAAAGAACTTATTGATTGATTGAGTCTGTGCAGTGTAAGTCCAGACCAGGAAGTAACCGGAACCAACAGAGTAACAAAGGTGTTTTCAGAAACTGAAAACTAATAGGGAGGCTGAAGAGACTGTCTGACATCATTATGGATTGGCTGCAGGCAAAGGTATTATATATTCTATGAACACATTCGATTTACTACAATCAAAGTTTTCCTTGTAGTGCAAGCAGCACATGTCTAGGTAAACTGTCTTCAATCAGTTTCAGTCATCCACAGGGTAAACACTTTTCAAGCACATGATCAGGACCGCGATGGTGAGGGTTGTTCATGCCGGTTTAATAAGGACACCTTTTATTTTCACATAACTGAGCCACAGACCATTCCAGTCGTTAAGGTTGATTTTGCTTTTCTGAGATAGGAAACCTCACCAGGGACAATCCTCGTACTTCAAGACATTCAATCCCATTCTGCGCCCAGGCCCTGGTTGTACTATGTTCAACAAACCTGAATACATTTCTAAACTTGCGATTAAGCACCAAGAGTCAGAATTCTAATACTACCAGAAAAGCATACTGGAAAAACACTTAATTTCTTAATTAGATTAATAAAGGAAGCACTGCTCTACTGTGTAGGTGTTGAACGTGCTTTACAGGTAACTATTTAGATGGGCATTTTGTACACATGGGACTAAATAGAAGGTAGAAGAGGGATATTAAATGGGTGGTGTTAAGCAGAGGTAGAAACATGGTGAGGGCTTGTGAAGGGTGAAGGGAAAAGAGTATGGATTGGACAACAACTGCGTCAGAAAACTAAGACATATACAGTTCTGAGTGTTTCTTGGGAGGGAAGATGGTTACACTGGTCTCGGAGAAAACTGCAAAAGAGTATTACGTTCTTATAGTGTAACTTCTTTCAGTGCCACAATGACCTGCGAAAACCAAACCAAATTCATGCTTTCATTACTGTACAGCAACCGAGCAGAAAGCAAAGTTACTTAACTGTAATCAAAGTTTTCCAGGTGTATATAATAATTAAGTCATAAGTGTTGGAAATGACCATAATTTGTGTAGTGTTCCCTTGAATTTTTACCTTCACTACCCTATTTTATTTTCGCTGAATTTGTTTTTGTTAGCATTACTCCTGCTAACTAGTGATAAAGTGCTTCTGCTCTTTCTTCCAAACATGGTAGAACTGGTATACAACTGATTTGTACATTGAATTTACTTGTAAGTCCCTAGTAAATGGTACAACATGTACCAAGGGCCTGCAAATTAAATGCTACAAGTAGGCTGCAGCACTCACTGTGCTACCCACTAAAGTAGCACAGCAAAATATTCCTCAAGGCTGACACTGCAGCATGTAGTACAGTTGTAAACTACTGTTTCAACTTGGCAAAATAACCCTGATGCCTGGCCCAAACCTTCCTTTTTAATACGTATATGTCATCCCTAGGGTAGGTCTTAAAGGCTCACAGGGCAGGGTGCTTGGTATTCAAGTTGAACATTTTCTATGTCCTGGAAGGTAAAACCCCCCAAAGTTGTTCACAGTAGCAAGTCTAGAGCTCCCACAGACTAACACTGAGTTACTTTATTACACTTAGTTTTAGACTTGGCATCTTTGGCATGGTTTCCCCATACTTTTTGACTCCTCCTCCTGTAATTTTTATGCTATGCTGGGTTTTGTTTTTGTGTGCTTAGATGCTTTGGGCACTTTGACACTGCTGATCAGTGTCAAAGCGCAAGTGCTCGTAATCACTATTGGAGAGTGAGAGAAAGTGAAATCAGTCGCACTCTCCCACTACTGAACATTTAAATCACATAGGCGACTGATTTTAACCGGGACTGTTTGGAACTGTATCCAATTCCCTTATGATAATAGAATGTCAGGTGTATTCTCTGTCAGGTTTCTTTCTGATGGGGTATCCAAAGATTTTGGAGTAGACGCCTCACTCATTTATCGTGACATGCTTCAACATTTGCACCTATCCATACCCTGGGTAAGATGATACTACCAGGGCGAACTCAATCATAGATGGTAGTGGGAGTCCTTAGAAAAAGCAAAGCTGGATATGTAGGGACCCAGATAGATGACATGTTAATAATACCTCAAGGTATACCTAATTATTACTTTATTCAGTGAGTACCTTGGGTATGAGTTAAAACCAAATGTATTGAGGGTTCTATTGAAAAATTATTGTTTTCCACCAACATGTGTCGGCCCTCTCCAAGAGCCCAATCGGGCCTGGGGCCTTTGTCAGGGTTTTCTAGTTAGTGTCCCTGCCTGCCATTTTAAATTACTAGTCTGATAATGGCACATTTAGGATGTTCAATACATGGGGGTTAGGCCTGTTCAATCAGCTAAGTTAAACCAGTTGTATATTCTACTACAATAATTGCTGAGTATTTAGTCAGCACTGTTTTTGAAAAATATCAAGAATTTTATTAAGCTTGGCCTTATTTTTGATTTACTGAACCTCTGGTTCCTTCACAAATATTATAGAAAATCACTTTCCAGATTGTTATAATTTGAATTATGAGGAAAAAGGTCTTCTTTAACTAAACATGACCAATATACCAGTCACAATGTTTCTGAATGCTGGAGAGTTGCTTTTATATTCCACTTATCAAAACCTGATGTTCAATTATTGTAGCACTTTCAGGAAGTTGGCATTTTTCTGCCTCAACTAAATATGCCTATCTCCAAGTGTCCCAGGCCACATAACTGTTAATGGCTCTCCTGTGGTGTGATCTGTATTCTTTCCAGAAAGGAGCCAAAATGGCCTTGGGTGTGGGGAGGGTGCTTCTCTCCTGAGCAGGTTGCCTGCAGTTCGGCTACAGACGTTCCTGAGCTTCAAAGGGCAGGACAAGAATTATACCCACTCTCTTCCTGACGTCAAGATGCCTGCCCCTCTCAAATGCAACCCACCCCTGGGCATGTAGCCCTTTGGAACCCAAGACAGATTGGAGCCAACCCCACAGAAGTTTGAAGAACCTACCAGAACCAGTTACAGTTAGACAAAGGTGGTGATTCTCACCCTCCCTCATACACAGAACGGCACTGGGTAAGTAAGTGGCATCCTAAGAACCTCTCATCAGAACACTCCTGAACCTTTGGAAGTTTAAGAAGGACTGCCCGGCTGCCTGAAAAAGGCACACTGGGCCTGCTTGCCTTGAGCTCAGAACCCCCAAGGTAATGCCAAGAGTCAGCTGGTCAGCCTCCTGTTTGAGCTACAGGGAAAATACAAGCTTACATAGACCGTCCATGCAACTGTCCACCTGACCAGTGGCAACCTTGCCAGCCAGTAACACTGGTGCAGGGCTCTGCTAGAGAGAGGTCTGACCCCCCAAGAGGTGGCTCTCGGGTCCAAGTCCCCTGATTGCTGTTAGAGTATACTGCTCCACCTCCACAACTGCAAGAACTGGACTCCAAGTAAAAGCTCTGATGGTCTGAGCTCTTTGAGTCAAAATGAACAGCCTCCAGTCTCCTTGAGAAAGCAAGCAGGCTTCACCGAGGCCATTGTGGGACCTATATCAGACTGCTGAAGAAACTTTCCCAGACACATGCCCCCGGACTTCACCAACTGGACCTTTTCACGTGGACAAGAAACACCCGTGTTCCTGCAAATGCAAAGTTCCGATTAACAACCAGCTCTTCGCAAAGATGACGACTGCATCACCGATGCGAAGTTCCGACAGAGGCATGAAACTTCAGCAGCCCGCTATCAAAGAGCCGCTCTCCTGATCCAGCTTTTGGCCTCACCCAAACAACCCAGTCAATGAGTGCTTCTAATGAGAAATTGGACTAACAATTATAAAGTAAACTTTACAGAGAGGGCGGACCTGGTTCCCTCGTGCTCCATCGCGGAGTCTAAAACTTCTGACTTGAACTGTTCCCAGCGTGACCAAGTAGCTGCGGCTGGCTCTCTGTGCTTCTACCCACTATTTTTAGGTCGCGCATGCGCTGCTCGACTTTATGTAAGGGCTTTCAAAAAGCTCACCTCACGCTCGCACACGCTCGTGCGTGTGCTATTTGTTTTACCAAAGACAGCATGCTATAGGGCAAAGGCGGGCACATTGCTCCGCCCACGGTGTATTGGTTGTGGTTACCCGCACGGAGGCCATGTGTTTTGAATTATCGTGCACAGATCTGTGCGCGATAATTCAAACTACATGTCTCGGTGTGGCGCGCGTGCAACACGGGTTACGTCTCTTTCACTTTCGCGACCGCAGTAAAGTGCCTTTCGTCTGTCCTCTGTCGTCCCTGTTTCCCAGTCTTCTTTTTTTCCTGTTTTTCGGATATTCCCTGTGTGAGTAAGTGCCATCTTTCTTGCATGGTATGCCCCCACTTTTTTGCTGAACTGATGATGTGCTTTGACTGAATGTACCCTGGGCTCCTGCCTATCAGGTGCCCAGGGCCTGTGTTCCTTCCCTACAACAGTGTTGTAACTAAAACCCAATTGGCATCTCTGGCCACACATCAGCCCCTGGTAAATGGTACCTTAGGTACCCAGGGCATTGTGACCAAAGAAGACCTCCAAGGGCTGCAGCACTTATTGTGCCACACTTAGGGGCCCTGCACCCTGACACACACACACTGCCTTTGAAGGCTGAGTGTCCTGGTGCAGTACTAAACAAAGAGTCGACATGGCACACATCCCTGTGTGCCATGCCCACAAACCCATTGCCCTGGCATACATCTGTCACCCCTCTAGCTTTGTGCCCTATACCAGTGGTTTGGGCACAGATGCATAAGCCCTGTGCCCCTACAATATCCAGGGCCATTCCTGGGCACTGTAAGTGCAGTGATGTCATTAAAAGTATATGGTGCTGGGAGATTGTCATTACGAACTCCACAGCACCATTATGGCAACACTGAAGACTGACAAGTTTGATATCAAACTTCTCAGCACATTAAACCCACACTGAGGCTAGTGTGGGATTTAATGTAAAATGCACTACAGAGGGCATCTTAGAGATGAACCCTGAAACCGAACCTACAATCCACGTCTTGTCTGAGAGGCTGCCTAGGCTGCCACACAGCAGACATGTTGATGGACCCCTGGGTGAAGAGCACCCTGCTCTCCTGGGCCTGCAACAATGCACATCCTGGGCGAGGTGCTAGGTTTCCTCCCCCTGGATGGGCA
Source organism: Lissotriton vulgaris (assembly GCF_964263255.1). Classification (NCBI taxonomy): domain Eukaryota; kingdom Metazoa; phylum Chordata; class Amphibia; order Caudata; family Salamandridae; genus Lissotriton; species Lissotriton vulgaris. Next base: position 835,482,187 of record NC_141689.1, on the reverse strand, counting down.
GGGGGAAGCTTCAATGGAATGCCGCCTTTGTGAGCTTCTCCAGGCCACTTGCTGTACTCAGCAACTGGCCCCCATCAGTTCTGACCCCCACTTTGGTGGGAAGACTTGCAGGAAACCCTACGTGAGGAAAGGGGTGTGCCAGCCTGTAGCAACTCCACCCCTCAGGTGGGAGAGGCGAGGTGAAGTACATCTCCGGACCCCGGTCATCTAGAGGATGGGGAGCCCTGCTTAATCAGAGATAGGCTCCTGCCCCCCTCCCACAGGAGAGGAGAAAGATAGGGGGGTGTACTCACCCCAGGACAGGGACTTATTGGTCCCTGCCCTTCCCCTACCTGTAACGCCCCTAAATTTAGTATTTAGGGGCCCCCTGAACCTTCCTTCCTCAGATCCTGATTTCGAAACAAGAAAGAAGACCAAGAAGAAGAAGACCTGCCATGCAGCTGCTAACAAGAGGACAACACCAACTGACTTGGCCCCAGCCCTACAGGTCTGTTGATCCTTGAACCTGCTCCTGCCAAATCCCGGCATCTCCTGCGGACACAACCTCGAGAACCCCAGAGGACCTGCCTGGCTTGACCCTCTTAGAGACTGGGACTCCCAAGATCAGTGGTTCGGCTCAAACAGCCATACCCCTGGTTCCAGCCAGGAACCGCGAATCCAGCCCACTCTCTAGCGCAGTCTGATTAGTAATCCACGTGTCAAATCTGAGGACCAGTAGCCAAGACTTCATACATCAGGTGTTTAGAGTACAGCAGCAGTAGCCGTAGCAGCTAAGGCAAATCATGTGCATTTGTCATGCCTAGAGGCTGCCTGACAGTTCTGACAATTCATTAGGCTGGCTCGAAAAGGAGGTTTCACAAAGCAGAGGCGGGATCGCAGGTAGTGGAGCTGTGTTTGCGTGATCTGGTAATGGCTGATTTGTTATCGTTTTGGGTGATGGATACACTGTTCAGATAAAACTTAGCAGCCTCTGCTTCATATTTCGTTGTTCCAGAGACACCATGGCTTTTTGTCTGAAAATCCGCTTCAGCGCAGAGATAGATTGACAATAAACACCTCAGATGTATGTAAAGTGCTAATAGGTTGCTCATTATCTGATTTCAGCTGATGTGAAGAGTGCACTCAAGTGGGTGAACGTTATAGGGGTCAATCCATACCTGAAGCAGATAGTTGATGGGCAATCAGTACCGCTGTCCGAGTACTTCTGAATGAGTCTGTAAAATGAACCTAACTCTACCACGTACTTCCTGAAACTGTGAAATCTATATAGTGTTAAAATTTGTCCTCACTGTCCCTACTTGGAAGGGGCACTCCTGGGTAAGTAACCACTTACAAAATACCAAAAGCGATACCTATTGGCTATGCCAATGCTCGTTACTTAAGAGTTTAAAAAGTCATAACTCCGGTTCTACTTACTGTATATGTCCTTTTGGTGGCATTTTATTTATGTACTCTATTTTTCTAAACTGGTTAAAATGGTTTGGAATTTTTATTGTGTTGCGTTTTCATTTTACTACTGTTTGAGTGCTACATAAATACTTTACACATTGCTTCTAAGTGGAACCAGACTGCTTCTGTGTCAAGCTACAGCGGGTTAAGCACCGGTTTCTTTAGGGTCTTTTGTCATTCACTCTGAAAAGGAATGTTTATTACTTGTATGGGGCCTATTCCTCTCTCAACTAACAACCCAATTTCTTACAATTGGCATTCAATAGTGTATCACCTATAAGCAGGACTGCAAAACACATTTTAAAAATGTGTACAGATATGAACAAATTTTCTGTAGAAAAGTTATTTTCTGGAAAAAATAGTTTCTGAAAGACTGTCTAAAGGCCATTAGTCCTTTTAAATTAACTTTTCTTAAAAACAAAGTAGAAATTCGGCCAAAATGTATTCATTACAGGCATAATTTGCAAGGCAGGGACCAGCTTCGAGGAAAACATGCATCTTGCTGTTCTACAAGCTGTCACTACAAGACCCAGAATGCTTTGAAAAAGGCCACGCCCAATGGGGTGGGAACTTGATTTAAATATAAGTGCACGGCAGAACATGGTTTTCTTATTCAGCGCGATGTGCCACTGATGAAAGGATGAACTTCCTGAAACGCGTTTGGCAAGAACAGTAAGATGGATAGATAGATAGAGATTAGATAGATAGATAGATAGATAGATAGATAGATAGATAGATAGATAGATAGATAGATAGATAGAGATTGTATAGATAGATAGATAGATGGATAGATAGATTGTATAGATAGATAGAGATTGGATAGATAGATAGATAGAGATTGGATAGAAAGATAGAGATTGGATAGATAGAGATTGTATAGATAGATAGATAGATAGATAGATAGATAGTGTTAGACCTGACATCATTGGCTTGAGTCTCTCCTCCATTTTTTCTGTTTGCCTCCACTGTTTTACGATGTTTTGCTGGTATATGCTTTGGGCGCTGTGCCACGGCTGATCCGTGCCACAGCGCAAGTGCTCCCTATGTTAAATTGATGTATCTATTGTATCCATGTTTGGCTTATTTGGTTTACTGTCAGTCCCTAGTCTAGTGCACCAGGAGTGCCGGGGCTTGTAAATACAAATGCCGCTCCTGGGCTTGCAGCACGTGTTGTGCCACTCACAGGAGCGGCCTCGTAAAAGAATGTCTACGGGTCGGTCATTGCGAGACCCACGTGCAGCCTAGTGCTGTCACGCAGGCTGCGCAAGTATACCTACTTGCCAGCCCCTCAAACCTTCCCTTGACTTCATGTTAGTCACCCCTATGGTAGGCCCACGGGCAGGGTGCATTGTAAGTATAAGGTAGGACACGCCTGACCAAGTTGGCATGTCCTAATAGTGAATTACCGCCATCGTCGTTCTTCACTATTGCGAGGTAGCCTGCTCTCCATTGATTAGAATGGGCCGCCGGGATTATTAATGCTATGATCCTAGCTGGCTCGGGGAGCATGGTGCAATGTCGAGTTTGGTATCCCTGAACTCGGGGTTTAATTACGCATCCGTTGGTGTGGATGGTTTTTGGACTCTGGGTTTGAAAATAGCACTTTTAGAAAGTGTCTATTTTCTTGCCTAACCATATCTGGTTTCTGCTGGTCTTGCGTGAGTGTGACAGGAGCTGGGTGGCTCCACAGGTCTGGATGAGTCAGTGTGGGATGAGTGGGACATTTGCGTTGAGAGTAGGGTTAGAGTAGTTGTTGATAGCCTGCCCTGCCTGATACAATGCTGGCTCCACCTCCTGCCAAGCGGCTGATGGCTCTGTGCCTGCCATGGACGATCCTAGCCCCACCTCCTGCCAGGAGGCCGATAGCTCTGCTCCTGCCAGTGTCAATGCTGGCTCCACCTCCTGCTGGGCGTCTGAGGACCCAGCCCTGCTCAGTGAATAGGCCAGGTGCTTCTGCCTGGCTCCACCCACAACAGACCCAGGATGTTGGGAAATTCCCCTGCATGGACAAAGGGATCAAAGCCGAAAAGGGGTATAAGAGAAGGACCCCTGAACCATGAAATCAGATCACTTCTGACAAGGAACCCTATAACCAAGGACAAGAGGCCTGCTGATCTAAGGACTTGCCTACCCCTTCTGCCAGTGCGCTGTTGTTGGGGAAATCCTGCAGTGCTTCTTTATTTTTTGCCAAGGAACCAGGAGAGAGGAAGTAGGTGTGTACTCTCACGCTTGCTAAGAAAATCTCCAAGGACTGGAAGAGTGCCAGTCTCCTGCTGAAGTCACAGGGCTAAAGGACTTCATCTGCTTAAAGTGCTATTTGCTGGAATCGTGAATCCAGCACCTCTGAAAGAACCAGCAATCTCGACGCCGACGGACGTCGCCGAATCCAGCTCGACGCAGTGGGTAACGGCCCCAGTGTCCCGCTTCCTCGACGACCGGCCGCCGGGCCCGACCGACGCCAGCAGCAACGCCAGTGAGTGGGAGTACGGCTCTAGCTCCAGAGGACCTCGTGTCTGCACCGCTGCTGATCGCATCAACTGTGTGCCCTCTCGACGCCGTGAGCGCTGCTCACTCTGTGCAACCGCATCATCGACGACGCCTGCTGAGGCCTGATCGACACCGAAGACGCGACGCCGGATTGCTCGACGCCGCTGATCATCGTGTGCTTCATTTTCCTAAAGGTACTGTGTTGTTGGGGGTCCGTGTGACTCCGGGCTCGACGTAGCGCTCCTCGCGGTCGACGCCGAATCTTTGGAATAACTTTGCCTCGACGTCGTGTAGCCCCCGTGTGGGTTACCCTGTTGCTAAGAACTGTATTGCCAAGAAGAAGATTTGCTTGATACTAAAGACTTTTGTGCTAAAGAAGAAACTACCTCTGAACTATCCTTTTTCCCTTCCCAGAGTATTTATTAAGATTGTGTACATTTTTGTCGTTATCTGGTCTTGTGCTAAGCCTTATATAAAAATACTTATTTTTATAATACTACTGTGTCGTGTCCATTTGTAGTGTATTCACTTTATTACTGTATGTGGACATAATTGCTTAACACACAGCCTCTGAGATAAGCCTGTCTGCTCTGCCAAGCTACCAAGGGGGTGAGCAGGGGTTATCGAAGGGTGTGATCCCCTTGCCCTGACTAGAAAAGGTGTGTCCCTATTTGTCAGAAGTGTATACCTCTGCCAACTAGAGACAGCCGGGATAGATAGATAGATAGATAGATAGATAGATAGATAGATAGATAGATAGATAGATAGATAGATAGATAGATAGATAGATAGATAGATAGATAGATAGATAGATAGATAGATAGATAGATAGATAGATAGATAGATAGATAGATAGATAGACACACTATTCTTTTAAGGAATGTAATGGCTCCACGAGTAACAGTTCAGTTAGTCCTAATTGTTTCGATAGAAAGGACTCTGGGAGGCATTATGGCTACTGGACAGGTTGGCTGTAAAGGCCTGAGCTTTAAGACCTCCTTGAAGGCAGAGGCTTCTAAACATCACAAGACAGTATTTGAGGGCTCAAGGGAAGGGCTGCTAAGAACTTTTCATAAGGTGGTGCAGTTGCTGCTCTGCTTTCATAAGTGAAAACCTGCAACACTGGGGTGATGGTGCAGTGGTGTGTTATTGCAGGCCTCGATAAATCAACTTGCCCAGTCGCTATGGCGAGTCAGATGTGATCAGAGCGAGCTATTTTTAGGTCCTACTGGCACATTATGGCGAGCAGACAAATAGAAGGTGTTCTGTTTAACCCCTTCCATGCTCATGACGAACCCCAGCCGTCATGTACTACGGTGCTCGTGTGCGGATGACGGCTGGGGTTCGTCACGGCCCGCCCCTGTTCGTGCTGTTTACAGCACACCAGGGGAATCGCGGCCGCATCGAAGGGGTTAATCACAAAGTGAATGAGCAATAACGATGCCTTCAAATGTTGTTTTTATCTTGTCACATTTGCTTTGCATTCAGAGACAGGGGTCAAAAGTCATCTGTCTTCTTACATTTACTTTTCTTTCTCAGACTGTGAAATTAGAGAATTTTGTAAAGTGAACTGTATGGCAATAGTGCTGTGCATGAAACGAAAGATTGTAAGATCTAAGGCCTTTTTCATAACACAACATTTAAATAGCTAATACAGGAACTGCACAAACATTTCAAAATATATTTTAGTAGTTTCCAAAGCACATTTTCAGAAGTCTGTGTAATGAAAAAAATATATTTATAGGACAATAAATCAGAACACTTTACTTGGTGTTAAAACCCAATTTCCAAAATGTGTTTATGCACTATATAGTTTTATCAATAAAACTGTTAGTGGGAAATTGTGTGGCCATTTCTATGGGAAATGTGCTGTGTGTAAATGACAGTGCACTCCCGCATCATGCTTTAGTAATATATTTATTAAAAGTGAGCTTTCAAGCATGAACTGAGAAATATTTCTTGCCCTGCCCTGATGACAATGTGATCAGTGAACTAAGAGGCAAATCGGAAGTCATGTGTACCCTATAAGTGGGCCAGATTCATATTATACATGGAGCTAACGTTTACTCTATTAAATAAAAAAAATATTTTTTGTACAGCAAGATATGCAGGGCTCACATATTTGAAGGTGCGTTCATATGTGCAGCAAGATTCAGGGGGGTTGAGGCAATAGAAGACCGCACTTGCCAAAAATAATGCTGGGTGAAATATAAACATTTTTGATGGTGCAACGACCCTTGAAGTACAGCTCATCTGTACTTCATAAAGAATAAACTTCTAAAACAAATTAAAAACAATGGTTCAGCACTCAAGATTAGTGGGGGTATAAGTAAGATGCATTTCTAATTCAGCAAAAGTTTTTTTCATTCCATTCATAACCACAACATTCACGGTGCATTTGCAAGCAGCAAATAATCAGGGCATATGTCGAAATGTTCTTACTTTAGTTGTTCTTTATTATTTTTTTTCTCATGACAAATACATCAATGAATGAAAGACAAAACCCAGTAGCCGACGCATTTCGTCCACACAGGACTTTTCAGGGCTTTGAATTATACATGAGAATCATCAGTTCCTTAATATGTGCTGGCATTAGAAAGAACCAAGTTTTATTAATTTATTTAGTGCAAAAATTGGAATAGGTTTGTCCCTTTAGAACGATACATTCATTGCGTCTGCTTCCAGTCGCTGGACATGTGCTCTCATATGTGATAATGAAGAAAAAGGCAGCTCCATTGAATATTTTCCTAAGGGCACACAATTTGAGACCACTTTACAGGTCATGTACATTACAGTCATATTGATTAGATTATTCAAGTCACTAGACCTGCACGTCTATTAACAGTTTTATGATTTTTCGAGGCCTACATTGTACAGTTATGAAATATGGTTCTTAGAACAAAATGTATTTGTCATACTACTTTCTTATGAAATACATAAAACCCATAATCTATGCATTTTATAAAGGTAGAACCATTCACCTTTGCAATACTGATTGCATATTTTTATCTATAATATGAGGAGCTAAACCTTTCATAGATGGGAATAAATTTGCCTTGTTTGTCTTTCCAATTCTATTTCATTAGGTGTTACTGGTCGAAGCTAAACAAATTAAGCAACAGCAAAGCCAATGAGATTGGCTTTGGTGACCCTGCAAATTTTTGCAGTTATATGCAATAAGAACTAAATGTTTTAACCCATTCGCTGCTAGACACGCCCAGTGCTAAGCCTTCTTTTGCATTTTGGGGGAGTTATCTATTAGGCCCCTGTAACTTTTTGTCCTAATAAGGTATCAACATCAAATTTGCCTCCTTTACTTCCAACATTTTGAGGATTCTAAAGATAGCCCTGGAGGGGACCAAGAAATTAGCCAAAATGCAGCTATATTTTTTTTAGGGGGGGGGGGTTCAGAGAAATGGGGGGAAAGTGCTGCAGAAGAAAGCGTCTATTTTCCCCCTGCCAAAAGGTATCAACAAAGGGTTTGTGGTGCTAAAATCTCCATCTTCAAAATGACTTCTTTTTTACACATTGCATTTGGAAAGCAGAAGTGCTAGGAAAGTCACTTGGTAATAAAACTTGCCTTACTATTCTGTGTTCCCTCAAGTCTACGGATACAAATGGCACCTCTCTTGTGTGGTTAGGCCTAGTGCCTGCGACAGGAAACAGCCCAAAATGCAACATGGGCATATCACATTTTTCTAGTGAAAACTGACAATTTTTTTGCGATGTGCCTTGCTGTGGATTTTGGACAGTTGATCTGCCGGCACCTAGAGAAGCCTGGCAAACATGTAAATTTCTAAAAACTAGATGCCCAGGGTAATCCAGGATGGGGTAACTACTTGAGTGGCTCTCATCAGGTTCTGTTACCCAGAATCCCTTGCAAACCTCAAACTTTGTAAAAAAATAAAAATCAAAAAAAGAATCCTCACTTTTCTGTGAAGTTAAGTTCCGGAATCTGCAGGGAGCCACAAGCTGCCACCACGCCAGCATTCCTCTAAGTCCCCTGCTAAAAATGGTACCTCACTTGTGTGAGAAGGCCTACTGCCAGCGACTGGAGACACCCCAAAACGTACAGTGAAGACTTCAACATTATCGAGCGCAGAACTACCTGGTTTTGCGAGGGAATCACCTGCGTTTTTGGACCCGGTTCAGCGGCCATCTGGGGAAACCTACCAAGCCCAAACATTAATGAAAACTAGACACCTATGGAAGTCCAGGGCTGTGTGGCTTGCATGGATCTCCAACATTTTCCTACAGAGAATCCCCTGCAAACCTCCCTGTTATGTTAAAAATTATTTATAGAGTGCGCATACACCGATTGGTTTCTTGGCGCTTGGTTTAGGACGTGCTGGAGCTTCATTAGTCCGTCATGCGCTTGATTTAGTCATAGGCTTGAGCAAATAGCCAGTTCTTAAGAAGCTTTCTGAATTTCATGAGGTCCATACATGCGCTAATGTTTGATGGGAGGGAAATCCAAAATCCAGGCGACAACACTACAAATCTACAGCCACCTTTTCGCTTCAGTTTGGAAGCGGGTGTGGTCAAGAGGTTCACATACGATGAGCGCAAATTGCGCACAGGTATATGCCTTTGAATGAGGTTGGAGATGAAGTTAGTGCGTGGGCCATGTAGGGACTTAAAAATCAGGCAGCCCACGTTAAAAGCATTACATTGTAAGATGGGGAAGACAATGTAGCTTCCTCATAAGGGGAGAGAAATGTTCCCACCTGGGCTACTGAAAGATCAACCTGGCAGCCTGGTTCTGAACTATCGGCAGTCTCCTGGCGAATAAAAGCTGTAAGTCATCTGCATTATTAAATGTACACACCTTCCTGTCTTTTAAGGACTGAATCAGTGAAAGGAGGTAAAGATTAAATAGATGAGGAGATAACGAAGTACCTTGGGGAACTCCACAGGTTACACTCCGTTTAAGTGCTGTGAAATGGGATAATCGGACTGACTGGGAGCGGTCCTCCAAAAACGACTATCCATCTGAGTGCTGATCCCTGAAGCCTTGCGGCTCGGACGCGATCGATCAGAATACCATGATTGACCATGGCAAATGCCGCAGGAAGGTCCAACAGCATCAGAGCCTGAGGGAAACCTATGTCTGTTTTATTCCGGAGTGTGTCCAGGACAGTCAGTTTGACTGTCTCAGTTGAGTGGGCAAGCCAAAATCCTGCGTGGCAAGGTTTGAGAAATTCCAACTGTTCGATGAAGGTACACAAGTATCTTGCTACATGAGATTCAAGTACCTTAGCCAGATACAGGAGAAGCGAGATTGGGCGATAGTTAGTCAAACTCTCTGGGTCTGCCCCAGGGTTCTTTAAGAGGGGGACAATAATAGCTTCTTTAAAGGCTCTCGGACGATGCCCTGAGCCAGTGACTCATTTAAGACAGAGGGGGCCAGCCTAGGGAGTAGAGAGAAAACCTCTTTTAAAAAATGGGAAGGACAGCTGTCCATCGAGACCCCGATTTTACTTTGGACAAAAAGTCCAGGAAGTCCAGACTGTCAATCACTGGAAACTGCTCAAGACAGTGGGAGTTTTCTGGTATAGTTCAGTGCATTAAGGATGGTGTGCTTTAAAATACTAGCTTTGATTGAGACGATTTTGTCTATAAAAAAGGTATTGAGAGAGTTACACGCTGCTTGAGATGGTGTGGATTTGACTGTGACTGTCGGGGTTCGAATGTTTGTTAATGATGGAAAAAATGTATTTCGACTCGTTAGAAGACATCACGATTTTAGCGGAAATGTACGTGGCCTTGGCTGTAGAGAGAGACGTTTTATATAGTTTAAGTTGAGCTAAGTAGACCTCTCTCTTATCAGAAGAGTAGCTACGTCTCCATCTTCTTTCAGTTTGATGGAGGGCTAATTTTAGTATTTTTAAGTCTGCCGAGAACCATTTCTGGGCTTCGTGGCGCCTAACCGATTTTTGCAGGCCACCGATAGCCATGTGGTGAGGCTTTCCACACTGGCTGCGACAATGGACTGGATGGCAGGAACTTTGTTAGTCAGTGTAGCCAGGAAGGACGTTTTATCTATACTATTCCAGTTCCTGGCCATAGTCCCTCTAGCTAATGATGGAATGATCTTAGTTATGTTGTTGAAAATAAACTGTATTAGATGGTGACCAGACCATATGCAAGGAGAGACTGTCAAGGACGACACTGTGGTGTTAACCATCCAAACATGTTCTAGGGTATGCCCCTTATTATGCGTGGCCAGCGTTACCCACTGAGTAAAATTCAGGCCACTGAGTACATCAGTCAGCTCATCGGCCTGTGGGCCATCCAGAGCATCATTAGACCAATAATTAAAATCATCAATCCGCAATATATTTGCATGGTTCATCGTGAGGTGAGCGATCTGTTCGCCCAAGAATTGGGGGAATAGAGGCATACTCAGGGGCTGTGTATAATAGAACACAAATCGAAGGAGCAGATGCAGACTCCAATTTGATGACTATATTATCCACTGAGCTTAAGGCTAACTGTGTTAATGAAGTGAATTCTATCTCCTGACATGCCCATAAACATGTCCCTAGTGCCTAGTGTGCTTTCTGCTCTCCCCGGGGGACAGATACAGGGATATTGCCCCTATCTGCCTTCCGGGGTAGGGGGGGCAGAAAGACTTTTGTGAGGGTGGGACCATTGTGATGCCTATTCTGGGCAACCCCCACCCCTACGTATAAAAAAAAAAATCAATCCCTGGTGCCTAAAGGGCTTTCTGCACCACCCCCCAGATGGGGTAGATCAGGGGCTATTGCCCCCATCTGCCTCTCTAGGAAAGCATAAAGACTGTGGCAATTTGCTTAGGGTGGTCGGGGCATTAGCATGCCCATTTTGGGCAGCCCCTACGTTTAGAAAAAAAAAAACCAATCCCTGGTGCCTAGTGTGCTTTCAGTCCCCTCCCTCCCCCATAGGCGGATCAGGGGCTATTGCCCCCATGTGCCTCCTAGAGGGGAGCAGAAAGACTGTGGCTTTTTTTTGGGGGGGTGGGAAATCAGCATGCCTATTTTGGTATCCCCCATCCCTATGTGCATAATAAAAATCCCTGGTGCCTAGCGAGCTTTCTGCCTGTTGGGGGGGGGGGGGAGGGGTGGGAGCAAAAGCTCTTGTCCAAGGGGCCACTCACCCTCCCTGGTGCCTAGTGGGCGACTAGTTTTGCTTGACCATCATTAGGGCCCTCTTTTCTCCAACCTCTCTGGCTCAGGTCAGGGAAAAGGGAGTGTTTAACACTCTATGCTTAAAACCGCATGTTTGATTGCATTTTGAAGCAATTTACCTTGCAGATCCTCAGATGACCAGCACAAACAGGGCCCCTGTGTGTGTATCACACAGGTTTCTTGCTAGATGCTTCAATTTACCATTTTAAGTAGCTCTAGACTTACGATAACCTCCTCCATGGTCGGGTGGATCTCACGGATTATTAACAAGGGTGCAACTGCAGTTACCCGACTTCTCGGATAAAACTGTCACATTAACAGCTTAGTAATTATTTTCAATATTCACTTGATGACATCTTTTAATATTAAAACCTTCATTTTTTCCATATGTACAAAGTGCTGCCAAAGCACCACAGTCTAAGTTGTCACATCAACAAGTGCTTGTTGCCCTACTCTTCCTTGTCATGAGAGGTTGTAAATTGATTTCAAATGCTCCGTATTCTTTACACTGCCTAGCTTCAGGTGGAAGACAAAATGAAACATTCATGGAGTTAAGCACAACCTGCACTCCACTTAAGATCACTTCTTCTAAAGAGGCCTCCGAGAACACTTCAATTCATCCTGGCATTTGAACAGGGATGTGAGGCTTAAAGGATTCCGCACTGACTTATTTCTTTGTTGTTTAAGACATCTGTGTTTTCCAGGTGATTTCAACAAAAAAGCTACTTTTCGCCCTCTCACCATGTAGTACGTTTCCTGCCAATATTGTGCGATTAGCAAACCGCTGCTGTTCAAGTTTAGGAGCTTTTGTTCTAAAGCCACTGCTGAGCAGTATATTCAAGAGATTTTTGGGGGTTCCTCCAGCCACAAAGGGTGAGAGAGAAATCTGCTTCTGTAATGGAACCTCCAAATTGCAGCCCAAGACGCTAACCCTGCAACCTCCGTTTGACCCAGAGCTAGGTGAAGAATCCCCATGGCTCAGGTTAAATCACAGTCTGCTCCAAAACTGCATTACCCGTCCCTCCCTCCAACTTCATCAAGTAAGACCGGTACTACCAAACTAGCTCCTGATGGAATAAAATGTGACTAGGCCTGCCACTTCCACCTTTACTCTCTCACAAACTCATCAGTGGGAGAGGAATTATGGTTCTCAATTATGCCCTCTGGAGCATACTTACACTTTATGCTTATTTTGATTGGTGCAAGAATCTGTAATTATTCTTGCTTTACCGTACAAGGCTCCATCAAGCCTCAATTCCATAAGAGGCTGCAATTTTGTAACTTTTACTGTGGCGTGTTAACCAAAGCATCCAACGTAATCCCTTAACAGCACCCATTAACAATTTAAAATACAAGATGGGTACGTAACTGTCTTTGGCAAATTAAACTTATCAGTGCATAGACAACATGAAAGCTGAAATGCCTGATCCACAGGAAACACCTACAGAGTATTGGCACTGAAATGAATGTACACCCAGGAGATACGACTACTTCCTTTTTTAAATGCCAATATCTTCTGCGGTTCGGCTTTTAAAATTGAAGAAGCAGAACTTTAACGCTAAATAAAGATTTGTATTTCAAAGATATCTTCAAGTCGGCTGGTTAATATAGACATGTGATCAAGTAGGGATACCAAATATATCGATCTATGTATTATAAAAATATTTCAGAGATATAAGACTACTTTAAATTTGCCTAACGTTTTCAGATCCAGAATCTGAAGGAAGCTGAACATGTAGAATTATAGCTGGGGAACAGTGAAAAGCAAGGATGTTTTTCACCAAGTGGTACAGAGTGACATCAAATGGACGGCGTGAAAAAAGCTTGAGTTGTCTAGGTTGACCAGAACCCCAAGGTTAAAAACATCCCTTTTATTCAAATTTTACCCATCTATAATTTTAGGTTATGTATGGGCTCCAAAATAGTCTGTCCCTTCTTTGAATTGCTATGCAAGGGCCCAGGGGTAATACGAGGCATAAATAACATAGCATCTTCTCCCTGTCCCAAATGTTTAAAAAAAATAATAAAGCCTGACCTCCTGCCTCCCATTATCACCAAACTCTATGCCTTCCCTCCTTTATGCTGTAATAGCATTCATGAATAACTTTTGTTTCTCACTGCTGCTTTGTCATAGCAGTAAATAACCACATATAGAATATGGTATTCACATAGCGGCGCTGAGGGAGGCCCAAACAGAACCTGTAGAATTTTAGGTAATAGTGACTAGCAGGGTTGTTTTTACACAGATTTTAGGAGTTACATCAACTAAACACGTCATTCAGCACCAAGAGATGAAAACAATATCCCTCTTCCGCATCTAGAACATAATTTCACGTTATGTATGGCCCAATCAAACCATTTGCCTCTGCTTTCTACTGCTACACAGGGGAAAAGGATTGATGGGGGAATCAGACATATTATGGCCCATCCTCGCTTTCAAATGAAGCAATACATAACATAATTACCCACAGAAATTTCAGAATTAATTTCTGAAGTGCAACAGTTACTAGCAAACAATGAATCTCATAGCAAGCCCACTATAAGTTAGGAGATTCTTAATACTTTATTTCATGACATATCGGTAAATTCCAGAATAGGCTGCGGGGTGCTCAGTGCTCCAAGTGATTACACAAAATAGTTAAAGTGAAACACAAATTTACATGCAGAGAGGTATGGGTGGCCAGGAAATTTGGCTTTTACAGCAGTAGTCTAACATAGACGATCAAATAACCACATCAGATCAAAGCTGGGCTATAGGACATTTAGTACATCACTTGAAGGCGTCTTTCAACGTCCTATGAGAGGATAGCTTCACCTGCAGTCAATTTTACAATATAGGATATGGATGCCCAACTACAACACCACTCTCGTCCATTTATTATTTGTTCTAGTTCAATTTTTGTGCCCTTTTTCACGTTCACGAATTCTCCCTCAATTCACCATTACAAATAATTTTATTTTACAGATCTAGTCAATATGTAAATGTTTCACATGGCATCCCGATTTTTTAAGACTTTGATATAGCCGGTAGAATTCATTTTAGCTTTAAGTCGATAACTCCATTAAAGTGAGTGTTTATGCTTAACAGAGACAAAACTTAATGTTGAAAGCACCATTAAAAAGATTTTAAACTGCTTTAGTTTCAAACAGATCTAAGTATAGTGCAATGCAAACAGTCACTGTCCGCTGGCTTCTTTCAGTGCAGATGATCACTCTCTACTTCATGTTGAACTAAGCTGGACCCTAAACTGTTCCTCTTGCTCCTTTGCTGCCTTCCAGACTCAACACCTGAGTCTAGTACGAGCTCAGCATACCACCAGAAGACCCTGGCTAAAAATCTACGCACCCTTATCGAGACCAGCTAAATTATGCACACTATTTTTAACACTGCACTAACAGAGGAAACAGCACCTTTTGAAGTAGGAGGGTCAACACAATTTGAAGAAAGAATACATGTATGTTAAATTTATTTTTTATCATGCATGACGAATTAAAACCATTACATGTACGGACAATTTGTATACAAATGGACACAAATTATCCAAAATCATCTAATATCAACTCATCTATTAGTGCAGCTACGAAGCAAAAAAATAAGTATAAAAAGCGCTATAAACACATATAAAAGGACTTTAATTATGTTTTGATTAATTCATGTCAAACACTCCTGTGGACCCAGTTTTGTGCCCAACAGCAGGGGCTTCGGCTTCTGAATAAAACCACAAACAGATTAGATAAATCTTTGGCATGTGGGTCAACCTAAATACTGGTAAGACTTCCTATACGTCATCTACTTTTTCAAGGCCAACTGTAAAATATATTAACAGTTTCCGGCCCGCTATCCCTTTGTTGTCCATCGCCCAGCTGTCAGAGTTCACCTAGTTCATTCAGTCCAAAGATTTTCAGGCCACTGAGGGGTAGCAGACTACTAGGTTTCTCAAAACTCCGTTTTCGTTGATGGGTCCTAATGTACTGATTTTTAAGCAATATGACTAATTGAGTCTCTGCACTACACCTAGTTTCTTTGACACAACACCAAAGATTTAATCTGCTGAACATTATGATATTCTTAGGGTTCGGGCCTCAGTGACAGCGTGTTTACATGACAGAATTCCACGGTTATTAAACTGTCTGTGCAGAAAGACCTTTGTTTCCTTTAATAAGGTAGAACAAATGCAGACAATATGAATTACTGATTCACTTTGACTCCTGCAAAGTCTGCACGTGTTTCATACACTAGTCCTCAGCCACTTAGCATGAGAAGATCGAAGAACCGCACTGCCATAAACTTGCACTTCTTGGCATTTGAGAAGGTGCTCCCTAGATAAGCCGGGGGGGGGGGGGTTATTCAGCATAAGAGTTTATTACCATCCAGGGGTGAGATCACATGGCCAGTATGTTTTTATCCCCTAGCCATAGCAGAAACTTTTGACCTTTGTTGATGGCTTTTTTGTTAAACATACTGTGGAACATGAGCTTCCAAATCTCTCTTGCTACAATGCATTTAGGTTCTCCTTTAAATGAAGGCCATGAGCTGATTTTTCACCAAGATAGCTTGGCTAGGCGATCTTTCTTGGCAGCTTGCAGCTTATAGCATAATACCTGTATCTCTCAGATGTAGTACTGACCCATTTTTTAAGCCTGCCTTTCCAGCTCAACAATTGGAAAGATCAGCTGTTGCCCAAATGTAACCATTCTCGAAGATGAATAATTACATGGACTTTCTCCAGATAAAGACCTGGTAAAGGGTTCAAGTTGGTTCTCGTCAATGTACTGTACTGACAGAGAAGATTGCGGTGTCTAAAGTCTATTAAATGTTAAAATAGATAGGGTCATTTTAAAATTGATGATGAAAGAACCTTCCCCTTTCTATCCTTCTCACGTCTACTCATCAATAGCTCTTGTAGTGTTTCACATGGATCATCATGGTCACACTTGTTCTTTAATGTGTAGGTCTCCTGACATCAATTATATCCATTCAATATTTTTGATTTGTCTTCAATACTTACTCAAATTATACCTAGATCGCTCACCAACTAAGAAGCTTCACCACCCCACCCCCGAAGTGGTGTGTTCAATATTGCAGCCAAATAGACTAATGCGCTGAAAACTATAACGCTCATAAAGTTTTGCAGCAAGACTTATCAAAAGGTTTGCCAACTCACAAACAGTTAAATTGAATATGGAGCTGCACACAGAAATGGTTGTAACGACTGGCAGACAAACTGCTCCTGCAAAATAAATGTAGTCTGAGTCAGTTTGAGCCAATGTTATAGTAATGCTATAATTCAGCCAAAATCAGGCGGGAGACAAATCCTCGCCAAGACACACCACTGGAATAACCTGCAGTTTTTCCTGACATTCTGCACAACCTTAGCTTTGAAAATACTTTAAAACCTAGAAGCTCAACATGAACACTGCCGTGTAGCAGTCGCGTCTCTAGCGCCAAGAGGCACTTGTTGGTAAAAGCTACAACGCAAAAAGGCACTTGTTGGTAAAAGCTACTACGCAACAAAAACACACACACAAAACATCTCCCATAATCGTTTTAGTTACACCTCAATTTGTAAAGAAAATTTCAAAACGTCTTTATCCTGCGCAAGCCTGCTATGCAGACAGTCCTTTATGATAGATTTTATTTGCTTATCTTTATCATCTGTGGTGATCTTTTGCTTCACACGTGTAATAAGGTACAAAAGTGTGTCCAAAGCAATGCCTCCGACGCATAAAACGTGTCCCTCTTTTCCTAGATGTACACTATAGACTATCTGAACGGTGTGAACATGCTAATTTACTCAATATCGAGAACTGCCCTTTCAAAAACGGACGTTGGAGGTCCACGGCCTTTGCGCCAAGACCTCTCTGCTTCGACGTGAATCATCCCCCTCTCCTCTGAACACACCCTGCCCCGAGCACATTCTTTACACGTGATCCCGAGCACATTCCTTACTCAACGTAGGAAACGAAGGCAACTCTCAATAGCGTCTGTACTTTTGAACCCAATCGAGTCAGTCCAAAAGCGGTCTTAGATTATAATAAAGGAGAACGGCAAGTGTGTGTAAAAGAGTGCGAGGCGGGATGTGGCAGAACAAGACAATCCATCTGACACGTTTTACGGGAAACAACGAGGTTTGTTTTTTCGTGTTACTTCGTAGAATTAAACGTTTCTGTTGGTAGTAACCCCCAGGAACTAGCACACGTGTTGCACATATGTATTGTAAACATTAACTAAGCAGTGTATATACTTTCTTCATTTTATTAGTGTATATACACATTAAATAGCGCATATTTTAAGACATGGGAACGGTTATGAAAAACAAACAAATTAATTACAAATATATATTTCAGGAAAAAAAACGATGCAAGGGTACAAAAGGTGCTTTGTTTTTTTTAAAGTAGGAAACACGAACTCCAAGGTGTTTTCTTAACTATTATAGTTAAAACGGCATGACAAGTACAGCCAATTCAATGTAAACTTTTGGTCTCGCAGGCCACAACTAAAAGTGTGGCAAAGGAGCTTCCTCTAAACTGCAATATTCAACACTTGCAGGCCAACACAGCCAGAAAACTGAAGGCATCCTAAACTCTATACCTTGAGGTCTCAATCTGGAAGGAGCGTTTTGTAAGAGTCTGTGGCTGGGTAGAAGCTGCTGAGTTTAGCTATAAACCACTGGTGTTGAAAAATCCTTATGCAATTCGGGTACATGGTACACCATCGCTAACGTAATGGCTCGTAGACTATTAGATACAGAACAGTTAAATACTATTTAGAAAGTACTCACACCGAGTTTATCAAGTTTATAAATTGTGGCATTTTGGCTAATCTACTGCCTTCTGTAAATCCAACTTGGAAAAAATCTCGGTAAATCACAGTCAAAGAGGGAGGGAGCAAATGAGAGAAAGAAATCTCGGAAGTTAAGATAAAGAAGAGCATTCAAAAGAACAAGAAAAACGATGCAGAATGATGGCCAATGTGACAAAGCTGTACGGACATGGACCCCCTAGAAAAAATACAATTGCATGGCTACCGTAGGAATGGCAGCCAGGGAAGGTTTCCACCTACCCGCAACCTATCCTAGCCAAGCATAGCAGCATAACCGGTCCCCGAATATCCGTGTTATATGATGCCCTCAAATCTTTTGGTGAGGAATGGAGTTAGGGTCAAGGGTGGTGAGGAACAGCCTGGTGCAGGCACACGGGCCCCAACTGCAGCAGCACAGAAGTAAGTTTCCAAAGGTACCCCCTCATAGCCTGGAGCACTGCTTTGCCACTCCAGGGAACCCTAAGGTAGCACATGAAGTAGTAGTCTGTAAACAAGGCAATAGTAGTCAGTAAACAATGCAGCAACTACGACCCGGACCCCCACGCACAGTTC
Organism: Lissotriton vulgaris; assembly: GCF_964263255.1. NCBI lineage: Eukaryota > Metazoa > Chordata > Amphibia > Caudata > Salamandridae > Lissotriton > Lissotriton vulgaris. The sequence continues at coordinate 835,463,707 of NC_141689.1, read as the reverse complement.
AGCAGTGTGGTGGAAAATAGGATGCTAGTATCACCATGCACCTTCTTCTACATGGAGTTCCTCATCTCCTTCACCAGTCCTACAAGGATGCCCCTGGCTAACAGCGAATAAACAGGTGAGCAACCCAATATACCCTTGCGGGCTCGGGCAAAGTTAATACAAAGAGAGTTGGCCAGCAAGGGATTTTGTTGATTAACTAATTTACAGCACCATAGGGACCTGTATTATATCATGGTACCCGGGTATGGAATAAGTCAATGGCTGTTTTTGGATTTGTTAATTTCTTGAAAAGAGTCCAGTAAAATCAGAACAACACAGTGTTACCACACTAACACCATATATACATTAAATAGAAAATTTTAAGTAAATTTTAAGTAAAAAACGGAAAGACCAGGATTTTGTGTTATTGGAGTATTATTATTCAAATCAGGCAGGGTACATACATAGATATTATTTAGATATTCAAGGTATTGGTAGTATCATCCTTAAACATATCTAAACATTAAGTCCAAACTGCGCAAAACCACCAGTCCTACAAGGATGCCCCTGGCTAACAGCAGCAAGAAGATTAATTTCAAAGCACAGTACCTACCAAGGAAAGGAATCACTATATCTTAAAAAAAAATGTCATTGTATATATATAACATTGCTCCAATTCAGGCAACCCCTTCATATCGTCATAATATCTATCTTACGATAAAGAAGCCACAGGAAAATCTTCTCTTCCGATCCACCCTGCCAAACTTAGGAACTCTATATCGGCCAAGAGCTACTGCATCTAAGAACATTTAAAGACTGGAAGAGAGGTGAAAATCTGTCTGTTCCCAAACCCGTCACTCCAAATTGCCTATCCCACACCCTGAGACATCATAACAATCAAATAGATAATAACCGCTAGGGAATACAATCTTTAGCCACCATTTTCTCAAAATGTGATTTTCACCCCAAGTCACCTACCCCGCTTCTGGCCTGCTGCTTTGTTAAGGAACCCAGGGTATCTGCAACCAAGATATGCCACAGCATAAACACCTGTCCCTTTTTAGTGCAGATAATCAGACATGAGATGGAATAACCTCAGAATGGTCCTGTGAGCCAGTGTCCTATCTCAGTCCACCAAAGCTAACCACCATACAGAACTGGGAAAAGCGGAATACAAAGTAGCAGTACTACAGAAATAAAGCCAAACAATGCAGACCAACATAGGGCTCTATCTCCCAACCAAGCTGATTATATAGAACTGTATCACAGTCCGTATAAGTAGATATTTGACACATTTTCCCCCTAACAGATACCGGTTCAGCCTCCTAGCATTGGTCAAAATTACTGCAGCAACCAATACAGGAGCAGAGCAGAAATCTATTACAATACATAAAAATAGCACAATGCGACCTGTCGGCCTGACTAACAATGCTGTCATACCTCAAAACATATGCCACGCATCTATCCCTCACTATCCTGTCATTAAACTTTGCATCCCTTAACACGATGGTCGCACCTTGCTGGTCATCATCCACAGCACAGAAACATTAGCCACATAGGATCAATACCAAGATAGCACTCTTCCAATCATACAGTTTACACAGTGTAGCATGCTACCAGCGTCAACAATCACCTCTCCCAGGGCTGTAAGCACTACATAAATACTACAATACAAATGACATAGCCTTTCGAAGGTTAAAGCTGCTGCCAGTATTCAGGAAAGGTTCCCAAGTAACTTCTTGCCACGCTACTTTTTGGCTAGTATGTGCTATACATATACTATATACATCCATACACATACCAAGCAGCTGTTTGATTGCCGAACTTAAGGCCTTAATGACCTGTCATTTTACATCCCACTCCATGCGGATTCTCCGAGCCCTACACCGGCAGCCATTAGAATCCGCAATGTGGTGCAGTGAATGTCATGGGGACTTCTTAACTCTGATATACATATTCAATACCAATCAATGCGTGGGACTGATCAAAGCAGCCACGGAATTTGTTCATCTTGCATCAGCCGAGTTCAAGGATGTACCGTAAGGATTATGCTCACCACTCTCCTTTGACAAATTTTAAGTTGCCATCCCTGAGTGGACTATGACCATTCCAAGTGAGGAACCGAGTTTGGACTTAGAATTTTTATCAAGTGTTTCGTGAAAGCATTACAAACAATACAAAAAGCAGCACAGGTGAGATGCGATGGGATGCCACTCAAATGCTAAAGGAAAACGAGAAGAGAATAAAAGAAGAAGAGGGGAGCAAGTATGATTAGAACCGATAAAGATGAAAAAGTGAAAGAGAAGGAAGACATGGGGAACACACTTGAGAAGTAGAGGATAGAGTGCAAGAGCGTAAGTAAAGTATGGAGGAGATGGATGAAAGGGAGTAACCAAACTAGGAACAGACTTGAAGATCAGATACAAGTTATGAGACTTCAAGCAGGAAAAGAAGATACCCCTAAAACAAGCAGTAACATTGCGTCAGTATAGTGAAAATGAAAGTAAATGCCGACTGAGAATTGGAAATGTTTAAAAAGGAGGGTGTAGGATAGATCAGTGAAATAAAGGTTAGAGCAACAATGCAGACAAAAGAACATATTATTTTGAAAGTAAAGTCTGGGTGAGAAGAAAAGGCGGAAAGATTAAGTTAGAAGCTTCTTCTCGGCGACTAAGACCCAACTCAAGACTCATATCACGGGGGGGACAACAGGCCAGATTGCGGTAGGACGTACTTACACGCTCGTTCAATGCAGGTGGATTTGCCATTCCGGATACAAAATTATACTTTTGCTGTGCACAGGCACATTATGCCGCATTTTGGATAAAACCCCCACCCTTCATGCCACATCTCGCAATTGTAGATGGTTACATGGCCCCTACCCCAAGTACTGCCCATCTCAGCACCCAAGCAGTCTCGCAACACCTAACTCCCACCACAGTCCAATGCACCGTCAGCGCATGGCATGACCTGGCTAAAGCTACACAATGCACACTAATGTATTCCTCGCTTCTGCCCCTTCCCGGGCGGAAAGACATCCCGGTTAAGAAGGAGGGCGGCTGCCGCTGGCTTCTTCGTAAACTCTCTATTCACACCTCGGGCCACCTTTACACTGGGGGGGGGGACATTCAGCACTAGCAAGGAATTCTTTAAAGATACAAATCCAACCCCCGTGGAACGTTTCTATTACATAAGGCTCCGCCAGGACGTAAAGACCATCACACCCACCTTTCTACTTGAGCCTCCACCTATGCTTCCACTACATGTGCTATTGCAACAAGACGCCCCCGCAAATGTGTTGTCACTCTTATATCGTACAGTCCAAAATGACAGGGAATATAGACCTCCCTTGGCCCGTCAGAGGTGAGGAGAAACTGGGGTATCCCCTCACTGAGGAAACGTGGACATATTGCTGTAGGCAAACAGGCGATATATCCACTAGTAGATTCCGTATTATCCACTACAAATATGTACACCACCTTTATCACACGCCTGCGCGCATGCACCGACTGAAGATATAAGATAACGATCGCTGCGGGCGAGGACTTTTTACTTGTGGCCTTGGACTATCCGCCTTTACAGCGATACTGGACGGAGGCCCTGACTGCGCTGGACGTTATGACGGGCCTACACATCTCTGCGGATCCCCTCACCACCTTGTTAGGATACACTGGGCCCCTGGCTGTTAAAGTGCGCAGAAACGCCTCCCTTGCGATCCTGTTTGCAAAAAGGAGAGTCGCCTGTAGATGGGGCAGTGGGAGAGCGCTGAAATGTAAAGACTGGCTTCAAGACCTAATCTATTGCCAAGAGCAACTACACACATATGCAGACCTTCAACCTCCCTCATCACTCAAGAGACATTTGGGGCCCCCTACACACTTATTTACTGGAGCACACAGCTGACGTGGACGACGCGGCGTCGTAGTGGGCACCTAACACCTAACTGACGCCTCTATAGGCCTCGGCCGCACACTTTCCCACATTGGCTACAATGGGACACCATGTGACGCTACTCCGCACATTCTTACTGCCTGAACAACACCATAACCTTTGTTATGTACCGGATGATCATTGTATATTAGTGTATGCACTCCTCTCCATCGTTTTCTCTTTTTCTCTCTTCTCTTTTAATTGTTAGCATTTTACACAGTTGGATCATAATACAATTGCTGTCTTTACAACCTCATACTCCTTCCAACGCGGCCGGCCCGGAAGGGTTGTAGGCGGATTTCTGTATACTCCCCCACCCTGATGAGATATCATCGATACGCACATGTCATCGCAATGCCGGCCAGTTTGTGGATGAAGGCAGATTGCTGTGATCTTTGCCTTTTTTGTTCTCAATAAAGGTTTTTGAAAATAAAAAAAAATTAAAAAGTTAGAAGCGCCAAGTGGAAACATACGTAATGTGTTACAAGCAGTGGTCGAAGTGGGTGGGATTGTCAGGGCACGGAGTGCCCCTACCTCTTTAATTTCATAGAGTCCGTTCCAGAATTTTTTCATTTTGAACATGCGTCCCAGGACGGCAGAATTAGCCAAGGCCTGTAGATAAGGCTCTGCATTCGTGGTCGTTCGGGGACGGGCGAGTGGGCAGAGAAGGAAAGGGACTCTTGTCTTTTCCTTCTTGCCCAGAGAATACAAAAACAGTGTCCACTTCTGCTCTGCAGCCTCAGCTGCCCCCCTTTCTTTCTTTCTTTTATCCCTTCTCTTTCTGTATAGCAACTCCTCCAAACGTACTGAAACCCGTGACTTCAAGAAACGGTTCTCACCCTCTCTTTCCTACTTTCGTTTATTTGTTCCCCTGCGAAATGGATCCAAAAAAGAAAAACAGTTTTGCTGGATTGGGAAATAAATGTCCTCTTTTTCTGACATTTTTCTATTCTAAAGTGCAGCCTCTGAAATAATAGGTTCAAAATTAGAAAAATAAATAAATAACTAAATAAAGCAAAACAGAGTGGTTGCAAAGTGGCTCGATTGATTTATTCACACGCAAACATAGCGCCACTCTACAGAGTTTGCCAGTGAAGCACTACTTTTGTTTTCTAGTCTCTCTTTGAATAGCATGGTTTTCCCCAGGCGGAGAACTCTTGCACAAATGTTGGAGGTACTGCAATGTGTGGATTAGAAAACAAAATGTTCTGGGATGTGGTCTTTTTACCATACTACTTACGTTTTGTAAAGATATAAGCAATGAACCTTGAAATGGGTCCATTCCGTGCCCTGTAGTCATGTCCTTAACTTTTCAGACAAAAGTACTCACTGATTTCTGAATAGTGAGTGTAAAAGCATTAAGGTAACCGTGTTGTTCCTGCTTACAATTCACATGCTTTACTGAATTTTGCATTTCCTACGAGTGTTTGCTTTTTCCAGGACGTTGTGACTTTTTTTTTTGTGCAGCATATTTCCCTTGTCTAGTGGGTAATTTAAATTGAGCCGCATCCAGGTGTTTATAGCGGGACACAATTGGGTTGTAGTTGAAGGCAGTGTGACTGTCTCTCAGTAGGACAGTATGGTGTTCATTGGGGGAGAGGATGTGGGACTATGGTCAGAGCTGCTGAATTTGGAACTGGGGAACCAGGTTCAACCTTCATGAGCAGTCCACCAGACTACTCTCCTGAGGGAGCATATTCCAGTGCTAGACCTTAAAATGCCAGCTAGACCTTAGAAGCCCTGGTGTCTTAGCACCAGTAGGTAGTCCCTAGTGGTGGCAAGTGGGTTAACCTTGAAGGCCTGTACACCACAATCCATACTGAAGTTCATGTCCAGTCTTGGGACAGGCCTGTGACGCAGCACACCCTAGAGCAGTGGTCTTCAAACTTTTTCATTCCGCGCCTCCGCCCACCCCCCTACAGTGTCGAAAAACAATTCGCCGGGCCCTTTCAAAATATTTCACAATTATTCTATTTAACTGGCAATGTTTAAATATGTCTAGACTTATTTAAACATTGTAGCTAAGTTCTGTCGGTGTTTTAGAAATGCAAACAAATACATGATTTCCAAACATACTATTCCGGTTAGGCTGGCCTTGCTAATGTGCAAAGGAACCACAGTGTGGTTATTCAAAATAGTAGTGTGGGTCTTGGAGAAAATTTGAAGTCCCTTCCCTTTTGAAACCTTCTCCCATACAGGATTTAAATGACAAAGGATGTTAATGATGGCCCATTACAGACAGGCTTACTGCTGCTCATTTTTTTAGGCTGAAAACAAAGCCTAATGTTTCTTCTGGCCAGAGCCTGGCGACCCCCCTGGGATCACTTAAGGCCACCCTAGGGGGGTCCGCCCCCCAGTTTGAAGACCTCTGCCCTGGAGCAACAGTGACTCTACCACTGAGGTCACAGAACCCTTGAGAAGGGCTGGCTCTAGAGCGGTGCGTCCGGTGTGATCTGACTTTGTGTGGGGGCATCATGTGAGCAAGTATATTATATTTCTAAAAACACTTGCTGCCTCATTTCTGGCCTCCAGCAATTTTCGGCAACAAAAAAAACTGGTGATTAATGTTCTTCCTAGAGAGAGATCAGAGTTTTGTCTAGTGGAAGTTTGGACTCATCCCAAGGTATGGCAGAGTGTTAATATGCCTGCTGCAAAGAACGAGTACCATGCAGATCACAAAGTGCATATAATGTAAATAGGTCAGTGAGTTACTGCTTTTGTCAGAGAGATCCTTTAGTTACTTGCAGTATATAAGTTAAAATCCTAACAGATAACAATGAGCTATGAACTGTGATCAACGAGCTGCATGCAAACTGCAAGTTATAGATTAAAGCGTTAGGTTTTCCCCCCCAGAATTTCATTATCCTAATGTTGCAAAAAGTGTTCTTTTGGATAGAAATCAATTCTGATTATTAAAGACAACCCGCAACCTTGGTATTACGTTTTAAATTCTGAGTTTGTGTTTCTCCAGACCAATCACTATTAAACTATTCTGCCTACTAGTATGGTTGTCATGCGACTCCTACACCTTGTAGTCCTTAGTCTTGTGTAACATTTTCTATACAGTGATTTACACATGTATAATTAATTGTCTCTGTGTAATGTGTGTGATGTGAAGTGCTCGGACACCCTACACTAGTATGAGTGGCGCTTAAAAATCAAATTAAATGCATCTGAGAGAGAGAGTGTGGTTATGGAGACTTGAGGGGTTTTGTTAAAGGATGGTAGTGAGGCAATCCATGGAGGAGGTGGTCACTGGGGGGCATTAACAAACATTATTGCACAGTGCGCCCCCTGAGTACCCATTGGTACCTCCATTGGCTTTGTTTGAGCAGTTTCACCAGGGATCGGCAATGCAGGATTTGCAAGGACACCAAACTAAGTTTGCAAACTTCACAGTCTCTCTGCTTCATTCACAGGCACTTTTAACTTATGCTGCCTGCTTTGGGGGCACTGGAATTATGCAGCAAAGAAGACAAAATGATGCTGCAGTGTTGACTAAATTATGCAGCAAAAAATAAAAAGGCTGCAGCGCAATGCCGTATATTTTCTGATATTTTATTATTGTGACATATGTACACAGTCTCTGGAAAGATTTTGCCTTATTAGAACCAATGAATGAATGAATGAATGAATGAATGAATGAATACACAACTTTTAAAGCGCTCACTTAGCCCAAGGGCATCAAGGTGCTAGATACATATCAGTATGCAGATAGACGAGGAAACACTCAAACCAGCCCCTCAGGGAACAACCAGGTCTTTAAAGTCTGACGAAAGCATGTGAGGGATCTTTGACCCGAGAGATCATCAGGGAGGGAGTTCCACAAAATAGCAGCAGCAGTTGAAAAAGCTCTCCCTCCCCAAGTCGTCCTTTTAAACCTCGGGACAATGAGGAGATTTTTTCTTGATGACCTGAGATTCCTCGTGGGAACATAATGCTGAAATACAGTGGGCCAAGGCCATAGTAGGCATTGAGAGTGAGGCAGAGAGCTTTAAACATGATTCTGCCCTCCATCGGGAGCCAATGCAGCAAAAGAAGGGAAGACGAGGCAGAGTGGTGTTTAGGCAGGTCCATCGCCAGCCTTGCAGCAGCGTTTTGCACAAGCTGCAAGTGCCGCAACTGTCCTTTGTTAATGCCCAAGTACAGGGAATTGCTATAGTTCAATCTGGACAGTATTAATGCAATTACGACTAGTTTGCATGCCACAAAGGAGAGGAACTGTGAGATTTTCCTAATGAGCCTAATTCGCCCAAAGCAGGTAGCCACTGTCCAGTGCAACATACAAATGCATCAGTGAGACAGGTGATCAGTCAACCTTTGCAAAGAGCCATCCACTTTGCAGCAACACAACTTTTGATCCGCTCGAGCTACAAAACAATGTATTAGTTAAAATTGTCAGATTATGCAGCAGATCTTGTACTATGTGGCAAATAAGGCAGAGCCATAATTATATAGAAAACATTTTTAAACTAGGTTATTTCGCCATTCATGTTTGAATTGCACTTGTGGAAAAAGGGAGGAGAAGTGCCGATGACAGAAATTCCATGGCTCGGAGACATATGGCTTGTCCTTTCACTTTTTAGCGTATTTGGGACATTCTGTGATTGGAAACATATCCCACTTTGTGAATTACTTTAATGTCAATAACTCATATTAAACCTTAAGTAATCATGAATATCCATTGGTTGAATTAAATAACATAACCTGCTGTAACTGTGCGGTGAAATGCCAAACAAATACTAAGAAAAATGGGGATGTTTTGCGCATTCTGGCAACCCCTCTGACTCAGCCCACTGACCAAATTCTTGGGTTATTCTGCGCACACAGTTCCCCAACTTTTTTCCCCCAGCTTCGACCACTGGTTGCAAGAGATACCGAAAGTGATACTGGATTATCAATACGTATATAAAGGGAAGGATGAAAAGGAGATGAAAACAGGAGATCGGGGAGGAGCACGAATTCGGATATTATGAAGAGAGAAACTACAAAAACACATCATACTTAAAGATGAGTTAATCCACACATTATGCATTATCAGAAAAGGGGTAAAAACGTAACGGGCAGAACCAGCTCCAACGAATATAACAAACATTTGAAAAGTGTTCTTCTAAGTCCTAAGGACTTAACTAGGGATAAGACGTTTTTAGGACGTGCTCTGAGCGCTTGATATTGTACCCCGGAAAGGGAGGAGTGTGGCGGGGATAGATTCAAGGATAGGCAACCATATGAAACAAGCCAGAATGCTGCAACTGCGGCTCCGGACCTCAGCTCTGGAGGATCCACCCGCAGCATCGCAGTCCAAAGGGACCCTGAACGTAGGCAAAACACGAATAAACAGCAGTAACCCTCATATATCGCCACATGCGCAATACACCCCGTCAATACATCTGTGCCAAACCATCGCCATCAGTATTCACACCTGTCCCATCCCCTGCACTCACCGCACCAGCCTCCTTCATGATGATCCTCTTAACCAGCATGATGCGGGCTCCGGGGCTGCGGCGCTTCTTGTCGGGGCTCATGCTACCTCCATGTTGCGGGTGGGCCGGGCTGCTGCTGCTAGTGTCGATGGTGGGGGGCGAAGACCCGAATCGGACATAGGGTGCCGCAGTTTCTGCTGCCCCAGGCTCAGGTCCAATGCAGACAGGCACACCGTTCCCCTGTCCCTCTACCTCTCCCCGGCGCAGAGCGGCGGCTCCCGGGGAAGAGGCCGGCAGCGCTCGGGGCCTGGCGGCGGAATCCAGAGTGTTAGCTGCCCGGCCGCGAGCCACCTTCCGCCTAGCGACCAACCTCCTCCTCCACCCACAGCCTCGAGCCACCTACAGCCGCCAAGCATAAACCCCAGCTCCTCTTCGGATCTGACACCGGCCGCTCTGACACACCGCCGGAAGTACGTCACCCTCGCCCTGCTGACTGACAGCTATCACCCTAGCAACGCTTGCAAAAGACCAGAAGAGGAAATGGCGAAACTAGCAGGAAAAACAGAAGATGGACAAAAATAGAAGCTGCGCGTTAGCTAGGGAAATAAGTGATTGTAAGAATGGGTGTCACGCGATGGTTGAAGTTAAAATGTTTATTATAAACATAGAAAAGCCCACCAGTGAGGAGAGCAGAGCACCTCCAGCACCGGTCAGTTCAGCATCAAATTGAAGTCTAACCCATTCTAATCACTCACCTAGAAACACTCCATCTCCGTGTCATGAACACTACAACATTCTACTAAAACACGTAAGCAGATGACATATCAGAATTCCACTCTGTGGTAATGGAGGAGAGCAGAGCACCTCCAGCACCGGTCAGTTCAGCATCAAATTGAAGTCTAACCCATTCTAATCACTCACCTAGAAACACTCCATCTCCGTGTCATGAACACTACAACATTCTACTAAAACACGTAAGCAGATGACATATCAGAATTCCACTCTGTGGTAATGAAGCTGACACGTAGAATGGGTTCTATAAGTTTATTTCTAACAACCCCACACAATGCGGTGGGAGGGACAGGAGGGGAAACCGTCAGAATGACTACAGTTGGGGAAGGATGACATAACTGTTAAGCAGTGGAACATTGGGGAACCAATCGCAGGGAAAGGTGGACAATGGGTGCTCTCGCGTAGGAGAGCTCTAGGCAAGGTTGTCACGAGAACAAATACAAGCAATACAACACACTCAACACGTTTCTCTTTTGTTTTTTAACCCCTTGTGTGCTCGTGACGGAACCGTTCCGTCACGAGCCTCGGGTGGGCTGTGCTGGTGACGGAACGGTTCCGTCACGGCCCGCTCGACGCGTCTGCGCGGCGCGAATTTCGCGCCTGCACTGTACGTTCTATTAAGTGGGCGGGGCCGTGACGGAACCGTTCCGTCACAAGCACAGCCTACCCGAGGCTCGTGACGGAGCAGTTCCGTCAAGAGCACGGGAGTGCCGCGCCGCCCCTCCTCCCTCTTAGACTGCGGCGGAATAGCCGCCGCAGTGAATGAGTTAATAAGAAAGAAGGAAGAAAAGAGATAGAGAAGAAAGAGAAAAAGAAAGGACAAAGAAAAAGAAATAACAAAAACATTACTCTAAAATAAAATCTTCTAATTTTTGGAGTCATTTGCCCACCCTTTTCAAACAAGCTTCAGATTCAGAACTTTATGTTGTATCTTGGCAAGGGTATTTCTTTATCTCAATGTATCTCAATGCCTCAGTAACTGTATCATAGTAACCCAGTAGCTGGTTGTCATGTTCACTGGATTCTGGTGTGTGGAATCCAGGGGAGAGGACGGAAGACAGCAGTTGGTGAGGAAAGAGGGACCTCTGTGCCCAGGGGTTGTATGCTACAAATAAACTTCTTCTTGCCACCATAAAGTCTCCTGTGAACTTTTAAAAGTGGCGACGAGGATGGGATCCCGTTGATGGTTTTGTCCTGACAAGCAAGAAGAAACTTTGGAAAATGTCATCATTGTTTAATGGAAATCAACAACCCCTGAGGAGTATTGCAACATTTTCTGTTTGGTGAATATTCTACATGCCCGCTGTGTTTTAGAACGTCCGTGCGATTTACTGGGATCAAGATTTGGCATTTCTACAAGGAGGTAGGCTTTTATCCTCCGAATGACACTTGAACAGGGCAGTGGAAAATACGTGCCTAACAGCTTGTGCTTACCTCGTGCACCTTGCGTATACATTTGAATGCTGCTGGTGGTGCGTGTTAAAAGCTGAAGTTACCGTGACAACCCGTTGTCCAGCAACAGCAACTCTTGTGTGGAATGTCCGGCTTGAAAAGAACACAGTGAGGTTCACGCTGTGACTATCGCCTGTGCCTGACTTGGACGTGCCTGACTCTGCGGTGTGTGAAGTAAATATCGTATTGTGCGCTTCAAGCGTCTGGACGCATTGTTGTCAGTTGCTAGGCAACTACTTGTTGTAGGAAAAACAGTGTTCGGCAAGCAGTAAGACCCCAATTTCCATGGGAATTGTGCTTGGATAACGCGCTTGTGTCTGAGCTGGCCATATTATGTTGTCAAGCATTGAAATTTCGTCATAATGAATCCAAGTTGTTTAAATCAGCGTGTTGCTAGATTCCTTACATGCTTGCACTGCGTTGAGCGTCTTCTGAGAGTGAGACAACAAATCAACAGAGCAATAGTCTCAACGGTGACTACTTTATCTATTTTGCCAAGCATGCACAAATCAACAGAGCAAAAGTGTCAACGGTGACTACTTTATATATTTTGCCAAGAATTCATCTTATTGATGTAATTTTGTTGTATTACTATTTACAGTGCTTTTATGTCAGTTCTTTTAAATTTGTAATTAGAGTTATAGCTTTAAAGTATATTGTAAGGTACTGACATGGATACCACGTCAGTATTACCTCCACCTAAATGTTTACAAGGACCAGGGATCCCAGCCATGGTATGGGAAGATTGTTGTGAATCCTTCTAAACTTATCTCGAGGCTATAGGTGGGGAAACTTTTAAAGCACCTCGAAAACTTGCATTTTTAAAACATAACTTAGGTGTTGAAGGTAAAAAAGTTTAAAAAACATTACCCAAACCGTTATGTGCCACATCTACTAATCTGGTGGGTGAAGGTGAGGGGGATGAAACTAGTTCTGATGATACAACAATTGATGAGTATGTTGACACTTTAAAAGCCTTGGAGGATGTTATATGTGATCTATGTCTCTTTTCCCCTGGATGGGATTTCCCTGATTTTCCTGTGGCTCACATGATGTCACTGTTAGAATGGTTGGTGACATCGTAGAATGTTGGGGGCTTGGCCTGTGGTTGACTAGCAGTTGTTGGCAGGCAGGCTGAGTGACAGGGAGGTCACTCCTGGTCGGGTTCTTTATATTACCATCTTATGATTTGTACCAGTAACTCAACTTGAATAAAAGTAACCTGATTATATTCCTGGCTCAAGGTCTTCTTTTATGTATAACATTTTGGCGACAATTGGAGAACTTATAGGCTACAGAGTGTGGTAAATAAATTTACCTAATCAATTTTTTCCTCATAATTATCATTACAAGACAGCTCATTCAAATGAGAGGCAGAGTCCGTGGTATCTGAGTCATACGGGCTTTAATGGACAATGAACCTCGAGGTTGGATATCATGTTCCGTCACCACTAGGGTTCGGGAAGGGACAGTCAACGTTTTATTACATTACACATTATATATAGTAAAGTAACATAATTGAATCCAATACAGTAGGCGTAACAGGTGAAAAGAGCGAGATAAGAACACATGTGCGTAAGAGGAGGCGTGAAAAAGAGGCGTACACATGGGCGTGCACTGTACATGTCAGAGAAACGTCACAAGAATCGTCACATGTGGGTGGATGCATAGAGAAAGTTGCAGGATCAGCAGAAACCCCTAACCCGGATGCGCGCGCAACTAGCATGACGTGAAACTGGGGGCTTTGACTTTAGCACTAGTGGAGGAGACTGGTGTCTGGAGTGTCAGGGCAACCTGTACCTATAGCATATCTGGTATCTTATGTATTGGGGGATGTAGTGTCTGAAGTAAAGGTCTCTCGGGCAGGGGCCATCCCATACTGAAAGCTAGTGCGTGCATACGTGTCTGGGTGCAACGTGCGGAGCCATGGGCCTACCATGGTAACGGAGCCAGTAAATCACTTGCAAGGAGGACAGAAAAGGCCGGGCCCTTTGCTCTGCAGCCGGAAAGATGTTTACCTATTCACTAGACTGGAATGTGTTTTCGAGGAGGTTGAGCAGATAACTGTAGGGAAAACATGAATTTGGCAGACAGTCCAGGCCGAGCCGGGCACCGTTGCGCTGGCAGGAAGTAAGGCAGGGGTCAGGGATGGACACAGCCCTCGGAGACAGGAGAGATGAGGCAGAGAGGCCACATTTAAGGGCCTAGCTCGACTGGGCCAGGAAACATGGAGAAAAACGTGTGCGAATTTCAGAAGTGCACCATGTAAAGTCGTTGGCACGGCATGTTTAGAAACTGAATTGTCGATCCATTCCAGGTGGATCTGGTAGAGGACATGTTAACGTTGGACGCAATTGTATTTGCGTCCTCATATTCGGTCATGGAGGGAAATTACATGTACTTTAAGCGCGTACATGGAGACGTTGGGGTACACGTTAGGGGACATACTCGACCATAAAAATTTCAATTACCTCATTCCCTCCTTGTCCCCTACGTTCCCTTCAGGATATATCTATCTTCATGAGACCATCTATCTGTTCATATAACATCATCTGCTCATCTTTTTTCAGACGGGAACTGGAACGCGAACTTGGATGGGGAATACACGCTGTGGCACACAAGCCGCAAATCGCTGGCCCACATTGCAGACATAGACAACAACTGAATACTATGAGCAGTGCGATTCCTAGGAATGACAATAGCTTCCATCCCCAGGCAGATACTACACTCCAGAACCAACCGGACCAAGTCCAGGAGCCTGGATTCTGGTGTATCAGGTGAGCTATTTCATGAAGCCTGGTTATGGCCTTATACACGGATGGCGCGTTATTTGGAATAAATACACAACAACTGGATCCGATGACTCTACAAGCCCCGCCCCTATCGGCCAGGATGACGTCAAGGACAAGGCGGTTCTGAAGAACAACAAGTCTCATAGCAGACTGCTCTTCTGTTAAGTTACCTAGGGCAGAAGTAGTTTCGTTCACTACTGCTTCAAGGATTCTGGTCAATTTGCGTATCAGTTTACTATTGGAGACAGTGCCTAAATAAGGAAAGAATCCTTTATTGAAATCTGTGTATTGTTCCCATGTGGTTTCAGTCTGATCAACTATTGGGAGATCTCTCTTCTGTCTAACGTGAGTGAGGCGGGAATTCCTGTGATAATCAGATGGGGCTAGAAAAACAGGTGGCAGTAGGAATGCAATAAAACAAGTACCATCCCAGTCTGGAGGTAAACGTATAAAGGCAGTCTGACCACAAAAGAAATAGGAATGTCGGGAAGCTCTGAAAGTAGACTTGCCTTTATCACTGAATTCGACAACTGTATCACAATCACTGTGTCCTAGATGTACAGAACCATTCTTTCTGACGCATAATACACCTTTTACTGGTAAGACTGTAATAGACGGCAAGTCCGAATTAGTCTCAGACTGCACGTTCAGGATCATGAGGTTAAGTGTAAAATTACCTAATCCATACACTTCATTTTCTAGATCGGTCCCTGTCCTCTGGGGAAGACCTTCCTGGTCTGGGAAACATATTCTATTCATGACTGTATTCAGGTTCCCCCATATCCAGCCTTGGGAAACCTGGGACTTACTATCTAGGGAAGACATTAAAGTAAACCATGCACCACAGGAACCATTATGTGTGAACGGGTAAGGAAAGAGGGGCAGAGCTCCCTTGTAGTTCTGGTAGGGAGGGAGTCGGCCACATATCCAGCAATTAGTGGCATTGCTGGTCTGGTGAGAATGGTGTAACATACGGATGAATGTATTGTTGCGCATTGCTAAACGATAGGATAGCTCATGTGGGGGCAGTTCACTAAACGTGTGCTCTGCAGTGCCGTTAGAAAAAGAATGTGCAATAGGAAAGAACATGTGTAACATCCAACTCGTGCAGATAATCGTAAAACTCAGAAAAAACATAATGAGTAATGTTATAATACAACGGCTTCGGAGATTTTTACAATATTTCTGTTTCTTGATCTCCTGTCTATCTCTCTCTCTAGTGGGGTCTATCTTATACATGTCAGGAACCTGTCTAACCGCTTCACCCAGGAGGGGACTTAAACAATTAAACTGTCTGACTTACTAGACCTCAACTTCATACGATACTCCTGTCGCGGAGTTTTCTCTAGCAGGGGGAGTTTAGACTCAGTCTCTGGAAGTGGGCAGTCCTTAAGGGGAGATGCTGGCAATAGTCCGTGAATTTTTTTAACATGGCTCGAATGGAGCCATCCTTTTCTCCCCTCCACCTTAACTGCAGTCCTTGTAGATAACAAAACCAATTTCGGCTGTTTCCATCTGGGTTCCAGCGGACTCTTCCGGTCGAAGTTCCTTACGAGGATCAGGTCTCCTGGGTGGACTTCGTGTGGCTTTACTTGGGTGTTGTCCGGAAAGGCAGCTGCGACCTGTGAACGACAAGATTGTAGTGCAGACATCAATGCAGCCAAGTAATCTGTCAGCATAGAACTATCGACATCTGTGATTCTACGAGGCATAGGCGTCCCCCACATATTAGGAGGCCTTCCAAAGACCACCTCATACGGGGATAGCCCTGTCCTAGAATGAGCTACCATTTGCATGTAAAAGAGTGCAACTGGCAAGGCAACTATCCAATCTACACCTTTTTCGGCACATATTTTGGCTAGGCGAGTTTTCAGGGTCTGATTATGTCTCTCTACGAGACCTGCGGCTTCAGGATGTCGGACACAATGGAACTTCCACTGGTAGCCTAACAAGAGTGACACCTGCTTCATGAGCTCGGACGAGAATGGCTGTCCATTATCAGAGTACACGACACAGGGCAAACCGTACCGCGGGAAGAACTCACGTACCAGCTGTTTGGCAGTGGTTGCAGCAGTGTAATCGGGGACTGGATATGCTTCTGTCCATCGGGAGAGAGCACATACGACTACGAGGACATACTTAAATCCTCGGCATCTGTCCATCTGGATATAATCCGTCTGGAGGACTTCAAAAGGATGGTCAGGAGGATGAAATCCACCCTGTTCCACGGGGACACCTTTTCCTGGATTGAACTGACAACAGATCATGCAAGTACGCACTTTCTGTTTTGCGGCTGCTCGTAAATGTTTGTTGTACCAGAGATTCTGTACACTGTCTAACATGGCTTTCTCTCCTAAGTGTGCTGGACTATGTGCTGTGTTAATTATAACTTGAACCATAGAGTCAGGGAGGAACCATGTGGCTCGTCCCTTCGTCATCCATCCCTGATCTGTTCGGATCCCTCCTTGTTCAGTCCATTTCTTGATTTCGTCTGGTGTGGCATGTGTCTGTATGTCGAGTACATCTAGAATGGGATCCTTAACTGTCAGGCAATGTGTAGGTGTAGTCGAATCAATCTTTGTCATGTTAGTCGGAATGTTTGTCTGAGCTGTGAATTTGGCTGTACGATCTGCCAGGTCGTTACCCTGGGAAATAGTGTCGGTGACTTTAGTATGTGCTTTGCACTTCATGATGGCTATGGCTGTAGGCAAGTGTATTGCTTCTAACAGAGCTTGAATAAGGGGACCATGCTGGATCTTGGTACCGTGAGAAGTTAAAAAACCTCTCTCTTCCCAAAGAACTCCGAAGTCGTGAACGACTCCGAATGCATACTGTGAGTCTGTGTATATGTTAACTTTCTTGTTCTTGGCTATTATACAGGCTTGGGTCAGAGCAATGAGCTCTGCAGCTTGAGCAGATAGTGTGTCAATACGGTGTGTTTCTATGACTTCAGTTTCAGTGGTCACTGCATAGGCGGCCACTAATTCTCCTGTGCTTGTCCTCATACATGAACCATCCACATAAAGTGTCAGGTCTGGGTCGGTCAATGCAATGTCTGTCAAGTCTTGTCGGGGCTTTGTTACCGTATTAATGACTTCAACACAGTCATGTGGTGCTGGGTCTGGGGTACCCGAGGGTAACAATGTGGCAGGATTGAGTATGTTGCAGTGTCTGATTTCTATGTGTGGCTGGCACAGTGTCAATTCATAACCTGTCAGTCGTGCTATGGTCAAGTGTTGAGTCTGTGTATGGTTCAGAAGTACTTCCACGGAATGTGGAACCTGTACTGTCAAAGGATGTCCTAATACTATTGAATCGCTTTGTCTGATAGCTAGAGCTGTTGCTGCAACTGATTTCAAACACGCAGGCAGAGCCTGGGCTACTGGATCCAATGTACTAGAAAAATAAGCACAAGGCTTGTGATGTCCTGCTTGATCTTGTGTGAGAACAGATAATGCTGTGCCATCGCGTTCAGTAACAAAAAGTGTAAAAGGTTTGCTGTAACATGGTGTCGCTAAAACTGGTGCTTGGCATAAGGCTTTCTTCAAATCATTAAATGCTTGTGTATGTTCCTGAGTCCAAGGGAGGACAGTCGAAGACGCTGCCTCCTGTGTTGTCAACTGTATGAGTGGCTTGGCTAGAAATGCATACTGGGGAATCCATTGTCTGCAGTACGAAGTGAGGCCAATAAAGGCCCGTACTTCCTTTTGTGTCTTGGGTTGTGGCAGATGTGCAATTAACTGGATACGATCTGGTGTCAACTGTCTACCCCTCTTGGACAGCAAGTGCCCAAGGTATACCACTTGCTGGGCACAGAAATGGAGCTTCAAAGGGGACACTTTGTGCCCCTTTTCAGCAAGGAAATACAAGACTGTCAGTGACGCGCACTCGCAGTCACGTTCGGTCCGTGCGGTGATCTGTAGATCATCGACATACTGTAGTAGAGCAGTGTCAGTAGGCATGTGAATACTGTCTAGTTGTCGTTTTAGAGCTTGGCTGTAAATGCTAGGACTTTCTGTGAACCCTTGAGGTGCACGTGCAAATTTACAACTTCGGCCATTTAAACAGAATCCGAATAAGTATTGGCTGTCAGGATGAATGGGGACGCTAAAGAAGGCGTTCTTGAGGTCAATTACAGTAAAGAACGCTGCTTCTGAATCAATGGCAGTCAGTAGAGATGAAATGTCTGGGACCAGTGGGTACTGTGGTACAATGCATTTGTTCAGCTCTCGAAGATCGATCACCAAACGATAAACTGGAGAGACATTTGGGTCAGTCCGTTTAAGAATCGGGATGATTGGAGAATTACATACATTGGAGTCGGTTTCTACAACTACTCCTTGGGCAATGAGTTCATCAATAATTTTCAGTAAGGCTGCTACAGCCTCGGGGGGCAATTTGTATTGTCGGATTCGGGGCAGTACAACACCTTGCTTGAGTGTAACACGATAGGGAGTAATATGCATACAACCTACATCAGTTGGACCTTGCGCCCATAAATGCTGTGGAACATCTTTTAACCTGACATCAAAATCTCTCAATACATAATGGCCTTTAAAATCACGAAGGAACAATCTCACTCCTTCCGGGGAACAACATATAACAGCTCCTAGAGCTTTCAGTGTTTTAATACCCAGTAAGTTTTCAGGACATGATTTTGTAAGCAATAAATCTGTAGTACGGGACAATGGACCAACTGCAAGGGGAACTGGCTGTGATACTTCGTTAACAATAGGCTTTCCTGAAAAACCAAGGGAAACATTCTGTGAGCCTGAGAGGGGTGCCCCTGGGACCTCGTCATGACTGATGGTAGTTCTGCTCGCCCCCGTGTCAATCAAAAATTTTCTGTCTTTCCCTAACACCTGACTATGTACATAGGGACCATCTTGATCTACAGGAACCTCAATAAGGGGCAAGCCAACCTCCCTCTCTAGGCTGTTTCATGTGTACTGCTGATAATCTGGATACTCGGATTGTGCATACTGATACATCTGTTGTGTGACGTGTTGTGTTGCGGCAATGGGTTGAGGTTGGGGAACAGCTACTGTCTGTTGCTGTGCATGTTGTGGAGCAGGTTGCGGATTCTGTTGAATATTCTGTTGAACATATTCTGGTCTAGGCTGACGTGGTCTTTCTTTCGTTTTGCCTGTAGCAATATTGTGTCTGAGAACGGCACAATCACTTATAAAGTGACCTGGTTGCTTGCAATAATTACAATTTCCTTTAACAGGACCTGTAGGATGACTAGTCTGTGTGTTCTGAGTGTTACCCCTCTTCTGACCATCTGCTGGAACCGACTGGGCAACTAATACTTTCATTTTAGTGTCTTTCATGCGTCTCTGTTAATGATCGTGTTCCTCTCTGATTCTATTCTGGTGGTACTGTAACATTTGTAACATTTGGGAAGGCGTATTAGCTTGCCATGTACTTTCGACCTTCAATACTCTGTTCTTAACCTGGGGTAAGGAATTCTCAACTAATTTGGTCACGAAAAGATGTGGGAATGACTCGCTACTTGTTTTCAGGCCACTATTAATAATAAAACATTTCTCGAATCTTGAATAAAAATCACTAGTGTCTTCGTCTTGTTTCTGTTTGCAGGCTGAGATTGCATCCCAATCTTCCTTTTTGACTGTCAATAATCTAGGCAAAACCTGTACTAACAATCCTGGTAACGCTTTAGTCTTGTCCCCAAGACCTAAACCTGGGGTACGTCCTTTTTCTTCGTCTTCTAATTCGGCCCAAATAATGTTTTTATCTCCCACCTCCCATTCCTTTTCTTTCAGTTTTTCGTAAATCCCTGCTGGCAACAATACTTTTAACATTTTAAGAATGTCTGAATATGTGTAATCACCCATAAGTAACATGTCTTTCAATTCACGGTGAAAACCTGCAGGATCTTTATCGTGGCAAGGTACAATTTTCTTCATTTCCAATAATTCCATTTTAGTCAAAGGAGTGTACACAAACACGCGTTCAAGCGTATCATCTGGCTTCCGGATTGGGTGTACTTCTCGTAAGGGATTCTGTCTGTCTAGGTGATATGGTTGTCTAACTGGGGGTAGAACGGAAACAAGAGGTGGAGTCAGGAACGTTCTATATTTATGACGTTGTTCTAAAATGATATCAATTAAATCGGTACCTAGACCTCTCCATCTTCTCAGGAGTAAGTCTTGCAATAGATTATACAATGGACCTGGATCAGATTGTTGGTTTTCATACTGTGTAATGAGATGTTGGGTCATGTATATACCAGCTAATCGCTGTTCTTCTGGAGTAAGACTTAAAAACGTTTGCACTACTAGATCATTTTTATATATACTGTCATCCCCGGCCCATTGGACTGCTGACCGGGCTAGTTCCTGATCACGTAAGGTAGTGAGTTCATGATAACCTATTCTTTCTTTCAGGATTTTATCAGTAACTTGGAATATATGTTCAAGAGAACATTGCTCTGGTATCGGGGTAAGGTAACGTTTCTTGCTTTCTGGACGAATGGATCTGTCGAAAGGTCTATCAAGAGAATACTGTTTAGGGAGTTTCACCCTACCTACGTACGCTATTCTATCTTCTGTCTCTGCTGGAGTCTCTGCTTCTACCTCCTCCTCCGAGGAGTCATTCTTGTCTGACTCGGCTTCCTTTTCGGCTTTCTGTCTGGTATGTATCGCTACTATTTCTTTACGGACCTTTCTGGTCATAGCTTCTATACAATTCTGTCTGCATGTTTGCCTTCCGCAATATTTTGACTCCATTTTGTCAGTACTTTCATCTCTTCCTTAACAACACCTGTCTGATCTTGTTCCCTTATCAAACAATTAATCAAGAATCGTAATAGTAAACCTTGTGTCTCAACTTTCTGATATGCCATGGCTTCTCGAACACATTCTGGCCTCTCCCCTGTTCTAATAAAATGATATATGTTGTCTAGATGTTCTGGCATTTCTGGTAATAACATCAGATAATCTGTAACACGTCGTAGACGCAACGAGGCTAACATCATATCTCCTGCCTTGCCAGGTACTGGATCATATCTACAATCCGTAAGATACTGTTTAAGTTTTTCATGGGGCATCACTGCCGGAGTACGCTGTGTAGCTAATTCTCTCATTGTCACTCGATGTAATTGTGGCGGGGTGTGATAGTGACCTCCTGAAGCACCTCCAGAGGCACCTCCTGAGGCAGAACCATGAGCATGACTTGACGTCATTGCGTGTGGGAAAGGTACATTTAACGGGGACGACTGAGTCGCATCTGTAGCAAAAGGGTTAAGAGGACCAGAAGCAGGGGGACCAGTAGCAGCAGCAGCAGGAGGGGAAGTGACAGCAGGTGCGGGAAGTAATTCTTGGCGTTGAGGGGTCGTGGCTTGATCAGCCGGAATATGCTGTGGCAGATTATTATTAGCAGGATGTACGGGTACATTGGTATATGCGGGAGCTACATCATCCAAATAGGAAGAAAGGAAAATGTCTGCTGCGGTCTTATGGTGACGTACTTTAGTCGGAACCAATGGTGGTGGCAAGTTACAGGGTACTTCCGGGGTCACCTTAGGCAGGCCCTCGGCAAGAACTGGATACATGCCTGTAATGAGTGCATTTCTTTGGCGGTCTAATTGTTCTGATCTGACCTGTTCTCCTTCTTCTAGTAACTCTTTTTCTTTGGCTTTTTCGGATTCTTCTCTACTTCTCTCCGCTTTTCTGAATGCTTTTTCTGTTCTTCTATGCGATTCTTTACGCCACAATTCTATGGCATCTTTCTGAGATTGTCTGGCTTTCTTTTTCCATAACGCTTCTTCTACTCTCATGATGCACTCGGCATCCCATGTCCCTGAGACAGGCCATCTAAACTTCTCTTCCAGATTCTTTGTGTAGTCCACCCATAAATCTAAATACAACACAGCGTCTAAGCTGTGCTTGTGGTACATAAAATATCCTGGAGTGTCCCTAGGCGGGACGGGAACTGCTTCTTCAAGTATCCCTTTCCTAGTACCTATCTGACGTAACTTCGAAAACAATGGCATTTCTGGACTGATTCGGACGTGAATACAATAACCACAGCAAAAAAAAACAGTAAACAATCATTCATACCACAACATTGAAACACATAAAAACATGTCGGACTGAAATTACCTGGAACACAGAAAACTCAGTAAAACTCTCTGGATAAAACTGAATAACTAGATGCACTGCTGAAACAGTACAGACCGGTCTCATAAAGAGACACGTCGGACCGTATCCACCTAAGTGAACACGTCAGGACCAGAATTGTGTACCCAACTCTGTCTTTACCGAGCACAAATTAATGAACCCGTCTAGATGCGTTCCCAACAACGGTACTCACCGGGAAGCAAGAAACTGAAGGCCTCGGAAACTGGACTGGACTCTGGACTGGACTGGACTGGACCGCTACGACATCGGACTGGCACGCATCACGCTACCACGCATGCGCTTCGGAACAGGTGGGCCTCGGACCTTGCTCTCTCGACTAGGGCTCTGGTCGGGATCCTCCGCATTCCTCACCGCCTCGTCTGGACGCCGGACCGCAGTCTCCGTCTCCCTCGTGGACCCGAGGGAAGATAGCGGGAAACCCCGCAACGTGCACGGTTTCCGTCGGGGTTGTAGAAGGGGTCGAAAGCCGCGTGACTTCACCGGCGAGTGGGGAAGGGGGTGGGTGCCTGTTCGGGCGCCAAATTATGTGGTAAATAAATTTACCTAATCAATTTTTCCGCATAATTATCATTACAAGACAGCTCATTCAAATGAGAGGCAGAGTCCGTGGTATCTGAGTCATACGGGCTTTAATGGACAATGAACCTCGAGGTTGGATATCATGTTCCGTCACCACTAGGGTTCGGGAAGGGACAGTCAACGTTTTATTACATTACACATTATATATAGTAAAGTAACATAATTGAATCCAATACAGTAGGCGTAACAGGTGAAAAGAGCGAGATAAGAACACATGTGCGTAAGAGGAGGCGTGAAAAAGAGGCGTACACATGAGCGTGCACTGTACATGTCAGAGAAACGTCACAAAATTCGTCACATGTGGGTGGATGCATAGAGAAAGTTGCAGGATCAGCAGAAACCCCTAACCCGGATGTGCGTGTCAGACTCCAACCAGCCCAAGCACTGCAGGAACGTAGCATGCACCAATCCCCTTTACTTGCCCCTTGGACCCCCACAGGTCTAACACTGTGTGGGCACCAATGGACCCGAAAAGAGGGTGGTAATGTTGAGGAGACACCAAGTCTTCCACCCTTGGCGACGAAAAGGACACAGCTCCCTTCTTTCTTTACGCTTCTGCACCACTGTATAAGGGGGAGACAAAACAATCCCTTCATGTATCACTGTAGATATTAACACCACCCACCCTCCATGATCATGCCTTGCAACACATTCAATAACCCCTCTTACCGCTTTACTGTGCAGGCTTTGTTTCGTAAAGTTAAGGAGTTCCACGTCGTGTAAGTAACACTCCTTTAACTGCAATGGTGTATTGTAACATGCAGTAAGTGGGGGGAGCTTTCGCCGCAAGGTTCAAAAATATATTATAACAAAACGAGGGGAAAAAGGTCTTATGCTGATAAAAAAAACGCCGCCTGAAAAAAACCCTTCGTCTAGTCTCCAAAGGACAGGACAATCATCCGAATATCCAAAACAAACCCAGCACAGCCTTCGCGGAGTGACCCGAAACGTCACTTCCGCTACAAACGAGGCTGAAAGCAGTCCCAGCAAAAGACGCGCTGGAACCACCGAAGCTCCGTATAACTTCTGCGTTGCTTCGTTCCTCAACTCGGGAGAAACAGCGTATAAACGCAACGCGAGTGTGAGCGGGGGCCCCCTGAACACACTAATCAAAACAGAAGGCTGGAAAAATAAAAGAAATAGTATCGAAGGGGAGGGAACCCCGGGAACCCAACACAACCTCACTAACTACACAGGGGGAAAAAGGGAAATCAGCAACTTTCTCACGAGCCCGTGAGAAAGGCAAGGATCAAAAAAGGGGCTTCAAAACAGCAGGGAATTTCT
Source organism: Lissotriton vulgaris (assembly GCF_964263255.1). NCBI lineage: Eukaryota > Metazoa > Chordata > Amphibia > Caudata > Salamandridae > Lissotriton > Lissotriton vulgaris. The sequence goes on along the minus strand of NC_141689.1, from coordinate 835,439,311 downwards.
CAATCAGCAACAAAATCGGCAGCCAACAACCAGGGGAGGAATCCAAACACTGGCAATATCAAGCAGTAAGCTAAAGGTAGGACCACCCTTTATCCTACTTCCTCGTCATGTGATGTCAAGGCATGATCATAGTAAAGGGAGTAACCCGATTCCTAACAGTACCCCCCCCCAACAATCCTCCCCTCAGGTCGGGGCTTCGAGGGGTGTTGTCTGTGAAACAATCGAACCAAACGCGGGGCGTGCACCCTCCCTGCCGGTTCCCACGTCCTGTCCTCTTTAGTGTACCCTTTCCAGTCCACCAGGTATAAAAGGCGCCCCCTGACCCGCTTTGAATCTAGGATAGCCTGCACTTCGAATTCCTCCTGCCCATCCACCATAACAGGAGGCGGTGGTGGTAACACCTGTGCTGAGGGTACGTAGGGTTTAAGCAAAGATGTATGAAACACGGGGTATACTCTATATACTGATGGTAAACTAAGCTTCATAGCCACGGGGTTAACAACCTGTAGAATGGAAAAAGGGCCCACGAATCGGGGCTGCAATTTACGAGATCCTTGCAACTTCAGGTTGCGTGAAGCCAGCCATACCAGATCCCCGATCTTGTACGCAGGGGCATCGACACGATGCTTATCCGCCTGAATTTTCATCGCCCCCTTTGCTTCTATGAGGCTATCTCTGGCCAAATCCCATATGACTCTCAATCGCTCACACACGTCATCGATGGCTGGCACGCGACCCGTAGGCTGTATAGCCACTGCTCTAGGATGGTACCCAAGGGAACAGTAAAAGGGTGTCATGCCCAAGGCGGAATGCACACTGTTGTTATAAGCGAATTCCGCAATGGGCAGAGCCGTCACCCAATCACAGGACAAGGATGCAATCAGACAACGTAGATATTGTTCCATCGTCTGATTAGTGCGCTCGGTCTGACCGTCCGACTGAGGGTGATACGCCGAAGATAAACGTATCTCGGTTTTAAGCACTTGACACAACTCAGTCCAAAAGTGCGAGACAAACTGCGCCCCCCTGTCTGATACAATCACTACTGGCAATCCATGTAAGCGCACCACCGAAGGCATAAACACCACCGCCATTTCCTTTGCAGTAGGGAGTTTGGGAAGCGGTATAAAGTGGGCCATTTTGGTGAATAAATCCACCACCACCAATATGGCTGTGCAACCAGCAACTAAGGGCAGATCTGTTACAAAATCCATACTCAAAGTATGCCATGGACTAGGTGGTACCTCCAAAGGCTGTAAGAGTCCTGAGGGTTTACAATGCGAGGGCTTGCTAATCGCACACACAGGGCAAGCACTCACATATCCCTGAATATCCCTAGTCATGGACTCCCACCAGAACCACCTCATACACATGTCCTTGGCCTTCTTTATTCCTGGATGGGCTGCTAGGGCAGAGGAATGACACCACTCCAGCACCTCATCCCTCAGCACAGGGGGAACAAACAGCCTACTCTCATTATACAAAAGTCCATCTTTCATTGATATCTGAGGTAAGGACAACCAAGGCGCCAGATCTACTTGGCTCAATCGTTCCTTCACGAGAGCGGGAAAGTCTTCCGTAACCAAAGCCCCTATAATCCTTTCTTCTGCTATCATTGCCCTACTCTCACCCAGGGAGCCTTCATCCTTTATACCCACATGTATACGGGAAAGAGCATCAGATTTCACCTGTTGGGCTGCAGGTCTGTATGTTATAATGAAATCATACTCATTGAAGAATAAAACCCATCTCATCTGGCAAGGAGTTAAGGCCCTAGCAGAACGAAAGAATTCAAGGTTTTTGTGGTCGGTGTAGATAGTAATGACATGTCTGGCACCCCATAAATAATGGCGCCATTCTTCGAACGCCAGTTTGACCGCCAGCAACTCGCGTTCTGCCACCGTATAGTTGCGTTCAGCTGGCAACAAAGTCTTAGAAAAGAACGCAATCGGATGCATATGGCCAGTGGCTTCATCTCGCTGTGACAATACCCCTCCTACCGCACACAAAGATGCGTCTGTTTCTACAAAGTACGGCAGGGCAGGGTCAGGATGCACCAATACCGGTGCAGACACAAACCGCTTTAGTAATGTACGAAAAGCATCCTGAGTCTCACTTGTCCAATCAAAAAGGACGCCCTTCCTCAATAGGCGAGTCATTGGAGCCACAATGTCAGAAAAATGTAGTATGAATCGCCGGTAGAAATTAGCGAAACCTAGAAGTACCTGTATTTGCTTCACATTTGTTGGTACCGGCCAGGTCACTATAGCCTGAATCTTTTTCGGGTCCATTCGGATGCCCGCAGCAGATATTACAAACCCCAAAAACTCTACTTCAGAAGTACTAAACTGGCACTTCTCCAACTTAGCGTATAAGTGATGTTCCTGTAGAGTCTGCAAGACCTGTGACACATGCTCAGTGTGGTCAATCCCCTTCTCCGAATATATTAGTATATCATCCAAGTATACTATGACTGTCTGATCCAAATACCGGCCTAGGACTTCGTTGATAAAAAACTGAAACGCCGCTGGCGCATTGCACAAGCCAAACGGCATTACCGTATACTCAAACAGTCCATACTTTGTTTTAAACGCCGTCTTCCATTCATCTCCTGGCCGGACCCGTATAAGATGGTATGCGCCCCGCAGGTCTAATTTGGTAAATACCGTCGCCTTGCGGAGCTGGTCTAACAGCACGGAGATGAGTGGAAGAGGGTACCTGTTTTTAACAGTGGCCGAGTTCAAAATTCTGTAATCAACGCATGCCCTCAACGACCCCTCCTTCTTTGGGATAAAAAATATAGCCGATGACACGGGCGAGGAGGAAGGACGTATATACCCCAAGAGCAACATCTCATCTATATATGTTTTCAAATGGGCCTCCTCAGGCTCAGACAATGCATAAGCCCGACTGCATGGCAATGGTGCTCCTGGTATCAAATCAATTTTGCAGTCATACGACCTATGCGGAGGAAGACCTTGAGCGCACACCTTGTCAAACACATCCTCATAAGATGAATACTGGGGAGGTACAACATTCTTTTCAATCACAGCACAAGACAAGGGATTGATCTGTTCAGCTGCCACAATATAGCAATTCCTCAAACAGTGTACTGAGTCCAACGTAACCAATCTCTGTACCCAGTCAATCCTCGGGTTATGCTTTTGCAGCCACGGGACCCCCAACACCAATCCGAAAGAAGGGGCATCGATCAAATCAAAGACCACACTTTCCACATGTCCATTCTCACACAACAAACCAAGTGGCACTGTCTGTCTAGTAATACACCCTGATGTCAACTCTGTCCCATCTAAAGCCCTTACTGGCTCAGGCTGTTCTTTCAGGTGACAAGGAACCATCAACTTTTCAGCCATCGAGATGTCTATAAAGTTTCCGGTAGCCCCAGAATCTAACAACACCGACACCGGAATACGTTTCTGTGCTGGAAGCAGCAGATGGGCGCTAATCACAAAATGCCTTGGAGCTTGATCTAAGGCCCCTACCACCTCATACTGCTCTATTCTGTCTGTACCTGAACCTTGGTCCACGTATATGCACGCCACCTTCTTACCAAACCCTACCCCTGATGGTTTCACAGGGCAATCACGTGCAAAATGGCCCCCCTGTCCGCAATAAAGACAAAGATTCAGCTCTCTTCTTCTCTTCTTTTCCTCTGAAGTCAGGGGTCCCCGTACTCCACCTATTTCCATGGGTTCCGGTGCTGATCTACTCTCCCCTGTTGACTTCGCCTCTGGTTTCACATAACTACTACAGGGAGACAGAAACCGGTTACGTTCTCCGCGCCGTTCTGTCACCCGGTGATTGAGTTTTACCACGAGATCCATAAACGCTGCACAATCCTCAGGCGGATCCACCACCTGCGACACTATGTCCTTTAACTCCTCACAAAGTCCCTGATAAAACAGAGACGTTCTTTTATCGGTTGGCCAATGCGTCTCAGCTACCAATCGGTTAAAATTTGACTATATAAGACAATAAGTCCTGCCTGCCCTGCCGTAATTTTAACAGTTCAGCATCACTGGCCTGCATAAATGCATGCTTCGCGAACAGACCCCGCATTAAGTCCTTAAATGCCTGATAGTTATATAGTACGCGGTCGTTGCTGTCTACCAAAGGAATTGCCCATTGAGCCGCGTTGCCAGCCAAGTACGACAGTATAAAAGCGATCTTAGCCGAGTCATCGGGAAAGGCATTAGTCCTACACATAAAGTGCAGTTGACACTGGTTCATAAAAGTGCCAAACTTATCAGGATCTCCTGTAAATCTCTCTGGGGGGGCCAAGGGGACTGCCATGGGGGTTGTTACTGTTACCGCTATGGGATTACTGCTACTCGCAGTACTTGCTCCTGCCCCTCCGGTATACTGAAATGTAGCCGGCTGTATAACAGGGCCCGTTCCCCTGCTAGAGGCCTGTTCTCTTGCCCTCACAGCCACCAATTCCTGTTTTAGTCCTACGTTCTCCTGCTGCAGCTCCTGCACTTGTGCCTGGAGAGTATGTACAGCTCCCATAATATCCTGCATAGAAGGACCACCCGTTCCCCCGCTTAACGGATTCCCCTCCTCATCCATGCTAGTCCGGGCAGTGCTATAATATCGTGGGCTTGATATTCTGTCAGACTCCAACCAGCCCAACCACTGCAGGAACGTAGCATGCACCAATCCCCTTTACCTGCCCCTTGGACCCCCACAGGTCTAACACTGTGTGGGCACCAATGGACCCGAAAAGAGGGTGGTAATGTTGAGGAGACACCAAGTCTTCCACCCTTGGTGACGAAAAGGACACAGCTCCCTTCTTTCTTTACGCTTCTGCACCACTGTATAAGGGGGAGACAAAACAATCCCTTCATGTATCACTGTAGATATTAACACCACCCACCCTCCATGATCATGCCTTGCAACACATTCAATAACCCCTCTTACCGCTTTACTGTGCAGGCTTTGTTTCGTAAAGTTAAGGAGTTCCACGTCGTCTAAGTAACACTCCTTTAACTGCAATGGTGTATTGTAACATGCAGTAAGTGGGGGGAGCTTTCGCCGCAAGGTTCAAAAATATATTGTAACAAAACGAGGGGAAAAAGGTCTTATGCTGATAAAAAAAACACCGCCTGAAAAAACCCCTTCGTCTAGTCTCCAAAGGACAGGACAATCATCCGAATATCCAAAACAAACCCAGCACAGCCTTCGCGGAGTGACCCGAAACGTCACTTCCGCTACAAACGAGGCTGAAAGCAGTCCCAGCAAAAGACGCGCTGGAACCACCGAAGCTCCGTATAACTTCCGCGTTGCTTCGTTCCTCAACTCGGGAGAAACAGCGTATAAACGCAACGCGAGTGTGAGCGGGGGCCCCCGAACACACTAATCAAAACAGAAGGCTGGAAAAATAAAAGAAATAGTATCGAAGGGGAGGGAACCCCGGGAACCCAACACAACCTCACTAACTACACAGGGGGAAAAAGGGAAATCAGCAACTTTCTCACGAGCCCGTGAGAAAGGCAAGGATCAAAAAAGGGGCTTCAAAACAGCAGGGAATTTCTCAATCCAGCAACAAAATCGGCAGCCAACAACCAGGGGAGGAATCCAAACACTGGCAATATCAAGCAGTGAGCTAAAGGTAGGACCACCCTTTATCCTACTTCCTCGTCATGTGATGTCAAGGCATGATCATAGTAAAGGGACTAACCCGATTCCTAATAGCGCGCGCAACTAGCATGACGTGAAACTGGGGGCTTTGACTTTAGCACTAGTGGAGGAGACTGGTGTCTGGAGTGTCAGGGCAACCTGTACCTATAGCATATCTGGTATCTTATGTTTTGGGGGATGTAGTGTCTGAAGTAAAGGTCTCTCGGGCAGGGGCCATCCCATACTGAAAGCTAGTGCGTGCATACGTGTCTGGGTGCAACGTGCGGAGCCATGGGCCTACCATGGTAACGGAGCCAGTAAATCACTTGCAAGGAGGACAGAAAAGGCCGGGCCCTTTGCTCTGCAGCCGGAAAGATGTTTACCTATTCACTAGACTGGAATGTGTTTTCGAGGAGGTTGAGCAGATAACTGTAGGGAAAACATGAATTTGGCAGACAGTCCAGGCCGAGCCGGGCACCGTTGCACTGGCAGGAAGTAAGGCAGGGGTCAGGGATGCACACAGCCCTCGGAGACAGGAGAGATGAGGCAGAGAGGCCACATTTAAGGGCCTAGCTCGACTGGGCCAGGAAACATGGAGAAAAACGTGTGCGAATTTCAGAAGTGCACCATGTAAAGACGTTGGCACGGCATGTTTAGAAACTGAATTGTCGATCCATTCCAGGTGGATCTGGTAGAGGACATGTTAACGTTGGACGCAATTGTATTTGCGTCTTCATATTCGGTCATGGAGGGAAATTACATGTACTTTAAGCGCGTACATGGAGACGTTGGGGTACACGTTAGGGGACATACTCGACCATAAAAATTTCAATTACCTCAAGAGCCTGTACTGGAAAGAATCTACAGCGTGCAAGGAAAAAAAATAAAGAAAGAAGTAAGGAACCTACAGCGTACAGAAAAAAGGATTTTACAAAGAGAAAAGAATCTAGAACTATTGTGAAGAACCTGCAGCTTTGAGCAGATACTGTGTTTAAAAGTGACTATTAAAATTAAGCATCTTACAAAAAGAAAACGCTTTGCCTATCCCCACCAGTGTCCAGTGTCATTAGGACAGCCTGCAGCCCAAGGCGTTTAATCATCTAAGGAGAAAGTATAGTGAGGCATATACAAGGAAGAAAGTAGAGTCACGGAGGGCATGGGAGTCATGATTTGTGTGTGAAGCTCTTGTTTGAAGATCGGTGTATTCCTGCTGCCCAAGGTGTTTGATCTCTGTAATCTATGTGATGATTGCACAATTTAAATGACTTGCCAGCTCCGTGATGTAATGCCTATGGATTGGTGACTGAGGATTTGAGCACCCATACACACGTAGTGTTTATAGAAAAGGAAACATCTGTCGGCAACTTTTATTTTGTCGCTGTCGAGATCGGTGCCTGCTCGACTGTTTACAATAAGTGAGAGAGAGCGCAGCTCACAGGGGCACTACGAGCGAGAGAACAGAGCAGTATAACACTTTTCCTAAGTTTCATCACATTTATGCTGGTGGTTGTGAACAGATCACTATTGATGGAGCACTGCTCATGTCACGTGAGTTTACTTTACATTTATTTTTAAAAAACGTTGATGGCGGTGGACGACAGCGCATTCATTTAAAATTTAACTGTGTGCATACATTTTTAAAAATCAAACTGTACACACGCTACTCACGCAGTCCAGCTTGAGAGTCTACTGTGACGTCTGCATCTGCATCTGCATCTTTGCTGCCTGAGGACGTTTGAAAGTATTAGTGTGAGGAGAGCCACCCAGTGCAGCGTCTGTTGCGTGCTGCCATTTTGCAGTGCGCATCTGTGAGCAGCTTTCGGCAAGTAATAGCCCAAGTCTTATTTGGCCTGAGGGACATCGGTGCATTTAACGACCCGTGTCATTGCGGTACGTGTTTCTGGGGTGAGTCTAATTTACATTGTAGACTTTAGTGGTGAACTCTGGCCCAGTCTTTTAAAGCGTGGACATTTTAAAAGTTCAAGGAATACACGGACAACTCACCGTTTCACGCACATGGACTTTTCCTAAGCTTTGAAGTTCTCTGGGGGGGACTTGTAGTTTCGATTGTTGTCATGGGCTATTGTCTTCCTGGTGATTTGTCTGTCATAATCTTCAAACTATCTTCGAAGGAGAACTTTCTGAGCTTGTACCTTGAATGACACAATCTTCCTACTTGTTTAAAGAAAACTGCAGTTATAGTGTTGAGAATGTCTGCTACTCGCAAATATTTGGTGTGTTGACATCTGAGGTAGTGGCAGTAGGGTTATGAGATGTTTGTGGAGCTTATTTAAATAAGGCTGTACTGTTTGTGATGATTTATACAGTAATTTAAGTAAAGTGGTTATATTTATAGTGATTTGAGCAGCAATTTAAGTAAGACTGTTATATGGGTATTGCAGCAATTTGAGTAAGACTGTTATACATCCAATGATTCATACAGCAATTTAAGTAAGACTGTTATATGGGTATTGCAGCAATTTGAGTAAGACTGTTATACGTTTAATGATTTTTTACAGCAATTTAAGTAAGACTGTTATATGGGTATTGCAGCAATTTGAGCAAGACTGTTATACTTTTAATGATTCATACAGCATTTCAAGTGAGACTGTTATATGGGTATTGCAGCAATTTAAGTAAGACTGTTATACGTTTAAATGATTCATACAGCAATTTAAGTAAGACTGTTATATGCGTATTGCAGCAATTTGAGTAAGACTGTTATACGTTTAGTGATTCATGCAGCATTTTGAGTAAGACTGTGATACTGGTATTGATTTATGCAGCAATGTAAATAAGACTGTAATATTTGTGGTAGTTCATTTTGTTTTGGGTGAGTGTATCCCTGTTTTTCTATTGGTGTCTTCTTTGTTGAGTACCAGTTGTCACGCATGTATTTTCATTCTTGTTATGGTCCTATCAGTTTGTTGTTCTTCAGTGCTGGTTCGCTGTTAACTTCGCGGCTTCTGTTTTATCCTTCTTTTCTTCTGTTGCCGTTGACTGGATCTATAATGCATAAGCGGGCCTGAGACGTCAGGTTTACTTTTGTTATACATGCGTTTCTCTCATTTCTTTTTCCTTTACCTGTTACATTTTTGTGTTTTCAGGTGTGTGTATTTTCGTGGCACAGGTCTTGTTTTGCCTTCCTTTACGAGAAGTGGGGATGGTGTACGTGCCATTTATTTGCTTATTTACAAATGATTTGAGTATGTATGTCAATACTTTCCTTTACAATGTGAATGATATATTTTGTGTATGCATGCTCTACTTTGATGTTTATTTCCGTTCATTGATGTTGGTGTTGCTTTGGTGTTGCTTTCTCTAATTTCTCTTTTGTTACTTCCCTAAAGAAAGGAGATATGTTATATGTGATCTATGTCTCTTTTCCCCTGGTTGGGATTTCCCTGATTTCCCTGTGGCTCACATGATGTCACTGTTAGAATGGTTGGTGACATCGTAGAATATTGGGGGCTTGGCCTGTGGTTGACTGGCAGTTGTTGGCAGGCAGGCTGAGTGACAGGGAGGTCACTCCTGGTGGGGTTCTTTATATTACCATCTTATGCTTTGTACCAGTAACTCAACTTGAATAAAAGTAACCTGATTATATTCCTGGCTCAAGGACTTCTTTTATGTATAACAGAGGACAATTATAGCAAAAAACTAGCATTGTTGTAGAGAGACACACTTTTTTCTCAAGAGTGCAGTTAATGAGTGAAAGTAAACCCATATAACAGCATGTTGCAGTTTTAAGAACATTAGCCGCCACATGCAAATTTAGAGAATTGCATGAAGAGATTATTAGAGATTAGTTTATCAATCAAACTCATAATATGAAAATTCAAGAAAGATTACTTGAGCTTAAAGATCCATCTTTACAAAAGATTATTGATAATGCTAGAAGGTTAGAAAACACCTCTTGTTTTGACAAGGAGCTCAGTAATGAGCAAGGAAAAGATAGAGTAGATACCAGTAATGTTAATGTAGTGAACAAAGGGAAAAAGGTTGTAGATGAAGTAAAAAACCCTAATTGTACTAGACCATTTGGGGAGAGAGTACAGCCAGGTAAAACAGACGTATGTGCTACAGGTATGGAAGTCCCAGACACACAGTACCGAATTCGAGAGACGTCCTGCTTCTAAGGTTACGTGTTTCAAATGTAAAAAACTGGGTCATTTCCCCAGAATGTGCAAGTCTGGTAGTAACAAGGGTTGGAGGAGTTCTGTAAACTAAGTAAGAGTGTATGAAAATGAAGAATATTGAGAAGGTGAACAAGACGATGACATTGAAGCTACGGTAATTTGTGATGACAATGTTAATGAAATATCTGAAGGATATCAATCCTAAGTGTGATGTGTCACTCCACCAGGTCACTGTATCGTTATGGGCAGATTCATGTTCTCCGTACACTATAATTAATAAGAGAATGTGAAAGCACAGAGAAATATGTGTTATTACCACCTGATGTAGAACCTGAAGGATATTGTGGCACAAAATTACTGTTGATAGGATATTTTACATTTCATCTATTGTAAAAAGCTTTAAACCAAAGAGGGGTCTTGTCCTTACGGAACCGAGTAGGACATCATAATTTTAATCACAAAACGGTAACCCAGTCGCGGTTTTATTTAAGCTGCTATTTATTTTAAGCAGACTGGGCACCTAGATGAATTTATTCGTAGGTGCTGACGTTTTTATCATCAAATATTTTTTGTCATATCACTTAGAACAATTATACCATTTAAAATGTCCAAGTTTGACACACTACAGTAAACTTACAAATCATGAACAATTTTACACAAGTAATCTAAACAAAAACATACATGACAAATTAATTATACATAATTCATGCAATTAAAATACACATTGCGATAGTACACCAGTGCTTTTTTATCTTGGCAGTCCTGTATTATTCACTTAGTATGTTATAGGACTGATCTCACAAGGGACAATATTTTGCGAAATACAATTTTCTTGTAATAGCCCTTTGTGGATAATGTTAAAGTCTATGAAACAGCCTGTTTCATAGACTTTAACATTATCCACAAAGTTGTATTTCGCAAAATATTGTCCCTTGTGAGATCTGTCTTTTAACATACTAAGTCTGCTTAAAATAAAGAGCAGCTTAAATAAAACCGAGACCGAGTTACCGTTTTGTGATTAAAATCTATTGTACAAGGACAGACACACCCAAGGCAAAGTTTATGTTGTGGAACAGGGCAGAGCTTTATTGGGTTAGAGAGAACAAGGGAGCTTAGGCATCATATTAGAGCAGAATCATCTTGATCAAGTTTTGTTGACTCAAGATAATGCAAAATCAAATTGGCAGGCAAAGTTTCCAAGTTATTTATTGACAAACTAGGATGTTTAGTCAATCAATCAATCAATCAAAAACATTTATAGAGCGCACTACCTACCCGTAGGGTCTCAAGGCGCTGGGGGGAGGGGGGTGCCGTTACTGCTCGAACAGCCAGGTCTTCAGCTTCTTCCTGAAGGAGAGGTGGTCTTGGGTCAGGCGCAGGTCAGTCGGGAGGGAGTTCCAGGTCTTGGCGGCCAGGTAGGAGAAGGACCTTCCTCCTGTTGTCGCTCTTCGGATGCGGGGGACGGCGGCGAGGGCGTGGTTGGCTGAGCGGAGGTGGCGTTTGGGAGCGTAGAAGTTGATTCCGTTGTTGAGGTAGCTCGGGCCTTGGTCGTGTAGGGCTTTGTGTGCGTGGGTGAGGAGGCGGAAGGTGATTCTTTTGTTGACGGGGAGCCAATGCAGATCTCTGAGATGTCCGGAGATGTGGCTGGTTCGTGGGATGTCGAGGATGAGTCTGGCTGAGGCGTTCTGGTTCCGCTGGAGTCTCTTCTGGAGCTTGGCGGTGGTACCGGCGTAGAGGGCGTTGCCGTAGTCCAGTCGACTGGTGACGAGGGCCTGGGTGACGGTCTTCCTGGTCTCGGTGGGGATCCACCAGAAGATCTTCCGTAGCATGCGTAGGATGTTGAAGCACGCCGAGGAGACGGCGTTGACTTGCCTGGTCATGGAGAGGGAGGAGTCCAGGATGAAGCCCAGGTTGCGTGCGTGGTCTGTCGGTTTGGGTGCGGTGCCCAGGGCGGGAGGCCACCAGGAGTCGTCCCAGGCGGAGGGCGAAGAGCCTAGGATGAGGACCTCCGTCTTGTCTGAGTTCAGTTTCAGGCGGCTGGTCGTCATCCACTCGGCTACCTCTTTCATCCCTTCGTGCAGATTGGCTCTGGCGGCGGCGGGGTCGTTGGTCAGGGAGAGGATCAGCTGGGTGTCGTCGGCGTAGGAGATTATGTTGAGGTTGTGTTGGCGTGCGATGGCCGCGAGGGGGCTCATGTAGACGTTGAAGAGGGTGGGGCTCAGCGAGGATCATTGAAGGACGCCGCAGATGACTTCGGTGGCCTCTGACTTGTACGGTGGTAGGTGGACTCTCTGTGTTCTTCCGTCGAGGAAGGAGATGATCCATTCCAGAGCCTTCTCCTGCATTCCGACGTTGCTGAGGCGCTGTACTAGGGTGCGGTGGCAGACAGTGTCGAATGCCGCGGAGAGGTCTAGGAGGATGAGGGCCGCTGTTTCTCCGTTGTCCATCAGGGCTCGGATGTCATCGGTGGCGGCGATGAGGGCGGTCTCGGTGCTGTGGTTGGCTCGGAAGCCAGACTGTGAGGGGTCGAGGGATCCATTTGTCTCAAGGAAGGCGGCCAGCTGCTTGTTGACGGTCTTCTCGATGACTTTGGCTGGAAACGGGAGGAGCGAGATGTGGCGGTAATTCTTGAGTTCGGTGGGATCCGCTGTGGGTTTCTTGAGTAGAGCGCTGAGTTCGGCGTGCTTCCAGCTCTCAGGGAAGATGGCGGTGTCGAAGGATGTGTTGATGATGTCTCGCAGGTGGGGTGCGATGACAGCGTCGGCCTTGTTGAAGACGTGGTGGGGGCAGGGGTCGGTCGGAGATCTTGAGTGGATGGAGTTCATCGTGCGGACGGTGTCTTCGGTGCTGATCGGAGTCCAGGCGTGGAGGGTGGTGGTGGGGGGTGGTGGTTCGGTCGTGGTGTGCGTTGGTTGGTTGTTGAAGCTGTTGTGTATGTCCGCGATCTTGTTGTGGAAGTATGAGGCGAGGGAGTTGCAGAGGTCTTGCGATGGGGTGATGTCGTTGTTTCCTGCGCTGGGGTTGGAGAGCTCTTTCACGATGTTGAAGAGTTCCTTGCAGTTGTGTGTGTTGTTGTCCAGCCGGTCCTTGAATGCAGTTTTCTTGGCGGCGCGGATCAGCTGGTGGTGCTTCCGTGTGGCAAGCTTGAAGGTGGTCAAGTTTGAACATCGTATAGTGTTAAAATCGTATAGTGTTAAAAGCTGGTAGTGTTTCAGTTGTTCACAAAGTCAGAAATGTGCCATTTGTGCTGCACACTCAACTTAAAGAGGAACTAGACAGATTATGTGAAGCCAAGGTCATTGACCGTTTTTCGGTCACAGCCGCTACTCTATGGAACGCTCTACCAACTCAGCTTCGGGCCGAATCCAACTACATGAAGTTCCGAAAACTTCTCAAAACGCACCTCTTCCCAAAATAAAACGCCTTTCTTTCTTTTCCCCTTGCCCTCCCCCCTCTTCCTCCCCTCAGTTGTTTATGCAATCTCAGCGCTGGGACGCTCCGGGGCAGCCATGCGCTATATAAATCCTGTTTTCATTTCATTTCATTTCATTTCAGAAGCTTCGGAATGGCTCAGTCTCATAGTTTTGACACGCAAACCTAATGGCAAGTTGCGCATGTGTGTGGACTTGAGAACTTAAACCATAACATTTGGGTTGAACGCCATCCCCTACCACGTATTAATGAGATGGTGGCTAGCATTAAGTAAACCATGTATTTTTCTTCTATCGATTTGTCCAACGCATACCATCAAGTTAAGTTGCATTCCAGTTCCAAACACTTAACTTCATTTATAACACCCAAAGGAGCATTTCAGTTTTTATGTATGCCATTTGGCTTGGCATACGCATCTGCGGTTTTTCAAAGGCTTATGAGCAGCATTCTGAGGGGCGTTGCCACCGTGAGAGTATTTCAAGATGACATTTTAGTGTGGGGCTATAACTTGTGCAACCATGATGACATTTTGAATGAGGTGTTGAAGAGATTGCAAGAGGCTGGTTTGACCGTATGTGCTGAAAATGTCAAGCAAATAGATTATCTGGGTCACACGCTATCTAAGGATGGAGTCAAGCCTAAAAAGAACCTATTGGAAGCAATTGAAAGAGCTCCTGCACCTTCCAACAAGGAACAATTGCGTTCTTTTCTAGGGCTGGCTGAATATTATTCTAAATTTGTTCAGCCATTTTGCGAACAAAGTGTATGATTTAAGACTTTTGATGAAAAAGGGTACACCGTTTGCATGGTCAGATGAGTGTCAACGTGCGTTTGAGGGGATTAAGGCTGACATTGTGAAGGCTGTGACTTAGAGGCCTGATGATCCTTGTGATGCATCTATAGTAGTGGTGGCTGCCAGCGCATATGGTTTAGGCGCTGTGCTCCTGCAGAAAAAGGAAGGGGTTGAACGCGTTGTAGCATTTGCCTCACATACTCTCAAGGGGGCTGAAGCAACCTATTCGGTAATTGAAAAAGAAGCCCTAGCATGTTGGTAGGGTGTCAATCACTTCAAGGCCTATGTATGGGGAACACCATTTGAGCTTAGGACTGATCACAGACCCCTGATCAACATTTTTACTACCAAGGGTGCGGATAGAGCGACGCCAAGGATTGCGAAATGGGTATACCGTTTGCAAGAGTATGATTTTCTGTTGAAGTATGTGCCTGGACACAAAAATATTAATGTTTAATATTCAACTGTGTATTGAAGGATTGTCTACAGTTAGCCTATGCGTGTGGAGATGCATGCAAAAAAGCTGTGAGGGAGATGTAAGGGTGTTATCAGAATACACCCCATACGACCACTGGGGAGACTCCTTTTAGTCCTCTTAAAGGCTGTGTTGCGTGTACTAAAGTGAAACCAGCGTGGATGTGCAATTCTAGTTTTAGAAAGGTAACTAGGGAGAACATATTGCGCCGAGTACAAGATTATCAAGGCAACATATAGACATATGACAGGATCAAGGGTTGTGCACACTAATTTAGAATGGGTGACTGGGTGAGGATACATGTTTATGGAAATCAAAGAACGAGTTTATCAAGCTGGTCCAAATCAAAGCAAGTCACTAAGGTTGAGGGCAATAGTGTATGGTTGAACGACGGAAAAAGGTGGAATGTGGGGGTGCCGAAACTGAGGGATTGGTGCTTGGATTTGGACGCAGCAATGATGGCGGAAAGGACAGTGTACCAGTATCAGGGTTGCCCCTGGAAGTGGGGAAAAGTATGGGGGGGCGTGGAATACATATAGGGGTAATTTGTGTGAACCACCTACATTGGACGAGGTAAGCAAAACTGAAGAATAAAGAAAGGGAGGGAAGGGCCGGAAAAGTATATATTTTGAAGTAAACACCAAACTGCGGGCTCTATATGGAGATTTCTTGTTGCGCCGAAGTGATAATCAATTTTTGAACACAAAATTTGTATCCTCTGATTACCGATTGTCCTGTATTGTTTTCAATAAAAATGTTTATAAAAAAAAAAGGTGGAATGTGAGGAGTGTGACTAAAGGCAATGTTTTGGAGTGTGATGCATCGTTGAAGGATCAATCTTCCGTAGCTCCGCACACCAATTTAACAAACATGCAAGAACACAAGCAAGTGGAATGTATTAGATCTAAACCTGTTTGGGAGAAGAATTGCGTTTTCACATAGGATGTGAGCATTTTTACATTTGCCTATATGTTGTTTTTGGTTCTTTTTTATTGTTTTGTTAAGAGGGAAGATATGTTGTATCTTGGCAAGGATATTTCACTATCTCAATGTATATCAATGCCTTAGTAACTGTATCATAGTTACCCTGTAGCTGGATTCCAGAGTGTGGAATCAAGGGGAGAGGGAGAAAGTCAGCAGTTGCTGAGGAAAGAGGGGCCTCTGTGCACAAGGGTTGTATTCTACAAAAAAAAACTCTTCTTGCCACCATAAAGTATCCTGTGAACTTTGAACTTTTCAAGTGTCAAAATCTCAGAGCAAGGAACATCATGAACAGGCAAAGCAGGAGTTAGCGGTGAATTAACATCAGAATTAGAAGATTTTGAAAACACATTAGCATTACAGTCAGAAGAAGTACTGACTAGTCATGTAGCAACTTCAGAGTTCCTCAAATTGAGAAAAATAGATCCACACTTCTCCTTTTGATCAAGGTTTAATAGAATTATGGAACTTTAGTTCCACCACCCTCTTTAGTATAATTGGACAGCACTAACAGACACTTTAATGACCTATACCGGTGTAGAAAACTTAGAGGTACCCTTGCGTTGAAAACCAGGTTTTAGGATGCGAACCCAGTAACCAGCAGAAATAATTTTGGACTTGGTTCTAACTAAGTCATCATGATATTCTTTGTTTTTTTCTGTTTCATCCAAATCTTTCTTAACTTTGTCCACTACATTCTCAAAATCTTTGTGAACAGTACTATCAAAGCAAGGAGATATAAGAGTACAACCCTCTCTCCCTCTCAAATAATAAGGAGAAACATCAGTGACAGAGTGTGGTGTGATATGATAGGACCAAAGCTTCTCTTTAAGGAAACAAGAAACATTATTTTTGCTCGCAAGAGCAGCTTGTATGCCATCCTTAATGAAATTGTTGACCCTTTCCACTTGACCATTTGCTTTTGGACAGTATAAAGGATCCCTTTCAGCTTGAATACCACACTTTTAAAGAAATTGTACAATTTTTGACAAAATAAATTGAACTCCATTGTCGACATACTTAATTTGGGAAAACCTTCAATTTGAAAAACATTTCCTAAAAAGTTGATGACTTCATCAGTGTTGGGATTCTCAACAAAGGAATGATTAATCCACTTTGAAAAATTGTCCACTAATACAATCAAAAATTTGTGCTGTCTGCCCAAAGTTTCGTAAGGCCCTGAGAATTCAATAGATACTTTCTCCCAAGCTCTTTTGGGTCCCTCCTGCAGACCAACAGGTTCACAAGAAACTCTCCAATGTTTATCCGACTGCACATATACAGCACAAGCATCAATTTATTTTATTTATTATAACATTTGTAGAGCGCGAACGAAGGCCCTAGGGCATCTCGGCGCTGATAACTGAAATGTTAAACCCACAAGGGGTGCCTAGGTGAGAGTCAGGATCATAGGTTAAAAAGCCAGGTTTTCAGATTTTTTCGAAAAGACCAGAGGGAAGTGCTGGCCTTGATAGAAAGAGGAAGAGTGTTCCACAGCTTCGGTGCCGCTACGAGAAATCGTCTGTCACCCCAATGGACCGTTTTAGTTCGGGGGACCACCAGGTCAAAGGAGCCGGAGGAACGCAGTGTTCTGGAAGGACAGTAGGGGGTCAAATTCTGAGTGAAGAACACTGGTCCAGCGTTATGTAAGGCCTTGTAGATCAAACACAATGACTTGAACTTGATCCTTTTCTTCACTGGGAGCCAATGGAGTTGCCGTATGATGGGGGACACTGATTGGTATTTTGTGGTTCGCCCTAGCAGCCTGGCTGCCGCGTTCTGGATGGCCTGCATTTTCATTAACACTCTCTCCTGGGCACCTAGGAACAGAGCATTGCAATAATCTAGGGTGGAGAGAACCAGGGCACTAACCAATGTTTTGGCGGCATTTTCGGGCAGGAAGGGCAGAATTTTCTTAATAAGCCGTAGCTTGTAAAAGGCTGAGGAGGAGATCTGGTTTGCGTGGGGGAGGAAGTTCAGCCGGTCGTCGAACAGAACGCCCAGGTTCCTCACCTTGTTGACCGGTTCTGGGGGCTGACCCATGGATGAGGGCCACCACAAGGGGGACCACTCCGGGGAGAGGTTGCCAAAAATGACAACCTCTGATTTATCAGAGTTTAATTTCAGGCAATTATGGGCCATCCAGCTCCCAATTGCCTGCATACCCTGATTGAATGTATCAGCTTTTTGAGGCCCGTCATTCTTGACGGAGAGGACCAATTGGGTGTCATCTGCGTAGGATGTTAGGCTCATCCCGTGTGCTCTGATGACATTGGCAAGGTCCGACACATAAATGTTAAACAGTGTCGGACTAAGGGATGAGCCTTGAGGAACACCACATGGCAGTGACAAGGGAGGTGATTCAAATGGTCCTACAGTGACAACCTGAGTCCTGTTAGCCAGGAAGGAGGCAAGGAGATTTTTAGCGTTGCCTTGGATACCTATACTCTCGACACGGTCGACCAAGGTAGTGTGGTCGACCGTGTGGAAGGCCGCCGATAGATCCAGTAGGATCAAGACAGCAGTGCCTCCCGCATCTCGAATGGATCTAATGTCATCCGCCGCCTTGACCAAGGCGGTTTCGGTTCCGTGAAATCGACGGAAACCGAACTGAGATTCGTCCAGACATTTGTTTTCTTCTATAAAGAGGGAGAGTTGTGCGTTCATGATTTTCTCGACTATTTTGGCTAGTAGTGGCAGACTCGCAATGGGTCGGTAACTTTTGGGTTCTTCTTTATCCAGGGTGGGCTTTTTGAGGAGCGGTTTTATGAGAGTTTTCTTGAGGGTATCCGGATAGGTGCCTGTCAGAAAAATGGAATTGCAAATTTCGGTAATAGCAGGAAGAACTGCTTCCATGATTGGCCGTAAAACCTTCATGGGACAGGGGTCCAGGGCTGACCCCGATTTGATGGTAGAGGTGATGTTTAATACCTGAGAGCAAGACACTTCTCTGAACTGATGAAGCGTGGGTCCGTCACAGTGAGTGGGGGGCCTGTGGGAGCGCGTTGAGGAATTGGCAAAGATCCGATAAATATCGTCAACTTTGCTGAAAAAGAACTTAGACAGAGCATCACAGAGAGCTTGGGACGGGGGAGGTGTAAGATCCATAGAAGAGCCAGCTAGTTGTTTAGTAGTCTCATAAAGGCATTTATGTGAATTTTGAGCGGCTTCAATTTTGCTACTGTAATACTTTTTCTTGGCGTCAAAGATAAGATTTTTGTATGTAGCTACCGACTCTTTATACAGGGATTTAGCTTCCTGATTGTAGTCTTTTCGCCAGTGTCTCTCTCTGTTTCGGCATAGTTGCTTTTGTGTGCGTATTTCATCTGTGTACCACGGGGCCGAAGGGGTCGATCTGTTGCGTGACCGTTGTTTAACTTGAACCAGGTCTTTGGCTGCGGAGCTGATCCAGTTATGATATTGGGTGGTGGCAGTGTTTGGGTTAGGAGAAAGGGTGGGGAAAGTATCGTTGAGCGTGGTTTTTAGCTTGCTTTCATCTATATCATCCCATGCCAAATAAGGCTGGCGAGGGTTGGGGTTTGATTTGGTGATCAGGGAATCGCGTATTAGTAAAGTTGTCAGAATGAGGTGGTGGTCAGATCAAGTTAGGGGAAGTATTTCTTTGACTTGAAAGTCTGTGGCATTGGAGAAAATGCCATCTAGGGTGTGACCTCCTTCATGCGTGGGAGAGTGGACCAAGGGAGTGAGGCCGAAGGTAGCCAAGTCAGCTGATAGCGTAGCTGTATCAGGGTTGTCAGGGGCATCAAAGTGGAAGTTAAAATCTCCCAAAATGGTGAAAGAATTGTTAAGTGCAGACGTTTCCAGCAAGGACCTAAAGGAACTAATAAAGTCGTGTCTAGGCCCTGGGGGGCGATAAAGAAGGATCCCTTTAAAGGTATATGAAGGGGACAATTTAATAGCAAATTCTATGGCTTCGCAAGAAGTCTGTGGGATAATGGTGAACCTTACAGTGTAGGTGTCGCGGGCGATGATAGCAATCCCACCTCCCTTTTTCTTAATTTGCCTATCTAATCTATGGGTGGTAAACCCAGGCGGGACAGCTATGACTAGGTCCGGGTCGGAGGTTTGGCCCATCCATGTTTCTGTCATGAACAGAAGATCTATTTTGTGGTCAAGGATCAAATCATGAATGTCTTGGCTATGTTTGCCAAGCGAACGGACGTTAGTAAGAGCTATGGTATGGGATTTCATGGGGTGATTCTTGTGACTCTGGGGTTTGCTGGTGGGAAGTATACTAGTGTGACAACCCGAGCAGAAGGTGACAGAGTTAGAAATCAGAGAGTTGGGGTGGGAAATAGTGCAGTTTTGGCAGATCTTGGGACGGAGATGCTGGAGCTGGGCGGCCGAGTAATATATACGAGGGGACTGGGGGGATGAACCAGGGGGGGTGGCCCTAGGCCCGGGCCAGGCGCGGACGGGCGCAGACGGGCTTGCCTTTGGCGCGCCTTCGGCGCGCCGCCGGCGCGGCCGTGCAAATCTGTTGTTTTTATGCATGGTTTGGGCGGGAACAAGAGGAGTGTGGGGAGGGTTCAGAGCATCAACAAATCTTTCAACAGAGGTATGCATTCTAGGCCACCAATAATGTTGTTTAAGAGATCTCTTGGTGCTCGACACACCAGGTTGGCCATAATGAGCTAATTCAATAAGCTTAGATTTAAGGCCCATTGGGGGAATACATAAGTTACGTCTGACCAGAATGCCATTCTCAATACTGAGTTTACTAGACACCTGCACATAACTCTGTAATCATGACTCAAGATTCCTAGTAGGTGGCCACCCAACAACAAGAAACTGCTTGACTTTACTTAATAAAATATCCTCTTTCGAAAACTTGATCCACTCGGCTTCCTTAATTTTACCATCACAATTGTGTCAAATATCGAGCAAAGCAACTACACACTCATGCTGATCAACATTAGGATCTTCACTGACATTTTTGGCTGGCAGCCTAGATAAGCAATCAGCCGTAATATGTCTTCCTCCAGAGATGTGCTGAATTTCAAAATGGAACTCTTGTAACCTGGCAATGAGTTGTATAAGTCTTGAAGAAGCTTTTCCAGAATGCACACCACCCATCATGTACACAAATGGCTTGTGATCAATGACCAAATAGTTTTCCCCATAGGACATTTTTAAATTTCTCAACAGCCCAGATGCATGCAAGCGCCTCTCGCTCAATTGTACTATAATGTAACTCAGCACCCCTTAGTGCTCTAGAAATGAAGGAAATAGTTATTTCTTTCCCATCCACAAACTGACTAAAAACAGCACTCAATTCAATGGGGCTGGCATCAACAGTCACAACAGACTTACAATTAGGATCAAAAGTTTTTAGTGCAGATGCTTGTGAAATTAGTGCTTTGACTTTCTCAAAAGCAGTATTATGTTCCTACGTCCACTCAAAAGATACACCTTTCCTAAGCAGTTGCCTCAAAGGTTCAACAACAACAGCATATCCATGCACAAATCTGGCATAATACTCTCCAAGTCCTAAAAAGGAACTCTGGGAATCCTAGTCATACGGTTTGATAGCACTGTACAAAGCACTGATTAAATCAACTTTAGGAGAAATGCCCTCACAAGAAATTTTGTGTCCCAAATAATCAATTTCTTTCACAAAAAATTGCATTTTTCTTTCTAACAGTTTTACCTCTGTTTTCTAATTTGGTAAGAACCTTATCCAAAATCCTATTATGTTCCTCATGGGACTTTGCAAAAATGAGAATGTCATCCTGAAAGGTTTTTTACTCCAATTAGATCCTGAAACAAAACATCAACCAATTTTTGAAAAACACTAGCCGTGATGGCTAGTCAGAATGGCATTCTCAAAAATCTATACACTCTGAAGGGAGTGACAAAAGCTATCAAATCTCTGGAATCTTCATCCAAGATTACCTGATGGTACGCTGACTTGAGATCGATAATAGAAAGATATTTAGCATCATTAACAGCTATGACAGTTATTTTTAAAGTGCGATTACAATAGCCGAAACCCATTCAGAACTGTTAGTGGTTTCAATTATTCCTTTAGCACATAAAGTATCTAGATGCTCTTTAAGTTTTTGTCGAACTACTAATGGTACCATACGCACTTTGTGTTGGACAGGTATGGCACCTTTTTTTAATTTGATGTGATGAGCAAAACCCTTCACTTGACCAACTTCATCTGTAAAAACAGTGTTATGTTTTGCTATAATAATATCAGTACTTGAATTTTGGGTTTCGATTTGATTAACTGAAACATCCCGTAATGCAATGGGACAATCAGTACCAGGACATAATATTATACCTAACTTGCCCTGAACATACCATCCAACAATGGATGTTCTTCCCATTGACTGCAACATATTTTGGTGAAAATATTGCGCCCCTGAAAGATCAAAGAATCCTAACATTTTAATGTCAAATTTGCCAAACGCTTTAGGATTGACATCGATAACTTTAAAATGTGTACCTTTCCATTTTTCCTCAAAAATAATATCAGAAATGAAAGTAATCACATGAGCTCTTGGTATTTCATTTTTCAACTTATCAACCTGTTCCCATAGAATTTTATGCTTTATTGTGCAACATTTTGAGTCTTTAAACCCATTCTGACCCCAGTAATGAAGATATTCATTGTATGACTGGACACAGTAAAAATGAATTGCACACAATAAGTGTGGGGGATTCTCAATCCGTACTTATCAGTGCCAGTAACAGGGCAGACAGAGGGCATTTTAAAAGGCGCTAAAGGCCGGAGGAACTTAGTACAACATATGGCAATGGCCAACTCTCAAGGAAAATTACAATCACTTTCGCCCATCCCGAAGCAGCCATGTCCTGCACTTGACAGACGTATTTTCTAACAACCAACTATGGAATGGCATTATTAAAACCAAGCAAAGACACAAATCCGATCCTGGGATGCAAGATCTGCTCTTGGAATGTGAATGGCCTAAGCGCAAAATTAGAAGAAGCTGACTTTGTAGAATTTGTTGTACAGTACGACTTACTTCTACAAGAAACATGGCAGACAAATAACTCCCTAATAGTAGATTATACAGAATATCTAAAACTGGCAAGGACACAAATCCGATCCTGAGATGCAAGATCTGCTCTTCGAATGTGAATGGCCTAAGCGCAAAATTAGAAGAAGCTGACTTTGTATACGACTTACTTCTTCTACAAGAAACATGGCAGACAAATAACTCACTAATGGTAGATTATACAGAATATCTAAAACTGGCTAAGAGAGACACAAGGGTTGGAAGGGCAAAAGGTGGCCTTTCGATTTTTATCTCGACAGACATCTTATGGAAAGTTTCTGTTATAGATCTCGATTCCTCTTGGATGCTATGCATCAAACTCGACGTTTCGCCCTTTACCAGTCTGTTAATTTTGAACATTTATATCCACCCTGCTGCCAAACAAAAGGGGCCAAGAATCGAGCTATGAATCAAGAAAACTTATCTACCCACAAGCTAACACAATATTGACTGGAGATTTCAAACATGAACCTACTACAGGGTAAGAAAAAAATACAATAGGCCATATACAGGCCAGACAATGAAATACACTTAGACGTGACACATATGGTGAGGGATGTGCGGCTCATCTGGATGATTTTTCACTGTGCGCGCTTAACGGACGAGGACAGTCAGATAGCCGAGCTGCATGCACAAGAGTGACTAACAAAACAGGCTCAATTATCGATTATACATTCATGGACCTGGACCTCCTTCCTATTATCCCTTATTTCCACATAAACGAAAGAGAAGAAAGTGACCATTATCCTCAAACCTTTACACCGTCCACAATTATGGAAAGATCCGGACAAGACAAAGCCATGTCACTCGCCATTCAATCTTGTAACTTAAAACGCCTCATCTGGAAAAAGAATAGCGTAGATAACATCATGAGAATATGCTTCAGATTACTGGAGTTACCCGAAGCTGAACCACTACGTATAAAGGCCTGGGAGTCATTAATCTGTGACCTAAACAAAACATTTGTTAAACAGACCAATGGTCACAAAGCGCACAGACCAACTGGGGCAGCTTGGTACACTAACAATTTAAGGACAAAAAAGAAATCAACTGAATAAATATCTAAGATTACTGCGAACTCAGGGCCCAAAACACTCACAGGAGATCCTCATGCCAATCACAGGAATAAAAATAAAAGAACTAATAAAGCACATCAAGGTGGCCATGGAAGATCACAAAGAACAATTTTGGGCGAAACTTCTCCACGCCAACAAACAACGAGACTCGAAACATTTCTGGAAAACCACCAACCTCTTATCAGATGGCAAGACCCAACACCACAACTCGGATATAATGGAGGACACATGGATAGTCCATATCGAAGTTGCATACTATGCGATCTCACTTCCAGGTGAGCAAAAAATTACTAAACCTGGAAAACCGACGGGGATGGAGGATAACTGCGAACCAGCAGTCCAGGAGATAACCAGGTTAGAATCATTGGAACTTTTCCAGTGGATCACACAAGAGCAGGTACTGAAAACCATAACAAATTTGAGATCAGACGAAGCACCAGGGCGAAATGGCCTTCCAAACAGACTATTCAGACAAGATCCATCTTTTTGGTCTGGCCGTCTCACCCCTCTGTTCACACATATTCTAGAGACTAGCATGATTCCGGACTCCTGGCGAGGAAGCATCCTACACCCAATACATAAATCGGGTGCACGCTCCGATCCGTCCAATTACAGACTGATAGCACTCATTGACGTTGAGGCATAAATGTACGCATCAAACCTGTTGGCATCCTCACGAACATATCTGTAATCACTATTTGGGCCAATCAAGCCTGCCCAAATCTCGCACTCTGTACGCATGCTTTGTAGATCTTAAAGAAGCATTCAATAAATGACCAAGAACGAAGCTATTGGCAAAAATGAAAAGATGGGGAGCCCCAACAAAACTCCTGGATGCAATCACTAACCTCTAAACACTCCTGAGGCGGAAGCCGGGAGAATGCTGAAAACTTGATTTTAAAACTATCACCTTTGTATTTTGTGTCACGTTAGTAAAATTGTACTTTTTAAAAGCGCACTCACCCGGCAAACAGGCTTAGCGGGCTAGAGACACGCTGAAACAGCGACTCCTTCGCTGCAACGAGCAAACCCCTGACAAACAATTTCCCGCCGCCATTTACGGCGAGGAAGCAAGGCCACGCCTACCTGAGGCCACGCCCACCCCCCTCAGCATATATACGCGATCAGAAGCGTGTAACTGACAGAACCTGAAACACTCCTGAGGCGGAAGCCGGGAGAACGCTGAAAACTTGATTTTAAAACTATCACCTTTGTATTTTGTGTCACGTTAGTAAAATTGTACTTTTTAAAAGCGCACTCACCCGGCAAACAGGCTTAGCGGGCTAGAGACACGCTGAAACAGCGACTCCTTCGCTGCAACGAGCAAACCCCTGACAAACAATTTCCCGCCGCCATTTACGGCGAGGAAGCAAGGCCACGCCTACCTGAGACCACGCCCACCCCCCTCAGCATATATACGCGATCAGAAGCGTGTAACTGACAGAACCTGAAACACTCCTGAGGCGGAAGCCGGGAGAACGCTGAAAACTTGATTTTAAAACTATCACCTTTGTATTTTGTGTCACGTTAGTAAAATTGTACTTTTTAAAAGCGCACTCACCCGGCAAACAGGCTTAGCGGGCTAGAGACACGCTGAAACAGCGACTCCTTCGCTGCAACGAGCAAACCCCTGACAAACAATTTCCCGCCGCCATTTACGGCGAGGAAGCAAGGCCACGCCTACCTGAGGCCACGCCCACCCCCCTCAGCATATATACGCGATCAGAAGCGTGTAACTGACAGAACCTGAAACACTCCTGAGGCGGAAGCCGGGAGAACGCTGAAAACTTGATTTTAAAACTATCACCTTTGTATTTTGTGTCACGTTAGTAAAATTGTACTTTTTAAAAGCGCACTCACCCGGCAAACAGGCTTAGCGGGCTAGAGACACGCCGAAACAGCGACTCCTTCACTGCAACGAGCAAACCCCTGACAAACAATTTCCCGCCGCCATTTACGGCGAGGAAGCAAGGCCACGCCTACCTGAGGCCACGCCCACCCCCCTTCTTAACCCCTTAAAACAATGTGCAATTACCGGACGCGCAGCGGACGGGCGCAGCGGGCGCGCCGTCAGCGCGCCGAAGGCGCGCCAAAGGCAAGCCCGTCTGGGCCCGTCCGGACCCGGATGGCCCTTGGCCCCGTTACTCTGCCAGGTGACCCTCAGGAGCGAGTGATGTATACAGCTGATACATTACGAGCCCTACGCCCTAAAACCACCCTGACCTGCTACCACACGGTTACGGAAGGTAAGGTCTTCTCGACCTGTCCGTACTGCAATACGGTCCACCACCCTAAAAGCACTACACCGGCTCGGAAAGCCGGACTTCTCAATTGCCGCTCCCTTCCGAAACACGCCACCGAAATAAACCTCCTAATCCATGATCAGGATTACGATCTAATGTTCCTAACAGAGACATGGCTCACTGATTGCACCGATCCGGATGTCGTCACAGCTCTCCCCACAGGTTATCTCTGCCAAACGTTAAACAGACCTAAAGGGAGGGGAGGTGGGGTAGCCATAATCCACAGGCAACGATATGTCTGTAGGATGACGAACGCTGACATTGAGGATTGTGAGTGCGGCCAGTTTTCCATCCAAATCACTCCAGCCCTCGCTGTAGTGGGGCTGCTGACCTATCGTCCCCCTGGGCCCCCAGGCAATTTCTCCAATTCCTTAGTTGAAGCTATCTCCCAACTAGCCTCCTCCACTTCCAACTTCCTGCTACTAGGTGATCTTAATCTCCACTTCCTCGACCCAACGGATCGTGTGGCCGTGGACATTAGACATGACCTTTCAGCTTTAGAGGTATGTCTGGTGAACAACGAGCCCACCCACGAGAAGGGCCATCTACTGGATCCCATCTTTACCAATATTCCAACGATGACCACCGACCCTCCGGTGACCCTCCCATGGACTGACCACTTCCTGGTCCCGTTTTTCTGGGAAACTCCCATGTCTAATCACTCTATTCCTAAAACCCAGGTCACTGATCGCCAATGGCATAAATTATCACCTGATATTTGGGCCCGCTCTCTTACCGATTCCACCCCCGAGCTTTCCTCGGACCCAAATGTGGCCGATAAACAATTCAGTGACTGGATTACGTCGTCCCTTGACACTCTGCTTCCAAAAATCACTACCCTTAAACAACCTAAAAAGATATCCCCTGCTCCATGGTACACTCCGGAGCTTAAAGCCTTACGGCAAGAATGTAAAAAGACCGAACGCTCATGGAGACGTGATAAAACAGGAGTAAACAAAAATATCTACTCCATCTCTCTTCTCAATTATAAAACCGCTATCCGGAATACTAAAAGCGTGTTTTTCCAGGAGAGAATAGAGAGAGCAGGTGGCTCCGGGAAGGAAGCATTTGCCATCCTTAAAGAACTCTCAAAACCACCAGAACAAGATCGTGGACCCCCCTCCAACCCTAAAGCTGATCAAGAGAAATGCCAACAACTGGCTAACTTTTTCCAGGACAAAATCCGATTAATCCTGGATTCAATTCCTCCCCTGTGCCCGAGGGAAGAAACCGTTTCTCCATATCCAACCTCTCCCACCGGCCTATCCACATGGGGCCAGGTCACTTCAGATGAAGTGCGGACGACGCTTAACTCTATGAAGAGTGGTTCCCCCAGAGATCCAGCTCCTCTTCGGATTCTTAAAGAGGCAGCCCCTTCTATCATCCCTGCCCTTACTCAGTTGATTAATACGTCACTTCAACAGGGAGTTGTGCCCCAGAGTTGGAAGAAGGCGGTGGTAAAGGCCTTATTGAAGAAACCCACTCTGGACCCTGAAAACCTGGCGAATTATCGGCCCATTTCCTTACTCCCAGGAGTAAGTAAAATTGCGGAAAAACTCATCAACAAGAAACTTTCGCAGTATCTAGAGGCTAACAACAAACTGAAAAACTCCCAGACGGGTTTCCGACCAGGACAGGGCACGGACATCGCCCTCCTGGCAGCGGTAGAGGAAGCCAGAACGCTGCTAGATGGTGGAGGATCAGTGGCAGTGATCCTCCTTGACCTGAGTGCAGCGTTCGACACTGTTGACCACCAGCTCCTCATCGAAAGGCTGGCAAGAGTTGGTCTAGAAGGCACAGCCATATCCTGGCTCTCATCCTTCCTGACACAACGATCTTATCAGATCTGGGAGAAAAACGCCCGCTCCTCCGAAATGCCCCTCCAATGTGGTGTGCCTCAGGGCTCCTCCCTGAGCCCTACATTATTTAACATCTATATGTCCACATTGGAGGAGGTCATCACCCCTTTCGGAGTGAGTGTCATCAGCTATGCTGATGACACACAATTAGTGGTGTCTTTGTCCCATCCTAAACAACAGAAAGCCGATCTTCTTAACTGCCTCACGCAAGTCCATCATTGGATGAACATATCAGCTCTAAAATTAAACGGGGCAAAAACCGAGGTTCTTGTACTCGGCCCAAAAGGAACCTCACTTCCTCTGGACATGTGGCCAACATGTCTAGGTCCTCCCCCAGACCCAAAGACAGAGGTGAAAAGTCTGGGTGTTTGGATCGACTCGGAACTCTCATTCGCCCCACAAGCAAAAAAGGTCGTAGGGACCTGTTTCGGTCTGCTTAAATCCCTGAGGAAAGTTCTGCCCCTCCTTCCTCCGAAATCGCAAAAACTGTTAGTCCAGGGTCTTATTATATCAAGACTGGACTATAGTAATGCGATCTATTTGGGTGCACCGGAAGCAACATTGAATAAATTGCAGAGGATCCAGAATACTGCTGCCCGGATTATTACCAACACCCCGGCCAGATCATCGGCCAAGCCCGCCCTCAAACTCCTGCACTGGCTTCCCATAAGGGAGAGAATTAAATTTAAAGCCCTGTGTCTGGTGCACAAAACTCTGAACAACCAAGGCCCTCCAATTCTCCGAAATTTCATTACCCCTTACATAGCCACAAGATCCCTTCGCTCCAATGCAGAAAATCTTATCAATGCCCCAAGGTTTAGGAAAGCACGGTCAGGAGGAAGACGGTTCTCGGTCCATGCGGCCCGTCTTTGGAACTCCCTCCCGCGGGATCTTCGTCTGGAACCCCAATACCTCCGTTTCAGGAAACGATTAAAGACACATCTTTTCCCCTAGCCCCTAAATCCTTCTCGTTAACTCAGCCTCAGTCCTCTGTTTCATGTCTTTAAGGTTCCTCAGCGCTGGGATACTTCCGGGTGACTACGCGCTTTATAAAAATAAATAATAATAATAATAATACTCACAAACATGGGTTCGAATAAGGAAAGGAGACTGGCGAAGAATTAGAAACAAAATTCCAACCAGCATCGGACTAAAACAGGAGTGCGTGCTGGCCACCTGTCTATTTAACATCTGTACAGCCGACCTAGAGAAGACACTTGGTTCAATACAAGCTGACCCCACAAAATTGGATAAAACACCAATAACTAGTCTTTAATATGCAGACAATATCGTCCTTCTATCCCAAACACTCATAGGCTTGCAGCAACTGATTTCCCAACTAGGTACATATACCACCTCCGCTTAATAAATAATAAATCATCAAAAAACAAAGGTCAGCTGCTTTTCCAAATGCAATAAAAAATGCCCCAAATTCATCCGGATGTTAAATGAGAAACCACTATCCGAGGTGGATTCGTATAAATATCTGGGGTTCCAACTAGACTGCCATCTCAATTTTAAGCAACACCTGGAACGAGGGAAAACAAAAGCCAAACAACAGCTATTCACATTTAAAACTTTACAGAAACAACTCAACGGCTGTTCTACAAGTCGTCTGCTTAAGGTTATTGCAGAAAAGTTTTTGCCATCCATATCATATAGATCGGAAATGTTGAACAAAAAGGACTCAACTGTTTTAAACACTGCTCAATCTAGCCTCTTCAAGAAAATTTTCCTAATCTCACGACGTATCTCGTAGGCACAAATACGACTAGAATGCGGCCTAAAAAATCAGATACTGGCAAGACAAGGGGCCTTGGTCAAATATTATTGGAGGATGAGGGCAGCAGAAGACAACACCTTAGCCCATTATTGTTGGCAGGAAATTGAAAATCAATCTAGGCTAAGCAAATCAATTTTTAAAGTTTTAAAAGAATCGCTCACCGCATTACAGCTAGATGAGGTTTGGCTTACAACAACTACCTATTCTGGATTTAAAAATAAAGCGAATAAAGCAACCAAGCAGATCTCACTGTAGCTGGATAAAGCCGCCTTTGCCCACAAACAGCACGCATGGGTCATGATACAATCTTACAAAACTCTGAAACCCCAACCGTACTTGTCAGTACATTTTTCACACCACATAAAGCGAAACCTGACACTATTAAGGCCGGGATCATTCCCCTCAAAAGATCTCACCCCAAAATGGAAACAGACATGGATTACAAAAGAATGCTGCCTCTGTGGACAAGGTGACGAGTCACTGTTACATCTTCTATGCATCTGTCCTTCACTACTAGACACCCGGAAAACCCTCCTTCGGGAAATGCTGAGGAAAGAACAAATAGGGACTTGCAGAGCGGCCGTCATAAAATGCCTCGGAGGCTCGTCTGTTCAATTGTCCTGCAGAGCTATAAAACGTTGGAACATTGTGGCAAAAAAATTAGACAAAAACGAGAATTGATCTGGATTTGTCAAAATGGAATCACCTTGCTCAATTACTTTTTGATCTGCATGCTCACATTTATTTTTTTGTCACATTCTGTAGAAGCAAGTTACTTTTAAATCTACTCATTTAGAAGATCATTCCTCCATTATATGAATTTGATGTGTTTTTATTCTTCATTTTTAATTAAATGATTGCTTGATGCTTCATGTACCTCAGTGGCTTGTCCTACCCTTTTATGATTTTAACAAAATCATATAAAAGTATACTTGATTGGCGAGCTACCGTTTCTTCTGCAGCGCTGTCTAGCATAATCAGAGCCCATTCCCCATTCAGAAGTTGAGTCCTCAGAATTCCGTGCATGTCTAACCTTTAGACCTGCTACTTTCTTCTTTTTAAATTGAGGTTTTGATTTTGGTTTCTCTTCTTTTTTGGAAGTGTAGTCTGAAGTGCGTTTCATGACTCTGAACTTTGTATGCTCTCCTTCCCTCTCGGAGTTTCTTGGTGAACCCTGAAAGGAACGGGAGGCACGTGTATCAGTATCCTGATACCTCTCAGGATTTTTAATATTATCTCTGTTCTTAAGGTTGTATCTCCTTTTGGAGGGCTCCTGTTGAGGAGACCCACTCCTGGATGAGATCTATTTTGTCTATTCTTTTATTTGTTATTATTATAATCCCATTTCTTCTTAGAAGAATTGGGTGCTTGCTTGGTGTTATCTTTTTCAGGACCACACTTGAGTTGAGGTTTTGTTGCTCTAGCTCCCAAACTATCTCTACCTAATTCGGCATAGGTGTATTCAATAATGTTAGGTGATTCACATTCCTATTGTAAAGGAGTGAAATCCCTCAGGGTTGCTTAATACCACTGCTGGTGCCTCCCCTTTTATGTTTGCTAATATAACAGTTGACACCTGGGCAACATTTCCTAATAATTTCATCCCTAAGTTTAGAGCAGGTTCTGCTCCATACTCATTCTGTATTTGTCTTAATACATCTGGTACTACTGCTATTGAAGGATTACCATGAGTTCTGGTATAGATAGGAGCGTAGATTGTACCCCAACAGGTACAATCCTCTATCCCTGAGCTATCCCCATTTGAAGGACCGGGTTTTAGAACCCAGCGGCGTCAGGGAGAACGCCTGATACCTTCGAGTTCCCCTGTCTTGGCAAACAGAGACACAGGATACTTCTTGATGACTAAAGTAGAGAGGAGCTCGCACACCAGGTTATTCACAGGGTGGTGAAATATAAAGAGGAGTAGTGTGCTACGAAGAGGAGATAACTGTCTGGCCAAGCAGTGAAGGATCCACAAGAACTATTACAATGCTCCCCCTGTTGATGAGAGAGCACCTCCGAGCACAACTGGGGGGGACCAACGGGTCTTATTCCATAAAACAGTCAGTTGATCAAAGGTTCATGCCAAAAGAACCAAACTGTTCTTCCATCATTCAAAGTTTATTAAACTCATATTAAGTTCATGATTTCACTTGAATCATTGGATGAAGGGTATTCAAAAAGTGTCACGATCATTGATACATTGTAACAAATAATCACACATCCCGATGCATTTCGGGCTACGCCCTTCTTCAGGGGATTACTCTACAAGAAAATCAGAAATAAAACATATCAACAAAGAATCTTACTGCTAACAAGCGAAGCAAAATGACATGATATTCCTCTGTAACCAATATAAAGTAACTGGAGGTGATAAACGTCCGAAGTGAACCCAAAGGTAAAAAAGCGTCACCAAATCATAAAAGATATAAGAGATGAAAACTATCTGTCCAAGTCAAAATAGTCTGTTCTATCCCGGAGTAACTAGAAATCACCTCGTGTTAAGTGGTGGACTGTGGAGGGAAACGACTGAAAGTTTGTGAAGCGAGTGCCGCAAAATAAATGAACGAGCCTAACTCATGCGGGTTAAAGAAAAGCTGAAGTGGTGAGTCGGGTGAAATGACAAGTGGTGATAGAGCCGAAGGCTCGACATGCAGATTAAAATAACAGTGTTGGAGAAGGTCCTAAGCAGGGTACTTACAACAGCGTGACTACGCTCGAACTCCGCGGAGTTCCGCAGAGGGAATGATCAACCGGGTAAGCCGCTGATCGACTAAGAAACAGTGTGCAGCGGAGTTAGAGATAGAAAGTGGACTAGAGCGGTGCAAAAGAAAGTCATGCAAGAAGTCGCCATGTTGCAACAGGTAGTTGAGTATAACAAAAAAACAACCAGGGAAATGAAAGATTGAAACAGTCAAACGAGAAAAAATGTGGAGGATCAGAAGAAGTGTAGTAAAAAAAGAGATAAGACATGAAAAAAAGTTAAAAAGCAGAAAGGATGAAAAATCATAGCGGTAGGTTACAGATAGCAAAGGAATTCCATACGATCATTGAGCCCATGGGGCACCATTGTGGACATAAATTGGATCCAAAAGTTCTCTCTTTTGAGTAGGGTGTTCTTATTGTTCGGGGTAACTTTGACCTGCTCCAGTACTTGGAATTTTAACTGTGCCACACTATGTCTGTTCTCAAGGAAATGAGTTGCCACGGTGGATTTGAGGTTTTGGGTTCGGATGTTACTTTTGTGTTCTAGGATTCTGACACGGATCTTTCTTTCAGTGTGTCCAATGTAACATTTACCACAGGGACATTTCAATAAATGTCATATTTCTGCCTCTGAAAGAAATCTTAAGTCAACCCTGTAAACCAGACACACAGATCACCTACACAGGTCTCAAACCCTGCTACAATTGCAGTAACTGCAATAACTGTATCCCTGGTAACACGACTAACCACCCGATGAAAGGACATCCGATCAAACTTCGTGTGAATGCCACCTGTAACAGCAGTAATGTCATCTATTTATTGAAATGTCCCTGTGGTAAATGTTACATTGGACACACTGAAAGAAAGATCCATGTCAGAATCCTAGAACACAAAAGTAACATCCGAACCCAAAACCTCAAATCCACCGTGGCAACTCATTTCCTTGAGAACAGACATAGTGTGGCACAGTTAAAATTCCAAGTACTGGAGCAGGTCAAAGTTACCCCGAACAATAAGAACACCCTACTCAAAAGAGAGAACTTTTGGATCCGATTTATGTCCACAATGGTGCCCCATGGGCTCAATGATCGTATGGAATTCCTTTGCTATCTGTAACCTACCGCTATGATTTTTCATCCTTTCTGCTTTTTAACTTTTTTTCATGTCTTATCTCTTTTTTTACTACACTTCTTCTGATCCTCCACATTTTTTCTCGTTTGACTGTTTCAATCTTTCATTTCCCTGGTTGTTTTTTTGTTATACTCAACTACCTGTTGCAACATGGCGACTTCTTGCACGACTTTCTTTTGCACCGCTCTAGTCCACTTTCTATCTCTAACCCCGCTGCACACTGTTTCTTAGTCGATCAGCGGCTTACCCGGTTGATCATTCCCTCTGCGGAACTCCGCGGAGTTCGAGCGTAGTCACGCTGTTGTAAGTACCCTGCTTGGGACCTTCTCAACACTGTTATTTTAATCTGCATGTCGAGCCTTCGGCTCTATCACCACTTGTCATTTCACCCGACTCACCACTTCAGCTTTTCTTTAACCCGCATGAGTTAGGCTCATTCATTTATTTTGCGGCACTCGCTTCACGAACTTTCAGTCGTTTCCCTCCACAGTCCGCCACTTAACACGAGGTGATTTCTAGTTACTCCGGGATAGAACAGACTATTTTGACTTGGACAGATAGTTTTCATCTCTCATATCTTTTATGATTTGGTGACGCTTTTTTACCTTTGGGTTCACTTCGGACGTTTATCACCTCCCATTACTTTATATTGGTTACAGAGGAATATCATGTCATTTTGCTTCGCTTGTTAGCAGTAAGATTCTTTGTTGATATGTTTTATTTCTGATTTTCTTGTAGAGTAATCCCCTGAAGAAGGGCGTAGCCCGAAATGCATCCGGATGTGTGATTATTTGTTACAATGTATCAATGATCGTGACACTTTTTGAATACCCTTCATCCAATGATTCAAGTGAAATCATGAACTTAATATGAGTTTAATAAACTTTGAATGATGGAAGAACAGTTTGGTTCTTTTGGCATGAACCTTTGATCAACTGACTGTTTTATGGAATAAGACCCGTTGGTCCCCCCCAGTTGTGCTCGGAGGTGCTCTCTCATCCACAGGGGGAGCATTGTATTAGTACTTCTTGATGACGTCAAAGACCAAAGTTTATTGGCTGCAACCAGGAACAGAGATCTACGAAGCACACACGGGTGGTTCGTCAGAGACTGCACAAATTCAATAAGCGGAGCATGGTTTTTTATGCCAAAAATCAAGCCTCAGGCAGCATTTCAAATTAGCATTCGGTGCATACAAACTGACCAATGGCAGTGTAACATTTCGAAAGTAGCGTATGACGACAATCTCAGACAATCCCATTTTCCGTTGTCCAGCCCACCAGAAATGACCACGCACATTCCTAGTTTCCTGTTCGATCAGGCCGGACAAACCCATCATAAAACCTTCAACCCAAATCAATGATTATGTCGTAAAGGAAAGGCAGAAACAGATTGGGAAGGAGATAGAAAGGTGGGAGCAGTGTACCATAAACTCGGGCACCTCCTGCTCTTTGATCTTTATCAGACCAGCTGCTGAACAAGGAACTGGCTCAGCGAGGTCAGCCTCGGGCAAGGAGTCAGTTCGGCCAGGTCACCCAGAAGTCAGCTAAGGCGTACGTGTCTCAAGGACTCCTTCGGCCATAGTCATTGGGCCTATGTTAGGGCAACCACACAAAATGGCTGCCATATACAAAATGGAACCCGGAAGTTCAAACTAAATCCTTGAATACAGAGTGTTCTCCTATATCGATTCATACGAAAACACTCAGACACGCTACACTCGCCATTTGCGGTCTGCTGACACCAAAATCGTCCATTTCCGACGATCTTTATTGAACGGGTTCAGAACCATCGAACCCGGTTCTCAAATCACGAAACCACAGCCCCTCCTTTTGCCCTTACATAGGCAACAGACCCAAACCCATGTTAATCTGAATCCGGATCTATATTCATCAGATCATCGATATGTTGCTGTAGCATCATCCTATTACTTAGTACCTCTCTCTGGACAGGTCTCCTTGTACACGAAGTAGCACAGAGGCCACAAATTGCAGGAGCACACTGTACACAGAGACAGAACATGAAAAGGATTGCTAAAACCATCCCAATGACCATCAAAATCTTCCAACCCCAAGTGGATATCAATCCCCTTAACCATCCCATCAAAGACCAATCTCCTTTGTCCAGATTGGCAGAATCGGAGATCTTATGTAATTTGGAAATGGCCTGGAAGACTGATGGAGCGTTGTCTGGAATGAAAACGCAGCAGCTCGATTGAATCAGCTTACAAACTCGACCTCGATCTGCTAATATGACATCAAGGGCAACTCTATTTTGGAGTGTCATAAGTCTATCCGACTGGAGCTCAGCAGTCAGGTTACCAAGGGCACCGGCAGTTTGGACTATGGTGGACTCAACCACTCTCGTCAACTGGCGAATATTCCTACTGTTAGCCATAGGTCCCCAGAACGGCAGAAAACCCTTAAAGAAATCTCCCAGTTCTTGTCCTGCAGTGTCTTCTTGACTAAAGACACCTCTAGCAACTCTCGTTTTATGGTAATCTGCCGCAGCTGTAAAAGTGGGAGGCAACAGAAAGGAAACAAAACATGTGCCCGAGAAGTCAGGGGGCAACCATGTATACGCTTTGTCGTAGCAAACAAATTAGGTACCCTTAGCAGCTAAGAACGCTGGAGAAGACTGAGACGCAAATACATAAGTCTCAGCGCAAACGCTCTTCCCTAACTGAGCCTTCGGATTCTTGCCATTGCCCTGCAGACAATAGTGGCCCTGATGGGGCACTATCCAAATTGGTGGAGAACTTTTCATTCGTTGGTTAACACTCAGACTAACTCCATATCCGGTAACGTTCCAACCAATGTAGGCTAGTGTCTCATCCCTCGGAATAGTCTCATACGAGCTAATCCCTCTGATCATGTCGACAATGCCTTTAATTAAAGCGCTATTCTTCGGGTTGTCTTTCAGTGAACGTTGGGGGTAGACACTATGGGCATAGATAAACATCGTTCTATAAGCCCAGATTGAACCATTAAAACTAAAGGGCAAAACTAAATAAGGAATACCCTTATCGGTCGTATGAGGCATTAAACCACAAATCCAACAGGTTGTCGTGTTCATCACTAACTGGTGTTGGTGCAAAAGTTGGATGAAGGAATTGTTAGCAAATTCCAATCGTCTAACTTCCTCATGCTCAGGCGAAGGATGAAAAGAATGAGAAGAAATAGTAGGTGAAGGTGTAGGTTGCGCAGTGGGATTAAACGCCATTTTAAAAGAAAATGTTACATAACCAACTATAAGTATCATCAAGCTCAATAGTAAAAATATACATGGTATCAAAAAACTTTTCTTCGATATTATTTTACATATTCGTTTTCTAAAAGTCAGTGTCTGTACAGGTCTCTCCAACTCAAAGAAATCCATCCTAAACTAAATGCGCTGCCCGCGGTGGTAGGTTGATTCTGCTAAGGAATGCATCCGCCAACCCAGGAAGGCTCCCTTGGGCCAACAGAACCCTCGACCTAGTGTCTCAGGCTTGCACTCCAAAGACTGACGGCAACCGCGACCCTAGCAGCAAGAACCGGATGGCAGTTCAAGAAAAACAAAAATGAGTAGATCCTTGGTGGAGAGTTAACCTGCAAACAGAAAAAATCATCAAACTTTATTAGTCTTTATTTATTTGTCCGTAACTCTTGGTTTCAAATTATAGTGGCTCTTTCCAGTTAATTCTTGATCAACGAACAAAAGGTGAGGCTCTGTAGTGTCCAACCGATCTGCAGGAGGTACTGATTCTTGCAAAATCTTATCACTTTCTTTCTCTGTGTTTGTTCCAATCAATCGAGCATCGCTGAACGGTATAAACCGTGGGACAACTTCTGTTTCAGAGTCTGCAAGTCCCTCCTGGACCCACTTATCATAAGTCAAGGGCAAAGGTGCCCTTTTTGTGTGAGCTTCGTGGATCCAGTTACGCTTGCGTCGCACTCGGACCGCAGATCTCATTGACAGGAGCACTTGATAAGGTCCCGTCCAACGGGGCTGTTCGTTCTTGGGCCGCTGGAAGTTACGCACAAAGACCCACGATCCAGGTTCAATAGAATGGCCTGGATCTTCTGCAGCTTGTGGAAGGCTGTCATGCACTTGTTGGCGTAAAAAACTCATTTTAGTTGTCAGTTCACGCAGGTAGTCAAGCAACACAGGATACTCGAGGTCACTAAACCTCGTTGGTCTTGGTACGCCCCAAATATTCGCCGGGCGACCAAACACAACCTCATACGGACTGAAACCCAGTCGTGAATGCGCAGTCATTCTTGTGGACAGAAGTGCTAATGGCAAGGCATCTGGCCATTGCAAACCAGTGCTCGCTTGGATTTTGGCCAATTTTAATTTAAGAGTGCCGTTATAGCACTCGACTAAACCAGCTGATTGAGGGTGATTTGCAGTGTGGAATTTCTGCCTAATTCCTAGACCCTCACACACTCTCTTCATGACTTGACCCACAAATTCACTCCCATTATCACTCCAGATAATTCTCGGCATTCCAAACCTCGGGAAAAACTATTTTATCAAGGCTTTCGCTGTGGACAAGGCAGTATTGTCCTTAAGGGGGTAAGCTTCTACTCATCTAGAAAAGGAGCAAACAACCACTAACACATATTTCAAGTTGTTGCATCTCTCCATATGGATGAAATCTAGCTGCAAAGCCTCGAACAGATACGTAGAAGGAGCAAAATGACCAGCTGGTGTTGGAGTTCCCTTACCGGGATTATGCATCAAACACACCATACAGTTCTTGACCAAATTCTCTGCGCATTTGGGAATTCCCACATTCTGCCAAACCGGGGCCAACAACTTGCAAATCCCTTTCACACTAATATGTGCCATTCCATGAGCCATTGTAACAACTGGAAGCACATACATGTTAGGCAACAACCATCTCTGATGCTCTGACAAATCAGTCCAACAACCATTCGAATCCAATCTACCCTTACTTTCTCTCCATTCATTCAACTCTTTCTCTGTAGCTTCACCTTGAATGGATTTCACACTCTCGATCGTATCTTCACACATACTCTTCTCTGGAACCCATCTCACTGGACCCGCAACATACATTTGACTCATCACGTTCCTTGCAGTTTCCTTCGCAACTTCATCCGCAAACGCATTACCACGACCAACATCATCCGTAACCTTTTTATGGGCACTGCATTTCACAATCGCTACTTGCAATGGTAACGTAAGAGATTCAAGAAGTTCATTCACCAATTGTCCATGCTGGATTTTTGTCCCATGCGATGTCAAAAATTCACGTTCACGTCACAAACGTCCAAAGCTATGAGCCACACCAAAC
Organism: Lissotriton vulgaris; assembly: GCF_964263255.1. NCBI lineage: Eukaryota > Metazoa > Chordata > Amphibia > Caudata > Salamandridae > Lissotriton > Lissotriton vulgaris. The sequence continues at coordinate 835,400,642 of NC_141689.1, read as the reverse complement.
GCATACTGACTGTCCGTGTACACATTCACTCGTTTTCCTTTTGCCAACACACACGCTCTCGTAAGTGCAATCAATTCCGCTGCTTGTGCTGAGTTATGTGGGATACGTGCAGCTTCAACAATCGTATGCAAAGTCGTCACAGCATATGCTGCAGTCGTATCACCATTCGGCAACTTAAAGCACGAACCATCAACCCACAACGCATCATCACAGTCAGGAAGGGGAGTATCTCGGAGGTCTACTCTCCCTGTCGTCTCTTCTTCGGTTCTTAGAAAACAATCGTGCTGTTCTTCACTATCATCATCTGTCTCAAGCGAAATCGGCAACAATGTGGCTGGGTTCAGGATATTACACCTCTTTATGTGCACATGACTCGCTAACAGTGTAAGCTCATACCCTGACAACCGAGCACTAGTTAAGTGCTGTGTCTTGGTACGATTCAACAAAGTATCCACTGCATGTGGGACCATGACAACTAACGTATTATCCATAACCAAACCAGCAGATTGTCGAATTGAAACAGCCGCTGCCGCCGCAGCTCTCAAGCAACTCGGCAACGCTCTAGCTACAGGATCTAAAGTCGACGAAAAGTACGCACATGGGCGTTGCTTATCGCCAAACTGCTGAGTCAAAACCGACAATGCACATCCCTCTCTCTCGTGGACATACAATGTAAAAGGCTTACTGTAGTCTGGAGTACCCAACACAGGAGCCGAACACAACGCATTGCGTAATTCGGAAAAGCTCTTCTGACATTCGTCAGTCCAAGTAATAGGATTTGGAGTATCCTTAACAGTAAGGGCTATCAAAGGCTTCGCTAGCAAGGAAAAACTGGGGATCCAATGTTTACAGTACGAAGTAATACCCAGAAACGCACGTACTTCTCTCTGTGTCGTAGGCACACTCATTTTCGCAATAGCTTGAATTCTTTCTGGGGTCAGTTTCCTTTCCTCCTTCAATAAGAGGTGACCTAGGTAGGTAACTTCTTGTCGACAGAATTGCAACTTGGAGACAGAAACTTTATGATGACAATCAGACAAATGACGTAATAATGACAAAGTGGTATCCTTACAAATCTCCTCAGTATCGGCGGCAACTAGCAAATCTTCAACGTACTGAATAAGGGCTGCACCTTCAGGTAAAACCAACAGATCAAGTTGTGTCTTTAAAGCTTGACTGTAAATCGATGGACTCTCGCAATAGCCTTGAGGAACGCGCTTAAAGCGGAAACTTCGTCCTCCTAAAGAGAATCCAAAAATGTCCCTACTCTCTATGGCAATCTGGATGCTGAAGAAAGCATTCTTCAAGTCGATCACCGAAAACCAGGTGGCAGAAGCCGGAATCAGAGTCAATAATGCAGTAATTTCGGGCACAACAGGAAATTGCGGAACAACAATCTTGTTCACTTCACGAAGATCGATGACAAATCTATATACAGGAGGCTCCGAAGGATCAGTCCTCTTTAAAACAGGCAAAACAGGACTATTGCACACATTACCTCGCGTTTCTTCAATAACACCCTTGTCGATCAGATCATAAATGATCGCTAAAAGTGCACGCTCACCATCACTCGAGATACGATATTGTGGAATGCGCGGTAACTTAGCATTCGCCTTTAGCGTCACAACATATGAGGGAATATCTAACAGGCCCACATCATTTGGACCCGTAGCCCACAGTGAATCCGGTAACAAAGACAATTCAGATGGAAGACTATCTTTCGACACATACATTGGAGAGATCACACTCTCACCCAAAGTAAGATGTACTCCTGACGGAGAACAATACAATGTCGCATACAATCTTTTCAACAAGTCCAATCCCAACAAATTCTCATTGCAACCTGTAGTCAAAAAAAGGGGTGCTTCAAACTTACGAGGACCAACAGAAAGAGGCAATGGAGCAGAAATCGGATTCGTAACGGGGGCGCCAGAAAAACCTACAGAAACATTATTAAAGCCAGACAAAGGTGCGCCAGGGAGTTTAGAATGCATAATAGAACTCTTCGTAGCACCAGTGTCTAGCAGAAAAGGCTCTGACACACCTGAGGCAATCACTTCAACATAAGGTCCACTCTGATCTACTGGAACTGAAACAACTCCCTCTCTTTGTCCATGGCTGTCCTAACAATCATTACCATTCACTTCGTCACCTTCAACATAATAATCATCTACTTAGTACTGTGCTGTCTTACCAGACGAATTCTGCTGCTGATCAAAACTATTCATCGAATTCTGCGGAGGCAAAGGACGTACGTTCTGTCCGCGACCTCTACCTCTAGGCGCTTGTTGAGCACCTCTACCTCTCACACCAGGAGCACCATTCGTTCGTTGTAGCAAGACCGGACGACTATTCTTATAGTGACCCTCTTCTTTACAATACGCACACTGATTAGGGCCATAAGAAAAACGCTGTTGAGAAGTCTCGTTCCTTCGCGAGTTTCCCGAATACTGTTGTGGTTGCTGATAATCACGCTGATTATTAACACGGGGTGGATAAGCTTGTTGTAGAAGAACTTTAGTCTTCAATTCCTTAGTCTTCTTATCCGCTTTCTCTAACTCATCCTTACGTCTATTCTCATAGTACTGAGCCGTAGCTAAAATCTGCGCTGACGTAGAAACAGGCCAAGCACTCTCAGAATCTTTCAACTTAGTTCATAACTCAGGAAGAAGATTATGCACAAACTTATCAACGAACAATCTCTGGCCACCCATATCCTGTCCACTATGATCGACAAAAGTTTCTTTGAAACGCGTGAAAAAATCTGACACAGTCTCATCTCTCTTCTGCTTACATGCGGACAACTTGTCCCAATTAACACGTACTTCGGGCATCAAAGTCTTCATAAAATTAATTATCCTACCAGGAAGTTCTGTAATAATATTTTCAGGCTTAGCACCTCCAACTTGTCTGTCATTCGCAGCAACAAGATTGACCCACGAATCACCTAATTCATTATCATGATCCGTATTTCGAATGACATTCCAGATGGGCTGTGGAACAACATTCCCAAACAACATATCTATGTCCGCCAAATTCATGACGCACAAACTCACAGTTTGCGCAAGCTCTTTATAATATCCAGCTGGATTTTTCTGTGGATCAGGTAAAGTCTTCTTGAGTGCTAGGACTTCAGCACGTTTCCAAGGAACATGTACCCACACTCGCTGAAAGTGCGCAACAACAGGTGGAACAGCATTTGCATCAGCAGGTCTCCAAACCTGAGGAACCTCTCGCATCGGATACTGACGTGCTTTCCTCCTAACTGACGAATCAGGCTCGAGCAGCCGTTCAGTAGAAGCATTATTCCGAAACGACAATAACGTCGACACCGCTCTCTCGATGTCGAGGAGACTCACAATCGTCCCTTTCGCAAACTCGGAACGCAGTCGAGGCAACTCATCAGAAGCTTTACCCGCTTCATCCATCCATTGTTCATGGAGGAACACACACATCATCTCAAAAACATACCGTTGCTTTGGTGCTGAAAAACATCCATGATACCCCCAAGATCGTACTGAGGCATATACGTAACCCATCTATGTGCCATGTGATCCAAGACCACTGGTTCATCCGTATCAGGCAACTGACTACGCAACTGTCTACGCTCACTCACAGGAGACATACCCAATTGTCCCAACCAAGGAGTCAGAAAACCAGAAAAGGCAGCAGTCATCCGCTGTCTAGGAGAAGGAGTAGTCGGAAAAATAAGGGAAAACGGAACAGTAGTAGAAGAATCCAAAGTCGGAACTGAAGAAACATTAGGGACAGGCATAGAAGTAGCAGTCGAAGGAGAAGGCAAAGTTGGCGGCCCCTGAGGAGGCACAGCCACTACTGGTGGCGGTGGTGCCGTAGCATTCTGTACATAGGGTGGTGGTGAACTTAACAGATGCGACATTAAAGGATCTTTCGCAAGATCTTTCTCGTCTTTCTGCTCTTTAGGCGGCAAGACTGGGTAGCATCTATCTACCGCTAACTTCCTCACTCTAAGCATCTGTTCACTTTCTTGTTCTTCTTCATTATCTCTGTACGCAATGGCGGCTTGCACCATTGACATACCTCGTTCTCGCTTATTCTTCTTCGCTAATTTCATTTCTTTCTGTTTGGATTCTTTGCGCCATATGCGAAAAGAGTCAAACATCGCCGGCCGGGCTTTCTTCTTGAACAACTTCACCTCGAGGTTATCTAGAATTTCAGTTTCAAAACTACCGTAACGGGGCCACTGTAGGACACCGTCATTCTTCGTATATTTTACCCAAATCTCGTTATAACTAATAGGGCCCACACCATGTTTCACATACAAATCGTATGTAGGAGTTCCGATCGGAGGGACCGGACACGAATCCTCTAACCGGGAATCCCTCGATAAACCACAACCAAACAAGTTTCTAAAACTGCTAAAACCAGGCATCTTGCTCACTAGTCTAGCTTCAAACAACAAGGGGAATCTTAAAACGATAGTCTCGTGAATACACGAGTCCCTTGGCTTTGGGGCCTGCAGGTACCAAATCAAAGCGATCCACTAAAGGATACCAAACAAACTAAGGACTAGGAGACGCTCCACTTATACTTAACTGAAATGTCGATGGCGTCACCAAAAGACCCGTCAATCGTCTCGCTCTACAAACGTCTAAGGCTCCAAAACAGGGCGACAGTCAGGGCAGCAGTCCTTCGTAGCAGTCGGAAAGCGGGAAACCTCGCAGCATAGACTTTCGGACCACGACGACATACAGGGATCGATGAAGTGGCTGGCCTTCCTCCAGAATTTTCACACGAAGCTTCTCACGAACCTCTGGCTTGGACCGGTACCGCTGAAGTCGCCCCACATTGGGCGCCAACTGAAGGACCGGGTTTTAGAACCCAGCGGCGTCAGGGAGAACGCCTGATACCTTCGAGTTCCCCTGTCTTGGCAAACAGAGACACGGGATACTTCTTGATGACGTCAAAGACCAAAGTTTATTGGCTGCAAATAGGAACAAAGATCTACGAAGCACACACGGGTGGTTTGTCAGAGACTGCACAAATTCAATAAGCGGAGCATGGTCTTTTATGCCAAAAGTCAAGCCTCAGGCAGCATTTCAAATTAGCATTTGGTGCATACAAACTGACCAATGACAGTGTAACATTTCGAAAGTAGCGTATGACGACAATCTCAGACAATCCCATTTTCCGTTGTCCAGCCCACCAGAAATGACCACGCACATTCCTAGTTTCCTGTTCGATCAGGCCGGACAAACCCATCATAAAACCTTCAACCCAAATCAATGATTATGTTGTAAAGGAAAGGCAGAAACAGATTGGGAAGGAGATAGAAAGGTGGGAGCAGTGTACCATAAACTCAGGCACCTCCTGCTCTTTGATCTTTATCAGACCAGCTGCTGAACAAGGAACTGGCTCAGCGAGGTCAGCCTCGGGCAAGGAGTCAGTTCAGCCAGGTCACCCAGAAGTCAGCTAAGGCGTACGTGTCTCAAGGACTCGTTCGGCCACAGTCATCGGGCCTATGTTAGGGCAACCACACAAAATGGCTGCCATATACAAAATGGAACCCGGAGGTTCAAACTAAATCCTTGAATACAGAGTGTTCTCCTATATCGATTCATACGAAAACACTCAGACACGCTACACTCGCCATTTGCGGTCTGCTGACACCAAAATGTCCATTTCCGACGATCTTTATTGAACGGGTTCGGAACCATAGAACCCGGTTTGCAAATCACGGAACCACACATTGGCAAGCAGATTGCTAGTATTCTGTTTTTTTCTTGAGGGTTTGTGTGTGAAAACACTGCCTCTAGCTGTGGTATTTTTGGAGCTATCCAGAATAGCATTTGCTGCAGTCTATTGGGCATTTTACCCATAACTGCATGTAGAGTTTGTGGAGTCATTTTAGTTGCAGATCCCTGAATTGGTCCTGCCTGTGTAGCCCTTGCTGCCTGAAGTGTGTGTTTTCTCATCACAAATTGTGTTAAGTTTCTGTAAAGTTTTACTATGTCTTTATGAAGTGGATGTAAGTCTGCTACTGGCATTGTGTCAATGTCTGAAAGCGATGTGTAAGCCGCTTGGACTGGCCAAGTGGCTCTGCCTCTACCGAGTGGACTGAGTCTTGCTTTTTTTCTGTGTATGTGGGAGGGCACCTTTAATCCAGTTCATGTGCTCCTGGTAGGTGAGCGGAACTTCAATGTTCTCATATGGACATTATTCATCTGAAACAATGAAATGTATTTGTGTGTGCATCCGCTGGTGTGAATTTAACCCATGAATAGAATATTTCTATTCTGTCTGACTCGCATGCCTTGATCACGAAAGTTACTGTCCCACCCCTAGCTGTGACTCCATATTCTGCTAGTTTTAAAGTAAGAGCAGTTCTGATATCTTCTGAAATGTTAATTTCACCTTCCTTCTCCTCCTCCCTTGCTGCATTAGAACGCTCTGATGGTGCAGCAGCATCATCGTCAGCCATTATTGAAAAAAGTTTTCAAGGAAAAGTTTCAAGGAAACTGGGATAAGGTTTTATGCACAACAGGGAACTGTTTGTCCTTCTAGCATGATAAACCTACAGCCAATACATAGGATATGCCTACTCAGCTGAGGCAGATAGTTCCCTTTCCACTCCAGATGTCTCTGGGTAAATGTGAGTAGGGGTCTCAAAGAACTGCATGACTGAACTACTCAGATTTGACCGTTAAATAAGTACCAAACCAACATTGGTGGCGCCATGTCGTGTAGGTCCAATAAACCTATATAGGATCTGCATGTTTAGACAACATACAGTGCAGGATTGGTGTCCAGACTGATTCCTGACAATCCCACCGAGTATGTTAGCCTTTATACCAGCTAACTCACAGTGCCACTATAAACCCCTCTTACCAAGAAGAGAATAGTTCTTGACAATTATCGAACTCTGTCCCATCAGGGATTGTGGAAACAGTATAGTACTTTTCGCTCAGTCACTTGCGTTCACTTCATTTCAGAGGAATACAGAGAATAAACAGTGGGAACGTTTTTCATTAAGCATTTATTAAACCAGTTTCATTCTAATGTAAAGTAGGTGTGCTGAAACAACCATAAGTCAGAAACAAATATAAATCATTATAAGCACCAATAGAGTAAAAGGATGGTAGATTCCTACCATAGTGCTAAAACAATAAATACATGCAAGTATAAAAATACACAACAGTAATAATACGTACTCCTATGATGTGACCCTAACTAGATGTACCTAGCATGTAGGTGTGGAGCCAAGAATCCCCCTAGGATAAAGCCAACCCCATTACCTGAATTGAGAGACTATGGGACCCCGTCTTGGTCTCGAGATGGACACCTTGCGAGGGATGTCAGACCACTGAGTGTTGCAGTGTTGGAGTGTAGGAACCTCAGCGTCTCGCATCAGTGTGTCATCATGAAAGTCTTTTTCTCCTCTGCTTGTCTCAGCAAAGATATGGTGATTATATGCCCAAAGTGTTACCCTCAGGTGAAATATCTTGCTGTGTCATGTGAGACTAGGATTACGGAAGAATGACCATTATACATAGTTATTATGCAGGAGATGGTGGTCCAGCTGAGGTTCCAAAATCCTCATGCATAATGAATGAGGCTAGTTTTTAGAGAAAACCTCATGTCATTTAGGCATTAGGCAAAGGTCAGTACCAAGAACTGTTATGTAGTGTAATGGTAGGGGAAATGTAGGTGAAAGGTTTATTCACTACCTAAGCCTATATCAGGGTACCTGTATGAAACATAACAGTATCACCCAGAGTGTTAGTGCTAAAAAAGATAGTTGAGAAGCTGTGTGCTTCTGCATGGATATGCGCCAAGTGAGCAAGGCGATTGAAAGAGAGTGACATCCAGGTCTGCACATTTCTGACATGATTACGCAGCTGAATGGAGCTAAATTCTTTTCCTGCCTCATTTTGAACAATAGTTGCAAACAAAAAAGGGGGTATGCCCAACTCACCCTCCTATACCTGGGCATCAAACATGAATGATGTATATAAAGCAGAAAAAAAAGTACAGAGGGACCAATCCAACATTTATTTTCATTCAAGGTACCATTAACTACCCTGATGGTTCAATTATTTTTTAGGAGATTCCACATATCAGTGTTTCAAAACATATACGTGTCAAATGACGGGGCTGAGCACAAAAAAATAATACTAAATCAATCAAAATTTCCCAAATGTAAACATAATATGTACAGGACATAAACATATAAATCACATTTATATATATAAAAAACATATACACTATATATACGACATATACAACATATACAAAGAGTACAGAAACAACCCTATTGAGAGCAAAACAATCGGGATGTACACTCCTTATTTCAAGTAGTACACTCTGAGAAAATCCCTTTAGCGCCAGAGGAACTACACCTCTAAACAAATTATTCTATAGGCGCTTTCCTTTTTCAACAGAAAACAAAATAGTGGGATTCCTCATAAATATGTCGACGCATTCGCGGTCGCGTTTCACATGGTGATTCCTTTCGGCTTCATCAGGACAAGGGTTTCAAAATCTATAATTATTGTAAGAAAAAACGTAACTATACATACAATTCTACCGTATCTACACCATACCATCAGTGACCATGCAGTGCCCAGAAGTCCAGGTGATCATAGGCCAAAACAAGTGGGGAGTAGCCATAAAAGCAACAAAGTTTACACTCATCTACTCAAAATCGGTTAGTGCCAGCAGAGACCAGGCTATTAATATCAAGTGCACCCAAATACTCCACCAGGGGGAAAGTCACCCAAGTTGAAATTAAAACCAATAGGGAAAATAATCACTCCAATACCTTAAGGGAGAGTAATACTCTCCAACTCATAAACAAAAAGGTAGTTGCCGGGGCACAAATGCCCACGACTACCTGGCTCATTGGACCACTCAAATCCTAAGAGAATGTAAAGAAAACAAAGTTCAAAAGTCCTATCATAAATTGCAGAAAAGAAGAGGACTCCATCCTATAACTTTTTACATTAATGAAGTCATACAAAAATCAAGAAGAAAGTAGGCACGGCGCACTACAAAGTTAGTAAAATTGAAATTCAAGAGGACGGTAGTTGATGGTTGTGGATTTCAAGGTGCTCCCACAGGTGACGCAACTGTTCCAGTGCGTCTGAAATTGACAGTGAAGGTAAGTGCGCTACAGAAATGTAGGCGCATCCCTGTATAGGGCACACTTGTTCTGGTTCTATGTGTCTAAGACACCGTGGATTCCAAGGTTTCAATAAATTTCCCAAGAATTGTTGTTTGTGCAAGTTTATTAAGTGAATTTGTCAATCCATGATTTTCTTATGTCTTAATATTTCTTTTCAGACATTATATAATGAAAAAGCTCCGAGGCATTTCGGACTATCCAAGTCCTTTATCAAGGAGCACTACAACAGAATAAGAAAAAAATAACCCAAATCAGTGAAACAATTAAGTCACATTGTTGTTGAAACGAGGGTGACTGAGTGGTACAACCTCATGCTACCCAGATGTGAATTGTAAATCATTATGGTTGAAAAACGCAATATAATAAAGTGATCAGAGTGAGAATGGTGAACGGGGCTCAAAAGGAAGTAAGGACCACAGAACAATGGTGATAGTGCAAAGACAATATGCAAGCGAACCATGCTCGAAGTAAAAGTGACGTGCCAAAACGAACCGAGTGACTAGATCAAAACTGAGTGAAATGTGATTATGTGGCGGCTGAAGGGAAGGTGAAAACGTAAAAACAAACGGGCGGGTGAAACATAAACACAAACCTCAGAACGCGAGGCTTCTAAGGTGCTCTCCGCATAGCGGGAACGGCAGCTAGAATAAACAAAAGTGAACCGCTGGCGGTAAGCGCGTGGAGTGAAAAAAAACGGGGGAAAGGAAAAAGTAACAGGCTGGATACGAAGAAAGCTTACTTCAATCAGTATCAGCGCAGGTCTGCGGGAGGTGGGTACTACGATCAGGAACTCCGCGAAGTAAACGCGGAGTTGGAGGATATGAAAACAAGATGGGAGCAATGAAAAAAGGACTACGAGACAGCGTAAAAAGAGCGCGGCCATATTGGAGTGGGAAAAATTACATTGTGAAGGATGAATGGTGTGGCATGCAAAAGGTGCAATTGCCATTCAATACAATCGGCAGAAACAAAGTATATAGCATCATTACAGTGCCCGGAGGGCATCATAAATAGCAGCTTAATTCAGTCCGGTCATTAAGACCCCATGGTTTCTGTGCCTGAAGTCTGTAAATCCAGGAGGTTTCTCTCTGTAAGAGGAACTTGTCGTTGTCCCTTCCTTCTATCTTGGGGACAATCTCTAGGACCATGTATTTCAGTTGAGCCACGTTGTGGTTAGCTTCATGAAAATGTGTGGCTAACGTAGACTTGGTGTTCTTAGTACGGATATTCCACTTGTGTTCGTTCAGTCTAATCTTAACTTTTCTGCTGGTTTTACCCACGTAAATCTTGCCGCACGGGCATTTGAGTAGATAAACAAGATTAGAAGAGTCACAAGTTGCGTCCACATTCAATCTGATATTATGACCTTTCATTGGGTGGTTGATGTTGTTTCCCTTAATGATATTATTGCAATTATTGCAGTGATGACAAGGACGGGTGCCATTATGTTTAGTGGAGGTGATGTTGAGATCGGCTTGAGATAGAATTTCTTTGAGGTTCCTTGGTCGGGTGTAGGCAAAGATTGGTGGTTCTTTGAAGAGGTTTCCAAAGTCTGGTTCTGATGCCAAGATACGCCAATGCTTTAAGATGATGCCTTTATAACTGTTGCTGAACACTGATAGGGGGGTGCAGGTGCACACCTATATGTAGACTGTTAGTGGGTTTCTAATTTCTTATGAGATATTTGGTGGGTTTGTAAAGAATGTGCGTGCAATTCCCGGTGGGGAAATGACCCTAATTCCCCATGTTAGAACATCAAAACGGACTGTGGGAGAACCCACAGTTGGGGGAATGCACAGCTCAAAGACAATAATGTCTAAATCAGGGTTATCAATGACAGTTTAAGATTCTTATAAAATGCTCTGAGGCCATCAATTATATGTTTCATCACATGTTTTTTACTGTTATAGCATTATACAAATCACAACTCAAAAACATTATTAGCATATGTATGTATGCAAACTGTTCGTATCAATTGTCAAAATAATATCAAATCAACAATGCGTTTAAGCCCTCACAAAGCGGCTAAGAAATACATAACATTCTTTTTTCATCAATCCCAATGCATTTCGGGTTACGTGGAACCCTTCGTCAGGGGAAAGCGTTAGAGAGTGGAGTCTTCACATTCAATGTCGCCACTGAAAATTAAAAACACAACAACATGCAGTAAAAATACTGCTCGGCTATTAGGATTTGCACCCCAAGTTGTGCACTGAAATAAAGAGTGTTGGGGATAGGCCAATATAACTGCTAAAGGAAATATGCTTCAGAGTAAGCAAAGTGAAGAAAAGTTAAAGGTCCGATCACCATAGAGTAAAAATAAAGTGATAGCGCCTAGCTGGTACCTTGCAAAAAGTGCTGATCGGGACAAATGGCCTGGTACTGAGGGTTTCAGTGCAGTGCACTAATGTCTGTAAATAAAATGATGCAATAATGTATTACATTGGAAACTGTCCTGTGACAGTTGTGAGAAGGCAGGAACCGTGAATAAAACGTAACTTCACTATGCTGGCTTACCGGAAATTAAATCATGTAAGCACTGTCAGTGTGCTGCTAATCCGGGATAATAGAGAGAAGGAAATCCCTCCGTGTGGCTCAGCGGCGGGTCTCGGTGCTAAAAAGATAAATAATGGGGAGTAGAGTTAGACTCCTCCAATTGTCGATGTTTTACTGTAGACTAGCGTCTAAAAAAGAGTAAAGAGCGGAATAAACGTACCGAAGGCTTCCAGGGTTCTCAGTCCGTAAACTGCTTAAAACGCAATGAGTGGAAAACGATCCAGAGTGCAGTGCGCGACCGGGGAGGTTCTATACAAAAAGGCAGTGGGAGGTCTAAGGTGCGTGAAAATAGACCCGAATGGGAAGAACGATGTGGAAAACGGGATAGAGCAGTGTCCCCAATGATCAGGAAATGGAAGAAAGGATCAAGTATAGGAAAGATAAAATTGATTATAGAAATGGAATGTAAAAGGCGAGACAAAGACAACATGTAATGTGTGGTGTTTAAGAAGATAAATAAAAAAGAATATAAAACGAAAATAAATTTAGAGAAAAACATTTTATAGTTCTATATTGTACAGGATCTGCACCCATTTCTTATCTTGTTTTTCACTTTTGTTGCCTCTTCACAAGCGTCTCATTTTTCTTTTTAAAAAAATGTTTTTCTCTAAATTTATTTTCGTTTTATATTCTTTTTGTATAGAACCTCCCCGGTCGCGCACTGCACTCTGGATCGTTTTCCACTCATTGCGTTTTAAGCAGTTTACGGACTGAGAACCCTGGAAGCCTTCGGTACGTTTATTCCGCTCTTTACTCTTTTTTAGACGCTAGTCTACAGTAAAACATCGACAATTGGAGGAGTCTAACTCTACTCCCCATTATTTATCTTTTTAGCACCGAGACCCGCCGCTGAGCCACACGGAGGGATTTCCTTCTCTCTATTATCCCGGATTAGCAGCACACTGACAGTGCTTACATGATTTAATTTCCGGTAAGCCAGCATAGTGAAGTTACGTTTTATTCACGGTTCCTGCCTTCTCACAACTGTCACAGGACAGTTTCCAATGTAATACATTATTGCATCATTTTATTTACAGACATTAGTGCACTGCACTGAAACCCTCAGTACCAGGCCATTTGTCCCGATCAGCACTTTTTGCAAGGTACCAGCTAGGCGCTATCACTTTATTTTTACTCTATGGTGATCGGACCTTTAACTTTTCTTCACTTTGCTTACTCTGAAGCATATTTCCTTTAGCAGTTATATTGGCCTATCCCCAACACTCTTTATTTCAGTGCACAACTTGGGGTGCAAATCCTAATAGCCGAGCAGTATTTTTACTGCATGTTGTTGTGTTTTTAATTTTCAGTGGCGACATTGAATGTGAAGACTCCACTCTCTAACGCTTTCCCCTGACGAAGGGTTCCACGTAACCCGAAATGCATTGGGATTGATGAAAAAAGAATGTTATGTATTTCTTAGCCGCTTTGTGAGGGCTTAAACGCATTGTTGATTTGATATTATTTTGACAATTGATACGAACAGTTTGCATACATACATATGCTAATAATGTTTTTGAGTTGTGATTTGTATAATGCTATAACAGTAAAAAACATGTGATGAAACATATAATTGATGGCCTCAGAGCATTTTATAAGAATCTTAAACTGTCATTGATAACCCTGATTTAGACATTATTGTCTTTGAGCTGTGCATTCCCCCAACTGTGGGTTCTCCCACAGTCCGTTTTGATGTTTATAACTGTTGCTGACAGTGGAATATTTCGAAACTAGGACCATTCTTTGTTGGTCCTTTTTGTGGGTGCTTTGAAGAGCGTCTTGTCTTGAGATGGAAGTTGTCCTTTCAATGGCATCTTTCAAAAGATCCTCAGGATAACCTCTTGTCTGAAATCTGGTTGCCATGATTTGAATCTGGTTCAGCCTAGTGTCTGGGTCGGAGACAATTCTCGTGACTCGCAGCAATTGGCTGTAGGGAAGATGTTTTTTAAGAGAGTGTCGGTGAAAACTGCTGTACAGAAGAGCGTTGTTGCGGTCAGTGGGTTTCCGGAATAAATCCGTCTGAATACCATGTGGGGTGATCTTCACCAGAACGTCTAGGAACGCTATCTCTTGGTTGCTAGTGCTCCATGTGAACTCTATTCGATCATCTTTAGAATTAAGGGCAGTCAAGGCTAGTTCAAGATTTTCTTGAGAATTTTTCCAAATGAAAAATAGGTCATCTATATATCGAACGTATAAGATGAGGTTGTCGGTCCAACTTGGATTGCCGTAGATGTGATTGAATTCAAAGTTTCCCATGTACAAATTGGCGTAGGTGGGAGCCGCACAATTTCCCATGGCCATCCCAGACATTTGCAGGTACCATTTCTGTTCGTGTACGAAATAACTATGGTATAGGGTGTATACCATGAGTTCAAGAATGAAAGTTTTCAAGGAGTCATTGATGTTGGATTTTAACAAGGCTTGTTCCACTGCAGCAATGCCACCCTCGTGGGGGATGCAAGTATAGAGACTTCTGACGTCTGCTGTACATAGGATGAGTTTGTCGTCCTCTTTCAGTTGTAGGGACGATAATTTCTTGATGAAATCCGTGGTGTCCTTAATGTGACTTGGAAGACTGGAAACCATGGGTTGTAAGTAACGATCTATGAATTTCCCCGTGGGTTCATGGATAGAACCTCGGGTCGAGACAATAGGTCGAAACGGGGGGTCCATTAGGTTCTTGTGGATCTTGGGGAGCATGGTGATAGTGGGGCTTCTCGGATGTTCTACGATGAGGTATTTTCTTGTTCTGTCATCAATGGTGTCGTTAGATGCTGCTTTTTCTATGATCTTCAACAATTCAGTTTGAAATTCCCTGGTGGGATTACCCTCCAGTGGTAGATAGGTGTTGGAATCAGAGATGTGTTCGTTAATACGCAAATCGTATAATTGTGTGTTCAAAATGACAAGGGCTCCCCCCTTGTCTGCTTTCATACATTTGATTGCCGGATTTCGGGCAATGTTTTTTAGGGTGTCAAGATCCTTGTTGGTGATGTTCCTATGGATTTTCCTCCGGTAGTTGATTTTGGCTATGTCCTGTTTCACCAAGGTTTCAAAAGTGTCTATGCTTTCATGGCTGATCGGTGGAATGAAGGTGCTCGAAGGTCGTAGGCCCAAAAGTTGGTCTGGTTTTGGGTTCAAAGGGGGTTCTAGGACTCTTTCGAAAAAATGTTTCAGCCTTAGTTTCCTTGTGAGTTTGAAAGTACTAACTTCCAGTTCCAGTAAGTTAGTGTTGCTGGTGGGTACAAATGACATTCCTTTTAGTAAGATCTCTGTTTCATGCTTAGTCAAAGTAGTGTCAGAAATGTTGATCACTAGCGATTTCGCTTCGTTTTTGGTTTGGACTTCGGAGGTTGTTGGTTTGTTCCGGTATCTTTGTCCTGCTCTTTTGCCCCGCCTGGGTCGTCGGTTCTGTCCGGGCTTACCTCTAAAAAAGGCTCTGTGGTAGTTAAATCATTTGTGCTGGTTGATGGTGTTGCACTGGATGGGGTGATGGTAGTAGATGTTCCTGTGGGAGTTATTTTAGGACGATTAGAAGTGTCGCTTCCAGAAGAAGAGGTATCGGTGTTTGGATTAAATGGTTTATTCCTGCGACGTTGAGCATAGACGTCTGCCCACGTATATACCTCGCCTAGTTTGTGATCCAAAGTGTCTCTACGGAATTTGCGAATCTTGCGGTCGTTAATGTCCTTTGTGTGTCGGTCTAGTTGTTTGTTGATGTCATCCAGTGTAGCAGTGAGTTCTTCTGGTGAGAGGGAATCTTTAAGTTCACTTTCAATGATAGAGATTTCTTGTGATAGTTCTACCAAAATTCCAGACAATTCCTCGACGATGAGTAGTATAAGATCCAGGCTGCATTTGTTGAGGATTGCGTTCCATCTCTCAACAAACGCTTTCGAGTTCTTACATAGGGACGGTTTTAAGGCGATGCGTAGGCCACGGGGAATGCGGAGAACCTTATGATACTTAATCAGAGTGTTGGCGTGTAGTTTCTGATTAATGCGGCGTTTGGATAAGTAAATGAGTTGCTTGATGCATTGCTCTTTGGATCTGCTGGTTGTGGTTTGAGTCAAATCTTCGTTGATAAGGGCATAGATTCTTTCTGTTGCTTCTGTATCAAACGCTAGTGTTTCAGCGTGTGCTTCAGTGGATTTTGAGATCTCGTCGTATTGCATTTTCTACGTGGGATAAGGGCATAGATTCTTTCTGTTGCTTCTGTATCAAACGCTAGTGTTTCAGCGTGTGCTTCAGTGGATTTTGAGATCTCGTCGTATTGCATTTTCTACGTGGGTGTGTACATTTCTGTAGCGCACTTACCTTCACTGTCAATTTCAGACGCACTGGAACAGTTGCGTCACCTGTGGGAGCACCTTGAAATCCAAAACCATCAACTACCGTCCTCTTGAATTTCAATTTTACTAACTTTGTTGTGCGCCGTGCCTACTTCCTTCTTCATTTTCATTGCCTATACTGTTCACTGGGCAGGCTGCACACACCGCTTATATAAAGTAAAGTACAGGTAGCACGTCAACGCAATCAACTTAACTGCACACAAGTCATCATATTCCTCTATGGCCAAGTAAACAATATGTATTATATAATCATCATGCTGCCTATATTAATGTCAATCCAAAACAAATTCCCATATAGTCAGTACATACACTCCTGTCGTCACCAAATATCCACATCCGTGGGTCCAACACTATATTCAAGCCCCCGATCTAAACTCACTGGAGTTCCAAGACATTACAAAACCAAATGATCAGCAAGATGTTCAACTGCACTACATGTTCACATCTGAATGTGCAATCTAGAGTTATACGCCAGTATATTCTGTATCTACATGGTCAATGATCAACAGCAATCCATGCAAAAATTAGAATGGCAAGAAAACTTGCTTTCACAATCCCTCTGCTAGATAGTGATCAAATATAGATATGTCATAATTTCTCTCTATATCTCAACAATTAAAAAAATAATAATAAGAATAAATTGTATCCTGAATGACAATATCCATAGTATGCTCATACATAGGTGTACAGCCCTACCTCCTGTGTATCTTATAGAAGAAAACCAATCCATGTATCAAATTCCCTACTTCTAGTAATGCATGTATCTACATCAATGCCCATAGGTCATCTCTGTCATTCAAACCATCTACAGCAGTGTGGTATCTTTCTATCAGCCGGGCTTCCACACGGTTCAACTTGGTCTCCAGTTCTCCCTCATTGCTTGCTTTGATCACCACAAATAGAGCCAGGTCAAATCATCTTCTCTGTGCCCGTACTCATTATAGTGTTGCAGTAATGGCGCTCCTGGCGTCCTACATCTTATACGTGATTTGTGTTGAAAAATACACATTTTTACCGCCTGAGTGGTTTGGCCGATATATGATTGCTCACATGGGCAAGTCACAACATACACCACATTTTTGGTGTTACAATTAGAAAAAGACTGCATAGTGTGGGTCTTATTATTGATGACAACCGATTTTGAATTTGTGGCTTGAGCATGCAGCACAGTTGGTACATCGAAAGTGTCCAACCACTGCCAGAAAACCCAGCAGACTTCTGGTGTTTTTTTAACCAGTGGTTCCCTATTTGCTCTGAGAAGATATTGTTTCAAATTCCTACCTTTCTTGAAGGCGAACAGTGGTCTTGGGAAGTTGAGATGTTCAATCAATCTCCAATTTCTCAAGATTATCTGTTTAACCTTATTAGATTTCAGATGAAAAGTCAAATCACATGTCATTTGTGCTACATCTTCCTTAATATTAGGAGTGAGCAAATCTTCGTGTGGCGTATACCAAACCGTTTTAAGGGCAGACCTCACTGGTTTCCTGGGATAACCTCTCGCACAGAGTTTCTTAGAAAGGATTTCAGCATTGTCAAAATAATCGCCCGTAAAATTGGTAGGGACCTGATCGGGCCTAACCCTTTGTTCAAGGACCATTTTCATCACCAGCAGCGTCTCATCCTGTGGAATATTAGTGTATAAACTCTCAATGTCGAAGGAGACCAACGACTGGTGGTCTCCATCGTACACCGAGTGTTCAATGTTATGGATAAAATCCATAGTGTCTCTCAGATATGCCTGTGTGGCACTCACAAACGGCTTCAAGAAGGTGTCTATGTATTTTGCAACCGGTTCAAGAATTGAACCGCATGCAGCAATAATAGGTCGCCCACGTGGTTTTTCAGCATCTTTATGTACTTTAGAAAGTACATAAAGAGCGGGCACTTTTTGCATAGTGAAATTCAAATAGACGTATTCTTTCTTACACAAATATCCACATTCAAGTGCCTGTGTAGTCAAATGCACAGTTTTTGCTTTCAGCATAGCTGCAGGACTATCTTGAATTTTACGATAGAGTGATGGAATACGCAATTTTTTCAAGACCTCATTGTCATATTCATCACTGTCCCACAGAACAATTCCCACTCCCTTGTCGGCAGGTTTTATTACCGTCAAAGGATTACTCGCTAGATTTTTTAAGGCAATGTGTTCATGTTTGTTAAAATTGGATTTATATGAGAGGTTTTTCTTATTCAAATTATCTATTTCCGGCAAAATTTCATTTTGAAAAAGTATAATTTCATCTGGCATACTGGCACTGTCGGGAGAAAAGGAGGACTTCTTCTTCAGCCCACTCCCATTCAACTCTGGGATCTCATCTTGCTCTAGAAAAAAGACCTTCAACCTAATCTTACGTAGAAATTGCAACACTTCGGTCTTAGTGTCAACAGGATCATGTACCACTAAGGGCACGAAGGAAAGACCCTTTTGTAAAACTTTCCTTTCTCACGGTGTCAGTGTATGTTTGGACAAATTATATATAGGTATAAGTTCATTGTTGCCATCGGTGGGGATGACTTCCAAAGAGGCTATCATCAAATCAGTTACCACCCTGTTGATGGCTAACGCCTGTACACTCTCTGTCGAGTTCTAAAGAGGTTCTGATCTTGTAGAGGTTGGAAAGACAGAGGCCTCCATCCTCTTCTGAATCTCTGCCCCACGACCCCCTCTGTTTAAAAAAGGTTGAAGGGCATTAGGATATTGATAAAAAGGTTGGTACGGTTGGTAATTTGCTCCTGCTCCTTGGTCCGAATCGGAAAATGAATCAGAGAACGTTAAAAACCTGGTACGTGATCTACCCTTATATTGTGAATTCAAAGCACTCGTTTGGTGTTTATAAAGAAATCTTGTTTCAGATACGGGTATACTTGATCTTGATTGAAATTTTTAATGTCCCTACTTAATTTGGATGTTTTCAAGTTCATTGTATGTGTTTTGAAATCTGCCAGGGTTTTATTTATACTCTCTAGTAGAGCTTTGGCATCTGTGATAGTGGAATCTCCCTCTATCTCTTCTTCCAACCTTTGAATCTCCTTCAGTTCCTCTTCGCTAATTTGTAAGGCTGTGTTTATAGATAGAACAATCCAGTCCCTGGAACACTTAGTCCCTACTCCACTGAAATCGATCAAATAAGGTTTATCATTGAGAAAAATTACCGGGATGTTTTTGATCTGAAGTCCTACCGGTATCGTATTTGTCTTTAAATATCCCAACAAAACCTCTGCGTGAAACTGGGTCTTGCATTTTTCTTTCTAAGTTGAATGTCTCTCTCCTTTATCTGAGCTTAGAGGCCTCTCTCCAACAATATCGGCCCCTAACAGATAGGGCACCTGTTTTAGTATATGTATTTACTCTTCGGTCTAACTCACCATATGATGTGCCCAGCGCACTAGTTTCTCTTTGGGAGTGATCCAGTTATTTTCGGTGGATTGGGTCATTTTCCGTTTAGGTGACGAGTGTTCTAGTCTAGCAGAACTCTGTGGCGATGAGTCTGCTTTCTATGTCTATGGTTGGTGATCATGATGCAATCACGTGTATGTTTAACTATGTCCGCGGTTTAGATGTTTTTGATCGTGTTTGACTAGTGCAAGCAGACTGGAAGCGTGGTGATTTACTCGCTGTTGACGGGGACACTAGGTGCAGGTAAGCGGATGTTGCTGAGGCACTTTATTGATGCCGCGCTGCACAATGATGTAGTGTATATCGGGAATTTATCTGAGAATGGTTGTTATCTTCCATCAGGAGCCGAGAGCCCTGCCGACTTTGAGAGTGAGCGTGTGTGGGTTTACAGACCAGGTGAACCAACGTGGATATACAGGTACCTGTGAGGATTTTTGTATGAATTAATTAAAGAAAAGAGTTATAGGATGGAGTCCTCTTGTTTTGTGCAATTTATGATAGGACTTTTGCACTTTCTTTTCTTTACATTCTCTTAGGATTCGAGTGGCCCTATGAGCCAGGTCGTCGTGGGCATTTGTGCCCCGGCAACTACCTTTTTGTTCGTGGCGTGAGTTGGAGAGTATTACTCTCCCTTAAGGTATTGGAGTGATTATTTTCCCTGTTGGTTTTAATTTCGACTTGGGTGACTTTCCCCCTGGTGGAGTGTTTGGGTGCAATTGATATTAATAGCCTGGTCTCTGCTGGCACTAACCGATTTTGAGTGGGTGAGTGTAAACTTGGTTGCTTTTTTGGCTACTCCCCACTTGTTTTCTCCTATGACCACCTAACCTTCTGGGCACTGCATGGTCACTGATGGGATAGTGTAGATACGGTAGAATTGTATGTATAGATACGTTTTTTCTTATTATAATTATAGAGATTTTGATACCTTTGTCCTGATGAAGCCGAAAGGAATCACCGGCTGAAACGCGACCGCAACTGCGTCGACATATTTATGAGGAATCCCACTATTTTGATTTCTGTTGCAAAAGGAAAGCACCTATAGAATAATTTGATTAGAGGAGTAGTTCCTCTGGCGCTAAAGGGATTTTCTCAGAGTGTACTACTCTAAATAAGGAGTGTACATCCTGATTGGTTTGCTCTCAGTAGGGTTGTTTTGGTACTCTTTGTATATGTTGTATATGTTGTATATATAGTGTATATGTTTTTTATATATATGATTGTGATTTATATGTTTATGTCCTGTACATATTATGTTTACATTTGGGAAATTTTGATTTGATTTATTATTATTTTTTTGTGCTCAGCCCCGTCATTTGACACTTATATCTTTTGAAACATTGATATGTGGAATCTCCTAAAAAATAGTTGA
This sequence comes from Lissotriton vulgaris, assembly GCF_964263255.1. Taxonomy (NCBI): domain Eukaryota; kingdom Metazoa; phylum Chordata; class Amphibia; order Caudata; family Salamandridae; genus Lissotriton; species Lissotriton vulgaris. Next base: position 835,379,793 of record NC_141689.1, on the reverse strand, counting down.
ACCATCAGAAAATAAATGTTTCATTTTGAACAAATGGTATCACCAGCTCAAAGTAGAAGAAAATTGCAGTTACATTAATATGGTTTTTACTCATGTTGGTTTATTTAGATATAAAAGGCTAAGTTTCGGAGAGTCAACAGCTGCAGAACTTTTTCAGGATGTAATTCATTTCATAATACAACCAGTCACACATGCTTTCAATTACAGTGATGACATACTAGTTTTTGGGGCCACACAAAAGGAACAGGATAAAGCTCTTACACAAGTGTGTCATATACTTGCCGATGCAGGTCTCACTTTAAATGCAGCTAAGTGTGAGTTTCATCAAACCAAACTCAAGTTCTTTAGTCATATCTTTACTGATGAGGGAATACCTCTGAATCCAATTAAAGTACAAGCCTTGTCATCCACTGTGATCCCTCCTTGGTATGGCCAGTTACTGTTCAAGGTATATACGTGTGCCCCATTGAGAGACTTAACAAAATGAAATGTCTCATTTTGATTATCAACTGAATGTGAGCAAAACTTCAAGAGAATCAAGCATGCCAATAAACACACCACTGAAATGACCTATTTTGATTTCATATTACAGACTTAGGTTGATGTTGATGCAAACCCAGTGGGGTGGGATGCCATCTTTGCCCAGCACACTGAACATCCCAATGGTCCAAGACATATTGTGGCTTATGCTAGCCGATGTATGTCATCAATGGAATATGCCCATTCACAACCTGATAAAGAAAGCCTTGCTGAAGTGTGAGCGTGTGAGCATTTTGATGTGTTCCTATATGGAAAGCAATTCACAGTTGTCACCAAGCATGCTCACCTTTTTCGACAATCCTAAAGCCAAAATGCCCCCTCGCATTGAAGGGTCTGGGTTGTGATTGCAGGAGTATAATTATAAGATTGTGGATCGTCCAGGAAAAGATCAAAACCTTGCTGACTGTTTCTCACATGTGCGAATACAGTGTCATGGCACTTCTTCGAAAGTGGCTGATGCTATATTAACTTCATTGTGGAATCCGGTACCCCAGTGTGAGATACATTCCTCCAGGCCTATCTCCTTACATGTCCAACAGATCCGACTTCCACTTTCTCTACACCATCATCCTGAAGAATGATGGGGCCTGGAAACAGAAAAAGAACTGCCAAAACAAAAAAGTGGTAGGCAGGGACAATAGAAATCCAGACAGTAATGAAGGACTTCTTTCAACATGATGCGAGGGACAAGACCAGCAGGAATAGAAAAGGCAGCCTGTTGGCCAAGAAAGGGGGAAGTAGGAGATGACGAGCAGAATGGAGAGGAAAGAAACCTCGACACAGGAGAAGGGGAGAGAGACACTGGCACAATGGGGGAGCTTTATTGAGAGTAGAGGGGAACACATGCATGAGAGGGGTTGAGAAGCTTGAGGTTCAAGTACGTACCACAGAAAATCCCCTGTCCACAAAGGGAAGGGGAGTAACCACAATATATTACCCTTCCTGAACTCGGGCCCCAGAACTAAGAGATCAGAAACATCAACTTTATTTTTCTTTAATTCTTTCCCTACTTCTTCACTTTTTCCTTACCTCCGAACCTTTTTAAATAACATTGGTCACTCCTTCCTGTCCACCCTGATGTTCTTACCAGGGAGAAAAGAGACACAGAGTGTATATTAACCTAAACGATAGGTGATCCGGTGATGGTAGAAAATATTAATAGAACAGAGTGCCTTGCTCACTGCATTGTCCCTATTTATTTTGGAGGAGACTGGTGGTGGCAGTACACCTACACCTCCGGAAACCTGTAGAGAGAAAAAACAAAACCATTACTACACTTGTCAAGACCAAGAAGCTGCTGCCCTTGTTTCTTGCCTTCTGAGGCTTTATTTATCTCTTTGATTGGCTTATGTAACTTTAGTGAATTCCAAACCCACAAGTAAAAAGCAAAATTTGCCGAACAACCAAGCCTCCAAAGCCAAATTTCCACACTTCCCTCCCACACACAGCTGCCATATCGTTGGAACAAATCATTGCTGACAGAAGCACTGACCGAGATTTGGTGATACTCTAAGACATTATTACACATCAATAGTGGCAAAAACATACTTGCCTCTTCATGATGACTTTCAATACCAGAAATTCAAAAGTGTTGAGGAAGAACTTCCAGTTGCCCCACAAGGCATCATCTTACGAGGTCGAGAATTGTCCTACCTGAGAGTTTGAGACAACAAGTTATGTCTACTAGAAACATTTTGTAGTTCTTGCTATTAAACGAGCTCTACGGGACCGAGTGTGGTTCCCTCATCTTGATGAGAGAGTCGAAAAAGAAGTAAAAGCATGTCATTTATGCAACTGCTGGTCATCCAAGGCAAGCCTGCATCCGTTAAAAACATGTCTGATCTTTCAAAAGATTTATGGGAGAAGATTGAAATTGATTTCTTTGGACACTTTGACTACGGACATTAGTAATTGTTGATTAACATTCCCATTTTTCCCTTGTGGAAGGTCTGTTGTCACCTACCCATGGCAGTCATTTACAGATTAGAAAGCATTTTTACAACATGGGATGTTCCTTCAGTTTTTAAACCTGACAATGGCCCGCCTTTCAATAATCGAGAATTTGAAAATTTTCTTGCTCATCTAAATCTCAAGCATCAGAAAAGTACACATTTCTGGCCACAGGCGAATAGTGTGTTTGAGAGATTTTTGAGCACCCTTGTGGTGTAGTTCCTAGGACCCCCCAGGACCTGTGCGTATTGGTTGACCTAAACTGAGGGCTTGGTGTGCAGACAGACTCTGGACACCCCCACAGGATGAGTCAGCTCTTAGACCTGCTAGCGCTACAGCCCCCTGTAGTATAAAGTGTGGTAGGTAGTTTCTGGAATCCACGGTACATGACAACCCTGACTCCTCAGGTATCGCGGAAACAATACAGCATCTTTCGCTGACTCACTTGTCATTGCTTTTCTCATAATACATATAGAATGACGAGTGGAATGGTTTCAATGGTTATTTATTGGTCAAGCTTCAGTCTAGTGTGAAACATGTTAGATGCGACAATCAAAATACAGGAACAGACAAAGGTAATCGCTATTACCAATATCGTAAAAAGTAGATACATTTCTACCATAGGGCTAATGAGATAAATAAAAACATATTATATAAAACAATAGGATTTACCTACTGCTACGATGTGTAGCCTACCTAACTGTGCCTAGCCTGGATGCGTAGGTGAAGCATGTATGTGTAAGTGTTAGGATATGTCCTAATGGAACCTAATGGAGCCAAGAATCCCCCAGGGAAGTGCTCACCCCTCACTTGATGGCTCTGAATGAAGGACCCCGTCTCTACGTTGAGGATGGCACCCCACAAGGGATGTCAGATCTCTGCCTGTCGAAGGATCAGCCTGCAGAGTCTTGGTCCAGCCTGGAAGGAATTCTCCTCTCTTTAGTAAGGGGGAGCAAGAGTCTTTTATACTAAAGTGGTCACTCCAGGGTTTTTCTGGAATCAATATGTTTTGAAAGCAGTCGCTAATCCTTTTCTAAACAAACAGAATCATGCACAGCTGGCTCTTGGCCATGGATGAAAAAAGTGGTGACCCTTGTACAGAATAAATCTTCAGTGCCTAGGAACATGTTTCTGTACAACAGGTACAGGGATTAAGGTATGGTACCAAAAGCCTGATGTCAGAGTGACAGAAGTAAGCTGCTAGGTAAAAGGTCACCCGTGTAAGACCATTATGTCATGTGGATGGGACACAATTTTTGTAATCGGTATGTACATGAGGGGACTAACCTAAAGGACTTGACACCCCCTATGGCGGCCACTGCAAGGCCGCGCATCGGACCTGCCGCTGGCGCTCCGAAAGTGCGATTAAGGCAAGCCCGTCTGTGCCCGTCCGCACCTGGACCGCGCCCAGGACCACGACCCCTGGACCAAGCACCACCCACGAAGCCCACATCCGGTACGATGCCAAAACCCTCATCGCACTCAACCTCGGACGGCCAGCCAAATGCCACTAGGACGCGCTCAAGCGCACCCACGACCCCTTCACCTGCCGGAATTGCAGCTTCTCCTGCACCAAAGACACTGAGCCACCAACCACGACGGAACCAAATCAGCTCAGATGCATCCTGCTCAACACCCGCTCTGCAAGCAAACACGCTCTGGGACCTGCTCGACTCTATGTCACCAGACATCGCCTTCCTGACAGAGACCTGGCTGAACGAAACCGCCGCCCCAGACATCGCCATAGACATCGCCATAGCCATACCCGACGGATACAAGATCACCCGCAGGGACTGCACTAACGAAGTCGGCGGAGGAATCACCATCATCCACAGGAGCACCATCAGAGTCTCCAAAAGCACCACCGACACCGTCAACAACGCTGAACACATGCACTTCCATATTTACATGGACCCCACGACCACCCTAAGAGGCACCTTTGTCTCCAGACCACCCGGACCCTGCCCCCAATTCTGCAACTCCATTGCAGACTTCATCAGCACGCACTGACCTCCACCAACTACATCCTCCTTGGTGACCTTCACTACCACCTGGAAAACAACAATGACAGCAACTCATCCACCCTGATCGACAACCTCTCCACCCTTGGACTGACACATATCGTCACAACACCCACCCACATCGCCGGCCACACGCTCAACGCCATCTTCACCTCCAGTCCCCACGTTGCTTTCAGGCACGCCTCCGAGCTCACCTGGACCGACCACCACTGCGTCCACTTCAGCTTCCAGAATCCTGTCTCACACCATCCCACCCCACAGATCCCTAGACGCCTGTTGAGGCAAAGTCACCAAGGAACTAATACAAGCTCACCTCGCACTCAACCCCCATACCAACCCCACCGACCCCGAGGAGGCGGCCCGCGTCCTCAGACGCTGGATGGAAGACTGCGCCCACTCCTTAGCCCCAATGAAACAGCACACCAACAGGGACCCCAGCCAAAGTGCATGCTGGTTCACCCCGTAACTCCTAGCCTCCAAGCACTCCTGTCGGAAACGGGAAAACACCTGGCGCAACGAGAAAACGCCCGATCGTCACACAGCCCTCAAGGACGCCATCCGCAACCACCACCACCTCATCAGGACCACCAAGAAGGCCTCCTTCAAAGACCGCCTCGACAACAACTCACACAACAGCAAGGAGCTCTTCAACATCGTGAAGGAACTCTCAAACCCTGGCTCCTGCACCAACGACATCCCGCCATCTCAAGCCCTCTGCAACGTCCTCGCTGCCTTCTTCCACCGCAAGATCACCGACATCCATGACAGTCTCAATCCCCAGACGTGCCCCACCAACCCCACTGCACCGTTACCACCGGCACCCACTGACCACAACCACCTCACAGCATGGACCAGCGTGACCGCCGAAGCCACCATCACAACCATGAGCACCATCCACTCTGGCGCCCCATCCGACCCTCTTCCCCACCACATCATCAACAAGGCCGACAGCTCCATCGCACCCCACCTGCGCAACATCATCAACCTCTCATTCAAGATCGCGACCTTCCCTGAGTGCTGGAAGCATGCCGAAATTAACGCCCTGCTGAAGAAACCCAAGGCGGACCGAGCGACCTCAAGAACTTCCGGCCCATTTCCCTGCTCCCATTCCCAGCAAAGGTCATCGAAAACATCGTCAACACCCAGCTCACCCGCTACTTGGAAGATAACAACATCCTCGACCCCTCCCAGTCAGGTTTCCGCAAGAACCACAGCACCGAGACCACCCTCATCGCCTCCCCAGACTACATCAGGATCCTACTCGACAACGGCGAGACCGCAGCCATCATCCTCCTGGAACTCTCCGCCGCCTTCGACACTGTCTGCCATCACACACTACCCACACGCCTCTACGGCGCAGGGATCTGCGACAAGGCCCTGGAATGGATGACCTCCTTCCTCTCAGACAGAACCCAAAGAGTCCTCCTTCCCCCTTTCCACTCAGGAGTCACCAAGACCATCTGCGGCGTCCCGCAAGGATCATCCCTCAGCCCGACGCTCTTCAACATCTACATGGCTCCACTCGCACGCATCGCCAGACTCCACGACCTCAACATAATCTCGTATGCCGACGACACACAGCTGATCCTCTCCCTCACCAAGGACCCCCTCAAGACCAAAGCCAACCTGCACCGTGGTATGAAGGCTGTTGCCAACTGGATGGAAAACAGTTGGCTCAAACTGAACACGGACAAGACAGAGATCCTCCTCCTCGGACCCAACCCCTCCAACAGGGACTACTCCTGGTGGCCCACCTCCCTGGGCACCGCCCGACTCCTACCAACCACGCATGCAACCTGGGAGTCATCCTCGACTCGAAACTCACCATGGCCAACCAAATCAACGCAGTCTCTTCAACCTGCTTCTACATCCTCCGCATACTCCGCAAGATCTACACATGGATCCCTACAGACACACGGAAAACTGTCCTCCTCACCCTCATGAGCAGCAGACTCGACTACGGCAACGCCCTCTACGCTGGAAGCCCGTCCAAGCTCATCAGCAGACTGCAAAGAATCCAGAATGACTTGGCATACCTGGTCCTCGACGTCCCCCGCCGAGACCACATCACTCCCCACCTGAGATCCCTGCACTGGCTCCCCGTCGACAGAAGAATCACCTTCAAACTCCTGACCCATGCACACAAAGCACTCCACAACACCGGCCCAGAATACCTCAATAGATGACTGTCATTCTACGTACCTAACAGAGAACTCCGCTCCGCCGACCTCTCACTGGCCACCGTCCCACGCATCCACAGAAACACCGCCGGGGGCAGGTCCTTCTCACACCAGGCCACCCAGACATGGAACGCCCTCCCTCTACCCCTACGCCAGACAGCAGACCCACAGACCTTCAGGAGACTACTCAAGACCTGGCTCTTTGACCGCTAGCTGCAGCCACCCTCCCCGCCAGTGCCTTGAGACCCTCGCGGGTGTGTAGTGCGCTTTATAAATTCTCTGATTGATTGATTGATTGATTGACACCCTCAAGAAGACCATTTAGCGCACTGCGCTATAAAAGTTTGAGCTTAAAGCAGCTCTTCAGTCTAAGCTTCATTCATACAGGTCAATTCCCCATACTCCCATGGGTAAAAGCCTTGCCACCTTAATGTTTGGGAGAGGCAAAGGAGCCAAACTGTCACAATTGACCAATGAGAGATCTGTTGACATTGGTAAACTTTGCATTACTGACTCGTCTCACAAATGCAAAATGAAGACTTAAGAGGATGGATGCAGCTGTGCTCGGAGCACTATGTTCAATAGAAGAGACCAAGTCACCAAGTTATCGTCAAGCAGAAACAGAAACGCAAGTCTGATGCTCCTTTTGATGCTGACCCACCTATGGTTGTGACTAGTAAAGGACACATGTTGATTGCTCATTGTCCTGGGAAGTCAATTACGCAAGATTCTTCACATTTCAAAACGCTCCCTCGGCCTTCACCAGCTTCAAATGTCAGAAGTGAGACGTATCCACCTGAGAATCTGAAGAGCCCAATGACTGTACCAGTGTCTATGACTTTACACATACCAAGAGTAGAACATTTGAGAAGTAGAATGTACAATTTGAGAACCCAATCTAGACCCTCAAACAAAATTTGAGGTCCTAAACCTTTGGGAGGAGTTTGCAAATGAAAAGAAAGGAGTTTGCATTAAGGGTCTGTGAGAAAGCTTATTCATGGCTAAGCGCACAGGATGATGAGAGGCAGAAGAGATGAAGGGAGGTATAGATTAAACAATAGGAACTTACCTTTTGATAGAGAGCGAAGACAAAGAGATGGAAATCCTATAGAGAAAAAGAAACCAATGGATGAGACTGAAATAGAGAGCAAGGAGAAGGATGCTTTCATACACAAACTCCTTACAATAAGACCAACCCCATATAATGCAGCACCGGACAACAGCTGCCGAAAACAAATCGGCCAACGCAAGACCTCTGAAATCTAGCACTCTTCCAAGTTACACTTCTTCACCACCTACCTGGTCCAGAACATATCACCTAACAAATTGGCTAAAACACCAGCAACCAGTAAGACAAGTACATCGGAGTTGACCCGAAGGAGAGGCCTTATGAACTCCTGTTGCAGGAGGTATCGCAACTATTTTGACTCCACCAACCACAGGGCAAAAAACAGGCACCCCAGAGACTTAGGGGGTCATTAGGATCGCGGACGGACTTGAGTCCGTCCGCGACCCCAGAGCATGAGGGAACGTCCGCATGGGCTGCGGCGTTCCCTCTGTGCAGATTAGGATGTGACCGCCAGGGTGGCGGTCACATCCTCTATTTTTAACATTGCTGCGGGTGGAGCTTCAAGCTGCACCCGCAGCAATGTTAAAAATGCATCCACAGCATTTGCGTGCACAAAGCGGCAGGCACCGCGCGGTGCCTGCTGCATTGTGCACGCATATGCAGGGGGGTACCATAGGTACCCCCCATGTGCACCCCACACCCCCCACTACACCTAGGGGGCCCGCAATGGGCCCCTGCAGTGCAGTTACACATGCTTTTCCACGGCGGAAAAGCCGCCGCGGAAAAGCATGTTTCCATGCACATCCTAATCTGGCTGAAGGTGTCTAAGAGACACCTTCACCATTTTAGTGCTTTTCCGCCGCGGTTGTAAGCCAGCCGCGGCGGAAAAGCTGCGGACCTAAACCATGACCCACCAGCCATCCTAATGTGGCGGTGGGTCCTGGTGGGTCCGCAGAGGATTTTCCGCATCCTCCGGGCCGGCGGTGGCTTCCGCCGGCCCGGAGGATGCGGAAAATCCTCCATCCTAATGACCCCCTTAATGTCCCCCCAATCAAAAGCTCATATTGTAGAGATTGTGAAGGGTAATGTAGGTATGGATTTCTTAGGGCACTACAGTGAGAGTGAATTACTTTACACGAGCAAATTAAATTTGAAAATGTAGAAGTTGGCACATGAATGCTGGGTTGATCTAATGCAGTGAAAAAAGTTGCAAATACATTTTAGGATGACAATGGGTGGCAAGGAACTGAAGCTGTTAAAATTGGCAGGGATAAAGACACATGTGAGAGAGCTGACTGAGAATATATGGGGATTGACATGAGCTGAAGGAATTTAGGGAGCTATGGTGAAAGAAAGAAAAGGGTGAGGCGGAAGAAAGAGCCATGAGGAGGGAGAAGAAATGGAGGGTGCAAAAAAAGAATTCCCTTGAGAGACGTACAGGGAGGAATATATGTAAATGTCCCTTAGTCCCAGACAGATCATTTCCACTTCACAAATTTTCTTCCGAGACTGAGGGAAATCCTGATAAATTAGATCAGATAGTGACCATTTCAGAAGTTTTGTGGGCGGACCTGGATGTACTTTTTGAAGTGGTCGTTTCAAAAGACTTTTGAGCAGAATGTGAGGGAGTTGTTAATTGGTGGACTCAGGACCCACCCCTAGAGTAGAGAACATAAATTAACCACCACCATTGACGAATACTAAATATGGCACAGCCATTGCCCAGTTTAAAACCAACTTTCCCCCAAAGGAGATACATTGTAAGATTGTTTGAACATTCCAATAGCCAAGTACTTTGAGAGGCTAATATGAGAGGGTTCCTCACCTCCTTTGTGCAACGGCTGTGACCTGAGATTAACAAGCAGATCATGCAAGGTGTTCTCTGCTGGCAAAGCAAACCCATAGATGAAAATCTCTAGTCTGCGAAATATAGTAGCCATATGCTGGATGCTAATTGAAGAGGGCTGAAAGAGAAATGTATGTGCACACAGATCCAGCTGGAGCAGGGTGGACATGTACTAGTGTTAAAATTATCCATCTAGGATTAAATAATTATCCCAGAGTAGGAATAAATTTAGATAGGGAGTCTCCATGTAATAGGGATGGGGAACACCCAAGGATTAGGAAGAGTTTGAGCAGGTGTGCAAGGAAACAACATAAGTGCTTTAAATAAGATACCCTTTCACATCTGTAACAAGGTCAGTCATTGGAAGTGGGAAAACAGCTACAATCCTGATCTAGCAATCATTGAAACCCAAGCAGTAAATCTCTTCATGCAGGGAAAGCTCCCCCCGTACCTAGAGCCCCCATGGCAACTCCAAAGATCGGGAAACCAAGTTTGTCCACAAATTCTCTTGTCCCCACACAGATACAAGGAGGAATCCCTGTTTCCAACCCAGCAACTGAGCTTAAACAGCCCATTTCCACCCTGGAGTGCCCTGATTCCCATCATGTTTGGGTGTTTATTTATTTATTATTTATTTATTTTAAAGTTTTATATAGCGCGAACAAGACCCTTATTGGTATCAGAGCGCTTTACAATAAATGAGTATAGGTATAACAAAACATTAAAAGTAAGCAGGACCGTAAAAATAAAATCAAAAAGCTTAATAAAAGAACAAAGCACAGATCAAACATTATGGATATATCAGAGAGCATTACAATAAATGTGTATAGGGATAACAAAACAGTAAAAATAAGCAGGACCGTAAGAATAAATGAACAAAGGGCAGATCAAACAATAAGGAAAAACAGGACCAAGGAGATTGTCAGCAAAGGCAATCACAGATAGAAGGGCAAGTCAGATAAGGTGCAAGACCGGACAGGTCGGTAATGAAGGATGATGGTAGAACATTGATGGTGAATATGTCACAATAAGTGGAGCAAAGCTGAACATATGAAAAGTGCCCTGGGAGGAGGAGGAATGCATGCTTGGTACAATCCTAGAAGTTATGTTATGTTATGTTAGTATGAATTTGTAGAGCACACCTTCACCCCAGGGTTTCTTGGCGCTGTGTGCCACTGGGGAACCCGTCCTGGCTTTCCCTGTGAGATGGTCCCTATTGGGCATCCCCAAGGTGAAGCCAGGCATCCCCGGCAGCGAGGGGGCCATTGTGTTGATTAAGCAAGCTATTGCCCAGAGTTGCAGCGTGGGACCCATGGTTAGAGAGGCACCGAGGCTAGACTTTTATCGAGCCCGCTGGCATTGGTACAGTACCCTGCCGTGTCGGGAATTGAACCCTGGTCCCGGGCCGACCTCTGCTTCTGGGTCTACCGCCTCTAACCGGTGAGCCACACTTCTCCACAGAAGTGAATCAGAGTAGCCCATATGTAGATGGAGAGATTAATGTACATTCCATGTACTTTCTGATAGATACTGGAGCCACTTGTTCCACTGTTAGAAAAGTTGAGGACCCGAATCTACCCCTCTCAGGAAAGGAAATCCAAGTTGTTGGCATTACAAACCAGCAGTATATGAATCAAGCTACTGCCCCAGCGAAAATTAGGGACATTAAAGAACACCATCAGTTCATTGTATGTGACTTAAGTCCTGTAAAATTTATTGGGATGGGACCTGCTTTATAAACTCAATTGCATCATCTACTGTACACCAGACCAAGTTGGTTTGGAAAATCCAGCAGCAGATGCTGAGTTTAAATTGCAGGCACCAGAATCTGTATTCAGATTATGCTGTGCTCTTACTATAGAAGACCTACATATTGACCTAAAAGAGACAATCAGGGAAGATATGGGGGATTCGACAGGTAACAAGCTAGAGCTGATTAAGGATGCCAAGTGTCTAAAAATAATCCTGTGGTCGGACGCTTTGTTTCCTCAGACACACCCTTACCAAATGACCCCAGAGCCATTGCAGTAATAACACCTGCCATTGAGAGTATGTTAGACCAACAGGGCTGAAGGAGGTGATTGGAAGTCCATGCAACTCCCTGATAATGACTTTTCAGAAAACAAACAAGAAATTGTCAATAGGGCAGGATTAAACCCTTTCAATGCCAGGCCTTCAGCCCCCCCAACACCTCCCCCCACCCCTTGGTGCTAAGCCTTTTTTTGGGCTAGTTGGGGTAGTTCGAGCTTAGGCACCTGTAGCTTTTTGTCCATATAAGGTATCCACGCCAAATTTTCATCCTTTTCTTCCAACATCGCTGGGATATTAAAGGTACCCAGGGTTTCTGGAATCCCCTGGAGGGGACGCAGAACTTAGCCAAAATACAGCTACATTTTGTTTTCTTTTCGGAAAACAGGGGAAAAGTGCAGCAGAAGAAAGCATCTGGTTTTTCCCTGCAAATGGTATCAACAAAGTGTTTGTTGTGCCGAAATCACCATCTTCCCAGCTTTCAGGGACAAGCAGACTTTTGTCAGAAAAACAACATTTTCTACACAGTTTTGGCTTTTTACTGGGACATAGCCTATTTTTTCTACATTTTGTGCTGTCAACCTTGTTCCAGTTAGTGGTAGAAATGAGTATGAAAGCCATAATGAATCCCGGAAAGCTATACATTTTTGAGAAGTAGACAACATTCTGAAATTCAGCAAGGCGCCATTTGTGTAGATCCTTCAATTTAAAAAAAAAATAGAAACTAACAGTTGAAAATAAGAAATATTGAAAATTAGTTGAAAAAAACAGTCATTTCTGCCAATTTTTTCATTGTAACTTCTTTTAAGTATGACATATTTTTTAAAGCAATTTACCGTTACATCAACTGGATCCTTCTGGTTGTCAGGATATATAGGACTTATAGGTTCACCGATAATTTGAGGAACCCAGAGCCAATAACTGAGCTGCATCTTGCATTGGTTTTTCATTGTGTGCCTGGTTTATAGCAATATGTTTGTATCAAAACACCTATGTATTTCTGAAATGGGAACAAAATATAGAATTTAGGAGTAGAAGTTATTTGCACATCCTCTAAATCGTGGGTACCCATGCTAGCATGTGAATTATAGGACATTTATAAAAAAAGTGACTTCTTTTTAACACATTGTCTTACATCTGGAAGGCATATATGCATAGAAATTCAATAGCTAATAATAGTTGTTCTATAATTCTGTGTTCCCCGAAGTTTCTCAATAAAAATGATACCTCACTTGTGTGGGTAGGCCTAGTGTCTACGAAAAGAAACGTCTCAAAACGCAAAGTGGACACATCACATTTTTCCATTGAAAACAGATCCTGCTTTTGCAATGTGCTAGCTGTGGATTGTGAACCCTAGCTCAGCAGGCACATAGGGAAACTGAGAAAACCCATGCATTTTTGAAAACTAGACACCCAGGGAAATCCAGGATGGGGTGACTTGTGTGACTCTCACCAGGTTCTGTTACCCAGAATCCCTTGCAAACCTCAAACCTTGTCTCAAAAAACACATTTTTCCTCATATTTCTGTGATGGAAAGTTCTGGAATCTGTGTGGATCCACAAACTTCCACGCATCCCGCATTCCTCAAAATCTCCCTATAAAAACGAAATGTCACTTGTCGGGGTAGTCTAAGTGCCCGCAGCAGGGAAGGGCCCAGAACGTATTGTGGAGACATCAAAATGACCTATCACAAAACGACCTGGATTTGCAAGGGGTCACCTGGTGTTTTGGCCCCAGGCTCGGCCGCCATCCAGGGAAACCTACCAAACCCAAACATTTCTGAAAACTAGACACCGGGGGGAGTCCAGACAGGTATGGCTTGAGTGGATCCCCCAAAGTTTTCCCAACCTTAATTCCCTGCAAACCTTAAATTTAGCTGAAAAAAACACATTTCTGTGAAGGAGAGTTCTGGAATCTGCGTGGATCCACAAACTTCCACCCACCCGGCATTCCCAAAAGTCTCCTGATAAAAATGGTACATGACTGGTGTGTGTGGGTAAATGCCTGCTGCAGGGAAGGGCCCACAATTTATTACGGAGACATCAAAATTACCTATCACAAAATGACCTGGTTTTGCAAGGGAGGTCAACTGGGTTTTTACCCCAGAGCACGGTGGCCAGCTAGGGAAACGTATCAAACCCAGACATTTTGAAAGCTAGACACCAGGGGAAGTCCAGAGAGGTATGGCTTGCGTGGATACACTAACATTTTCCTTTCCCAGAATCCCCTGCAATCCTCAAATTTAGCTGAAAAAATCACATTTTCCTCACATTTCTGTGATGGAAAGATCTGGATTCTGCGTGGAGCCACAAACATCCACCTACCCTTAAGCATGGGCGGAAAATGTGTTCCGCTCGCGGAATTGGCGGATTCTTAGCAATTTTGCGGTCTGCGAATCGCGCGAATTTGCCCAAAAATCCGCAATTCGCTAGTTGGCAAATTTTTTTAGCTATGTCACGCTTCAAAAATACAATCTCGTGTGCGCGGTGTTGACTTACTGTGATTCTGAGTTTGCCGAGTTGTTTCCTCCAGGTTTGCATGTGCTGCGCCATTTTGGATCTGGCTGCGTGAACGCTCGAGACTTTTCGACCATGAGTACGTCATGGAGTCCCGCCATCTTGCACTGCGAGACTTTGAGAACGCGAATACGTCATAAGGGCCCGCAATCACGCATCGCAAGAGTAAAAAATTCCGAATACGTAGATGCGACTTGCAGCTGACATCCGGCGGGAGATTTGAACAGCTCGCTTTCCCGAAGTTGCAAAAATTGCAATTCTGCACAAGAAATCTATCGCTGGCAGCAAAAACCTTCTGAAAATGATGATTTGGACAAGAATAACTCCTCAGATGGAAATTTGGCTGCACTTTTTTGTGCAAGGAGTCCATTTTTGGGGGGGTTGGAGGAAGGAAGTGCCCCAGAGTCTCCAACTTCCTGTTCCTGTCCAGCAGGCTCATCTCAGTGCTTTGCCCATGTCCTGGTCACTTTTCATTTGGATCTGGAGCTGGAAGGATTACTCTTTGTGGCTGCTGCTGGATATTTGTATTTGAGGACTTTTTGTTTGGATCACTTTTGGATTTGAGTTTCTACAAGTAAGTTGGTGTTGTTTGCTTGGGGCATTGCAGTTGCTGCAACTACATTTTATAAACTTTTTCACATCTTAAATAAAAAATTATATTGTGGGTAGCCACAGTATACAGTAGACCCAGGGTTAGTCATGGGGGCATGATACAACTGTTTCTTTGAGTTTTGTTGAACTTAAATATAATTTATGGTATGGATGGCATGGAATTGAATAGCTCACTGTTATATATGGAAGTTTCTTTTAATTTTGGGGTGCGTGTTATAGCCACTCTAACCAGTAGGCCAATGGGTAGTCAGTGGTGCATGGACCAAGTCTTTCTGTGGGGTCTCTTGAATTTAAACATCCTTTAGGGCATGGATGGCATTGAATTGGGGTGATTTTTGTGTGTATTTCGAATTTTTGGGTGTTGTTGGGGCCTGGTCCAGGGCCTGGCCTTGTGGGTAGGGGCCATTTTGAGGCCTGGTCCAGGGCCTGGCCATGTGGGCGGGGGCCATTTTGATGCCTGGTCCAAGGCCTGGCCATGTGGGTGGGGGTCTAGGGGACATTTTGAAGCCAGGCAGTGTGCTTTGTGCCATAGGCCTGCACCCAGTCTGCCTTGCTTTCATCCATTATGCCCAGGGGTGCATGGACCAAGTCTTTCTGTGGGTCTCTTTAATTTACACATCATTTAGGGCATGGATGGAATTGGATTGGGGTGATTTGTATGTGTATTTCGAATTTTTGGGTGTTGTTGGGGCCTGGTCAAGGGCCTGGCCATGTGGGTGGGTGGCATTTTGATGCCTGGTCCAGGGCCTGGCCATGTGGGTGGGGGTCTATGGGCCATTTTGAAGCCAGGCAGTGTGCTTTGTGCCATAGGCCTGCACCCAGACTTCCTTGCTTTCATCCATTATGCCCAGGGGTACTCAGTGGTGCATGGCCAAAGTCTTTCTGTGAGGTCTCTTGAATTTAAAAACATCATTTAGGGCATGGATGGCATTGGATTGGGGTGATGTTTGTGTGCATTTCGATTTTTTGGGTGTTGTTGGGGCCTGGTCCAGGGCCTGGCCATGTGGGTGGGGGCCATTTTGAGGCCTGGTTCAGGGCCTGGCCATGTGGGTTTGGGTCAAGGGGCCATTTTGAAGCCAGGCAGTGTGCTTTGTGCCATAGGCCTGCACCCAGTCTGCCTTGCTTTCATCCATTATGCCCAGGGGTACTCAGTGGTGCATGGCCAAAGTCTTTCTGTGGGGTCTCTTGAATTGAAACATCATTTAGGACATGAATGGCATTGGATTGGGATGATTTTTGTGTGTATTTCGATTTTTTGGGTGTTGTTGGGGCCTGGTCCAGGGCCTAGCCATGTGGGTGTGGGTCTAGGAGCCATTTTGAAGCCAGGCAATGTGCTTTGTGCACCTAGTCTGCCTTGGTTTCCTCTATTATCCCAGGGGTACTAAATGGTGCATGAACAAAGTCTTTCTGTGGGGTCTCTTGAATTTAAACATCATTTAGAGCATGGGTGGCATTGGATTGTGGTGATTTTTGTGTGTATTTCGATTTTTTGGGTGTTGTTAGGGCCTGGTCCAGGGCCTGGCCGTGTGGGTGGGGGCATATTGAGGCCAGGCAGTTTTTGCCATAGGCCGGCAAGCTTGCGGTTGTGGGCCAGTAGGCCTAGGGTTATAGGATGAATGGGTGCATGAAACAACTCTCTCTGTGTGGTCTCTCTTCTATTAATTCTATTCTATTAATTTATTAATTTAAACATCCATTTTTGATTAGAATTGCAATTTTTATTTTGGGACTTTCCGTTTTTGGGTGTGTTGTGTTAATAATAATAAATGTCTAGTTGAAATAGTATTAATTGAAGCACGACATATGCAACATTTATTTACCTGATGTTCCTCTGGCTTCTTTGCTTTTAGGTGCACAAAGACTGAGAACCAGGAATAATCCTCATCATTTACACTTGTTGTAGTGCCAGGAAGAAATCCTACTGCGGTGTGTACACAACGTCACGTGTGGCCCAGACAAATCTGCAACTCGAGCAACTGCGTCCTGCTGTTCTGACATCTGAAGAAGATGGGCCCAAAGAAAAGTGGCCGTAGCTCCTCTACCAAGAAAGTTGCCAGTGCCACTGCCAGTAAGAAGGAGCAGAAGAAGCAAGTGGCGCCACTTACCAAGGAGACTGGTGTGCCGACCGACACTTGTTTAGGAAAAATAAAACTATGCCTGCAGCAGCGGTGTCCGCCCGGGACCAAGCTGGGAGCAGCACCTCCGCTTCATGGGTCTCAGTGCCACCACGCCAAGTTAAGCCCAAGCCCATGAGTGCCGCAGAGACAGCCACTTTAATTGGTCTTTCACCATCGACCAGTGATGTTGGCGTTGACTCATCGCAAAGTAGCATCCAATTAACGCAGGGTGTAACTCATCTGACGAGTGTTCAGCCGCAACGACAACCACAGGTGCAACAAGGAGAGGCGCAAGGAGAGGCGCAAGCAGAGGCGCAAGTAGAGGCGCAAGGAGAGGCACATGGAGAGGCGCAAGGAGAGGCACAAGGAGAGGCACAAGGAGAGGCACAACTGCCCACAATGCTTGTACCTCCAGAAGTAGCGGCACATGAGTAAATCGAGATTCATGTGGAGGTATCAGCCGAGCAAGCCACTCCTGATGATCCATTGTCTTCCAGAGCCCCCTTCCTTCTGATTATCTAGATCTTGATTGGCACCCACCAATTCAGTCTGAGAGGGAGGCACGCCAGGAGCCGAAAAAGCTAGGTAAAAGGAAGGTTCCCACAAGCCTTTCAGTTATGGGTGAATACGAAGAAGAAGTAGAAGTGGTGTATTCTGCTGCTGATGAAGAGTCTGACGATGACGACCCAGTCATCACAGTCGTCACTCCAGCCCCAGCGGGCATGCAGCAGACAGACATTTTTACCCTATCCCGAAATGTTGCACGGGATGTGGGCTGCGTGGCACTGGTACCACCATCAACACAGGTAACTACTACACCAACACGACCTACAGCTTCCATATTTTCTCTTCAGAAGGGCCGGCAGGGACCTCCATCCAGCTCGAACTCCATTACCTCAAGTAGTCCATTACCTCAAGTAGTGGTGCTGTAAGTGCACAACAGAGATAAGTTCCGCCACGCCCATCCTCCACTTCATCTGGCATTGAAAGTGGCACCTCCACCACCACCACCACCACCAGAAATCTCAACTCCCCAGTTTGGGACTTCTTTAGTATTAGCAAAAAGGCTGAAAACCACGTTATTTGTTCGATTTGTAAACAAGTAGTTAGTCGGAGTAAGCTTGGTACCAACTATGGTACCGGAGGCCAGAGAGGTCATCTCCAAAAACACCACAGCATCAAGTGGGAGGCCCACCTAAGTAACATCCGGAAAGCCAAAAGTACAAATCCAAATGTAGCCATTGATATTGCATCTGGTGATGACGAGGAGCTGATCGTGCAGGGGGGAGGTGAAGAAGTAAGAGACATTTTTTTCTGGTACACACAGTACCCCTGACAGCAGCACTGCAGTGGTAGCGCCCACACTCTCTACCCCAGCAACATCTAGGAGGCACAGTAAGAGTCTGGTAGAGACACTAATGCGAAAAAGTACATCAATGAGCCTAACTGGGTTGAAGAAGTGTGGATCATCATCACATATGAAAACGGTCCAGACCACCATTAAAAGCATGTTTTGGTCGGAGGCGCCATTTGAACGTAACAACCCAACGGCACGTCTGTATAATGCAATGCTGGCTAAAAAGTTAGCTCTGGACCTTCTACCTTTTTCTTTCGTGGAAAGGGTGTTTTTTCTTAGAATTTTTGGCAACAGTCTGCCCTAAATGGAAGGTTCCTTGCCGGTCCTGTTTTGCCAGAGTTGCGGTTCCATCACTACATCAAGATGTGGTGGACGTGATTGGGGCAGCTTTGCAGAAGAGTGCTGTTCACACTATCCACCTGACAACAGATATGTGGACCAGTTGCCAAGCCGTTGATTACATGTGCATCACTGCAAACTGGGTCTCTTTTGCGGGGGTTAGAGAGAAGATAGCTACAGGTGTTGACAGTGTCACAATTTTTCAAGCTACTCGGAAACATGCAACAGTAGCCATGTTTGCCATGGAGAAATCTCATACTGCAGTAAAGATTTTGAAGGAGTTTAACAGTAAGGTCTTTGAATGGCTGCATCCAAGAAAGCGCATGATTGGTTATGTTTCCACGGATAATGGCAGTAATATAGTAATATTTCAGAGTGCTGTGTTTGGCGCACAGCATTAACATTATTGTTCAAGATTTCTTGAAAAAAGAAAACACAGTCAGCAAGTTACTGACGACCTGCCGAAGAATCTGCACACACTTCAGCCATTCTTTTAAGGCCCGAAAGCAACTGAGGATCATTCAACGTGACCGTAGAGTGCCAGTCAGAGGACTCATCCAGGAGGTGGCAACACGTTGTAACTCAACCTTCTACATGCTTCAGCGTCTGTTTGAGCAGTACTTGGTAATCAACGAGTATGTCTTTCACGCACAGGCTGCTTCTATGAAAGACATGAAGCTAGAGGTGGAGGAATGGGACCTAGTTAAAAGCCTGACAGACATGCTTAGTCCTTTTGAGGTCTTCAACCTTGAAGTCAGCAGGGAGGACTGTACTTTGGGCAAAGCTATCCCATTGTTGCGCATGCTAGAGCACCAACTGAAGGCGGTGTCTTCAACGTTCCGAGTTGATGCTGAAAAACAAGACGCACATCAGTTGGCGGAGAGCTTGTTAAGCTGCCTAGTTGACAATGAATGGCTTAAAGCAATACATTCAGAACAACATTACTTGAAGGTTTGATCCACCCGAGGCACCATCATCATTGAATACCTGGGGGCTATCCCCTGTTCCCCCCGGATCCTGTCTGTATCCCGCACCTGATGGGAAACGATTCCGGCGTCGGATTCTCAAAGGTCTGATCCACCCGTGGCGCTTAACAAGCTCTCCGCCAACCGATATGCGTCTTGTTTTTCAGCATCAACTCGGAACGTTGAAGACACCGCCTTCTATTCAAAACCAGAAACAGCTTGGTTTTTCTTTCCACCTTATGTATAATATAATAGTCCAAATTAATGTACATATTTTCCTAAAGCACCTATTTGAATTTTCTATATGAACTCAAACTTAACATATAACAAATAAATCATATATATTTTCACAAAAAAGGTCAATTGATTTTGTGTGATGTATTGTCGGCTCTGATGCGTATTCTTTGTCACCTCCCATCTGAAGTTAAGGATCCCACTCTATATCCTGCATAGTAGGCACCCTATCGGCCACCCCCGAAGGACCACCCAAGTTCTCCTCCATACTAGTTCAGGCAGTGCAATAAGTCGTGGGCTTGGTATTCTGTTGGGTTCCACCGGCCCAAACACTGCAGGAACGTAGTATGGCCCAATCCACTACCCTGACTCAAATGCTACCCATGCGGTATACAACCATGGGAAAACACTGGAGACTAGGGGAGGGGGTAAGTATGGGCGGAAAATCCGTTTGGCTCGCGGATTTTGCGGATTTTCGGTAAATTCGCAATCCGCGAGATTCGCGAATCTCCCGCAAAATCCGCAAATCCGCGAGCAGCGGATTTTATGGCTTGCTCGCACTGTTCGCGTGAGTTCGCGGCTTCCCAGTACAACTTCGCGCCCCGCGAATAAGCGCTAAATTGCAGAATTACGATCTTAGCAAAACTGAAACTACTTACCAGGTTCAAAAGTTCAGGCTCATCATTAGTAGCCATTTCCTGTAGTGCTTCCTGAGGGGCCCCTCCAGAGTTCAGTTGCCTACTTGCAACTATTATGTGACCCTGCTCTGAACCTCAGAATAGTTACACATATACACAAAGGTCCTGAATTACAGCTAAGGGAGACAAGCAGGAGCCAGGCTGGAAGTTCAAATCCATTAATCAGCCCCTAATTCATTATTGTCAGTTGGGGCAGGGCAGGTGTTGTAACTAATTTTGCAACAATGAAAGCACTTAGCAAGTGCAAAAGATCACTAATCAGGAAGCACTAAGGAAGCAGGTGCCAGCTAAAAAAATATTCTGTGACACATTAATCAGCCCCAAATTAATTCAGGTCACTTGAGGCAGGGAAGGTGTGCTTTGCCACAATAATGTACACTGACTGGACAACCAGAGGGTGCTGTGATGAAACAGAGGGTGGCATGGGTGGGCCAGAGGGTGGCATGAGTAGTCAGAGAGTGGCAGTGGTGACAGAGAGTGGCAGTGATGAAGAAGAGTGTCCCAAACAGGCTGGACACGTAGAAACAACAAGTTCGCAAAACTTGCGACCCGTCAGGTAAGTTCGCATTTGCGAAATTGTACAAAACCCTCGCGAACTGGCAGAAACCCGCGCGAACACAAAAAAAAATCCCCAAATTCGCAAGAATTCGCGGATTTTGCGAATTGCGAGTTTGCAAATCCGCAAAATTCGCGAACGCGAGATTCGCAAAATTCGCCCATGCTTAGGAGGGGGTAGGAAAACAAAAAAAAGAAAAAGAAAAGGGAATGGACGTCGGAAGAGTTCACCCAGACCTGGACTGCAGAACAAACTAGCCACCACCTCCACGCTTCTGTACCTATGAAGGAATGCGCACAATTACTTCTAGGTCCAAGTACAAACTTAAGAACCACCCTCCCTTTCCATAACCACACTTCACCATATAGCACACATGACCTCCTTACTTGTTGGCTCTACAGGATCTGCTTCGGGAGGTCCAGCAACAGAGAGAAAGCACCGCCTGTGCTGGAGGTGTATCCAGGGTCACAAAGAAACTATCTTTTCTACTGGGTCTTAATTTCAATGCACGGGTAAGTTTGAGGGGGGAAAAAGCATTTCTGTAGGCACAAAAAAAAACCCTAGGAATGTCAAAAGTCTCGGGCTTTCAAGGAGCAATAAAACACCAAACAGCGCATCCGGGAGTAACAGCGTTCTGGACTGGTTTCAGTGCGTTGGAAAACGATCAAGCAGCCCACAACGAGGAGGACTGCCTACAGTAAACGCGGAAGCCAAGCGCGTCTTTCCGGCTCCTTGCAGCGTCCACGGCGTACCCCAGCGGAGTACACTGTCCTTCCTGCGGTGAGTATCCGGGGGAACTGAAGCCCCAGTAGCCCTCGAAAATCCAAAAAGTGAATACAAATGAAAGGCGGGATTCGGGAAGGAAACAAGGAAAAATCGAAGGGACAGGGAGAAGGAGGGGCAATAAGAGGAGCACAGGGTTAAGGGAGGAAACAGCAAAAAAGGAGCACGAGCCCGTGAACCTAATTTCGAAGGGGAGCTCAGCAACAACAACCCCAAACCTGGAACCCAATGCAAAAAAGATACCAAGCACTGAGTCAAGGGAGGGGCTGGCCTTTAAACACGGCAAGGTTAATCATGTGATGGTGAAACATGGCCATGGAAAGTCGACTAGACCTGAGTCCCTAACAGTACCCCCCCCCCCCCAACAACCCTCCCCACAGGACGGGGCTTAAAGGGGTGCTGCCTATGGAACAAACGGACCAACCGTGGCGCATGCACACTCCCAGCAGGTTCCCATGTCCGGTCCTCAGGAGCATAGCCCTTCCAATCCACAAGGTAGAAGAGACGCCCTCTCCTACGTCTGGAATCCAGAGTAGCCTGAACCTCAAACTCCTCTTCCCCATCCACCATCAAGGGAGGGGGTGGTGGCACAACCTGATTAGATGGAACATAAGGCTTCAAAAGCGACGTATGAAATACTGGATGGACTTTATAGTCATCAGGCAACCCCAGTTTCATAGCCACAGGATTAATCACCTGTATTATAGCAAACGGACCCACATACCTAGGCTGCAACTTACATGACCCTTGCAACCTCAGATTACGTGAGGCCAACCATACCTGATCACCCACTTTGTAGCACGGAGCAGGGACTCTGTGTTTGTCTGCCTGAGCCTTCATGGTGGTTTTAGCCGCCTGTAACTGTTCCCGTGCCACGTCCCAAATACCACCCAGAGTCCTACATATATCGTCTATGGCTGGCACATGCCCAGTGGGTTGGATGGCTAACTCCCTGGGATGATACCCCAATGAACAGAAAAAAGGAGTCATACCTAATGCGGAATGCAAGCTGTTATGATATATGAGAATTCCGCAATAGGAAGAGCCACCAACCAATCACAAGATAACAATGACACAAGGCACCTCAAGAACTGCTCCATGGTTTGGTTAGTTCGCTCCGTCTGACCATCTGATTGCGGATGGTATGCTGACGATAAACGGACATCTATTTTAAGCACAGAGCACAGTTCCGTCCAAAAATGGGAGACAAACTGTGCTCCCCTGTCAGACACAATCGCAGATGGCAACCCATGAATCCTAAGCAAAAAGGAGACAGAACCTCTAGGGGGGCCTATATTTCTTTCAACATTGAATATATCCAAATGACTAGTCAAAAGATGCCAAAGAGAGATCCTTGAAATATTATTCAAACATGAAAACATTTTATTAGACTATTTTGTCATTTTTTAAAAAAGGTTTTAAAGACTCTTATATATAAAAATACATTTCATTATCACTGTGCAAATCAACATTTTTACATGCATTTGGTGATAGTCCTATCATTCAAAATGCCCTCTAGTAGCAATTGATCCTATTGATCAGGAACACAGAAACACACA
Source organism: Lissotriton vulgaris (assembly GCF_964263255.1). Classification (NCBI taxonomy): domain Eukaryota; kingdom Metazoa; phylum Chordata; class Amphibia; order Caudata; family Salamandridae; genus Lissotriton; species Lissotriton vulgaris. Next base: position 835,356,423 of record NC_141689.1, on the reverse strand, counting down.
TTCATCACACAGTATCAATATACAATAATGGACATACCTAACATAAACAACTAAGCAAAATTGTACAAGACATTGACTGACATAAGTGATAGCTCTAAGGTGTATTTGAGAGGGTACGTATAGGAACCTAGATGGAGTGGTTCTGTTGGTTATGATGTAATTGACCAAAACGTATCCAAGACAGGGATGTTGGGCCGACGTACGTTTCGGTGAAAAGCCACCTTCCTCAGGGCCAGAGACAAAAGACTAACAAACAAGTGATACAGAATCTTAAAAATGTGAGGGCAACATACAAAGTTCTGAAAAACAGAGAATGGAAGAAATATAAGTATCATGATCTCTTTTACTTTTTTACATTTTTACATCTTAGTTTTTAATCTATGGCATCATATATACACACATATTTGCTTTACAAATTTAGGGATTTACTAAAAGCTCATAGCTAGCTAGACATCTTGCTAAGTATAGATTAGGTAGACCAAAGACGTTGTGAATCCACATAGTGAGGAGATAGAAAGAAAAGTCTAAACCGATGAGCCCAGTAGGTCTAGTGCACCTAAATGGTGACTGGCAGAGTGCCTAAAGCATGCAGTGCTTTTAAGGTCTGTGGTAATGTGCTGTTACCCCTATTTGAGAAAAAAATATATATAGGGATTACCTATGATTTGGAGAATCTACATATGTGGATGTATAAGATTCTAGCTGGACTCTTTGGAATATGTGCTGAAAAATTAGAATACAGAGAGTTTCTGTAGTTATATGGTACAAAAAGGAGTTATATTAATGATGCTGGTGTTATTGGTTGTCAATTACCTCAGAAAGAGAGGCACATGCCTTGGGGTTTCCTTATTTTTTGAGCCACCCGGGGGATTTCTGAAGGCAGAGAGGTAGTTTCTGTATAAATACAAGTGTGAAGGTGAGCAATAGGTTAAAGCAGAGCTTAAAATGAATTTATAGTAAATGGTGGTTGCATTACCTGTGAGAAAGTACACGATGTATTGACAGTGAAAACTTGGGTAGTTTGGTTTAGGGCGCCATGATCTGTATAATAAGATAATCACATATGTAGAGAAAAAATTGTGACTAAGAGGCACGCAATGTTAATGTTAGCTGTTCCCTCATTGAGACTGCTCTAGTGCAGAAGGACTTAACGATAAGAAACGCTTACGGCATTCGGATTCCTACTGGTTTTCTAAAGGAGAAGCTAAGCGTTGTTTATAGAGGTCTCCGCTTCACAGTGAAACATTGTAGCATCACTTTAAATTATAGCTGTAGCTTTTTGAGTAAATGCAGCACTTGGCGATAAGGAGCACTTACGGAATTTAAAGGGAGTTCCCGCTTCACATTAAAACATTGTAACATCGTTTTTAGCTATAGCTTATTAAGTAGATGCTGCACTTTTGTGACATGCTAGATAGGGCTTACGGGCGGGTCGTCGTACCTGATTAGTAACGTTATTTTTCTTCCATACAGCGCTTCCAAGGGTTCGGTTCTTCGTCGGTGGTTCGAGTGATTGACCGTGTCTAAAGTTAAAGAGACATATCGGTCAGAGATATACGCGGGCTATTTCAACAAAGCCTGATATACCATCGGAGAGGGTAATTTAAGACTCGCCGATAGTACAGTTTGAAATGACAGGACGCTCGCAGCAGCGGTAGAGAGCTTATGCTGGACGCGTTGGAGAAGCAGTTCTTACCTTCCTCTTAGAATGCTACTGCCACGACCGGGGGTTCTGTGGAAAAAGTTCCGCTGTGAGGCAGAAACAGGCATGTGTAGCGATTTAAATATAATGTGACAACTGGAGCCGGGTGGGAAATCGTAAACACAAAGATAGGACTAATACTATGTTGTGTGGAGAAACATAGTAGAAGGACTTTAGCTGAGATAGCATGCTCTTTGGCATCCATCTTATAGCGGAGAAGGGTGGTAAATGTGTACATAAAATAAAAAAGAAACTGCACATCTATGAAAGATTTCATGACTCATGCCAACCAACTCACGGAACGTTTACTAGCAAGAGGATACCCCAAACATCTTGTACGTAGCTCTATGAAAAGAGCGAAATATTATAACAGAGATGCCCTTTTGAACCCAACTCCGAAATCTCAGGACCAGAAATTGGTCTGCGTTCTGAATCATTCCACTATCAACAACAAAATAAGGAAGGTCATCCACAACAACTGGAAGATACTGAACACAAATGATCAAGAAAGCAGATTAAGCAAACCTATCCTGGCATTTAGAAGAAACCGAAATCTCCGCGACAAGCTGGTACACAGCAGGTGGAAAGGCCAAATAAGAGACAAACAGCAAACCATGGATGGAAATCCTCTGCCAAAAGGCAATCACAGATGTGGTAACTGCCACGCATGTGACCAAGTAATTCCCGGCGAAAAATGGACCTATGGACAAAAACAAGGACATCTAAAAGAAATGACAAATTGCAGAACCAAAAACGTCATATATCTTATTATATGCCCGTGTGACATAGGATATATAGGGGAAACATCACGAGAGTTCCGTATTAGACTCTCGGAACACAAATCTGCAATTAGAACTCAAAAAATCAATGCCCCAATGGTGTCCCATTTTGTCCAGTATGATCACAATGAAAAAGATCTACGATGGCAAATATTAGAACGCGAAACCTTTTGGATACATCATCTGGACACAGTCCGTTTTGGGCATAATGAAGAAATCTCGTGGATAGTCACACTTTAAAAATATGGCCACATCTGTAACTAACACCCCTGCCATCCATAAATGTTCTCTCAGCTATTTATATCTAGCCCCAGCTCATGAGATGCTGTAAACCTCCATAAATGATACCCTGTGTCACACCATATCTAAATCGTGTTGAGATTTGCCACAATCAGGTACCTTGCTGTTTAATTCTTCCTTATGAAAAGTTTGACAGTCCCAATTTCAGTCGTTTTATGTACACATTTACCACCCTTCTCCGCTATAAGATGGATGCCAAAGAGCATGCTATCTCAGCTAAAGTCCTTCTACTATGTTTCTCCACACAACATAGTATTAGTCCTATCTTTGTGTTTACGATTTCCCACCCGGCTCCAGTTGTCACATTATATTTAAATCGCTACACATGCCTGTTTCTGCCTCACAGCGGAACTTTTTCCACAGAACCCCCGGTCGTGGCAGTAGCATTCTAAGAGGAAGGTAAGAACTGCTTCTCCAACGCGTCCAGCATAAGCTCTCTACCGCTGCTGCGAGCGTCCTGTCATTTCAAACTGTACTATCGGCGAGTCTTAAATTACCCTCTCCGATGGTATATCAGGCTTTGTTGAAATAGCCCGCGTATATCTCTGACCGATATGTCTCTTTAACTTTAGACACGGTTAATCACTCAAACCACCGACGAAGAACCGAACCCTTGGAAGCGCTGTATGGAAGAAAAATAACGTTACTAATCAGGTACGACGACCCGCCCGTAAGCCCTATCTAGCATGTCACAAAAGTGCAGCATCTACTTAATAAGCTATAGCTAAAAACGATGTTACAATGTTTTAATGTGAAGCGGGAACTCCCTTTAAATTCCGTAAGTGCTCCTTATCGCCAAGTGCTGCATTTACTCAAAAAGCTACAGCTATAATTTAAAGTGATGCTAGAATGTTTCACTGTGAAGCGGAGACCTCTATAAACAACGCTTAGCTTCTCCTTTAGAAAACCAGTAGGAATCCGAATGCCGTAAGCGTTTCTTATCGTTAAGTCCTTCTGCACTAGAGCAGTCTCAATGAGGGAACAGCTAACATTAACATTGCGTGCCTCTTAGTCACAATTTTTTCTCTACATATGTGATTATCTTATTATACAGATCATGGCGCCCTAAACCAAACTACCCAAGTTTTCACTGTCAATACATCGTGTACTTTCTCACAGGTAATGCAACCACCATTTACTATAAATTCATTTTAAGCTCTGCTTTAACCTATTGCTCACCTTCACACTTGTATTTATACAGAAACTACCTCTCTGCCTTCAGAAATCCCCCGGGTGGCTCAAAAAATAAGGAAACCCCAAGGCATGTGCCTCTCTTTCTGAGGTAATTGACAACCAATAACACCAGCATCATTAATATAACTCCTTTTTGTACCATATAACTACAGAAACTCTCTGTATTCTAATTTTTCAGCACATATTCCAAAGAGTCCAGCTAGAATCTTATACATCCACATATGTAGATTCTCCAAATCATAGGTAATCCCTATATATATATTTTTCTCAAATAGGGGTAACAGCACATTACCACAGACCTTAAAAGCACTGCATGCTTTAGGCACTCTGCCAGTCACCATTTAGGTGCACTAGACCTACTGGGCTCATCGGTTTAGACTTTTCTTTCTATCTCCTCACTAAGTGGATTCACAACGTCTTTGGTCTACCTAATCTATACTTAGCAAGATGTCTAGCTAGCTATGAGCTTTTAGTAAATCCCTAAATTTGTAAAGCAAATATGTGTGTATATATGATGCCACAGATTAAAAACTAAGATGTAAAAATGTAAAAAAGTAAAAGAGATCATGATACTTATATTTCTTCCATTCTCTGTTTTTCAGAACTTTGTATGTTGCCCTCACATTTTTAAGATTCTGTATCACTTGTTTGTTAGTCTTTTGTCTCTGGCCCTGAGGAAGGTGGCTTTTCACCGAAACGTAGTTCGGCCCAATATCCCTGTCTTGGATACGTTTTGGTCAATTACATCATAACCAACAGAACCACTCCATCTAGGTTCCTATATGTACCCTCTCAAATACACCTTAGAGCTATCACTTATGTCAGTCAATGTCTTGTACAATTTTGCTTAGTTGTTTATGTTAGGTATGTCCATTATTGTATATTGATACTGTGTGATGAATGTGTGTTTCTGTGTTCCTGATCAATAGGATCAATTGCTACTAGAGGGCATTTTGAATGATAGGACTATCACCAAATGCATGTAAAAATGTTGATTTGCACAGTGATAATGAAATGTATTTTTATATATAAGAGTCTTTAAAACCTTTTTAAAAAAATGACAAAATAGTCTAATAAATTTTTTTCATGTTTGAATAATATTTCAAGGATCTCTCTTTGGCATCTTTTGACTAGTCATTTGGATATATTCAATGTTGAAAGAAATATAGGCCCCCCTAGAGGTTCTGTCTCCTTTTTGCTTGGTTTGTCTCCCCCCTCTGGGCCTCAAAATATTTGGGAGAACTCTCTCTTCTCACACAACCCATGGATCCTGACTACAGAGGACATAAATACCAAAGCCTTTTCCCTGGCAGTAGGGATCTTGGGCAACTGGATGAAATGAGCCATTTTTGTGAACAGATCCACCACCGCCAATATTGCGGTCTGCCCTGACACAGATAGTAGATCTGTCACAAAATCCATGCTAATGGTATGCCAAGGAGCAGGAGGAACCTCTAAGGGTTGTAGCAGACCAGATGGCTTACTATGGGTAGGTTTACTGGTGGCACAAACAGGACAGGCGGCCACATAACTCTGTATGTCCTTAATCAGTGTATCCCACCAAAACCATTTCAAACACATTTCCCTTGTCTTTTGCATCCCCGGATGTGCTACCAGCGAAGAAGCATGACACCACTTCAGAACCATCTCCCTCAGGGCTGGGGGAATAAACAAGCGCTTCCCATGATACAACAATCCTTCCTGCACCCATACCTGGGGTAAAGCCAACCAGGGAGCCAAATCCAACTGTCTCAATTGCTTCTTCACCAGAGAGGGAAAGTCCTCAGAGTGTGTAACCCCTATAATCCTCTCCTCGCTGATCATCGGTCTATCCTCTTTTACAAGCCCCTCAGGCCTTCCCTCCACATGTATACGGGAAAGGGCATCAGATTTTATCTGCTGTGCGGCGGGTCTGTAAGTAATGACAAAGTCATACTCGTTAAAGAATAAGACCCATCGCATTTGGCGAGGTGTTAACGCCCGTGCAGACCGGAAAAACTCCAGATTCTTGTGGTCAGTGTAAATCGTGACGGTGTGCCTAGCGCCCCATAAATAGTGACGCCACTCCTCGAATGATAATTTCACCGCCAACAACTCTCGCTCGGCCACCGTGTAATTGCGCTCCGCAGGTAACAGAGTCTTAGAGAAAAAGGCAATTGGGTGCATCTGACCGGTCTCGGCCTCCCTTTGTGACAACACCCCTCCTACCGCACACAAGGAGGCGTCTGTTTCCACAAAAAATGGCAAGGCAGTATCGGGATGCACCAAAACTGGTGCAGATGTAAACTTCTCTAACAAAAGGCGAAAAGCGTTCTGAGCTTCAACAGACCAGACAAAGGGAACCCCTCCCTCAACAATTGGGTCATGGGAGCCACAATATCGGAGAAATGAGCTATAAACCGCCGATAGAAATTGGAGAACCCCAAAAGGGCCTGAATTTGCTTGACAGCGGATGGAACAGGCCAGGTGACAATTGCCTCTATCTTTCTGGGGTCCATTTGAATACCTTCCGCCGTGATGATAAACCCCAAGAACTCTACCTTCTGAGTGCTAAACTGGCACTTATCCAATTTGGCGTACAGATAATGGTCCTGTAACATCTGTAACACCTGAGACACATGTACTTGGTGCTCGGCCCCCGTCTCAGAAAAGATCAATATGTCATCCAGATGGACGATGACGCTCCTATCTAGGTATTCACGGAGGACTTCATTAATGAAGAATTGGAAGGCGGCCAGCGCATTGCATAAGCCAAACGGCATAACGCAATATTCGAATAGGCCGTATTTGGTTCTAAACGCCGTCTTCCATTCATCCCCGGGGCGAACACGTATGAGGTGATAAGCGCCCCACAGATCTAGTTTGGTAAAAAACGTTGCCTTGCGGAGCTGGTCCAACAACACGGGGATGAGTGGAAGAGGGTACCTATTCTTTACTGTAGCCTTGTTCAGAGCCCTATAATCCACACATGCTCTCAACGTCCCCTCCTTCTTTGGAATAAAGAAGATCGCCGATGACACCGGCGAACAGGAGGGACGGATATAGCCCATCTTCAACATCTCCTCCAGATACTCCTTGAGATGTATCTCCTCAGGTTCCGAAAGCGCATATATGCGACACGACAAGTTGATAAAGGGGCCCCTGGTATTAAATCGATCTTACAGTCAAACGACCTGTGCGGAGGAAGCCCCTGTGCCTGGATCTTATAAAAAAAAAAACGAAAAGCAGAATACTGCGAGGGGACTGTCCTCACCTCCGCCCCAGCACAAGACAAAGGGGGAATGCCTCCACCAGCCTCCGTGTAGCAATGTTTGAGGAAATAACTGGAATCCAAAGTCACCAAACGTTGCACCCAATCGATCTTAGGGTTATGTTCCTGGAGCCACGGAACTCCCAACACTAGACCGAAGAAAGGGGCATCAATAAGGTCAAAGACCACCAATTCAGAATGACCGTTCTCGCATAACAATGTCAGCGGTTCAGTCTGGCGCGTAATGGAACCTGAAGTTAATTCCGTCCCATCGATAGCTCTCACTGGCTCCGGCTGTTTCTTAAACTGACATGGAACACCTAATTTTTCCGCCAAAGAGATGTCAATGAAAATCCCGGTTGCCCCGGAATCCAACAAAACTGACACGGGTACTCCCAGGGAGCAGAAGAAGTGCCGGAATGATGAAATGTCTAGGCACCTGATCTATCACACCCAAACATCATAGGTCCCCACTGCTCCTCGGCCTAAGGCTGGACTACGGTCCACCTGCACACACGCTACCTTTTTTTTGAACACCAGACCTGAGGGTTTGACGGGACACTCTCTTGCAAAGTGGCCACCCTGTCCACAATACAAACATAAATTCAGCTCTCTCCTTCGTCGCTTTTCTTCCATGGACAACGGGCCTCTCACTCCACCGATCTCCATGGGTTCAGGAGCGGGCCTGTTATCACCTGAGGATTTTACTTCTGGCTTCACATAACTCCCCCTAGACACCTGAAAACGACTACGATCACCATGTCTCTCAGACAACCTATGATTTAACTTCACCACCAGATCTATAAAAGCGGCACAGTCGTCTGGAGGGTCCACCACCTGAGAAACCACATCCTTGAGTTCGTCACATAAACCCTGATAAAACAAGGAGGTCCTTTTTGTCTGCTGGCCAATGAGTTTCAGACACCAGCCTGTTGAAGGTAGAGACATAGGTTAACAAGTCCTGTCTGCCTTGTCTTAACTTTAGGAGCTCTGCATCACTGGCCTGCATGAAGGCGTGTTTAGCAAACAGGCCTCTCATTAATCCCTTAAATGCTGGATAGTCATGCAAAACCTGATCATCACTATCTACCAGAGGGATAGCCCACTGAGCAGCAGTACCAGCCAAATACGATATGGTAAAGGCTACCTTGGCCGTGTCATCCGGAAAGGCAGTCGGCCTGCACATAAAATTCAGTTGGCATTGAGTCATGAAGGTCCCATACTTATTGCTGTCTCCCAAAAACCTCTCCGGTGGGGCTAGGGGGACAGGAACAGGTGATGTAACTATAACCGCCACAGGGGCTCCCTGCCCTGCCCCTCCACCGTACTGGAAAGTGGCTGGCTGTATCATAGGAGCAGGTCCCCTGTCTCGCAGCTGTTCTCTGGCCTTCACGGCCCCAAGCTCTTGCTTAAGACCTGCATTCTCCTGCTGTAAATCCTGCACCTGAGCCTGTAAGGCCACCACTGCCCCCACTATATCCTGCATAGTAGGCACCCTATCGGCCACCCCAGAAGGACCACCCAAGTTCTCCTCCATACTAGTTCAGGCAGTGCAATAAGTCGTGGGCTTGGTATTCTGTTGGATTCCACCGGCCCAAACACTGCAGGAACGTAGTATGGCCCAATCCACTACCCTGACTCAAATGCTACCCATGCGGTATACAACCATGGGAAAACACTGGAGACTAGGGGAGGGGGTAGGAAAACAAAAAAAAGAAAAAGAAAAGGGAATGGACGTCAGAAGAGTTCACCCAGACCTGGACTGCAGAACAAACTAGCCACCACCTCCACGCTTCTGTACCTATGAAGGAATGCACACAATTACTTCTAGGTCCAAGTACAAACTTAAGAACCACCCTACCTTTCCATAACCACACTTCACCATATAGCAAACATGACCCTATTACTTGTTGGCTGTACAGGATCTGCTTTGGGAGGTCCAGCAACAGAGAGAAAGCACCGCGTGTGCTGGAGGTGTATCCAGGGTCACAAAGAAACTATCTTTTCTTCTGGGTCTTAATTTCAATGCACGGGTAAGTTTGAGGGGGGAAAAAGCCTTTCTGTAGGCACTAAAAAAAACCCTAGGAATGTCAAAAGTCTCGGGCTTTCAAGGAGCAAGACAACACCAAACACCGCATCCGGGAGTAACAGCGTTCTGGACTGGTTTCAGCGCGTCGGAAAACAACCAAGCAGCCCACAACGAGGAGGACTGCCTACAGTAAACGCGGAAGCCAAACGTGTCTTCCCGGCTCCTTGCAGCGTCCACGGCGTACCCCAGCGGAGTACACTGTCCTTCCTGCGGTGAGTATCCGGGGGAACTGGAGCCCCAGTAGCCCTCGGAAATCCAAATAGTCAATACAAATGAACGGCGGGATTCGGGAAGGAAACAAGGAAAAAACGAAGGGACAGGGAGAAGGAGGGGCAATAAGAGGAGCACAGGGGTTAAGGGAGGAAACAGCAAAAAAGGAGCACGAGCCTGTGAACCTAATTTCAAAGGGGAGCTCAGCAACAACAACCCCAAACCTGGAACCCAATGCAAAAAAGATACCAAGCACTGAGTCAAGGGAGGGGCTGGCCTTTAAACACAGCAAGGTTAATCATGTGATGGTGAAACATGGCCATGGAAAGTGGACTAGACCTGAGTCCCTAACAGTCAGCCACTCGGTTCGAAAAAGAGCGTCAGGAAATTGAAGGAACCACCACAAGTACCACTGAAGCAGCAGGCCATCCGGCGTCAAGGTCAACTTCTGTGGCTGAAGGCAGTAACCTTCCCTCAGAGCTGTTAACGACACCAGCAACCGTATCATCACTTGCACCAGGCCCAGCCATAATATTGTTGGAAGGGGATAGGATAACTCATCAAGGGTTTGCTCGTTCCAGTGTTGATGCAAAGGCAACAGATGATTCGCAAAGTGGAGCACCCCTGGAGGCCCTTGAGTGGATGGTGCAGGCCTATCTGGATGACCCAACAGAGGTCTTCTTTGATCAGAACCCATTGGTGTATTGGTATGGGAAAAGGCCTCAAAGGCCACTAATCACCAAGCTGGCTATAAATTATTTGTCTTGCCCACTCGCAATCGTGTCTTCTGAACGTGTTTTCAGTGCTGCTGGTGTCATTGTAACTTCAAAAAGAACTCGCCTCTTGCCCAAAAATGTGGAGAGGTTAACAATGATCAAGATGAATCAGCACTTCATACCACCAGATTACAAAATACGTGAATGCACGCAGGAAAAAGAGAACACCGACTTAGGTGACAGAAGCTCTTCTCTGTTAGCTGACCTACTCCCGTTTCAATTCACAGAGTTTGAGGACGAACTCTACTTCCCTGACACTTAGGCTTGAAATACTTACTTTTTTTTTTTCGTCCTCATTCATTTTTATTTCTGTGTGTCTTACTTTGTTTTGCAACTTTTAACACAACAAAACTAATCACAACAAATCCATCTGCAGCACTGTCTTCGTCTTATTTCCATATTGAAGGTGCCGCTGTCTGCATTCCTGAAGTTCACAAGTTCACAACTCAGTCATGCTCCTCTATCCTCCTCCTCCAGACTCCCCCTTGACTTGATAATGTGAACTATACAATATAGATACACAATATATGCTGTGCTTGCAAACTACTGTTAGTCAAGGGAGTATTCAGAAAAATTACAACTTCTACTTTCTTCAGCTTTGCTACTCTGGCACGGACGTGCAGTGTTACATGCTCTTCAAAGTAACACTCTTCATCCAGTGACCGTCTACTCTGTCTACTCTACATACACCTATGCTATCTATGAGGAAGATACCATCCAGACATCCTTCCATTCAAAGTAAATGTCAATCATTCTTCTTAATGTCTCGCCTGGACAAACCTTACTTTTTCTCACCGAAAAACACCCTTTTTATTTTATTTTGTAAGCCGCGACCCATGCATCCGTGCTTGACTTGAATTTGAATTTGACCCAAAGGATATATTGCTCACACATACAGTTTCTGTTTCACCCACCAATGCAGACCTCTTTTCTTTCTCCTTCCACCCATCCTAGCTTCAGCCTTCAACCGGCCATGTATCAGATTCCCAGCCACCTGTGCCTGCATTCAAAAACACGTGTTGAAAACCGGGGTTTAACCCAGCGGCGTCAGGGGTACGCCTAAGATCTTCGAGTTCACCTGCCTTGGTATACAGAGACACGGAATACTTCTGGAATGGCATCAGAGACCAAGTTTATTAGCTGCAGCTAGTAACAGTGATCCTAGAAATACATCACGGTGTAAATTCTCAGGAGACTGCTCATTTTACTTAGGCGAGACGTCTCCTTTTATACCCAATATTCACATTATAAATGTACACCCACTGCACAAAATTCTAGCCAATAAGGTACATTTTCAAACAAAGTATCACATAACAAAAACTCAATTTACAGTGTCCCAACCCAAAAATTAATTATTAGGAATGTCCCAAATTCAATCTCTACAAGCCGGACAAACCTATAATTGAAAGCATAACCCATGTAATGAAGAAACATAAAAAAGAAACAGTAACAGATGCTGAACAAGATAAGGCATGTGCAAGGAAACTAAAAGTTAAAGATGTCCTGAACATTAATTGGCAATCTCAGACAAAGATTGATCAGGGAAATTGGCTTTGCGAGGTCAGTTTCAGGTGAAGAGGTCAGTTTCTTACAGTTCATTTCAGAGTCAAAAAGAAACCTAGTTAATGTATACATGAACTAAGAAGGCCAGGCCACTTTGTTCGCCAGGCTACCTTCACAGGCCTACGTGAGGGCAACACAAAATGGTGGCACAGAACAAAATGGAGTCAGACTCGAGAATGACAAAACCTCAGTATCATTCTTGGCCAGTAATTAGTTTACCTCACTCGTCCTTCACATCTGATTTGACGTCAAATTTAGAGGAGGCCATTGGTTACTCGTCAACTCGAGCCGCTAATGCTATTGCTAATGCAAAGTCAAGGGTGACTGTCTTCTACCTGGTTGACAAAAAATTGTAAGTCTTCTTAACAGTAAAGTGTACTTGTACTGTACAACATATACACCCCTGCAGCGAGCCTACTCTGCAATCTCAATTAGTAAGGAATATAATAGCTTACCACTGCCCGCCACTACTGAGGCACCCCCCACAGCAGTTCCTGCTGGCACCGCTTCCGCCCCTGGAGTGACCACCTCCGCGCTGGCCCGGGCACTGGTGGTGGGCTGTGCCGATGGTGTTCTGCCTAGAAAATACATTTCATATTTTTAGATGCCATATACACCACTCCCTATTTTGTCTAGGAATGAAAAAAAATGTTACTACATAAACAAATTTAATTATTTGTGACTCTCTAGTCTAAACTAAAAATTCCCCTTTCGGAAGGGGAGGGTGTTTTTATTTATGCTTAGCCATAACATGATACACTTTTTGGCACTACTGATGAATGCTTGCTTTTTGATGCGCACCTTTTTTCTCATAACAGACAGAAGATTCCCTTCTACGAACAAGAGCAATATGTTACTCATCATCATCACCACCAGTACTTTTTAAGTTCCAACCAGGTGAGGGGTCTCCCACAATTAATGTGTAAATCAGCCACTGTTCAGTTTTCATTAGTTCACCGTTTCTCTTCTAGTATGAAGTTGATTTTAATAAATGTTTTTATACAATGCACAATTGAAAATGAATATACAGAGTACACACAGAGCTAGTTGTTTTACTTTTAATAAAGCTTTAAAACTTACATAGACTCTGTGGTTTTTGGTCATGATTGAGTGAGCGAAAGGGCTTGCAATTTGCAAGCATGATTCCGTGACTCTGAGAGGTCGGGACTCTGACTCCGTAGTCTTATGTTCTGGGATGTATAATCATTGGGTATCATCGCTGCATTCGGGAGCTAAATAATGACTCTGACACACTAGCTAGTCAGTAAGGAGATTGGGGTTCAACTTCTTATGACTGAGGCATGTGGAAAGTCTAACTGCGCCTTTTATCACCAATGCCCTATTTCTTGTCCATAGTTCTGTATGTGCAGAATTGCCCCTGCAACAGTAGTAGTATGTCCTCTTATCCAATCAAAAAGTAAACTAGTATCTTATTCTTGGTGGCCATTGACATTTTATTGTTAGGAATTGTCAAAGCATAAACATTAAGAAGACTTCAATAGACATTATGGACAATCCAGAGGACTGCACTCAGTACCTGGAGCTATTGCTGAATAGGCGTTTTGTTTAACACCTTTTGCCCACTGTGCAAGCTTAGCTAGCTACACAGACAGACTAATAATAATAAATAGTAGTAGCACAGAGAGTCATAGTAAAGGCAGGATAAGAATTTAGAAACAGTCTACAAGAAGATCAAAGACGATTTAGGAAAAAATTGAATTATGATGAACGTTTGGAATGAATAGGTGCTGTAAAAGTTAGGGAAGTATAATTATTAATATTAACAGGAAAACTTACTGGGGCCAGCAGAAGAGCCCTTGGCAGACCGATCCTGGCTTTCCTGCTCCGCCGGCGCCGCCACCGCCACCTCTGTCCTCTGTGAAAGAAAGACACAAACATGAATGATTGTTGTCAATGAAATCAAACATTTCCAAAAAACAATAACAAATAATTTCGGGGAAATAAACAAAAATTGCACTAAATTATTTGACCTATCTGATGGGGTCTACTAGGATATTAGTATTGCTGGATTCGAGGACCGTCTACTTGGAATATTATGTAACTCACTAAACCAACTACAAAAAGGTTCTACTAGGACTTGCAGCACTCAGCAGCACGCGAAGTGACAGACACAGTCCGTCATGATTGCAGACCACTAAAAAATGTCCTACTAAATGACAAGTCATAATATACTCAACCTATCGATCCACCACCACTATCTCTTCTTAGTGGCAGGAGTACAAAGGAAGGACTGGACTTGAGTCTCTAGTCTCTAGCATTACGCAGTTCTGTAAAGTACATTCATAATCACTCAAGCCAAATGAGCACAAAATTGAAAACAAGTAAGCATAGTTGCACCACCACTCAGCAGGCGAACACCTGCAATCACAGAAGCTTTTGAAACATAATTTACCTGCAATGTAATCGGCAGCATTCTTGCTCTTTGGAAAAAACATATATTTGCAATATAACACAGAGCAGAAGAAAACAAAGTAGTTATTAAATAGCTACTAGTAATCACCAAGCCCAGGGATCTCGACACCAAGCAGGTCAAGCAGGTCTTGTTCCCGGTCCAGTATGTCGGACCACCGGTCCGCCACCTGGTTGTAGGTGCGCCGGACCCCTGGCCATGCTCCCGGAGGCCGTACCCGGTACCGGGCATGCCGCCTGCTGCAACGGTCTTCGGGAGGTGGCGCTGCACAATGAAGACCAGTGCGGCCCCCTCCACTGTGCTGAAGATATCCCTGGGACTTACAGACTCCCCCTGTAAGCGCCGGCAAGGGAGCCAGCTGCGGGGTGCAGCAGCGGGACTCTTCCCCTTGGACTTGCCGGCTCCCTTTGCCATGGTCCTGGGTTAAAGAAAGGAAAAAGAGGAAAGAATAGGGAAAAAAAGTAAATAAAAGAAAAGAGAGTTAAAAGAAAAAGTAGTTATTAAAGTAACGAAAAGTAGAAAAAAACACAAAATATAGATGTACAAAAAATAAAGAGATAGATAATGAGTAAAAAAGATTTTGAAAAAAGTTCAAAAAAACAAAGGATTACAAATATTGAAGCTGGATAGAAAAGGCATACCCAGAACCATAGCAATGAATGAAAAACAAGATGGCCGCGTGATATTTTCCTCGCGAGCACGCAAAAACGAATGCGTACACGCAACTGCGGCAAGAACAGGAAAAGCGCAACGTGAGCATGCAATTAGCAACCAGAAACGGAAATACGCAACGCGAACAGTGAAAACAAGATGGCCGCGCCCATATACGACCACATGGGTAAGTTTGCACTAGCTGCGGTGAAAAAAATCCTGCAAACACGCAAAAATAAAAAAATCCACAATCTTGCGAAAGTTTGCGGATTTTGCGGACCGCGAGTACGCTTTTGCATGAAATCGTGTACCACGAATTCGCAAAATTCGCCCATACTTACCTACCCAGCATTCCCGAAGTTTCCCGATAAAAATTATACCTCACAGGCAAAGGGCCTTTGTGTCTAGTTTTCAAAAATGTTTGGGTTTGGTAGGTTTCCCTAATTTTTTTCAGGAGACCAAGGGGAACGATGGGTGGTAGGAAATTTGTGCCTGCATGGCGATCCTACAACTTATCCACACAGAAATGTGAGGAAAATGTGACTGTGTAAGTAAATTAGAGGTTTGCGGGGGATTCTGGGTGAGAAAACACTGGGGTATCCATTTAAGCCACACCGCCATCCAAGAGTCAGTACATGCACACCACCATCCCCTCTCACCACCAGCCAAGCACCATCCATTCATGCCGCCAGCCAAGCGCCATCCACATACACTGCCAGCCAAGTGCCACACAGTCAGCAAAGCACTATTCACACATACCACCAGCCAAGTGCCCCATGCACTCTGCCAGCCAAGTGCCCCCACGCACTCTGCCAGCCAAGTGCCATCCCTGCACTCTGCCAGCCAAGCACCAGTCGACGTACACTGCCAGCCAAGTGCTCCTTTCCACACACCCCCAGGCAAGCGACGATCTACACACACTGTCATCAAGCGTGAGCCCACACACACCATTAGCCAAGTGTAAGCCCACACACACAGCCAGCAAAATGCCAGCCAAGGTCACTACACGCAGACCATCATCCAAACTCCATTTCACACACACAGAAACTCTCCCTGGTTTCTAGTGGTTTTCGGGCACCATCTTAGGGGTAGATGAAACTAAAAATGTCACTGAAACAGCCAAAATGCATGCCTAAAAAAAGGGAGAGTAACCGTGCCTATGGGGCTTCTCCCTGACATGCCCATAAACATATCTCTGGGTCCAAGCGGGCTTTCTGCCCCCCCTCCTGGAGGGGCCGATAAGGGGCTATTGTCCTGATCTGCATCTGGGGGGAGCAGAAAGACTGTTTTGGGTGTAGGGCATTAGCATGCCCATTCTAGGCAGCCCCCACCTAGATGTATAAACAAAACAACACAATCCCTGGTGCCTAGTGGGCTTTCGCCCCCCCCCCGGTGAGCAGATCATGGGCTATTGCCCCCATGTGCCTCCTTGGGGTCAGAAATACTTTGGAATTTATTGTGGGGGGGCACTGGCATGGCCATTTTGGGCAGCCCCCACCCCTTATATATATAAAAAATATCCCTGGTGCACAGTGTGCTTTCTGCAGAATTGCCCCTCTCACTCCTGGGGAGAAATTAAGACGGCCTATTTTTGTTGCGGGGAATGGGGGGATTGCACTGCCTAATTTGGGTAGCCCTCACCCCTATAAACATAAACATAAAAAATCCCTGGTGCCTAGTGTGCTTTCTGACTCTCCCGGGGGGCATATCGGGGCTTTAACCCCCATATGCCTCCTGGGGGGGGGGGAGGCAGAAAGACTAAAAGTGCCCAAAATAATGGGGGCGGTAGCAAAAGCCCTTTGCCAGAGGGCCGCTCCTCCCTCCCTGGTGCCTAGTAGGTGGATCCGTGCTTGGGGATTGCCCTCCTGAGGAGATCCTCAAGCAGGGATCCACTAGGAAAGGGGAGATTGGGGAGAATCTCCCCTTTCTAATGATACCTCTCCCGTCTGCCTCTGGGGGATGAGATAACCCCCTGAGCACTGAGGCAGTAAAACTGAAATGTACCCATCAGCTCATTTCAGTTTTGGTTTCTCTGAAATGACATCAGCGCTATGTGTGTACTGATCCCATTTTAGAGAAACAATCAGAACAGCCTCGGGAGCTGGAAAAGCTCTTCCCTAGCTCCTAAGGCTGTTTTGATTGAAAGGAAATCCCTCTGGTGCCCGCACCAGAATGATTACGGGTGCCATGTGCGCGGACGGATGGGAGCCATCTGATGCATTGAAGGAGATTGGAAAAATCAACCTAATAGTAATTCTATGACATCCTGTAGTACCAAACCCTGCTTAAACCTATTCCAAATTCCCCCAGAAGTTGAGTGGTTCAAGGTCATTGTCTTTCATCAGACATTGTTGTTGGGTCCTCTTATCTATGAGGGCCAGTTTCTCTTCGCATTTCGGTCCACAAGAAGACTCTTGTATGCTGTTATGCTCCTCAAGGGCACACAGAGTTCCCACCGTTCTTCAATCCGATTCTCAAAACGATTTTAGAAACCTTACAGTTGACATGCAGGTCAACCCTAATTCATGGATGATCTGCTCATTGCTTCAATGACAAAGGAAGCTTGTTGGCAAGTCAAATTCGCTCTGCTCAGCTCAGTCATTTAGCTGAGAATGGGCATCAAGTTTCCACTGAAAATGTGCTGTATTGTCAGAGATAAGTCAAGTATCTGAGACCTCAAAATGAGAAGGGAGTCAGAAGAGTGTCCCACAAGCACATTGTAACAGTCCTCAAAATTAAGTTTCCGACCACACAGTGATGCAGCGTGATTACCAGCTTGGGTTAATCATAAAACTACCATACTCACCTGGGCCCATAAACATTCACACATGAGCCGATAATCACAGCTGTGATCAAAATTTTCCTTCGTGATGAATTTACCTTTTCACCTGTTCTTACCAACCCTATCACCTTGGATCTTAATTACCTCTGTTCATTAGATCAGGTTGTTAGCAGAATAGGTAGAAATGCCTTTATATCTTTAAGTGACCACAGACTCAAGAGATTTTTAAAAGTTTTATCTAGTAAATAATTTTGTGAGTCAGATACCAATACATGTCATATACCATTTTCTTTGTGGAAATGATGAAAAGTAAAACACAATGACTCATGACGTTGGTACCTGGAAAGGGAGGAAACAGAGAACAGTACAAGGACATATTACACAGAATTATATTTACCTAGAATGGTGTGGGGACCAACCCCTGGCCAAGGAGCTGGAAAGGGAACCCAAGAGTAGTCAGGAACTGATAGTTCAGGACAGGATAGTTGACCTCTTCTAAGTGCAACGCCAGCTTTTCACCCCACTCTGGTACTACGCGCTTCGATTCTTCCCCCTTCTGGATGGACAGATTCTTCTTCCACAATATCTCCAACTCTTCTCTTTCTCCATCTCTTCTCTCTTGATTCTTCTACTAGAGTGCTCGAACGTCTCTGACCTCCATGGCATCCGCCGTCATCTGCATCGGTGATGGGTCTGTGACATTTAGCTGACTAAGCCTACCTTAGTTATACTATTCTAAGTGTATGTACCATCCCCTAATGTTTCAATGTTCGTGAAAACCCCTACATCTGATTGGACAATGGGATAAGGAGAGGTCATCACACCATACCAATGTAATGCTTTTCTTTAGTTCATTGTTCAATATTCCAGCCCCTTAATTTTACTTTCCCAAGCTTTATTCCCACACGCATTTCACATTGGGAACTAATACAATATATGCAGATTATGACTTCTTCTTCCCTTCTTCGGGTCGAGAGGTGAGGTTCCCAAGCGCTTCTTTGCTAGAGTGACCTTGGCTGAGTTTCAAATGACACATCATGGATCCGGACGGATTTTGGTGCACTTGCGCATAAATCATGTGGCATAGGGATTTCAGTCACCCTCCAGGCCTAAATACGAATTAATAATAACGCTAGAGAAAAACATGTTAGAATACGGAAATAAATGAATGCACTGTATACCACTTATTCCTACTCTAATCCCTTTAATTCATTTTAACTTTTGCATTAGCAGTTTAATAAAACGTACAAGATTTAGTTTAAGCATAGCATGTGCAATAACATGTGAGTTTTAAGCGGCCATTTTAATAGTTATTGCGCTGCTGCAAAGTTTACCCACCAAAGCGAAAGACGTCATAATACGTAGATGCAGTAGACGCATGCGCAGAAAGTTCCCCCGTTTTTGGCAGCTATTTTTAGACACTCTGGTTACTTTTTAGTAAAATACATATGCAAGCTTCCCCTAAATTCAATGTAAAAATGTGTAATGTAATTATTAGTATTTACGAACATGTTGATTCCAATATTACACGTTATTTGAGAGGATTGCATATGAGCAAGTCTCTTTTATGAAACCTTGCTCGATCAATCCCCGCTTTGATGGCATTTTATGCCATTACTAATTTCAATCACTAAATCAGATCCAACTTCAGCAATTTTCCACTTAAATCTCTTCAACTCTTTTAGGTTTTCCCTATCCTTTCGTAGCTTGTAAACCTTTCATTATTTTATAAATATCTCCTCTTATCTCTTCAAGCGGAATTTCTTCATATTTTCTCATTTACTTCCTTTCTCATTTACTTCATACCATTTTCTTTTCCTGCAGCATTTGCACCAAAAATTATTGCTAAAACTAATAAAGTTATTCCCATTATTGGCATTAGTATTTGGCCTATAATACTTTTACCTACATTAGAAAACCAACTACCTAAAGAGGAAATACTATTTGTTAGTTTCTTCCATACACTGTCAACTTCCAGTGGTTTTAAATATTCTTCCAAATTTGTGATATTTTTGACATATCTTCCAATTTCAACACTTTTATCTGGAATGTATGTGCAACAATGTTGCGCCTTAAACATTTTATAGACTCCGCCCTCTTTAGCCAATACTATATCAAGAGCAAGTCGATTTTGTAAAACCATAGATTTGACCGCAACCAATTTGGTATTGATCAATAAAAATCCTCTAGTAGCGTCAGTCGATAAGCGATCAACCACTGTAGATCATTTACAAATTCTTTGTGTATTCAGAATTACTCCCACTGAAGGTATCAATGCAATAAATATGTCTCTTACAATTTCTGAAAAACTAGCCCTTTTCTTGCCTGTTAACTCATTATTTTCCTCATTGCTTCCAGTGATTCTTTTTAGATGATATACTTTAGGGAATACTATTTTGAAATAGCAACTCCCATACCAATCGTCAGGCAGCTTAAAGTAAGCTTTGTTTCCGCATACATAATAAATTCCAGGAAATACTGGATCTGTTCCACCTTTAGTCCCCATCCCTCTATAACCAGTAAATTGTGTTCACATTCACTGGAACGAATAAATATATTGTTATACTTTTTTTTTAACCTATGGAGACAGATTTTCCCTTTCTTTTCAAAGATCCAAGGACATAGCATCATGAGTCTTGACAGTTGCAATCAGGTCTTCTTTCTCAGCCCACTTAGGTATCTGAGGTTTTGGTTCAGAGGCCCTTCTATGGAAATCCTGCCTCCTTTTCTCTACCAAATTCAAAAATATATGTTCTTCTTCATGTAATTTACAGATTAGATTGTACTTATGTGCTTCAGCTATATCTATTGTTTGCATTGTTGGAAAATATTTACCCATGAATTATGAATCACTACTACTAAGGACTGGGTTCATGCTCTTTCGCAGAGGGACTTCAGGAAAATCACATCTACGTTAGAATAATAGTATTGTAACTTTACAGTTTTATAAAATAAACTAGCTAAAACACTACATGAAATACCATATGATAATAGTAAATGTTGATATGTTACATCTTCTGTTACAGATGTCGGCGATTTCATACATACATAACAATCGCTAACTTCCATGGTTTCTACATAGTGTACTAATAGGTTTGCAAAAACATTTAAATCTATATCATTTTTATTCACAAGGTGATGCAAATCTGTCTCATCAGGTGCTTCCAAATCTACTCTGTCCTGCTTAATGTTAGCTACTTTTCCCTTTGCATTAGTGTCATTCTTTTGTTTGCAGTCATTAGATAGGAGATGGCTATTGTGAGTACTAACCATACTATAAGTACTAGAAATGTGCTACATATATATATTTTACAGCATCTCCTTACACAGTTTTGTTTTGGTTTTCCAGCAGCTCTATTGTCAGCCACTTTAGACTAAGTAGATTTCTCCCCTTTTTTGAAAATTTTGTACAGAATCCAACCTCGGGATTTTTCTTCAAGTTAGTCTCACTTCTTCATCAATTCGATCAGCATTTAATTTTTCATCGCTATCTCCACTTATTTCAAGATTCTCAAAATCTTCAAGAATGACATATGTCCATTCAGAACCCTTGAATTTATTATTTAGTCTTTTCAATCATAGGTTTCTCCTTCTTGGCTTTTCAGTAGACTGTCCAGATTGGCTGGTTACTTCATTTACTTGGTTGTGTCCTTCATTTATAGTTTTAAGGCAGTATTTCAGTCTCTTAATAATACTAGGCTAATTATCACCTTTCCTGACCCTTTTAGCTTGCACTGTGCTTTCAGTTTCTTCAAGAGTTCTTTTATTTTCATTGATTTGTGGCACAAGTTGATTATTTCCATCTTCCGAATTTCTCTCTAAATGGCCTTGTCCAGGGCTTATCACCTCAGCCGTTTCTGCCTGGATGTATTCTTCTTTTCTAATATGACCCTGTTCAGGATTTAGTTTGATTTGGTTTTCTTCTTCTTCCTGAACTTGTTTTTCTTTTACTAACTGGTCCAGCTCAGGTCTTTGAGTTTCTTGATTTTCTTCTGCCTGGGCATTTTCTCTAAGACCTATCTATCCCTCCTCAGACTTGTGGATGTTGCTTTTATCTTCTTCTGTCTGAGTAAATTGTTCTTTCCTTATCTGGTCCTGCTCATGTACTTTTATAGCTTTATTTTAGGTTATCTGAGCGCGTTCTTCTATTCCTAACTCGTTCTCACTCTCTTCTTGTCTTTCTAATCGAGTTTGACTTCTTGTTCTCACAATTACATCAGGTATGTCCACTACTGGGATCCAGTCATCCTGACTAGTGCTAGGTTGTTCTTGTTCAGCTACTTCAGGATTTGTTACTCGTGATCCTTCAGCTGGACAACCATCAGTCACCTCAACTGCTCGAGTTAGTTGGGGATCTACTTCGTCAGGTGCTGGCTGTCAGGATTCGCGGTACCGTGGCGCCTACCTAATGTAGAATACTACAACTCCCATGAGCCTCTTGTAGTGGGAGGTACTTATTGACAAAGCGCGCTGAAGCGGATGCACGTTATTTTGATGATTCCAGTTTTCTGTTCTCGCGTCTCGGAGAGATTGTCTCTCGGTTCCCTTTGAGCTTCCTGCTCTTGCGAAGCAATCCATTTCCTTGGTCTGGAAGGAACTCCGAAGTCGGTGAGTTGATTCCTGCTTGGCTGCGCCTTCTACATGAATGGAACGCTGTGAGTCGGCTGACCACACATTACCGTACAGAAACCCGATGCCCTGCAGTATTCCGTATCAGTGAGTCTTTCCAGCGCTGCTGCGCTTGTAGCTTAGAGCGGAACGCTGTGAGTCGGCTGACCACGCGTTACCGTTCGGAATTCCTTTGGCTTTGATATTTAGTTGAGGAGTATGGTGGTGAGTGCTACATGCTGCCGTGACAATCGGATAGAATCCTTAGATGCTTAAGCGGAGTGCTGTGTGTTATGGTTGCCAAGCGTTACCATTTATGCGATTTCATTCTACGTTTGAAGCGGAGCAAAGTGTGTTTGGTGACCACTTGCTGCTGTGTTTTCTTGGAGAATTATTTACTGCTTATACATTGGAGAACTGTGGTGGCCACTACGTTTTACCATATGTAACAGGATTACATGTGTTGAACAATATGCACTGTGAATTTGCAGGATTATGATGGTACAATATTCCTGGAACCAAAACTTTGAATCAGAATGGTTAAAGAGATGATTATCGTTCACGCCAATCTCTATCATTCCTTGGATTGCTGGAAAAGTCTCAACCCATATTGCTTTACTTTCAAGAGTTGAGAACTGGGCTTGTTTCTTTTGTTATAGTTTCTGAACTGCTGTCTTGGTGTTTGTTCTTCTGTTGGGTGAGTGTGATAATCCTCCAGGTATACCTCCTTATAGCGAGAATACATGAGAGTAGCAGTTGTATTATATGCTTTACCTAACAGTGTCCTTTTTGTTGTTTATGTCATTTCAGAGCCTATAGTCCCAGCAGTTTCTTCCCCTTCCCTTTTTTTCCTCGCCTAATGGTTCGAACTCCCTGTATTTTAAGATCAGGGAGTTGGTAACATTTGGAGGTGGACCCCTTATTGCAACAACCGGATCCTGTGGAGCGTAATCCTGACACTGGCACTCTTGTATGGCTTGCATGAATCCAATTAGGCAAGCCTGCACATTTTACAGCTGTTGTTGTAATAATTATAACCTGATGTGGTTTTCCCCACCTTGGTGATAGGCACAATTCTCGTGTGTGATTTTTTACAACTACCCAGTCACCGGGATTAAGAACATGCGCTTGGTTCGACTGCCTGGCAACAGCGTCTTACTTAACCTGGTGAGAGATAGAACGCACTTGGTCAGCCAACTCTTTGCAATACTCCAGTACCAAATCATCAGATATATTCAACAGCTTGTGTCCTGGTATACATGCTTGCCTCATTGCCCTTCCCATGAGTATTTCATGGGGACTCAGACCAGTATGTTAATCTGGGATATTTCTGAGCCCCATCAGGACAAGAGGTAAAGCATCATGCCACTCCAGTGGTGTGGATGCACACACCTTTCCCAGTCTTGACTTGATTGTGCCATTCAATTGTTCTGCCACTCCAGAAGCCTCTGGGCGGTATGCACAGTGCAGCTTTTGTTCAATTTTAAATGCTTCACAAATTAATTGAATTATTTCATTATTAAAATGAGACCTTCTGTCTGATTCAATAGATACTGGAAAACTGAATCGAGGAATGAGTACCCCCAATCGGAGTTTGGCCACGGTCAAGCTGTCATTCCTTCTGGTCGGGTATGCTTCCACCCACTATGAAAATAAACAAACTATGACAAGTACATATTTCAGTCCTCGACAGGTAACTGAATGAAATCAATTTGAAGTCTTACAAATGGACCCTCTGCTTTTCCAATTCTTCCTGTGCTGTATACTGGATTCATTTGTTGACATGTTAAGCATCTCTGGCAAAGACTCTCTGCGACATTCCTGAACCTTGCATTAAACCAATCCTGTCTGAAAAGTCTAATCATAGCATCTCTGCCTATGTGGGTGTCACCATGATACATTCTAGCCATGGGTGCAAGCATACAGTCTGGCAACGCTGGTCTTCCATCCAGGTAAACCCACACACCATGTTCAGCACTTCTCTGACAACCCATTTTCTCCCACTCCTCCTTTTCATTTATGTCTACTTCATCTTGTAGGTCTTTTACTTCTTTCCATGTTCCTATGCCCACAAGTTTCAATTTTCTTGTTTACTGCATTTTGTATTTATCACAGTGTTGGGCAACTTGGTCAGCATAACGATTACCAGCTGTCACCTGGTCATTTCCTTACTGGTGAGCAGCACATTTGACCACTGCCACTTCTTTTGGTAATTGAAGTGCTTCAATTACTTCTTTTACAAAATTTCCATTTTTAATAGGGGTTCCTGAAGAAGTCATGAAATCCCTCTGCATCCATAGCTGGCCAAAGTCGTGCACAACCCCGTTACCATACTGACTGTCAGTGTAAATGGTTACTCTCCAATTTCTCCCAATTTTACAAGCTTTTATTAAAGCAATCATTTCAGCTACTTGTGCAGACTTGACTCCTGGTAAATAGGATGCTTTGGCTATTCCAGCCAATGCGTAAGCAGCACTCAATCCTCCTTCTTCATGGCGCATATACCAGCCATCTACAAAAAGCTCATATTCTGCATTCTTCAAGGGATCTTCCTGTATTTCTGGACAGGGTTTAGTACTAAGTTTAGTGATGTCGAGACATTGATGATTGACTTCATCCTTCACTCTTCATGATATGGATCTGGCAACAAGGTAGCTAGGTTTAGGACAGTACGTCTGATAATTGTTACATTCTCAGCCCCTAGTATGACTCGCCCATATTTTATCAGTCGACTATGAGTAAGGTACTGAGTTTGTGTTCTTGTCAACAGAGTTACAACTGAATGTGGGATGTACACCTTTACAGGATGTCCCATTACAATTGATTTGAATTCTTCCAGACTCATGCACGTTGCAGCTACAGCTTTCAGACAACCTGGCAATGCAGATGCCAGTGGGTCCAAAGTAGCAGAAAAATATGCTACAGGACGTCGCATTAGGCCATGTCTCTTTGTTAGGACTGACACTGCACCATTATCTCTCTCGTAGCAGAATAATGCAAATTCTTTTGAATAATCTGGCAACCAAGGGTAGGTGCTTCACACAGACAGTCTCTCAATTTGATGAAAGCTGACATACTTTCATCATCCCATTCTACTGGATCTTTTGCTCATTTCTTGGTCATCTGTATTAAAGGTTTGGCTAGTACTGCAAATCCCAAAATCCACTGCCTGCAATAACCTACGACTCCAAGAAACATCGGGCCCGATTCACAGAATGAACTTAAGACTGAATCCTAAACTTACTACTATTTTGGTATTCACAGAATGCACTTACTACTTTTGGCATTCACAGAATGAACTTACTACTTTTGGTATTCACAGAAGCTAGGATTTTGTCTCAAGTCTGTCTTTAGTCTGTCTTAAGTTTGTCTTAAGACAAACTTAAGACAAAATCCTAACTTCTGTGAATACCAAAAGTAGTAAGTGCATTCTGTGAATGCCAAAAGTAGTAAGTGCATCCTGTGAATACCAAAATAGTAGTAAATTTAGGATTGAGTCTTAAGTTCATTTTGTGAATCGGGCCCATCCTTATTTCTTTTTGGGTCTGCGGTAAATGCATATGTATGGAGAAATGCATATGGAGAAGTGTGGCTCACTGGTTAGAGCAGGCAGACCCTGAAGCAGAGGTCAGACCCGGGACCAGGGTTCGATTCCCGACGCGGCAGGGTGTTGAGCTCAAATGTCCACGGACTCGATAATTCTCGCTTCGGTGCCTGACCTAATCATGGGTTCACACTCTGCAACTCTGGGCATTAAGCTTGCTTAATCTCCACAACGGCCCCCCCGCGGCGGGATGCCTGGCTTTCACCTTGGGGATGCCCTGTAGGGGCTATCTCACTGGGAAAAATCAGGACGGGTTCCCAAGGCAAGCGCGGAGATATCCCTTCGGGGGTCGATTCTGGCGCTATATAAGAAATATAATAATAATAATTATTATTATTTTTGTTCTTTCTGTGGTCACTTTTCTGGCTCCTCTTTCTATTTGGTATCCCAAATATTTGACTGCATTTCTGCAAAATTGTAATTTTTCTGGTGACACTTTATGTCCACCTTTAGCCAGATGATTTGGTAATGCAATTGAATCAGTAACACAGTCACTTTGAGTTTTCGATGCGACTAATAAGTCGTCAATGTATTGCACTAAGACTGATTGGGCAACACCAGAGATTCGAGCAATCTTTTCAAAATTAGGTTAAAAATTGAAGGACTTTCAGTGTACCCTTGAGGAACACGATTCCAAACGTAAACACGCTCCTCAAATTTGAAAGAAATTAAAAATTGACTATTAGGATGCAATGGAATGGAGAAAAAGGCATGGCATAAATCAATTACAGTAAACCATCCTGCTGTCTGTGGTATCTGGTATAAAATTACTGCTGGATTTGGCACTATCGGACTACATGGTATAACAATCTTAATAATTTTCTTCAAATCTTGAATCACCCTATATTTTGCATTAGTTTTCTTTATACCAACTATGGGTGAATTACAAGGACTACTCATTATTTCTTTCAGAAACCTTGCTTAACCAATCGATCAATTTCTGCTGCAACACCAGCTTTAATTTCCGGGCTCATTTTGTATTGTTGGGTATTTGGATAAACTGCACCTTCTTTTACAGTTACTTTTACTGGATCTACATGTGCCATTAATCCTACGTCTTTTCCTGTAAAATCCCACACTTCATGATTTACAGTAGTTTTGACATCATCTTGTAGCTTGTGTGGTGTCATCATGAAGAACATTTCATTCACTTCTGTTCCCTGCTTAGCTAACATGATTTTGTAGACTCTGTCTTCATTGGGGGGGTCTGAATTGCAACACCGTCTGGATTGCAAAATATTGTGCAGTTCATTTTGCACAATAGATCCCTTCCTAGCAAGTTACGGGACTTGAATTGCACACCACAAACTTGTGCATCTCTCTAAAGTTGCCAATACATACCTCCATTGGTTTTGTAATTGGGGTCCTAATTTGTTTATTAGAAATGCCCACTACTTAGATCGCTTCTCCCAAGAGGGGTAGGTTTGGGATGTCTGCTGTTCTCTCAGTAGAGCAGTTAGCACCATTATCCAATAAGAAGGTGATGCCATTTTCTTCAACCTTACCATCTATAAATGGACCTGACTGATCTACCAGCAAGGATGCGCCAAGTACACACTCCTCTTACTCCCCTCTCAGGCACCGTCATTGTATATCATTATCAAAATAGGAATCCTGCAAAAGAAACTGTGGTGTTACAGAATTTTTCTTACCACTTCCCTCGTGGCATCCGGTGTCCAAACTGTACTTGGCTTGACTCACAAAGTTTGCCATAGGGGCAGGTGGCAATTGACTGTAGATTTACAACCTGCTGCGGATGTCTCATTAACACCTCATTCTGAGTCTGTGGATTTAAATTTTGAGCTTGGGTATTATTATTCTGTATAAATTTACACTTGTTTTTCCAATCCCCAATTTTTTGCACCCGTGACAAGGAAACTTTTTCTTTGCCTCTTTTCTGCTCAAACAGCTTCTTGTTTTACCCCCACTATTTTCGCCTTGGCCTTGCCCTTTCCTGTGGTTTTCTGCCTGATTATTTAACTAGAGTTCTTGCTTTTCTGCTAATTTAACTTGGGCCCACATTACTCTTTCTTCTAAATTCTTTAGTCTGTTGTCGATTTCATCCCCACAGTAATTTGCACTGTACTGCTTGAACACCTGTAAAACACGCTAATAATAGTCATGTACCGACTCATCCTTTTCTTGGGTTGTTCTGTCTATTTTTATCCAATCAGTTTCTTTTGGGGGAACCTTTCCTTTTAGGAAAGTAATTACCTGGTTATATTTTTTCATTACTTCTGCTGACGGGGCTCATGTCTTTTCATCCCTTGGGTACTTAGGCCAATCTATTGTAATTTTACATTCTGCCCATAAATCGGCAGGTACAACTATGTCAAATAAACCTTCTAAATCCTTCAACAAAACTTTTGAAACCTTCACAAACCTTTCAACTTGCCTGTACCATTCTACTGTTTTTCTCTAAGCTTTGGGAAATCATTGGTAAACGATAAAATATCCTGTCGGGTCCTTGGGACATGTGCATAACATCCTCCCGGGACTTCTCTCATTGGGCACAAACTTTCAACCTTTTCTGTTTCTTTCATTAAATACTCAGATGTTGTTTGATTTGCCTGTGCTTCTTCCTTTTTCTTTGTCCACCTAGTTTTCCATCTATCCAAATCTCCCCATTTTTGCAACAGCGTTAACAATTCTTTTATCTGTAATTTCCTTCCTGATACATTCATGTTCACTAAATCGTTATCATAAAATTCAGCTCTATATGGTTTCTGTAGTACTTTGGATTTCCCTATGTCGATTCCCATTTCTGAAGCCAAATTCATCAATTTCTCATGAAATATTTTCGTATTTCGGGTGATGCTTCTGCATATAAATAGCAACTCTTCCTTGCTAAAAGTATTTAATCTTTCTACTCCTACATTTCCTCCACTTCTACTCTTAATTTAAATATATCCAATATCTTTGGTTGGGGTTTTGGCCTTTCTATTTCTCGTGTCCATCTTTCTATTTCTTCTGGGGTTACTACAGTGGCACTTTTCGTCCCTGTGGATGTTTCAATTTGTACCTCTTTTGAGCAACCTGGTGTGACTTTTCTGAATGAATCCTTTATTGGCCCTCTTATTGGCAAATCCATTAAGGAAATTATTGACTCGCACTCACATGCCTGATCATCAATTACTATATTTTCTTTTCTGGGTTGTATGATTGGCGTAGTCAGAACAGGTGTTTTATGACAATTTTGCTTATCCATATATAAGGGAACAAAGGACCTATAGTCACTGGTACCGTTAGTGCTTCAGGATTTGTGTTCAGCTGGGTTATTTTCTGAATTAACTCGCTCCTATTTTTATTTATTGCTTCTCTTTCTTTTTCTTGTAGTACCCTTTCCATTGTAGTCTCATGTACAATCTGCGGAACTAAAGGTGTTTTCAGAATCGGGGCACTAGTGGTAATTCTATTTAATTCTTCTTGAAATGGTGGAGGATTTTTCATTGAAATATCTTCAAAATAATCATCTTCTGAATCTCCGCTACCTTTCACTAAATGATTTGTTTTCTCTGTACATTTACTTCCTGTTGGTTCATCTGTGGTCAGTAGAGGATATAATCCTTCCACCACCATGGCTTGTCTCCATTGTTTCATCTGACTATCTCGAGTTTCTCAAGGAAACTTAGGATAACATTTACTCATGTTACTGTTACTTCATGACCTGTGTCGCTCAAAGGCCTCAGTCTCCCCATCTTCTAAAGCTTCGTACGGGGTCTTTCATGCAAGTTCGTAAATTGTGTAAAATTCTCCTATTAAATGTTCTGTACTCAGGAAATGCTAATACTCCATCATCTTTTGTACATTCTATCCAATTTTTTAGCCATACATAAGTGTGATAGCCTCTCGCTATCATCATGTATGATACAGGCGTTTTCGGAGAGGGCTAACAATTCCTTCTCTAATTTTAATAGATTTATCCTTTTTTTAAATAATGTTTGATTTTCTGCATAAATTACATTTTTCTTTTCTCTCCGTACATTTTACGTGGATTCCCTCTAATATACTGCTCGTCGGCAAATCCTAAAAATCGTCTGTCTGGATGAGTCCCTATTATAGTTGGATCGTGGCTCCACATACAAATCCCACTGTCTATTATTACCACGACTTTTATTTTGGTGACTAATCATATGTTCGCTTTTACTTTAATGCTTCTCCAATACCAGCGCGTCTTTTATTCTGGTGACCAATCAACTTCTGTTTTGCTTATTCACCTTAACCAATGCTTTCAATGACATCAGTTTTGCTCCTCTCTACTCACCCCTCCTTTATAATTTACTTCAGCTACACGCCCGCTGTCTCAACCAATCCCAGTGCAGCTCTTAGTGATGTCAGTGCAGTACTCGCAACTGACCCCTCCTTTGCAAGGTAATGCAAAACTTATTTTCTTACAATTTAACAAATGCGTTTCATTAGATAACAACGTAAAAACATTCGCTACTGTGCCTGATTTACTACATTCAAAGGAGGTCTATTTCTTCTGCTGCGAGTAAAACTTTTCCATTTACCCTACACACACTAGGAGTAAAACCTCTACCGCTTACTTTTCACTCAAGCATCAAATAACCTGTTACTCCTACAGTACTACCCTTTCTAGGTGATATAAGACCAAAGTTTCCCCAGCGAACTCTTTTGCTACCAATCCTCTCATTTTTATACATGAAAATAATCCCTAAACCAATGCTTCAAGTTCTGCGTAACTTTTCACTCTTTCTTCATCATGGCAAGTAACCTCACTGCAGTATGGCTTCCATTTACCACCCGCTATTCAGTATTCCCGGGAATTTCAGACAACATAAAACAATACATACAGGTTTTGGTTAATACATAAATCAATATTTCAATACACTATTTTCTGCGTAACTTATGTAAAACCTAACCATAGCTCTGCTACCAAGTATTACTGATGCAGCGAGATTACCAGCTTGGGATTCTCATAAAACTGCCATACTCATCTGGGCCCATAAACATTAAAACATAAGCCGATAATAACCGCTGTGATCAAGATTTTATATTTCCTTCGTGATGATTTTACCTTTACACCAATTCTTACCGGCCCTCTAACCTTGGATCTTAATTTCCTTAGATCAATAGTACAGGTTGTTAGCAGAATAGGTAGAAATGACATTGACCTTAATATCTTTAAATGACCACAGACTCAAGAGATTTTTAAAAGTTTTATCTAGTAAATAATTTTGCGAGTCACATACCAATACATGTCGTACACCAATTTCTTTAAGAAAGTGATCAAAAGTAAAACACAATGACTTAGTTAAATCTCATGACGTTGGTACCTGGAAAGAGAGAAAACAGAGAGCAGTACAAGGACATACTATACAGAATTATATTTACCTAGAATGGTGTGAGGACCAACCCCTGGCCAAGGAGCTGGAAAGGGGACTCCCGAGTAGTCAGGAGCTGATAGTTCAGGACAGGTTCAGGACAGGATAGTTGACTTCTTCTAAGTGCAACGCCAGCGTTGCACCCCTCTCTGGTAATACTCTCTTCGATTCTTCCCCCTTCTGGATGGGCAGATTCTTCTTCCACAAAATCTCAGACTCTTCTCTTTCTCTGTCTCTTCTCTCTCGATTCTTCTATCAGAGTACTCAAACAGGGTCTCTGACCTCCATGGCATCCACCATCATCTGCATCCGTGATGGGTCTGTGACATCTCACTGACTAAGCCTACCTTAGTTATACTATTCTAAGTGTATGTACCACCCCCCAATGTTTCAATATTCGTGAAAACCCCTACTTCTGATTGGATAATGGATGGGGAGAGGTCGTAACACCATACTACTAATGCAATGCTTTTCTTTCGTTCATTGTTCAATATTCGTGCCCTTTAATTATACTTTCCCAAATTTTATTCCCACCCGCATTTCACATTAGGAACTAATACAATGTATGTGGATTTTGACTTCTTCTTCTTCCCTTCTTCGGGTCGAGAGGTGAGGTTCCCAAGCGCTTCTTTGCTAGAGTGACCTTGGCTGAGTTTCAAATGACACATCAGAACTCTGGACGGGTTTTGGTGCGCTTGTGCATACATCATGTGGAATAGAGATTTCAGTCACCCTCCAGGCCCAAATACGAACCAATAATAAAGTCAGCAGTTTAATATAACATGCACAATTTAGTTTAAGCATAGCATGTGCATTAACATGTGAGTTTCAGGCGGCCATTTTAATAGCTATTGTGCAGCTGCTAACTTATCCCACCAAAGCGAAAGAAGTCATACTATGTAGATGCAGTAGACGCATGCGCAGAAAGTTTCCGGGTTTTTGGCAGCCATTTTTAGACACTCAGGTTACTTATTGGTAAAACACAAATGCAAGCTTCCCCTAAATTCAATGTAAAAATGTGAAATGCAATTGTTAGTATTACAATATTACACGTCATTTGAGAGGATTGCATCCGAGCAAGTCTCTTTTATGAAACCTTGCTCCATCAACAGAGAGAAGAACAAATGTTTTTAGGCATAGTCGACTACTGCTGGCAATGAATTCAGATTTCTCATTTGTGGTGAAACATTTGATGCGGTTGACCCATACCAATGTCAATGGCCCTCTACCAAGGCATGACGAGTATATGGAAATCTTCCAAGAGCTCAAAAACGTACTTTGCAATGCACCCCTCTGGGAATCCCGGACTACACTAAAGAGGTCAAGGTCTTTTGCCATGATCAAGATAGGTGTGATTTGTTTGTATAGACTTAGATGCATGAAGAGGTCAAACGTCCAATTGTCTACTTTTCAGCAACTCTTGGTCCCGTAGCTACTGTGTAGTGATGGAGGAGACATCAATTGGTTAAGTTAAGATTTATTGGCAAATGAAAGTTCCCACAGACGAAGCACAGTGTGCGTGCAAGCACCGCGCAGGCTAGAATCAACTGTCACATCAACTGTAAATCTCACACCAACTGTCAACAAGGGGAATGGTTCGCGCACCAACATGCAGCGCGAGGTAGCATACAGAGAGGTCTCCATGCGCGAGAGGCGCGCGAGGAGAGAACACTACATTTATCTCCTTTCCCTACAAGAGGTAGGAGGAGGCAGGGGAGAGAAGAAGGGAGAGGGGGGAAGAGAGAGAAAAGGAGAGGAAGAGAGAGAGAGAGAGAGAGTAGGATGAAAGGAAATTACCTGAACCTTACGGGTAATCTGACAACTCTGGAACTCCTCCTGGGGGAAGCAAGAGGGTTATTGAAAGCATCCAAATAACAGTGTCTAGGAACAGAAGAATGTGCCAAGATCATATCAGAACATATGCCTCTCACCAACCTTGTCATTGACTAACAATCTTCTTCATGTTCCACCAATTACACTTATTAACACGAACAGCACTACCATAGATTTTATCAATGAAGACAGGATCGCTGAACTTAAAATCGCCTTTTTTTACAAAACCCTGTCTCTTTATTTTCACCCGTGTCAACTACAGCACATTTTCTGTTGGAGACATGTTTCTATTTGTCATAATATGTATTTTGCTTGTTTTGTACATCATTAACTTTGTTTCTAACCATTGCATCGAGCTCCTGTGCAGATGCGCTGAGTTTCAACCACTTAGGCATCCAAGCTGGCCTAAAGTCCGAACTGGACTTTCTGCCTTTGAGCAGTTCAAAGAGGGACATAGCTGTGGATGAGGGGGGTGTGGTCCTGTAGAACCACAGCATGGTTCTTACAGCAGTGGGTATGGCTTTGTTGTGATCTATGACTCACCTTATACAAACGCCAACGACTCTGTTAAGTCTCTCTACAAGCCCATTGGTTTGAGGATTATAGAGTGAGCTTTTGAGGCGGATGATGGAGGATCTTTAAGGAACTCTTCGACATCAGCTAAGACTAACTGTACTCCGTTGTCTGAGATGACAGTCTTGGGAAAACCTTCCCTCATGAAGATCTCTTTCATAAACTCGAGATTTTCTTTTGAGTCAACCTTGGGTATACAATTTGACTTCGGGTCATTTAGAGTAATAGCCAACTAAAACTATTGCAAACCTAGTCTAAAGGGTTTGGGTGTGGAAGGGACCCAAAACATCAATTCCCAACTTTTCCCAGGGATTTTCAGGAAGAGGTATTGGCGTGAGGGGGGATTGGATGTGCATAAAGTCTAAACACTACCAGCACAAAAGGTACACTCTAGGACCAAAGCATAAATGTCTCTGTCCATTTGGGGCCACCAGAAGTATTCACGAACTCTGCGTTTAGTGAGTGTAGCTCCCAGTTGTCCCCCATGGGCCTTGGTCACCAACGTTTTCCTGATATTAAAAGGGATTACTATTTTATCTAGCCTGAAAACAAGACCATCTTCCAGCGATAATTCATCATAGACCTTAACAAAAGGTTGTACATCAACATTTAAATTCCTCTCTATTGGCCACCCATTAAAAATTTATTGCTTTACATCTTTCAATGTTTCATCTGAGTCCATGGCAGCATACCAGTTGCTTTCAACAACAGAACACTCATTTTGAACTTCTACCCTTGCAACTATGCAGTCTTCATGCTCATAATCATCAATCTGTTTTTCGCCAACCTCTGACTCATTAGGAATAGGAGGCAAACGCAAAAGGGTAGCTGCTCGTACGTTTTTTCCTCGAAGTTGAATTGAAGCAGTTTAGATGCAAGACGGGCTAACCGTGGAGTGGTGGTATGATGAATGATGTCCCCCAAGATTGCTACGGATTGTTTGTGGTCTGTTTGTAGGGTAAACTTCCTGCCCCATAGATAGCATTTGAACTTTTCGATGGCCCACCAACAGGCAACAAGTTCCTTTTCTATGACTGAGTAGTGTGATTCTGTTTCCCTCAGACCCCTAGATGCGTAACCTATTGTGTGTTCCTGAGCACCTACTTGCTGGGTCAGGACAGCACCCAGAATGTAACAGCTGGCGTCTACAGTAAAGGTGCAGCGTATCAAAGGATCAAAAGGTTTTAAGGCTTTGTACATGGTGAGTTGACTTTTGAACCATTCAAACGCATGTTTACATTCATCATCCCACACAAACACAGTTTGATATTTAAGCAAAGTGGATATAGGGCGTATTTTGGTAGCATAATCGGGAATGAGCCGCTAATAAAACTCAGTCATTCCCAGTAAGGATTTCACTCCTGTTTTGTCCTTTGGGGCAAAGGCATCCACAATGGCTTGGACAAGACTGGGTTTAGGCGTTACACCACTACTTGTTATCGTATGACCAAGGTATTCTACAGAGTCCTTAGAGAACATGCATTTGTCATGCTTGAGCACAACCCCATGAAATGTGGACAGTACCTGACCCAGTGTTTCATTATATTCTGTCTGGTCAGCAGCGTGTATGAGGACATCATCTTGAAAGATGGCAACTTTTTTTATGCCTTTGAGAAGATTGACCATAAAATGCTGAAAAACTGAAGCTGCCAAGGTCAGGCCAAACGGTTTGCGACATAATTGATACATGCCTGAGGGAGATGTCCAGTTCAACCTGGTGATATGCGGACGCAAGGTCAATTTTGGAAAATATTTTAGCTCCTGCTACCATGCCCAACATTTCTGAGATGTTGGTTAGAGGGTGAAAATCATCCCAAATTTCTTTGTTCAGGCTGCACAAGTCAATGCATATCCTCAGCTTGTTGGTTTTTTAAGGCAACGACTAAGGGAGATGACCAATCCGATGATTCGATAGGTTCGATCACTCTTCTTTTTTGCATTGACAAGAGCTCTTTTTCCAGATCTTTTCTTATGCTAAATGGTACACTTCTCAGTTTATGTTTTACGGGTATAGCACCTTCTTTCACTTTTATTCTATGTTTAAATCCTTTCATTTTTCCCAATTCACCTGAGAAGACTTTAGGGAATTTTTTAAGAAGTTCTTCCAGTTGTGTGGAATCGCGAATGGCCAAGACCTGCTCCTTTGCACCTGGACATAACATCATGTCGAACAACCCTTGGTGAAACCACCCTAGGATATTCAACCCTTATATGGCCACAAATATTTTGCCATGTATACGCCTGTTTTTGAACTCCATGACGTCTTCAAAGTACCCTAGGAGCTGATTTTGCATCCCCCGTAGGACACAGGGGCAAGATCTGGGGGAAGGAAATGCCTATTACCCCAATTTGCTTTAAAGAGTGACTCAGTAATCATGGTGATTCGTGCACCTAAATCCACAAGAAGGCGTAACTTCTTTTCGCCAACTATTATGATAACATAGGGGTCTCCACATTCATTGGGGTCACCTGTTCTGATATCACTGTCCTTTACTATGAGAATCATATCTTTCAATTCTTCCAATGGATCTTCATTTTCACTGTCACTGTGGTCTTTGACACATCCTATCCGTACATTTTCTCTTTTGTGTCCCTGACATACTTTGTCAAATTGGCCAACTTTACCACAAGACTGACACACTACATTTTTAGCTGGACACAGCCTTCCATTTTTTGTATGAATGGAATTACCACACCTAAAATAAATGTCAGTTCTTCTGAAAAAACTGCTCTGTGGAGTATCTTTTTTCTTCTTGTAATTGGTAAGATGTACTGGAGTAACCACTTCTGCAGTCTTGCTTTCGCGTTCCTTCACTGAGGCTTGTGAAGTTTCAATACCTTTTGCAATGCGAATGGACTCTTCCAGAGAGGGGTATTCTAACACCAGGAGTTTTTGTCTAATAGTTCTGTCAGAACATTGGCTTATGAACTGGTCGCAAACTAACTGCTCATGGAAGTTTTCTAATTCAAAATCAGCAATAATTTTTTTTAGGGCAGTGATGTATGTGTCAACATCTCCATCGTTCTTTTGTAAACGTTTTAACACAACTACGCTAGGCTGGACATCATATCTTTTTGCTAATTTTCTAATGGTGCTCTGGTATTCGTCTGGTTCTTCACCTTCTTCTGCCTCAGCCTCTGGTAGGTGCTTGAGGGTAGCCCTCCTTTTAAATCCTAGAGAATGTAAGAGTAAAAACTTTTTCCTTTCTGGTCTGAACCTGTGTACATAAAAGGCTTCCATCTTACCTGCACCTGCACCTGGACTCTGCCATCTGTGATTCTGCCCTGCCAAGTGGTGCCATGCCATTCATAGACCCTGAAGCCTAAGGTGCTTCTTCAACCAGCCCATGCATCCTCATAGGATCTGGCGCATCGTCATCTTTGCAAGACCAGAACTGGTGTATCTTCACCTTTTCGTGGATCAGAACCAGCGTATCCTTGTAGTTGTGTGAAGTGGACGCCGCGCATTGTCTTTGGATCCAGCGCAACCCCTAGGAATCGACTCATCCTCTGCCACAGGAGAAGAATCAATCCATTGCATTCGGAACCAATGCATCACCTTCAATACAGACGCATCACATCTATTGCATGGGGAAAACTGACTCATCTCCCTCTGTTACGGGATTGGAGCTGATGCATTGCCTCGGCTGCACCTCGTATCTTTATTGATGTTGACGCAAACAATGATCAAGGTACTTTTGTTCAGCGGGCCCAAGTGAGTCCCTGTATGTGGCCTGCGCCCATTGCAGTTGGCCTGAACGTTTGACTTTGCCCCAGTCCAATGTGATCAGACATCCCAAATAGAAGCTCATTGCTTTTAAGCTCTATTTTACAGTTTATTCTTTAAAAATTCATATCTGAAGTTCTACTTATTGGATTTTTGTTGTTTCGGTCTCAATATGTTTTTCTTAACTGGTGTGGATTCTTTTTGTGTGCTGTTATCACTGTTTTGCTGTTTGAAGTGCTGCACAACTACTTTACACATTGCCACTGAGGTAAGCCTGATGTCTCTCTCCGAAGATAGCAAAGCATGAGCAAAAGTTTTTTGGGGCTTGCCTTACACTTACCCAGACTAGAATTGAGGTTGCTGTTTGACTGAGGTTTATTCCCTTGTTAACCAACAACACAAATTCTAACATTGGTCATCAGCAGTGACAATAGGACTTGTGTTTGTGCAGCGCCATACAGTGACTTGGTGTACACTACCCATCCACATCCAAGACCATTTGAAATCTTTTAAATTCTCCCTGGTTGGCATTTTTTAAACATTTTGCCTCAAAATCACGTCTCTGGCTGCTGGTTCTACAACTGCAATCATGGAATTTGAGCTGACCATCTTGGAAGCCTCCACAGTGGCTCAGCTTAAAGACGTTTGCAAGGAGATGGGGGTTGCAAGGAGTTTGCCAAAAGTGCCACCAAGAAGGTGGAATTTCAAAAGGTGCTGAGGGCCAAAGTAGAAGCCCACTCCAAGGAGAATGATGGATTGTGGTAGCCTGAGAATGGCTCTTTTGAAAAACCAACTGCAGTGCCTGAGGAAAAAATCCCATAATTTGAGCTCCCTGTGAGTGCAGAAAGTAGTGTCTCCTCCTGTGGCCTATCCCCAGAGGAGTTTATGGAGAGGGGGGAGGAGAAAAAATTCAAGCTGCAGATGGCAAAATAAAAAATGGAGGATGAAGAGAAAAAGGCTGAAAGGGAGGGCAAGACACCTGAGTCAGAGAGAACCTTAACAGAGAAGAAGTTCTAATGGCTCATGAACTGAGTCTGAAAGAGTTGGGTATCAAGGCCATGCAGGAAGATTCCAGCAGTGATAGTGGCAGCATAGATGCAATTCCTGATAAAGGCAAAAGGGTGCGCCTAACCAAGTATTTGGTGCCTAGTTAAATGGTGGGAGATGACATTGATAAATGTTTTTCTGCTTATGGGGTTACACTGAAGGTACACAGTGTTCCTGAGGAGCACTGCGGGTGGGTGCGGGGGGAGGTCTGTGGAAACACATGCCAACACTTGGGGGATATTCACGTCTCACTCTAGAGGTTGAGGACCAAACAAAGTACACCACTATTAATGCACTGAATGGCTGGGTGAGAGGCAGCAAGGATAGTGCTATTAATGGGTTGTACCATTTAATCATGAGAAAGCACGTGCTCTATAGCTGTTTTCTGAGTTGTGCCAGCACCTAGTGGACAGTAAGCTAACTGATTCGAAGAAGCTTACTGAGGAGGCAGACCTCTAGACTAGCACCACAGTGTCCAAAAAGGTATCTGGAGGGGACTCCCCCAAAGGTGGTCATGGTTCTCAACAGAAGAAAGAGGGGGGAGAAATACTTCAAAATAAGGAGTTCTCTAAAGGCCCTAAAAATAATTTGCAAGTGAGTAGTGGTAACCAGTCCTAGTCTTTACCTAAGAAGAAGGTGTTCTTTGATCATAAGACAGGGTGATTTGTACCTCATTATACTGAGTGCTGCAAGTATAGACACTCCAAGGGTGAATCCAAATGTCCCAAAACATCACACCCCCCACCAATGAGCAGACACCTGAGCCTGGAGTGTAGCGCTCAGGTAGGATGTGGTCCCTGTCAGCTTGCGGGGACAGACAGAGGTGACCCTAGTTTCCCTGGGTGCTAAAGAAATGGTGCGAAAAGCCCAAGTGCCTGCAAATACTTCAGAGTATAGGCTGTGGGTCACCATTAATGTGCAATAGATGGAGACTCTGTGAGACACAGGAGCCAGCATGACAAATGTCATGTGTCATCTGGTGACTGCAGAGCAAGTCCTACCAAACACAATCCGCCAAGTCGTAGTTGCTGACAATTGCGAGAGCAATCTACCGGTGATTCTGGTTCCTTTTGAGTGGCGGGGGTCTCTGGTTCTCTGAAAGTTTCTGTGACCCCTGCCATGCCTGTTGATTGTTTGCTAGGTAACATACTGGAGTACACTGCCTGGAGTGAGCTGGAACTCAGGTCTCACTGGATGATTAGATTGGAACAATCGCCCAGACTGCTCTCAAGGAAAGGGTTATGGGGCTTGGGAAACCAGCCCCTGAAGTTCCCGTGCCGGAATTGATGGGGTCACTAAGGAGGAGGCCCCTGAGCCAAATGGGTAGGATATTGCAACCCTAGGTGACCTACCTGAGCTTTCCAGCTGGCAGGTTGAGTGAGGGCCCACCAGGGAGGAGTTCTGCCAAGTGCAGAAGGAGTTTCCCACCCTTGAGGGCTTGAGATGACAGCCCATGCAGCAGGTGATGCCTCTGGAGATCACCTAATCTACTAGTAGAATGATCTCCGTTATAGCGAGCCTAATGCTCCTGGTGCTAAGGCAGCCCATGTGCTGGTGGTCCCCCAGTGTTACAGGACCTTCCTACTGGGTTTGGCTCATGCCATTCCCCTGGCAGGACATCTATGGCAAGACAAGATCTTAGCCAGGCTTGTCTCCCACTTTTTGTTGGTCCTGGAATGAAGACAGCCTCTGATGAATTTTGCAGGTCCTGTCCTACCTGCCAGGCAAGTGGGATATTAGGGAAAGAGCAAAAAGCTTCCCTGACCCCATTACCAGTCATTCGCTCCCCCTTTGAAATGGTGGGCATCATTGTAATTGGACCTAGAGACCCCCAAGACAGCATTAGGCAACCAATTTGTCCTGGTCTTGGTGGACCATGCCACCCACTATCCAGCCACCATCCCTCTGAGGTCAGTGACTCAACCTGTGGTGGCTAGAGCTCTGATGAGGATCTTTACCCATGTTGGTTCCCCAAGGAGGTAGTGTTTGACAGAGGCACTAACTTCATGTGTGCGTACATGAAGTTCATGTGGAATGAGCGTGGTGTAACTTGCATGTTCACTGCACCCTATCAACCAATTCCAATGGTCTTATAGAAAGATTCAACAAGACCTAGAAGGGCATGATTATGGTCCTGCTTGATTCCATGAGGTATAAGTGGGAACATCCTCTTGCCATGCCTTCCCTTTGCCTACAGGGAGGTGTCACAGAAAGTAGTACAGTTCATCCCCTTTACAATGTTCTATAACTACCCTGTTAGGGGAACTCTGAGCCTTGTCATGGAGGGGTGGGAGATAGCTTCCAAGAAATACTCAGGATATGGTCAGCTACACTCTGGCCCTCCAGAACCAGATGTCCATGATGTTTACACTGGAGACAGTCCACTTGTAAAGAACAAAATGTACGGGTTGGCAGAAAGGGGTGAGAACCAGCATCAAGGAGGAAGTCTCCAAGATGTTGGCCTTAAGGGTGTTTGAACCCTCTAACAGTCACATGTCCAGGTCTGTGTTGTTGGTACCAAAGGCTGCCCCATCGGGCACCACACCAGAACTCTGTTTCTGCGTAGACTAGAGAGGTCTCAACTTAGTCAACAGGACTGTTGCACACACCATCCCCTGAGCTGATGAGCTCATTGACAGGCTGGGCACTGCAGATCTCATCAGTACCTTTGATTTGACATCAAGGTACTGGCGGATTGCTCAGACTGAGGGGGACAAAGAAAAGTCCACATTTTTCAACACCAGAGGGCCAGTTTTCATTTTTGGGTGATGCCATTTTGATTGAAAAAAGCCCCTGCTACCTTCCAAAGTATGGTTGAAAGGGTCCTGGCTGGTAAGAAGGCTTTTTGTGGCGCCTGCCTAGATGACACTGCTGTTTATAGTTCCATATGGGAGGACCACCTGTGTCACATGCACTCAGTGCTTCAGGCCCTGCAACAGGCAGGCCTGACCATGAAGGGCAGTAAATGCCAGGATAGGCAGGGTTCCTTTGTGTACCTGGGATACCTGGTAGGTGGGCCAATGTCCAGACCCTCCAGGCCAAGACTGAAACCATCATGGCCTAGCAACCCCCTAAAATGCAA
This sequence comes from Lissotriton vulgaris, assembly GCF_964263255.1. Lineage (NCBI taxonomy): Eukaryota > Metazoa > Chordata > Amphibia > Caudata > Salamandridae > Lissotriton > Lissotriton vulgaris. Next base: position 835,314,877 of record NC_141689.1, on the reverse strand, counting down.
ATGGAAGTAAGAGCCTTCATAGGCCTCACAGGTCACCACAGGAGATTTGTTGAGGGTTATGGCACAATTGTCACCCCATTAACTGAGCTGACTTCCCAGAATCAGCCCAGATAGATGATCTGGACAAAGGCTTGTCAGAAAGCCTTTTTTTTCTCCTGCACTCAAGGCACCTGCCTTCTCCAAACAGTTTATTGTGCAAACCGATGCCTCAGAGCATGGCATAGAGGCAGTGTTAGTGCAGCTAAAGGAAGAGGGCCTAGACAACCTGTAGCCTTCATTGGTAGGAGGTTACTTCCATGGGAACAGAGGTGGAGTGCCATTGTAAGAGAAGATTTTGCTGTGGTCTGGGGTCCTGAAGAGGTGAAAATACTGTTAAGAAGGCAAAGTTGACCTAGGCAAGTATATATACTATTCTTCATTTAAGATGAAGTATACAAGGAAGGATCGGTGCAGGCACCTTGAAGTAAATGACTAGGCCACGACAACTTCCTTGAAGGTATGCCTTTTTATTAGTACCGTCAGGAATAACCCGATCCCATCCTGGCCAGTGGTCAACTGATCAGAATGGAATTCTTTCTTGAAATTACAACATACCTCCTGCAGCAACCCACGGAATAATAGTCAATCAACTGCAACCCATAGAATCCTACTACTCATTCAATTCTACCCCACTAACATTTGTCCCATACCGAGTATGTGCTCCCACTTATACCTATTTGGGACTCAAGTCTTGATTCAGACAGACCACAGGCCTCTTACATGGCTCATTTGGTGAGGGGTGAGATTCCCAAACTGTTCAGGTAGTCCATCTCCCTACAGGAAATGGACTTTGCGATGTAATACCATCCGGGGTCAGACCACACCAATATTGTTGGTGTCTCCAAGTTTTTTCACCTTAGGGAAGAGTACTCCAAACGGATTGTGAAGCTCTCCCCACTTTCATCTAGAAGTGGACAAGTGTTAGACCTGACAGCCTTAGGGTAGTCTTCCTCCCAAGTTTTTGACTGCCTCCTCCATTTTTCTGATCTCATTTCTGCTGGCTTTAGGACTCTGTGCACTTTACCACAGCTAATCAGTGTTAAAGCAGGCCTTGAAAAATCCACTAGCCCACTCACAATTGCAAGTGAGATTTTATCAGGTCTAGCTATTTTTAGCACTTACTGGACCTTGCTGGAAGTAAACTTAAGCTGGAAGAAACAGGTGTTCAATTCATTCAGAAAGTGAATGAGCAATTAAGACACCTTTAAATCATGTTTTTATCTTAACACATTTGCTGACTGCTCAAGGACAGAGGTCAAATGTCAGTTTGACTTTTTACTAATATTAGCCTTTCTATTCCTGGAAAATGGTTTTAACTTTTCTTTCACTTATTTATCACAGTTAATGGTTTTTGTCAAGTGAGCTAACAAGAATTGTAAAACTAAAAGATGTAAAAGGTCAGGTTTGTTTCTCCAACAACATTTAAACTGCTTGTTAATGAATAGTACAAGTATTTCAAAATATAACTGGAATTATGTAATAACGTTTTTTAATAATTCAGAAGTGTGATGCAAACAAATATTTAAATAGGAGCAAAGTAAATCAGAATACTTTACTTGGCGATGTGCATATGACACATATTTGCAGACACTTTATTTCCAATCATTGTGCAGTATTTAGTTTTAAAACCACATGTCAGTGGCAGATTATGTGGCCATTTCATTGTAAAATCTTATGAATGCAAATTACAGTGTGCTGCTACTTTATGCTTTAGTTATGTATTCATTAAAAGTGATAGTTTTTACACATGATTTGAGAAACATTCATGCCCCCGCCCTGATGGCAATGCAGTTAATGAACTAAGAGGAAAGTCAGGGGTCATGTGTATCCTTTATGTGGCTAGATTTGTATTCTATATGGAGTTAATGTTTAGTTTATTAAATCTAACAAAATAGCTTTCTGTACAGGAGACATGCTGAACTTGTGTATTTAAAGGTGCTCTCATATGTGATAAAGAAGAACTTGGCATCTCAGTAAATTCAAATACTTCCCTAGGATCATATCATTTGAAACCAATTTATGGGTCAGGAGCATTATAATTAGGTTGAGTAGATTATTTAAGTCACTAGACCTGCAGGTCTAGTAAAAAATGTTTGGATTTTTTTAGGCCTGTAAAGTGCGTGTGCTCTCTCCCCTAAACATGATAATATTGACTCATTCCCAATTGGCATATATTTAATTCACTTATAAGTCCATAGTAAAGTGTACTGCATGTGCCCAGGGCCTGTAAATTAAATGCTACTTGTGGGCCTGCTGCAGCAAAAAATGATGGGCTGAATGCTGAATGAATCAAACATTCACCCCCAGTCAAGAGATCTGGGTTAAATCCATATTTCTTGTACTCACTACGCCACCCCAGTTTGGACCCAGCCGTATGCAAATCAGTCTTGGCCCTGTGCCTCATGGGAACAGTTCAGCCTGAACTGCCAAGCCAGGTACTCCCTAGACCAGAAACAAGCATCCTGAGACTGGTTTGGGGTAACAGCCCTCATCAGCCAGGCTAGCTTGAATCCAGTGGCACAGCAAGCAAGGGACCCATGTCTGTGCATTCCCATCCCACTTAAGGCATAAAGTGCTACAGCACAAATGATTGACAGAATGCTGAATGAATCAAACATCCACCCCCAGGCAAGAGATCTGGGTTAAATCCATATTTCTTGTACCCACTACGCCACCCCAGTTTGGACCTAGCCGTATGAAAATCAGTCTTGACCCTGTGCCTCATGGGAACAGTTCAGCCCAAACTGCCAAGCAGGGTCCTCCCTGGACCAGAAGCTAGCATCCTGGGACGGTTTGGGGGGAACACCCCTCATCAGCCAGGCTATCTTGAATCCAGTGGCACAGAAGCAAGTGACCCACGTCTTGGCATACCCATCCCACATAGGGCAAAAAGTGCTGCAGCAACAAATTATGGACGGAATGCTGACTGAATCAAACATTCAATTCCCAGTCAAGAGATTTAGGTTAAATCCATTGTTCATTTGCTCACCAAACCACCCCAGGTTGGACCCAGCCATATGCAAATCAGTCTTGATCCTGTTCCTCATGGAAACAGTCCAGCCCGAACTGCAAATCGGTTAGGTCCGCAAATCCTGGGAGATGTACGATGCTCAATGGGGTCCACCTCCAGATAGCCCCAAGGTCTAAGTAAACCAACAGACTCAATAGAGTGATCAGATGAGGGAAGGAAAGGATGGGATTTGCTGGGAGGGAGATCTGGAATGAGAGGCAAACAATAATAAATACACCATACTATATTTGCTCTTGATAACAGAATATCTTATGTATAATGACACCTGGCCCAAATCCCTGTAAAGAAAAATAACGGTTCGTGTGTCCTAGAGAGGTGTCTCTGCAGTGCCAATGCCACTAACAGATCTATGGATAGCAATGCGATCACTACATACATCATTAATACAATTTCTAATGGAAAGAGAGAAAACCTGACACTATAGTAACATACCCAGAGGCCCTTTCAGTGGCACAAAACAGGGGAATTGGAGCTGTCTTCGGAGGAGCTCAACAAGCACTGCTGTTTAGGATAGAGATAAACAAACCAATGGAAACACAGTTACTGACTACCTGTAGCTAAGTCACTCAGATCCCCAATAGAAATCAGTAATATAATAGCATCTGCAATTTTAAGGAAGCGCCACAGGTACTTGAAGCTTCAAGTAAGATCTTATCATTTCAATGGTGCCTAAATGTCTTAAGGAATAATACATAGAATGAACTACTATTTCTTGGACGAGTTTTTGTTCAAGAGTCATTCAGCAAGCATGTAATCATTCCCAGCTTCCTTGCCGTATTACTATCATATCAGCAGAGGATGATACATGCATAAAGGAAGAAGCAAAGCCAAGCCAAGATAAACAAAATATGAAGCCGCGCAGCCGCTCGTACTGTCTATGTGCAGGAAACACTCCCTCTCGTCCTTCTGAGATAGAGAATACCAGAGGAGTGTTCAAGTAGCCCCGCAAGAGCCAAGACCCGTCTCGTCCAACGGGGCTACTGTGACTTGGGATCTTGCTTCCGCTCGCGGGAAAAGGTGAAGAAAGGTTTCATAGATTAACATCACTGAACACAAGGAGAATTTGCTGCGGTAAGCACCCCTACCAGAACTCCTTCTGCTCGACTCTGCAGTGATTTCAGGAATTAGCGGCACCCAACTGGTGCTCTGGAAGCATATAAATCGGCTTCCTGTAAACGACGTGACGTCACTGGCGGCATGTTCCCCATGGTATCATGGGAACTGTAGTTCTTCGAACTACAGCTTCCCGACTCACTGAGATGTATAGCGTGTCAGTGTCCTCCGACGGCACCCCGAATGCAGCGTGACAAAAGACGGACCTCCCTGGACCAGAAACCAGCATCCTGGGACCGGTTTCGGGGGAACACCCCTCATCAGCCAGACTAGCTTGAATCCAGTGGCACAGTCAGCAAATGGACCCATGTCCGGGCATAACCAACCCACTTAGGGCAAATTGTGCTGTAGCAACAAATGATGGACGGGATGCTCAATGAATTAAATATTCGCACCAGTCAAGGGATCTGGGTTAAATCTATTGGTATTTTTCTCACTATGTCACCCCAGTTTGGACCCAGTCATGTGCAAATCAGTCTTGACCCTGTTCCTCATGGGAACAGTCTAGCCCGAACTGCCAAGCCGGGCCCTCCCTGGACTAGGAACAAGCATCATTCAGTATTCAATCCATCATTTGTTGCTGCAGCACTTTTTCCCTAAGTGGGATGGGTATACCTAGACGTGGGTCCCTTGCTCACTGTGCCACTGGATTCACGCTAGCCTGGCTGATGAGGGGTGTTACCCCGAAACCGGTCCCAGGATGCTTATTTCCGGTCCAGGGAGGCCCAACTGGGTATAAGTACTGGACCTCTGACACCACCACTTCAATACACTTCTGAACCTGTGAAGACTCTGTCAGAAAGAAGAACCGCTGTGCTGCTGAAGGACTTCCACACTGCTGGACAGCTGGACTGCTGGACTGATGCTTTGCTGGACTGCTATCTTGCTGTGCTGCCCTGCTAAATGCTGCTCTCTTGCCTGGGTGAGAAGTACTGGACCAGCATCACTTGAGCGCAGAGTGACTCCAAGAGCTTACTGGCTTACGTTCCTAATCTGAAGTCTCAAGGACAGAAAAGACTTCCATCTACCTGCATCTGCACCTCGACTCTGCCATCAGTGAGTCTTCTCTGCCAAGTGGTGCCACCCTAATTAAGGACGCTTGGAAGTGAGGCCCAAGGTGCTTCTTCAGCCAACCCGCACATCTTCATAATATCTGGTGCATCATTGCCGTTGCGGGGGCCAGAACTGCTGCTTCCTTATTGTTGCATGGAACAAACCTGGCACATTGCCTACGGAACCAACTAATCTCTCTTAGAATCGATTTGCCCTCTTCTACAGGTTCAGATTCAATTCTTCACACTTGGAACCAGCACATTGTCCTCTGAACTGAAGCATCACTGCCTTTCCGTGGGTAAAACCTATGCATCTCCCTCTGTTGTGGGATCAGAACCTGCAGATTTCCACGGCTGCACCCCGCATCTTCCTCTATGTCGATGCAAACCAGGATCAAGGTACTTTTGTTCAACAGGCCAAACATGGTCCCTCTATTCGACCTGCACTCCATCGCAGATGGCCAGAGCTTTTGACTTTACCCTGGTCCAGCACAACCAGATATCCCAAATGGCACTTTTTGCTTCTAAGCACTACTTTGGTTTAGTCTTTAAAAGTTCATATTTCATCATGTTCTATTTATTTATTTTTGCCATTTTGGTCTTGTTTTATTTATTAAATTACCTCTGTTTTTCTAACCTGGTGTGGATTATTTTTGTGTGTGGTTTATACTGTTTGAAATGCTGCACAAATACTTTACATATTGACTCCAAATTAAGACTGACTGCTCTGTGCCAAAATCCCAGACGGTGCGCAAAGGTTCATGTAGCGTTTGCTTTACATTTACCCTGACTAGGACTGTGGTTGCTGTTTGACTTAAGGTTACCCCTTAAGGAAGTGACCCCTTTAGGGCCACCCGGGTCACGTATTACCACTTCTCAGCCTTCCATACAACATGAAGAGTCGATCAGACAGTAAAGAATACAAACTAATAGCTATTTATTAGTATACACTCAGAGCTGAGCCACGGTGTGCCCAGTCGCTTGGGGTGCTGCAGAAAGGACTGAAATCGACAAGCATAATGATACATTATGTACGTTTCATAGCTGGGCTAAAATGCGGCCACAGTGAAATTTTCCAAACAGGTGCAGCTTAAAGAGTAAAATATAGAAAAAATGGTTTAGGTGCTCCTAACTTATACAAAGTATCATAATCCAAGGTCGTTCCATCAGGAGCCTGCCACCAGACCAGTGGAGAAGGCGCTATCTAGTGAGAAAGCTATGTGCTAATATGAATGGCATGCTTCTTACTAAAACAGGACTCAGAGGAAGAATCAAAACTTACAGGAGGGCATTTCTCGGAATTGAACTGGATCAGTTTTGAACAGTCTAAATGGCGCCTGCAAAGAAAATGAAGCAGCAAATGCTAACTTACACAGAGCAATAATTACACATAAAAATGTGTATTCTAACACCCCAATCAACGAACTCCCCTCATTTTGAAAGCATTTATAGTTACGTCTGTTTTCAGATGTTTTTTGAATATGTCAAAATAATGCAAGTACAGTATTGTTTTGTGTGCTCCTAACGTTTGGCCTGAGGAGTGTGGAGCCAAGCCAGGCAGCAAGATTGCTGCTCTGTAGAGGAGCTTTGCCGGCCAAAACCAGAATCCGGCCTTTTGTCCTGCAGCATTCGGCTCTGCCTCGGCAGACCATTTACTGATCCTGCATCTGCGAAGAACCCCTCTGTGTTTTTTTCTAACGGGCACCCACCTGTGCCGGGGCTGCCTCGCCATTGCCTGTGCCTTGCATTGGCACTGCTGGCATGGGGTGACAGCGGGGGCAATGTCTCACTCTGCGAGTCTGCCTGAGCGGGTCCCTCCGACTCGGGCTGGGCTTCGGCAGGGGCGCTGCCACCGAGGACTGCCATTGGATCTCTCCTGAAGCCATTCGCCTATCCTGGCTTGCTGGCCTGCAACATAGAACTGGCGTGGCGTGCTGGACTGGGTGATTCTTGCTGGGACGCTGCGCTTGACCGTGGCTGTGGTTCTGCCAAGTAAACAATAACAAGCGCCGTGCCCATGGGGGTGGCTAATAACTCATAAATTGTTCCTGGTGTGCTGCACTGGGATGGGCTCCTCTACCACAGGGCACTGCTGGGGCCTGCGGTTGGAGCCTGCCCCATGGATTGACTGACACTGCCCGGCTATTGCCACTGCCCTCATGCAACTGCGGCTAGGCGGCAGTTGGACCTTTATTGACTCCCATGTGTTGCGTGCCACAGTGTTGGGCTTCCAGGTCGCCTGTCATTAAAGCTTGTGCTCTGCCCATTAACATATCCTCGACCCTCCTCCGCCAGTTGTCTGTGATCTGTTCCTTTCTGGGCCTGCTTGTGTCCCTCCTGGACCTGGGAGTCGATCCGGGGTGAGGCGAAGCCCCAGCTGTGATTCTTGGTCCTCCCCTGCTGCTACCACTTTGGGACTAGGACCACAGCTGCTCTGGCCCGCCCTCTAGCATCCGGTTTAATGCCATTCAGCACCTTAGATGTGGATGGGGGCGCTGCTCAGATGTGATCTTCTTCTGACCTTAATGTGAACGCCTCTTGGGGGACCTCGCCTGGAGCTTGGCTATTTGAATATTGTGAGCCCTCATTGTGGGTCTGTGCCTTTTTGGGGGCAACTGGGACTGGTGCTGCCCATCGGATAGTTTATCTCATCCTTCCGGGTCTTCTCATGGCCACCACGACTAGCGCACAACTTGGGGTGTGGTGGGACCTGAGTGCACAGAGTCTTCATGGCACCTTGCAGACACCTGCTTGGCCTGTTCAGCAGGCCTTTAGTAGACTGCATCATTGGCATATTGATCTGTTATCGTGGCTGCCGACAATGCTTGTGGGCATGCCCATTGAGCGATCATGTTCACAAACGCATCCGTTTCCCCGTCTTGCTCTACTTCAGTGTCACCTCTGGCTGGAGGGTGACGAGATAGGAAATCCGCTGGATTCTTGGCTCTGGGCCTGTAAACTAGGTCCATTTGATATTGTTAGATTTGGATCGCCCAGCGCTCGATCCTTGGTGGTGGATGTGGTGCCGTGCCTTTGAATAATGGCACCAACGGTTGATGGTCCGTTACCATTCGAAATTGGCATCCGGTGATGTACAGATGGAAGTGGCTGCATGCCCATTTCACTGCCAGTTCTTCCCTTTCTATCTGGGAATACCTCGGCTCCATTGGTGTGAGAGCCTTGCTGGCGAATGCAAGTGGGACCCAGATGCCTTGCTCGGCTTCCTGTGTCAATAGTGCCCCTAGTCCAACAGGGCTGGCATCTACGAGGATCTCGGTGTTCTTGGCAGTGTCGAAATAGGCCATTGTTGTTCCGTCTAGGTTTGCCTCCTTTACTTTCTTGAACGCTTCTTCCTCTCCTTGAGTCCACCTCCAGGGATTGTCCTTCTTCGTTAAGTTGCGCAGAGGTTCTGCGATGGTGGTGAGATTTGGGATGAACCTCGCGCAGTATTGAGCCATCCCGAGGAAGCTTCTTACTTCGGAGGCGGTTGTGGGAGCAACCGCGTGTCGAATGGCCTGTGACTTCCGGGGATCTACTTTGACTCCGTTGGCGTCAAATATGTATCCAAAAAATTCAATTGACTTCTTAAAGAATTTGCATTTGTCCTTGTGCAAAGTGACTCCATGCTCTGCCAGTCTTTTGAGGGTGGCCCTCAGTCGGCGGTGATGTTCTTCGCTGGTTTTGGCATGTATCAGTATGTCATCGCTGACATTTAACACTCCTTGCAAACCTGACAATATTTCCTTGATGGTGTTTTGGAATATTTCGGCAGCTGAGGAGATTCCAAAGTTGAGTCTTTTGTATCTTCTCAGGCCCAGGTGTGTTGAGAATGTAGTGATATATCTACTTTCTTCAGCTAGTCTCAGTTGGTGATATCCAGTGTTTAGATCTAGCTTTGAGAACCATTGGGCTCCATTCAGGTCAGCTAATATATCGTCCACAGTGGGCGTTATGTGCCTCTCCCTTTTTATCGCTTTGTTGGGCATGCGCATGTCAATGCATATCTGTATCTTCCCAGGTTGTCAAGGTTTTTCCGCTATCACCATGGGGGATACCCATGGTGTCGGGCCGGTTACCTTCTCGATCACTCCTTGTTTCTCCAGCGTGGACAGTTCTTGTTCCACGGCTGCCCGCAGGTGAAACGGAATCCTCCGGTGCCGTAGAGCGACTGGTTGGATGGCTTTGTCTATGTGGAGTTTCACAGGAGTCCTTTTGATCGTCCCTAGTCCATTGAATAGGGATGGGAACCATTGCAAAATATCCTCAACTTTTAGGGTTTTCACCACGTTGGCAAAAGCGATGAGACTAAGGTCTTTAGCCGTTGGCTTCCGACTAGTAGGTCAGCCTCTTTGTCGATGATATGAAATGTTGTGGTCAGTTCTCTGTCTTCAGACTTCACCTGTACGGTCATTTTGCCATGCACAGGTAGTGGCTTCTGGCTCCCATACGTGAGGATACGCACTGCGGATGGTTTCAGCTGTGGCCTTGGTTTGAGGGCTTTGTAATGCTGTACGCCCATGACATTTATGGTGGCTCCAGTGTCGATCACTCCTGTCACTGGTGATCCATCTATTTGTATCTGACACTTGGGCTGTGGTCTTCTCCGCTCCTTTAGATCGTTGGTGAATAATATGAAGTAACATTTGTCATCCTCCTCGGTGGATGAGTCGTCCAGTCGCTCATATTAGCAGTGATGTGATTTTGTTGAGCTTGTTGACCGCTGGTCATCCATTGTTAGATGCCTGACTGCTCCAGATAGTGTCTTTCTTCCGAGTTGGCCTCTTCCGCGAGATCCACCTCTGCAGACACTAGAGAAGTGGTTTGGAATTCCGCATTTCGAACATGTTTTCCCTCTGGCAGGGCAACTCTCAGGGTGATGTTCTTCTCGCCCACAGTATCCACATGTGGAACGCCGCGGTATTCTGGTATGCCAGCGTCCTCGCATGTTGCGGCCAGAGCTGCGCATTGCGTCGACTCGCTCCGTCTTTACTGTTGTCCCTGAGTCAGCACTCGGGTTAATTGCGGCTTCCATGGCGGTGGCCCTGGCATCCGATAGCTCATGCGATCGGGCAAGCATTAATATTTCTTCGAGCGTGATGCGTGGTTGACGTAGTATCAGAGTTCTTAGGGTTTTGTTGCGGCATCCCTGAATTAGCTGCGCGGTGACCTCCTGTGTTTGGTCGTCGTCCGCGCATGTGCTGATCAGCTCTCTTAGTCGCGCATGAAATGCATCCATTGTTTCACCCTCCCGTTGTCTTGATTGGCGAAACTTGAAGCGTTCATAGTGTGGATTGAGTTGTGGATCGAAGTGCACATTTAGCGCTCGCACGGCGGCATCATAATCGGTGGCGGCTCCTGTGTCTGGGAGATGTGTGAAAAGTTTATATATCTCGTCTCCCCCGAAGTGTAATAATAGCGATCTCTTCACTTTGTTATCCTTTTCTCTGGTGGCTACAAAGTAGTTGTTTAATCGTCCGATCCAGACTGCCCATCTCAGTGCAGCTGTGCCTGGGTCAATGAGTTCACTAAACGGCGGTAATGCTTGGATTTGTGAGTGTGCTGACGGCGGCACCGGTGCTCCAGCTCCTTGCACACCTGCTCCTGGTGCTGGGGGTGCTGGGGGTGGCAGTTGTGCGTTTTGCGCTCCTCCCGCCGCAGCGGCCGGGGGGGTTCACTGGCTGTTGCGCTCCGCCACCGCCTCCCTGTAGATTCGACATTTTATGGCGCTAGTGCGGTTGTTGGTGTCAATGCTTGTTTCTGCGTTTCCTTAGCGCTACTCTTGTTGGTGCCAATGCTTGTTTCGGGGTTTCCTTGTTCCCAGTCAGTGCTGCCGGTGGTCATGCAACTGTTCCTTGGGTGTTCATGTGTCCCAATTACATATTGTCGCACCATGCGTGTTTGTGGTTGCCAATGCTTGTTGCTGCTCTGCTGTAGGGATGTAGCTGGCGTTGCCTGTGCTTGTTTGAGGCTCACCCCTCGTGTGCTGTCGACTGCGTGTCTTGTGCTTCTCTATTTGGTGATCCACGTGCGCCGCGTCAGGTGTATTCCCTCTTCTACACGCGGCTCGCGTGTCCCTGGTAGGTCTAGGTTCTTGCGCGCATGCGCGAACTGGAGCCCCGCTGATCGGGCCTTCTCCTGCACGTCCGGATTGCTCCTGTGTTCGCGCTCCTCTGCCCACGGCCAACCGGTCCCTCCCGCAGCTCTGCTCACGCTGCTTACCGGGTCTTCGGCCAGCCTTCTTCTTCGGCGGTACTTCACTCCCGCGACGACTGACCTGGTGGGGGCACGGAGACACGGCTTCGGCAGGCATGCAGCGTCGGTAGGATCTCTGCGTTCTTTGTGGGGCACGCTTTCAGGATCCCACCCCCGTCGCCAGTGTGCGGGGCTCGCTGCAGGGGTCGCTGGATTAGTGGGACAGTGCACAAGCAGTAATCACATAGGCACAATAAACAGACAATGCAGGCACAGCGTCAGGTCGGACAGGAAGTCCCGTGCGACTTCCAGACATTTATTTATAGCCTTCTGGCCACGCCTGTGCAGAAGGTGATACAAAGTGTGGGGTTTCTTCCGGGGCTCAGCCGAGACCCCGGGGTACACTAGAGCGCTTCGCCATCTGCGCTCAAAACCGATATCACTCGTGTGGTCTGGAAAGCAGCTGAAAATAGTATGGGAAAAACTCACACTACTGTTGCACCAGACATGACATTGTATGCACTGTGAGCTCAAGCTCAATATCTTTATTTTTGGCTACACCCCACACACTTCCAGCCACATGCCGTGGTAGAGGCAGGCGTGGCGTCCTCCTGGCCGCTACCCACTGCACTCTATCAGGCTTACAAACCCCCACACACTGAGATTGATATGGTGGAGTGTGTTCGGTGGGCATGGTTGGGCATGGGATGGCCTGCGATGACGAGCTTGACTGCAATGCATCTACGTTCTGTCCATCCCGTTAGTGCACAACCCACTGCTGATGGCCCTGCAGGATGGCAGCACTGGAGCGTGAGCACACTAGAGAATACTATTCACATTTGCCAAAATGTACCCTGATGGCCAAATCCTGCCTCTATCTGCCCTGAATGAATCATTGCAACCTACTGCACTAGACATCTTGCTCTGTCACCAGATTCGCACCAAATGCAGAGCAATGCATGACACATTCCCTGACCCTCCACCTATGCTACACGCTTTTGAGTACATGCTGAAAAACACCTCCCCTCACAAACTGGTCACCTGCCTCCACATCGCTAAGCAAGACAAGTCAGCCAGACTGGGTACTGGGGTCCTAGACACTGACCTCCCCCTCATGGATGAGCAGTGGACATACTGCTGTGAGCAGACTGCCTCTCCCTCTCCTCCTAACTACAGACTGAGACTTACTCATTTCAAGTTGCTCCTCCAGCTGTACCATACACCGGCACAATAACAGTGCATGGGACTGTGACAGAGGCATCCTGTATGAGGGGTTTGATGCCCAAGGCTTCTTTTCTTTATCTCGCTTGGGACTACCCAAGAGTGGCGGACTATTGGCAGGCAGTGCATCTTGCCCTGCAACAGATTACTGGCCATTTCATATCGCAATCCCCATTGAAATGCCTTCTGGGCTATGTCAGAAGACATCCCTCCTGAAGCTCAATGCCTCACAGCTATGCTTTTGCTCTGGCCAAGTGTTAAGTTGCCATGCACTTGGGGAGGAAACATGCGCCCAAAGTCGAGTCCTGGCTGCAGGATGCAGCCTATTGTCAAGAGCAACTGGCCAACAACTGGGAACTAATGCCCCCCATATCTTGCCCTGAAGATATCTGGGAACCACTGCTAACCTATCTATGATTACGAGACATCTCCACCCCAATCAATGGCAAATGGGGACTTGAATGCTGATACCTGTTTCCTGGACCCTTCAGCGGCAGCAGCCTATAGGTACATCTGCACTTTAGAGGGGTGCTCGATCCTCCCTCTGATGTAGAGCCATTTTGGTGGAGAGCCAGACAACTTTCCAACTTGGAGGTGCCTGGACTCCCCCAAGCTCTGTCTCCAACTTACAGACTCAGTAATACTGCCAAATCTATCTCTAATTATTTGTAACCTTAGGATACTATGATGCATCTGTTGAATTGACCTGCTTCTTCCCTCCTTTATTCCCCTTCTCCTTAACCCCTTTCACCCTTTTTCCTCTCCCTTCCCATTCTCCGTTGATCGTTTTGAGGCCTCTGCCTCTATGTTGTTCTTTATAATAAATGCTTATAAAAACAATTAAGAAAATTAAAAGCTTCCAGCCTCTGCAACTGAGGGATTAGCATACTCTCTTTTACTTTTGTCCTATTCCTTCTCTTGCAGCGCCTTTCTGAATCTATTCTATCAGCAGAATTATATTAAATTATTTTATAGTAATTATGAAAAGCCTTGAAAAGATTTACTAATTGTGACAGATGGAAATAAGTATTTGTGAGATCACTGACAGAACATCAATGATCAAAATATCGAGCTGCCAGAATATCGCTGACAAAATATCAACTACTAGAATATCAAATTCCTATCTAGAAACAGGTAAGTACAAAAATATTGAATCCTAAATATCGTTGAAAATGACCTAGCTTGCTAAAATATCAATTTGTTTAATCTTCTAAAATAATGAAATAATAACTATAATTAGGTAAAACATACTTAAAAATACCTAAATAACCTTAAAATTAATAAATAATAAATGTGAGTAAAAAAAACCTAAACTTGTGTTTTCTTTTTTTATTACATATATATTAACTTAATAATATTGAAAAGTAATTAATAGTTTTAATAATTGAATGTTACACATAATTTTAAATAAAATTACATATATATAAATAAACCTATAATATAAAAATACATTATGTATAATAAGTTAAAACATAAAAATTAATGTAATTTTTTTAAAATATTTTACAATACATTAAATATAACAATACTAAAAAATTGCATAGTGTAAAAGATAACATTTCTATTTCCACTCCAACAAGGGGTACTTTAGAGAAAATGTTGCATAGCGGGTAAATATTAATTACTATTCCCACTCCAGCGAGTGGTACAGTAGGGAAAGCATTGGATAGCGGGAGAATAAAATGTACTATTCCCACTCCAGTGAGTTCAACAGTAGGGAAAGCGTTGGATAGCGGGAGGGTAAAAATTACTATTCCCACTAATGTGAGTGCAACAGTAGGGAAAGCGTTGGATAGCGGGAGGGTAAAAATTACTATTCTCCCTCCAATGAGTGCAACAGTAGGGAAAGCGTTGGATAGCGGGAGGGTAAAAATTACTATTCCCACTCCAGTGAGTGCAACAGTAAGGATAGCGTTGGATAGCGGAAGAGTAAAAATTACTATTCCCACTCCAATGAGTGCAACAGTAGGAAAAGCGTTGGATAGCGGGAGAGTATAAATGACTACTCCCACTCCAGTGAGTGGTACAGTAGGGAAAGCATTGGATAGCGGGAGAATAAAATGTACTATTCCCACTCCAGTGAGTTCAACAGTAGGGAAAGCGTTGGATAGCGGGAGGGTAAAAATTACTATTCCCACTAATGTGAGTGCAACAGTAGGGAAAGCGTTGGATAGCGGGAGGGTAAAAATTACTATTCTCCCTCCAATGAGTGCAACAGTAGGGAAAGCGTTGGATAGCGGGAGGGTAAAAATTACTATTCCCACTCCAGTGAGTGCAACAGTAAGGATAGCGTTGGATAGCGGAAGAGTAAAAATTACTATTCCCACTCCAATGAGTGCAACAGTAGGAAAAGCGTTGGATAGCGGGAGAGTATAAATGACTACTCCCACTCCAGTGAGTGCAACTGTAGGGAAAGCGTTAAATAGCGGGAGGGTAAAAATTACTATTCCCACTCCAGTGAGTGCAACAGTAGGGAAAGCGTTGGATAGCGGAAGGGTAAAAATTACTATTCCCACTCCAGTGAGTGCAACAGTAGGGAAAGCGTTGGATAGCTGGAGGGTAGCAATTACTATTTCCACTACAGGGAGTGCAACAGTAGGGAAAGCGTTAGATAGCGGGAGGCTAAAAATTGCTATTCTCACTCCAGTGAGTGCACCAGTAGGGAAAGTGTTGGATAGCGTAGGGGAATAATGTAATATACCCACTCCTGAACTATAATTACTATTAATGACCAATTAAATATTTTGTAAAAATTAATTTACCTCCAACTATTTTCCCCTATAAACATCACCTACAATATTGGAACATATTAATTAATTAACATGATTATTTAACAATTAATTAATTAATTAATTACAATTAACAATATTATTTAAAATTAATACTTTCAAATTAATTGTTAATAATTAATATATAATTAATTACTAATTAATACAAACTAAATATTACACAATTAACATAATTACCAATTAATTATTATTAATCAAATTATAATTAATTATTAATCAATTAGGGGTCAATTTCGATTCGGGAAAAAGCGCTCCAATTAGCTGTACGGAGCGTTTTTTCCCGTACGAATCGTACACCTACAACGTCCCCGTACAAACAAGCAAGTACGATCCGAACCCAAAGCATCACTCCGTACAACGCGTACCAAACACCATACAACTAGAAAGTACATACGGATAGTATCAGGCTGACGTGGTACGCTACGTCCGAACGTAAATAGGCCGCTCTTTCCGGACCAGGAAGTACGATCCGTGACGACGACACACTGTACGTCCCTTTTGCTACGAGAGCTGAAAACTGCCATAAAAGCAGAGTCCGGCCCGACCCGCACCCCGGTACGCGACATACACGACATGAACCCCATCGTCCGTGTCATCCCAGTCCTGTACGCCTAGGACCTCGTACATCGAAACCGACGACGGCGCAGACGGTGAGTACAACGTACCTCAACACCCCAAGTATACCTGTACGGTGCGCCACACACCCACATCACTATTGCAATAGCGGAACGTGCCTCATATACGCCATTAATGTCGGGGTACGTTGTGCCACACGCACGCGCATATCACCATTGCAATAGTGATACGTGCCGCACATACGCTATTAATGTCGGGGTACGGTGCGCCACACGCTAACGCATATGACCATTGCAATAGTGATAAGTGCCGCACACACGTCTGTAATATATGTGTACGATGCGTCACATCTGAGTGGTGGGTGCACAGGACTCCCAGCAGTGCCCAGACAAAGGAGGGGGTGTAGATAGGGCTCCCAGCAGTGCCCAGACATAGGAGGGAGGTGTAGATAGGACTCCCAGCAGTGCCCAGACAGTATGGGGGTGGGTGCACAGGACTCCCAGCAGTGCCCAGACAGTATGGGGGTGGGTGCACAGGACTCCCAGCAGTGCCCAGACATAGGAGGGGGTGTAGATAGGACTCCCATCAGTACCCAGACATAGGAGGGGGGTGTAGATAGGACTTCCAGCAGTGCCAAGACATAGGAGGGGGTGTAGATAGGACTCCCGGCAGTGCCCAGACATAGGAGGGGGTGTAGATAGGACTCCCAGCAGTGCCCAGACAGTATGAGGGTGGGTGCACATGACTCCCAGCAGTGCCCAGACATAGGAGGGGGTGTAGATAGGACTCCCAGCAGTGCCCAGACATAGGAGGGGGGTGTAGATAGGACTCCCAGCAGTGCCCAGTCATAGGAGGGGGTGTAGATAGGACTCCCAGCAGTTCTCAGTCATAGGGGTGTGCATTTCCAACATCATACAACAACTACATGCCTGTATGTGTACATCCCTAACCTGTAACACTCATGATAGTTGCATATCAACACATCACTCACAGCAGTGACCTACTCCACATAGAATGGTATCCTGTCACACACTGGGTGACACACCACATGTGGTTTTTCTTGTCAGATCCCACATGCATATCCACCCATGTAGTTTGCTGCCCCAACCCCCTCCATCATGACTCAATAGTGTGTAGTCATGTAACAGACCAACAAACAAATGAAGCACAAATGAACTTATAAATTGTCATGTACATCCCGGACATGATGTGAATGTCCAGGTGGTGAAACATGTACTCCCTCATGGAAGGAAGAGGCTACAAAACCCCTAGATACAAAGCACCCAAATGTATTTTGTGTGCACAAATTTCTAAGTTTATAATTTGAATCATGAGGTCAAGGCGGATAACATTGTCATGCATAGTGTGAAAAATTATGATGGACCCCCTGTAGGCAGTACTACACATTACAAACCCAAGCACAGGGAGTAGCATGGATGGCACTGACCAATTATCTGATTTCATTTGTGAGCACGCATGGCCATAGCCGAAGGGAATGTACAATCCTAGGGGAAATCCATATAAAAGTCACCACAACAATTGTGCAACTGTCTGTAGTGAAGATCTCATGTGACACTGAAGAAGGGACACTCTTTTGGATAATGTCTGTATGCAAACTGCACACACACCAATCTAGATAATGTACTGCTACATTGGGATAGCAAAGAGATACCATGGTCCACCTCATTCCCATCTGAAAAATAGACATCTTTCACAATACCAAACATTATCATTATACCACCTCGTAGGCACACAGCACCTAAAGCAATTCCCTGAAATGCAATAGTTCAGAGAGAAAAATAAAATGCTTTATTCAGCACCATCATGTAAATGAATAAATAAATGAGTCCAGGCTCACAGAAGGCCAATGGCCAGTCCAAAATACTGTCCACAACAGTGGTGACTTTGTGGAGGTTGTCACCCCAAAACTTGCCTACACATGGTGGAGTTAGAGGTCTGTGGACACATGGGGGGCATCATCGGAGTCAGTGTCTGGCACCGCAGGGACTGGAGAGGGAAGGGTATGTGTAGTGGGTGCAGGTGGGGAGGATTCCTCCACAGTGGCAGGTGCAGCGCAAAAGGATGCAACATATTCAGCGCTGCACACTGCTGCCAGTTCTGACAGGCTACCACCTGAACCCAAGGACACAATGGGAGTGGAGGTAGAGGGCTGTGAGTCAGGTGTAGTGTGTCTGTGGGTGGGCGTGTGATGTCTGTCCCCTGTCCCTGTGGGTGTGCATACATCCCCCTAAGATTGGGTGCCTGGAGGTCTGCGCTTTGACTTACGTGTGGGTGTGCTGGGTGTCTCTATTGGGGTGTGTGATCTGGTGCATCTGCGTGTATGGTGGACAGGTATGGTAGAGGGGGATGTGGATGGGTCGGAAGGAGTGGGGGGGTTGACACTGCAGGATGGCAAGTGCTGCCGTCAGTGTGGAGTCTATGGACGACAAACTCCGACGCTGATCAGACATGTCAGATGACATGCCCTCCATGAATGACAACAACTGTGTCATGATTTTGGTTTGTCCCTGGAGGACAGTCAACACTGACGCCTGACCAACTTGAAACTGCCGGAGTATGTCCACAGACTCAACACTGAGAGCAGCAGGTGAGACAGGTGCAGGGGCTGTGGTGCCGGGGACGAAGGAGACACGAGGGCAGCACGGACCAAAGGGGCCCTAGCAACTGGGAGGGTGAAGATGGGTCTGGAGGAGGAGGGGACAGACATAGTGGGTGTGGATGCTGTTGCTGCTTATTCCCCCTCCTCCTGGGAGTCCAAAGCCGAGCTGTCCCCATGGTATGAGGTGTCTTGCTCATGACGTCCGGCCACCTGACTCCCTTCACCCTCTGTGCCACTGCCTCCCTCCAACACCTCAAAGCTGGTGGCATTGTGGCTGAGTCTCTCTGCCTGGTCCGTGCCTGTGTCTCCTCCACGTTCAGGTGATGATTCTGTTGGCAAGGAGAATGAAAAAATAATATCAGTCACCTGTACACATCAGACATATGATCAACAAATAATTTGGGGACATTTCTAATCATGGCATGCATCATGAGTCACATGCCACATAACTCAGCACATATTTGAGTCCAGTACTGCGCAATTGTAATAGACACAACGCGCCTTGTGTACAAAGATACAAGTAACAGACCAGGCCACAATTTGAATGAGAGTCACAATGATGAGCCACTGTATGTCAACAGCTCAGGTGTTGATCCATCACCGTTCTGTTGCCCACTCTGCCACCCCAGTCCAGACATGGTCATGTTCAAATCTGTCTGACCCTGTGCCACATGGGAACAGTCCTGCCCAAACTGCCATGTAATGCCATCCCTGGACCTGAAACAAGCTTTCAATCACCTCTCACTGGCATCACAGCCGTCTACAGTCAGGCTTGCGTGAAACACAGATGTGTATACAAACAAGCGTGGCTGAAGACAGCTGTAATGCCAGAAAGTGGTCCCAGGAACCTTGTTTTCAGTCCAGGGAAGGCATGACTTGACATTTTTGACTGTACTGTTCCCATTAGGCACATGGACAGACAGATTTGCACATGACCATGTTTGAAATTGGGGGGCAGAGTGTGAAACAGAAAGGTGATGGATGAAACCCTGACTTGTTGACTGGCTGTGAGTATATGATTGGTACAGAGGCACCCTCCATCACCACACACTATTGTGACACTCCTCACAGGGGCATCTATCTCCAGATCATACAGTTCCTAGCACATAACACACACTGGCTGTCAAGTGAAGTGGCCCACATGTCCAAAATCCTGAAAATGCCTAAGATAATATTCCTGCAATTGTGAATATTAAAAACATCGCAGCATTGTTGACACACCCTCAACCAAATTGGAAATGTGAATACAGTAGTGTGCACACCAAGACAAAACTGCGTTGCACCACCAATACATACATGTTGCCCAAATCTATGTGGAACAATCATCTCTGTGAGCCAACAACATAGCCTCTAAATCCAACAATGACAGCATCACGGGGTAAGTGCATAGTGATGAGTTCACATCAGAAATGACATACACAGTTCACCACTGACAAGGCGAAACAGGCTGGCCCATCACACCTCCCCTGCACAACACCCCCATCACCCCGTCAATGTGAGTGATACAGCTCAAGTAGTGAAAAGTCAGTATCAGTGTATCAATAACTGTGCAGCGATTTAAATTAACCCAAGGTCACCTCGTGTGGCAGCCCATCCATATTAGTTACAAGCAACCAGCAACATATTCATCTGATTCACTGCCCAGTGTGAGTATGCACAAGCCAAACATTGTATACATGGACAGTGTGCACATGTAGCTAACACATGAGAAATACAAAGTCTACCAGGGACAAAGGCCACTGGGGCAGACCCGTGCTGAACTCCATGTTGAGACTCATGATCAGTGCCAAAAAATCATGAAGGGCAAACACAGTGCACAGGTCGTGGAACAGGTAAGATACCAACACGTGTCACAGACCTCCCTCCAACATGATGATGTGCTAAGCAATATGCATACTAATACATTGCACCCTAGGAGTACATGCGCAAACATGAAATACCCAAAGCAGGGTACACATGTGGAGGAGGGGATGGGATGTAAACGAGCATCAGCTGAATATGGGGCATGGAAATGATAATGCATAAATTGCCTGTCTGACCAGACCACCCCAACTGTGGGAGTGTTACCAGGCTTATGAGCACTACAGGTAGCATGTGACAAACATGACAACAAACAGACATGTACCTACCCCCTCGTTGCTGCTGTCCCTCCTGCAACTGCCTATGGAGGTCTGGAAAAAGCACTTCCAGGTCCCGGAGCATGTGGGGGTGTGGTGACGGGTGCCGCCATGCCGGCGTGGAGCTTCAAGCTTCAGCTGGACCCGGGCGATACGGCGGGTCCAGCACCAGATGTCCTGCCACCTCTTCCTGATGTTACGGATCCTTCGGCGAGGTCCCCCCATAGACCGGACAGCCCTGGCTATGTCCAGCCAGATCTCTCCCTTCTCATAGGCAGATACCTGTCATGAAGATAAAGTGAAACAACATCAGTACACCTGGTCCATGTCCCAAAGACACACACTTGCACCACATTGACGAAGACAACAGGGCATAGGATGCTGACCGGACTTGCAACATTGTCCATGTGAATGTGGCCTGTGAGCAAACACCAATGCACTACATGCCTTTGAAAGGCAACAGATGCCATAAGGCGTGCAAACCACTCACTGAGCATGGCACACACTGAACAAGATATGCTACTTCAGGGTGGTGGACAGCACGTGACATGCTGTCACATATCCCAGTACACCTAAGAACCCTCAGCAGGCCACACATGCACACCCTGGCAAAGATCATTTGCTTGTCATTGTCAACAGTGTATACATCACTTTGCACATGTCACACTTTAGAAAGAAGTGACACAGGTGTCATGCAAACTGTCCAAGTCATGCACACGGCACTGCATACTTGTCACATCAGATGGGTATAGCTGTGGCATACGCCATGCATCAGTGTTACACAATTAGCCAGGTGACAAAGAACATTCACACTCTTCAATGTCCATGACTTCAAAGCATGCATTTGTCCAACATCCACACAGGTCATGAAAAACAATCATCAACAGTGAGTACATTCATCTGTCACTCTGGGGGGAACACTGTTACACCTCAGTAAATCATGTGAAATAAACATGCAAAGTGTGGCACAGCAGAAAGTGTGATTCACATTGCATTGAATGTCACACTTAGCACAATGCAGGTAAGTAGTAAACACTATTTAACCACATCATTCACTGCATGGGATATACCACAATGTACACACCCGGTACTCACTCCAAACAACATTGCATCTCTGTTCCATAAATACACAATGGCTGTAGTGTCACTCACACATTCATCACTCACCAGATCCCCTGATTTCCCATACAGCTTGCTGTAGTTTGGCAGGAGGGCATCCAGCAGGGCCTTGTTCTCCTCCTCACTGAATGCAGGTGCCCTCTCCATGATCAGGGTCCAGGGAATGCATAGACAGCAGCAGTGTTGTCCACTCCAAAGTTGTGCAGGCAAGTGCCCTCTCACAGCCACGTGCAGCCTTAAATCAGTGCTGCTGAGGGGCTGTCAGTCCAAGGAGTAAAGTGTGATAGGCCAGATTAGTTTGCATCCTATGTTTCATCCAATCCCATTACACATAAGGTTATGACACACATTTGCATTGTTTAAAAATTGAGCTTGAGCACCACAACAAATTTTGCAACATTGTATAGTTTTGTCCAACCGAATTTTCAGAACACCTGTAGAACACACTCAAATCTCTGTTTCCTTGACAACTAGCCTGCATTCTGGCCATTCTACTCGTCCCCTAGATGTTCCTTATGTATTTTCTGGGAACCCCACACAAGTACGGTGCGTTTTCCGTCGTAAATGCAACTTTTTCAATAGTGAAACCTCCCGCACACACACACGCAATAGCGGGGTACGCTCCGCTCGCGTATGGCTCTAATGTAATAGTGAAACGGCCCGTACACACGCACGTACTATTGGGGTAGGGTCCGCTCGCTTATGGCTCGAATGCAATAGTGAAACGACCCGTACACACGCACGTACTATTGGGGTAGGGTCCGCTCGCGTATGGCTCGAATGCAATAGTGAAACGACCCGTACACATGCACGTACTATTGGGGCAGGGTCCGCTCGCATATGGCTCAAATGCAATAGTGAAACGACCCGTACACACGCACGTACTATTGGGGTAGGGTCCGCTCGCGTATGGCTCGAATGCAATAGTGAAATGACCCATACACACGCACGTACTATTAGGGTAGGGTCCACTCGCGTATGGCTCAAATGCACTAGTGAAACGACCCATACACACGCACGTACTATTGGGTTACTGGGCGTTTGACATGCTCTAGTGAACGCATGTGTACGGTGCGTTTTACGAGCTCACGCATGGCACCATTACAATAGTGATACCAGGAAAATACATAGTAGTAATAAGCTTTATTTCGATATAAAAACATATCATAAAAGCAGAACATTATAGCATAAAAACAATTTAGCAGTATCAAAACAAAGCAATTTACAATTAATTTTCTCATTAAAAGCATCTCATCGTTTACACGGGAAAAACATTAAATAGATAAAGATGAAAGGGAACACTTTATTGGATCGTCAGTTGTTTAGCAGTTCTTATGCGCCAAGCCCAACCTAGGAATTTTGCCAAACAAATGGCAAAAAAGGGTCTAGCATCTGAAAGCAGTATTCTTATAGCTTCCAAGTGTGAGCGAGTTCCCAGGCTCCTACAAAGAGGCTTCAACCATCTCCGTCTAGGGGCCACATAGGCTCTACACTCAAACAACAAGTGTGCAACAGATTCAACTTTTAGCTCACAGAATGGGCAGTAGGGTACAGTTTGCAGGGGTGGTTTCCAGGTAGAAGTAAACTGGCATAAAGGTAAAACCCGACCCTGAATTTAAAATACAATGCTCTGTCGTGTGAACTGTGGATCAGATCCAAATACGGTTCCCTAAAGGGGATGTCTTTGACCATCAAGAAATTGGCAACAGATTTTGGATGATTTGTTTTGCCTATTCTCTCATTGTCCACCCATGACCAATAGGCCTTCTTCAGTTCTTGTTTTGGAGGTGCTGTTTTATTTTCCCACGCAGCTCCTAAGCCCATCATGTACAGAACCCTCTTGACCTCCCTAAGCCAGGAGACCTTGTGCCAACCAGGTAAGGACAGTAAATCTTTTAGGGCGTCTGCATAGCTGTGGAGTTCGGGGACATTCCAAATTCTGGACCATAGTAATAGAGGGCGGAGTTTAGCTTGCTCACAGATTGGGCGGGTACCTGCGTCGAGCAAAAGGGGGATTGTGGGAGTGCTGTGGGGTAGCCTCATCAGATCTTTGTGAAATTTATTTTCTAAGTGGGCCAAGGTGTCTACTCTGTGGGTACCCCAAAGTTCTGCGCCATACAGAGCTGCACTCACAACCCTACCCCTGTAGATATCAAGAAGTGCCCCAATAGGTTTTATGGAGGAAGCACGCTGTTCTTTAAGTAAAGCACCAACAACCCTCTTATGGGTTAGAAACACTTTTTGGTGATGCGCCTTCCAGCTCATACTATCACTAAGACGAATGCCCAGATAGTCAAATTCTTTGACTCGTTCTAATGTGACAGAGTCTAGAGCGGGGGGTTTAACAGATTTCTTGGGGGGGTTGAGGACAAGAAATTTGGTCTTACCAATGTTTATGGCCAATCCCTTGGTGTCACAGAAGGCCTTGAAGCTGGAAAGTAATGACTGTATACCCGCAGGTGATTTCGAAATCAGAAGGGTGTCGTCCGCAAACAGGAGCGTCGGAATTTTCCTTCCAGCCAGGGATGGTGCATCTGCAGGATGTTGGAGGAGGTGCTCCACCACTCCGTTGACATATAGCGAGAACAGAGTGGGGGCAAGCACACACCCCTGGCGGACGCCCCTGTCTACTGGGATACGCGGTGTTTTTTCTCCCTGGGCACCCCATCTGATTTGGGCAAAATTACTGTAGTGAAATTTTATGAGCAAGGCCAGCAAGTAGGGAGGTAGACCTAACCCATCGAGGACCTTCCACAATAACGCTCGTGGGACTAGGTCGAAGGCTGTTTTTAAGTCTATGAAGACTAGGTATAAACTGCCCCCTCCTAGCACCACTACTTTCCAATAAAGCATTAAAAGGCGGAATGTCTGCTCGATGGTGCCTGTCCCCGTTCTAAAACCCGCTTGAAAATCAGACAGTATCTGATTTTCGTCCACCCACTGCAGAATCCTGTCCAATACCACTTTCCCCGCTACCTTTTGCGTCGAATCCAGCAAACTGATGGGGCGGTAATTAGCTGGGTCTTCCCTGCAGCCTTTCTTAAAAATGGGGACAACTTCAGCGCCCCTCCAAGAGTCAGGGAAAGACCCCCCCAACATAGCCTCATTGAGAAGTGCAGCAATTAGTCTACTCCAGAATGGGGGATTATTTTTTATCAAATCGCCCGGGATCCCATCAGGGCCTGCCGCTTTGTTAGGAACAATACACCTAATTGCCTTCTCTACTTCCAAAGTAGTGAATAAGCCTTCATTTGGTGGGAGATCTGCGGGGCTGAGCAGTGGGACCAGATCTGATTGTGGAGGCCCTGTAGGAGCCGAATACAGTTTCGAAAAATGGGCAAACCAAGCATCGCCAGGGATATTGCAAGTCAATTGTTGGTCAATGGGCTTTTCTCTTGATCTTAGCAAGTCCCAGAACCCCTTGGCATCTTTCCTTGTGCTCGCCTCCATTAGTTCTCGCCAAAAGTTGGAATCGTATGCCTGCTGGCCTCGGTCACAAATTTTCTATAAAGTTTCCTTGCAGACCTGATGTTAGCTTGGTCTTTTCCTTTCACTGCAGCAACAAGATCACCCTTAGCAATTCAGCATTTAGATGTAAACCACTTTTCGCTTGCTCTAGGGGCTCCTTTTGAAGCGGTTCTGGAGCTGGGTTTGGGAATGATAAACAGCCCACTTAGTGCCGTTATAGTCTCTGTAAATAACGATAAGACCATCTTGCTAGTGGGATTTGTGATGTCAAGCCGAGGTTCAGCCTCTGATAAAATGATTCCGGCTTGTGTCATCCTTGCCTCATCTGCTGAGACTCTTGCCCATTTCAGACGTCTACCACAGTTTGAGGGAAGAATCTCATGTGAAGCTTTCCATGTGTGGTCAGGAGTTTCTTGATTCCCAGTTTGCCAAGGGACAAAGATAGTTAAGGCAAGAGGGTTGTGATCGCTATCACAGGTCTCTATAACCTCCATGTCGTGATGGTATGGCCAGAGGTTATAGTTGAGCATGATAAAGTCAATTCTGGATGAGTGACCCGTCCTATTGTATGTATGGGCACCCATGGGATCTGATTTAGACCGCCCATTCGTTGCTCTCAGATTGTGCTCCATACAAAGAGCGTTTATATCAATCGCACTTTGTGTCCATTTAGGGATCGGCTCAAGGTTCAAGATAGGGATGCCCCTCCTGTTATCCTCTTCATTGGTATCCAGAATGTCTTCTTTAGCTAAAGGCTCAAAACAGCAATTGAAATCGCCTGCTAGAAGGACAAGGGAATCAGCATCACAGGCAGCCAAATTGTTGCTTAAGCCTAATGAATTTAGAGATGCTCCACTCCTGTTGCCCCTTAGGTAGAGATTGAATAGTTCTAGTTTCCTTCCCCCTTTGTGGTGTAGTGATATCCATTGAAGGTCAGATGTTTGAGTGGTCATTTGGGAAACACTAAGACCTAATGCTATGCTGATCCATATAAGAAGACCGCCGGACAGGCGTCCTTTAGAACCTTGGTGGTATACAGCCGGGACAAAGAAGGTCGAAAAACCCACTCTATGTCTTGGTTTCTGGCACCATGTTTCCTGTAGAAGACAAATGTCATAAGGTGCCAGGAAAGCATTCCATTCCGGGATATCAAAGTTGCGTGCGAGACCAGCCACATTCCAGCTTAGGATCTTCAGAAAAGGTTCACCAGATGTAAGGTTTTTAGGTGAGTGGGTAAGTAAAGGAGGGTTTACCAGAGTCGGTACAGTTGGTCTTGGAAGAATCTCAGTCTGGAGGAAAGCTGAGGTTGCGGCTCTATCAGGCGGGTTGATCTCCAGTAGTTTACTTTGAGCAGGAGGAGGGGGGATCGAACAGGATAGATCTGTCCTCATTTCCACTCTATTGCAATCTAGAGTAATCACCTTAGTCGGCGCCATGTCACGGGGCAAGCTGTTCAGAAGCCCGCCTTGGCTAGTTAGAAGGCCGTAAGTTAGATTACCAACGGTGTCTACATCCTGAAGTGTCTTTGCTTTTTCCAGTTGTGGACAGACAGGGAAAATAGAGAGTCAATCAACCTCCTCTAGGCCACCAAATCTATTATAGGTTGTGAGGCCATTCCAGTGTAGGAGAGTATTCTTTTGCCTCATAGGATGGGTATTCCATGGATGATGCTGCACCAATGACCAGTTATCAGCTTGGGTATGGGCTTGTCGTGGAGGGTAAAAATAGGATAGCGGCCTTGGTATGACTGAGGATTCATCGCTGGTTGGCCAGGAACAGATATGGTGTGCCGTGTGTGGGTCCTCGAAAGTCACAACTACACAGTCCCCTGGCTTAGATTTCTTTGTTGGACCCACCCAGGGTGTTCTACGGACCATCAGTACTCGGCTTCTTCTACCATTGGGAATCGGCCTGTTAACGTTGAGCCAATGCATAATTTTATTTTTCAAAGACCAGTGGTTTTCGTGTTGGTCAATGTCGATCACAGGAACGCCTGTCAACACGACCACGTAGTCATTGGCCTCTGGGGGAAGATCTATGTAAACCCCTCTAAAATTATCTTTTGGACGAGGGCCCTGGGTTTCAACAGGATGGGGTCTAGTAGGTACTCCCGGATGTGAATTTGCTTTTTGAAGCTTGGAGTTCCGTATGGGAACCTGTGGTTTGGAGGCCTGAGGTTTAGCGGTTGTGGAAACTTGGTCCACGGCCACAGTCCTCGGTTTGGGAACAGGCCTTGCAGCAACAGGAGCTGGAAGGGGGTGCTGCTCAGTTTGCAAGACGGGAGCTGACGATAGTGGGTCAGTTGGGGACAAGCCCTGATTTTCAAGACTTCTCAGGCCGAGAGTGGCCAGAGCAATAATGCTCTTCTCCATCTCGAGCAGATTGTTTTCTATCCTCGACAATCTTAAGTCAAGTGGTGAGAGAAGTTTTTTTAATGTTTCCCAGACTTGGTCTATAAATTCCTTATCATTCCTACCCGGGTCCTGTGCCTGCGCGCCCTCATCTTCTAGGGTGGTAGTAACTAGGCCCTCTCCCTTGCTTTGGCATGATGGCTGTGTGCTCGAGGAACACTCCGGTAAAGCATTACGTGCCGGGGCGTTAGTCATTGTCAGATGGTGAGAGACTGCAACTTTTGCCTTCTTCCGAGAATAGGCTGAGCGTGATTGGCGTTTTCTTTTAGGTTGTCTACCGTTAACGCAAGAAGTGATTGGGAATGCTTGGGGAGGTGAATTGAGGTTAGGAGTCTGGGCATGAGAGGATGCAGGGCAGTTTGTCCCTTCAACAATACGTAATTGCTCCAAAGGCGGAGTACATGTAGGAAGGATCGGGGGCTGGTGTACATCGACCTGAGTGGTGATACTGTTAGGGCGGACAGGACGCTCTGGAGTAACAGAAGAGGCTATATGGCCTAAGGATGATTTTTTTGAGAGTGCAATTACTTGGGACAACCTTCGTGCAGCTACTAGTTCTAGGGATACCCGGGTTTGAAGTTTAGATATTTCTTCATCTATGGCTATATTTGTGCGGGTAATGAAGTCGTCCATGGGGCCACAGATTTGTGAACCACCTTTAGAGGCCTTGCTGCGTGTCACCCTAGTGCTCATAGTGCTTAAGGTGGAAAAAGGGGCGTCACTCAACTTACAAATTATGATGTTACAGTTTAAGCTAGCCTATATCAGCACGATACTATAGTAAGCAGGTTGGAGGCAGTAAGGGGGGTGGGCCAAGGCCGTCCGCTGCCGTCCTCGAACGGCCTCAAACGGCCCGCTCTTTGCCCGGTCTTAGCCCCGGTGTTAGCCCCGTGCGCGTCCCGCATGCGCGTTCCGATGACTGCTTATCAGTGTTTCTAACAGGTGGAGGGGGCGGGAAGAGGACCAGCTGCGGCCAATCAGCGCCGCTGGGCACGCTGGTCCTCGCAGTCCCGCCTCTCTGCTGAAAGTCCCTCTGTTGTAACCCTTGGGTTTCGTTGGTGCTCAAAAGCACGTCCTGGAGCCGGGGCTGGATCCCCCGCAAAAGTCTCAAGCCTTCGAGCGGCGCCCGCGGAGCGGGAGCCGCAAGGCTTGGTGGCAAAGTGGCCGGAAAGGTCGCTGACAGGCAGGTAAGTGGACGGAAGCAGCTCTCCCACAGGGTCGGCTTAGGTATCCCAGGCAGCACCCAGGCAGCACTCACACTGCGATGTTTTTGCAGGTGGAGGGGGCGGGAAGAGGACCAGCTGCGGCCAATCAGCGCCGCTGGGCACGCTGGTCCTCGCAGTCCCGCCTCTCTGCTGAAAGTCCCTCTGTTGTAACCCTTGGGTTTCGTTGGTGCTCAAAAGCACGTCCTGGAGCCGGGGCTGGATCCCCCGCAAAAGTCTCAAGCCTTCGAGCGGCGCCCGCGGAGCGGGAGCCGCGAGGCGTGGTGGCAAAGTGGCCGGAAAGGTCGCTGACAGGCAGGCAAGTGGACGGAAGCAGCGCTCCCACAGGGTCGGCTTAGGTATCCCAGGCAGCACCCAGGCAGCACTCACACTGCGATGTTTTTGCAGGTGGAGGGGGCGGGAAGAGGACCAGCTGCGGCCAATCAGCGCCGCTGGGCACGCTGGTCCTCGCAGTCCCGCCTCTCTGCTGAAAGTCCCTCTGTTGTAACCCTTGGGGTTCGTTGGTGCTCAAAAGCACGTCCTGGAGCCGGGGCTGGATCCCCCGCAAAAGTCTCAAGCCTTCGAGCGGTGCCCGCGGAGCGGGAGCCGCGAGGCGTGGTGGCAAAGTGGCCGGAAAGGTCGCTGACAGGCAGGCAAGTGGACGGAAGCAGCGCTCCCACAGGGTCGGCTTAGGTATCCCAGGCAGCCCCCAGGCAGCACTCACACTGCGATGTTTTTGCAGGTGGAGGGGGCGGGAAGAGGACCAGCTGCGGCCAATCAGCGAAGTGAAACGACCCATACACACGCACGTACTATTGGGTTACTGGGCGTTTGACATGCTCTAGTGAACGCATGTGTACGGTGCGTTTTACGAGCTCACGCATGGCACCATTACAATAGTGATACCAGGAAAATACATGGCAGGGATGTAGGTGTAAGGTCATAATGAGGATGTCAATGTATATATTGGCATGGCATCCTTACATCAGCAGGCCCTAGGTGTGGCAGACAGTGATATAGAACAGGGCATGTGATCATGTGGCACAGTTGATATGTGATGAGCTGTTGAGACATGTAATTTGTGATGGGGCACTATGTGGTTCACATAACCTTTACACTTGTCACATAAGTAACCTCATAAACATGTTGTGATGCGCATCAATACTGGAATAGCACACTATTCAGTGCGGGCATCTGTCACATGATGCCAGGGACAGGGGCACTGTCTCACTTGTAAAATTGACGCCCAACATGACCCTGTGTGACAATGTAATGTGTGTGCCATGTGAAAGATTAGGCATGCTGTTAGTATCCCGTAAACTTAATCTGCGGTAGGTGCATCTATGATGGGTCTGTGCATTGATAGCAAGGGTTTCCCATGTATGCACACCATACCACAGGGGCATTTCAACTGCTGATGTGTGTGATGGCATCATAGAAATGTCGTCCCCAAGCAGACAGATCTGCATTCTGATAATGGCTGTGGTGTAGTTTAGTCAAATGCACACCTCATTCACAATATTACAGATTTGTGCAATCGATAGCAAATGGGACGTGGGTGTGTGCCTTGCAGTCAGCAGTCTGGATGTGTTGACAACCTTCTCACGAAGGTCACGTGACGTGTGTCACGGACGTGATACATTGTCCTGCTCACTCCGACCAGCCCAGCAGATCATTTGTGTGCATGTCATGTCCATTTCACAGACAACAGGTGTATAAGTTCTAATGGAGGAGTGTCATTGATGTACAGCCAATGCCAGACTCAATGGTGATTTGATGTGTTGAAGCATTGTTGCTTGTGCTATGTACATTGTAATAGTTGTTGGCTGACAGTTGTACACCTTTTTCCACAAACATGTCGTGCAGGGCACCCCCTCTGCCAAGGCCGTTGCCAGACTTGGATGCCATGAGGGAACTTGACTGCATCCGCCATTACAGATTCACTCAACAGTTGATTCAGGTCTTGACGGTTAGGCTGGAACCACATCTCCTACCACGACACAGGTATCCAACTGCGCTGACACCCAAGGTAAAGGTGATGGCAGCCCTACATTTCTTTGCCACAGGTACGTTCCAATTTACCATAGCCGATGTGGGGGGGATGTCACAGACCATGTTCAACCGTGTGCTACGTGATGTGTTAGCTGCTATGTTGAGTCACATTGATGAATTCATCACATTCCCTACTCCAGAAGAGTTGACAAGTGTCACGGGTGATTTCTATGCCCTGGGTGGGATGCCATATGTAATTGGGTCCATTGATGGAACACATGTTTCTTTGGTGCCACCACATGCTCAGGAGCAGGCCTACCGCAACAGGAAACATTACCACTCCATAAATGCCCTGGTGGTGTGTCTTGCTAACATGCTGATTTCACATGTTTGTGCACGTTTTCCAGGATCGTGCCACGATGCATTCATCATGAGGCGTAGCAGGGTACCACAGATGATGCTGCAGCTGCGCAACGATCGGGCATGTCTTGTTGGTGGGTAAACTCTGTTTGTCATGTATGTCTCAATTTTATGTATATCTCGCACGGCATCACATTACACACTCATTGCCACAATGTCAATTTGTAGGAGACGCAGGATATCCAAACATGCCGTGGCTCATGACTCCGCTCCGCAACCTCAGAACAGCTGCAGACCAGCGGTACAACAATGCACACGGGCAGACAAGGCGAGTGATATAGAGACCGTTTGTACTCCTGAAGAGCCGGTTCAGGTGCCTCAACAAGACTGGCAGATCGCTCCCATACGCCCCGCTCAAGGTGTGTAACATCTTCATTGTGTGCTGCATGCTGCACAACATGGCAGTTGAGAAGGCCGTGCCACTCATCCAGGATCCTGATGAGCTGGAACATCCACCCGTTGAGGATGAAGGCCTTGGCCAGGATGCAAGCGATGAGGAGGAGGAGGATGATATCCGGAGTCAGCTCATTCGCAACTTCTTCTCATAATGGTGAATCCTAGTAAAATATTGTGTAAGCTTGTACCATAGAGTGGCATATGTAGCATACTGTGTGTCCAGCTGACTGTATGCAATGTCACTTTCATGTTTGTTGTGCAGTGTCACAAGTGCTGATGTTGTGCCACACACATACGTGCAATGTGTGAACATGGAATGTACAAGTGTACTAGATTCTTAGTGTATTATACATGACCATGTTTGAATGAAATTATTCTGAACGTGACTCCTTGTGTTACTGTCATTCCCAGGTCACCCTGCCTGTTGTCCGTTGGTGTCATCTTCGTCCTCCTGCTATTCCTCCTGAAGAAAGCAACGTTAGCCAAATCAGCGGTACATGCACAGACATGTTGAAATGTCAGTTTGGGTAAGGATCCCCAACAGGCTGTTTTGTGTTGGTATGGTTTCAATTGTGTGGTAAATGTTCATGCGCATGTTGTAGGACCATACATACATGTCACATTACCATGTCTCTAATTTCATGTTTCCCTACTCCCATGTCAGGACAGTCAACCTTCTGGACAGTCATTTGTAGTTGAGTTTTGACTCTATTAAATGCATCAATGTGTGTAAACCTTGACCCTGACACATTGCAGATACCACGGTTTGACATTGTGTGGGACATCACGACCACTGCCTCTGTGGGGATTTGCAGCCTCACTGTGTGCAGCAGGATGTGTCTGGATCATCCCCTCAACCTTGTGGGCCAGTACAGTTTGATTTCCAAAAAAACATGTTGGGTAGGTGTGGGCCAGTGTATGTCCCACATGTTCAATCAACTGTCCTGTGAGTCTGTTTGCATGGATGCATTGCCCCTTGTGCCAGTATGTCATGTCACTGTCATGTCGTTACCTCAGTGCTGGTGGAGAACCCTGCTTCGCTAGTCTTCTCTGTGAGTTGATGTTAACTTTCCATTCCCATGATGCCAGGTATGTTGCGCTGATGTCATCACAACGTTGGATTGTAGCAAATGTTAAATCTCCGTGGCACCAGTCGAGTGAGGTTATTCATAGGATTATCTTGTGCCGTGCAGCATCTCATGGTCACAGTAAGCTTATTTTTGTGGCTTTGTTCCTCATTACTCGCTGTTGAGTTTGTTCCCACATGCTTGTCATGTTTAGCATAGTGGGGCACAGTTGCAAGAGCCAATGACTGGCTCCTATGGGCCTTACTTGTGTTTAGGTCATTCCCTTCCTCATTGGAGGAGCTGCTAACGGCTCTTGCGAGTGATGTATACTTTCCTGTCATGGCCCTTACGGATTCACAGGGCTAAATACGGATAGTTTGCTTTGTGTCAGTGGCACTGCTATACATTAAATTTTCTGAGATTAGGACCCTCAATCATACAGTGTGACTTAGTTGATGGCCGCATGGATCTAATTGCATCGTAGCAGCCTTGTGAGCATTACACATGCTTTGTTCAGGTGACACACTGTACTACCTTCTATGTGTCCGTGCCCAAGCATCCGATCTAGTCTCATTGCAAAATCTCTGATCACACATAGGGTACAGAGGCAGTGGTTACACTTCACAGGTGTGACTGGTACAGTGTAGGTCTGGAGGTATTCTGTGATTCTGTGACAAAAGTATGGAATCCTTATTCTTGTTTTCCTTTGTTTCAGATCTCCCTCCCTGCAGTTCCCATCCTCTCCTTCCCTCGCCTGATCTCCCTTTTATGTCTGTCATTTGTACTCAGATCCAGGGGCTATTTGGAGATGGAACCCTTTCAGCATCGCACCACTCTGATGATCAAAGGTACGGACAGTCCTTGGCAGTCGTGTGGAGAATCTTTCACCAGCAATACAGGTAACATAATTGCATGACTGTTATTGTATTCAGAGCAATTCCACTGGGCATGTACATCGGCTAATGCAGCATGGCCTCACAGACCACTTTATCCTATTGTGTAGGAAGTGTGTATCCCAAAGTACATTGTGGCTCATTGCTGTCAAAGCACATCTCTTGCCAGTCTGCATGCGTTCAATATGGCATTGTTTCTGATGATTGTTCATATGTGTTTACGTGTACAGTGACAACATTCATGCTCTTGGTAATGGCAAATGTACCATATTGTGCCTGCCGTACATGGTTGTGTATGTGTTGTTTAGCTTGCAACACACGACATGCAGGCTACACCTGCTGACGCTGTGTGTCCTGTGCCCCGCTTGGCCTTAGGCTGCCTAATCCTGTGCCCATGATCTTTTGCAAATGTTCACCCATTTTGCTTGTGGTGACCCATGGGAAACCAGACACTCCTGCCTTCACATACACATGTCACTTTGTGCCGTGCAAGAATCCTTGGGTTTGTGTGCTTGTTTAGCATGTAGTCTCACCCCTTCTGCCATCATGTGTTCACTCATACCTGCTGCTGCATACCCAGCCACAACACAGCACCAAGTGGGCAGATCCTGCACCACACACGCCTACAAGATACTCCTCCATCCATCTATTCTTAAAGCATCACGCAGCTTGTCTGTACCACTGTTGCTCAACCTCCAAGACATAGCCAGGTCCGTCAGCACCTGCAACAAGCACACTGCAAGACACTCAGCTCAATTCATGACTCATGTGACACAACAGACTCATGCTCCAGCCACCCTCCACACAGTGAACACCAGACAATCATTCACCTGGTATCACGCTACCCCAAACACACCCATGACAGCTTCTCAGCCTGTGTATGAAACTCATACTGGCAACACAATGCAGCCCCACATAACAGTGCGTCTACGTACAACCAGGTCATGTGCCTCATACAGTACACACACTACTTCCAGCAGCACCACATTGTACTGTGTTACCTCGTCAACACAACAGCATCACACATCGCCGTCATTACTGTAACGTGGTAGTACGCAACATCAGCACACCACTTCTACATAGCCATCACAGACAGATAGTCCAAAACCCACAGGGACCACACACCAAAACCAGGATTATGATTTGTCTAACTTAACGAGGTACACCCTCAGAGTCACATACAACACCAAGGACACACTACGCATTGTCAAACATCTGCACATCCGGTA
Organism: Lissotriton vulgaris; assembly: GCF_964263255.1. Classification (NCBI taxonomy): domain Eukaryota; kingdom Metazoa; phylum Chordata; class Amphibia; order Caudata; family Salamandridae; genus Lissotriton; species Lissotriton vulgaris. The sequence goes on along the minus strand of NC_141689.1, from coordinate 835,279,930 downwards.
TCACACCAACAGCCTGACCACCCTCATTGTAACTATCATCTACAGCTCTCCAATCCTACACACACAACTTGGCTAAGCCATCTATCAATCAATCAATCAATTCATTTGTTGAGCGCCCTACCTACCCGTGAGGGTCTCAATGCGCAGGGGGGGGGGGGGCTGCTACAGATCGGTAATCCAGGTCTTGAGTAGTCTTCTGAAGGCCAGCAGGTCCTGGGTCTGTCGTAGCCTTGTAGGGAGGGTGTACCAGGTCTTTGAGGCAAGGTAGGAGAAAGATCTGTCACTGACTGTGGTTTTCCAGATGTGAGGGACTTTGGCAAGTGCGAGGTTTGTAGAGCAGAGCCTGCGGGTGGGTGTGTAGAAGCTGAGTTGGTCGTTGTGGTATGCTGGTCCGGCGTGGTTAGGAGGTTTGTGTGCGTGGATGAGGATTTAGAAGGTGATCCTGTTGTTGACAGGGAGCCAGTGCAGGCCTCCCAGGTGTGGTGTGATGTGGACGTGTTGGGGAAATCGACGATCATACGTGGCGAGGGGTTCTGGATGCGTTGTAGCCGTCTCTGGAGTTTGGTTGTTGTAGCTGCCTAGGGGGCATTCCCGTAATCCAGTGAGCTCGTGGAGAGGGCCCAGATGACTGTTTCTCATGTGTTTGAGGTGATCCATTTGAATATCCTGCGGGCCATTCAGAGGGTGTTGAAACAGGAAGCTGAGATGGCATTGTCCTGCTTGGTCATGGAGAAGGAGGATTTGAGGATGAGCCACAAGTTGCGTGCGTGGTTGGTGGGTACTGGGGCTGTTCCTAGCGATGTTGGCCACCAGGAGTTGTCACGGGCTGAAGTGGTGGTGCCGGGGATGAGGACCTCCGTTTAGTCAGAATTGTGCTTCAGCCTGCTGTACTTCATCCATGTGGCAATGGCCTTCATACCTCTGTGGTGGTTTCCTTTGGCAGTGTGTGGTTCTTCAGTGAGGGATATGATCAGCTTTGTGTAATTGGCATAGGAGATGATGTTGAGGCTATGTTGTAGTGCAACATGGATGAGTGGTGCCATGTGGATATTGATCAACCTCGGGCTGAGGGATGATCCCTGGGGGACGCTGCGGATGGACTCAGTGGTCTTTGAATGGAAGTGTGGGAGGCAGACGCTCTGGACTCTGCCGGAGAGGAAGAATGTGGCCCAGGGCAATGTCTTGGATTCTGGCATCATGGATGTGTGATGTAAGGGTGTCTTGGCAGACCGTGTCGAAGGCTGGTGATAGATCCAGAAGGATGAGGGTGGCTGTTTCTCCTTTGTCCATGAGGATGCTGATGTAGTCGTTGGCGGTGATGAGGGCGGTGTCCGTGCTGTGGTTGCTGTAGAATCCAGACTGGGATGGTCCCATGATGTTGGTGTCTTCGAGGTAGCGGGTCAGCAGTCTGTTGACGATCTTGTACGTGACCTTTTCTGTGAAGGGGAGATGGCCCTGAAGTTCTTAAGGTATTTGGGGTCCGCCTTTTGTTTATTCACTAAGGCGTTGATCTCAGAATTCTCCCAGCTCCCACTGAAGGTAGCTGTTTCCAAGGAGATGTTGATTGTTTTTTGTGGAAGGGGTGCGCTGGCTTAGGTGGATTTGTTGAAAATGTTGAGAAGCTGTGTGTCAGATGGGGATCCAGAGTGGATGGAGTCCATGGTCCTGATGGTGTCTTCGTCGCTGACGTTGTACCAGGTGGCCAGGGTATTTGTGTGGGAGTTGGTCTAAGGGGGTGTGGACTCGTTTGTGTGTGTGGGGGTAGCGGAGTGGAAGCTGTTGTGGATGTCGATGATCTTACGTCACACAGGTCTTGTGATGGTGGTATGTCATTGGTGTTGTCGGTGGGGAGTTGTGAGTTCAATCACGATGTTGATGTGCTGTTTGTTGTTGTGTGCGTTGCTGTCTAGACTGTCCTATTGGCGGTCCTGTGGAGTTGGTGGGGTCTGCGGGTGGCGCTTTTGTGTGCGGTGTAGCTGTCTGGTGTTTGTTTGCGGAGCCAGCTCCTCTACAGCTTCTGACAGGTGCACTTGGAGGTCCTGAGGTCTTCGGTGAACCATGTGGCTATCATGTTGTTGTGATAGGTGGTGGAGGTCTTGAGTGTGGCGAGGGTGTTTGCGCAGTCGTTGATCCACTGTTTGAGGTTGATGGCAGCGGAGTTGGGGTAGGTGTGGTCGGCGGGTGGTCCCAGGGCAAGGGTGCCGGTCAGTTAGTCCACGGTGTCCTTGCACCAGCAGCGGCGTGGCATGTGCTGTGTGCGGGGTGTTGTGGTGGGTTTAATGAAGATAAAGTGAAGGCTTCTCTGGTCTGTCCAGTGGATGTTCGTGGTGTGGTTGAAGGAGATGTGGAGTTGCAGAGAAGATGGGCTCCTGTGTGTGTCCAGCGGTGTGGGTGGGTGTTGTCACGAGTAGTTTGAAACCGAGTTTGACGAGGTTGTGGATCAGGGCAGTTGAGTTTGCATTGTTATTGTTCTCAAGCTGGAAGTTCATGTCCCCAAGGAGGAGGTAATTTGTGTAGCCGAGGGCCTGCGTGCTGATGAGGTCAGCAAGGGAGTTGATGGATTGTGGTCAGGGTCCAGGTGGTCATCGATGAGTGTTCCTCTGTGGGTGTTGTTGGCATCAGTGTGGATCTGTAAGTGCATGTGGTAGGCGGTGGGGAGGGTGTCGTTGGGGTTGGTAGTGACTCTGGAAGTGTTCATGTGGATGATGGCAATTCCTCCTCCCACTCTGTTGGTGTGGTGTCTGCAGGAGATCTTATGGCCTTCTGGGATGACTATGGCGATGTCTGTTTACGAGGTGGTGTTCAGCCTGGTCGCCATCAACGACACCAGCCAGCCCAACTACAGCAACAACCTATACACAGGTACAAGAACCAGACTCCAGGAGTACTTGTGAAAATCCAGGGTGCATGCACACACCTCATCCTCAACATCCCCTGCTACTGCCACATGACCGTCCACCTGAGATCCCTACAATAGCCCCACAGTCAACTGCAGGTTCACCTTCATAATCCTCAGCCACACTCAGCAGGCACTCCACAGTATAAACTCCCCTTCTATTGCTCATGCCCCGGGAGTATGACACCGCCATTAACTGACAGCATTAGTCTTTCCCGGCAGGGACTCGCTGTTTGCCCTATACCCTCCATCATGCTCTTCCTAGACGGGGAACTATTCCTGACTGTCCAAGATTGTATCAAAAGTAAAGACCTATTGATCGTCTCTGTAATCAGAGTAGGTTTCTCCCCTCAGGTAACTTGCTCCTCCCCCAGACCTATATTTTTTCCATCAGAGCATAGATTTTAACTGGAACTGGACACTTCCCGTCCCCTTTTTGTCTGGCTAAATGCAAATTTATATCATCTCCTCTGCAGAGTTTCTCCCATTTGGATGCGCCGATTGTGAAGGAAATTAGAAAAAGATGTGCTCACTGTCTACCGCCACATAAGGTATATTCCCTCATCTACATACTTGATGATCAAAGCTCGTTGCTTGCCCCATGAGATTTAGAAATTTATCAAAAACCCAGTGTAATTGAAGCCCTTCTCGTAGACTAAATTTAGACCTAAATAGCTTGGGCCCAACCCTTCCATGATCCCCTTATATAAAAAATACCTCTTTGTCACCCATAGGACCTGTTTATACCTGAACCTACATCGGCACATACTCATATAGACCCGTGAGGATCTCCTACCTGCAGGAACCCTACCTGATTAAATGAAGAATATATGATGACAAGGCTCCTCAGTGAGAAAAGTGGTAAGCTTATCCTTTCCCTGTTAATCCATTTTGACAGGCCATTATGAGTTTTATCCCTCTCCATGGGCATCTTTAGGCCCCCCTGTTGACATTAAGATCGAACCCCATGATCTCCAGCTACATCTGTGAAACCCCTTGCCAAAGTTGTCCTTACCCTTTAATTGTAAATACTTTGATGCTCTAGTAATTGTATGTTCTGAATGCCTGCCTGGTTGGTCTCTGCTGGTTCTTGGCTTATCCGTAGTTGCCCTTAGTGTCCCTCCCATTGAGGAGGAATAGTAAGAATTCTTACGCCGTGAGTGACAACGCCTTCGGAGCCTTGATACACATTTCAAATGAGCCTATCATCTTAAATCGCTTTGCAATATATATATATATATGCTTCATGAAATTATATAATTTTTGCTCTTTGAAATATGTCTAAATCTATCTTTATTGCATGTATTAAATGTGTATTCAACTGTGTGTTCCGCACATAACAGACCTCTTTTTTATCCACAGTGTGTATGTCCCCCTCCCTGGTCCTCAATGCCCTGATGAAGATGCAGCCCAAACTGGCCTTGCATTGAAACGTGCGTTGGCGTGATCTACATGGATGGCCCTTAGTGTAGAGTGTCACAACTTACTGCACCTCATCTTTAACTGCCTCCATGTTGTTTTTCAAGTCCTAGCAACTATTGATTGTGTTGTTGCAGGCCCCTAGGTCTTTCTACGCTTGTATGTGTATGACTGCATTATTTCTATAGTGAGTGAGATTGAGATGTGTATGTATGTTTAGTGAATGACTGTGGGAGTGTGTGGGACGTTAAATAAACACTTTTCTCTGTATGAATTTTTAATGATGACACTTATTAAGCCCTAAGAGAAAAACATTTGTTCCTGTGTTTGTATGGATGCTTTAGAGTTCTCCTATGGACTCCACTCATGAATTGTTATTTTAAAAAATAAAAAACTTTTCTATTTTCTCAACAAATTGCCCTGAATTTGTATGATGTTTCGTTGGCTCTGAAGCGTTGACTTATGTCACCCCCTCCCTCACCCTTTGGATCTCGTTGATGGGACCACGTAATTATACCCTGGCAGGGTAGTTCTTGCTTTCTATTACACTCCACAGGCCCAAGCCAATAAAGCAATATGGACGTCTTCCATCCAACACCCCATTGCCCACAGTCCGTGTTGCCACCCTTGGCCTGGGCACCATTGTTATGTTATGTTATGTTATGTTATGTTAATAACATTTATTAGGCGCAACAGCTGCCCCAGCGAAGGGGCGTCCTGGCGCCAGATCATGTACACAACACAACAGATCAGAGCTGAAAAGAGGGAGAATCAAATAGCAGAGGTAAACAGGTGGGTTTTGATGGCGCGTCTAGAAAGAGTCAGGCTGTTGAGGGCGCGAATGTGTACAGGAAGGGAATTCCATAAATCCGCCGCCAGAACACGGAAGGAACGTCCTCCCATCCTGCTCAGCCTGAACCTAGGCTTAGTCGCCAGATGGTGAGATTCGGATCTGAGGGACCGCGTGGGGACGTACGAAGAGATAAGGCCCGCCAAGGCAGGGGGAGAGGAAAGCTTCAGAATCTTGAATGTCAAACAGAGAGCCTTAAATTTGATTCTCTGTCTGACCGGAAGCCAGTGAAGAGAGGCCAGGACAGGAGAGACAGAACATCGTCTCGGAAGACCTACAATGGCTCGTGCAGCAGCGTTCTGCACCCTCTGAAGCCTAGTCGCCTCAGCCTGGTTGACTCCAAGAAGCAAGGCACTCCCGTAGTCTATCCGGGAAAGGATAGAGGCCTGAACCACAAGTTGCCGAGTGGGAGGGTCAAAGAATTTGAGGACTGGTCTCAGTCCTCGCAGAATACCATAGCAGGTAGCTGCTGTCTTCTTTGTATGGCTGGTAAAAGAAAGGTTGGAGTCCAGCCAGACCCCCAGATTTTTGACTTTGGCCGCTGGGATGGGGGACACCCCCAGTTCGAGAGGCCACCACTGATCTCCCCAGAGTTCCGCCTGCTTCCCTACAATCAGGACCTCGGTTTTCTTGGCATTAAGCTGTAGGCAGTTGTTACGCATCCAGCTAGCCACAGCTATAAGTCCTGCCCGGAATCTGGGCGCAGTCACCTCAGGGTCCCCACTGAGTGTCACTGCCAGCTGCGTGTCGTCGGCATACGATGTCATGGTAAGGCCACATTGCCTGACGACAGCAGCCAGCGGTTTCACATACAAGTTAAATAATGTGGGGCTAAGGGCAGAGCCCTGAGGGACTCCCAGTTCCAAAGAGTGGAACAAGGACTGGCCAGGTTGAATGGCTACTTTAAAAAACCGGTCCGAGAGGAATGAGCGGAACCACTGAAGAGCCTTCCCCACGATACCCACTTCCTCCAAACGCCGCATCAAAATGTCATGAGACACCGTGTCAAACGCGGCGCTCAGGTCTAACAATAGGAGCGCCGCGGTCTGCCCCGCATCTAGCACTGACCGCAAATGCTCGATCATAAAGAGCAGGGCAGTTTCAGTGATGTGTTGAGCGCGAAACCCGTTTTGACTCTCGTCAAGAATATTATTACGAGAGAGGTGGGCAGACAGAATGGTATTCACGTGCGCCTCAGTAACCTTGGCGGTCCAAGGCAGGAGGGAGATGGGCCGATAGTTCTCCGGGAGCAAGGGGTCAGAGTTAGGTTTCTTCAGAATGGGACTAACCACAGCTTGCTTCCAGGATGGCGGGACCACGCCCTCACTGAGGGAGAGATTGATCAACTCCAAAATGGGCTCACGACAGAGAGGCGGGAGACGGGTGAAAAGCTCCGGCTTCAGTGGGTCTAAGGGGGAGCCAGATTTAATTTTGAGGCTCAGAGTGTCAAATACCTCGTTAGACATGGCCGGCAAGGTGGACAAGGTTTCGGACACCGAGACCTTTACATCACTAAGAGCATCCCCGGGGGCAGATGGTATAAATCCTCTGTAGATTTTCTGCACTTTCTCCATGAAAAAGGATGCCAAGCTTTCACAGTGCGAGTCCGTGCAGATTTCTTGCGAAGTGGCCCGTTTCCCCATCAGGTCTTTAAGTACCTTGAAGATTAACTTAGAGGGGTTAGGGCTGTTGGAGAACTCAGCTGCATAGTGTGCGGCCCGGGTTTGACAAATAGCTCTGTGGTAGGTCTTAAGCTGGGCAAAGTACAGCGATTTTAACGTGGGATCAAAAGATTTTCTCCAGGCCCTCTCAGCTTGCCGGCAAGTTCTCTTAAGCTCGGCAAGAGTCTCATTATACCAAGGGCTACGATTCATCACATCCACAGTACAACTGCACGGGATGAAAGTTCTCATACCTCCGAACACAGATCCTGGTACTCCCTCCGTGGACACCTACATATTACCCATGATCTGTACACCTCTAAGTGACTCTTCTGTACCAGTATTGCAAGCCACCCCACTTCAGCATTTTGTAACCATCACAGGTGTGTATTGCCATCCATGTATGTAGTTGTTTGAATATTGTGACCTATGTGTGTCCTCAACCGGACTCCGATCCCATTGTGTGGATGGCTGCAGTTTGTTCAACACTCTGGCATTTTATACATGTCCCCACACATATGTTTTGGTTTCTGGGTACAAAATGTCTCCAACAATGCGTATTATGTTATTTAGATTTATTTTGTGATCTTGTGCGTGAAACGTGAGTAGGTGCTGTACAAAAAGGGGGGAATCCAAAGTTCACAGCTGGAGATATGATGCCTTACAGTTTGGGGCAACAAAGTCCAGGCCACAGTGCTTGGCATCATTGGGAACAGTGCGAGCAGCAAGTCCATGTGGGAAAGTCAATTAGGTGATGCTGTTGCACACAAAGGCAAGATGCCAGACCAGCTGACCTGGGAGTTGTGCATAGCCCACTGCCTCTCAACGTCTTTGCCGTGGACGACCCACCTTCCTTGTGGGACCCTCACGTGCAGGCCTTGACGATGCCTGGGACGTTCCGTCAGACAATTTCTCCTCCTCCTCCCTCCCTGTGGCTGGTGTTGGTCTTTGCCTTGATGTTTCTGGCCTGGTGACACAGGAGGGGGGGATGCTGCATGTTGACAGCAATCTGACGGAGTGATTGGCTTATTTCCCTATGCACCGTCAAGAGCTCATCCAGTCTTGCCTCCATCCGTCCATGGTGTCGTTCTTGACTAGCATGTTGCTCGACCTGATGACTTTTAATTTGGTTGAGGGCCTCCACTACCTGGCTGAACTCCCTGGTGTCCCGCCGGTATGCCTCCATGATGTTTCGGAGTTCTGACGTACCGGGCCCTGCAGTTTGCTGGTCAGATTCTCGCCTCCGCCTTGCGGCACTCCCACCACCCCTGCCAAAACGAGCTTGGCCTGCGCTTCTGGGCACATTGGATCGACGGGACCCATGAGTGATGGCAGTGGTGGTGTTGTCTGCCACCTCCTGGGTGCCCGGCAAACCTTGTCCCTCATTGTCAGACTGGCTCTGTTGTGGATTATGGGCAGGGCTCCGAGCTGTCTGCTGGGATGTGACGGGAATGGGTGTGGTGGTTGGCATGGATGTATCTGATCTAGCTGCTGCACGGGTTTGGGATCCAGAGTGGCCAGGTTGGTTGGGGTCATCCACGGTGTGTTGAGAGGTGTCTCTGTCGGTGGGGTCAGGGTCCTGCTGAGCCTGGGACTGGGATCCATCTCCCCCCTGGTTGGGGTTGGTTTCCACGCGTTGCCCTGTGGGTGTGGGAGACAGACAATGTTAATGCACCATCATGCAACCTCCAATTTTGATATCCATTGTCATCACTGTTCCACCTGCTTTGGATTGTTGTCATTGTTCACTTTGAATGGGTATGTTGTGGGATCATATTGACATGTGCCCAGGGGTCATTGACATGTTCAGTACAGTTTACGATGACTGGCACAGCCATTGCTGTGGCTTGTGTCTCCAGCACGACACAGATCCTGCTGTGCTCTGTGTGCCCCGATCTGCACAATGCAGCGTCAATCCTTATGCCTGGTTCAAGCATGCACAGGGTTTAAAGGCAGCATATTTATGAAAGAGACTGAGGGGAATTGTTCTGATTTCAGTCAGCAACTTTTGCGAGGTGTTGATGTGCCGTGACAGCCACCCACTTCCAACCCCCCTGGACCAGTACACCTACTTCTGGCACAGGGCTTTAGAATGTGGCACTTCTCCAAGATGTATCACCTTGTCAATGCCCAGGTCCAAGGTGCTACTTAAGTGCATCCACAGCGTCCAAAAGCTTTGCCTACAGCATTGTGTGAGAGGCACAATGGACTTGTGATTCGGCAGTGTGCATTTTTTGCTTGGATGCGTCTTCAGATCAGTATTTGTTTTGTTGTGTTACATGACGATTGTGGCAGTGATGCACTCCATTGCCTGTCCCCAGAGGCTCTGTTTCTGTAAGGGGTGTGTGTGACTGGCCATGCTAGTAGTTTGAGTGTGATTTGCAAGAGGCCGTCCCTTGTGGTGTGTCTGTCCCCCATAAAGCATGCTGCCATGACGGTGGTTGTGAGTTCCTGTGCAGGATGTCTGACCTTGTCCTGGTGTTAGTGTTTGCACTGGTCACAGGAGGGCCTTGTGCTGCCTACACCAGGGCCCAGTGTCAGCTATCTTGTCAGTACTTTCACACTCCCTGTGCATTGGCATGGTGCATGGGTGTGTACCGGGGCCATATGAGATGAGAGCAGCCTCGTAACCTACACCTTGCACCCTCTCACCCTCCCCTTTCCAGCCTTCTGGCACTCCCCTTGCACCCACCCCCATACTGTTATGCACTGCTGAGAGTCATTGCCACCCACCCACATACGACCACATACTGTTGGGCACTGCTGGGAGTCATTGCCACCCACCCACATACCACCCCCATACTGTTGGGCACTGCTGGGAGTCATAGCCACCCACCCACATACCACCCCCATACTGTTGGGCACTGCTGGGAGTCCTCTGCACCCACCCACATACCACCCCCATACTGTTGGGCACTGCTAGGAGTCCTTTGCGCCCACCCACATACCACCCCCATACTGTTGGGCACTGCTGGGAGTCATGTTAGGCACTGCTGGGAGTCCTCTGCACCCACCCCCATACCACCCCATACTCTTGGGCACTGCTGGGAGTCATGTTAGGCACTGTTGGAAGTCCTCTGCACCCACCCACTTACCACCCCATACTGTTAGGCACTGCTGGGAGTCATAGCCACCCACCCACATACCACCCCATACCTTTAGGCACTGCTGGGAGTCCTATGCACCTACCCACATACCACCCCATACTGTTAGGCACTGCTGAGAGTCCTCTGCACCCACCCACATACCACCCTGATTCTGTTAGGCACTGCTGGGAGTCATAGCCACCCACCCACATACCACCCCATACTGTTAGGCACTGCTGGGAGTCATAGCCACCCACCCACACCAGGGCCCAGTGTCAGCTATCTTGTCAGTACTTTCACACTCCCTGTGCATTGGCATGGTGCATGGGTGTGTACCTGGGCCATATGGGATGAGAGCAGCCTCCTACCCTACACCTTGCACCCTCCCACCCTCCCCTTTCCAGACTTCTGTCACTTCCCTTGCACCCACCCCCATACTGTTAGGCACTGCTGAGTCATAGCCACCCACCCACATACCACCCCATACTGTTGGGCACTGCTGGGAGTCATAGCCACCCACCCACATACCACCCCCATACTGTTAGGCACTGCTGGGAGTCCTATGCACCCACCCACCGACCACCCCATACTGTTAGGCACTGCTGGGAGTCAGAGCCACCCACCCACATACCACCCTCATACTGTTAGGCACTGCTGGGAGTCATAGCCACCCACCCACTTACCACCCCATACTGTTAGGCACTGCTGGGAGTCCTATGCACCCACCCACATACCACCCCATACTGTTGGGCATTGCTGGGAGTCCTCTGCACCCACCCATATACCACCCCATACTGTTGGGCACTGCTGTGAGTCATAGCCACCCACCCACATACCACCCCCATACTGTTAGGCACTCCTGGGAGTCATAGCCACCCACCCACATACCACCCCCATACTGTTAGGCACTGCTGGGAGTCCTCTGCACCCACCCACATACCACCCCCATACTGTTAGGCACTGCTGGGAGTCATAGCCACCCACCCACATACCACCCCCATACTGTTAGGCACTGCTGGTAGTCCCCCCATGTTACATGCGTTTTTTGTATACTCACCAGGCTCCACGGCTCCTTCGATTCCGTGAACTCCCACCGGTGGTAGCAGGGCCATGACTTTCTCCTCCCAGGGATGGTATTGGGCAGGTCTGCAGGGACCACCACCTCCAGTGTGGTGTGCATTGGCGTAGTCTTCGTCGATCTTCCTCTTGACCATCCTCCGCAGATCGTACCACCTGGCCTGGCAATCCCTCCTGGTGCGCCTGATGGGTGCAACAGCATTGACCTTATCGACAAACCTCTCTCACAGGCATGTTTTATCTGCGATGCTGGTCTGTCTGACCAATGCACCAAACAGCTGTGGCTCAACTCTGATGACTTCATCTGTAAGGATCTCCATCTCCGGGTTAGTGAAATTTGGATTCTTTGGTGTGATCATGGTGTGGGGTGTATGTGATTGAGGGGGTGATGGTGTGTATGGATGAGGGTGTGTGGGTCTGATTGTATAAGGGTTGGTGTGAGTGTGAATGAGGTAGGGTGTATGTGTGAAGGTGAATGGGTGCAGTTGTTGGTGTCCTGTCAGTGTCTTTGCACAAATAGGTATGTTGCAATGGATGATGGGTTGTATGTGTGGGGCCTTTTATTGGTCCATTTGTGGGTGTGGTTTATTTAGAATTTTTGGTAGGTGTGTTATAAGGGGTGGGTGTGACTTGGGCCCTCTGTTTGCCTGTTTGGATGTGGCCAGGACATTGTTTTACAATGGTGTTTACACAGGAGACATGTTTTGTGATGTTGTGCGACTCTTTTGGGGGGTGCATTTTGTATTTGTTGGTGCTGCTGGCTCATACGGGACGTTTTGGGGTTTTCGCATAAGCTTCATTGACTGATTTTTACATTCTGTGTTTGAAAACACCACTTTTAGAAAGGAGATATATTCTTGCTCAGTCATCCTGTGTGCCTCTGCTGGAATGGGGATTGCCTGTCTGGGTTTTGGATGACAGAAGGCTGGGGAGCAGGAGGGCTTCAGATAGTCTAGGTAGGGTCAGGAAAGGGCTGAATAGACCTGGGCTGCAATGGGGGAAGGGGGAGGATATTTCCTTGCACCTCAAAGGGCCTGGTCTGCTTCTGACAATGCTGTCTCCACCTCCTGCCAGGAATTTACACCAGAGAAGGCAGAACTGGTTCTGGCTGGGCACAGACACCCTCTGCCTAGAGGATCAAAGGAGTTTTGGATACACATACTGGGGCCCAGACCCCTGAACTTTAGAACTTATCTGGATCAAGAAGACTGCCAAGAAGAAGAGCTGGAGAAGCTGTGAGGAGGAACTACCACTTTGCTGTGTGCTTTGGTGGGTTGCTTCTGTCTTGGGCAGTGAAAGGCCTGGACTGGACTTTCTGCAACCTATTTTGTGAGTCTCTCCAAGGGCTTGAAGTAGAACTTGCCCCCTGTTCACTAAGTCTCAGGAACAGCAAAGACTTCAAGCTCTTCTGCCCGCAGTACTGGGGACTGTGTGTTTTCTGCTGTGTCATAGGAAAAGCAACTCCACGACGTCTACGACGCCGCTGCCGAATCCGTGTCCTGAAGGCACTGCAGAGGGCACTGCTGCCCCACAACCTTGGTCTTACCGACGACGCCTGTTGATGCTGCCACCAAGCCGCTGCTCACACCGCGACCTGTGGGCACTGCACTCTGCACCTCCTTGATTCACTAGGATGCCTTGGCCTCCCCGACGCTCCATGCGGAAATCGACGCCGCTCCTTGCACCATGGTTTTAGGGCAACGCTCATAAGTCACACAAAGCACCACCCTCATCCTGCACCGCAGCCTTGGCCCACTGACGCCGGCACGATCGACTCCTGCTTATCAGCCAACGACAGACCTTCAGCAATGACGACACCGCTGCTTGCACCGTAACCTGCCAGCACCATGACGAGCACCGCCTTCATATCGCACAGCGTCCCTGGTCTCACCGACAGCGCCATCCAATGCGGCCACCGAGCTGCTGCTCGCACCGCATCCTGGGGGCACCGCACGCCACACCGCTGCACTTCGTACTGCAGCCCCCGACGCCAGCGCTCCTGATTCCATCAGAGAGGAGCTCGACCTGCAAAGCGAGTGACTTCGAGGGCCTCATTGCCCTGCATTTCTTACAGGTGCTGTTTGTGGGTCTTCCCAACACCGTAGCTGGCCCGCGACCCTGCGACCAGCCAGAACTGTTGGATTTGTTGTTCACGACGAACTGAGCTATCGACATCAAGGAACTTTGTTTGAAACTCATTTTGATAACTACAGACTTTTTTTATATAGTATTGTGGATTTTTGTCGTTTTTGGTCTTGTTTTAATTATATAAAAATAGTGGAGTGGTGTGGTGTCCTTTTGTAGTAGGTACACTGTATTACTTTGGGTTATGTGAAAATGCTTTACACACTGCCTCTAAGATAAGCCTGACTCCTCGTGCCAAGCTACCAAGGGGGTGAGCAGGGGTTATTTTAGGAGTGTAACTCCTTTATCCTGACTAGAGTGGAGATTTTTGCCTGGCTTCGGCCCTTGCCTTAGCCTATCATAAATCCCATTTCTAACAGGAAGCTATCAGCATTGAGGAAAGAAACGGGAAAAGAATTGATGTAAAGGTTGAAGTTTGAAGAAATGCAGAAGGAACTCTATGATACCCTGAAGGACTTGGAAGGATCTAAGAAAAATAACTAAAAATTGATGACATCAGTGTTGTAATAAAGATTTAGATGCGATGATTCAGAAATCATCAAAGAAGGGATTATGAAATCTGTTTTTAAAATGTAGTGTTTAACGTATTAGAAATCAAGCCAACACTAACATAAGCCAGTTGTATGCTTTCTTCCATTTCAAATGTGACATCGTAATACACCACATGACCACAGCTGTTGTTGTTTCCCTTGCTGTAATAAAGACTTTGAGCTTATATACTGAAAGCAAAAAGCTTTCCCAGTCACACTGAATGCGATGTACCTAACCAAGGACAACCTGGCTATCCCAGGCTGTATTTCATAGTTTGTATCAACTCATGGTACATGAATAGATTCTGAAAAAGACTGAATATAATGTAATAGTATTATGGGAGAATCTTCAAATGTAGTAAAATGTTCCTTCTTGCTTATTCCCTATTGATGCACATTCTGAGAAACATGTTCTTATGTAGTGAATGTTTGAAATTCTTTGCCTAAAAACCTATAAAAGGGCCTGTATTTTCACTTTTAGAGACCAATTTTTTGCCACCTTAGCAGGCCAATCTATGCTGGATTTTCCATTGAACTTTACTGAGTTCTTTGTACTTAGGATTGATGTACTATTGTCCCTACTAATTGATGGTCCAGCTTATGTACTTCTGCTTTAGATTCTCTAAGTAAACCTTTTAGACTTTAGTCAGTGTCTATCTGTCTCATGGAGAATGTCACAGCATTAAATTAATGTGTACGATCTAAAAAAGAAAGACTGGTAAAGTCGGGGAGCACCAAAGCCTGTACATGGACTGCACTGCTCCTGGTCGAACCTGTTGTTACACTGGGCAGGTAATGGGTGACAGATTTGTTCCCTGACACCTGGTTAATCGGGAGCAGTGTATTCCCTATACGAGTTTTAGTGCTCCCTGCGGGACCTGTCTCAATTATATATAGCATTTTAGATGACAATTTTAATTGACTGAAACATATAACCCATTTGGTGCTACAAGAATAACAGACAGGGAAGTCTTAATCCTAAAGGTTTAATTTCGAAATTGTGGTCATCGCCTTTAGAATAGTCAACAATAATTAGTCAATAAATGATAGTGCAGAGTTCAGCTAAATTACAGAATCAATTAAGAACTCAGTAAAGTTCAAATAATCAAAATATAGAGTATAGAAAATGGGAGAGCAATCTGGCATTGATTCGCTTCCTAAGGTAAGTATGAAAGGGCACCTGCTTATAGCAAGAAAACACATTCTTTTATAGGGCTCTGAACAACAAATTTCATGCAGTTACTACAGTTGTGCATGGTTCACATAGCCTAAACCATTCAGAACTAAGCAAAGAGAAGTATTTGCAACTGAATAAATTTGAAAAAACTCTCATAATTCTATAACATAGAGCTTCTCACAAACATTACTTATACAAGGAACAAAAGTGGTTACATCATATGCGATTTTCCCTGAGATAGCTAGGTTTAACTTTTAATTAGTATACATTTATTTATAACAACATGTGATGGTTATCGTCTTTCCCAAGTGAACCACACTAAGGGGTCCATTAGGAAGTTGGGCGGTGCTGGCGGTGCGGAAAAAAGCCTTTTTCCGCCCGCGAAATGGGGAACCCATGTCCGCCATATTATTATAGTAAAACAGCTCATTACCCGGCTGCCACGGAGTGATGCGCACCACCATCAAAGTGCGCCCACCACCGCGGCTGTGGGAGCCAATCGAGACTCACCGCCGTGCTGAATGACGTCCGCACCGCTCCACAAATTAGGATGGCCCAAACAGGCAGACGCACCGCTGCGGAGACACCGCATAACCAGACCCGGCAGAAAGACAATAGCGGAGCACTATACCCGAGACCCGGCCATGAACGCCATGGTCCCAGCCCTCCACATGCATCCGGTCATGTACCTGCTACTGCACTACCATCAACAGGGCCGCCGCGGACGACCCCGCAGGTACGCAAATACACCAATACAACACACAACACATGGCGCGACACAGGGTCCAACTCCACCACAGACACCCTGCTGGGGGTCACAACATATCCACAAAGGCACTCCTATATTACCCACCTGCCAACAAGTCACCCCTCTGCATCCGGGACACACATCGACCACGAACTAGCAGCAACGTCCCGCTCGTGGTCACGTCACCGCCGCGGTCAACACATGCGTACAATGCAGAAGGCAGGGCCACTACAAGGCATGGCCAGGGCACAGACACCACAGGGACACACCACCCCCAACTACACATCAACACACCCCAGCAAGTCACAGGCCAGGTGCCCATCCTGGGCTCCACCATGCACAGCAACAAGCACAGAAACAAGCAAGCACAATACACACCCTGCACCACACTACAGACAACCAGGGAGACAGCCACTGCAGGAGTGGCTGACAAGGAACACACAACACCTGTGCCTCACACACTGAAGGCTGACAATACATCCCAGCACATACACACAACCTTGGTGTAACCACAAACAGAACACACACACATGTTAGCCTGAACAGATGCCTGCACAAAACTATACACAAACACCACAGGACATCAGGGGATGCAAATCAGGCAATGCCAAGCACACAGACACACACCACTGGATGCACAACAGGCAGTGTGTGCACAACAAGCACAACAGATACACACAGACATGACTGGCACAACCACAACACACATCACAAAGCAGCACAGCACAAAACCAACAGCACACCCATGAAGTGAAGCTACACCACAGCCAACTCACAGACACCCAACACAACAACAACAGGATGCACCCCTCTGGGATACAACAGCATATCCACCAATAACAAAGCACTGGGCAGCACACACAGCTCAAGTGCGCAAGGGCAAGAAAAACTGATGAATACCACAATAACATCACACAGAAAAGAATGTAGCCATGTCCAGAGTTGAACAGCACACTTGGCCCAAAACCTCCACCACAAGGCACAGCCTCACAAATGAAGAGATGGGGAGGCACATACACATGGAAACAAAGGGGACAGCTGACATCAAAATCAACTGATTTGCATGTCAGTATCAGACATGTGAGGTATGTCCAACACACAAATAGAGTCAATGCAGACCCACAATGTCTACGCATCAGTGGCACACATAGGGGATGGCATCACACCACACACAATGCCTCACAGGAGGAGAAAAGGCACCATGTGCCTGCAGTGATGCAGAAAGTCACACACAATGCCAGTGATGACCAGCAAGGTCACACAGTCCACAAAAACACACACAACACACATTGAGAATCAAACAAACACAACACTGATGTGCAAGTCACACACTTTGCACACACATAAGTGACAAATACAACAAGGAGGAGTCACACAGAACTGCGTGGACACACCAACACACTGGACAGTGCACAACAGACAACTCATACAAAAGCATCAAATAATTTACACAGGGCAGGACAATCAAACCCCCAGGCACACAACTCCTGGCTGACACATGTGTGTCTATCCCAATCCAGGGGCACACACACATACACAACAACTACAAAATCACACCCTTCACACTGCATATCTCCTCACCACCCAAGAGTACACATCACATGTATGCCAGGGGACCAGGACTACGGGCCAACACAGGATGTCCATACACATACACAGCTGGGCATATATACAGGAATAACACATATACATCATGACAGTGGGCAGCCAGCATGCTAACCTGTGCACAGCATCACACCCTGTGCTGGCAGTGTACCCCAAACTGACATGGAAACCACGTAGCCAACAACACAAAACCACTCAAACCATAACAGCATGACAGCTAAAAGAGCCAACACAGGTAACACAAGTATCAGTGTCAGAATGAACTGAAGCCCCTGTCACCCCTGTCTATAAATGTGATGCGGACAAAGAGCCTTGCAATGTCGAATTGATACATAGAGCATGGGGCCCAGTCAACTAAATGCACACACAAAAAGAACGTTAATCAGCAAGGACACCGACAAAAGACACAACCGGAGTAACTGTATTTATTCACATATTGCACAGATGTGAAAGTATAACAACTGTACACAACATTAAGGTACAAAAAGCAGATCAAAAGCAAGATATCCTGCACAGGCAAAGTATAAACAGGAGGCCAGTGTCCATGGCACAGGGGAAACTCCAACACAGCAGAGCAACATGGTCAGTGTCCATGGCACAGGTGAGAGTACAACACAGCAGAGCAACAGGGTCAGTGTCCATGGCAGGTGGGCCAGCAAGTACATGAGAGGCTGCACAGGGAAGACTCCAACACAGCAGAGCAACAGGGTCAGTGTCCATGGCACAGGTGAGAGTACAACACAGCAGAGCAACAGGGTCAGTGTCCATGGCAGGTGGTCCAGCAAGTACATGAGAGGCTGCACAGGTGAGACTCCAACACAGCAGAGCAACAGGGTCAGCGCCCATGGCACAGGTGAGAGTACAATACAGCAGAGTAACAGGGTCAGTGTCCATGGCAGGTGGGCCAGCAAGTACATGAGATGCTGCACAGGGGAGACTCCAACACAGCAGAGCAACAGGGCCAGCGTCCATGGCACAGGTGAGAGTACAACACAGCAGAGCAACAGGGTCAGTGTCGATCGCAGGTGGGCAAGCAAGTACATGAGAGGCTGCACAGGGGAGACTCCAACACAGCAGAGCAACAGGGTCAGTGTCCATGGCACAGGTGAGAGTACAACACAGCAGAGCAACAGGGTCAATGCCCATGGCAGGTGGCCCAGCAAGTACATGACAGGCTGCACAGGGAAGACTCCAACACAGCAGCGCAACAGGGTCAGCGTCCATGGCACAGGTGGGAGTACAACACAGCAGAGCAACAGGGTCAGTGTCCATGGCAGGTGGGCCAGCAAGTACATAAGAGTCTGCACAGGGGAAACTCCAACACAGCAGAGCAACAGGGTCAGTGTCCATGGCAGGTGGGCCAGCAAGTACATGAGAGGCTGCACAGGGCAGACTCCAACACAGCAGAGCAACAGGGTCAGTGTCCATGGCACAGGTGAGAGTACAACACAGCAGAGCAACAGGGTCAGTGTCCATGGCACAGGGGAGACTCCAACACAGCAGAACAACAGGGTCAGTGTCCATGGCACAGGGGAGACTCAAACATAGCAGAGCAACAGGGTCAGTGTCCATGGCAGGTGGGCCAGCAAGTACATGAGAGGCTGCACAGAGGAGACTCCAACACAGCAGAGCAACAGGGTCAGTGTCCATGGCAGGTGGGCCAGCAAGTACATGAGAGGCTGCACAGGGGAGACTCCAACACAGCAGAGCAACAGGGTCAGTGTCCATGGCAGTTGGGCCAGCAAGTACATGAGAGGCTGCACAGGGGAGACTCCCAGACAGCAGAGCAACAGGGCCAGTGTCCATGGCACAGGTGAGAGTACAACACAGCAGAGCAACAGGGTCAGTGTCCATGGGAGGTGGGCCAGCAAGTACATGAGAGGCTGCACAGGGGAGACTCCAACACAGCAGAGCAACAGGGTCAGTGTCCATGGCACATGTGAGAGTACAACACACAGAGCAACAGGGTCAGTGTCCATGGCACAGGTTAGACTCCAACACAGCAGAGCAATAGGGTCAGTGTACATGACACAGGTGAGAGTACAACACAGTAGAGCAACAGGGTCAATGTCCATGGCACAGGGGAGACTCCAACATAGCAGAGCAACAGGATAAGTGTCAATGGCAGGTGGGCCAGCAAGTACATGAGAGGCTACATAGGGGAGACTCCAACACAGCAGACCAACAGGGTCAGTGTCCATGGCACAGGTGAGAGTACAACACAGCAGAGCAACAGGGTCAGTGTCCATGGCACAGGGGAGACTCCAACACAGCAGAACAACAGGGTCAGTGTCCATGGCACAGGGGAGACTCAAACATAGCAGAGCAACAGGGTCAGTGTCCATGGCAGGTGGGCCAGCAAGTACATGAGAGGCTGCACAGAGGAGACTCCAACACAGCAGAGCAACAGGGTCAGTGTCCATGGCAGGTGGGCCAGCAAGTACATGAGAGGCTGCACAGGGGAGACTCCAACACAGCAGAGCAACAGGGTCAGTGTCCTTGGCAGGTGGGCCAGCAAGTACATGAGAGGCTGCACAGGCAAGGCCAGAACAGCAGTGAACGACAAGGCCAGTGGGCATGCTGCGCCACACATATGGCGGATACTGCCATATGTGTGGCGCAGCATGCCCACCACCAGCAACCCATGCCAATAGCCAGCACACTTGTGGACGGGGATGGTGCTGGCGTCACACGGCCATGGACAGGTGGTATCGACCGCCATACGTGTGGCGCAGCATGCCCATCGCCAGAAACCCATGCCAATAGCCAGCGCACTTGTGGATGGGGTGGTGTTGGCGTCCCACCGCCGTGCATAGGCTTATCGACCGCAATATGTGTGGCGCAGCATGCCCACCGCCAGCAACCCATGCCAATAGCCAGCGCACTTGTGGACGGGGGTGGTGCTGGCTTCACACCGCCATGGACAGGCGGTATTTTCCGCAAATTTGGTCACATGCAATGGGAACTTGAACTGTGAACTCTGCATCAGTACACAGCAGCAGCAGGTTTAGTTGCACATCATTGTACACACAATTGCATCTCTTGGTATCAGGCACAGGTGGTTGCATGCTATGTGTGACACACTTTGCTCTGTGTGCCTCCATTGTCACTGATGCATTTGATGGTTGATGATGGCTGACAGTGTGAAGCAGGTCTTAATTATGTGTAACCAAGCACTGTGCTGTGGGTCTGTGCTGACCTTGGCAAGGCTTGTCTCACTGTACAGGCATTTGTGGCTTATGGCAGACAAAGTGTCAAACCATTAAACCATGCGTGTGCTTACCGATTATTAAGATGAAACCGAGCCGACCAGGAGTAGCACAACCGCAAGCCTTCTCGTAGAGGTGATTTTAAGAAGCCAACGAGAGCTCATCAGTTGTGGGCTATTTAAACAAACCGGCATCGGAAATATACTCCCAAATGTTCACAAAACGATATCGATAGCTCCATTAGACCCGGAAATACGGACTGTATGGGCTATGCGGGTTCTGGCGTACAAATTTACTATTTTAATCGTAAATAATGTTATTACGAAAACATACACTTCGAATCATTAGATCTAAGAATTTTATTTAAATTACACTCAAAGGCTATTTATATTTAGGTGTTAAATTTTGCAGATTGGAGACCTACATAAATGGACATGGAGAACAGACTAACAGGATCCAATTTCTCGTTATATTCCTGAGGGTATAGCTAGAAAAATTGTTTATTTAAGAGATAGAGTGTTTTTTGTTTTTTTTAAAGAATTTAAATGGGAATTTATTTATCCAACAGTGAAGACCTATGTACCTAAGTTTGGATAGGTCAGTAAATAGCATTCTCCCAGGGTATATCGCTATTTAGCCCATTTTTAAAGGTGTCAAAAACAAACATCCAGAAAACCTCACGTTTTTTTCTTATTTGAAGACCACCATTAGTATCAGGCGTGTGGATTTTCTCTAATATTCACCATTTGAATTCCTCTGGGCTATGATTCTGTTCCATAAAATGTTTTATCATAGGGGCAGTCATTTTTTTCGTGTTTATTGCTGAGCGATGCTCAGTTAGGCGAACTTGGATCGCTCTTGACGTCTCTCCTATGTATCCAAGCGAGCATGGGCATTGGATGAAATATACTACATTAGTAGTCTTGCAATTCCATAGTTCTTTGGTCCATTGTGGATAAACTGTTCTCCTGCAATTATATTATTGCAAGATTTACACATGGAACATGGTATTGTACCTTTTATGGAATGACTCGTAAGGATAGATTTCTGTACGAATCTCTGTTGGTTTGATGGATTACAGAACCTAGAATGTACAATACGGTCTTTGATGTTCCTATTGTGACGATGCGCAAATAGGGGTTTAGCTAATTTCTGATGATTGGCACAATTACTGTTGAGAATATGCCAGCTTGAATTGATTATTTGTTTTATTTTTGCATTGACTGTAGAATGTTTGGTAATACAGACTAATTGTTTGTTCTCTTTTGCTGGTTTTACTCTCAATAGGCAGTCTCGATCGTAATATCGAGCTCTTTTAAAAGAGTCCCTCACCAGCCGGTGGGGGTATCCTCTTTCTATGAATTTTGATCGCATCACATTCGCTTATTTGTCAAAGTCTGCAAGGGTGGAGCAGTTACGTCTAACACGTAAAAATTGGGAGAAGGGGATACTGTCCTTTTGGTTACGAGGGTGGAAGCTATTATAGTGCAAGAGGGTATTTCTTGCCGTGGGTTTTACAAATAAGTCAACTTTCAGACGATTATGGTTGTTCAGAATAACAATGTCTAAGAATTCCACTTTTCCTGCACTGACATGCGCTGTAGATTTTAAATTTATATCTGCAGCATTGATCCAAAGCAGGAATTCTGATAGAGTCTCTCTCCCATTGGTCCAGACAAAAAATATATCATCTATATAACTGGACCAATGGGAGACCGACTCAAAGAAAGGGGCAATTTCGTTGTAAATACATCTGTTTTCAAAAGCGGCCATATAAATATTGGCTACTGAAGGGGCCACTAAAGCCCCCATACTTACCCCCTTCATTTGACGATAGAATTGAGCACCAAATTGAAAAATATTCTCAGTGAGGACAATCCTCAAACAGTTGAGAATGAAGGCCTTTGGCCATAGTATCTCTTGTTTTTTGATAAACCATTCAGTGGTTTCCATAGCTGCTTGAAGGGGTATGTTACTATACAGGGACTCTACGTCTAACATGACTAACAAGTCGGTAAGGGGGTTGAAATTAATATCCTCAATTTTAGAGATCATATGGCCGGTGTCTCTTACATAGGACCTAATTCTAGGAATATGGGGGCGTAAATAGTTGTCAACATATTTCGACAAAGGTTCGATTGCACCCATGTAGGTCTGGTGGCGCCACAGGCCACTGAGCATATTTTTAGGAATCGTAAACATTATCATTCTATAAATGTGCAGGTGGTGTGCTTTGCCGACATGATGATTTTGCAGGTGTGTACAAAATTCCCCGGCTCTGCCCATGATTCCTACATCATGAGGAACAGCATGGTGCCCCGTATGATGGCTAATCTGCATCCTGATCGTGCTTGCATTGTGGGTAAGTATGACCTGTGATATGGCGTGAGGTGTGTTTGTGACATGATGCACTCAGCCTGTGCGACATTGCAATGTGTGTTTTTTTTATTTCCTAGGTGACTCAGCATATCCCAGTCGACCCTGGCTGCTGAGTCCATTGCGAAATCCCAGGACCCCGGGTGACATCATGAACAATGAGGCACATGGCAGGACCCGACGTGTCATTGAGCGGACTTTTGGGCTACTCAAGTCAAGATTCCGCTGCCTTGACGGGACTGGAGGAGCACTGGCAAACTCGCCTGGGAAGGTCTGCAAGATCGTTGTGGCATGCTGTATGCTGCACAATTTGGCCATTCACAAGAGGATTCCCCTGCTCCTGGATGATGGAGAGGAACCAAGGCCCGCACCTGCCCAAGGACCTGGGTCCAGTAATGAGGACAGTGGAGAGGAGGAAGGAATTGACATTCGTCAACAGCTCATCAACCGCTTCTTCACTTGAAGGTGTGTACAGATGTTGAACTTGTACATTATCTGTTGTGGTGGTTGTTGTTGTGTAGGGCTATCTGCGGATGGTAGACACAGGCACACGTTCAGTCACCTGTGTGTGGTAAATGTGATATTGACGTTCCTTGTGGGGACATATGCTTGACTCTATTTGTACACACCTGCAGCCCATTGTCTTGTATGCCAGTAGTCTCTTGTGTATGTTTTGTATAGTGTTCTGTCTGTGATGCCACAATGACACCAGTGACTGTTGTTCTGTTGTGTCTCCCTAGGTGTTTCTGAATGATCCTGCCCTACATACTGTACATCTTTTGGACACATCATGGACATTGTCAACACTGTAAATATTGCACTAAAAACGATACAGCACAAGATCTGGTGCGTCAGGTTTTTTATTTGCAATGTGGTCATGTGAGGGGTACGGGAATATTTATATGAAGGTGGTGAATGGGCAGTGATTTGACAGTCATGGTAGATGAGATGCAAGAGTAGACACCACATGGATGTAGTGACCCAGTTCAACAGACAAGTGCCATTGCCAAGGAAATGTGGGGAAGACAGTCCAAACAGTCAATGCAGTGGGGAAGAGGGTTGCCATCAGGGCTGGCTCCGTGACTGGCGTGTGGCAGGTGCTTTACCTTCGGAGACTCCCAGGCTCTTCTTTGGATGCCCCTTTTGGTGGTGAGGGGCCTGCTGAATGACCAGCGGCGTCAGAGGACTTGCCCCTCTCTGTTGGCGTAGGGGAGGATGGTGCACTGTCATTCTGCGGCACAACAGGAGGGGGCAGGGGTGTTGGTTGGGACACAGGCCTGTCCCTCTAAAACGCCACTTTCTGGGCCATGAGGTCCACCATTTGACCTATACGTCTGTCGATGGACCTCATCAGCAGGATGAGCTCACTTAAAGGTTCGCCCGACCGGCCACTTTGTTCCTGGATCTGTTCATATGTACCGATGACTCTGGTGAAGTGGTCCAGGGATGGTGTGCCACCCTCCTGATGTCTGGGGGGGCCCTGGCCCTCCCACCTGCCCTGCTGCCATAGATCTGTTGCCTCACCACGCTGTCTCCTCGCACACTCTCCCTGCCCTCCACAGTTGGTGGTGTGTCCTGGTCATCCCCTTGGACAGGGAGGGTGGTGGTGGTGTCCGAGGTGGCAGCAGTGGAAGCATAGGCTGTGACTGCAGGGGTCTGCTGTGTAGGTGTTGGTGCAGCAGACGTGGTGGTGGGGAGGATGGGGTTCTGGGCCCGGTTGGGCCATGGCATACCAGATGGGCCGGGCTGGAGCTCATCGTCCAAACTATCCTGGGAGTCTACATCCGAGAGTCCATGTACCGGGGGTGGAGATTGGCTCTGCTGGTTGATGTTGTCCGCAGCAGCAAGATCTTCATCACCTGTGGATTAGATGGAAAATGGTCAGTGTTGGTCGATGTGCAGGGATTGTGTTAGCTGCATGTCATCTGCTGTCTGTACACTACACAATTGAGACAACTTTTGTATGCTTGTTACAGGCAATACTGGCTGTTATTACATGGTGCATGCAACATCATGAACTCATATATGTCCTGTGTCAATGCATTGCATGCCCTGTGTAGTGTTGCAGGTCTCCCAGACAGAAACAGCCAGAGCTATAAGGAGGGATACCTACCTGTTAGGTGAGGGTGGGCAGTGCAATGGCTGGCACATGCTCCTGGTTGGGGAGGCCTCCATGCTGCTGGGGTGTGGGACAGGGGGCATGCTGGGAGTAATGATAAAGGCCTTCCACCCCCAGACAGTCTTCCAATTCAAGAAGGCTAGCTACCTGTGAGTCTGTTTGATGAACAGTGCAATGGCTGACACATGCTCCAGGGTGGGGGAGGCCTCCATGCTGCTGGAGTGTGAATAAGGGGCATGCTGGGAGTGGTAGTGCATGCCTCCCTTCCCCAAACAGGCCTCACAGTTAAGATTCTGGCTACCTGTTAGGTGAGGGTGAACAGTGCAATGGTGTTTGGGTTGTGAAAGGAAGTACTTATCAGTGTGTTGTTTGGCATTTGCTTGTACTTACCAGCATCCGTTCCCCCGGATACTCCTGTGAGACTCTCAGGATGCAGTATGGCACGCACCTTCTCCTCTCATGGTGTGAATGTTTTCTGTGGGATGGGAGGGCCACTGCCAGTCACGTTCGCCAGCTCCCAGTTCTTGCTCTTCTTCTCTTTGACAGCCCTCTTGAGATCATGCCACCGCTTCATGATCTCCTTCTTGGATCTTGGAGTGGTCCCTACTGCATTCGCCCTTTGCCCTATCCTTTCCCACATTTGTGTCCTTGTGGCTAATGGTGTCTATTGGACAGGGGTAGGTGTGGTGGGTGTGGTGTTGAGGTATGAGATGTGTTATGTGCTATGGAGTTTTTGGTGCTGGTGTGGTGGTGGTGGTGGTGATGTGTGTGTGCTGTGTTATTTTGCCTCTCCCTCAGATCTGGTGTATGCCCTTCTCTTCTGGAGTGTTGCAAAGAATTGTGGTCAGCGAAGGACCTGTATTTATACTCAGCTGTGTGGGTGTGTCCAATTGTGCCTTTGCTGTGAGGTGTATTGTGGGTGTTGTACTGGGAATATTTTTTTATAATATTTTTTACATTGGTATGTGTTTTGTGTATTTGCGGGGCATTGGTACTTTGATTTGTGCTCAGTTAGGCATTGTTGCAGTGTTTTGTCCGCCATATTTTTCACGTGCCGTCCGCGGCGGTCCCCAAAGTATTCTGATGAATACTCCCTTCCTTGGTGAAAGGACTTGGAACTGGGGCAACAAGGATGTAAGTTGCTCCCACTTTTATGCAGTCAAAGCAGCTAAGGAATGTGGATTTCCTGTCTGCAATCTCAAAAAAGGTTTGCAGCAGTTCTTCTGTCAAGTGTCCTCTCTAAGCTATTATCCAGACAGAGCCTTTTTGTAGAGTGATGCTTCTCACAGCAGGGTTGTCTCCAGCCTGGAGTACTCATAACAGAGGCCCAAAGAGGCGTAACTTTTCTGCAAGTGGCTTTTCACCAGCCACACTGAACAGTGATCAGGATGAAGACAAAAAGCTAGCCTCACCCAAAGGTCTCTCTTACCCTGAATAACAGAAACAAGAACCCAACTCAAGCAATATAAAAGCCCTATTTTACAAACCAAGGCAACCTATTTTTCTAACAAAATGTTGAGTTCCACAAATAACTCCAAAGAAATCTATGCAATTGTTGCTGATCTATCCAATCCGGACAAAGTCATGGTGAAACGAGCCCCTACTCAAGCACTATGTGACTCACTAAACACTTTCTTCATTGAAAAAATAATTACCATCAAGACCAGTATCCCGCTAACTCCTCCCATATAACCCAGTCAACTACGCTCACAAAATCTCACTCCATGGAGCGTTTTCCTACCATCAGGAGAGAAGCTTCTTTGGACCTTCTAATGAAGGACAGATCAGGGTCTCCGGCAGACTGCTACCCCCCACACATCTTAATGGAAGCTTTCCTCACTTCTTCCCACCCTCCCCTCTCACTATTGAACAACTCCCTCACTCGGGGGGCGGTTGCCAAAGCATTTAAAGAAGCAGAAGTAGTTTCCATCATGAAGAAATTAGGGGCAGCTCCTATAGCCCATACAAACTATCTTCCCATCTCCTTACTCCCCTTCTTAGCCAAGATTTTTGAAGCTCATGTTACAAATTGCCTCTGTTCCTTTATCAAACAGTCTCATTTTCAGGCGGGCTTCCGACGCTCCCATTCCACAGAGGCAGTTAAACTTGATGGTTCTAGATGAACTAAGGAAAGGGGCAGACAAGGGCCCGGTGCGTCTCGATCTATCCACTGTGTTCGACACAACCATGAACTCCTGGTGAACCGTGGCAGTAATTCAGGGATACAGGGCCTGGCCCTTAAGTGTCTTTCGTCTTTTCTAGATGATCACACTCAAGCTGTATTCCTCGTCCAATTCTCTGCCTCTAAAGTCAAATTGACATGTGGGGTGCCACAGGACGCCTCCCTGTTGCCGCACCTTTTCAATTTGTACCTGTATCCTCTAATTCAATCCTTAGGTAAGGTAAAAGGAAGGTATGCACCTCCAACTGGAGAAGTGGAGAAGTGTGGCTCACTGGTTAGGTGGAGAAGTGTGGCTCACTGGTGAGAGCAGGCAGACCCTGAAGCAGAGGTCAGACCCGGGACCAGGGTTCAATTCCCGACGCGGCAGGGTCTTGAGCTCAAATGTCCATGGACTCGATAATTCTCGCTTCGGTGCCTGACCTAATCATGGGTTCACACTCTGCAACTCTGGGCATTAAGCTTGCTTAATCTCCACAATGGCCCCCCCGCGGCGGGATGCCTGGCTTTCACCTTGGGGATGCCCTGTAGGGGCTATCTCACAGGGAAAATCCAGGACGGGTTCCCAAGGCAAGCGCGGAGATACCCCTTCGGGGGTCGATTCTGGCGCTATATAAGAAATATAATAATAATAATAACTACGCCATTGATCTTCAATTGATCTTTGACATAGACAAGTCTGCCGCCCCCATAACGAACTTTAAATCTACCATGCGACATATAAGTAGCTGGATGAACAGTAACCACCTGAAATTAAACCCAGACAAAACTGAACTGATCTTAATTGGAGGGCCCTTAAACCCCTGGAATTCAAATTTTTTGCCGACTGACTTTGGAAAGCCACCCCTACCATCTCGATCAACTAAAAGCCTTGGCATCACTATTGACTGCGATCTGTCCATGAAATCCCAGATTGGGACGGTGGTCTCTAATGGCTTCTTTCAGCTCCAGAAGCTCAAGAAGAAAAGCAGATTTCCCACTCCTGAAGCTCTTACCCAAGTTGTTTTAGCCTTAGTCAGTTCTCACACTGACTACCCCAACTCACTTTACTTTGGCATGCCAGCATATCAATCAAAAAGACTGCAACTGGTGCAAAACCAGGTGGTTAGATTAATCAATCGCCAGCCAAGATGGCAGCACGAAACAGTTACATTGGCTGCCGGTTTTTGAACGCAGTACATTCAAGTTGGGATGCCTCATCTTTAAAGCGCTCCATGGCAACTACTCAGTATTTGTTTCTACTAGAGTCCAGAGATATATCCCCACTCGGGATCTTAGGTCTTCCCATTTGAATCTGTTAGCTACACCATCCTTTAAACGCAAGAAACTGGGGGGGGGATGCTAATATTTTCGGTCCTGACCACTCAATTTTTGAACTCTCTTCCTTTGGACATCAGATCGATGACATCTCATCCTCAATTTAGGAAACTGTTAAAGGCCTGGCTATTTGGCCAGGCTTATGAATGAATCACTTAGGGGCAGTACTCCCTTGACCCCAGCGCCAAGAAACTGTGTGGGGTATGCAGGCTTTAATAATATTTTTTATGTAATATTTTAACATAACAAACAAGAGTCCCACCCCGACCACCTACCAAATGGCACTACCATAGGAAAACTAATCAGCTGCTTAAGTGAATTTTAAAGGAGTCTTGTCGCCTCCCTCCATTTTCAAGAATGACAGAAAAATTCTTCCTCTGTCTGTGAAAACAATCCCACCTACATCTTGTGCACAAGAGCAGGCTAAGGGCTTCCAAAATGGGACTCACATATATCCATTACTCTGGCATACTCATGCGTATACCACATGTACTACACAAGCCGCAAACACACCCAATCCAGTTGGATGTTAGTACTAGGATCTAGCTTACACAAGGATGCAGAACTTCATACAAGTGGGGCCGGCTACAAGGATAGAAAGTCTGATCACAGCTGTGGATTCACAAAACACGGTATACTGCCAATACCGCTGTACATGCTAAACCCATGACAGGGGTGGTAGTCCACTGTCAGCAAAATAAGAGCACTATTGGTGTACCCCTCCAGGTCGCAGGACAGTTGCAGCACTTCATTTGTGTCAGGGACAGTGGTAGGCCTCTGCACATGTTAAGTGTGAGTCTAGAGCCCAAATCAATCATACTGGGGTATACGCTACATTTAAGCACTAAGAACATTGCAATGTGACTCCATACCCCACAGGGAACATTCTCCGCCCAACAGCATGTTGAGGCAATATTGTGCTTTCCTAAATTAATATGGCTTGTCTTACAGTCTTTTCACTGCATATATGTTTACTTACTTTACTCCTATAAATAGGATGTTTTGTTGATACTAAACAAGTGCGTATTTGTGTCTCAATGTATAACCATTGTTGTAAATATACATTATTTTTTATCATTGCCCGTTTCTACACAGTCCACACATGCCAGAATAGCCACTCCTCACCCTCTAAAAGGGGAGTGGCTTCAATGTTTCGTTTTATTTACAAAAATGATGAGTTAGTAGCAAGGAAATGTGAATGGAGCCAGTAAAGTTATTTGTGACCTGGTGGCTGCCTTGCTCAAGAGAGATCGGCCCTATGTCCTAGAGAGATTAACTACAGCCTGCAGAGCTGAGAGTAGCCACCAGCCATTACCATGGGGCAGGAGATTTGAATACAGGGAACTGTTGAGGGCCTACAGACCTTATGAGAGGCCTCAAGGTCACAAAACAACTGCTCCGCTAGAAGATTTCAGAGGAAAAGGGGTCCGACAGCCATACTACCTAAAGTGGTAGTACCTTTAAACATTCTGATTCCTTTGCACTATAGATGAAGTCCTCCTCACCACTGGCCCATATTGTTTTGCGGGCAAACCGCATTATGTTTCACCCACCAGTTTCCCTCTCTTGCATCCCTTCCCCCTGCTCAACCACAATTCCAGTAGCTTAATACAATTTACCCGATAACTAAACAGAAAAGCATCTACAACTCACCTTTATTCTCATCAAGGCTTCATCAATCTTTCATCGATGTTGCTAAGGCCTGAGGGCCAGCATAATCACCTGGAGACCCATGTCCTCATGACTAGCTTTGCAGTCGATCCAACCAGAACAGCTAACAGCTTATTGAATATAGTTATTTTCCCAAATGAACTCTAAATGTCTTGCATGAAACCCTCCTAAAACAAACAGGTTTTGAGGCAAGAGATCCTTCCAACCACTCACCAATAAAAGACTGCTTTTAGTCATGAATATATAATGATTGAAAGATATGCTTCAAAGCATATATTTACACTTAAACAAAATGACCTGCTTTCAGATTTCCAAAACAGATTTGAATATGGCTGAGGCATAGAAGCAGTAATGATTTCCACATGGGATGAATTAAAACAACAATGAATTAAAACTGGAGTACCACTCCTCTACACCTAATACTTGAACTCTCACTTGCCTTTGATACTGTTCACCATCCCAACCTTCTACAGAGACCTCACAACATCAGAGTGCAGGGTGCAAATGTGATGCAGATTACAGCTTTTCTATTAGACAGATCATCATCTCACTGCTCTCTTCATGTCAGCTCCAATAATTCACAACTAATGCATCAAACAGCTTTGCCCGCTCTTTAGCATTTACCTTAGCTCTATATTGCACCCAATCTGCCCCTTCAATCTCTAGTGTTACTGTAAGCAGATAATAAACAAATCATACTTAAGTATGAAAAGTCATCTGACTTTGACTAATACTCAATCGGACAATATCTCAAAGTCAAATAATTGATAATATCTTACCACAGCAAAATAAACACGTCACACATCGAAATATCCTTGTGCAGTAAATGGATCAAACACTGGCCATCAACAATATGGCCTCAGCAAGAAGGCTTGCCCCACTGACTGAAGAGTTTGGCCAACCTGAAAGCTGGGTCTAGTTTCACCTCTGTTCATGCTCTATCTGCTGTCAGTGTTCCTTTTATTGTGCATGCTCAATATGCAGTCAGTTTGACCTTTTTTGCGCTTGAGCAATATAATTGCCACACTTCGGGTATCCTTATTTAAGGGTAGAGAAGCAACTTTGCTAGAGTTTATTGATTTCTTGCATTGTAGCAGTTATTGTGAGCAGTTATGGACAAGCATTTTGGGAATAAGTAGCATTGCTCACCTACCTCATATTCCTCAGCTTGAAGATCACCTTCCACCCCTTCACCGACAAAAAGGAGAAATACCTCCAAGAAGGAGATGGGCCATATAAAAAAGCCTCTTTTGGAAACCCTTTTGTCTTTAGATAAAAAGGAGACATATCCAAGGTGGCTGGCCACAAGAATATTCCTTCAGATCTATCCTTCTCTGACCTTTATGATGATTCTACACTTCCTTCCTTTGGGTTAAAAGGGGCAGAGCATTTTCAGGGGTATATCACCTGAGTTACTGAGCCGTGATAAAAGTAATTTGGGATTTCCTGATGACGAGGTAGCAGATCCTTCCAATGAAGCTGTGTTAAGACAATTTAAGAAGCCAAGCAGTGTGAGAGTTCCTTACATCAGTATGTTAAATTTATGAAAAATATACCCCAGCACTCAACATTTACATATAATATCTATTGACGATATCAATTGGTCCTCATAAAGATGTGTTTAATTATTTTCACAGGTACTGAACAGCAGAAAGAAATAACTATTTCACAGAAAGAAAGAACTATTTTTGGCAATCAGGACAGTTTACGTTTAATTAAACAATAACAGCTCGGAATAGCAGCCACATCTCTTACAGTTGCAAGCTGGAATTCAACTTGCATGAAGAACATGCATGCTTTATACTGTACAGCATGAGCAATAAAGAGAAGCTCATCCCCCTTTGGGTAGGAAATACTGGTACAGTGGGCCATAAATTACGTGTTAGATGCCTGATCTCAACCTAATAGAAGGGACCACAAACACCAACTGGAGGCAGTGCTTAATTTCAGCTGGTGGCTTCCAATGCTCGGAACCAGGACTTAATTGCTAGCACCAGGGTTTATTACAATCTGCCACATGGTGGTGCAGTCTGTCTACTTTAGGTATGAGCACACCTGTTTAGTAATTTAACTTACATATTCAATTACTAATACCAACCTCCAAAACCATTCTTATAGCTTTGGGGCTTGGAATAGTATGAATTGTCACATTAGGAAGAGTGTGATGGCTAGTTGTTGTGTTGGCAGTCATTGGCAGTGCTGGCAAGGGCAAAGGATCATGAAGCTGGTGTGTCCTCATGACGAGTGTCCTGGCACTCATTTTTTTTTACAAATTAAGCACTGACTGGAAGTCATATTCTGAGCCGATTCAGGTGGCCAGTGTGTCGTGTTTGATCTAGGGTGACGCTTGCTACTAGGCATTGTTTTTACTCTATATGATGAGTGCATCTGGCCAGTTGCTCTGGTATCATGTCATTGGGCCGAGTGCAGAGCCTCTGCTGAGCATTTGTTTGTGTTTATGAGTGGGTGCATCTGACTCTTTTCTTAGCCAGTACATCATTGGGCCATATGTGATTTACTGCTGCAATCTTCCAGGTGTGTTTGAGACTGTTCCCTAACTGGTTTTTCCATCACAGGAAACCCTAGCGGTAGACAGAGGGCAGCTGTTTTATGTTGATCTGATACAGTGTGACTCTGAAACTGTAACAACTGTTTTAATTTGAAATTTGGTAGCACAAGCAACAGTTGCTCTGCGTTGTACTCCCCTCCTAAAATATTTCCTCTGATGCAATGAGAGCGTCAGTATTGTCTTGTGGTGCCTCGTTCGCCATTTCTAAAGACTGTGGTTTAGATTCTGCTTGGAGACTTACTGCGTGAACTGATGTTTAAGGGTACATGGCTGTTCGGGGCACATCTGGAAGACAAGCTGCACAACATGTTTAAAGAGAGAACATATTCCGAGTCTTTTTGGCAGCAGCAGTTAAAATCTTCTTCCTTTAAACACGTCTTTCAGACCTTTCCATTGAAGCCGATAGAACATACTGTAAGCATCGATTAAATATAAAATATATTCTGGAAGCGGAGAGAGAGAAAGAAGGGTGCTGGGGGGAGAGGAGAGAGAATTATTTAGTTGTGCAGAAAGCCAGCGTTTACGTTTGCCAGTGGAGACACGACACGGTTTAGAGTGCTTGAAAGGATCTTGTTTCTGCTAAGCTAGTATTTGAAAATGATGGTGTCCATTTCTGTTAGGAAAAATCAACGTTGTGGAATTTAAAACAAGAACAGATGGCGCGGCCAGGCAACAGTGTGAGCTGAGCGTGTGCGTAGTATGGTGTCCGCTTCACCTGCCAAAGGAACCCGGAAGCGTGCTGCATCACAAATGTCAATACAAGGTGTGCTTCTTTGTGTACCACCGAACCATGGCAACAGCTGCCATGCAAGGTGACCGCTCAGCCAGAGTTTTCTGAGAGCGACGGGGAAGCCTTTAGGACTCTATTTTAAACTACTTTTAATTATAGTGTCTGGATTTTTCCCACAGAACATCTAAAAGGAAAGGCACGAGGGAGCTCTGCACGTGAGTACAGCGTGGGCATATACTAAGCAAGAGCATCGCGTTCATTTAGCACACATTTTCTGATGTTTACGTTTTTTTCAGTGAGTTCTGTATGTTAAAATTATTAAATAGCTCACTGTTTGACTTCTTGTCTGCTCTTGCCTCGGTTAGTACATCTGTACCATTTATTTCTGACTACACAAAGATCGTACATTTCTCAGGCAAAATACTGAAGGGGGAGGGGTCGGGGGGCTTGTGATGAATAGGGGGCGTTGGCGCTTCACAGATTCCTCCCTCATGGCGGCTTCTCTTTGACCTTACAGGAAGGAGATGGCTTTGGCGAGCGGACATTGGACCAAGAAAGAAGTCCTTGGAGATGCGCCAAGTCCTCGGTACAGTCAGTCGCTGCCTCTGTGTGCGGTTATTGTCACTCTGAAAGAGGGGTTCCATCTTTGTATTGACATAACAAAATTCAAATAATCGACAGGTTATCCTTTAACGCTATGTTGTGTTACTCACGAATTAACCCCTTAACTCCTTAACTGCTGACGCTTTTCACCGACCAGTGCTGAGCCCTTTCGTTGGCTATTTGGGGTAGTTCACGCTAGGGACTCCATAAGTAACCTTTTCCCCATATAAGGTATCCATGCCAAGTATGTGCCCCTTTTTTGTAACACACCGGGGATTCTAAATGTACCCAGGGATGTTTGTATTCCCCTGGAGGGGATGGAGAAAATAGGAAAAATATAGCTACATTTTAAGTTTTGATAGTAAAAATAGGAAAAATGTGCTCTGGATTAAAGTGTCTGTTTTTTTTTCTCTAAAATTGACATCAATAAACGGTTTACTGTGCTAAAGTCACAATCTTCCCAGCTTTCAGGAACATGCAGAGTTAAAAAAAAAAAAAAAAAAGAAACAGGCCACCGCTCCTCGCACGACAAAAGAGAGGCACCAACTGACTCTTCATAGAACCAACACTCCACAGCACCAAGACAACACATGCTGTTCTGTATAGAATTATAAATAAGTATTTCTAAGCACAACAAGTTTGGCATTTTTCACAGTGGTTGCTTATTTTACCTATTTTGTGTGCTTTCAACCTACATTCAGTTTGTGGTAAAAAGCAGTGTGAAATCCATTGGCGATGTAAAAAAGCTGTATATTTCTGAAAAGTAGACAACATTCTGAATTCATCAAGGGGTCATATGTAGATCGCTCAAGGTTTTACCAAATAAACTAACTTTTGAAATAAAGAAATACTGACAATGAGTTGGAAAAAACGGCCATTTGCGACAACATTTTCATCTGTGCCTGTGACAGGAAATGGTCCAAAACACAACATGGAAACATCAAATTTTCCCACTCAAAACTGACCCTTTTGGCAAGGTGGATAGCTGTGAATTTTGAGCCTTTGCTCAGCCAGCACCTAAGGAAACCTAGCAAACCTGTACATTTTTGAAAACTAGACATCTGGAGGAATCCAGGAAGGGTGACTTGCATGGTTCTCCCAGGTTTTGTTACCCAGAACTCCTTGCAAACCTCAAACTTTGAAAAAAAACATATTTCCCTCACATTTCTGTGATAAAAAGTTCTGGAATTTGCAGGGAGTCACAAATTTCCTTCTATCCACTATTACCCCAGGTCTCCCCATAAAAACAGCACCTTATTTGTGCGGGTAGGCCTAGCGCCCGGGACAGGAAATATCCCAAAACGCAACATGGTTACATTATATTTTTCCACTCTCAACTTACCCCTTTCTTGCAAAGTGGGTAGCTGTAAATTTGGGGTACTAGCTCAGCCGGCACCTATGAAACCCTAGCAAACCTGTGCAGCTTTGATTGTCACCTAGGGGAATCGAGGGAGGGGAGACTTGCGTGGCTCTCACCAGGTTTTGTTACCTAGAATTCCTTGAAAACCTCAAACTTTGACTAAAAACATATTTTCCTCTTATTTCTGTGAAAGAGAGTTTTGGAATCTGTGGGGACCCGGAAAGTAAATTTTACCCAGCATTCCCTCAAGTCTCCCAATTAAAAAGGTAGATCACTTATGTAGGTAGGCCTAGCGTCCGCGATGGGAAATGACCCAAAACGCAACATGGATAAATCCCAATTTTTCACTCAAAACGGACCCTTATTTTGTAAGTTAGGTAGCTGTGGGGGCCATAGCTCAGCGGCCACCTAGGGAAACCTAGCGAACTTGCACATTTTTTAAAAACAGGACAACTATGGGGGTCCAGGGTGGTGTGACTTGCATGGATCCCATGATGTTATCTTACCCACAATGCCCTGTAAACCATGAACTTTGCTTGAAATCACACACTTCCCTTACTATTCTGTGATGGAAACTTCTGGAATCCACAAAATTCCTACCACCCAGCCTTACAACACTTGTGCCGCTAAAAATGCTGATAAAATATCCTGTCATGCTGTGCATCTGGGAGTGGAGCATAATGTTTATGCTCCCCACAATGATGTGCTAAAAATGCTGAGCCACGACAGGAACAGA
Organism: Lissotriton vulgaris; assembly: GCF_964263255.1. Taxonomy (NCBI): domain Eukaryota; kingdom Metazoa; phylum Chordata; class Amphibia; order Caudata; family Salamandridae; genus Lissotriton; species Lissotriton vulgaris. The sequence continues at coordinate 835,243,867 of NC_141689.1, read as the reverse complement.
CCAAATCAAGGTGAATGGGAGCCCTTGCCAGTGGACTCCCACTGACTTTGGTTTGAATCATTATTGTCGTGGGCACTAGGCTCAACCACACAAGTGCTGCAGCATTTTTATTGGCTCAAGTCGGGTAAGGCTGGGTGGTAGGAATTTTGTGGATTCCTGCGGATACAGGAAGCTTGCATCACAGAACTTTAAGACAAATGCATTATTTCAGGAGAATTTTGAGGTTTGCAGGGCATTGTGGGCAGGAAAACCTTGTGAGACTCATGCAAGGCAGACAACCCTGGAATCCCCTGGTTGTTTAGTTTTCAAAAATGTCTGCAGTTGGAAAGTTTCCATAGCTGATGGCTGAGCACAGCTCCAAATCCCGCATCTACACCTATTGCTGATCTCTCCAAGCAGCACTTTTGTGTCAAGGGCTCTTGGCCCACCAACAAAAGTGAGGTACGATTGTTATCATGAGACTGGGGGAATGTTGTGTGGTAGGAAATGTGCGGCTCCTCACAGATTCAAGAAGTTTTCCCCACAGAAATGTGAGGAAAATATGTGTTTTTAGGCAAAGTGTGATTTTTGTTGTGCATCGTGTTTAAGAAAATGGTGTGAGATGCATGCAAAGCCTGTCACCCTGGACTCACCCGATGCCTAGTTTTCAGAACTGTCTAGTAGAGGTTTCCAGGGTACAGTCTACCCAAACCCAAAATATTTGAAGTAGGACACTCCCCTGGCCCATATGTCAAAACAACACCCAAAGGAATCATAAGTCCTCTAGCTTGCCATTGGGATGGGATGCTTTAGTAAGATAAAGGAGCAGAATCACTTTTGATTTTTTAAGGGGAGGGTGGGGCCTGGTGTTAGGATTGGCAAGACCCACCTCAATATTTTAGTAAAAAATATATATTTCTGCCATACAGTGGGCTTTCTACTTCCCAGGGGCACACTGGGGCCCACTTCCTGTGTGTCCCTGGTGGGCATAAAAGACTGACTTGTCCCTTTTAAGGTGGGATGTGGCCAATGCCAAAGTGCAACAGCTGCACCACTTTCTTTTACCCCAAAAGCGAAATCCACAGTGTCAGGTGGAACCTCCTGAACTTTCCCTGGCTTCTAGTGGACTTTCTGCCCCACTTGGGGGCAGATCGGCTGTAATTACCCCCATCTGCCCACAGGGGGACAGAACAACTGTTGCCCAATTTACTGTGGGTGGGTCCACGACCATGCCCATGCTGGGCAGTTCCTATCCTTTCATATAAATAAAAATGGATCTCTGCCATCTAGTGGACTTTCTGACCTCTCCTGGGACGCAGAGCGGGGTAATTATCCCAATCTGACCCCCAAGGGGACAGAAAGACTGGTGCCCTATTTAGTTGGTGTGGGGGCTTAGCTATGCCCATGGGGGGCAGCCCCACACCTATATTAACAAAACAAAATAATTAACTTTCCCTGGCTTCTAGTGGGCTTTCTGCCCCCCTCTCCCTGGTGCCTAGTGGGTGTATCCCTGCTTGGGGTTTGCTCAGCTGCATCTATACCCAAGCAGGGATCCACTGGGCAGCAATACCACTGGAGAGGGGAAATTCTCCCCTTTCCAAAGATACCTCCCCCATTAGAATCAATGCTTGGGGGCAGAGATATCCCGAACACTGATTCAGTGAAAATAAAGTGACCCCTTTGGCTCATTTTGCTTTCACTTTTGTATGCATTGACGTCAGCGCACTATGCATGTTGATGATGTACATACAAAAAAAGCAAAGGGTTCTCGGGAAGCTCTTCTTGAGCAGACAGAGCTTTGGGAGCAAAACAGGAAAGCCTCTGGAGCAAAACATCAGAGGGCCCATTCTAACTCTCCCCAGTGTCTGCCAATGACTGACACCTGCACTGTGCTGAGTGTGCAGGGGTCAGCAACTGGCTGACAACTACAGCGAACAGGTTGGATGAATGGGGGTAATTACCCTTGATCTGCCCCCGGGGCAGAAATCCCACTAGACACCAGGGTCTATTTTCAACAGAAACGTAGAGGTGGGGCTGCAAACTATGGGCATGGCCATGCCCTACTCCCCAAAACTAAAGTGCCAGTCCTTCTGCCCTCTGAGGCAGATGAGTGTGATAACCCCCAATCTGCCCCTCCAGGTGTCAGGAAGCCCACTAGACACCACAGATTCTTTTTTGCTTTCAGTATAGGGGTGGGGACTCCTTCCCTAGGTGGTTTTGACAACAGAAATTTTGGGAGAAAACAATTATACTCCGCACATCCAGGTAAGTATTTCAATCCATTTATTGTAGTGTTAACCCTTTCGATGCTGATGACGAGCTCAGCTCGTCATCACCCACGGGTGTCGTGTGCTGATGACGAGCTGAGCTCGTCATGGTGCCACTAAAATGGCATTTTCCAGCACAGGGGGGGGAAAACGCCCAGCAGCCATGTGGTTAATATAACCAAAGGCACATTAGAAACAGATCATGGCTGATGTGTTTCGGCAAGATGCCTTCTACGGGCCTGTCGTCTTACACAGCAATTGTTTCATTATATAAACCCATTCCCTTCTTTACATTCCATGACACAAGAACAACGATAACAATAACTCAATCGCATTATTGGAAGCAGTCACCATCCATTTCTAACTAACATTTTCATTTAAATTGGCAGTTTTTAGTATTTTTAATGTGTTTCAGTCATATTAATTAATACATATTTATAACACAATTGATCTATCAAAGTAATCAGTACATATGTATGGCATATTTAATTCTTGTGTTCACAGTAATAAATAAATTCATGAGGTAATTGTCTCGTGGTAGTGGCAGAAATAATCTTATAATCATGATGACACCTTGGGCAAATAAGGATACCCCAGTAGGCATAGTTCAAAAATACCTTAACTTTTATCTTAGCACATGAAGCACCCCCTACATTTATTTTTAAGGAGTACTTAATTTCTTATTGCACGAACCCATGTGAAAGTGTCCAGTGTATAGCCCAACCACTCCATCATCATATTTAATATATTGCATTTTCATTCAAAAAAGTGCTTGATGCCTCTCTAAAATATAAGAGCAACATTCTGATCCTTTCACCAATTCCCAGTTTATTGCACACCCAATCCTAAAGCAATAGATTATTTTATTGAAGGGGCTCATATTTTATCATTTTCTAAAATGAGTGAATGGATACAAAGTGCTATATTGGGGCAAATACCTATAAAATCTTTTTATCAGTCATCTTAAAGTGTGTCATGTTAAAATGCAAAAGTTTTATACTGAATGTAAAGTGCCACTGTGCAGATAACCAAAGAGATTCTATCAATATGAAAAAAGTGATGTATTTATTTATTTATTTTTTAGGTGGAAACTCTGGCCTAGATGTATCAAGCCTTTTGCGATTCGTTAAGGCCGAAATTCGCAGAATTTCGGCCTTAAGGAATCGCAAACGGACATTTAGCATCTTTTGGGATGTATCAGAAATTAGCAAAATAAGGAATCGCAAAAAATTGCGATTCCTTATTTTGCTTATGCATTTAAGGAATCGCAATTTTGCGATTCCTTAAATGGCATGTATGAAACTTTTTTAAATTGCAAATTCGGGTTAAGGAATCGCAAATTAACACCAATTTGAGGTTCGTGTTAATTTGCGAAATCCTTTTAAAAAACAAAATATGACTATTTTGAAGGTGGCATGTGACACACATACATGCCCATAGGGCATGTATGTGTGCCATATGCACACACATGTAAGTTTCAGGGGTGCAGCAGGGTGTCCATGAGACACCCCTGCACCCTTGAAATAATTCTCAAATTGCGATTAGCAAATTGCGAATTCGCAATTTGAGAATTACTGCACAATCATTCCTATGGGCCTCCTGGCCCATAGAAATGAATGGGAAATTATTCCTTAATTGCGATTAGCAATTTGCTAATCGCAATTAAGGAATTTTAAGGAATCGCTAAAAAATTGCGAAATTCTACATACATACCATTTTGCACTTCTCAAATAGCGATTCCTTAACAATCGCTATTTGAGAAGTGCAAAATGGTTTCTTGATACATCTGCCCCTCTGTGTCTAATAAAGGTGTACTCTCTTCGTGGGTTGTCGAAGGAGAGCACTATGTGCTTTTAAAATACCCCTCACACACTATGAATCCCATAGTGTCATGCTTCATCATAGGGGTCTTCCCGTTCCTCTACGGGGTGGGCGTGCTACGACCTACGAACTACGCGGGAGCACTGAATGGTGACGATAGACTATGTGTGGTGTGGTGGTAGGGGTGAGAGGTGAAGGTGGGGACTTACTAAGCTGTGGTGATCATACTAAAAAAATTGAAAAATTCCCTGCTAGTAGAAAAAACAATGTATTCACTTCTCTAGCTGGGAACAGTAAAAAGGGGGTTAAAAAAGCAGTAAAACAAAATGTGTTAACTACTTGGTCGACATGACATGTTTCATAAGCAGACCCCTACTGCTTATTTATCAGGACCTATGGTGATCCCTACCAATAATACTCAATTCTAAGTATAAAGATGTATGCCTAAAGTCCTATTCGTGGAGGCAAAAATAAGCCACCAGGAAATGCTTCTGGGCTTGAGTGGGCCCCTAGCGAAGCTTTGTGAAAAAAATTTGACCTAGTTCGGTCCCTATGGAGAGAAAAGAGGGAGAAAAAAGAACAAAAATACAGTTGATGATTGTTGTAAAAGCACAAGGAAGAATATTTGGCACATAATAATCCAAGATCAACTTATTCGTTTTTTTCACATTGTGGCATGATATTTACAGACAATAGTGAAATGACCTCATGCTCTGTAGCGGAAAAAAAGTGCTATTAGTACACTTTCTTTTCATAATCATTGATTTGAGAGCGTAATATCCCTCCATTAACTCGCACATACGTACACTACAAACACTGCAGGACATACATACACAGAGTATCTCAATTACCCAAAAGCAGGGGGTGACATGTGCCTCCCTAGCAGGATTCCGACTGGCAAGTAAAAAGAGGGGCGGCAGTTGTAAGCCGAGTTCGTTTATGAGAAAACACGAACTGTGAATTAATAGTGCCTGTTAACAAATAAACACAAGTAACATATAAATACACTCGCTGCAAACGATGTTTGCCCCATGAGTCTGTGTCCTAGGGGTTCAAATCGCCGGTTTACTGTGATAAAATAAACGTTAGGGTTAACTGGGCTGCCTGTTGGTCAAACGCGGCCCGATAAAAACGAGTAATCAGGTATGTTTAAAGACCCGTGATTAGGGTCTGACTTACGTGACCGCTAGCGAGTAATCGCGTTAATCCTACCCTAGCGCAGCTCCGTGGGTTACAAGGAGAAAGTGAACCCTCTTCTTTTAAGCCGGAAGTCACAGCTCTCAGCAGCCGGTGCGTCAGCAAGTTCAGTCCGCGTGTGGACTGAAACGCTAGAGCGTATACAAAGATGGCTGACCTTTGTGGCATCAGCGTGGTGGAAACAGAGCCCAGAGACTTGGTCTTTCTTCTCTTTTTAAGTTCATCAGTAGGAATGGTAGAAATGGCTTATTTTATAAAAAATTTAATTTAATTCATTTCCAAGTTAAGAAAGTAACAGATTTTGAATCTATCTCAGGAGAGTAATTTAAAAACCATGGAGTTGGAAAAAAACTTCTAATCGGATGAACAGAATGCCTGGGGTTACTCATGCATATGGTCATATAAAAAAGCATGCGATCACCATGAATGTGCCAACAATTGGCAGTGGCAAACTACAAGATTTCCCTCATTGGAAAAAAAAGTAGAATACATGAAAAGCGCAGAACAAAGGAATCTTAGTATCCTGGGGGCTGTTCTGCTTCGGTTTCTGCTATATATCATTTATCCCAAAGAGATGGTTGTGATTGGGATAGCTCTGGTGGAGGTCTCAAAGCTGTCCCCACGGTATTTCGTTGTTCAGGCCAGTCTTGTCAGTACTCAGACGGAACACCCATCTTTGTTCCTTCTCAAGGAGTTATTCTTCTCTGGTTACTTGTTCGATTACTATCCAAAAAATGTCTTCAGGTTTGTGGTTCAGTTCGAGGAAGTGCGTCGTCAGTTTTGTGCTTGCCCTTTTACATTTGATCGTACTCTTGTGCTCCCCTATTCTTGTTTTAATGGGTCTACTGGTCATGCCCACATATTCCATGTGGCAAGGGCAAGTAATCAAGTATACAACATTGTTGGTGTTGCATGTTGTGAAGTTCCTCTGTTCCCAGCTTGTTGCATTTCTAAAGATCAGTTTATTGCTCTTCTTTGTCAGACAGCAAACCCTACAGTTGCCACATGGGTGATGGCCTTGGACAATATCAGGATTCCTGCTGGGGTTAGTGTTAGGGGTTTTTGGTCTGGTGTGTACCAGTATGTCCCTGATACTCCTCCCCCTTCTATGCGAGAACATCGGTTTTGGAAGCTGAAGACCCCCACTGTTCAAAATCTGCCAATGTTTATTTACAATCTTACTGACCTGATTTGAGCTTGTGTTGTAGGTAGTGATACATATAGGTCTCTTCTTCCTCTTGTGGTATTATTTCTTCGAGGAGGCTCTCTCTGCAGTTATTCCGTGCTCTCTTGAAGGCTTGATTGATTATTGTCTCTGGGTATTGACGAGCCTCCAGTTTCCTCTTTAGATCTTTCGATTGGAGCTTGAAATTCTCAATTTTGGTGCAATTCCTCCTCAAGCGGAGGAATTGCCCGTACGGTAAATTATCCCGTACGTGTTTAGGGTGGAAGCTACTGTACATCAGAAGACAGTTTTTGGAAGTGTTTTTAAAATGGGTGGTGGTCATTAACCTTCCATCACTTGGGAAGATATTAAGGTCAAGAAATACAAGGCTGCTGTTGGAGATGGTACTTGTGAATTTCAGGAAGTCGTCCTGCATATTCAGCCATGTCAGGAATTGTTTTGACGTTTGTTCATCCCCATCCCAAATGATGAGGATGTCGTCAATGTACCTTCTCCAAGTCCTTATATGATGTCTGAATGGATTGGTGGGATGGAGTATTCACGTGGTTTCCAAGTTATGTACATAGAGACCAGCTATGCTGGGAGCAAAAGTGTTCCCCATGCTGGTCCTGTGCTTCTGTAGATAGAGGGTGCCTTTATACTCGAAGAAATTCTCTCTCAAAGCCAATGAACAACACTCCATGACCACATTCCTAGGGGTTTGGTATTCCCAGTCAACCTCAAATAGGACGTTTTCAATGATGTTCAGGGTCTCATTGTTGGGGAGGCTGGTATACAGACTCTCCACGTCACAGCTTATCAGTAGTTGGGAGTCTGGGTGGAAGGCGAGTTTTTCAAGTAGATTTAGTACGTCCTTAGTATCCCTCAGGTATGTTGATGTTTGTTGTACCATAGGTCGTAAGAAGGCGTCTGCGAATCTGGACACTGGTTCCAAGATTGGTCCAATGCCTGAAACGATGGGCCGTCCAGGGGGGTTGTCTAGTCTCTTATGTATCTTTGGTAAGATATATAGATACGGGATTTTGGGGTTCTTTTGGCATAGGAATTCCCCTTCTTTTTTTGTAATCCAATTGTGAGCCAATGCTTCCTCTACCATAGTGTTTATTTTTACCCGTATTCTTTCAGTGGGATCAGAGCGAAGTATCTCGTAGTTGCGCTGGTCTTGGAGAAGTCTTACGCATTCGTTCCTATATTGTTGTCTGGTCTGGATTACTGTGGCACCACCCTTGTCTGCAGGTTTTATTACCAGTTCGGTGTTGCTGCTCAGTTCTTGGAGCGCTTTACGTTCCTCTTAGGAAATATTTTGAAACACCCTTTGATTCCGTGGGTCTAGATCATTCAGATCCTTCATGACCGCTTTTTCGAAGGTGAGGAGTTCTACCGGTAAGGTGTTATCCAAAGGGGTAAAGTTTGATTTTGGTTTGAGTCCAGTGTCCCCTTCTTGTGTGACCTTTTCTTTGTCCCTGAAAAAAACTTGGATTTTCAATCTTCTAATGAAATCCTGTATTTCTTTAAAGAGAAGAAATGTATCCATGTTGGCTGTGGGGACGTAGCCAAGCCAATTCTCCAAGACTTTTATCTGTGCTTCTGACAGATTGAAGTCGGTGAGGTTCACAATCAGGCTCACCTCTGATTCTTGGACGCTCCTGTCATACTTCTTGTCGACACTCTGGGTGGTTCTTCTTCTTCTGTGGTCCAGTGCACTGTTGTGCCCCTCGGGTTCCGTCCTTCGTTCCTCCCTTGGCATACCCCTAAAAAAGGGGTCTGGTCGTAATAGCTCTAATCTTGTTGTGGGTATGCCCATGGGGGATAGGGCCCTTGTGGGTACTGGAAAGGCGGGGGCCATATTGTTGAGGTGGATACATCGTAGGTGGAGGGTTCCATCCTCTTCCTCCTCGGTAGTTGGAACGTTGGTAATTCCGACGATTACCTTGGTATCTCTGGTTTCTTCCCCTGCTGGAGTTTGAGCTGTTTGATCGAGTGTCTGAGGAGTCATCGTCAGTGGTGTTGTTTTTGGAGGCTCGGTAATCTTCCTTGATATAGGGATAGATTTTTTCTGTAGTCCATCATCCACTGTCTTTTTTGAATTTTTCATATTTGCTCAATTTGAGCGAAGTTTCGAAGTCATTCAGTGTTTTATTGAGTTCTTCCAGATGTTTCTTTAAATCGGCGGGGGACATAGCTTTTCAATCGTACCTCAATGGCTTGAATCTCCACTTTAAGTTCCGATGCTAGTCTACTCGCAGTTTTTATTATGAGTACAATCCATTCTCCTGTGCACCTCCACACAAAGCTTCGCTAGGAGCCCACTCAAGCCCAGAAGCATTTCCTGGTGGCTTATTTTTGACTACGATGGACTACAGAAAAAATCTATCCCTATATCAAGGAAGATTACCGATCCTCCAAAAACAACACCACTGACGATGACTCCTCAGACACTGGATCAAACAGCTCAAACTCCAGCAGGGGAAGAAACCAGAGATACCAAGGTAATCCTCGGAATTGCCAACGTTCCAACTACCGAGGAGGAAGAGGATGGAACCCTCCACCTACGATGTATCCACCTCAACAATATGGCCCCCCAACTTTCCAGTACCCACAAGGGCCCTATCCCCCATGGGCATACCCACAACAAGATTACAGCTATTACGACCAGACCCCTTTATTAGGGGTACGCCAAGGGAGTAACAAAGGACGGAACCAGAGAGGCACAACAGTGCACTGGACCACAGAAGAAGAAGAACCACCCAGAGTGTCGAAAAGAAGTATGACAGGAGGGTCCAAGAATCAGAAGTGAGCCTGATCGTGAACCTCACCGACTTCAATCTGTCAGAAGCACAGATAAAAGTCTTGGAGAAAGGGCTTGGTTACGTCCCCACAGCCAACATGGATACATTTCTTCTCTGTAAAGAAATACAGGATTTCATTAGACGATTGAAAATCCAAGTTTTTTTCAGGGACAAAGAAAAGGTCACACAAGAAGGGGACACTGGACTCAAACCAAAATCAAACTTTACCCCTTTGGATAACACCTTACTGGTAGAACTCCTCACCTTCGAAAAAGCGGTCATGAAGGATCTGAATGATCTAGACCCACGGAATCAAAGGGTCGTTCAAAATATTTCCAAAGAGGAACGTAAAGCGCTCCAAGAACTGAGCAGCAACACCGATATGGTAATAAAACCTGCAGACAAGGGTGGTGCCACAGTAATCCAGACCAGACAACAATATAGGAACAAATGCGTAAGACTTCTCCAAGACCAGCGCAACTACGAGATACTTCGCTCTGATCCCACTGAGAGAATACGGGTAAAAATAAACACTATGGTAGAGGAAGCATTGGCTCACAATTGGATTACAAAAAAGAAGGGGAATTCCTATGCCAAAAGAACCCCAAAATCCCGTATCTATAAATCTTACCAAAGATACATAAGAGACTAGACAACCCCCCTGGACGACCCATCGTTTCAGGCATTGGATCAATCTTGGAACCAGTGTCCAGATTCGCAGACGCCTTCTTACGACCTATGGTACAATAAACCTCAACATACCTGAGGGATACTAAGGACGTACTAAATCTACTTGAAGAACTCACCTTCGACCCAGACTCCCAACTACTGATAAGCTGTGACATGGAGAGTCTGTATACCAGCCTCCCCACAATGAGACCCTGAACATCATTGAAAACGTCCTATTTGAGGTTGACTGGGAATACCAAACCCCTAGGAATGTGGTCATGGAGTGTTGTTCATTGGCTTTGAGAGAGAATTTCTTCTAGTATGAAGGCACCCTCTATCTACAGAAGCACGGGACCAGCATGGGGAGCACTTTTGCTCCCAGCATAGCTGGTCTCTATGTACATAACTTGGAAACCACGAGAATACTCCATCCCACCAATCCATTCAGACATCATATAAGGACTTGGAGAAGGTACATTGACGACATCCTCATCATTTGGGATGGGGATGAACGAACGTCAAAACAATTCCTGACATGGCTGAATATGCAGGACGACTTCCTGAAATTCACAAGTACCATCTCGAACAGCAGCCTTGTATTTCTTGACCTTAATATCTTCCCAAGTGATGGAAGCTTAATGACCACCACCCATTTTAAAAACACTTCCAAAAACTGTCTTCTGATGTACAGTAGCTTCCACCCTAAACACTTACGGGATAATTTACCGTACGGGCAATTCCTCCGCTTGAGGAGGAATTGCACCAAAATTGAGAATTTCAAGCTCCAATCGAAAGATCTAAAGAGGAAACTGGAGGCTCGTCAATACCCTGAGACAATAATCAATCAAACCTTTAAGAGAGCACGGAATAACTGCAGGGAGAGCCTCCTCGAAGAAAAAATACCACAAGAGGAAGAAGAGAAAAGACCTATATGTATCACTACCTACAACACAAGCTCAAATCAGGTCAGTAAGATTGTAAATAAACATTGGAAGATTTTGAACAGTGGGGGTCTTCAGCTTCCAAAACCGATGTTCTCGCATAGAAGGTGATGGAGTATCAGGGACATACTGGTACACACCAGACCAAAAACCCCCAACACTAACCCCAGCAGGAATCCTGATTTTGTCCAAGGCCATCACCCATGTGGCAACTGTAGGGTTTGCTGTCTGACAAAGAAGAGCAATAAACTGATCTTTAGAAATGGGACAAGCTGGGAACAGAGGAACTTCACAACATGTAACACCAACAATGTTGTATACTTGATTACTTGCCCTTGCCACATGGAATATGTGGGCATGACCAGTAGACCCATTAAAACAAGAATAGGGGATCACAAGAGTACGATCAAATGTAAAAGGGCAAGTACAAAACTGACGACGCACTTCCTCGAACTGAACCACAAACCTGAAGACATTTTTTGGACAGTAATCGAACAGGTAACCAGAGAAGAACAACTCCTTGAGAAGGAACAAAGATGGGTGTTCCGTCTGAGTACTGACAAGACTGGCCTGAACGACGAAATATCGTGGGGACAGCTTTGAGACCTCCACCAGAGCTATCCCAATCACAACCATCCCTTTGGGATAAATGATATATAGCAGAAACCGAATCAGAACTGCCCCCAGGATACTAAGATTCCTTTGTTCTGCGCTTTTCATGTATTCTACATTTTTTTCCAATGAGGGAAATCTTGTAGTTTGCCACTGCCAATTGTTGGCACATTCATGGTGATCGCATGCTTTTTTATATGACCATATGCATGAGTAACCCCAGGCATTCTGTTCATCCGATTTGAAGTTTTTTTCCAACTCCATGGTTTTAAATTACTCTCCTGAGATAGATTCAAAATCTGTTACTTTCTTACCTTGGAAATGAATTAAATTAAATTTTTTACAAAATAAGCCATTTCCACCATTCCTACCGATGAACGTAAAAAGAGAAGAAAGACACAGTCTCTGGGTTCTGTTTCCACCACGCTGATGCCACAATGGTCAGACATCTTTGTATACGCTCTAGCGTTTCAGTCCACACACGGACTGAACTTGCTGACGCACCGGCTGCTGCGAGCTTTGACTTCCGGCTTAAAAGGAGAGGGTTCGCTTTCCCCTTGTAACCCACGGAGCTGCGCTAGGGTAGGATTAACACGATTACTCGCTAGCGGTCACGTAAGTCAGACCCTAATCACGGGTCTTTAAACATACCTGATTACTCGTTTTTATCGGGCTGCGTTTGACCAACAGGCAGCCCAGTTAACCCTAACGTTTATTTTATCACAGTAAACCGGCGGTTTGAAACCCTAAGACGCAGACTCATGGGGCAAACATCGTTTGCAACGAGTGTATGTATATGTTACTTGTGTTTATTTGTTAACAGGCACTATTAATTCACAGTTCGTGTTTTCTCATAAACGAACTCGGCTTACAACTGCCGCCCTTCTTTTCACTTGCCAGTTGGAATCCCGCTAGGGAGGCACATGGACCCCCTGCTTTTAGGTAATTGAGATACTCTGTGTATGTATGTCCTGCAGTGTTTTTAGTGTTCGTATGTGTGAGTTAATGGAGGGATATTAGGCTCTCAAATCAATGATTATGAAAAGAAAGTGTACTAATAGCACTTTTTTTCTGCTACAGAGCATGGGGTAATTTCACTATTGTCTGTAAATATCATGCCACAATGTGAAAACAACGAATAAGTTGATCTTGGATTATTATGTGCCAAATATTCTTCCTTGTGCTTTTACAACAATCATCAACTGTATTTTTGTTCTTTTTTCTCCCTTTTTTCTCTCCATAGGGACCGGACTAGGTCACATTTTTTTCACAAAGCTTCGCTAGGGGCCCACTCAAGCCCAGAAGCATTTCCTGGTGGCTTATTTGCCTCCACGAATAGGACTTTAGGCATACATCTTTATACTTAGAATTGAGTATTATTGGTAGGAATCACCATAGGTCCTGATGAATAAGCAGTAGGGGTCTGCTTATGAAACATGTCATGTCGACCAAGTAGTTAACACATTTTGTTTTACTGCTTTTTTAACCCCCTTTTTACTGTTCCCAGCTAGAGAAGTGAATACATTGTTTTTTCTACCAGCCAGGGAATTTCTAAACTTTTTTAGTATTATCACCACAGCTTAGTAAGTCCCCACCTTCACCTCTCACCCCTACCACCACACCACACATAGCCTATCGTCACCATTCAGTGCTCCCGCGTAGTTCGTAAGTCGTAGCACGCCCCGCCCCGTAGATGGACGGGAAGACCCCTATTATGAAGCATGACACTATGGGATTCATAGTGTGTGAGGGGTATTTTAAAAGCACATAGTGCTCTCCTTCGACAACCCACGAAGAGAGTACACCTTTATTAGACACAGAGTTTCCACCTAAAAAATAAATAAATAAAGACATCACTTTTTTCATATTGATAGAATCTCATTGGTTATCTACAACATACAGGAGGGTGATTCTATCACTACTGCCTCTACCCTTCCTCAATTGTTTTTTGGAAGTGGCACTGTGCCTCTGAACATCAGGATCACCCATTCTTTTCATAAGGTAGTAACAGTCATGTCTTTCGCCACGAAAGAATTTCCATATATTTTCATGCACTTAAAACAGGTCCCAATTCACTAACCCATTGTTTTAAAAAAAATATTGAAAACATAATCAAATCACATTAAAATATATAAATATCCCCTCCATTTAAGAGAGCTGGTAATAATTTGCAACACCCAGTAATATTTATAGGATCCTTGGGTATGGTAGAGATATATAGTACCTGAATACCAAAAAAGAGGTTCCTGTCCCCAATATCCAGGATCCTAAAGATGTACCTGAAGTTTCTGCTTCAGAGTGATAAATGAATGCACTCACTGTAAAGGCTGCTTGGGGAAGGATTGCGCAGTAAAGCCATTCTTTGTCAAAAGGGGGAGAGAGAAGCTGAGATCCATTCAGCTTCCATACTAGAACCTATAATCAAGGGAGAATGGATCATTTGTACCCGTGTAACCAGGGTCAGGTATGGTAGCCGTCTTTCAAACCCTCATTCACATACATAGGTAGTTGGGCGGTAAATCTTGGTTGTCCACCTAATTTTTAACGTGACAGCATCATCATCAGATATTTGTGGTATGCTATCCTCCAGCCAGACGAAGACCAACTGGTAGTACGGTAGTGATCAGTGATAAATAGTGCTCAAGTGAGGTAAGTTAAAATTACCTACATCTCCAAGCTCAATTTTTTTTATTCAGTTGGAGACATGGAAAGGTAAAATCAAGGTAGTGCGTATAAAGATAACGTTACTAATCAAACGCACTCTTTTGTCCATGTGAGCGTTCGACATGTTTCAGCCCCATATATGCCCAGCCGGGTCGGGGGCTTTGTTCTGGACCAGTGATAGTGTGAGGTGCCTAAATAAGCAGCCTGGAAGGTAGGTCATTGACTTACCAGTCTTCTATAATCGTTATTGGTCATTAGTACCTATAACTGTGAAAAATGATGAAAGAAAAATCATGGTGATACACTGTTTTCGGTAAACAACCCTTACCATGACTCTGTGATCCTACATGTTCCTACTACGCAGTTGTTATAACGACTGCATTGTAACAACGCATACCATTACCCCGCAAGTTGTAACAATGACTTGTGAAGGGGGTAGAAGCTGTTGGATTTAAAATCCAACACCTTCGCTACTGTCCGCACAGACTGGGGTTGGAATAGTAAATTAAGAGATTTAAGAGAATTGACTGCATTAGTGCTGGAGAATGTTAACATTTTAAAATTCCAAAAGTGGGGAATACTATTGTCACTAAACAAGAAAACACCAGTTTCTACGAGGTCCTTTTAAGGGCCGAAAAGGTAGAGAAAACATCAGGCCTCTGTTGTCCTGGTTACAGGTTCGCTGCACAGGCTGTCGTAGGTAAAACATACGATTTTTTGTGCGCTATGTGGAGCGGTTCCGGTTACCTCACATATGTATATTGGCAATAGCGAGGGTGATAGCGAGAAATGCGTACTCATGGCAGGAAAGGGCAGCAAGTCTCTGTTGTCATGGTTACAGGTTCGCTGTGCAGGATGTCGTGGATGAAACATCTGATTTTTGTATGTATGTATGCGCTATGTCGGACCTATTCAGGTTACATCGCACATGCATAATGAAAAAAAGCGCGGGTGATAGCGAGAAATGCGTTCCAATTTTGAAGTATGCATTGTAAGCGATATAATCACAATGGTTTTGTTTTAGGTTTTATTGCACAGGCATAATGGCAATGACGCTTGTGATAGCTAGGAAAGGGCTCGTAGCATTAAGAGGTGCATGGTGGTATATTGATCGATTTTTCGAGTAACGAGTAGTTGCGTGAATACAGCGCGCACATGTTATAAATACCTTCAGTTCCCTATTGCGGGCTTCCTTGGGCGGCCGGCAGGCTTAATAGCCTGCTAGGGGATAAATAGCAAGTAGAATAAGGAATGGAAGTTACTATTCTTTCTGAAGACGCCCTTGTGTTTTGGGCAGCTCTGCTGTACTGTAGGATATTGTTGGATACCTGACGGTGCTGGTCTCTTCGACTTGTGCTTGCTCTGAAAACGGTACCCCGGTTGCCTGTAAGGAGCCTCCATTATCTAATTCTAACAAAGCAAACATTTGTAAGTCGGAGTACCTACTACATGGGTTTCTTAATTTAAATTATTTTGGCACATTAGTATCTCAATAAAATTATGCCATTTCAATACCATCATCCCAACTCATATCCGACTTCCCCAAGTGGGTAATTCTAACAAAACAAACATTTTGCGTTTCTTAAATGGAATACCTGCTATACAGGTTTATCGATTTAGAATTTCTCTGCATAACTCATAATCCTATGAACATCTGTGCTATGACACAACTACAATCCATTACTATTTTACCTGCATTTACGGTTTAGTCAGCTTTACAACAACATTATTAAATATCCCAAGTGGGTTATTTAACCATCCCAAAATATGACAGTTCATTACAGTTTATCTTCCCCAGTTGGATAATCGACTATCCAGACATAATCCTCCTTCCTGTCCAAAGGGCACATTTTGTACTCTCCTTCCAGCATCACCTGTACACAAGAAACAAAAAGTATGATGGGCAACGCAAACTGGATCCGACACTACACAAAATAACTATACACAGTTAAAAACAATGGTGACAGTGATCTAAAATCAATGTGGACACGGATTTCATATAAGCGGTATTGAGCTCAGACATTCACATAATTGCCAATAAACTTGTTACAGCAACTTCTAAAATTTCATTTCTAAACCAAAAAGTATGATAGTCAAAGGCTAAAGAAAGTCAGACTATTCATCTAATTACCAGGCCATCTCTTTTTCCGAATTCAGACCCCCTGGAATTTTCGAATCAAGTTCTAAAATATATTGAGATTCCAGCTGAAGAAGTCTGCGAATTCTATTGCCCCCTCTTATACATGGTGGTATTCTGTCAATCACAAAGAAGCGCAATACATCGCAATTACTCTTGTGGAATTCTTCGAAGTGCCTTGCTATAGGTGACAATTTATCCTTATTTTGAATGGCTCTCATGTGCTCATGTGCTCAAGAACACGCTTTTTCACTGGAAACATTGTGCTCCCAACGTATTTCTTGGCACATGGGCACATCAAGACATAGATACAATGATCTGAAAGGCACGTTAGATGTTTTTCAATAGGCTTTCCTATATCAGCTATGGGATAGTAGACCCTTTTCACATTACAACTGTATTTGCAAGCCTTGTAAGACATACATGTAAAAAAAAACCTGAATATCAGAACCGGAATATTTTCCTTCTGTCACATCATTCTTGCAGAGCTTGTCTTTTAAGGAATTCCCTTTCCTATAGGTAATGTTGGGATAATTACCTACTACATCTTCTACAGCAGATTCAGTTCTCAATGTATTTCGTGAGACATTTACGAACCGAAAGTGAGCTGGAATTGAAGGTGGTAATATACCTGATAGTGTTGGATTCTTGTTTGAGATCAGGGGGAGCCAATAACTCATCTTGATTGTATTTGGATGCTCTAGAGCGAGAAGCTTGAATAGAATCCGAGTTATAGCCCCTCTCTAAAAACCTCTTGGTCATACATTTGCATTCTTTTTCAAAATCTGTCTCAGCATTGCAATTTCTTTGGGCCTGAAGAAATTCCCCGTAAGGGATACTGCAAATTAGTGTGGTTGGGTGACTACTTTCTGCGTGCAACAAGGTGCTGCCAGCTGTTTTCTTTCGATACAGGCTTGAGATCAATTTATTCTCCACCACCTCAATCTGTAGATCTAGAAATTCAACATTCGTAGCACCTATTTTACCTTCGAACTTCAGATTGACATCATTATTATTCAAGATTGTAATTAATTCCATGGCTTGTTCTTGACTCCCACACCATACGATGAATAAATCATCAATGTAACGCAGCCATGTAATCACATGGCTGCGATATTGATCATAGACCATGGGCACCTGCCGCTCCCACCAACCCATGAAAAGGTTGGCAAAACTGGGAGCAAACAGGTGCCCATAGCAGTTCCCTGTCTTTGTCTGTAGTACAGCCCATTAAAGGTAAAAAAGTTGCTTTCAAGGCAAAATCTAATCATTTGAAGAATTATCTCATTATGTTTGTAAAATGAGATAGACCGTAACTTCAAATAATGTTCACACGCCTGTACACCAACGCCATGCCTGATCGAGGTGTACAGGCTGCACACATCAAGAGTTATAACTTAAGGAGAAAATCCTCCTGCCATGTGATCTCCTTGATCTTTTTTAGAAAGTCCCGACTATCTTGCAAGTATCAGGGTAGAGAATCCACATGTGGGCGCAGAAAATAGTCGATATACTTCGTCGTTTTTTCTAAAAGTGAACCCATCGAAGATACAGTGGGTCTCCCTGGTGGTCTAGCTGGATCTTTATGTAATTTCGGTAACAAATAGAGATTGGCCTTTTTGGGATTACGATTCAACAGGTAAGAATACTCGTCCCATTCAAGGATGCCATTGGTATGCCAGTTTTTTAACATTTCATTATATATAGAATTAGACTCATCAATTCTATTTGGGGACTTGCTCATAACATTCCTGCTGACTAAGTTGTCTCAAATTTTCTTGTATATAGTCATCTGTATTTAAAACAACAACATTTTATTTCCCTTATGCGAATGTCGGATCACTATACTACAGTCATCTTGGAGGGATTTAATTGCTATCCTTTGTTTCTGTGTCAGATTATCATGAGACCACAATTTATTTTTTGCCAGTTTCTTAAAATCATTATTCACCAAAGTCTCAAATGTATCAATCGCACTTGAGGGTAACACAGGGTTGAATGTCGACTTTGGCTTGAAGTTATTGGGACAACTTAAGTTAACATTGTATCCCAAAGATGGAGCATCAATAGGTGGCAATTCTACATTGTCCCGTTCAAGTTCTTTCAAGGCAATTGAAGTCTCCACTTCATTAATAGATTCTATTACCGGAACCCCAGCAATATTATCTCTTGATTGTGCAGTGTTTTTTACTTTTAGTTTATGCCATTTATGTAAACGTAATTTCCTCGTGAAATGATAAAGATCAATCCTTTCCCGTGAATATGAAAATGTACTAATGGGGCAAAATGAGAGGCCAAATTGCAACACTTCATGTTCAACAACATTTAAAATTTGATAGGAAAGATTTACCACACATTGGAATTCATTTCCATCGTCGTTATTGTTCCCTCGTCTCCACTCCTACTGGGGTTGTTGCTGTTTTTCCATCTGCCCCTCCTGATTTGTTTGCGGAAGCTGCTATATCGCCTGCAGATTTTTTCATCTTCCTCTGCCTCGTCCGATATGGCCTCTTCCTCTCCCTCGACCCCTGTCAATTTGCCAATTGAACTGATTTTGTGCCTGATTCATCGTCCAAAATTCCTCCCAAAAAGTTTTCGCCTTTGTAGTTGATTTAGTTTTTACAGCCAATGGGGTGCCATCCCCCGAAACATCATTTTCGCTGACGTCACTGTCTGCTCCTTCTGTGCCAAGTACACTATCCAAATTGCCCTGGATTCCTTTACGACTCACATTGTCATATTTGCGACTGAAGGCAAAAATTCTTCCGGATAGATAGTCAATCTTATCCCACAGAAACTTTCTTTCTTTCTTAGCAATTATTTCTTCCTCATGTTTTTCAATCTTTTTTCTTTTTCTATATATATATATATATATATATATTTATCGAATAAGTCATCACCACCAACTGCTTTCCCGCACAGCAAAATGACGAAGAGCAGACCCAAGGTTTCTGGTGCAAACTTAAAGTGCTTTTATTGTGCCTAGCATGTCCGCAATAACGCGTTTCGCTTCCCTGCGAAGCTTGATCACATGATATATATTTCTATATCTATCTATCTCTTTATTATCAAATGGTGATAGCCAGTAGGTAGTTAACCTTAGGACCAACTTTTTCCATAGACAAAGCATATATATATATATATTTATATGAAGTACTATTGAATTAAACACATAAAGGCTCATCCCCGGGGAGGTGATAGACAACGAAAATTGAGAAGCCAAGAATCTAAATTGATCCTTACCTTGGAGGAAGAAATACCATAGGGGCACAACTCTGATGCAGAAACTTCAGGTACATCTTTAGGATCCTGGATATTGGGGACAGGAACCTCTTTTTTTGGTCTTAAGGTACTATATATTTCTACAATATCCATGGATCCTATAAACATTACTGGGTGTTGCAAATTATTACCAGCTCTCTTAAATGGAGCCGATATTTATATATATATATTAATGTGATTTGATTATGTCTTTAATATACTTTTGAAAAAAAATGGGTTAATGAACTTGGACCTGTTTTAAGTACATGCAAATATATGGAAATGCTTTTGTGGAGAAAGACATAAACTTACACCACTTTATGAAGAAAAGGGGTGATCCTGATGTTCAGAGGCACAGTGACACTTAACATTCAGTATAAAACATTTGCATTTTAACATGATGCACTTTAAGTTGACTGATAAAAGATTTCATAGGTATTTGCCCCAATATAGCACTTTGTATTCAGTAACTCATTTCGGAAAACGATAAAATATGAGCCCCTTCAATAAAAGGATCTATCCCTATAGGGTTGATTGTGCAAAAAACTGGAAATTGGTGAAAGGATCAGAATTTTTCTCTTTATACTTTTAGAGAAGCATTAAGCATTTTTTTAATGAAACTGCAATATATTAAATATGATGATGGAGTGGTTGGGCTATGCACTGGACACTTTCATATGGGTTCTTGCAATAAGAAATTAAGTACTCCTTAAATGTAGGGGGTGCTTCATGTGTTAAAATAGAAGCTAAGGTGCTTTTGAACAATTCCTACTGGGGTATCCTTATTTGCCCAAGGTGTCATCATGATTATAAAGATAATTTCTGCCATTACCACAAGCCGATTACCTCATGAATTTATGTATTACTCTGAACACAAGAATTAAATATGCCATACATATGTACTGATTACTTTGATAGATCAATTGTGTTATAAATATGTATTAATTATTATGACTGAAACACATTAAAATACTAAAAACTGTCCATTTAAATGAAAATGTTATTTAGAAATGGATGGTGACTGCTTTCAATAATGCAATTGAGTTATTGTTCTAGTTGTTCTTGGGCCATGACATGTAAAGAAAGGCATGGGTTTATATAAAGTAAAAATTGCTGTGTAAGGCGACAGGCCCCGTTGAAGGCATCTTGAAGATAGGCCCAGAAGAAGGCATCTTGCCGAAACACATCGGCCATGATCTGTTTCTAATGTGCCTTTGGTTATATTAACACTACAATAAATGGATTGAAATACTTACCTGGATGTGCTGAGTATAGTTGTTTTCTCCTGAAATTTCTGTCGCCAAAACCGCCTAGGCAAGGAGTCCCCACCCCTATACTGAAAGCAAAAACGAATCTGTGGTGTCTAGTGAGATGTAGGCAATTTTAACTCACCTCACCTGAGCACTAATTATCACTGATCAATACTGTACTACCAGTTGATTATAGATACAATCATCGAAACCCCGTAAGACAGAGATTCAGTCAGGCGCCTGTTCTATTATGGTAACATCAGGATGAGTTGGCTTTTTCTGATTTGTGCCTATCAGGCGCTCATACAAATATGGAAAACTCTGTATTTTTAATATAGGGCCCCCAGAAAGTTAGTTGTGCACCCTGAATATCAACACTAGAACATCAATATAAAGCGGACAAAATATTGAAAATAAAATAACAGAATAATAAGGCTAGATTAACCTAACTCCACATATAGGTACCTCGGTGACACATATATTAAAGGTATGTAGATGTGCAATGAGGAATAGTAAATCTACACTTCCCTTTACCACTTACTTTTCAATTATTTGCTCCTCGATATTCTGTCCTTGATATGCTTGAACCACGATAATCTAGGGGTCGATAGTAAGTAATGCAACCAAAAAGTTGGTATATAACAGGACCCTGTGTGTTTTACTGTGACACTGAAATGCTGCCCTTGCACTGCCAGCACTCTAAGAGCCATATGCACATCGGACACGCTTGAGATAAAAAATAATAAGGCCAGATACATTGTTTATATCAACAGTACTATTCTAATAAGCCTCACAGTAGTTTTGAGTTTTGATTAGGGAATCTATTAGCACAGAAGCAGACCGAATTGCAAAATGAAATACAATTGTAGATATAAAAAAATAAGCATATCCAGTAAAACATATACACATTAGAAATCTATTATCCAATTACAGACACATCATCTCAACAAGAATGATATACCTAGGGTGATACAGGTACTTATACTCAACGCCTCAACCACACATGCTTTCTGTGGAAGACACCAGCTCAGCCAGCAAAACACTTCGCAGTTCGAAAGTTAACAAAGAACAACGGTCCAAATGAGTAAATGAGCAAAACTGTAGTCTAATAAATTGTATGAGGGAAAGTAAATCAAATTATTCATTAAACATTCAGCAGCATCAAAATATGAGTCATAACATAGGGTCTGAATCACAAAAAAAGTAGAAAAAGAACTTGTGAAGATCTCTGCCTAAACTTATGTTTCCTACTTTTTGCTGTTTACCAACATTCCCAAGAGTGTGCTTGGAATGCTGTGCAAGAGAAAAATGATTTGAGTTAGATGTAATTAAAAATATATTTTAAAGTAAAAAACATTTGTGAAAAAAAACGTAATTAAATGTTATTGCCCACATATCACACAGAGATAAATAGAAGGCTGACGGTGCCATAGGAAGGCATTCTCCTTGCATCTTTTATTGCCATGGTGAATTTTTTTATGAGTTGTTCAAATGGGGCTGATCATACTCTGCTATAATTAGGTCACTTCCTGGATAGGGCAATAGGTTTTTATTGACTTGCTTCCATTTGTGACTTTCCGTCTTATGTGATCACGGCCAAAGAGGCATGCCAGATTTACAATGTGATCCAACAACTTGGTACTCAAAATCAACCAATAAAAAGTGTCCAAAAGAGTTGTCACAATAACATAGGAAACATTCAGATATGGTTCAGTTTGAAAGGGATGTAATCCCTGTATCCTCTGGGACAATTGCAAACCTTAGCAGCCGTGATGGTGGGTAGTGATCACTCTACCTTGGTGGGAGTTACATTGTCCTGTACTTTGGTCTCCAGATGCTAGGTAACCCCTTTAAAGCCTTATAAACGTACTGCATTTGATGATATACCCTGATGCTTGTTGCTGAAACAGGCAGGCAGACAATTTAAGTTAACCCTTGGTCAATGAATCTGGGGTGGTTGTTTGTCTGTGGGCTATCAGTGCTGTGGATGTTCTATTGGCTTGACACTTGAGTATAGATATAGTTAGTTCTACTGCCTTTGATAAGATCAGGCACGGAAGATGACTTAGTCAGCTTTCTACAGGTCACATCTTTAAGGATAAATTCGGTCCCTGGCCCATGTGGTAATCTTTTAACCCAACGGTCCTCACAGTCACAGTTACAACATAGCCTTTATAACCCTTCAAACCCATTAGAAGTGGAGTTTCCTGCTGCTGGTACACCTGTTGCTTCGGACGTTGCTTCGCAAGCAGGTATGGGCTTGGACTTGGATCGTCCTCTTAACCAGCAGAATCAGCAATCCACTACACTGAGCGGAGAAAAATCATCCAGCAAGATCATGGGTGTACACGTTGCCCCTATGGAGGGGGACACTTGCATGGTGCTCAGTGAAGAGGGTGCCCTTGTGTGCATTGAGGGCACCCGGGAGGAAGTTGGGAAGGTCACTGTCGCAATGGTGGAGAAGCCTTCTTTTTGCGGAGAACCCAATCTAAGGGAAGACTTTACACTCCCAGATATTGACATTGAAGCTCAAACAAGGGGGTGGGGAGCTACCAATGTAAACTCTGTGAAGAACTCTGTGAAGAACCCTGTAATGTATGGGTATCCAATGAGCAGCCCGAAGGAGCAGAACATCTGCAATGCAAACTCCCCTTTCAGGCGCTTCTCTTTGCCCCTATTATATTGTAGTACAAGTCCTCTATATGGTAATTCTGTGGAGTCTGTCGATGATGCTCATGATGCCCATGATGTATTTTCGCCTTGCCCACAAGCAAAGCCAGTTAATGATAAAGATGGGGTGTCTTCAGAATATTTTGTTTGTGTTGAAAGACTTTTAAGTTCTATTTTGTCCTTCTTGGAGAAATCCGTTTTTAGTTCAGATCACATGCTGGAAATGATTTCCGTAATGCTGTTTGAAGTTCAAAAAGTGAATAAATTACGCACCATTATTCACCCCTCTAACATTCCCGTAAGTCTGAACGAACAACCTGACTTTAGACCCCTTTTACCTGTACCTCGTGTAAAGCAGAGAGATGTGTCTGTTCAAGCAGGTACGCCCTTCTCCTCACTGCCCCCAATAGAACCTTCCTGCAACCTTGAAAATGAAGAGCTTTGTTTAAGTTCACTTTTTGAAGAAACTGTAGTGGGCCTTCCTTTGGGACATGTTCCACTAAAACTTTACTCTTTGTTTATTAAGGGGAAAAGGGGGGCTGGTGGAGCTGTTGAGGAATTAGAGAAAATCGAGGTAAATGTTGGGCAAAAAGGAGGGGGAGGGATAGAGGGGGAGGCTCTAACTCCATCTGCCCCACAAGTCCAACTTTCAAAATCTTTGTCGAACGTGGAATTAAAGTAGGGAGGAGGGGAGAGCCTGCAAAAAAAGCAAGGGGGAAAATAGGAAGAAGAACCAAAAAGGAAAAGACGATTCCCTAAACGAAAAGTTTCAAAGTTACATTTTCAACAGATCCCAGATAGCCATAATGTTGCGCAGACTGTAATGGAGGAGGGTGGTTCCAAATTGTTAATTGGGGAAGGTGTTCCTAGGATCCCCGTCACAGTACTTCCGTCCCCAAAAGGGAGAGCAGGGGTCACCAAAGCAGCAGTGGCGCCATCAAGTCCTCCGTTGCAGTCCCCTCTAATACCTCATCCTCTTCAGCCCAGTGAGGGGGATGATCTCTTGGGGAGGAGAAAAATACAGGGAGATGGAGACCATGTACCTTCAACATGGTCTATAGAACGGGGGGATGGATCAGACGACAACCTAAAGGTAGGGTCTCACATGCCGATCGAGTTCAAGGCGAAAGTACAGACAGTTAACTATGGAGATAGGGTGCCTCTATGGATTCCCCAAAGAGATGCTGCAAAGAAAGATAATATGGTGCAGACTGCTTTATCGCCCATGGTGGACTTCATCTGGCTATTATAGATTGAGTCTGATTCGATAAACAGAGGACTTATTCTCAAACTTTTCTCTGAAATAGAGGCATTGAAGTTGATAGAAAGTAGGGATATCCTAAATGTGAATATCATTGAGCATGAGAATGTTTCCTTTTCTAGAGTCACCTTCGGCTCTTTGCTTGTGGCCAATTTGGCCATACAGAATTGTGAGCACTTTCTTAAACGAGGGCTGGACATCATTTCTGTTTTAAATTCTGAGGATTATTCTACCAGGCACAGTTCAATCCAATGCCCATAAGATCAGAGGCAGGGCACTTCTGTGGTGTGGGACGCTATGGGCCCTGACCTAGAGTTCCCTATGGGCAATGCTAAAAATATTACGGTCTCATTAAATAAAAAGGGCCGATCAATAAATTTGGTGTCTGACCCTGTAGTCGCACATCATTCACCTAATAAAGAAGATGTCTTAGCCCAGTGGAGTTGGGTAGCAAAAACCCTGAACACCAACTGTACAGAGGTAGAAAGAAGCGCTCCTCTAAGGTAGCCAGGGGGGCTTCTTCTGTCCTGGAATATGGCCGGTCTGGGGCATGATGAGGAGAAATTTAATTATTTAAAATCTTTAAACCCTCTGATTATATGCTTACAAGAGACTTGGGCGTGTAAAGATTTTGATTGTGATGGGTTTTTTACCTTCTCTTGTTATGCTAAGCATTCTGAAAGGGGACATGCTAGTGGCGGGGTCTCCATTTTGCTTAAGAACAGTATCAATTGGAATCAAAAAGTCTTTTATCACCCGTCTAATCTTTGCATCTGTATGAAGTTGGCATGTCTAGGAGAGTTTGGTAGGTCTTCTTTCTTCCTGGTGGCAAATCTCTATGTTCCCCCAGGTAAAAACTTTGATTCTCTGTTGCGTTTACTTTTTTTATATATTAATGAAATAGCCACCATGGAAGAATGCCCTTTAGTGGTATTAGTGGGAGATTTAAATGCAAAAATTTCCTATTCATCGCAGGCAATATATGCTAACCCAGACAAAGAGGAAATTTGGCACATTCCTGAATCCTTTTTACCGGATAAAATAAAAACGGATAAACGGGGCTTCCTTCTGCTTGATAGCATTAGAAGTACAGATTTGGTTATCCTAAATGGGAGGATGCCAGTTGATAAACCAGCTCAATTTACTTTTGTTTCTTCTCGTACACAAAGTTTACTGGATTACGTAGCCATTTCGTATCAAATGTTTGGGGCTTGTGAAAATTTAGAGGTCATCCCTTCAGTATGGAGTGATCATAGTGTAATAGGCTTGACTTTGGCCTTTAACTTACCTGCATTGAATCAAGGGCACTTGTGCCATGACTCGATTGATTTTAATAAGTCTAATGGCCGTTCATTTTGGACACAAAAAAATACAGTCGAGGTAGGTGCGATAGTGAAAAAAACTTTTCAAAAACAGCACGGAAACACTTACGCTAATATCATGCAATTTTTTGAGGCACAAATGAGGAAGATAAAACACTTAAGCTCAGTATCCTCTGGCTGATGCAGAGTAAATCAGGTTTCCCCTATCCTGAAGGCCTTAAACCTTGAAATTATCAATTTAGTGCGGAAGCAATACAAACATTTTTCCACAGCCGTGCAACAGGAAATTAATCGCCTAAAGCGAGTTAGAGGCCGCTATAAATTAAGAGTAAGGAGAGACTAGATGGATGCTAAATGGATTGGGCTGAGAGAAGCAGCAAAAGCCAAAGATTCAAAAAAGTATTGGCACCGGATCGCAGAGTATTGTGACTCCAGACAGAGGGCACTTCCGATCCCATTCCCAGAAAGTGAGTGGGTGGACTATATTTCTTTATTATATAAACCTAATAGCTCAGTCCCATTTCAGATGCCTGTAATAGAGGAGGCTGGTTGTGGCGATTATGGTCCCCCATCAAGGGCTGAAGTGATGGATTACATAAAGAACGCTAGAACCTCTGGTGCTCAAGGCCCTGATGGTATACCGATCATGCTAATTAAACGGGATCCAGTCGCATGGGGAGCTTTCCTGGTGCCACTGTTTGACTTTTGTTTTCAATCGATTAGCATTCCCTCATCTTGGAAGGGGAGTATCATAGTCCCGCTGTATAAAAAGGGCTCAAAAAGGTCACCTTCTAGCTTCAGACAGATTACGCTGCTAGACGCTGCGGGCAAATTATTTGCAAAAAGTATACTTCAGCATTTGCAGCAGTGGGCCCAAGAACAGAACATCTTACTGGCAGAACAGGCAGGCTTCAGAAAGAACCACGGAACGCTGGATAACATTGCGGTCGTTCAAACTATTGTGGAGAAATATGCTTTTTTAAAAGCATGTTGGTCTACACAGCTTTTATTGATTTCTCCACGGCGTTTGACAAAGTGGATCGTCAGACGCTGTGGAGAAAGCTCTCTCATCTGGGTATGCCACACCATCTCCTAGGCCTCATAATAGAATTACACACAGACACTTGGTGTCAAGTGATGATGGGCGTCTCGCAGGGGCTTTCCTGCAGGATTAATACACATAATCGCCTCAAGCAGGGTTGCCTGTTGGGCCCTCTTTTGTTCTCTTTTTATATCTATGACCTCCCCGAGAAAGTAAACTCAGCGAAGAGGGATGCCCCTAGAATTGGTACAATGTCTATTGGCACTCTATTATATGCAGATGACGTTGCTATTTTTGATCTAACCCCCATTGGTTTGCAGCGTCGTCTGGATGCCTTGACTAATTATGCGGAGGAGCATTGTTTGAAAATCAACATTGCCAAAAGTAAAATGTTAGTCTTTCGGAAGAAAGGTCTTAGAATAAAGAAAGAGTATAAATGGCTGTTGGGGCAGGAAGAACTTGAATTGGTCAATGCGTACCTGTATTTAGGGAAGGTTTTTTCAAAAAACGGGCGTGACTCAGAGCACATCAACCGTTGTGTTGGTAAGGCCGCCTCCCAGGCTGGAGCTCTAAATAGATTTTATAAGACCTGTGGGAGACGTCATTTTAATCATGTTCTGTCAGTGTTTAAGGTTAAAATTCCCCTTTAACCTATGCTGCAGAAGTTTTGGATAGGAATTACTGGCTCTTTTTCGATAAGGCTAAAGGCCGGTTTTTCCGTCAAATTTGTAATTTAAATTCCATGGCTGCCCCACATGTTCTTCGTTTGGAATTCCATTTAGTTTCTTCTTACACTTCTTCCCTGGCAGCGGTCCTGAGGTGGGGGAACTCTCTTTGTTGGGGTGTTGAGGGCACGCTAAGGGCCGCTTTGAAGCTGGAAATTTTTGTAAAATTAAAAGAGAAATCTGCTTTTTTTAGATCTTTTGCTTACGCAAACCATCTATTTGGGCTCAATTTAAATAGTGACTCACCCATCCCAAAGTCTGTACTGAAGTCGTTTTTAAAGAGGTCTGTAAGCATGATTAGTACAACAAGAGATATAGCTTTAAGTCATCCTAAAGTTCGCTGTGTGAGTGCGATGGGGAGCGGACCCCACCCCTATCTCTCATGGAATGTTCCACATGGCATCAGAAGATTAATACTTCTTTAAAGAATGAACCTATTGCCCTTGAGAGACGTAACGGGCATTTGGGAAAAAACTCCTAGAGATAAGAGAATTTGTGAACTGTGCCGCTCCCAAATACAGGATCTCAATCATGTGCTATTTGTGTGTCCAGAACTTTTAAGGGCAAGGCGTATGTTTTTGAGACACTCTTTTATTAAATTTAATATTCGTTCCGCTGAGGAGGCCCGATCTTTTGTGTTGTCCCCTCCCAATGAAATGATCTGCCATAGAATATTTCAATTTTTTAAAACATTTCTGGCTAATTATTAGAATTTCTGAATTTTAGTTTAGTTGGTATGTGTAATGTTTTGCCGATTGCTTAAGGTAGATTTTTGTATTTGTTATAAAGCATGTTCTTTTATTGTATTGGTGTATTTTTGTGGACCTCCGTTGGAGTTCCGTAACAAATAAACTATTTGACTTGACTTGACTTACTGCCTTTGTTATATCAAATTAAGATGGAAAAGTTGGAGATAATAACTAGTCCAAGGCAAACTTTATATTATGCTGGCATATTTCACCTAATTTAGGAAATTTTGTATTATGCATGTTACCTAAAATTCCTGGAATTATGCCATTATGACACTTTTTGGAATTATGTGCCATTGACAGTAAAACCTTACCTCAAATGTGCCATTTGCTCTAAAGATTTACTACAAATGGATGAGAACAAAAAAAAATTCGGATGGGTGTTATTCTCTGTGTTTTTGTATTTTCTACTTTTTCTTTTAGCATAACTCGCCCCTGTGTAAAAAAATTGACACAATAACACTTTTCACACTAAAATATAGCACAAAATGGCAGATATGTATTTTTGAGTAATTCCTTGTAATTTTGACAAAATTCCACCTAATTACATTAAAGCAAATTAAGCAGTGTTTGCACACCATCTACTGATAAGTGATGAATGTTTCATGCTCTCATGATAGTCAAATGTCATTTTATTTTTTGTAAAATTTCATGAGAGACATTTTTAAAATGGGTAAAAATAACATGCAACGCTGAACAACTAGGTTGGTTTTCATTTCTTTTTAGGCATGGACATGCATTGACAGTGGCTGGAAACATAGCTTTTGTCTTTGGCGGCAGTGCGGCACATGGCACCCTGGTAAGTGCTGTAATTTGTTTTCAGATGCATTTGTGAGTGAATAAAATTATTTCTTGACCAGAGTGCTTATGTTGTTTGAAAAACATGATGTAGGATTATATATAACTCATATCTTGATTGATCAGAATCTCAAAGTGACCTGAATTTCTGTACAGTATTTTGTTTTGGTGCGCGCATTTCAAGACGCTAGCCAAGCGCACAATATTAAAGGTCCAGAAAAAGATTGTTCTCATGAGCCGCATTGAGAAAGACCCACTAGTTTATTGGTGTTCTTCATCGCTCATGGCTTTGGTGTTTCTAAATCACAGTCCTTACTTTATGGACAACCTTCAACGAAAAAATGCAAATATTCATATTTTCAGATAAAGTTTTTAGTGCTAACTTTGACATCATAATGCGAAGGGAAGAAAGGCAGCCTGAAGGAAGTTCAAAGAAGGTGATACAACTCTATCTGTTTATCTAACCCTGGATACAGGTTACTTTTGAAATGTAGAATAAGACCAAGTAGAGCTAGAGAGTGGCTGTTGGGTCAGCCCGTTTCATACGTTGACTTTCATGTGTTTTTCATGGTTGACCATTGCCTGGTCTGTCAGGGCCATGGCAGTTTGTGAATAGTTACATTGTCCCATTTGTGTGCCTTTTAGATATTTGTGATGGGACATTAAGCAGTCGTTTTGTAGACTATCGATGTGACATGATTTGTAGCTTGTCGCAGAGAGCCACTGTGTTCTTTAATATTTTTACTTTGTGACAAAATGACATTGAATTACTGATTTATGTATTTTTTGCTTAAGGAGTGCACTGTTTAGATATTTTAGTGTTATAAAATGTCAACACCGTTCACCCTTGCACATTCTTTCTGTTTCATTTTACTACCAAGATAAGATGTGAGATGTACAGCACAGCTTTTTTGTTCACAAAGTAAAGATGCGCACGCACATAGAGTTTCTTAAAGAGAGACTAAAAACTCTTGCCCTGTCAAAAGTATGTACTATGTATTATTTTTCTGCGTATTTATTTCAGCTAACTGCCTACATCTTCAAACTCCTTTTCATGACACTTCTTTAAAGGCACAGCTTACCACTGCTAAAGGATTCAGTTCAGCAGACTCCTCACATAAACTCTGTTGTAGTCTATGATGTTACTTGAAATGGGTTTCTGCTTTTAGTACATGTGAGGAAAAACACACATGCAAGGTTGCCAGCTATTACAAAATGCTGCCCTCAAAAAACCTGACCTATAGGCTTTGCTAGGGCTTGCTTAAGAAAGTGATGCTGGTTGGCAGGATGCCTAGTCCTATTAAAATATGATTCAGGTGGAAAGATGAATTGGAAGGCATATACAAGGAATCTAAGAAATGAATGAAATGAAATGAAACATTACATTTATAAAGCACGATGGCTACCCTGAGGCCTCCCAGCACTGAGGACAGAACACAGAAGGAAAGAGGAGATCAATTAAATACAGTCCTTAAAAAGGTATGTGTTGTAACTATGATCTTGTTTCACCCTCACCCTTCCCTTTCCCTATCCCCCCTCCTTGTTCAGGAAAGTTGGTATCATCCATGTGTCAGCCGGGCGCTCGCTGTGGAATGTTGACACAGTGACCCAGGCTTTGTGTGTGACAAGCTGACGGCAGTCTACTATGAATCTTAAGGCAATAAAGCAACTCAGTTATACTCCACGTTGTCTCTCCTTACTACATCTTTTCTGGCGACGAGGTTGAGGAAGCTGAGCCAGGGACAGTGACTGCCGTTTCCCTGGAACCGTGATTGCTTGTCATCCAGAGGAGCAGTTTGGCGCCTGCCACCAGTGTCAAGCGAGGAGGTCACCGCTTCACTGGAAGGAGCAAGAAGAAGTCACAGCAAGTAAGGATATTCTGTTGAGCTACCCCAGCGTAGTGCAGCCCTCTTGAAATGTGCCGGCTTTGATCGGGTGTCAAATCGGACATCGCGAGGGGTGTAGCGATCTTGCCTCGTGATCGTGAGAGGGTGATGTTAGCTGTTGTGGTATAAGCTTGAGCGCTATTTTCGGGTGTCTAATCGGGCATCGGTGGGCAGCTAGGGAAGGAGTGCCGTGTAGCGCATGCTGTGTGAGGGCGTTGGCAGCAGGTCACAGACTTGAGGGAAGGCAAGCACAAGCTCTGTCTAGGAGAGAAAGTGGCCACCGTCTCTCTCAGTGTCTATTCTGAGGAGAATTGTCCTTCGCTTGCCACGGTGGTGCATCGGTGCGCTTTAAGGCATCCCAGCGTGAGGCACGGGAGTGCGCAGCTCTGACTGAAGGCGCTCGCCCTGCTATCTCATGAAACAAAAGAAAAGAACCTAGCGGTGTGCTTACCATCGGGAAATTCGAGCGCGGAGAGGCTTGCTTCAGCGTGAGGTTGCCACCTCGGCAGAAGCGACGACCATTTTACTCGTTTCGCCGTTTCCTTTGGGAACATCTCCCGTTTGTACACAGCCCAGCCGCCTGGAAAATCTCCTCACGCAGGCACTCGATGAGGGAAGCCCTCAGAACAGGAAGTCGACGCCAGTTCTTGGGAGCAGAAACCCGATAGGAGAGTTAAAAAAGTGCCAGTAGAGGCAGAAAGGGGACTACACTCTCGAGTGTGAATCACTACAGACAGATCTGGTGCTACTAACTGTGTTCAGATAAAAGCAAAGGGAGAATAAGTGTGGTGGTTAAAGCTTATGGGTGAAGTTCATGAGCGGGCATTCCTCCTGAAAGTAAAAGAAATAGAATCTTGTTTTTTTGGAATCAAGACTAGCGTGAAGTAGAGAGTTGTATGGCCATGGCAGGAGCAGGAATGAGCCAGCCTCCCCCTTTCCTTAACGAGTTGGGTGAACCAGTGATTCCTTGGAGAAGGTGGGAAGGAATATTTAAGTCATACTTGATAGCTATTGGAGGTAGTAACTACACCAATGTGCGTAAACAACATATACTGTTACACAATTTAGGTACTCATGGCAGGAAAATATATGAGGACATTACGGGTAGACTGATTGAGGATGAAGAAGAGGTGGTAGAGGAAGGTGTTAATGTCTACGAAAGCACCCTGAGAGAACTAGCAGCTCATTTCAAGGAAAAGATAAATGTGGTAATGGAAAGGCATAAGTTCTTTAAGAGGGTGCAGAAGAGAGAAGAGAAAGTGAGCAATTATATAGCTGTGTTGAGAGGTCTGTCAGCCACATGCGAATTTGGGCAACTTACGGACTCTCTAATAAGAGATCAACTTGTCAGGTGCACTAATGACACTAAAATACAGGAGGAGTTACTTACTAAAAACCCCAATCTAGAGGAAGCGATTAACCTAGCCAAGGGCCTAGAACACACGGCGCGCTGCATGAGAGAAATGAAGGTATCAGAGGGCACTAACAGAGAAAGGGTTGATGGTAGATCTAATTCAGAGAGTGAAACTGTTTGTAAAATAGGTGAAAAGGCAAAGGAAATTACTCGCAGCAAGCCCGTGGCTTCAGTGTGTTATAAATGTGGTAGTCCCAACCATATGGCCAATAATTGGAAATGTCCGGCCAGGAATGTTCAGTGCAGGAAATGCAATAGGTGGGGTCATTTCTCAAAAGTGTGTAAGGCTTCAGGGAAAGCAGTACATGTTATAGAGGAGACACCACTGGATGAGGAAAGGGAAAAGTTGTATGTATTTCAAGTGGGGGATGAGGACAATAATGATGATGTGTATCCCAAATGTGATGTTTTACTGGATGGGGTCAAGTTTTGTATGTATGCCGATTCATGCTCCCCATACACTCTAGTAGACAAGAAAGTTTTCGATGATAAATTTGCCAACCACCCTGTCAAATTGCTACCTCCTGATATAAGTCCTAAGGGTTACAATGAGGGGAGGATTCCTCTTGAGGGAATGGCAATCATGAGGATATCCTTCAAGAACAGGCACACGGTTGGGAAGATTTATGTTTCCACTAGGGGTTCTACACTATTGAGCTGGAGGCATCAGAAGCAGTTGGGAATCACCCTAGACCCTAACAATAGAGAGCAGGTGTTGCTAATTGAACCAGAAGGAATATCTGAGGACCTTACCAAAGAATTTAAGGAAGTGTTCAGTGATAGATTGGGGGTCTTCAAGAACTATATGCATAAAATTGTGTTGAAGGAGGGGGCGGTGCCTGTGGTGCACAAGACTAGATCCATACCTTTACGCATGAGGGACCCCCTCCAGCAAGAACTCAAGAGATTAGTCAGTGAAGGGGTCATCACAGAAATTGAGAGTTCAGAATGGCTAGCGCCCATTGTCATCATGGCCAAGGATAAAGGAAACAGTATAAGACTCTGTGTAGACCTAAGAGACCTTAATGCAAACATCCTTGTTGACAGGTTTCCCCTTCCTAGGATAGGAGAGATGCTAAGCACTATAAAGGGGGCAAAGTATTTCAGTGTGCTGGATTTATCATCGGCTTATTATCAGATCAAACTACATCCAGACTCCCAAATCCTCACTGCATTTACTACCCCATTTGGAAACTTCAAGTTTCAGAGAATGCCATTCGGATTGGCATCAGCGGCGGCTGCCTTCCAAAGAGTTATGCAGCATGCATTAAAGGACTGCAAGAACACCCTCTGTTTTCAGGATGACATACTTATCTATGGAAGTGGAGAAGAAGAACACAACAAAATGGCTAGGAGAGTGTTGGAAAAACTAAAGGAGGTGGGATTCACCACAAAACCTTCGAAATGCAGATTAGGAGTGAGTTCGGTAGACTACTTGGGACACACGTTATCTGAGGAGGGAATGAAACCTAAACTGGACTTGGTGAGGGCAGTGGAGGATGCACCGAACCCGAAGAGTAAAGAGGAAATATTGTCTTTCCTGGGTTTGGCAGAATACATGGCCAAATTTATCAAGGACTTCGCCATAGTTTCGCAGCCCTTGAGGGACCTCATAAGGAAAGACAGTGTGTTCGAATGGGGAAAGGAACAGGAGCTGGCCCTGAAGAGTATCAAGAAAGCCATCATCGAAGCTCCGTTTATAGGGAAGTTTGACCCCAATGGTGTAACCATTATCTCCACAGATGCGAGCAACAAAGGCATTGGAGCGACCCTATCACAAGAGGAAGGAGGAAAGATAAATGTCATAGCCTTTGCGTCCAGAACCCTCACCGTGGCAGAGAAGAACTACTCTACTATTGAGAAGGAGGCCCTGGCAGTATATTGGGCCATACTCCACTACAAATTCTTCATTTG
The DNA here is from genome assembly GCF_964263255.1 of Lissotriton vulgaris. Classification (NCBI taxonomy): domain Eukaryota; kingdom Metazoa; phylum Chordata; class Amphibia; order Caudata; family Salamandridae; genus Lissotriton; species Lissotriton vulgaris. The sequence continues at coordinate 835,209,313 of NC_141689.1, read as the reverse complement.
GGGTACTACTTTTGAAGTACGCACGGATCATAAACCATTGGTTGCTCTGTTCACAAAAAAGGACATGGAAAGCATGACACCCAGAATTGCCAAATGGGCAGTAGGCTTACAAGCCTACAACTTCGCTGTATCATACATTCCTGGGCAACAAAACAGAGTTGCAGACTACTTGTCCAGAGCACCCACAGGAGAAGAAGAAGAAGAGGAGAAGAATAACTCGATCTTGGAAGTGCGTATGGCAGCTGTAGAAAAAGAGTCATGGGAAACCCATATGGAACAGGACGAAGACTTGAAGAAGGTGAAGAGGTACATCTTGGCAGGATGGCCTAAGAAATGCAAAGATGTGGAGACAGAGATCCAACCCTTTTGGAATGTGAGGGAGGAGTTATCGGTGGAAGGGGATCTCATAATGAAAGCTGGAAGATTGGTCCCACCAGAAGCTCTGAGAAACCAAGTAGTGGAACTAGCTCACGAAGGACATCTGGGGAGAAGCTTGTGCAAGGCCAGACTTCGTGCAGACTACTGGTTCCCCACCATGGACAGAGAGATGGAAGACAAGGTGCGTGATTGTTACGCATGTGCTGAGAGCGACAAAAACAAAATCATAAGAAGAGCACCACTGGCACCAGTGGAAGTACCAGAAGTGCCGTGGAGCAAGCTAGGATTTGACATTGCTGGTCCTATTCATGGCAGAGGTTTGCAAGACTGTTATCTATTGGTCCTAGTAGATTATTTCTCTAGCTGGATAACTTGCAAGTCAGTACACAGTGTAAGCACTAAGGTTATCGTTGAGTTCCTCAAAGAGGCGTTTACACAGGAAGGCATCCCCACAACATTGGTCACCGACAACGGTGTCCAATTGGTGTCGGAAGAGATGAAGGACTTCCTCAAAGACTGTTCGGTGAATCACATTCGCACCCCTCTTTACTGTCCCAAAGCCAACGGGAAAGTGGAAAGAGTAAACAGGATGTTAAAGGAATGTATTCAGTTGGCCAACCGTGCAGGGGAGAAAGTGGAAGAGGCCATAAGAGACATGCTGTGGGCGTATCACACCACGCCAAAGTCCACTACTGGAAGAACACCGTTCGAGCTACTGAGGGGAAGAAAAGCAGGCACCAAGCTCACCCCAGGATGGATGGGGAGAAAACAGACAACGGAAGTTGACCTCAGCGAAGTAAAGAGAAGGATAGAAGCCAGCCAACGCAAGTACAAAGAATGGTACGATAAGAAGTGGGGAGTGAAAGGAAGAAAACTTCAGGAAGGACAAGGAGTCTATGTCAAGAAACCGGAAAGAGACTGGAGAGGGGGCGACAAGTTCTATGCCTCAAAGACCATCCGCAGACCCAATAGAAATTCCGTGGTTCTGGAAGATGGAAGGTTGTGGAGCCATGATCGTGTAGTTCCGGCAGAAAGAAGAGAACAGGGGGCAGGAATGAGTAGGGTAGGAGGAAATGTTGTAAGAGAAAACATAAGACAACACAGAGCGAGCGATAGACTCAGAACACTTCCCCAATGGCACAAACAGTACATAATGAGGTAGACTCACAGGCAGGCTTCAACCCCAGACAACTACATCCTTGGTTCTTATATTGTTTTTAATTTCCCTTAAGGGGGATGATGTGTTGTAACTATGATCTTGTTTCACCCTCACCCTTCCCTTTCCCTATCCCCCCTCCTTGTTCAGGAAAGTTGGTATCATCCATGTGTCAGCCGGGCGCTCGCTGTGGAATGTTGACACAGTGACCCAGGCTTTGTGTGTGACAAGCTGACGGCAGTCTACTATGAATCTTAAGGCAATAAAGCAACTCAGTTATACTCCACGTTGTCTCTCCTTACTACAGTATGTTTTTAGGAGTTTACGTAATGCTAGCCGGTTAGGCTCCTTCCGGATAAGTAGTAGAAGGGTGTTCCATTCGACGGCGGCATTGTAAGAAAAGGAACGCCCGCCATATCTGGCTATGCTTATTCTAGGGGATAAGGCCAGAAAAGAGGACTTTGAAGAATGTATGACCTTACAACGCATACTTTTACATCGCATACCTTTACAACACATTTTTTACAACGCAATAATCCATTACAACGCATTCCATTACAGCGCATGCCATTACAACAAATTTTTAAAAACTACCTTTACAGCGCATTCCATTACAACGCATACTACCTTTACAACGCATACTATTACAACGCATACCATTACATTGCATGTATGGTAAGTATTGGATCGTGTAGGGGTAAAAATGACTATTCTAACTCCAGGGGGTGCAACAGTAGGGTAAGTATTGGATAGTTTAGAGGTAAAAATTACTATTCTAACTCCAGGGGGTGCAACAGTAGGGTAAGTGTTGGATAGTGTAGGGGTAAAAATTACTATTCTACCTCCAGGGGGTGCAACAGTAGGGTATTGTAAGGGTACTATGCGTTGTGATGGTATGCTTTGTAATGGTGTGTGTTGTAATGACTGTGTTGTAATGACAGACGTTGTAGTGGTATGCGTTGTAGTGTCATACGTTGTAATGGTTGCATTGTAATGGCATGCGTTGTAATGGATGTTGCGTTGTAAAAATGTCGTTGTAATGGTAGTGCATTGTAAAAGTTGCGTTGTAAAGGTTGTTTCCCACTTTGAACGAAGGTTTCTGCTTGGGCTGTAAGGGGTGAGCAGGGATTGGATAACAGCTGAGCCCTTCTTCCAAAAGGCCTTATGGGCCAGGCACGTGGCCTTAAACTGAGTCCTCTCCCTGATTGGCTGCCAATGAAGGCTCCTAAGTGCTCGTTTAGCAGATTGCCTGCGGGGAATTTGAAATAACAGGCGGGCTGAACAATTTTGAATGACCTGGAGCTTATGAATGGTGGTATGAGGGACTCCTAAATAAAGGGCATTCCCATAGTCCAGGCGGGAGAGGATAAGGGCCTGGACCATAATCCTTCTGGCCTGAAAGGGAAGAAGGGGGAGGATCCAGTGAAGCATCCTCAGCAGGCCGTAACATGTGGCTGAAAGCTTCTCTAACTGGTAGTTGAAATTAAGAGAACGGTCAAGCCAGAATCCGAGGCTCTTAATCTGATCTTTCAGGCTGGTGCCTGTCCAAGGAAATTAGGCCACAACAGGGTGGAATTGAAGGAGGCTGGGTTGCCAAGAAGCATCAGCTCTGTTTTATCACAATAGAATTTAAGGCAGGAGAGTTCCATCCACTTGGCCACCTCCTGTAAGCAAAAGCCAAGGGTGCTAGATGACCCCTCGGTGTGATTTATTGCCACCACAAGTTGAGTGTCATCTGCATAGGTAATGATTTTAATGCAAAATGGATGGACAATCTCGGCCAGGGGTCTCATGTACACATTGAACAGAGTGGTGCTCAGGGAGGAGCTATGAGGAACGCCACAGCTGAGAGGCAACCTATTAGAAACAACATCACCTTCAAATACCTGGAAGGAACGCCCATTGAGAATAGCCATGTAATTGTAGTGCCGGAAACTCCCAGACTCTTAAGTCTGAGGATCAGCATGTAATGATTAACAGTGTCAAATGTGGCACTTAGGTTGAGGAGGACAATCACTGCGGTACCTCTTAGATCCAGTATCCTCCTCGCCTTCTCAGTTACTGCTAGAAGAGCAGTCCCAGTCCCGAGTTGAGGATGAAAACCCATCTGGAAGGGATGGAGCCGATCATTCGATTCCAGGAACTCTACCAGCACAGTATTTATGTACTTTTCTAGGATCTTGTTCAACCAGGGAAGAAGAGAAATGGGGCGGCAGTTGGCCAAATTGGGTTTCTTTAGCAGGACTTTAACCATTTCACATTTCCAGGCAGCAGGTACTGTACTTGATGCAATGGAGGAGTTTACAAGATCAAGGATTACAGGACAGATGGTATCAGCAGCTAATGTGAGGGCCTGACGGGGAGCAGGGTCTATGAGAGAACCATATTTTAGCTTTGCAATAATCGAGTCCAATAGGGCGAGATCCAAAGGGGGAAATTGCCCAAGTGAGGTGTGGGTTTCAGAGAGTAGATTCGAGATGGAGGTCGTAGGTTGTAGATTCTGTGTACCGGAAAGGACAGTTAGATGGTTTCAGTTTTTGCTGAACAAACTCTGCCAGATCATTACAATGCGTGAGTGCTCCCTCTGACATAGATTGTTTTTGAGGCAACTTAGAAAGGTTTTAGCAATTTTAAAAATTTCTTTGGGGGAGTTTGCAGATGAACTGATTTTCATTTCATAAAAGGTGGCTTGGGCAGTTTTGATTTCAGATTGCCTTGAAGGAGGTCAGGTATTCTTTAACTAGGTTAGGACATTTCATATAGGTCTATTATGACTTCAAATTTCACTCTGAATTGCTAATCCTTGGCTAGGGTTCATAGGCACGGAGTGTGCCACTGGTTGGTTTTGATGTCAGATCAACTTCACCTCACCTGCAATTCTGAAAAAAGCTGAAGGCACATCTTTTTAAGGAGCACTATTCCTGACCCAACAGGTTACCTTTGAGCTCCCCCCAAAGATTGTATCTTGCTGAGATCAATGCCCCAATTCATCACTCCATTACACTCCAGCTCCGTTTGCACTTTTGAAATACCAACACATGCATGTTTAAATACCTCAGGGCTTTGAATGTTGTCATCAAAAACATGAGCTTTGTTCTCTTTGTCAAACTCCTTCAGCTGAAAATATTTCTTTCTTACAATATGTGCAGACATCATGGATGTTCTTGTTACATTGTACAATTTGTAAAGGGCACATTTTACCCAGTTGGAGCGCCCTTGTGCTTAAAAAAACAGAGGCAACTGGCAGCATACAGGTCACAATTTGTAAAGTTTAAAGTTAAATTGTATCTCAATCAAATTGATTGTATTTAAGAATGTCAGTGTTGTGTATATTTATTTTGTGAGTGGTTTAAACTTCACCTAAATGTAGGGAAATTTGCTACCATCAAATGACATTGACCTTAATTTTAAATTACCATTATTTAGGTGCAGGATCCACCATAAATAAGCAATGACCACTTGACAACAATCATGAACATCATTGTGTTTTTCTGGAATAATATATGCATATGGATTATGTTATGTTCATCAACATCATCAAAAAACGTTATTCGCTTTTTTTTAAACCATCAAAGTATACAAAATCCATACATTTGAATGATCTTGTTAAAATATTTGTTAACAAAAAATGAGGTCCATATAAATAGCATCATAAATATAGATAAATGGAGGATAAAACACTAAAAATACGAAGAAGTAGATATACAGCCAAGTAAAAATGAAAAAGAGTAAATTTCAAGGTGCTGAAGACAATTCACCATTTTTCCTGAACGCAAACTTCCCATAATACATTTTGACTCCATGATCGTATTTACAAAATTTAATGAAACACCAAGGCACATAATCATCCTAGTCAGCCTGAGTTACAAACTTCTGGTGCCTAATCCAGAAGTTAAATAGAAAGCGGCTTACTGCAAAGACTATTGGGTCAGACGCTTTGGACTTCAGGATTCTATAGGCAACTCAATATTGTCTGATTCCTAAATTCAAGCATATTGGCCGTATTCACCTCCTACGATTTTAATGAAATTTAATGCACAAAAACAAAATATGTTCCTCAGATTATTGTGCTAGGCCACATGCAGGGCATATTTCTGTTACTAGATCAATGGCCTGGTAGTTAGGAATTTTTAGGAATATGCTACCCAGCCGAAACCTAACAAACAAGCCTTTGGCTAGGGGTGGTGAGATCAGATCCAAAAAGCGATCAAATTTGGGATAGATCTAAAAACATAAAAAGTGGGTTGTTAGGTGACCATTTGTTGTTCTCACAGCATAATGTTCTGCCACATATGTTCAGTACTTGGTCTTTACTCTTATCATTTCATCTTTACAAACCCTCTCTGGACAATCCCACAAACTCAACATTTCTGGTAATTTCCACCAATTGGCAATGTGTTTAAACCATGGTAAGTTTTTTAGCGCCACTAATCATAAGGACCTCCCTTAGTGAATCGCTGTAATGATTTAGCTCAGGGGTGGTCCACAATCATTTCCAACACATTAAGGGTTTGAGCAAAGCCACGTCCCAAAGTAAAAAAAGATTGGAGTCAGAAGTGTCGCAACTGGTACAGAGATCTGACAGGATCTGACAAAAAATGTATCACACACCGTCAATTTGTGGGTATTAGTATAGCCTGAGATCTTAGCGCCATAAAGTGGTATGCTTTGGGCTATAGCACTGTAAACCTCCAATGCAGCTGTCAGTGGCCATACTCGCGACTTTCTCTGGAATCTCAATATTGACTTTGACCTATGGCCAAAGGTAAGATAGCTTTTTCCAAGTTGCCGCTCCCATCCGAGTGAGTCAATCAACCTTATTCCCAAATAGTCAAAGCTTTTTACCCTCTCAAGTGATTCAGCTGCGATCCTATCTACTCGCAATTTTCCCTTTCACTTCCCAAAAGCCATACATTTTCTTTTTGTAACATTAAGTTCCAGGCCCCTTTGCTTGCAGAAAAACAGAAATGTAACTACTAGGTTTTGTAGGCCCATTGGTGTTGTGGAAATAAGTAAAGAGACATCTGCGAAGAGCAGTATCAGTATTTTTTTTCGTTCAGAAGGGGGGAGTCATTTCTACAGCCCATGAGCATATTGGCCACTTTGTTGATATCCAGGGAAAACAAAGTAGGCACGAGTATGCACCTCTGGCACACACCATGGTATACTGGAATCTTACTCTGTAGTTCACCGTGTTTGCCTCATCGTACCTGGGCATTATTGTCCTCATGCATTCTTGCTATCAAGTTTACCAAATTAGTCGGAACAACCGTACCTAACATGACTCTCCCCAGCTTTTTGTGGGGCACAGGATCAAACACAGCCCTCAGATCAACACATGCTATGTATAATTTTTGTTTCTTTAACAACACATACGTCCACATGAGCTATGAAAACCTGAAGGCCTGATTGCACTTATTTATCTTGGTTCAGAAGCCCGACTGGTAGTGGGACAATATTGCATCTTCATCTATCCAGGCTTTGAATTTATCTAAAACTTGCCTTGCAAAAAACTTTTGCAGATTATCAATCAAACTGATCGGTCTATAATTGGAAGTGATTGAATCATCTCCTTTCTTATATATAGTAATTTTCTCAGCCCTTTACAAGTTTCTGGAATATCTCCCCCAGCTGATATGAAGTTTGACAAAAGGTTTGTATAGGGAGCCCATATCACAGATTTAGATTTATACAGGTCACCAGGTATCCGGTCTGGTCCAGAAGCCTTTGCTGCTGTCAATTTATAAATTGCTGCCATAGTATCATTGAGACTAAAAACAATCTCAATGCTAGTAGTAGAAGGAAAAGGAGTATCAAAAATATTAAAATTAGCACCCCGTAAATTCTGTAAAGCTAGTATCTTCTTCCCTACCATATAGCACAGAGAAGTGGCTAACCCACTCCTCTGGCTGAATTTGGTAATGGGGAGTCATATTACTATCTAAGCTTCCGTGTGCGATGATATACCATTATGTTATGTTATTATGGTGGGTATTTATAAAGCATGTGGTTACTTGTAGGCTTTGCTGGCACTGGAACTGGAGTGAACACAGCAGCACGGAGCTGAAGTGGTTTTAGGATTTTACTTTCGGAAACAGTCACTTTTGTATGGGCTGGCTTAATAGTGTAGTTGTTGCCAGCCAATTATGTGAGAATTACTGGAGAGGGGCTGTATCTCCGTCCACATGTTGGGAGCCAGGAGTACATGTTTTGATGCAGCAGAAGTTCTGTGCTTCCACATAAAAAAGTGCTTGCTCCCATGCAGCAGTGATCATTTTGTTTATTTATCCAGCTACATGAGATTGAACTTTCAGGGGCACACACGTGGCATTGTAATGCTATTACAATGTCTTAGTTAATTCAATAATTGATGTTGTTTTTCTCTGAAAGCAGCACAGATAGGAGTCATTGACCTACATGGATTTTCAGGTTTGGCTTGACAGTGCAATTGTTAGCTGACCTTGTAACCTACACCAAAATTATTCTACAGTTCTCTGCTTCCAAACAAATACATATCTATTCCCATGCTATTTACTTGTAATGCTTCACATTACCATTCATGCCTTTAAAGCCAGGCCTATTGATATTGCCATTGCTTGTAAGTTCTTGTGACATGGGAGACCTTTCAGATGCAATAACGCCTGCCTCATCTTGTTCCGAAGTATTCACAGCATTTTGCTACCTTTCATAATTATGAGCTCTTTCTTTGCCCCGTTAGTGTGTGGTATATTTTTTATCATCTGTGAAATCATTAACACACTGGGCACCAAATCTTAAACTTCAGTTTGCTGGAAGAAAGTTGATATTTTACTGCTGTCATGCACTTCAGGAATTCATTCAATCCTTATGTCTCATATAGTTCCACCCGAGGTTGCTAGCCAGGATAATTCTCAGCACAGGCTCTGGAACATAAGATGCACATTAACATTGGTAAACATTGGCACACTTGATACCCACAATATGTGTAAAAAAAGAATCCCAATGAAAGAAGAAATATAGACCAAGAGGGTTTTGATTTTGTCAATTCTCCTCGTCGCATTCCTATAATTAGTGAATCAAAGATCACCTTTAGAGACTTTTCCTCTGTTGTTTACCGCTCTTAATTCCAGATGACTCACCCAAAAGCTAATCATTAAGAGGGCACTGCACAGGCAGGATTTTGGTGAAATAATATGGAATCTATTGTTACAAAATAAATCATGGCGAGGTCTTTATCTCCAATGGGTATTATTTCACTCCCCCAAGTCCCCCTTATTAAGGTTGTTACAATAAACCTTTTTCCTTGTATAGAATTCCTTCCGCTATAGGGCTGTTCATTCAGGATCTTGGTAGTGATTTAACTCTGGGGAAAGAGTAAAACTACCAGTCACAGTCTCCTGGGTTTCTTTTCCTCGCCACATACAGTACTTCCACCTAAACACTTAGATATAGCACTTGCTTGGGGTAAGGGACTATACAGCAGTTACAATCACCTTCTGCTCCCTGCTAATATGGTTAGGCAGGGAGCCAGGGAGGGATTGTATGAATGTGTCTCTTCTCTTCTTCTAATTTGGATTGATCATGGGATGCCTGGGGGAAAGAACTTGTCACTGAGGTGCCTATGAATTTGGTCTTTTTTGGATCTCCAGCCCTCCCATTCCCCTCCCCTTACACATGTGACTCTGCCCTCTGTCATGAAGAGAATGTTGCTGTGGCAGTGCCCTTCAGGCAACAGACTGTTAAGCATTTTATGTGGTCCCTTTCTTTAAAACAGAGTGGCTGCCCTCTGTCTCCATACTGGAAGATGCTGTTTCCTCACCATTACAGTAAAAAAGCCACCCACCGGTGGGAGTCAGATGTTGTTGTTGTACCCACCTGAGCTTGTAGACATGTGCAAAGTGGCTATGCTGCAGCAACGAATGGTTCACCAGTGCAGCTCCAGTCATGAAGAGAAACGTGATGGAATGTGTCAGGTTCCACTGACTACTTATTTTTCTTGGTCTAAACAATACTGGCAAGATTGGAGGGCTATGCAGCAGATGCCGTTACAAACAAGACCTCTGCCCTGATGTCACTCTTGGTCTCTCGCCATGGGCAGGCTCCTGGATTTGTATTTTTTTCACTGCATGTATGTTACCATTCTGCCCTAGACACCTGCATGCACAGTTCCTGTGAAGAGGAGCATTCCACCCACAGACGAGTGCATGCATTTGAGCGCTGATCCATTCAGATGGCTGAAAGGAGTTAAGGCAGGGTGTCAAAACAATAAGGTAGTTCCTGCATTTGAAGCACAATTGCTTTCTCTGGTTATGGGATTGGTCAAGGAGCTGTCAGTTTTAGGTTATTTGGCACACTCTTGTATGGTGTTTGATACCTCCAAAGCAGGAAGGTACAACAACACAACCCTTTGAATGTTGTTGGAAGTCCGCCGTGTCAACTTTGGAAGACCTGCACAGACAGCATAGGAAAAAAATGCATCATGATATTGTGCCCTCTTCCACTTTTGGGTGTCAATATTTTTACAAGCTCAAACATAACAGTAACCACCTGGGGCATCATGGGAAGCGAACCCATATTACAAGCCCCCATGCCCCTTGCAGCCGTCTCTACTGATTATATCACAACTGCACTCTTCTAGAATCTGGTAGAGAAAGTGATAGCAGCTGCTCTGGAGTATTACATTCCTATAACAAATAAGCCATTAGAGTGTTCATGTTCTCTATGAACCTTAAGGGTATGTAGATACACATTCCAATCTAGGCTGGACATGATAGAGTTGTACAGTGGCAGGTGGCCTCTACCAATTCATGTTACTCCCATTTGGAAGTAATATAGGTCATCATTTCTTCTCTGACAACGTGCACTGTTGTTGGCACCCCTGCTTCCCAGAGACATATATTTCTATCTTTGTATCAATGGCCACCCTGTCTCATTTCATCATTCTGGAATGTCCTGGAAGACATTTGAATGGTGTGCAACCTGTCAAGCACTCATGGTTGGGTTAACAGTCTTTGACAATCTTCTGTGGAACAGAGCTAGGTCCTTCATTTGCTCGGAGTTCTTTCCCATATATCATTCAGAGCTGAGCCTTCTGGGATTTTGTACATCTGGAAGATGAAATAGTGTCCCTATTCTGCATCATCTTGTTTTGTTCCTTGAATGAATTGGACATTCTACTTTCTTCCTAGTTATATCTTCTATGCTCTCCAGAGGGCCTGGCACTGCTCCCTCATCCTTTTTGTTTCAAGGGTAATATTAGATTTCCATTTCCCTCAGGAGCTTGTCATCCCAGTGTTTCATTCAAGTCCTTACTCTTCTGAAGAGTGGGGTTTGCATCATCTAGAAGATGCACAGCGGTTTGTATTCATTTGATCCTGTCTACCTCTGATGAGTCCTCTGGTGTTGGTTCTTTCCTTGAACTTGGGTACTGGGAAAAGAAACGTTCCTCTGCTAGGTCACGCAGATCGGTGCATTTTAATATTGTTCCGTTCAAAGAGGAGGTTAAGAAATCCTTGAGATTTCAATGGAGTTACTGCTGTCCTTTGTGTCTAATTCATATGGGTATTTATTGCCTCCTAGGTTTCTTAATACTATTATACTGAGACTTCTATTTGATTTCTTGGACATTCTCAAATTCACTGTATTCATTTTTGCCAAAGAATAATTAGTATTTGGGATGTCCCTATCACACGAAAAAAAGGATAAGTGGTCTTTGAATGTAAACCATTACAACAAACTGATTCTGATGACAGGGAGACCGCCACCAACAGGCTGTCGGTGGCGGTCTCCCAGCCATCGGTGACATGTTTCCTACCCACCATGTTACAATGGCGTGCCGGGTGATGGTGGTCGGAAAGTCCGACTGCCACCCATCTGATGGGATTCTTGAGCCCGCTGTTGCAGTGGAGGGGCTTGTAGTCCCTACTAATTTGCTGCTGCTTGCCAAGCACCGCTGTAAGGATCCCAATGTCCCTGTCCACTGGCCTTTTCCTGGCAGAAAGGGACTTTGGGGGCCCATAGTGGGCCCCCCTTACTCCCTGGCCCTTGACTTTGGGTGCTGGGGGGCACCTATTGTGCTCCCCAGCATACCCCTGGACCATGTGGTAGGCACCGCATGTTGCCTGCCACTTACTGCAGTGATATGTGCGGGGTGTCTGTTTTGTCTTATGGCAGGTGCTGCAGAGTGCATCACCCACTGCAGCACAAAAGATGGGCAATGCAACTGCCACAGTGGCTGTCTCATCGTAATTTGCCCTGTGGGACCACCACCTTGTAGGCGGGTGGTCTACATACAATACGATGGTAGACGTACTGAAGTCTGTCCGTCATCGTAATAACTCCCTCTGTGTTCTGCAGAATGTTACCACTTTATCAGGCAATGGACTTGATAAATGATGATGAATAAGACCATTCAAGGCACTGCTTGTTGTATTATATTGACTTATGTGTTTTTTAATTTCATGATATCTCTCCTTTTTTTCCCACTAGGAGATTGAACCAACATACTTCAACGATTTCTACATGCTGACAAGTGAGCAGCCTTTTTTCCACAAGTTTTGCTATGATTATCCATGTATCGCATTTATTGTACCGATCACATCTCCAAAATATTTTAAGTGAGATGACTTGCAATTCCTTTTCAATACAAACATAAGTGCTATATTGTTATCATAATTTTCTCTTAACCCTTTCGCTGCGGCGGCTATTCCGCCGCAGCGCTAAGTGGGCAGGGCGGCCGCTCGGCGGCCGCATGCTGGTGACAGAACCGCTCCGTCACCAGCCGCGGTTGAGTTGTGCTGGTGACGGAGCGGTTCCGTCATGACCCGCCCCGCTCATTAAAACTGCCACGCAGGCGCGAAATCAGCGCCGCGCAGGCGCGGCGGCCGGGCCATGACGGAACCGCTCCCTCATCAGCACAGGCCAACCGTAGCTGATGACGGAGCGGTTCCGTCATCAGCAGGGGAGGGGTTTATGTATGTTTTGATGTAAACCAATGGGCCATCTAAAGGTTATATTCTCTTGAAAATGATAGATGGACAGAACTCAGTATCACTGGGCAACAGCAGCTGATACCGTAGGAACCAAAATGTCTTGTGCCCTTTCCTGACATTGGCAAGGTACACTCACCATACAGGCCCAGTGTAATTTTGTTTACTACTGCCAGGCCCTGAAAGAAGAATGATCATTCCTCTGAGTTATGTTATGTTATGTTAAAACAATTTATAAAGCGTGCAAATAACCCATAGGTGTCTGAAATAAAGAAGCTGGTGACCTTAAGGGTGGTCTTGGAAGCAGATTCATTGGGTTGGTTGGTAGATGGAAGCACAATTTTATGAGAAGTTAACTTATAATGACTTCATGTGTTAAGGTTTAATGCCTGTTGATTGTTTTGTTGCCATGTGTGTAACGTTAAACTTTACCTCATGTGTTGCTTTCTGCTATATTGAGCCATCATCCATAGGTACAATTAATATCTAAAATCAGTTGCAAAAATGTATTATTGTATATTACACATTGGCTAGATGGACCTACGAGTGCTATCTATCACCCATGGATAGAGCATGAGGGGAAAGGATGTGGCCAAGCGGCTAGAGCGGTTCACCTCAAAGCAGGCGAATCAGGGTCTAGTCTTGGCAGGGATGCTCAACATCGTGTGATTTTGGGCCAATCTCTTCTCCCCGTGCCTCACAAAAAAGTGAATGTGTCCCACTGTAACGCAACTGGTGACCATGTAAAGCGCTCTGGTAAAGGAAGACATGGACAATTCCCCTAAGGGAAAGTACGTCCAGGGCAAGGTTTTTTCTGACATGCTGGTTCATATTCAAGAGGTGCTTGGGTTCGACCCTAAATCCCTGGCTGAGGAGGAATTTTACGCTCAGTATAGATCCTATGTGGTGGATGACCTTCCCTTCCATAATGTCCTGAAGGATATCCTCACAAAGGAGTGGCTTGAGGTGGATAAGCATGGTATTCTGCGATTCCTGGGGAAGCAATATTGCCTGGCAGACTTTGATTCCCAGTTTCCTGCAATTCCAAAGGTTAATTCTCTTTTGTCCTCTATGGCTTCCACCTCTTCTTCCTCTTTGTCCTCGGAGGAGGCTTTCCTGTCTGATCCGGTGGAGCATAAGGTGGAGTCTGCTCTCAAGCATTCTTACGATGCTTCTCACTTTGGGGTGCTTGCTAGCACTTATGCGGCCTATGCTTCGCAGGTCCTGCTTAAGTATTTCGAGAAACTGTTTGACTGTGTTTAGGATCAGGGGGACCCTACTCCTATGTTGGCTCAAATGGAGGTCTTGGCGCAAATCCTCTCGGATGTCACTTTTGATTCCTTGTGGGCTTTTTTCCTCGGCTGCTGGGGCAGCGGTGGCTGGAAGGAGGTCTCTGTGGACAAAACCTTGGCGTCTTGAGGCTTCACAGAGGTCTTGGTCCATAAACTGCCTTTTGAGGGTCCCCGTCTTTTTGGGGATGCTTTGAATACGATGGTGCAGTGATCTGCGGAGGAAAAGAAGTTGTTAAAGCCTTTTCAGCATGCTCCTATGAAAAGGTCTTTCTTCCAGAAGCAGGGGTTTTAAGGGGTTTTGTCATCCTAGCCATTTCATGGTTGGGCTGGTGGTCGGGGGGCTGTGTTCCTTGATAAATCCTGGCCTCAGTAACAGCAGCAGCAACAGCCTCCCTCTGGTGTAGGACAGAAGTGACTATGCTGCTGTGGGGGCTCGTCTCCGTTTGTTTCTGGATCGTTGGTCAGCTCTGATTTCCGACCAGTGGGTTTTGTCTGTCATCAGGTGGGGCTACCAGATCTCCTTCCGGGGCCCTCCCCCTCTGGATTATTTTCTGGTTACCCCGTTGTCAAGAGACCCCGTGCAGCGATGTGCCATGTTGTCCGGCGTCGCCATGTTGTTACGGAAAGGGGCTGTGGTGCCGGTTCCAGTGGGGGAAGTGGGCCTGATGGTTCCTTCCGCCCCATATTGAATCTCCGTTCCCTGAACAAATTGGTGCGGTTGGATCATTTTCGGATGGTCACGTTACAGTCCGTCATTCGCCTCATCCAGGTGGGCGATTTTTTGGCTTCCCTGGACTTAGAAGAGTCAGACGCTTATTTTCACGTCCCAGTCCATCCTGCCAGTCAGTGGTTCCTGAGGTTTGCTGTCCAGGGTAGGCATTTCCAGTTTCAGGGTCTATCGTTCGGCCTCTCCACTGCTCATAAGACTTTTTCCAAGGTATTGGCTCCTGCTGTGGGGGGTTTGCAACATCAGGGTTTCTCCATGTTTCCCTACATTGATAATTGTTTGGTCTCTGCTTCCTCTTTTCCTCAGGCTCTTCTGGCGGTGGAGGCTAGGTTGTCCCTGTTCCAAGAGCTGGGGTTCAAGGTGAATCTGACCAAGTCTCTTCTGGATCCTGTTCAGAGATTTCAGTTCATCTGGGGTCTGTTTGACACCTCTCTGGGGGCCGTGTTTCCCCCTCCTGCTCGGATCCTTACCCCGCAGACTCTGTTGCGGGATCTTTTGAGTCATCCCTCTGCACCGGCGTGTGTTTGGTTGTGGGTCCAGGGTTTGATGGCTGCGACTACTGCTGTGGTTCCTTGGGCTCGCCTCCATCTCAAGCCCTTGGTGACTCATCTGTTGGCTCGGTTGTACCCTTCCCGGGCTGATTATGAGGTTCTGGTTCCTCTCTCTCCTGTTCTGGTTTGGGACTTGGACTGGTGGCTTTGCACTCCCAATCTGGAGAAGGAGGTGCGGTTTTGTCTTCCTCCTCCCCTTTTGTTGACAAAGGATGCCAGTCTTTGGGGTTTGGGGCCACTTTGGGGTCCTTGGAAGCCATGAGTCGGTGGTCTCGGGGGGACGCTGCCCGTTCCTCGAACTGGTGGGAGTTGGCGGCCATCTGGGAGGCGGTGCAGTTCTTTCAGGTTCATCTCCTCGGGACGAATCTGTTGGTTCATACCGACAACCAGGTGGCTCATTGTTACCTAAACCATCAGGGGGAGACCAGGTGCGCATGTCTGAACATGTTGGCCTCCATGATTTGTGCTTGGAAGGAATCTCATCTGGTGGCTTTAAGAGCGGTGTACATTCCGGGACAGTTGAATATTCATGCGGACCATCTGAGCCGCAACCTGCCATCTTTTGTTCTGTACCATCTCTCTCTTCCTCTGTTCCAGTCCCTTTGCCTTCGGTTCGGGACTCCATGGATCGATCTTTTTGCATCTCCTCTGAACTCTCTCCTTCCCCGGTTTTGTTCGGAGGTACTGTGTCCTCAGGCTTGGGCAGTGGATGCTCTTGCGATTCCATGGCCTTCGGGTCTTCTGTATGCATTCCCTCCCATTCCCCTCCTCGCGAGGGTGCTGCAGAAGATTCGGGGGGAGAAGGTTTCGGTCCTGTTGATTGCTCCTTTCTGGCCTCGCCGCCTTTGGTTTCCTCTCCTGTTGGTTGTGGCTGGCGGAGGGTCGGTTTGTCCTGCTTTCTTTGTGTCCTTCTCCTCTTCAGTTTCCGCTCCTGTCCCTGCCTTGTCTTCATCGTCTTCAGCTGACGGCTTGGCTTTTGAGCGGTTGACGTTGGAGTCTTTGGGCTGTTCTTCTGTGGTGGCTCGTGACATCCAGTTGTCTCGCCGCCTTTCTACTCTTAAGTGCTATAGTCGTCATTGGGGTTCTTTTGTTTCTTGGTGTTCTTCTCCAGGGGTGGATCCTGTACTGGGGGTTCCTACTTCTGTTTTGGATTTTCTCCGAGATCGTTTTTTTAAAGGCCTTTCCCCTTCCACGTTGTCTGCTCAGTGGGCGGCGGTTTGTGCTTGTCAGGGTCCTGAGGCCTCCTTGGAGGGTGTTGCCCCTTTGGTTAGTCGGCTTCTTCTGAGCTTTCGGTTTCGTCTGCTGGTTTCTCCTGTTCTTGTTCCTTCTTTTGATTTACCTACTGTTTTGTGTGGTCTACAGTTGCCCCCTTTTGAGTCTTTGATGGAGGCAGATTAGTTGTGGCTGTCTGCTAAGGTGGCTTTCTTGTTGGCCATTACATCCGCTCACCGGTTGGGCGAGTTGGGTGCCTTGATCATTTTGTTTCCTTATTTGCAGTTCCTTCCGGATCGGGTCATTTTACGGCTTGATCCGGCCTTGTTCCCCCTTCCTTGGATGTTTGCAGGGCTCTCCAGATTTATCTCCAACGTTCCCTGGGGATCTGGCTTTCTCCTGCCCTGTTTGTCTCCTGTAGGGGTGTGGCTAACGGGAAGAAGGTTTCCACTTCCACGATCAGTCAGTGGGTGCGTTTGGCGGTCTGCCAATCTTACAAGTCCTTGGATTTGCCTCCTCCGTCTCAAGTACAGGGTCGTTCGACGCGTTCTGTGTCTGCTTCCAGGGCTGAGGCGGCGGGGGTCTCTATCCAGGAGATTTGTAGGGCAGTCACTTGGCAGTCTCATCACACATTTGTGCAACATTATAGGTTCGATGTTTTACATGCCTCTGCAGACAGTTTTTCTGATGGTGTCTTGAACACTGTTGTTCATTGATCTTTTATTGATTAAAGTGTGTACTCTGCATGGATCCCTGGTGTCCTGCGTTTTTTATTGGTTCTCTGCTTTTGAGTTCCTCATGTAGTAAGGACTGGGACGGGGTGGACCCATGAGGGGGTAATGTCTTGTTACTTACCGGTAATCTTTATTACCCTGATTAGGGTCCTCCCTGTCCCAGTCCTCGACCCTCCCTCCCTCCTGCTGTGTTTGTTTCGGAGCCTTGTTGATAACAGGCATGGCGGTAGGGGCGTCTGTAGTTTAAACATACTGGTGTTGTGATTGGCTGGGTGGAGGCAGGACTGCCTCACGCAGTAAGGACTAGGACGGGGAGGACCCTAATCGGGGTAATGAAGATTACCGGTAAGTAACAAGACAATTGGGGTGCATGGGTCGAACACGCATTGTGAGTCACACCGACTCTACCTGTGGTGAAAACCCAAAAACTTCAGATATGTAAATCGGATGTCTTTTTATGAGATTGGATGGCAGGGTGCGGCACAGTGTGTCAATCTGGAATATCCTCAAGATTCAAAAGTATTGTTGCAGGTAAGTAAAGCTTTCCGTGTACAATCCTATTTACTTATGTTGTTCTGTTGATGATTGTGTGTGATTGGCAGGCTCGATTTACAACAACACTGACTCAGCCCTTCATCCTTCTGAAGTCAGTCAAACGAGCACCAATTTCAATTGAATAATAATAATTGCTTGAACACAAATATACCTACACTGCTATGAGTGAAAGCGCTATATGAGTAACATATTCTTAATATTGCTGCCTCGTGCTGTACAGCAGAGAAGGATAGAAATCTAGCAATAACTGCATATAAGTTTCATATAACACACATTGTGTTAGTGTCAGAATGTCAGTAGTCCACAAGATAAGGTTGTGGAGTCCTATTACACAGTTGCACCTTGTTTGCATTTTCTATTTCCTTTTAGAAACTCTTTGTGTTACTTCAGGTTTTTCAGTGATTTTAAAACTTGCAAGAAGTCTACCTTGAAATGATCGTTTTAAAGCTTTTGGAAATAAAAATAAAATTGGAAAATCTTATGTTTTCTGTGCCCGGACCCCCACTACTGAGCTAAACCTCCTGGTCTTTAAATGGGAAAAGCTTTTCTGAATTCTTTACGGAATGTGTTGTCGTCTATCGCTATTTATTACATGCTTTGACCCTACCCAGGCTGCTAGTCACAGTTTACTAATTGATTCGACCTGTGAAGGCATCCCCCCCACCAAAAAAGTAAATACAATAAAACGGTAAGAATTGTAATAAAGGGTTCGAACATTTTCTATGGAAAAACACATAACTCATGCCTGTGAGACTAGGACCCAGGTGTAGACATCTGCCCACTGGACATCCCCCTCCTCTCTCCACACAGATACCCCAGTTGATACATGACAGCAACCCATTGGTATTGAAGTTAGATCGGGAGCTGCTGATCAAGTCCACCCATCCCCTTTCTTCTAATCCCTCCTCCCCTTTCCCTCCTCTCTTTTCTCTTTATCGTTTCCTTCTGTGCATGTTTACCAGTAGAATTGCATTTTCAAGTTGCTGCGTTTCCCCACTGTTTATTGAGAGAAATGCCTGGTTTGTTTTCCTTTTGGTCCCCTCTCCTTTGAAAGACTTATAATTTTTAGGTCGAATATTGGCAGCGCATGCGCTGCTCTGCGAGCAATGCTATATTGGTGTATGTACTTGAAGCCCCGCCCACTCTCCGCCCATAATTGTCATTAGCTTGTGTCATTGTCCTTTGGTAATGCTGGTTTCTGATTCGTTGTTAGGCTTGTTAGTCCCTCCTTAATTAATTAATTAATTGTGGGTTTCTAACGCGCTAGAATCGACTCCCGAAGGAGTATCTCTGCGCAATAGACCGCTGGGGAACCCGTCCTGGCTTTCCCTGTGAGATGGTCCCTACTGGATATCTCCAAGGTGAAACTAGGCACCCCCGGCCTATGTGGGGGGCCGTTGTGGAGATGAGGCAAGCTAATGCCCAGAGTTGCCGAGTGTGATCCCTGGTTATAGTAGGCACTGAGGTGAGAATTATCGAGTCCGCTGACCCTGGTCCACGACCCTGCCTCGTCGGGAATTGAACCCTGGTCCCGGGCCGTCCTCTGCTCCTGGGTCTGCCGCCTCTAACCAGTGAGCCACACCACTTATTACCACCATGTCTTCATTTGTAACCTCCCATGAGGACTGGACCTTTTACTTCCGTTGTTAGACGGTCGTCTTCTTTAGTCTGTAAGCACTATTTTCTTTAATGAGTTTCTCTCTTAGTGCAGGAGGGTCAAGCATTTGGAATGCAATAGGTCTCGCATTTGGAGAGTTTTGGCTATTGGCATTGTAAATGACAATGCCTTTTATTTATATTTTAAAAACCAAAGCATAAGTAAAAGGCATTGCCATTTACAATGCCAATAGCTCAAACTTGCATAAATACGAGACCTATTGTATTGCCGATGCTTGTTTTTAGGGAGTCATCTGTAATGGCTTAAGCCTGATGGGGTAATCCTCCATGCAGCTATGCTTTTGTTTCTAGGTAATACCACCTTGTATGGGTGGAGTTGTATTGTTGCCACAAGTTTTTAAATGTGACTGTTAATAATGCTGATTTTTGTGATTTTGCAAATGTAATTACTGACTTCAAATCACGCATTGTACTGCATGCTTAAATACTGCAAACGGCATTCTTTCAAATATGGAGACAAATCTAAAAACATATACAGCTGTAGTATGTTTCTGAAGTTAAAATGAGGCCGCCGCATATTCACCATACTTAAATGAGGGCCATAGTTAGGAAGGTTATATACATATCTGTGCTATAAAAACTGTCTTCTATCTACCTCACATAGTAATGGGATAACTATTTAGAGCCTGAATGTAGTTCGTTCCATATGCAGGGAAGATCATCGGCATCGCAAACTTGGAATGATCACCTATTTGTTGATCCACCACGCTTGAGAGCTTACAGATTGTACCCATATTGTGCAATTTTACTCTTGCACTGCTGAAATTTTACACCAACAGAAAAATGTGTCAGTGGCATTTTTTTGCAACTGTCCAGTGCTAAAAGAAAGGTTTACACCAGTCGGTCAGTGCAGCTGTCTTTTTGTGCTTCATCGGTAGGCAACAGTGCTGGTATTATTTAACTGACAATGGTGCAAGCTATGCAATTGAGTCACTGATGGTAAACTGTGGTGGAGGTACTGAGAATAATGTGTGCGTAACAAGAACCTTTACTAATCTGGTACTCCAGCAGTCATAGAAAAGCAACGTACTAAAAATAATACACCTGATAACTTTGTGTTTTTTTTAACTTCCTCATTCATCATTTTACAGGACTAAAATGGCAACACCTTAAGTGTATGTCTAGAGTCTCCAACCTTTTATTTAATAAGTGCTACTTATGATCAATGAAAATCATGCTGAGCTACTAATATTATTAGCAGTGGTGTAACATAGGCCCCCGCAGCTCCTGCGTGCGAATGGGCCAAAGCTCCAAGTCCCCCCTCAGCACAGTACCCTGACCTGAGAGCTTCCAGTGGGGGGGCCTCCATGTACCTTGCAGTGAGCCCCCCTAAAGTTGTTACGCCACTGATTATTAGTGTTGTAATATTGCCCACATCAGGCAAGATTGAATTAGTGGTCACTCCGTGTAAGATTACCAGCAGTGACCACCTCAGTGGATCAGGCAAGGTTACCAGCAGTAATATTTAATAAGCATTGGCATAGCCAATAGGTCTCGCCTTTGGGACCTTCGAAGTGTCTAACCATGCAACAGTTGATGTTGTTGCACCAAGGATATTGTGCTGGATAACTAAACACTTATTAGATCCCAAAGGCGAGACCAATGCTTGTTCACCTTGTGTGAGTGCAGTAGGTGCCTGGACTGAGCAGGACTGGACTAGAAATGGGGCTCATAGCTTGAGCAGTCATTATATGAGCACCAATAGAGGGCCACTAAAGGGATGGGGTTAAGCAAGGAGGCTGGGACTTTGTGCCCAGCACTATCTCAGCAGTCACTCCTACCTTCCCCATAAACATACATTTCTGGAGCAGTCCCAAACATCCTGTGAAAAATGCAAAACCCTAACGAATTTCACTGGTTTAGAGCTTCCACGCATGGGGTGGATATTTCTTCCGAATAAAGGTGTCTAAGTTCACTGTGTGACATTGCTCTTTATTGGAGGAAAAATGCTGATATTGTGTGAGACGTGGCCTCCTGTGTGCTGGCATGTCTGATTAAGTAATTCATGACAATATCGAAAGTTTTTTGCCACCCGACCTTCATTACACCGAGAAACAAAAACAGGACTGTAATGACTGCCAATGAGCATTCAATGTAGTTCTGTTCTTTTTTTCCTATGCGAAACACAGATAGGATGGTAAGGAAACCTTCACTGTATTACTGTATTATGTGACTTCTAAAGAAATGCAGATCAGTTAAAGAAAAAAAAAAGAAAGCACCTTCTCCTCCCCTTACACTTCAACAGCATATTTTACAGGGAAAGAGGGAGGTGTGAGAAGAAGCAACAAGGAGGGGTGTTTGGGGGAAGGAAAAGAGGAAGGGAGCAACCAGAGGGAGAGCTGGAAGGAACAAGGTCATGCAGTTAAAAAAAAAAGAAGAAATAAATAACGAGCCCGATCCACAACAATAGGGGACAGGGTCGGAATGGCTACCGGGCGCTTTGGAATGCTGCTGAGTTGGGGGCTGATTTTGTTGATCGGGACCTGCGTGTTCTGAACGAAATTCGGTTGGCTTTGTTTATTTCAATGCACACGCAGGTCTCCATCAATGAAATCAGCCCCCACCGCAGTGAAATCAGCCCCCAGCTTCGCAGCATTCCAAAACGCCCGGTAGTCAGTTCGGCCCTGATGATGGAGGGGGCAACACGAAAGAGGGGCTGCCAAAAGGAATAAGAAGCCAAAACACAGGGGAAAGAGCAACAGGTGGGAAGGAGTAGAAAGAAGAAAGTGTGACGACAAGGAGCTAATAGAGACTTCTTTTTAAACACTCAATTTGAGGCAAAAGCACACACCCAAGCAGTCAGTATCATTAAATGAAATTGAATACTTGTGAGCTGAGCCAAGATGTGATTGACAACGTCTCATTTCAATGGCTGAAGGAGGCTGGTCCAAAAAGTTAATGGGGAAGGACCCAGAGCAGACCCCGAGTTTATTGTAAACAATAGGTCCATCTGATTTTGCACTTGCAACCCTGGCCTAAAAAGGATCAATTTGCTATGCTGAGCTCTGGTGAATACAAACCAGTGGAGTCGGACATTTTAAATGCCTCAACTGGTAATGTCAGTGCTTGTTACACTCCCCAGCTGACATGGCAGAAGCAAGGTCTGCAGAAGGAAACGTGCAACCCAGCCTGGTTCAGTCTAGCCATTCTAACAAGGAGTGTGAGAAGAGGCTGGGGAGTCTCCCTGCAAAAGAATCCCCAACACAAATATTAGAATAAAAAATGAACAATCATTTAACAAGGGCATTGCCTTGCCCATGACAAACTGACAAACACTGAGCGCAGGTTGTTACAAACAAGCTCTGCATAGCTCCTTAAAACAAACACCAATCAGCCAGAAAAACCCTGAGGTTGAAAGACCAGTGTCACTGAACCTGAACAATCACATAGTAAACATTCCACGTGCTGTAGCAACTTTGAACACCGAAAGCAGAGTTTTTGCCACGTTTCCGTGTTTTGGTAGTTTCTGCTGACATGCGCAGTGCGCTCCTCGACGATGCAGCCCTTCACTGAATCAAAAGCCCCACCTAAACATTAGGAGGCACCAACTTTAAACTCCATTTGTCTCTGAACAAAACATTTCTGTGAATATTCAAGTTTCCAACAGTTACCTTTTTTATAAACAAACGTTCACAATGTTAATTTGTTAGTAATTTTAGGTACAGAGGAAACGAGGTACGATCATGGAACGTGTTGGCTAAGCTTAGGGAAGGTTAGGATTGGTTAGGATTAACTGATGCACTTTAGTATTAAGCATATTAAACATTTAAAACATTTCTTTAGCGAATAACAGAGGCAGCTGTTGGAAACTTTATTATGCATAGAAATGGTTTAATAATTAATAAATGGAGTACAAAATGGAAGCGTTCTGCTGCTAAGGTTTCTTTGTTTACGCTGCGAGTCAAAGAATAGGCAGTACCAAGGTCGATAACGAGCAGAAATTAAGTCGTTTTCTGAAATCAGTAAATTGCCTATATCAGTTATGGGAATAAACCAAAATCTAGTCACTATCAAATTCTTCATTTATGACGGATTTCTCTGTTAAGTCTTCTAAAAAACAATATTAGTGCTTACGAAATGGCTCAGCAAATTAGGCGCTCATGGCTGACATCGGTAGTGAACTGCGGGTCACAACTTTGAATCCATGCTGGGCCAACTCAGCTGCTCATCCTCTCTAGGTCAATGAATCAAATGCTGGTAAATTGGGTAATGCCTGAGAACTGTTACCACCTACCAACTTGAGATAAATGACCCGATGATACACAGGCCAGATAAGAAGAGTGTGATAGGCCTCTACAAGCTTGAATCTACCCATCTTAAACCTCGCTATCACTCTCCATGAGTCAGCACAGATGCAAGATTATCAATTACTGTGACTAGATAGGTGCACTATTCTAAGCCTCATGGACAACACCCAACAGTTCCACCCAGATCACACTACAAACGCACACCCAACCAACTAAATACAGCAATAGCTGGCAAAGCCAACACGTCTCCGCTCTAAAAGGATGAGCTATTTGCTTTGACAATGTTATTTTCACCAATCACAAATATGCCACATACTTCAAGAAACATGTTCATTCATGCCTGGAAATCTGGGATTTGATTTTCTATTAATTAACACCCCATTTAAGATGGTCTCTGATATGCAAGCATGTGTTGTGTCACAGGCATCTACGTGACCATTTTTATTTAATATTCTAACATGGCATACGACCGGGTTAGAACAATAAATTACAATGTAAAAAGCAAATACAAAAAAGAATGGTGCATGAAGGATAATCAGTGTATCTAGTAGTGCAGCAGTACTTTTCAGCTGCTAGGACCTTGTTAAAAAAAAAACACATGGAGCTGGGCCAACTAGCTTTGAGAAGGGAGAAATTAATGGAACTTATGAGAAGAAGAACAAGGACAAGAGTGCGCGCCTCGCGTGGCTTCAGGGGGAGGTGAGAAAGGAGGGGGCCTGCGCAATTCCCTTGCGGGAGCGAGCAGCAAGGGCGATAATTGATAACATATGGCGCCAGCTGCTTGCTCCTGCAAGGGAATCACCAAACGTGCACACATTTCCATTGAAGGCAATGGAACATGTGCAGGTTTTTGGGGAAAACGGGAACCAATGGCTAAAGGTCTCTTTCCTAACAGCGCATGCGCGCTGCGTAGGCGAGGCCTAAAAAGGCTTTGTCAATGCAGAATGCTACTTTGTGGGTAATACATAACAGTGATAGCTGCAATGCCCCTGGTATCACATTAATAGTATTTGTAATAAGTATCTTTAATGCCACATGATTTATCACTCCAAAAATCTAGCTTTAAATATATCTTGGAAAAGCACCAGCAAAAATGCACATTTTCACCCCCTTGATTACACCTGTTTAATTTTTGTACACATATTAATTCCACTAAACAAATGCTTATGTAGTAGGCTGGCCCACACACACAGAGCTACTTAGACTTAACTGGAGAGCTACCCGTAGCACACGAGCTACTCCTTGGAAAAGCCTGGTAGATACAAATGCAGCAGCACATCTGCTTAATAATCCTGTCGGCTCCAGCAGCTCTACTCATAGATGATATACAATACATTTCCTTCATGAGACCTGAAGACCATTGGCTCACAAGTGCACTTACCCCTCCTGTAGCCTACTTGGCCCTATCCAGCACTGAGAGTTCTACGTTCCCGTATACCTCCACCACGCTCACATACCATGGACTAGCTTCAGTTTTGAATCGCTTAACAGTTTGATCACTTACCTGCGAAAGGCCATTTTTTGGTTCCGGCCATACTTCTGGGTCTGCCTAAGCTTTCTAGTCCAGCCACACCTCCCTCGTGTGTTTTTGTCTTCAGCAGTTGCCCACTCTGTTGTATCAACTACCCAGTCTGAATCCTAGGCATTCACACCAATAGGCAATAACTATGGGGGTTAATGCAAAGGTTCATACATTTTGTGACAGACATTCCTTTTTGCAGACTTCTGAATCAGCAGATTTACGTATTGCTTGGGGAGTTAACAGCCTGATTCATCAATGTGAAGTTTTGCGAGCCTGAAATAGCGATTCATAAGGAATCGCTATTACTCGCAAAACGGGATTCATGTAGGATTCGCAATATTTTTTGCGGGTCCTACTGATTCCTTATTTGCGATTAGCTAATTGCTAATCGCAAATAAGGAATAATTCCTTAAATGCTATTCCTCGCAAATTTGCGAGTTCTTAAATAGAGCCTTTTGCTTTTGGGATGATGAATCCCAAAAGCAAAAATTGCACTTGCAAAGGGCCAGATTCTCAGAATCTGGCCCTTTGCGAGCGCAATTATGCTTGATGAATCAGGCTGCATGTTCTTTAAGAGCTGGTACTGAAAAATGTGGTTTATTTGTAAGTCCTTCATACCTGGCAGGAAGTGAATACATTTATAACTGTTAATAAGAACGTTTTTTTCCAGGTTCTGCCCCAATAGTTGCAAAAGGCTTTGCTGCTGCTGAGAATCTCGCCATGTACAATTCTTGTTTGCTTCTTTCTATGGTTATGAAAAAAGGCATCGGATCGGATAGTGAAATGTTAGACCTATTGCTTGCAGAAGAGCAACTCTGAAGTGCTGCTTGAGCTGCTGCTTGTTTTTCTAGACAGTTGTTTCGTCTCCTGCGCTTACAAGATGAGCTCAGCCACAGACCCAGCAAGGATCGTGTTCTCTACCCAATTGTTGTGTACAGCTCATGCAGACTAGCTGTTTGGCCCTGTGCCACAGACATTCACATGGGCTTGGCTGCAACAGATGGCTGTGAGAGCATGTAGAATCTCATTGATGTAAACACTATTTCACATAAATCCTAGATTAGGGTTCTTCTAAAAGGAGTGCATTCTGAGATAATAGTAATCCTTTGGGCTGCAATGGAGAACTGTCTGGGGCCATACTTTCTGTTGTTGTTGTATGTGTGGGCGGTGGCAGTGAGATGTATCCTTGAAACAAGAATTCAGGCTGAAACACTAGATAATGAATAACTTGGCATTGAAAGCCTAATAATACTGCACAAGTAGGAGCAAAGTAGTCCTACGTTTAACACACTGTCACAATATAAAGTAAATGTGCAGACATCTCAGATCTATAATTTAACTCTTTGGTTGTAATATTGCTTTCAGGTTAAATTATGAGAATCTACTGAACATGACTTTTGCTCAGCTCTAGAAATTACCCAAAATGTCATATTTTTAGGTCTGGTTTGACAGTACTACTATCCATAACACTTGCTGTTACTAATTCTTTAAGTTAAAAATATATATAGAGTAAGCTTTGGCTTCTCCCACATAAGTTCTTGCCTCGTGCTGTTGGCTGTTTGGTGTATTATTCTGTTTCCTATGGAGTTCTTGCATTGTAATGGACAAGGGGACTATGTTACATTACATAAGTACATCATATTACCACACAAAGGTTTTGTTTTCCTAATTACATACTATGCAAAAAACATTTTTTGTTGCTGCCCCATGCTTTTTTGTAAGTTTTAGTTGGGATTCAAAATGCAAGCCAGACCTATTGGCTATGTCAGTACATGATCTGCAAGAACATCTATTCTTGTTTCTATCATTCCAAATGCACTTTTGTATACTGAAGTCTATGAGCAGGAAAAACTGCAGGAGTGTTGTGGAATAATGCTAAACTCAATGTATATGGTATGGGCCCTCTGGCAATGCCCGACTTCATGCTTACTTTCTGCTCTGCTCTAGTGAATATTTCCTCAATACCTACATTTTAGGAACTCATTGACCCTTTTAAATACTCTCGTGGCAGGGCATTTTCTCAATGAATCTTGAAGTCTCGGCATGAAGGGTGACGCTTGTAGCATCCTGCTACAATAAACACAGACACTTCTTGCTATTAACTTGGAGCTTTATTTTGTACATCTTACTCCTACCCTGTCCCTACTCTAACTAACCCTGGTTCCTGTTCCCCGGCTCCTCCTGTTCCTGCTCCTCCCTCTGACTCCACCCCCCAACCACTAGACTACATCCCACAATACTACATCTCCCCCTTTCTTAACAAAATGAGCTTAATGTCCTCAGTGTTCGCAGTTCTTCAATCCACCACACGGGTTGGCGGACAGCCTGTTCTTCAAGCCTCAGTAGTGTCGAATCAGCGGTGGGCTTGACTTTGGTCAGTCTTTCTGTTGTCTTAATCGGGGCATTCTTGATCACGTTGCGTGTGAACTGTCTGCTCTCACATTCCGCAGTCAGCATGTCTCCTTCCAGTGGTGTAACTACTGTTGGTTCAGATGCTCGATCTCTTTCATGAGTGAATGATGTTCTGGTCCTCTTCCGAGCACCCGCATCTACTTTTACTTCTTTTTGTCGAGTCCGATTGAGGGCAACACTGCCCTCCAATTCAGGGTCACGTAGACCAGACAGTACGGTGCTATCTGACGAGACTATCTTGGTTTGATTCGATAACTCATTCACAGCCTCGGGTTGTCTGGCGGACTCGTGAGCTATCTGTGCATAGGCATGTTTCTCTCTTATCTGATGATCTCTCTCTACTGACACGTCCGGTTTTCCTTGCGGAGTGATTGGCTGGTCCCTTCCCGTCCGGTGACCAAGGTCCACTGTCTCTGTTTTCCCTTTGTAGGTCCTTTGAGTCAGCCTCGCGGACCCCTTCAGGGGTGACGGTGTCTGATCTAGGTCTGGATGTACTTGTGACTGATACAATAGGTTGTCTTGTGGAGTGACTGAGTATTCAGAAATTTTAGTGTGTGTCATGTTGCTCTTGACAGGACGGATGTCCTTTGGTTCCTTGGTGCTTTCGGGTGGTTGATGCCATGGCTGTTGTCGGGACCATGACTCTGTCGCCTCACGGGACTGAACAGCCGTGCTTTCTGGTTCAGAGAAGTCTTTTGTCGACTTCCAGGATCGGACAGACACGCTCTCTGAATCAGAGGAGTTCCTGGCCATACCCATCTTAAAGGATCGGACAGACTCGCCCTCTGAACCAGAGGAGTTACTGGCCATGCCCCTTTTGAAGCGTTCCTTAGAGAGGGTATCAAGTAATGGATTTCTGAAATGAGTAGGTCGTGACACGTTGTTCTTTGTCTCAGGGTTGTCTTTAAGACGCTTCTCCGGGCGCCTTCGCCAACTTGTCATTTGAAAAGTTGTTCAACAACCACGTGCTTGTTCTTTGTGTTTGGTCTTGAGGTTTTCCATTTTTGGTTTTCTCATATCACCGACTTCTCCGTTTCTTCAGTGTCCTGAATGCCATTGATGCGTTGGTCTTTTCCTGTTCGTTGTTGGGGAGGACCAGTTCGTCCTATGCAGCCTATTCCTTCTTCCCACTTGTTTGGTGCTCGGACACCGATGATATGGGTGTGATGTGTTCTCCTGCTGGATGTTCCCTCAGACTCATCTTCACGACTTGACGAAGAGTGTTCCTGCGCCGACTTCCAGTTTTGACCATTTTGAGCTCTCCTTCTATAGTTTGTCTTCCTTACTCTCTTGTTGTGTAAGTTGCCATCTTGTCCAGGGGTGCGATCTGTCCCAATTGACGCTCCCTCCTCGTCAGACTTTGAATGACCCCTTGAGGGTGAAGAACTCCTTGAGGTTGTCCTTTGACTGATTGACTCGGAGTATTCCTTGTCACTGTGTCTCTCCCGTTGGTCAGACTTTGAATGACACCTTGAGGGTGAAGAACTCCTTGAGGTTGTCCTTTGACTGATTGACTCAGAGTACTCCTTGTCACTGTGTTTCTCCCGTTGTCTTTTCATTGGTCTGCCTTCCCTCTCTCTCTTTTTTGTTTTGTCTGTTTTCCGAGTTTCATCTGTCCAGGCATCTTGATAATTTGCCTTCAGATTCGGGTCCTTTGATCTGTCTCTTGCCTTGACGTGCATTCCAATTTCAGCCTTCCTGATGATTTCTTCTAGCGACCACTTTCCTCGCAAGATCTTAAGCTTTGTGTCGGGGTTTGCGCAGCCTTCAATTATCCGGAGTCGAACTGCGTCCTCATTCGTAAAGGTGTTGAAGTGGCAGCCTTGTACCAGGTTTTGTAACCGAGTGATGAAAGTTGGCAATGGTTCACCTGGTTCCTGCCGAGCTGTGTTGAAAGCGATGCGCTCTTGATCCACTTCCGCTTGTGCGGAGAGACGGGCACATAGCTTCTCTTGGAATCTTTTATAGATTTCTGTGTCTTCTTTGGAAAATGTTTTGATTGGGCATCGGCCCTCTGGACCCACCAAATGGAGGAGCAGCATTAGACATTTCCTCTCCCTTTGTTCACCATTGGCGTCCAGGAAATCACCCAACGTTGCCAGCCATTGATTCCGTTTGAGACACAGACTCCAGGTATCCGTCTGCACCCCTGGGGGTGGTACTTCAATGCAGGGATTGAACCATTGTGCTACTTCTTCCCCCGCCACGAGAGGAGGATTTTGATGGATCATATTTGCAGGGCACGGGCTGTTCACTCGTCTTCTCGTCTTCGTAGTTGATCTTCTTTAGTCGAAACCTGCTTGTTAGTTGGCTCTTGACAGTGCTTGTTTCTATTAGCCAATGCTTGTTTGGTCTTCGCCACTGCTTGTTTGATCTTTGCCAATGCTTGTTTGATCTTCGCCAATGCTTGTCTGGCCTTCGCCAGTGCTTGTTTGGCCTTCGCCAATGCTTGTTTGGTCTTCACCAATGCTTGTTTGGTCTTCGCCAATGCTTGTTTGATCTTCGCCAATGCTTGTTTGGCCTTCGCCAATGTTTGATTGGCCTTCGCCAATGCTTATTTGGTCTTCGCCAATGCTTGTTTGGTTTTCGGCAATGCTTGTTTCTATTACGTTCGCCAATGCTTGTTTGGTTTTCGCCAATGCTTGTTTGTCTTTGTTCTTGCCAGTGCTTGTTCACTTTTGCCAATGCTTGTTTTCTTTATGTTGCCTGACCTCAAGATGGCCGCCTATGGATCACACAGGGTATGTCCTTAAGACCTGCCTGACTCAAAGATGGCCGTTCGCCTGAAATCTCACCCCTCACGAGACTTGCTTTCATTCAGTCTGCCACTCACAGGACTCACCGGCAGCCGGTCCCTTTCTGGGCAGCAACTCTTCTTGAGCCTTACACACTCCTGGGCCTCCAGCACATCCAGGTAGGATCGGGGCAAACTCCTGATTATTCTTCGTTACCGGCATATCATTTCTCACGCCTCGGGGGTGAGGTTTTCCATCGAGGCAACACACTTTCTTTTGGCGGGGCAGCACTTCCTCTCACAGCGCTCTCACAGTCTCCGCTCTGTGTCCTCACACTCAGGCAGCACGGCAGGGTCGGGGTTGGGCTCCCGATCCCTCGTTCAGTCCGTTTTAACCCTCACCTCACTCGGGCACTTTCCGTTTCTTTTGGCGCGAACAGCGCTCTTACTTCAGGGCACATTCACGAGGCTTCCGTGGTATCTCAAGCGCCTTCTGGTCACTGGAACATCCGGCAGAATCGGGGTAGGCTCCCGATCTCTTCTTCTTCTTTATTTTCGGTTCCTGCTTTTCTCCTGCACCGACAGCGTGCTAACGCTCACGCATCGCGCGTGAGGTTTCCCGACCTCTAATCTCCGGCGGGCACCGGTCTCAGCGCGCTCAGCCGCGCTTGGCAACAGACCTTCGTGGGGCAATGTCCTCTACGCCAGGGTGACTCTGTCTTGCTCTGGGGCACTGGGCAGGGTCGGAGTGGGCTACCGACTCCTGCTTCTTCAAGGGTGCCAATTCTCACGCATCCGGCGGGACTCGCGCTTTCAGCGCGAACAGCTTTCTTTTCCTGAGCGTTTCAGCGCTCGATCCAGCGGCTCCCTCTGGGCTCCCACAGTCGCTGGGGGGAAGCAGGGTCACCGGCTGCTGACCTCTTTCCTCAGGTGGCAGCACTCCCAGGCAGCAGATTCTTTACTTGATGCTGCAGGGGACAGGGCACTCCGGTTGGGTTTTGCAGGCTATGATCATGCCGATCCCACCCTCGTCGCCAGTTGTAGCATCCTGCTACAATAAACACAGACACTTCTTACTATTAACTTGGAGCTTTATTTTGTACATCTTACTCCTACCCTGTCCCTACTCTAACTAACCCTGGTTCCTGTTCCCCGGCTCCTCCTGTTCCTGCTCCTCCCTCTGACTCCGCTGTTAGTGGCATATCACTTTGAGAAAGTGCTAAAGAAGATAGTAACTATCATTAAGTTTCAGTGCAATCATTACACTGATGTGAGAGCCCTGTAGTCCTCCTTTGGTGATTAGTGGAGGTTTAGCTAAAGCGTATTATTTTCCTATTTGTAATGATTTTCTGAAGTTCAGCACTATTGCCAGATTTAGTTTTTCCCATATTTTCAATTAGCTAGTTTACTTTCTCAATCATGGCCATTTCAGCTAAACTGGACCTAAACAATTAGGAGCTTCATTACAAAGCATGTAACCCACTCTATGTTTCTCTTATCAAAGTGTTTTTATTGTCCTGTATGGATTTGGACCCAAGTTTGTATGTTCCGTGGACCTGGAAATGAATAACACTAAAAAAAGATTATTGTTAACCTTAATTGCCCATTTCCAAGCAATTATAGAATTTAGAAGCATGTGTCAGAGCTTCCTTTATGATGTATAAGACATAAAATACAACACAGAGATGGCCTACTCTATATCTAAAATGGGAAACAACCTTTACAACGCAGTCATCACATCACACGACATTTACAACGCAGTCATTACATCGCAATATCCTTTACAACGCATGTCACTACAACGCAACCATTACATTGCATGTCACTACAATGCATGACATTACAACGCAGGCATTACATTGCAGGTCATTACAACGCATACAATGCATAGTACCCCTACACTATCCGACACTTACCCTACTTTTGCACCCCCTGGAGTTAGAATAGTAATTTTTACCCCTACACTATCCAACACTTACCTTAAATGCAATGTTATTGTATGTGTTGTAATGGTATGCGTTGTAAAGGTATAATACGATGTAATGGAATGCGTTGTAAATGTAGTTTTAAAAAATGTGTTGTAATAGCATGCGCTGTAAATTGTATGCTTTATAAGGATTGTCGTGGTGTAAAAACTGTGTTGTACAGGCATGTGTTGTAAATGTATGTGTTGTAATATCATACATTGGTTTAAAATGGATAAATGGAAATTGAGGATGCATGGCACATATTCTGATATGTCCAGCCTGTACATATTGGGTAAACAAGAAAACATGTAGAGGTGATGAGGAATGTTTTATTGTTCATCTACTCTTGGACATTTAGAGATTAAAGGGCAACTGGGTGAGTTATTGATTGGGGAGCAGAAGTGTATGTTTGTTAGCATTTAACGACAGCAGTGTGAAGAAAAACGAATGCCTTAAGGCGCAGCTCCTGCTTTCTCATAACATTTGAACACCAGGACTGCGGCCTATCCAAGGACTCTATTCTTCATCTGTGGACTGGAGCTGCATTCTACTGAAAGATGTGTTTAAGATGAATTACTTGAGTCCTTGATTGACAATGGATAGGTTTAGGGTGAAGTGTTGGATATGGTTTTTTTGGTTGACACGATTTAAGGAGATAATGGTCAATGACTCTATGAGGTGAATATGGAGTTGGTGGATAGTAATCTACGAGATATAACCTGGCACCAGCTACTGAAGAGGACTTGTTCTGCTTTCTCTTTCTGGTGATAACATTTTCTTGGATAAGAGAAAACAGATCTTTGCTTCTGCCGCATTATATTCCTGGACACGCCCTGACTTCAGCCTGGGCCCTGCGTTCCTAGGTTTAACAAAGTGCACCTGGGAAGTTGCTCCTTTCGTCTGTTACCTCCAAAGCTGTGAAATCCCCTGTCCCAGGTAACCAGGCTGTTGTAACCTGATGTTGTTGTAATGCACCCACTCCATGGTTCCTCAGTTCCCTTCTGCTCAGCCAATGTGTGTGTTATATCATTAAATGTTAATGATTGCCTGAGCTATAAGAGTTTCAGTTGAAGAGAGTGGGCCGAGCAGTGAGGATGCTGCTCCTGGTGGGGCATCTTACCATCTAACTTATAACCTGTAACTTAACTACACCTTTTTGAAATACACCTATAACTTATATTCTACGAGACCTGACTCCTACTCAAAGGGAGGTATCTTGATTGTAATACAGTCATTTCTCACCTCACAAGTCTTGTAGAAGAGCTTTAAAGACTCTCCTTTTCTTCTACTTTAATTTATCTCCCAGGGAGATAGATAGGCTCATTTTCTAATGTTTTTTGCTTTCTCTGTTTTTCTTTTGTATTTGTTCCCTTTATTTCCTATTACTGCTTTTTATGGACAGACCTCTACTATTCTCAGCGTCATGGAGCCATAGTACAAAGCAATGACCAAAATGGCAGATTTCACTAGGGGTTTTAGCGAGAATTCTAAAAGGGTTTGCCAGCAGTGAATACACAGCTAAATCACGAAAGATGAGAAAAACACCTTCAATAAGAGAGTGCACGTGTTTTTGGAAAGATAAAGGACGGTACCCGCATTCTTGCACTGAATACCACCGCTTGTGTGCTGTGAGTGTCACGCAGTCGTCACATTTGTTCAGTGATTGACAGGTTTGCATGTTTTATGCTTTAAGTGCTGGTAATAATTGATTGTTCTTCTTCTTTGCTCTGAAACAGTTACCCCAGGCGATTTGACATGGGAAATGATACCTCAGACTGGACACATTCCTTGTGCGAGAGGAGGACATAACCTTTGGTAAGTGTGGAGTACTTTTTAGCAATGGAGAGACTCTTCCACAGCCTCGAGCTGCAGTATTTTACTGTGAGGTAGAGACATGCAAGAAACTTAGAGGCGAAAGGTGCAATGTGGCATTGGATCAGATATCATTTGAAAAATTAGTTTGCTAAACATGAAATAATATGATACCATCAGGGAGAGTAGCCTCGTCAACTGAAACACAAGCTGTCCAGCCCGCTGCTAGAAAAATACATTTTCTCATGCTTAGTTTAAAACTTAAGTGAAGATCCCCGGGACACTGCCATTTACTTGTTTTCTTGTTACATAGTGTAAATTCATCGCAGCCGTCGTACATAGGACTGCAACTCAAAATGTCTGCCTTGAATAGGAAAGGAGAAACTCAGTTGTGGCAGATGCTTTACGGTTTCAAATTATTTCCAAACCGAAACGCATTTCGTAACAGTATGTACATTTTAATGACATATATGCATATCCCTCTCTTAAAAAAAAAAAGATGTATCAAGGGAAAATAATTCACTCTGTCACAATACTTTTCCTCTTTTTCATGAGCAATTAGCATAACTTAACAATGGTCGATTTGTTCAAATTAACACCCAGGAAGTATTATTGTTACATTTTCCAGTTTGTTCGAGGGGGTATGTTCAGGAAAGGTTATCAATCAGAAGAAATAAGGCTAACGTTTGAATTTATACGACAAACAGTGATTACAGTCCATACTACTTTAAGCAGATTGCTTGAAGCAGGAAACAGGTGTTAAAAATAGATTGATCAAAAAAGCAATCCTGAAGAAAGTGGCCCAAAGAGGTCCTTTGTCTTTAACTCCCCTTCTCTACCTATGGTGGCCATCTTCAGACCACACCTGTGCCTTGATGTACCCTATTGAATTGTGCTTCTCGTATAAGACCAGACCCCGGTCAACCTGGAGATCATTGAAAAGGGTCTGAAGAGCTGAAGGTGACTTGTTTGGTGACACCTGGTAGGGCTGCTAGAGCTAGGAAGGGCCTTGGCCTAGAGACAAGGCATCTATTCTGAATATCATTGTTCAGGTGCAAAATGTAGTTTTCAGACACTCTATCTGGGTCCTTCTACCTGTTTCCACATTGATTCCTGTTAATGCGTACATCCTGAATCTAACAAGCAAGAAAACCGAACAATTAGCACCGTCCTTTGCTATTTCTATTATTTGTGCCATTAAAAATTCCTATGTTGTACGTGACTTTATCAGTGAAACAATCTTGAACCTGTTTATGATCAAGATACCTGGAACACAGACATCTTTTCCATAGCATTTATCTCTTAGTTCCCCATAGTTGCATCTATACTCTTTCTGACAGACATTTGAGGTGGGGCAGTGTAGCTATGAATGGCACAAAAACAACATTGCAACATCCCACTTCTAGATATTCCCAGCAACATCTACTCGACATCCCAGGTAGTCCCTCCAAAGCATTCCAGGACAGTTCTGCACACTACTTTCAGAATTCTCCTTCTCCAACCACCTCTAAGTAGCTAGGGGCTTAAGCTTCTTGCTATATTCATTCCTACACAGAAACCCTGTGCTTAGTTTAGAGCCTTGATTTAAAAATCTCATCAAAAAGCAGCTCCCACA
Organism: Lissotriton vulgaris; assembly: GCF_964263255.1. Classification (NCBI taxonomy): domain Eukaryota; kingdom Metazoa; phylum Chordata; class Amphibia; order Caudata; family Salamandridae; genus Lissotriton; species Lissotriton vulgaris. The sequence goes on along the minus strand of NC_141689.1, from coordinate 835,173,755 downwards.
TCAAATACTTCCTCTACAGCACCCCCAATATGGAAGCAAGTCCATGACTTCACCCCCAAACGAGCTATATGGTCATACCACAAAATTCTGTCCCTTTTCATCATGCACCTCTTCCCTCACAATACCAACAAGTCACAAAACAAACTCTACCTGATCAAAGAATGTATCGACTATATAAAATTCAAAGGCAAGCTAGCAGACAATCCTTCCCAAGTCGACCACGATATGCCCTGATCTCTATGCAACACACAGGCAGTCAATCATTGAGAACATCGGACCTTACTGTCCCTTTCTGAAAGTAGAAAGCAAACCATAACAGAACCCCTGGATCTTGGTCACCATCAGCTGGCTCAGGAAATAGTGTTACTTACTGTAGTTGGCCAGGCACCAAACACCCCTCCCCAATACAGCATTTGACTTTAAAGCAAATATATAATTGCTGAGTGTTTAGGTGAATTACATTATTATAATGCTTGCTTTTTCCTGGAGATGTCCCTTTCTAGGGTGCTTTCCCATGACTTATGGCTTTTCTATTTCCTAGTTTTCTGCTGATCTAGGTAGTAGGCTTAGGACTTTGAGCTTGTTTGACACTGTCATTCAGTGCCCAAGTGCTGTGCTTGTCATATACATACTGGTGATTGATGTATACATAATTGACTGATTCAAGTTCGCAGTAAGTCCTTTGTCTAGGGGTAAGACATGCATGTGTATACATGATTGGCTGATTCAAGTTAGCGGTAAGTCCTTTGTCTAGGGGTAAGACATATATCCAGGGCATGTACCTCGAATGCTCCTCTGTGGGCAAGCAGCACTACTTGTGCCATCCACAGAGGTCTCATTGATCGAGCCTCAGGTTTGTCCTGGTGGGGCCTGTGTGCCAGTTTAGAGTTACTCAGCTTGGCATTTAAAAAGCTATGTGCCAAAAATGTGCCATTGTCTTGCTGTATCAGAACTCTCCCTTGTGACAGGGCGTGGTATTGGGAAGAGATAGGGCATGTGCATGTGTGCATTACATGCAAGGGTCGTGAATGGCACTGGATGGTGTGTTCAGTACGGTGGGGCCTGCTTCTCGCATTGGATTAGCATGGGGGAATGTAAGGAAAGGCTATTGGGCAATATTTCCTACTAGTATAGTGTTTGATACTGGTGAATTTGTAATGGTGAATCTTCTCCGGTAGTGCGAGTGGATCTGACATTATGTATATGGAAAGTCACTTTGGGAAAGTGTTAAGCAAAAAACGGGGGTTCGCGGGGAGCACTCCTTTTGTCCTGAGATTAATCTTTGTATTCTATTGGTGCTGAGACTGATAAGGGGCGTCACTCCTTGGAGTTATATGAGTTTTAGACCAACTGAAGTATTGGTCCAGTCTCGCACTGTTCATATAGTGTTAACTAACCACGCCTTGTGTTTTTATCAATGTAAGCTCAAATGAATCAGATACTTTACTTTGATTTATTTATCTTTCTGTTTTGCAATCAAATTCATGTTATGTATCACATGATATTTCACAAACATTTGTCGATCAATGCTTTACATATATTCTCTATGATAATCACATTTACTACAGATAATTCACAACCACATTTTACAGTCCTCAACACATCCTAATCACATGCCCAATGCATTTCGGCACCTTAGGTGCCTTCCTCAGGGATTGTCTCTAAAGGAGAAAAAATTAAAATGAATGAAATCCTTTTTCACCATGATTTCATATGTGTCCAACATGTTTACAAAACAGTTATTTTGAATGGGACAAGAGATACTACGGACAACTATCAGGAACTTCTATGGGTTTTTCAGGGGCACCAGCATATGCCAATATCTTTATGGCCCAATTTGAAGCTGAAAATCTGATAAGCACTGAGAATTGGAAGAACATCAGGATGTATTGTCGATTCATCGACGATATATTTTTGATATGGCAAGCTACACTAGGAGAACTAGAACAACTGATCAAAGACCTAAATATGGTAGATCCAAGGATACAACTAACCTATAAAATCGATCAGTCAATCATGGACTTTTTGGATGTAAGGATATCAAAAACCCCAACAGGATTCCAAACAAGATTATACACTAAGCCTACAGACAGAAATAATGCCTTGTTATACTCCAGCTTCCACCCAAAAAGCTTACTCAAAAATTTACCATACTCACAAATGATCAGAATAAAGCGAATATGTTCAGACACACAGATTGTAGAAATTACAATGGAGGAACATCTCGTTAAATACAAAGAAAAAGGATACCCACCAGAGGTGTTGGACCAAAGCAAACAGAGAGCCTTATCACTCAACAGATTAGAGTTACTACAACCTAAAATCAAAACTAATGACAAAAAGATGGTTTTTGTATCCAAATACACATCACAATCTACAGCTATCAAAAGGATTATCAACAACAGGTGGGAACTATTATCCAATGAACCAGACTTCAAAGGTTTGTTTGCAGAGAAACCACTTCATGCATACACAAGAGGGAGAAACCTAAAAGAATTATTGAAAACACCAAGGATTGTTAGAGAAGACACGAATAATAAAGGCACGATACGGTGTCTAAATTGCATACACTGCAACAATGTGATTACTGGAAATATATTTACCCACCCGACAACTGGTCAATCTATCAAACTAAAGCACACGAGTGACTGCAATTCACAGAATGTAATCTATGGGATTAAATGTCCATGCCGAAAAATGTACGTGGGCAAGACAGAACGCAAAATTAAAATCAGAATTACAGAACACAAAAGTAAAATCAGAAACCAATCTCTAACATCACCCTTGGCCACTCACTGGAAGGAAGAAAATCATTCCATTTCACAACTTAGGTTTATGATCATTGAGAAGATGACAGTGAAACAAAGCACAGATAGGAGACAGAAATTATTGCAACGAGAGCTGTACTGGATCAAAACTTTAAAAACCATGAAACATGTAGGACTAAATGACAGATATGATCTAACATGTTATTTATGAACTATACACAACAACGTTGGTTCAACTTATGCAGAACAAGAGATCATGATACCTATAAAAAGAGGGACTGCAGACAGCATCAAATATCAACAGCAGACTTTTAATCATTCTGGATATTGCCTAAAATTACAACTATTAAAAAAGCAGGGTTATGCACAATGTTTATAGTGTACAGCGATGGAGATATAAACAGGACGGAATCCACACAAATTACGTAAAAGACCAAAAAAATCCCCTAACACAAGAGCACAAAACATGTATAAATTATGAAAAATTTGGCAATCATTTTGCAATAGTGTCCGTAAAATACATTGATTATGAAGAATTGTTCTAAATTATGAGATACTATGTAATTAATAACATAAAGATGTGAACCAGGAATGATACAAAAGAATGTAGAACATATGGTTAGAAATGTTCATAAATGTTTGAGGAATATGCCCACGTTGATATAGATATATGGAAATCATTAAGAAGCATTGTGAGAAAATGTAAATTTATTTGTAACAGTGAGAACAAGTTTAATTGGTCATGTAAAAGCAAGAAACTAGAACATTCAATGGAAGGAACTGCTAATAAGGCTGATGTCATAATTGGACTTAAACACAATAAGCAAGAGAGGTGGCACATAACTATGCAATGAAGTCCATTTTATTAGCATACCAACAAATACACAAAAAAAAATTTCTCGCCTTCACAAGGGTTAAACACCACTATTATAGACTACAAGCCGTTATTTTACTAACAGTTCAAAAGATTCTTCTTCGTTTTTTAACATTTAGTACATAACATCCTGGTGTTATATTCCTCGCGGGTTGGAGAATATCTATGTAAACTGGCATTTAACAAGTCCAGTAGCCGCGATTAAACATTACGAATCATTCGATCCGATTACCCGAAATACTATTCCAAGATGGCGATGTAATACGGGGTACGCCGAAGTAGACTTAACCAAATAGTCCGTCATCAGTTACTATCCAGGAAACTGCGCTTTCTACACAACATATACCGCGATCGAGGCTCTCACAAACGAGCTGAGACACCATTATATAACGCGAAACGGCAGCATTTTTGAGGTAAGCGGAGATACCATGCTGGATGTCTAACCAGCACGGTTTCGTTTTAATACGAACATTGAGCACTTTAAATATCGTGTACACAGCGCATTTGCGGTCATTACACACAGAAAGGCGGGCATTATTTGAACAAATATCTTTTGTATCTTTTTTCAGATACATTCAACTAGATCGGATCACAGGTATGTGAAACATGTAAAAACCTTTTGCTATATAACATGGAGATTCACATGAATCCATGAGTGACCCCATATATTCGTTTTACCGTCCAGGTTTAAAGAAACGACGCATCATTAAAGGTATGCTCATTTACCCTCATGGGACATTTCCATGAATGAAACATTGTAAACCCATCGCAAGTTGTCAATATACGGCCTATATATGTTTCTCGTTACAGCACATAAACAGATTTACCAACATAGTAACGGTAAGATTAAGAGAAATTGGTGATTATTTTCCCTCAGTGAAATCAATAGGCACATATATTTCAAATTCTGACATATATTTGTTACAGATTGCAGACGTTGACCCAACATACTCAGGAGGTATGAGTAAACAACATTACAATCCTATAACTAACGCTTCCATGTGCAGACATGATAAACATTTGGTTTTTATTTTTTATTTTTTCTCCTTTAGAGACATCCCCTGAGGAAGGCACCTAAGGTGCCGAAATGCATTGGGCATGTGATTAGGATGTGTTGAGGACTGTAAAATGTGGTTGTGAATTATCTGTAGTAAATGTGATTATCATAGAGAATATATGTAAAGCATTGATCGACAAATGTTTGTGAAATATCATGTGATACATAACATGAATTTGATTGCAAAACAGAAAGATAAATCAAAGTAAAGTATCTGATTCATTTGAGTTTACATTGATAAAAACACAAGGTGTGGTTAACACTATATGAACAGTGCGAGACTGGACCAATACTTCAGTTGGTCTAAAACTCACTTTGGGAAAGTGAACAGTTCAATGCTTATAGCTCTGTGTGCCTGTCTCCAATTCATATCTGGGTCCAGGGAAGGGGGGGCGAAGGGGCAGCTACATCTGTGCATTTCTCATAGAAGGCCATAAACTAGGGGCTCATGGGAAACTGTAGACCTCTTTCTCGGAGAGGCCTTTCTGGGATGGTTACATGAGGGTGGAATTGGCACCTGCATTCCTAGGGGCAGGGTCTTGGCCCCACTAAAAATAGTGATCAATTCTCCCAGGTTAGGACGGTAGACAGGACAACATTTTGATAGGGCCTGTGCATTTCAAAGGTGGCCTTTTGAACGGATCGTATCTTCAAACTGCATTGTGGGTATAACTACTGGGGCTCTGGCCTCCGAAAGTCGAGATGCTTTTGGATTTGGAACCATACTACGCTGGTTCAATGCTGGGACATCAACAAGAGGAATCATTAGGACAAGAGGGACTGCAACTGGATTATCCGCAGACTTGTGGTGGTCTGGAGATTGTCGTGCTCCAGGAAGAGGGCTATCACTTGGAGGATGTTGCCTGGACGCTGCTGGCTTGCAGCTGAGTGCCATCTGTCATGGCCCTGGTCGCTAAGTACTCTCCAAGGGCCAGTTGGTGTCTTGCTATTTTTACTTCAGAGCATGTGGGCAAGACTTCAAAATACCTGGGCACAATGTGAACACTCTACAAAATAGGACTCAACACACTTTAGAATACCAAAATACAATGTGAACAAAGCTCAACACTCATTTGCAAAGTAAAAGGGAAATATTTATTGCAACAACTTTCCATATAAAATGGCAATAATATACATGTAAAATAAATGCATGTAATGAATGTATATACACAAGAATAAGTCATTAGAACTTGGAATACTTCACCCTCTGTCTGTTTGGCATCCTCCTCGCTAGTACCACTGTAAGGAGATCTCAACCGGGCACACAAAGGTCCTGAGCAGTGCGTCTGTTGTTTCAAAGCGCCAAGAGGTCTCCATTTTTATACTTTTTACTAACATGGAGAGAGACTTCTAGAAGCTCCCTGTGAGAAGTTGGCCCGATATGCAACGTTCGCTATTCTAGCGACCGCTATGTATCGTTCCAACGACCCTAATGGTGTTTGGTTGTAAGTCAACCTATAGACCAGCTATCCTAGTAGCGTGGATACGAGCAGTCTAAGGCTAAAGACTTGAGAGGGCGCGTTAAGCCAGCTGTTTACCACACATGTACCCCTTGAACACCCAGTGAAAGGACACCACACAAGTGTTATGAAAATAAACAGTATATTTATTAAGAATCACAACAGCCCTGTACTCTTTATGAGGACAGGGTACCAAGCACAAACCAAATCTCTTTAGCAAATACTTCAAGTGCACAATTAAAACAAGTGTCCGAGGTCACGGAAAGATTAAGGTCTCGGGCGGACCCGATAAGGCAAGTCGGAAGCGAGGGACTCAGGACCCTAGAGTAAGGAGGCTATGCAGGCACCGAAATGCCGAGTTACCTAGCCACGAGGGCTGCGGCTGCACAAGTCTTACAGGCGTCGGGGTCTTCGCTGACGAGCCAGGAGCCGGAAGAAAAGGAGTTGCTGGCCGGCGACCAGTGCTGAATAGTTCGTAGAGATCCAAGCCTGGATCGGAGATTGATGAAACCTGAAAGCAGAGGGGACCAAGTTCGTACTACTAGCCAGTAGTCAGAAGGTACCAGGGAGGCACCGGTTGGCCGTCACCTCGACCAGGTGAGTGGGCGACGCTAGGCTCTGCAGTCTCACGGACCAGGAGGCGTTGTCGACGACCACGGTGGAGGTGCGAGCTGTCCCACGAAGGATGATGCTGTCGGCGTCGCTGGGCCCAGGATGGGGCAACAAGCCTTGGCAGATCTCAGGGCCACGTGGTGGGCCTAAGATGGCGTCTTGAGTGGACCAGGAGGGTCCGGGGTACTTCCCGCAAAGATGGAAGCAAGGGCCAGTCTGGAGCAACCAGACCAGCAGTGATGATTCTCGGATGTCGTCACAGAAGGGCACAAGCCAGCGGCTAGTGACCAGACAACGTGCTGAGCAGCGAGCAGAAGGGCCCCACGCAGATCGTGGAGATGCTGGGAGACTGCACTTCGGTGCTGGAGCGGCTCAGGGTCGGGGCTTCTCGGACCCCAGAGCACTCACCAGAGAGTTACCTCGATGGTCGTGCTGGTTTTAAGAGCGTGCAGGTTCTGATGATGGCCGGTCCCTCGAGGTCTCGTCGCACCCACAGATCACAGCTGAGCTGATGACGTGGGTAGAGGTCAGAGGTGCCAGGGAAGCCGGTTCTCGTCGAGCTGGGCCGTCGGATTCCTGGAGGAAGGACTTACAGCAAACCGCAGAGTTCTTAGTTGGTGCCCGCTGATGCAGGGTGACTACTCCTTAGTCACAAGGGAGAAATCTTGAGAAGAGTCTTGAATGTCCTTTCGTAGAAAGTAGTTCTTGAATCAAAGATGATCTAATTTGGAAGGGTCCCCGCTCCGGTCTTTATTCTAAAGAAAGGGGTGGGTACATGACTAGGTCCTGCCCTAAGGGTGGGACCAGGAAGGGGGGTAGTTACACCCCTCTCCCCTGCCGGACTTTCCCTAGCCCAGGGCTGTCGCCCCTGGAACTGGTTCTAACCGGCAGATGCGTAGTGAGCACCGGGGTGCCACTCCGCAGTCACCTTCTCGCCAAAGCCCTACCTACCCAGAATACACAAACCCTGTCTGGGACGGTGCGAACACCGCCCTCGACAGGAAACCCTTTGTCCAAGTGCTCCTCGCTGGAAGGACTCCCAGCAGCAGGAGGTCAGACTCGTGTCTGTGGTGGCAGCATCCATTTTGTGGAGCTGAGGCTTCAGTTAACTTTAACCGGGGTTCACAGTTACGTACATGTCGTGTCCCTCTAGAAGGGTGGGATGCTAGCCTCATCGCCAGAATTGGTGAGAGGGCAGCACCCCGATTCGTATGACACCTTACTCGACATGCCTTGATAACGCGACACCGGAGTTACCGATATGGTACGCGTTATCATGGAACAGCTATTGGGTCTTGATTCCGCCAGCTGCAACCGGGCTCGGCTCGGGCCTGAACCTAGCTCACACGAGCCCACGCACTCTGCCTTCAGGATCGTTAAGGCCTGCCATAGGAGTGACTGATAGGAACTCGGGTGTCCATTGTATGGTTAGATATAGAGCTACTATACCTAAAGCGAAGGGTGGTTACACGTCTTCGCCCCAGCTGTCGTGCAGCCAGTTGTGTCAAATTTAGGAGGCCAGCCAGGGGTGGCATAATACATGCTGCAGCCCCTGGCGGCCCTGGGTACACCTATGCCCTGAGTTACAGGGTCTGATAAGGTGGCCCAGTACCAATTGGAAATGTACCTAGGGTACATGGAATCCATTTTAAAGAGAGAGCAGTAGGCCTGGGGTCCTGATTGGCAGGGTCCCAGGTCGACTATGTCCAAAACCAGCTAAAACACAGGGCAAAAAGTTGGGGGCAACCATAGTCAGGATGTACCTTCCTACACTCCCCCTCCCATCATATGCGCTGCAGGTGCTGGCTACACTCTCTGCATCAAGGTCACACAGCAGACCTAGCTAGGCTCCAATGAGAGTTATCAGGCATCATTCTTCCCATTCTCATTCCTTGGACACAGTATGCATACCACACCATATGATCTAGCAGCTTATCTCTCTCGCTCGGTGAAGTGAGAAACATAAGCAACCTGTGCACGCAAGTAACCTGGGCCTGCCTGCGTTCATAGCTGAAAGGCATGGTCAGACAGAAACAAGATGAAACTGTGCTCCCAAAATATAGTTAAAGTAAAATGAGTCAGTTGTCAATACATGATCTCTTAATGTATAACTGCCTGCAGCATTACAGTTGGCTGGCCTCCTGTCCACAAGATCCCAGGGACACAAAGGATATCCCTGTTTCCACAAGGTCATAAGAACCACACAGGGCGTGATAGAAACAGGTGGGAGTGATCGTTGATTGGGACAAGGACCGTTCTGACATGCACCATCATCGCACTGTGCAGAGGAGTGTGCTTGTAAAGATCAGTAGCCAACTGATGTGCCTGGACGTGAGGAGTTCAAGGTGTGCAGGGGATGCTTGCAGGATCCAAGGGACCCATGCTTGCAACCAGGGGACCGGTGCTAGCTTACATTCCGGAACATGTGGTGTCTGATTGGTTTTGGGGACCTGAGCTGAGACTGTCTTTGACCTCTAGATCGGGAGAATGACAGTGCCTGAAAATGCAGCCTCTGTCCGAGATCGCTGGCTTTCTCTCCCTCGACCAAACCACAAGGTACTTTGTTGTGGAGAACATTGTGATGGGTCCAGAGGGGATTTGTTGTGCATGGTGGGCACCTCTGGCTGGATGTCAGGAGCAACAGCAGGGTGTACCTCCACCTGAGAGACTTGGAAGCATGCTAGCTTCCTGGGTCACAAACCTTTGTCAGTGGGGGTATCGCGATCCTGCACTCATGCAGGTGCCGCTGGGCACCTAGAAGTCTAATCCAGATAGACGAAATTACATTTTGGGGGGCTCCGACAATCCAATCAATGTGGCACCTGCAGGGCTAACATGTATTGCTGGCTTTCGTAGTTGAGTGACTGAGGAGCAGGGTAGCGAGGCATGGTCAAAGACCTATGATTGCTTCACCATTGCAACTGTTGGGAGTATGCAATATTGGGAAATGTCGTGTTGGATAAATGCCTCTGATTACGGCATACATGTTAATGCCATTCTGCTGCAATTGGGAAAGTTTGCCAATTGCAAATAATTGTAAAGTGTATAGACAATGTGTATCTCGATTTGATTTTAATGAGAAACTTAGACAATTACATATAACTGTAAAGTGTATATACAATGTGAAACTCACTTTGATTTCAGTGTGTGAGTAATACACAGATCAGTGTTTTATACATACGGTGTAGAGTATTTTTGTGGCATACGCAGTGTGTTGGAAGGTTGGTGTTGTACCAATACTTTACACTTGGGCTCTGAGGATAAGCCTGACTGCTCGGTACCAAGCTACCCAAGGGTGAGCACAGGTTATCGGACACAGGTATTGTACCCATCCTATCTAGAATGGTGGACTGACATCTATGTGTTCCAGCCAGCCAGCCAGAAACCACTGGGTCTAACACTTTTCATATTACTGACGTCAACTTTTTGCAGTGAATGTAATCAAAAGCCATGGAGTGTTATCACGATACCCAAGGCAGTTCTCCTAAGCAAATAATGTGTAACTGTTAAGAATGTTGTACACTGTTATCATATTGACGCTCATTGTAGGTTCTGCTTTGGAAAATATGCCTTTCCTTCTAAAATAGAGAGTGGGAAATGCAGAGATTGTCAGTAGGTATATAATATATAATTTTAGAAGTAGAGGTGTCAAAATTGCTTTAGAATCAACTCTCCTGCCGTGCAGATCAAGCCCAGCTGTGTGCTCAAGTAATTTGATGTCTCTGTTTCTCTCTTGTCCCGTTCCCCTTTCCCTGGGTCTACGTGTAACCTACATTTTGTTAATATAAGCTTGGCAGTGGGTTTGTAGAAGTTTGGAAGCGAACATCGCTCCAATTGGATTGCAAATTTAGTGCTGTGACCTAAAGTAGCAGCCACAAGAGAAACCAAATGGTGACGAGAGGACTGGTTCCAAGGGCTGATGAGGATAGAGATAAACTGACAGTACTGAGGACAGGCTGCTAAGTTTAGTGATAGGTTGTCAGGATGGCAAAAATCAGATAGACCTGGGGACTGGCTGGCCTGAAGGAAGGCTAACAGTGATAATGGATGAGAAATCACGGATGATGAATGGTGGGTAATTTATGAAGAATGATGGTTGAGGGATGATGGATAAGGGATGGAAGGTGAGGGTGTCCTAAATTGAGTGCTATACATATTGATTGTTATATTCTGCATCATGGGTATTGATTTGGGCTTTAGGCTTAGTCCTTCTGCTGAGTTTGTTCCCATATAGCTCTCATTGGCTTCATCTTGAAAATGACACAAAGGCATTATTTTCCTCTAAGGAATTGATTAACTAACGTTTTTCACTCAAGGAGTAGTCATCAAGATGTGAAAAAATGCATTTAACTTGTGAATGTGCCACAGGATTAGTGGATTTTTATAATGCAAAGAAGTTATTTAGATCTGAATCACTCTTTGACTATTATTGATTAACTGAATACAAACTTACTTTTCCCAAAATTCCTTGTTATCCAATCCTACATGTTCAGGATAATTATAAAGTACATCGGTAAAGATATGGTTGAATGCAGATAACAACCTAGGAAAGTGCAAGAGCTTCGTGAATGCCCATTCTCATGGCCTCATGCAACCTGAAGCTGTAAACACAGTGCTTGGTCTCCATCATTTGGGACATGGGTCCTAAGAAGTGATAACATGGCATAACTAAATGATATGAAATATCTTAATTTTTAATAGCACATTCTAATTTATGTTCCTAGACGATACATGTTTTTTCATGCTGATAGATCGGGATGCAGGTGTTGTTGTTGCTTGAACAGTGAGGAATTATGCAGTGCATGCACTGGAAGTAAACTTGCCCTGTCAGGTTGAATATATAGCTGCGTGCATAGCTGGAGCATGAGTGGGTACAACGTGGTATCAGTGGGAACAATTTTAGGTCACGTGTGAGGCTATAGGGTACCTCTTCCAATTGAGTACAAAGATGCTGCAATTAAGAGAGTTAGGACCCGATGTAGGTAATAGGGAAATACCGATTCCTAAATACCGAATTTTACTGATTCGGTATTTAGAAATTGGTATTTCAGATGTAGGCAAGCTTTCGGTAAAAAATACCAAATTCTTAATATTCGTTATTATTGAATCTGTAATTGAGATTCGGTAATAACGAATACCTACCCATTAATTCGTATGGGCTTGGAGGCCCATAGGAATGAATGTGAAGACATTCGGTATTACCGATTCGGTAATACCGAATCGGTAATACCAGGAGGTATTTCAAGGGTGCCAGGGTGTCCAAAGGACACCCTGTTGCACCCCTGAAATGTGCATGTGTGTACATGTGGCACACATGCATGCCCTAAGGGCATGGATGTGTGCCACATGGCACATTTCAAAAAGCAAAAAAGTGCTTTTTGAATGGAAATCGCTACTTACCACCAACTTGAAGTTGGTGGGAAATAGCGATTCCTTAAGGCTGAGGTGCACTGTTTTAAGTGCTACCTACATTGCATTTAAGGAATCGGTATTACAGATTCCTTAACTGCAAGGCCAATCAGGAATCGGTATTAAGGAATCGGTATTTGCCGATTCCTTATTACCGATTTCTTCCCTACATCCCACATGGCTAAATACCAGTTGGTAACGGTGAACTTTAACAAATTTCACCGTTACCGACCGGTATTTGCCCACCTACATCTGGCCATTAGTGTCCAATAAAAGACATAAAGCTTCAGCTCATAGCTCAATATAGTTGTCACATAATTCTAAGTGTAACTTGGATACATCCAGTTAGGATACATCTTAGAATTGATGTGGTGTATGTTCAGTCCCTTGTAGCCAATGCTAAATGCCAGCTTTGCTCTGTGGGGTTGTATAAAAAAAATCCTAGGGTCAAGCTGTGAAGAAGGTGAGTTGTAGACCAGAAAGGCAGGGTTCCTGAAACTCAAATCACACCTGTAGTGTTTAATTGTTCAGAAAGCAGAATGAAATGGAGAGTGGCCATGAAAGCTAGCTATGAAAGCAGGTTCATGAACTTGGCCGCTGTTGCAGCCTTATTTAATCAACCAGGTGAATGAGCTGCTTCGTTCGCACACCCTGCTGTTGGATAACATCAGCTAGAAGACGTCTAGGCCCCTTTACCAATATTCATGCTGTATGTTTTTTTGAGTGTGTCAGGAGTTGGATTTCAGTATCAGATGTCTAGGCATGTTTAGCAAGGGATTATTAGAGTGGTGAATGAGGGAATCTTGGTAGGTATAAGCATAGCTTGATCTTACAGTCCGTGCACCGAAAGTGGTATCATGGTCCCATTTTTATTCTAGTTTAAGTTACAAGAGTTAACTTCCTCTTCTCCCTTCTTTTTTGTCTCTCTGGGTCTTAAACCTCCTATTAGATCATTTTTAGTGATGATGTTTATAGTTATGATTTGTATTGGCTCCTGTCTCTGGTTGTACTTGCTGCATCAAACCTATTCAAATTAGGAAAGGCAGCCGGTGATCATAAACTTCTCGCAGTTTGTAAGGGGTGTCAGGTCAGTGCCCAGAGTGTTATTAGTCTGGTGTTTCTCAGTATTTCTAGAGCTACAGCACTCTCATAACTAAAATAAATGATAGATAGGTCAGAAGCCATCAGGTGGTAGAATCTTTGTTCACTCTGTCCAGAATGAATGTGAATAATTAAGATGGGGGAAGAGGCAGGATTTGATGACACATAAGAAAGCAACTTCATTCCAAATATGCACTTGGATTGAAACATGCAGCCTTATTGATAGTAATGAGAATGCCAAAAGAGCCACGCAACCTTTTGGAAGATAAGGCTATCAACTTGCAACTTACTTCTGGAGCTTTTTCTTTCCAAGCCTTGATACTCGGAATGCATTCTACAGAAAGCAAGGGAGAGTGTTATTGCTCTGTTAAGTATGGCTCTTATAGAGAGGTTCTATCATTTATTTCAGTTTCTAAATGTCATAACTCACAGCTATGATGTAGCAATAGTTGATTACAAAACTCATTTCCTGGTTGCTGCATCAAAAAGGTCATCAAAGTTAATCCGAAAGTGCTCTCTGTCAGCGCAGCTCTGCCTGTCTGCTTTGATTGAAAGCAGAAAGCACAGCTGCAGAAGAGGAAAAGAAATCAGGGAAGGTGGTGGTAGTTGGTTAAGGATTGGAGGTATGCTTTTTAATTTGGGACAGGGAGAAGAGGCAGTGTTCTGTATGGTTCCGCCACTACCTCTCTGCCCCTGCGTAGCAGTTGAAAGCAGAGGAACATTTTTTGATGGACATACATGACAAAACATTATAAATGGGTAAAAAATGAATTATGGGTATGTTTTTCTCCTCGAGGGTCTGAGTGACATCATAGACAACTCGAGCTCGACTCTCTTCGTTTATTTGATGTCACTCAGAACCCCTTGTTGAAAAACATGCCCATAATTCACTGTTACCCATCTAAAATTCTGTATTTGGGTAATAATTTCTTTGAATGAGATCCATTTTTCATGTGAGATGCAGTGTAAGTCTTGCAGTGCTGGTGAGATTTGATGGCATGGAAATCAAATTAATTTAACCAATTCAACCCGTCACTAACAAAGTGGGCACCAGCTCCACACTATTTTGTTCTGCAGGCAAATGAATCTTTGCCACCATTTTAGAATGGAGCATAAATCAAAAATATCTTAACAAACATCATCACTACAGTTGATTATTTCAGTCAATTATGACAGTTTAGGATCAGTTTATAATCTTTATTTAATGTTAAGAGGTTCGTAGATTATTATCTCAAATGTATTCAATGAGTTAGTCAGATAAGTCCGTTTACTTAAATATTAAATAGAAAGGTTATGGTTAAAGTCAAGATAATGCAGCAGATGACACGCGTGTTCCATAAAGTAATTTAGTGCCTATTCTATATATCTCAGATTAGAATTTTAGCGGAACCCATGAAGAGTTCTTGAAAAGAGTGAGATCAGTGGAGCATTTTAAGAAGTCGAACTCCCCTTAAAGAGCAGTTCAAGAAGACTCAGAAAAAGCCTATGTGTGCAAAAAACATGTGCAGCTACTGAGAAGAGAAATAAATCAGAAAAGGTTACTGTTGAAATGGCCTGCAACAAAAAGCTGTTATCAGTAACTTACAGCAATTCTCTCAGTTGTAAGACCAATTCTAAAAGAAAGTTAAAAAAAACTGTGCTCAAAAGAGTGTTCAGCCTAACTAGGAAACACACACTATTATATAACACTAAGTACATGTATCCTGCCTTTTCAGTGTTAGATCATTGTTAGAAATGGGATTTCGGGTTGGCTAAGGTTTGCACCGAAGTAAAGCCAGAACCAGCACTCTAGTCAGGATAAGGGAGTTACACTCCTAAAATAACCCCTGCTCACCCCCTTGGTAGCTTGGCAAGAGCAGTCAGGCTTATCTTAGCGGCAGGGTGTAAAGCATTTGCACATAACCAACAGTAATACAGTGAAAGCACTACAAATGGACACCACATGAGTTTAGAAAAATATCCAATATTTTTATATACTCAAACAAGACCAATTACGATAAGGATCAACAGTACAGTACTTTTAAAATAGTTTCGTTGCAAGATGTCTTGAAACCACAGTTCTTTGATGTTGATAGCTCCATCCAGGCTATCACGGTGTTGTGAACAAGCAAGTCCAAACAGTTCTGGGTGGCCGCGGTGTCGCGGGTCAGCTGCAGTGTCGGGAAGACCCGCCAACAGTACCTTTCAGAGATGCAGGTCGTCAATGACCTCTCGTTGTCACACCCGTTGCAAGTCGATCTCCTCCCTGATGGGATCATGAGCGCCGATCTTGGCAGGTGTCAGGTGCTGCAGTGCAAAGTACAGCGGTGCGGCGTGCGGTGCCCTCAGGTCGCGGAGCGTGCAGCGGCTCGGTGGCGGCATCAGATGGTGTCGGCAGTGAGACCAGGGTGTCAGTGTGAGGTGAGGCGGTATTCGCCACGGTGCTGGCAGGTTGCGGTGCAGCAGCGGCGTCGCTGAAGCGCTGTTGTCGGATGATAACTGGAGTCGATGGTACCTGCGTCGGTAGGCAAAGGCTGCATAGCGGAATGAGGGCGGTGCGTCGTATAGCGTTACGAGCGGTGCCACCGAACCACGGTGCAAGCAGCAGTATCGAGTCTGGCTTGGAGCGGCGTTGTCGGGGATACCAAGGCGTTGTCGTAAAGCAAGGCGGTGCGGAGTGCGGTGCCCACAGGTCATGGTGCGAGCAGCGGCTCGGTGGCGGCGTCAGCAGGAGTCTTCAGTGTGACCAGGGTCGCGGTGTGGCGTTGTGGCAGTGCTCTCTGCAGTGCCCTCAGGACACGGTGTTGGCAGCGGCGCTGTATACGGCATCGGATTTGAAGTCTTTGATGTTCCTGAGACTTCGTGAACAGGGGGCAAGCTCTACCTCAAGCCCTTAGAGATACTCAGCACTAGTAGAAAAAGTTCAGTCCAGCACTTTCACTGCCCAAGGCAGAAGCAACTACTGCAGGCCAAGCCAACAAAGCAACAACTCAGCAAAGGGGAAGTACTCCTCCTGGCAGCTCTTCTTCTTGGCAGGTTCCTTGAGTTAGAAGTAATCTAAAGTCTTGGGGTCTCAACCCCAATATTTATACCAGCAAATCTTTTGTCCTCTGAAGGCAGAGGGGCCTGGACCTAGTTCAAACCAATTCGGTGTGCATTCTTCCAGGGTGCACCTTCTTTCTTTGTCAGTGTGGGCCAGGGTCCTCAGGCGCACCACAGGAGGTGGCGCCAGCATTGTGGAAGGTGAGCTCAGCTCTATTCAGACCTAGGCGCTACTCCTCCCACCCATCTAGGTGTAGATGTGCCTATTCAGCCCGGCTGAATCACCCTATCTCCCCCCCAGCTCCTGTCACTCACAAACCAGACAGACAAGACACACGCTAATAGAGGCAGGCTGGATGGTTAGGTCAGAAAATACCTACTTTCTAAAAGTGGTATTTTCAAACACAGATTGTTAAAACCAACTTCACTAAAATATGTATTTTATCATTATGAGTTCAGGCATACTAAACTCGAATTTCTACCATGTTCTCTGAGTCAGTTGGGATCATAGGCTGTAATGACTGAACTGCCCATCCAGGCCTTCGGAGAACAGGTAGCCTTGCAATAGTGAAAAACGAAGTAGGCTGTAATTCACTATCAGGAGATGCCACACACACCAGGACATGTCCTACCTTTCACATACAATGCACCCTGCCCATGGGGGTACATTGGGCCTACCTTAGGGGTGACTCACATGTAGCAAAGGGAAGGTTTCGGGACTTGCGAGTTTGTGCACTCGCCAAGTCGGCACGGCAGGCCCAGGCTGCGCACAGGCTCTGCGATGGCAGGCCAGAGTTACACTTTACGAGCTGTTTACGTGGGTGGCACAATCAGGTGCTGCAGCCCACCAACAGGATTAGATTTATAGGCCCCGGTACACGCAGTGCACTTTACTGGGGACTGACACATAAATCAAATATACCAATCATGGAAACACCAATCCATATCTCGCACACAAGAGGGGAGAGGGTCTAAATTACTGTCTACCA
This sequence comes from Lissotriton vulgaris, assembly GCF_964263255.1. Classification (NCBI taxonomy): domain Eukaryota; kingdom Metazoa; phylum Chordata; class Amphibia; order Caudata; family Salamandridae; genus Lissotriton; species Lissotriton vulgaris. Next base: position 835,156,464 of record NC_141689.1, on the reverse strand, counting down.
CCCCGAACCCCCAGTAACAGCTATAATAACCACACAAAAGAGAGGGGTGGAGACAACAAACAAAACAAGCATAGACTCAACACCCAGGTGCAAATGTTGGCACACTTTTGGGTGGTGAAAAACTGCCCTCACTCACACACAATGTGTGTGACATGCTTCATCATCGGGTCTGCTGCGACGTCCGAGCGTAGCCACACAACGGACGGAGTATAGGGAGGGGGGAACAAACAAAATGTAAAGACACACACACAGACACTGGACGTGACCCTCAGGTCCACATACAATGACTCGAGACTGGATACAACACAAGACAACTCAAAGTGCAATAGGTGATATTAAAACTGACTCATGGATACCAAAACCATCTTTATTATTAGGTTCCACGGACAGGATTAAAAAATGGTAGGGTGGTGGTGTTATAAAGGGTTATTAAGACCCACTAACACCCCACTCGCACTACTTGCGTCAACATGTTTCAACCCTTAAATTGCCCTTAATCAATGGGTCACCTGGGTCTTCGTCAGGACGTCTAGTTGTCCCAGTCTAACACACTAACCCTCTTACCTCAATTAGGTGTTGAGAAGGGTGTATGTCACTCTTACCCATCAATAATGAGCTATGTGGAGGGAGTTCCGCCAACACGGTGACATTACTGAAAAACAAGTAAAATATGTGTGTCAATAAACACCATAGGGACCCGCAATTGCACAGTCCACTATATGTGCCCTAACAGGATGCTCCATGCCAGATGAATCCATAGAGAATAATATCTCCCGAGTGCCCCCCCCACCTATCAGGTGCACCATACATCCTGTGCGTGAAATCAGTCACTCCACCCATAGGACGTTTGTTTGTTGTCTCCACCCCTCTTTTGTGTGGTTATTATTTGTGGTTATTAACACCAATCCATACACATTTTATACAGGAGAACTTGCACTTTACCACTGGACAGCAGTGAGGAACGTGCGCAGAATCATTACACCAGCAAAAACAGAGTCAACCGGGAGGTCAGAAAGCAAAAAGTCAGGGGAAGCACACCAAAAATGCCAAGTCTAACAATCATCTTGAGCCAAAGAAGAGAAATCGTCCGTTTGTCTGCAGCTTCTTCCTTCATTTCCCATGAGAAGCACACAATGTTTTCAGGGTACTACTTAAAAATATCAGTTAGTTACTAGACATTCATGTAAAATTTGCCTTTGGTTCCAAAGGGAAATGTCAGCAATGTCTAGCTATTAGCTATTCAGTGTTCCACTATTTAACAGTGAAAAACTCTAAAGACAGAAACATTTTATTTGCAACACCCTGGTTAAATTATGGGGTTTATGTCTCCATGTGAGCATTATTGCTTTAATAAAGGTCTGGCATCTTAGTTAGCATACTAGTGTTTCTCCCTTATGCCATAAATGTGCACGCTAACGCGACCGCGCAGAACTGCTTGAATTTGGGTACAGAGCTGTGTTATAGCTCGGGGGTAGCTGGATTTTTGACAATTGCATATTCTGTTGGTTTTACTTACTGGTTCGCTGAACTTCCTTAGTCTTGTACGCTTAGCCGGATCCTGCAAGTCAGAGCGGGACCGCCATCTTAGTTAGTGTACTAGTTTTTCTCCCTAATACTATGAATGTGCATATTGATGCAACTTCGTAGCAGAGGCGTGGAGCGGGTGCGCTGCTGGCACACCCAAGGCAAGCCCCTCTGCTCCCGTCCGTGGCTGGAATGCCCTGTGCACCAGACTCCCTGCTCAAATTACGAATTCGACCTATACAAGAGAGGCTTTAAGGAATATTGGACACATAAGTAAGCAAAGTAAGTGTACACCGATGAATACTCATGGGTGAACTCTACCAACTGGTGCTGCATCAAGTGTAACTATGTCATCCATATCAATTAGATGGATGCCTCAAACCATCACATTAGGGACATAAGCTCTCAACCTGCCTACAATCATGAATCATTGATTTCCGCACTTACATGCGTGTTACTAAATACTAGGTCATTCCCCAAAAACAAATATGAATTTGCTGAATTTATGGATCATTATAACTGTGATTTCATTTTTCTGACAGAAACTTGGACCAACAGCTCCTCTGATCCAGACCTAACAATTGCCATCCCAGAAGGGTACAAGCTCTTTTGAGCTTACAGAAAAGGGCAAAGTGGAGCCACATTTACAGTTACTACTCAGTTAGGGGAAGAAGCTATTATGTTTCATTTTAAAGTTACCAACAAGGTAGCTTTTAATGGGGCCCTAATTTACCGACCAACTGGTCCTAGGATTAGATAAATTCCCTCTTTACAGACCCTCTTAGAATCCTGTATGGAATTCCCAAACTTTACAGTATTGGGTGATCTTAATTTCCATCTGGAGTCCAAGGATAACAGAGACTCTAGCAACTAATTGGTTGTTTTGAGAGCTTTGACCTAGGCCAGATTGCCACTAAGCCAACCCACACAGGTAATGATACTCTCAATGGCATTTTTACCAATAATCCTCGGAACATGGTGCAGTGTTTTTTTAGTTAACTAACTCTGGGGTGACCCCCAAAGCACTTACATGGAGAATATGTTCACATACGCCATGCTTAGACACAGACTATGATTCGGCAGCCCGCAATTTTGCAGGCTGGATCGATTCAGCGGTCACCAAGCTTGCTCTTGAATAATATATACGAAATTGTAGGAATCGACCATCAGCTCCATGATATACGGCTGAGCTGAATGATCTAAAAAAAGACAATTGTATGGCGCAGGAACGAAGATGGAGGAAAGATTACTCCTTGGAGGAAAAAAATATCTACCAAAGAATTATTGAAAAATATAAAGAGGCAATCGCTTTAGCAAAATCACACTTTTTTACCAAAAAAATGAGTTCAGCAAAAAAACTCAGCTAGAGAAACTTTCAAAACATTTAGCGCACTTTCAAAATTTGATGAAAGCAAACAGTTCATCCTGGAATTAGCGTTTTGTAATAAACTGGCAGATGTCTTTTACATCAAAGTAAATAATGTATACGAAGAGTTTTCAAACCACCAAAATAATTCTAGTTCAAATGACGTTTGAAAGAGTGGAGAGGCTTATACTATCAACTGAATCCGGATCCCCATTGGACCCTTGTCTGGCATTGGTACTCCACATGGTCCCTATTACTATTGCAAGCCATCTCACACCCCTCCTAAATATTATCCTTGACTCAGGGTCTTTTCCTGACAGCTGGATAAAGTCACTAGTACGCCCTATTCTGTAAACCCCCCCACAGGACCATACGGAGGTAAAAAATTACCGGCCAATCTCTTGCCTTACCTTCCCATTCAAAGTCCTAGAAAAAGCTTGGTACATTTCTTAGAGTCAAATCATAAACTGGACTCCTCACAACACGGCTTTCAACCTCAGCACTGCACTAATTGCAGCCACTGAGGAGATCCGCATTCTAGCAGATGGTGGAGAAAAAGCAATACTTATTTTGCTAGACCTCTCAGCTGCATTTGACACAGTGAACCATTAACACCATCGCTGCTGTATTCCCCTCCTATGCTGACTATGAATTTTTCCCATTGTTCATGACGAGCTCTGCTCGTCATGAGCACAGCTCAACCGTGCCTCATGACGAGCTGAGCTCGTCATGAGCATCGAAGGGGTTAAGTACTCATGCAGAGATTATCTATAATAGGGGTTACAGGTGGGGCATCAAATATTATTGGAATATTCCTAGCAAACAGAAAGCAAACGTTAATGTTGAGAGGACAAAAATCAGATTTCTATGCTCTGCCATGTGGGGAGCCCCAAGGATCTTCACTATCCCCTACCCAGTTCAATATCTATGTTACCCCACTGGCAAAACTCATCCGTTCACATGAATTCACTGCTATCTGTTATGCGGATGATACACAAATAGTGGTGTCATTATCATCAATGATTATGTACTTTTTCCAGGTAATACGTGGCTATTCCTGAAGAAGGCGCTGGTTCGCCGAAACGCGCGTCTAATTTTAATTGATTGTGTCACTTGTTGTGTTCTTTTTATATTTTGGAATTTTTGTTTTTATAACATTGCTAGTTCCATATTGTATATGGAAATAAGTCTTTTTTCATGAAATATGTATTTTAAATTGTAATTGTGTTAATAAACAGCAGAACCCTAGTTATCTTTGTGTTGCCTCTCACAGTTGTCATCGTACAAACAAAAGAATATAATTACCTAGGTTGTTATTTTTCATATATATTTGTCCCTGACCTAGGAATTAAAGAAAACATTTTTTTAATTCAGGAGGTCCTTGTTACGTACACAAATTATCATCAAAGCTAGATGAAGAAGTTCAATAACTGTATGGCCCACATCATTAGATGGCTGCAGGACAACTGCCTAAAATTAACTACTGAAAAAACTGAGGTACTACAATTTGGTAAAAATACCTCATTCTGGAACTCTTGGTGGAGAGATGTCGCCGGACTTTGTCCATCCCCAGTAAGGAAAGCAAAACGTCTGAGAATCATGCTAAAAGATCAACTAACTTTTACGGACCAGGTCAATCTCATTACATCATCTTGCTTCCATACTTTGAATATTTGAAAAAAGATTTTTCCGTTCATCCTGATGGATCAACAGAAAAGAGTGATCATAGCATTGATATAATCAAAGATAGATTACTGCAACACTCTTTACCTGGGAGCAAAAGCAAAAAAATGTATTCTACGGAACCTACAGTCACTTCAAAATTCAGCAGCATACTTATTGCTTAAAATCCCTAAATTCAGTCCGTCATCACAAAGTATTAAAGATTTGCATTGGCTGCCGGTTCAGGTGAGGGTTAAATTTAAGTCCTTGTGCATTGTTCACAGGGCTCTCTACGTCGTCGGCCCTGCTCATTTTAACAAATTCATCAGATGGTACACCCCACGACGTAACCTTAGATCCTCTACTGCCTCCTGTAAATCCCCATGGCACAGATTGTAAAATGGGGGTGGAAGCTTCTTTCAACTGGCTTGTAAATTATGAAACATGTTACCTTCAACACTGAGGACCCAAACCAACAGACAGACATTTAGAAAATCCCTAAAAATATGGCTATTCCTACCCAGGTTCAAAGCCTGTGCCTGCCCTCCCTGTACGACCACAATGGCAGCCCCAACGCTAAAAAGCCTAGGCATTCACATGCCTTATAAAACTTTTAATTCATTCATATACAGTTCACTATTCAGCATGTTATGTGTATATGAAAGCTAAACTATCTAAGTGCAATTCTCTATTGTGTGTTTTTTTCCATTGTGTGTTTTTTTCCGTTGAGGTCTAAGACAAATTATCAATCCTGTTAATAAATTTCAATCTAGATTTTCCTGCTCTATCAGATTCAGTTTTAAGGGTCAAAATTCAGAAGTTTTCTAGCACCAGAATTCTGCATCTTTTAAAGGCTGAGCATGTATGCCTTCAGGGGGAATACATAGGCATAATTTGTACTGTAAATAGTATGTGAAACGATTGCCCAAACATGTTCTTCTGATCCAAATAACCGGACTACCCTTACTGAGTTGGTGTGCCCAGTATTATTCTCAGGCCTTGTATGCTGGTGGGTGGAAGGGTGCTTTGAGGGCTGGAAAGAAAACTTACTTTTTCAAGAATGTTATTGGCAGTTGTCCCAATGATTGATGCAGCCCATGGGGATAGAAGGATTTCTTTTAAGATTCTTGGGTAAGGAGAATCAAGGAAAACATCCTAATATATCCCACAAGCATATACGAAAGCAGAGTTCATGGGGTAACACAAAGAATAAAAGAGAGAATTACTTTGAGTCATAGCTGGCAAACAGTAAAACCCACGTTTTCAGGATACTGACAGTGTCCCTGTATAAGAAATATGTAAAAATAGTGACTAAAAATTTCCACCTATTAGGCCATGCAGGCAACACAACTGAATTTTTTTGTTTGGTTGTTCATTGGACCTATGACCCCAGTGTTAGCAAAATTATCGGCAAGAAGAACATCTCTGGAAATTCTAGACATGAATGTTAAAAAGTCTAAAAATACAAACTTAATAAGGAATAGTAGGAACAAATGTTGATAAATGACAGAAGTAATGGGACCATAGTTACCGGTAATCTTCATTACCTTGATTAAGATTCTCCCAGTCCTAATGATTACAGTATGATGAGACGGTCCCGCCTACCGACAGGCACCCTAACATACTAGTATTTATTTTTTGTTTTTAGCGAATAAAGGCCCCCCCACCTGCCCCCATGCCTGCTAGTAACAGGACCAGACATAACAACAGAGGGAGAGAGGGGACATGTCTGGAATGAGGAAGACCTTATTTCGGGTAATGAAAATTACCAGTAAGTAATGTCATAGGTCCTCCTCATCCCCGTCAATATAGCATGAGGACTTCACAAGCCAAAACAAGTAATAATCTTCACACAAAGACAGCAGGAAACCTAACTGTAACATTCAAGCTAATGACAGAGCTGCCTCATAACAACAGCCGAATGAATCATGGAAGCGTGCAACATGTTCATCATGCTTGAAGCAACCACCAGGTGGTAGCCCCACAGAAATCCTGGTCAGAAACCTTTGGGGCCTCAGTCCAAGGGCAGAAACAGAGTAGGCAGAGCACCCCTCAGCTGGAGCAGGAGTAACCAGGTTCTAGGAAGTATAAGATGAACAAACTGCCCACTGCACCCACCTATTAGGAGACGAGGTAGCAGCCAAGTAACCTAGAGCAACACCTCCAAAAGAGACAACAGAGCAGGAGAAATCAAAACCTTTACTGTGCAGAAAATAAATCTGAAAGACAACATCACCAACACCAGAAAAAAATAGAAAGAAAAGCCTCCTGTTGGAAATGCAAGGTTATTGCAGGAGCAAAAGCCGAAGCCAACCACAAAACCCTTCTATCAGGCAGAAACAGTACAGGGAGAGGACACCAGTAAAGTCCCCCAACTCCCCCAAGTTCTGAACTGAAGAAAGGCCAACCAATAGCCACCTCAGCAAAGAAACACATCAAGGCAGCCTCAACCAAAGGGCTAAAAAAGGGCAAGAGAAGACCCAAAGGCCAGAAGTTAAGACCTAGACTGGAACATTGACCAGAGAAACTGAACGATGAAGCCGCAAACTATGTAACAAATGCCCCACCAAAGTAGCAATCCCATCCAGAGCAGTACCAGACCACTAGAAGATGACCTTAGGAGCCCCTAAGTAATGATCATCAATGTGAACCAGAAGATAAATGTCCCTCAAAAATGATCATGGTCATTGACATCCCTCTAATCTTCAGCCAGGATGTCCTGGAGAATGCCACACTGAGGCAAAACACCCAAACAATGTCAACCAAATCGCAACACCTTGAGAATATGCGTCAATTATTGGCCGTCATGGGAGTCAAACAAAATACATCTACATCCTCATTACACTTGGTGGCCTGAGGTTCATTCAAGCAACTTGAACGGCATTAAAAGGAAGATCCAGTAAGCAGATCGTCAATTTCCAACACCTGCAAAGCTTCCATGTAGAAGCAGTCTACCCAGGGGCAAGAGCAGAACCACCAGCAAGGCCCCAGAGGAGCAACCCAGGCAGCCGACACGCCAAACAGTAAGTGAGCCTTGGTAAAAGCACAACCCCTCCCAGGTGGCGAGTTGACCCCCCCTTAGTCCTTTCCCAACTGCGCCCCTTTGACCTTTGAACATATCATTGACAACTTGCTTGGTGTCAAAAAAGATCGCAGTTTATTAAACACTTACACATTTTATACATTTGTTTCTCATGGTGATACATAACATTAATGTTTAGTCCATTTTTGGTTGTTATCTGCTCTTCAGACAGATCACCTTCTGGAGGAGGCCCCAAATACCACAGCTACTGTTGCAAGGGTTAGGCTTCAACTTGCTACCGACTTGGTGGGTGTCCGTCTGGACTTGCCCAGACAGCAAGTGCGTCCTGCTTGCCTTCAGTGCCATCTTGGCCCCTCCCTGATCTTCCAGGTCCCTAATGTGTGGCATCCCAAGGACCCCATGCGAGCATCTCATCTATCCAGCCTGCAGCTGAGTTCTACCTCTCACTCATTTGGTACCCTCACGTGAGGCACCCCAAGGGTACCTACAGTCTCCTCAGCCAGAGAGAGCTCCCCCCTTGCTCCCCTATGCTCTCCCATCGCTTATGAGAAACCCATTTGCTCCAATACTCTCACAATGTTTAGCGGGAACCTTCTTGCCATGGAGGGTAATGAATGCTTGAGGGGGCTCCTTGCCCCCTTCTTAAGCCCCTCTGTGGCTTTCGGCCTGCTCCCCTGATTGGGGGAGGCCGAGTCCCATTCGGAGCGAGCAATCGTGGTCGGCCATTTTTTCCCGGACTTGCACCCCGGGGGTGACAGCAGGGGGGAAACGCTTCCTGTACCTGGGCGGCGTTTGGCACGGGCCTCTATTGGTTCCGGCTTTGCCTTACCCAGCCCAGGCTCCAACTTCCACAGTAACACTCGATTGGAAGCAACAATGTAACGAGAATCTGAAAGCCACCAAAAACTTGATGCTGCCTCCCATTGCAACCGCATAGGCAGAAGACACAGCCCCGGGGAACCAAGTGCTGCTGGAGCCACTCAACACTTGACCAGCCCCCCATCTCACCACTGGAAATGCTCCCTGCCCCGCCCCAGCCAATAACATGTACGTGGAGCAGAGAGCACACAAAACAAACACCCTCGGTAAGTGTAATGCAGCTCTCAAACGAAACAAGGATATTTAAACTCATTAAAAAGGACACATAATCAATTTAAGAATGAACAGAATACTAGAGTGTTCTTGTTAGACCTGGAACCTTTGGGGTGGGTCTCCCTTCCATTGTTGCTGTTGCCTCTGCTGGTGTTAGATGCTTTGGGCACTGAGCCACTGCTGTCCAGTGCCACAGTGCAAGTGCTTCCTATTGTAAATTAATGTATGGATTAGTGATTCCATGATTGGCTGGTTTGGTTTACCTGTCAGACCCTAGTACAGTGCACCAGGTGTGCCCAGGGCTTGTAAATTAAATGCTGCTGGTGGGCTTGCAGAACTGGTTGTGCCATCCACAGAAGCAGCCTATAAAAGTGTGTCTAAGGCTTGCCATTGCAGAGCCTGCGTGTAGTCTGGTACTGCCATGTTGACTGAGCACGTGCACCCAGTTGCCAGTCCCTAAATCTTCCCTTATCTTCCTATCAGACTATGGTAGGCCCAAGGGCAGGGTGCTTTGTAAGTATGAGATAGGGCAAGCCTTGATGTGTGTGGCATGTCCTAATAGTGAATAACAGCCATTTTCATTTTTCACAATTGCAAGGCTACCTATTCCCTATAGGCCACAATGGGCAGATAGATTATTACATTTTATAATCCGAACTGACTCAGGTAACATGGTAGAAATTCGAGTTTAGTATGGCTGAACTCCGAATGATAAAATACATCTTTTAGTGAAGTTGGTTTTAACATTCTGTGTTTGAAAATACCACTTTTAGAAAGTAGGTATTTTCATGTCTAACTATCCAAGCCTGCCTCTGCTAGGTTGTGTATTCCTTGCCTGGAGTTTGAGTGACAGGGGTTGGGGATTCCAGGAGACAGGACGAGTCAGCCCAGTGGTGAATAGAGAGATCTGCATCTAGATGGGTGGCAGGAGTTGCACCTGGGACCTGAATGGGCTGTGCCTTCCCTCCACAATGCTGGCTCCACCTCCCGTGGTGGGTCTGATGTCTCTGCCCTGAACTGTGAAAGGATAGAAGGAGTCATGTAAACAGAGTGCTCCAGTACTGACCAGAACTAGGCAAAGGCTTCTCTGCCATCAGAGAACAAAGAGAAACCGGGTATAAAAGAGGGGTTCCAAACCCCAGATAATTAGATCACTTTTGGGACAAACAAGAAGAAACCTTTGCTTAGGAGTGGAACCAGAGAGACTATACCTAAACTGAAGTGCTGCTTTGGGGATTGGCCTGCAGTCGTTGCCTGTTGGACTTGGCCCTTCTGGGAGGTTCACCCCTGAACTTTTTGCCTTTTAATGTTACACAATTATAGTGATTTCTGGTCTTGGCGTACTTTGACACTGTGTCCCAGTGTAAAGTGCGTGCGCTCTCTGAGTGCGTGAGTGAGATTGGCCTGTCCTCCCATAGGAATGCATGGGGGCTATGTGTGTCCATGGTAGTTCCTGATATGTGGGGAGTGCAGGGTCGAGTTTGGTATGTGCGGACTCGTGAGATTGAATGCTGCGCGATGATGTGTGCAGATTTAATGTGTCTAGTGTGGAAGTGCCACTTCTAGAAGTTGGCCTGTCTGTGCAGTGAATGTGAATTGACTGTCTGGCTTGTGATTGGCTGGAGCTGGCTGGTGCGCCTGGCTCCTGGCTCCAGGAGTCAAGATGGGTCTGCCCCGGTGGTGAATGGAGAGATCTGCATGTTGATGGGTGGGAGGATGCACCTGGGACCTGAATAGGGCTGGGCCTTCCCTCCACAATGCTGGCTCCACCCCCTGTGGTGTGTCTGATGTCCCTGGCCTGTCCCGTGAATAGGGAGAGGGGCTGAGCAAAACAAAGTGCTCAAGAACCAGTTGCATCTGGTTCGCCCCTTGCCTGTACCTTTGGAGACAAAGGAAAAGTCTGTATAAAAAGAGGCTGTGACCTCCTGTTAAATGTTCTTGTTTCCTGACTTGAATCTACCAGGGGCGTGCTGCTGCTGGGACCCAGGGGAAGGCTTGCCTTCCTGGGCCCTGCCCAGCCCCTGGATGCCATGGATGCTGGAGGACTTCTTTGGAACCCTTGTTGATTGCTTTTGATGTTGCCAAGGCTTGTTCAGCCTGCCCAGCAGCATGTGAGCGCTGTGCTGCCTTTATCCTTGTTGTGCCTCCCTTTCTGCTAGCCTTCTGGACTTAAGGCTGCCCTAGCGCCCTGTGAGCGCTTTTCTTTCTTTCCTGGATTGTCCCTCAGTGAGGGAGAGCCGAGGGCTGAGCAGCGTGATGCTGTCTGCTCTTCGGGAAGGAACCCCCCCTCGGGGGATTCCCCCGTCATACCGGGATTGCGGGTGCCACCCTGCTTATATGGATTTATTTATGGGTGCCCACCCCATATGGCCGCTTAGTTGATTATCTATCCGAGCGGGTGCCCATCCCGCTGGCTATCGCTAATTCCGAGGGAGCCTACCCCTGTTGACTTAAGAAATCACCGCTATCGGCCCGGGCCGGAAGTCAGGCAGCATCCTGCCTGTCGTGGGGCGGGACTTCCACTTTCCACAGGAAGCCCGCGCCCACGGAGTTGCCGGGAGAAGCAGCAGGCGGAGTGGTGTGGGGCTCCCATGCGCGGGAGGGAGCCCCGGAAGGAGAGATGGCCCGGAGCCATGAAGGCTCCACACACTTAGTCCCGGTCCCGAGATGGGGGCCGGGTGAAGACAAGCACGAGAGCGTGCGGGGCTACCACGAGGTGAGAGAGAGCCCCGCTCGCTACCTGAAGATGTCTGCTGAGGCCCACGTGAGCGAGGAAGAGCCCCGGCAGACTGCCCCCAGAAGACAGCGTCCCCCGCCGCCTCCAGAGAGCAGCTGGTGAGTAGAGCTGCTCCCAGGGGGGGTGGACAGTACGCGAGTGATTCCCGCGTAGCGTTGAGCGGCCCCGCTTGACAGAGGGCCGCTCCCAAGTCCCGCTAATCAGGCTTTGACAATGGGGCATCTTCTGTTTCAGGGGCCCCATGGAGGGCCCGGGGGCCCGTGTTCCCCTAGAGCCTGTGCGTGGCTCCACCGATGGGGGACCATGTTATTTGGAAGGCCCCAGAGAAGCCCGTGCCAGAATTTCAGAGCCAGAGGGCTCCAATGATTGGAGCAGTTTGTTCTGGAGGGCTAGTGAGAGCCCCCCTGCCGCAGTTTGATTTCACAGCTGCCCAGCAAGTAGTGGGCAGCTTCACCGTTTAGGTTTTTCTTTCTAGGGGCATGTCTTTGGACTCAGGAGTGAGTCGCACTCCTTCGCCCCTACCTTGGCCTTCCACAACTGCGCAGCACTTAGTGCCAGCTGCAGCGTTTAGGCCCTGTTCTTGTCCTCAGCTGCCCAGCAAGTAGTGGGCAGCTGCTACGTTTAGGTATTGGCGCATTGGCGCCACCTGGACCTTGATGTGAATTATGTACTAATGCTTTGGGTGTTAGGAAATGTACTGTGTGTAGTATGTTTTGCGCACCCTGTGTTTGATGCCTCTAGACATGATGTATGCATAGGAGGTTGTTTTACCTGTTTAGGTTTATGTTAGGGAGATTACACTTCCCTGTGTGATTTACGCCCCTAGTGTAAGGTTTTACTTAGGTGGTGAGGGTCTAATGTAGTTAGAATGGGGGGATACTGTGTATGATGGATTTCATGGCACAGACTGTTGCAAGTGCAGTGATTATCAGTGTTTACTGACTGTACGTTCTATGACCTATTTTTACTTGTATGTTTTAGTTCCCCTTTACCAAGTTCACTTTGTGATGATCCTGACAGTGGTCCATGTGGCCCTGTCAGGTGTACATAATCCCTTGTAAATATTGACTGTGCCAGTTGGCACAATGTACATCCTGTGATTATGATTCTGATGTGTTTTGATAATACAAAGGCTATTTTTGATATAAAATTGTGTGGAGTTCCTTTTGTGGGGGGCCTGGGATGTTGTTGCTGGTGGGTGCGTGCGCAAATGCTTTACACATTGCCTCTGGAATCAGCCTTACTGCTCATGTCACGTTGCCAAGGGGGTGAGCAGGGGTTATCTTTGGAGTGTAACTTCCTTGCCCTAACTAGAGTGGTGGTTTCTGCCTGGCTTTGGCGCAAGCCTCAGCCAACCAGAAACCAATTTCTAACATTGTGTAAGGATCTCCGAGGGCTTGAGAACAGAGCTTACCTCCTGCTGAAGTCTCAGGGACAACAGACTTCACCCACCAGCTTTCCAAGAGTTCTTTTGAAGTGCCTGCAGTTGTGCTGGACTTTTTGAGGACTTGCGTGTCGCAAGGAGCTGGAAGCGCGACTCAAGATCAAGAAGCATGTCGGTGAACTGCAGCTTCACAAGACGAAGTGCCTCGCATCGCCGGAGAAGAGGATCGACGTCGCAGCAGACGCCGCCGCATCACCGGGAAGCGTGTCGCAGGAGAAGAGGATTGACGTCACATAAGACGCTGCCGCATCTCCGAGAAGCGTGCCGCAGGGGGCCTGTTGCGGCTCATCGCCGGAGAAGAGGATTGACATTGAAGCAGACGCCACCTCATCGCCGGGAAGAGTGTGACAGGGCCTGTCACGGCTCGTATCATTGTGGAAGCAACTCGCATCACCAGGGGAGAGCATCGACGTCACAGCAGATGCTGCCGCATCACTGGGAAGCGTGCCGCAGGGCCTGTCGCAGCTTGCATCGTGTCAAGCATCTCGCATCGCCGGAGAAGAGGATCGACGTCACAGCAGACGCCGCCGCATCATCGGGAAGCGTGTCGCATCTAGAAGAAAGTGCCATCTTTGTTTCTTTGCACCAGATCTCAAATGCCGGGCGCTCACAATCTGTCAGCTTGGGCCCCTATCGCTCCACCTCTAGGGTGCTCACTAAGGGGGTGCCACAGGGCTCATGCCTAAGCCCCACATTATTTAATGTGTACGTGGCCCCCCTCGCTGAGATTGTGAGAGAGTATAGGTTCACACCGGTGTCATACGCCGATGACACCCAACTCCTCTTTCCTTTCCACTCTCTTACTTCTGACGTTAAGAACAACTTTGCCGAGGGTATGAGAGCAGTGTCCAACTGGATGGCTTCCAACTGCCTCCAGTGCAATGTCAGGAAGACCGAGGTAATGCTTTTTGGGAAAGCCAGTATACTCTGGTCTCCCGACTGGTGGCCCTTAGATCTAGGACCTGTACCCTGCCCAGAACCGTCAGTCAAAAACCTGGGAGTGAAGCTTGACCAGAATCTAACCCTAAAAGAGCATGCAAATTTTATTACAGGAGCATGTGTTCGAACAATTGGTCTGTTAAGGCGAGTCTTCCCTCTTCTACCTGACATCCACAGAAAGACCCTTGTACAGGCCTTGGTGATAAGTCGGTTAGATTACTGCAACGGCCTTTTAATATCAGCTAATGAGGATGCATTGAACCGATTGCAGGTGGTCCAAAACACGGCGGCTAGATTAATTCTTAATGCCCCCACAAGAACTCCGTCTAAACCCCTCTTGAGGGAGCTCCATTGGCTACCAATACGGCAACGTATTAAATTTAAAATTTGTTGTACAGTGCACAAATGCCTCTTTGGAGATGGCCCCAAATATCTTGCTCAAAAATTTTATTTATACAAACCGGATCGTCTTCTACGATCTAGCACCCAACTTCTACTGGAAACTCCATTAATTAAGAAGACCAGACAAGGGGGTCGTACCCTATCACTTATAGGACCGACTCTGTGGAACAAACTTCCCATCAGTCTCAGACAAATCACCAACCACCTCTCCTTTAGGAAAACCTTAAAAACACTTCTGTTCCAAGAAATATAATCCCCCTATAGCTTTCCCGCAGAAGCACTGAAGTCTCTCATCCACGGCGAACAAAGCGCGGAGATACCCCTTACGGGGTCGAGTCCAGCGCGATACAAGAAATTAAATAAATAAATAAATAAATGCATCACCGTCCTTCCGTGTAAGGGACTACCGCATCACCTTTCCTGCACCACTTTTGTTGCCCTGTGTGTCGCATCTTAAGGTACATTGACTCAAAGTGTCGCATTTTAAGATCTAAAGAGAACTAAGCTAATTCTACCATTTTAAGTACAGGACTGGGATTTTTGTTGTTTGTGGTCTTGTGATAAATCTATATAAAGAATACAAATTTTTGATATACAACCTGTGTTGTGTCCATCTTTAGTGTTGTCACTGGATTACTGTATGTGTTCAAAATGCTTCACACACTGCCTCTGAGATAAGCCTGTCTTCTCGTGCCCTGCTACCAAGGGGGTGAGCAAGGGTTATTTTAGGAGTGTATCCCCCTCACCCTGACTAGAGGCAAGGGTCCCTATTTGTCACAAGTACCTTCCTGTGCCAACTAGAGACCCCCAAATCTAACAGTTCTCTTACCTGTTAACCGACAGGAACAACAAGCAGGCATGGAGGTGGGTTGGAGGGGCTTTTATAAACTAAAAATACCAAAAATACTCATGTTTTAGGGTGCCTTTTGGGAGACAGTACTGCCTCATCATACTGTAATGACTTTGACGAGGAGAACCTATGAGGGGGAAATGACAAAGTCATATAATTGTGTATGTTCATAAAGATTGCAATAATTCTCATACCAAAGAGACATAGTGCTCTTTCACATGTCAGAAGACACATAGTGGAAGGTTACAGCTCAGCTCATATGTTCTGCAGCTCAGATTTCACTATGTCCCTCTTACATTAAATTACATTAAAACAAAATGCTCACGGTTTAAATGTTTCATGGAAACTATGACTTAAGAATATATGACACCATCAAATATTCTTATTCATTTCAGTGTTGTGAAAAGAAAAATGTTTCTATTTGGAGGAAGTGGAAGTCCTGAAGCTGAGGAATGTTTACCAGGGATGTACTGCTTTGATTTAGGTAAGTGGAGGCCAGAATGCCAAGCTATTTCTTAGCAGATAATGCAAAAGCCATCACTTCCAGACTATGTGGAAAAGGAATCTTGATATTGTTCCTGGCAACAACGTCAGTAGTTTTGAAGGGTGCTATTTTTGTTTTCAAAACACACATGAAGAAAGTCACATCTGCATAGTGTCTTGCTTTAATTAACATTACGTGACTATTCACAGTGCATTTGATCAATAAAGGTGAAAGTTGGAGGTATTAATAACCCCCCCCCCCCCAAAAAAAAACAACCAATGGCAAAGCATTTTCGATATGGGTCCGGTTGCAGGCCCTTTTGAGATGTGTGAATGCTTTTTTTGTCATGGTTTTTGTAAAATGTTATCATTGGAAGAGGGGCTTGGCTATCAGCAGTCTAAAAAAACATTGGCTAAAAGCAAAATGTTTTTATCTCAATAAGCTTGCATTCCTATAGGTGTCCGTGGAACTGAATAGGTCTACGTTGTGCTCCTTATGAAAGGGCAGAACCCCATCACTGGCAGTGAGTTTACCAAATGGCTGAAGTGAGCTGACTCTTTGCTTCATGCTATGTGCCGTACTGGGCAGAAGAAAAATGGGAATTGCACAACAACAGAAAAATGGATTAAGAGTCTTAGCTACAAAAACGACCGTATACATACAAATATTTTATTTAATGTTAGTAAAATCTAAAGGCCTTGGTTCACTCCAGATGTAATAAATGGTGTTTACCTTAAAATTTTGAATTAATTTATTTTAATGACATGGACCTACAGTGTCGAAAAGGGCTATGCAGAATGGTTTTTCTGGCTTTGTAGCATAACCAAGTGGCTCTCTTGGTGGAGTGTCTTCCTCCAGCCTCACCTCACGGACAAGCCAGGTTCCCTTTTCAGCTTCAACAACATGTTAACTGCATGCATGATGAATTGCTCTGCCTATCAAACATGCACAGTTTGATTGTTTTTTTTTAATCCTGTAACTATGCTCGGAGTGACAGTATAAAGGTGTGATGGGGCTCTGCCGTAATGTCCATATGGCCAAGTTGTTAAGGCTAACTGCACAAGAAATCTGTGGTGTGACTGCGATCATAGGAACAGTGGCTGTCTCTAGTTTGGCAGCCAACGCCATAAATGGGGATGTTGGAGCGGTGTCTCTTAAAGATCCAATCGGGGGCATTGATGTGTTAATGCTGCCCAGTCCTTCAGTCTGTGACTACACTGTTGGAGCTCTCTGACACTCCCTTAAAAGTGGAATGTAAGAGCTTAGAAGTAGTGCAGCAATGGAAACAGTAGCAGAAATAGAGACCTACTTCAGATTCATGGTTTGAACTGCAGTTAGGAAATTATTTTTATGGACACCAATCCACTCCAAAGCATGCAGAAAATTAACTAGAACCATAGCTGCCAAGCAGCAGAGCGTCACCTTCTGGAACTAAAGAGCAAGCCTTTATGACAGTCATGGAGGAAACAATGACTCAACGAATTTAGCATTTTAGGACCTTGAATTATGGAGTTGTATCTAAGGAGCCACAATTTTTCAAAAGAAGATAAGGAGTTTAAAGAGATGTTGAGTGTCACAAGAGGCTCAGTTGCAATGTGACTTTTTTGAAAGTACATACGTGAGTAGCACTGGACTCACAGAGGCTTCAAAAGCACTGGTAGGAAAAGGTAAGGTGGAAAGATGTTTGCATCATTCGTTATTATCAGCGGCCTAGCAAGATGGAGTGGAAACAAAGCAGACAGCCCTGGCATCAGGTTGTGGATCAATGAGATGGTGGCCTTTCTTTGGCCCCCTTAGTTAAGGTGATCTGCCAGTACCCTGACGTCAAATCAAAGGTACTGAGGAATTGGCAGTGCTCAGCCAATCAATGAGCTCATCAGCTCTGGGGATGGGGTATGTGTTGGTCCTGGTGATGGAATTGAGATCTTGGTAGCCCACGCAGAACCAGAGTTCTGGTTTGGCGCCAGGCAGGGCCACCATTGGTACCAATACCAAAGGGCTGGACCAGGGACTGTTAGAGGGCTAAATAACACCTAATGCTAACATCTTGGAGACTTCCTCTTTTGTGCTGGCTCTCACCCTGTCTGTCAATCTATAAAATGTGTTCTTTACAGGGACACTGTCTCCTGTGTCAACATCATGGGCGCACAGATGTGTAAGTCCAAGGGTGAGTGAGAATAGTGTGGAAAACTGTCACAGCAAATGGAAACAGTCACCTCGCTACTCTGGAGTTGGTTGGCAGAGAGAGTGACACCCTGCACTGGCTCATCAGAATCCTGTACAGAGAGGAGATCAGAGAGAGGTTTATTCTCCTCTTCCACTTCATCATTTGTCACTGGGAGAATGCTCTCTTCGGACCTCTCGAATTGAGGCTTTAACCTGTCCACATGGAGCATCCTTAGGGGGTCTGGAGGTCCAACAGCTATGTAGCCTCAGCCTTCCGCTCCTTGCTATCATATTTACTAGTCCAGCAGTCCTGGAGAGTTCTAGCCTCTATTGGTTCCATGGCCCATACCTTTTGGGCAGGCTAAAACTCTACTAGTGTGACCTTCTGGTTATACCAGAGTGTCATCACCTCTTTGCTGGCATCAAGAATTCTTTTAGCCTTCTTCCAGAAGAGATACATGTGGTTCCGGAGGGCCAGCATGTAGCTGACCACCTTCTGGGGGGCTTCCTGGGAGCTTGCTCCCACCCCTCCTTAACAAGGCTTAGAGGTCCCCTAACAGTGAGGTCAAAGGATCTGAACCGTACTCCTTTCTGTGGCATCACACAGTAGGTACATAGAATCAACCAATCAATCAATCTGTACATTTGTAGAGTGCGCTACTCACCCGTGAGGGTCACAAGGTGCTGAAGGGAGGGGGGTGCTGTTACTGCTCGAATAGCCAGGTCTTGAGGTGCTTCCTGAAGGTGAGATGGTCCTGGGTCAGTCGTAGGTGTGCAGGGAGGGAGTTCCATGTCTTGGCGGCCAGGTAGGAGAACGATCTTCCTCCTGTTGTGGTTCTGCGGATCCGTGGCACGATGGCGAGGGCGAGGCTGGTGGAGCAGAGCTGGCGGGTGGGAGTGTAGCATGAAAGGCAGTTGTTGAGGTATTCAGGGCCCATGTCGTGTAGCACTTTGTGTGCGTGGGTGAGGAGCCTGAACGTGATCCTCTTGCTGACAGGGAGCCAGTGCAGGTTTCTCAGGTGGGCAGTTATGTGGCTGTGGTGAGGGATGTCGAGGATGAGTCGTGCGGAGGCGTTCTATATGCGCTGAAGTCGTTTCTGAAGTTTGGCTGTGGTTCCTGCATATAGGGCGTTCCCGTAGTCCAGTCGGCTGGTGACGAGGGCCTGGGTGATCATCTTTCTGGTTTCGGTGGGGATCCATCGGAAGATCTTTCGGAGCATGCGCAGGGTGTTGAAGCATGAAGATGAGATGGCGTTGACTTGTTTGGTCATCGTGAGGGAGGAGTCCAGGATGAATCCCAGGTTGTGTGCGCAGGCCATGGGTGTTGGTGCGGTACCCAGCGCAGTGGGCCACGAGGAGTCATCCCAGGCAGATGGGGATTGTCTGAGGTGGAGGACCTCCGTCTTCTCTGAGTTCAGTTTCAGATGGCTGAGCTTCATCCATTCCGTGACGTCTTTCATTACTTCCTGGAGGTTGGATTTGGCGGTGTCTGGGTCTTTGGTGAGGGAGAGTATCAGCTGGGTGTCGTCGGCGTAGAAGATGATGTTGAGGTTGTGTTTGCGTGAGATGGCGGCGAGGAGGCTCATGTAGATATTGAAGAGGGTTGGGCTGAGCGAGGAGCCTTGGGGTACGCCGCAGATGATCTTGGTGGCCGCGGAGCGGAAGGGAGGAAGGCGGACTCTCTGGGTTCTGTCGGAGAAGAACGAGGTGATCCAGTCCAGGGCTTTTCCTTGGATCCCAGTGTTGTAGAGGGGGCTTGTTAGGGTGTGGTGGCATATGGTATCGAAGGCGGCCGAGAGATCTAGGAGGATAAGAGTGGTTGTTTCCCCGTTGTCCATCAGGGTCCTGATGTCGTCGGTGGCTGCGATGAGGGCGGTCTTGGTGCTGTGGTTGGCTCGAAATCCGGACTCGGATGGGTCGAGCGAGTTGTTTGCTTCGAGAAATGCAGTCAGTTGTTTGTTGACCGCCTTCTCAATGACTTTTGCCGGGAAGGGAAGGAGAGAGATGGGGCAAAAGTTCTTGAGATCTTTTGGGTCGGCTGTGGGTTTCTTCAGAAGGGCGTTGATTTCTGCGTTCTTCTAGCTTTCTGAGAAGGTGGCTGACGCGAAGGAGTTGTCTATGATGTTCCGGAGGTGGGGTACGATAATACGTCAGCTTTGTTGAAGATGTGGTGAGGGCATGGGTCAGAGGGAGAGCCAGAGTGGATTGTGTTCATGACGTGGGTGGTGGTGGTGGGTGTGATCGTTGGTTCGGTGGCTGGGGGCGGAGTCTGGGTGCTGAAGCTGTCGTGTATGTCTGCGATCTTGCGGGAGAAGAATGTGGCGAGGGAGTTGCAGAGGTCTTGCGATGGTGCGATGTCGTTGTTGCTGGCGCTGGGGTTGGAAAGCTCTTTTACGATGTTGAAGAGTTCCTTGATGTTGTGGGTGTTGTTGTCCAGCCGCTCTTTGAACGATGTCCTTTTGGTGGTGCGGATCAGCTGGTGGTATTCACAAGTGGCGTTCTTAAGGGCTGTCATGTTTTCTGGCATCCATTAGTGGCGCCAGGTTTTTTCGAGGGTTCGGCAGGATTTCTTTGAGTCTTTGAGGGCTTCGGTGAACCATGTGGTTTTCCTGTTGCTGGTCTTGCCGGGGGGGTTCTTTAGAGGAGAGAGGTCATCAGCGCAGTTGGTGATCCACTGTGCGAGATTCTGGGCTGTGTTGTTGGTGTCAGGGGTGTCGACTGGTAGGTTCTGGCTCAGCGATGTAGTTATCTGGTCTGTGATGACTTTGCTCCTGCATCTGCAGGGGATCTGTTGCATGTGGTGGTGGGATGTAGTCTTCTTGAAGGTGAAATGGATGCAGCTGTGGTCTGTCCAGTGTAGTCCTGTGGAGTGGCTGAAGGAGACGTGGTTGCTAGCGGAGAAGATGGGCTCGAGCATGTGGCCGGCGTAGTGGGTGGGGGTGTTAACCAGTTGCTTGAGTCCGAGGTTGGCGAGGTTGTCGAGCAGGGTGGTGGTGTTGCTTTCGTTGTTGTTCTCCAGGTGGAATTTCAGATCCCCTAGGAGGATGTATTCGGGTGAAGCTAGGGCATGCGGGCTGATGATGTCGGCGATGGTTTCGCTGAATTTTGTGCGCAGGCCCGGGGGGCTGTAGATGAGGGTCCTTCTGAGTGCGGTGTCGGGGTTGGTGTGGATCTGGAAGTGTAGGTGTTCGGCGGCTGAGATTGTGTCTTCGGCGTTGGTTGTGACGCTGATGGTGTTCCTGTAGATGATGGCAATGGAAAGAGGATGCCCCACGTACGCCTCATGTGCTCAGGAAGGCCCATAATAATGCTCTTCAAGGTGTTGTTGAATCTTTCAACCAGACCATTGTTTTTGGGGTGATAGGGTGTGGGAAACTTGTAGGTTTCCACTCTTCCCACTTGGAATTCATGTATGCTGACATGAAGTTAGTGCCGCTGTCTGACACTACCTTCTTGGGGAACATAACTCAGGTAAAGATCCCCATCAGAGCTCTTGCCACCAAGGGCGCAGTCACTGTTCTCAGAGGGATGACCTGTGGGTAGCGGGTGGTATGGTCCACCAAGACCAGGACAAACCTGTTGTCTAGGGGTGTCTAGGGGTCCAAATGTCCAATTACATTGATGGCAACCTTTTGAAGGGGGTGCCGATGATGGGAAGTGGGATCAGGGGAGCGTTGTGCTTTTTCCCTGATTTACCAATGGGCTGATAGATGGGACAGTTCCTGCAGAATGTGTCTGAGGCTGTCTTCATTTGGGGTCAATAGAAGTGGGAGACATGCCTGGAGAAGGTCTTGTCTTGCCCCAAATGTCCTGCCAGGGGGATGCCATGAGCCAAATCCAGTAGGAAGGACTGGTAACTCTGAGGGACCACCTGCACACGGGCTTTCCCAGCACCAGGAACCTTAGGCTTGCTATAAAAGAGATTGTTCTCCAAGTAGTTCAGGTGATCCCCAATGACTTCACCTGCTGTATGGTCTGAGGCTTGGCACCTCAGACCCTCAAAAGTGGGACACTCTTTCTGCGTTTGCGGCAGAATACCTCCCTGGTAGGCCCACCCTCAACCTGCCAGCTGGCAAGCTGAGGAAGTTCACCTAGGGCGGCAATGTCTTCCACGTTAGGTTCGTGGGCCTCTTCCTCAGGGACCCCAATAACATATAACGTGAGAATTTTAGGGCCCAGTTTCCGATGCCCCTTACCACTCTCCTTGGCACCTGTCTGGACCATTGTTCCAGACTCCCTTGACTCCCTTTCCAGCTAGCCATGGCTTGTGTGGTTGTGCACACCTACTCAGGCAATCCCATCATCTCCAAGTGAGACCTGAGCTCTACCTCCCTCCAGGCAGTATGCTGCAGCTCATTGCCTAACAGACAATCTACAGCATAGGTTTTAGCCTTGATGTCAGCACCTCGGATTGGCACTGCATTGTTGTTGACCTCACAGTTGGGCCGAAACGTCGAAGTCGAACCGCGTGGTCCAGACCTCGGATTTGCAGCATTGTCATCAAACCTCCCATTTAGATCCTGCATATACGTAGAGCTGTGCAGGGCTGTCTCTGTATCAGCCCTGCGTCCATTCCGATCGAAGCAGTGATAACAATGCGTTGATTTTGTAGCAAAACAGCTGCAGAACCAACTTCTGAGGCCCAAAACTTGGAGGGTCACTTTAGGCAAGGGCAGGTCTCACAGGAGGCAGAGTCCAGCCATATTAGCTGGATTGCAGGAAGTCTTTTGTGTCCCTGAGACCTAAGAAAACAGGAAGCAACCAAGCAAGGCCATGGAGATCAGTTGGAGTGAAGGCAATGTCTAGCTCTCCTTCAGCAGAGTCAGGGACCAGCAGAGCAACAAGCAGAAAAGCAGTACAGTTGAGTCTTTTGAGCAGCAGTGCAGTCCTTCTGACAGAGGCTCAGTTCAAGATCCAAAAGTGTCTGATTTGTGTGGGTCAAGGACCCAGTACTCATTCTCAAAAGTGCCTTTGAAGTGGAGGTGACATCGAAGACTTGGCTCCGAAGTGCACGCAATCCCTTTCAGCCCACACCTGTCACCCAGGCTAAGTCTGTGGTGTAAATCAGTGCTTTGTGTGTGGACAGTACACTACCTAGTGAAGTGTAAGTGTCAGCCCCTTCCTTTTCTCCCTGCCCAGGTAGACTCATCCGAATGCAGATGAATGCAGATGAGTGATCAGAATGCAGATGAATGGATGTCTAGATGGAATGCAAAAAGTGTAGCTGTCACCCAACCTAGACATTTATTAGAGAAAGGCTGTAAGGCATAGAAGAGCTAAGAGCAGATACATGTCCACTTTCTAAAAGTGGCATTTGTAAAACAGTAATGCCAAATCCAACTTCACCAGTAAAGAGGATTTATCAAGAGCATTCCAAACATATGAAACAGTATAAAAAGATACTCCTCTCTCATCAGGAATTACCGCTTGAAAGTGTATTAAGGAATTCCCATGTTAGCCCATGAAGGAGTAGGCCTCCCAGCAGTTTAAAATGAAGTAGACTGTTTGTCACTTCCAGGACATGTAAAACATATTGTTTACTTACATAGTACTCTGCCCTTTAGTTTGACAAGGGCCTTCCTGAGGGGTGACTTATATGTAATAAAAGGGGAGTTTAAGGCTTAACAAGTAATTTTAAATGCAGAGTTGTTGTGGCCGAAAACTGCACACCCAGGCCCTGCAATGGCCAGCCTGAGACAGGTTTGAAATCCCACTTGTGAGGGTGGCACAATCAGTGCAGCAGGCTCACAAGCAGCATTACATTTACAGGACCTGGGTATATGGTATACCACTGTACAAGGGACTTACTTACAGGTAAATTAAGTAGTATTTCAAAGTGGTGCAAGTCAATCATAACATGTTTAAGAGAGGCAGCACCAGTACGTTAGCACTGTTTAGCAGTAGTAAAGTGCTCAGAGTCCTAAAACCAGCAGAAAGAGTACAGTAAAATAGAAGGAGGCAGACAAAATGTTGGGGAAAGGCCACCCCCCCTAAGGCTGTCAAGTCTAACAGTAGTCAGATTTTTGACTACTATGTAGTTTTGGGTTTTCGTATACTGTTTTAGTAATGTATTGTTATGTTATGTTATGTTATATTGTATTAGGGGACTTATTTTTTGAAGATTATGTGTAATGTATGTGTAGTTTTGCAAATGTAATGTGTTTTGCAGGAGGGGTTTTCTTGTATACTTTGCAGGTTTCTGTCTGCGAATGTGCCCTATGGGCATTGGGAGTTACAATTTTTTTAAGGAAATCACTTTTGGTTTATTATAGCTCATAATTGTATTTTAAAAAAGAAAAAAGAAACCACATTGCACAGATAGCTAATTTTTCACATAGAACTAGGGGGGGAATTGTTTTTTTAAAACTGATTGCTGTTTTAGTACGGTTTTTAATCACTTTGTATCGTCCTCCCCCTACATGCTGAGTTGAAGCAGATTGGGTTAGGGAAACCAATTGGGTTACTGGTGGGCGGAGTCTGTGAAGCGCCGAACCCTCAAAAGCTGGCAGCATCAAGGACACGCAGGCTTAGAGGTGACAAACTTCTTTTGAAAGAAAGAAACTGCATTACCCAGATAACACATTTTGCATATAGGGCTGGGGGATATTGTCTTTTAAAACTGATTGCTGTTTTAGTACTGTTTTTACTCACTTTTGTTTTGCACTCCCTACGTGCTGAGTAGAAGCAGATTGGTATGGGGAAACCAATCTGGTTACTGGTGGGCTGTCTGTGAGATCACCGTGCTCACAAAGCTGGTGGCATCGAAGACCCACCTGCTTAGAGGTGACAAACGTCCTTTTAAAAAAAGAAACTGGGACGGAGTGATTAAGAGTATGATGGAGATAACGGGGAGGTTAATACCGAAACCCCCTGCAGCTTGTCTTTCAAGTTTGATGACCCATACAAAGTCATCCAAACATGTATGTTCCTTCATTGACTTGGTGTTTAACTTAACAAAGAGATGCATCACTTTGTCTTGGAAGACAGTGATAGTGCCTCTGATTTAATACTGGTGGATGGACATATGGAAGTAGTCAAAAACAGAATTTATAGTATTGTCAGATCCTCAGGGATGTAGAGCCAAGAAAGTATGATTCTCGATATGGGATACTTGATAGAGGTGGAGGCCCCTTGAGCTGATGCCACACACATAAGGACTAAGCATTATAGGTTTTTACCCTGGGAGAAACTCAACACACCACATATAATTGGAAGTCACTGATTAATAGGTATACAGCGCCTAGACATTGGAATAACTATTAGGATGGAACATGTCAGGAGAAATTATTCTGGCTTACAAAATGTAGGGCCCGTTGTAGATAATCTCAGTTTACCGATTCCTAAATACCGAATTTTACCGATTCGGTATTTAGGAATCGGTAAATATGATGTAGGTAAAAAATCTGTAAAATTTACAGATTCTGTAATATTCCTTATTACCGATTCTGTAATACCGATTCGGTAATAAGGAATACCTTCCCATTCATTCCTATGGGCCTGGAGGAGGCCCATAGGAATGAATGGGAAGCCATTCACTATTACCGATTCTGTATTACTGAATCGGTAATAGCGGGATCATATTCAAGGGTGGCATGGTGTCACATTGACACCCTGTTGCACCCCTGAATCGTGCATGTGTGCACATGTGGCGCACATACATGCCCTATGGGCATGTATGTCTGCCACATGGCACCTTGAAATAAGCAAATTTTTGCTTTTTTTAAAGGTATTCGATATTTACCACCAACTTGTAGTTGTTGGTAAATACCGAATCCTTAAAGCAAAAATGCACTCACTTAAGTGCTACCTACATAGGTTTTAAGGAATCTGTAATTTACCGATTCCTTAAAATAAGGAATCGATATTTTACCGATTCCTTAAAATAAGGCATCAGTAAATTAGCGAATCCTTATTTCCAGCCTCCTACATTAGAAAGGGCTAAATACCGGTCGGTAATGGGAAATTCACCAATTTTCGGCCGTTACCGACCGGTATTTAGCTACCTACATCTGGCCCTGAGTGTGACCAAGATGTATTTGAGTTTGTTACAGGGATGTTTATTTTTCATCCTGCTACAGTATATTGATTAGTTGATATATTCAAAGATGAATATGGAAGATGATGTATAAAGGTTGTTGCCCAGGTGATCTAATTGATGGGGTCATGGCTCCAATTATGCCCTTCTTGTATTTGCACATGACTGCACTATGGTGGTAATGTTGACATGTATGTCGATTGAATATACACCTTCTACCCTCAAATATAACATTTTAAAAAAAACAATATGAATGAAGAGCTCCATTACAACGTGCTTAATAATACTGTATTGTTATTCCCACTCCAAATATCACCAGTGCCAAGATCATCATTTCAGTGTTTAGGCATAATGTAGTATTCTTAGTTGTCCTCTGAAAATGCCATTAGAAGTTTGGATTACTGCAGTAATTATACACCAGATTATTATGGTAATTCTCTATTTTAGGGCCATTATCGACCTGCAAATGACACTAGCTCTAAAGCTGATTAAATGTCTGTGTAGGCATGGCTAGCGGTAATACAGTATTTTTAATTCAACAGGAAACTTTGTATGGAGTAAAATCCGGAATCAATGGCCCTTAATCCCCTTAGTTTGAGGACTAATGGTTAGTGGGACAATTTTTAACTCAGTATATACATATATCTGATATTTAGGAAAATCTGCATTTCCTGCAAAATAGAGAAGAAAAAATAATTTATTTGAAACACAGTTACAACAGCCATCCAAACATGCACAATTGGTGTAAGAGCCTGTTCCAGACAATTTCTGGATGCCATGGCTCATGTTTTTGCTTGTTGACAGGAGTTTTGTGTTTGAGCAAGCCGCCCAGTGGTTGCCAGTGTAGGTGCACCAATATGGAGTTAGAGGCACCTCTACCTCTTTGAGTGATAGGAGATGTGTTCACAGCGTATATGTACTGAGTGTGATTTGAGTCACAGGGCCTCCATTCTACTGATATGGGCCTGCAGTGGTATGGCTGAATGTGCTTGATGAGAGAATGCTCTAGGTAGTGTTGATATTACGTGGATCATGAGAAGCAGTAAAACAGATGGATCTAAGTAGTTGGGTTTAGGTATGTTTCTTCTGGCAGGGCCTTAGCCTTGGTGAGAAGCTAACAGGAGACAGAATAAGACCATAAGGGATCTACTGTGGTTCATATTAGCCAGTAATAGTCTCACTGGAGTCCCCAGCTGACATCTTCCCTGTGCCCTCTTCGTTCTGAAACATCTCTGCATCCTCAGATAGAGATGGGAATGGAGTGAATCATCATCATCATCATCAAATAAGCTTTATTCGGCGTTTGGCCATAAAAGCAACACAATAAAATACATACAAGTAAAAAATAACTCAACATAACATTGCCTAGTTAAAAGAAAAATGAGTTAAGACCCAACTAAAAATAGTTTAGCATGTAAGCAGTTCTAAATAAAAACCCCAAAATACACAGAATCCCCCTTTTTCACCCGCTGTTATTGTAATTTGGTGCTCGAGGACCAGGGTAAAAGTCATGGAGGTCCCTAATACGGATGGAGCCATCTCCAAGTTTTGGCTGGGTAGATCGCAAGTAGGGGGCAGTGTTCCTGTCCTTAAACCTAACCAGAATCAAGTCCCCCGGGACATTTTTGGGCAGATGACCAAGCCAATGGTCTATTGTTATGGAGCCAAAAAATGGCTTTGTTCAGTAGGTCCCGATGCAGTTCATGTTTTCCTGGTCTGAGAGCAGGGACCCCAGAGAGAATGGTGACATATGGGGCTGCTACGGGGGGTAAATCGATGCAATGTCTTCTATCTAGTGCGATCACAGGAGCTCTTTGTGGGGCATGATCGTGAATACGGGTGATATTGTGATCACTTTGGATAGTTGGTGTAACAGGGGAGTCACATGTTTGCAATATCCTGGGTGCATTGTCCGTAGGCCTTTTGTGGGTATTAGTGGGGGAAGAGCGTATGGGAGTTACAGTGTTACTAGTCGGTGGGTATGACTGTGCTACCGTTTTTTCAATCCTGCACAGTCTATCTCCCAAATCGTTTATTTTAGCAACCAGTGGAGAGAGAGCAGTCTCAAGCAGTCGCTCGATTTGTGCCAGAAGAGTCGATTGTAGGGGGGATCGAGACTCAGCCTTATCCACTGGTGATGAGGCTGTACTGGGTCCTGGTACAGAGGGGCTGCATTTATTAGATGGAGGGAGGGTTGTAACGGGGGAAGCCTGGGGGGAGCAGATAGCTTGAGCAGTGTCTCGAGACACTATGGGGGGGGATAGAGCATCCGGGATATAGTGTGTGCCACAGAAGGCATTCAGCTCTTCCCAGATGGACATTGAAGTTGGGTGACTGAATCCAGTTATCCTGGTGACAGCTATAAGCAGTTCAAGGCAATAGGGATGGAAGAAAAGGAGCTTGACTGTACCTTCTCCAAAGCTGGAGCCAAGAGTGGTGGCCCGTCCCGTCCTCCTAGTGCCTCTGAGGGCCACAGAGGGCCCGCCCTTTGCCCGGGCTTAGCCCCGGGCGCTCCCGCGCGCGCCTCGCGTGGCGAGAGGCGTTTCTCGCTTAACAGGCGCCTCCGGGCGCGATGGTGGCGTCAGGGACGCGACTCGGCCGCCGGGGCACCTGGGGATTGTGGTTCTGTGTCCCCGGTGGCAGTGGCAGTGACGCTGTGCTATTCAGCCGTTCCCCTCACGGCGCTTCTCCCTGCCAGAATGACAGCCATTTCCCTCACGGCAGGTAAGTGTTCTGGATTTCGGCCCCCCTCCGAGCGCTCGGCGCTCCTCGCTTAACAGGCGCCTCCGGGCGCGATGGTGGCGTCAGGGACGCGACTCGGCCGCCGGGGCACCTGGGGATTGTGGTTCTGTGTCCCCGGTGGCAGTGGCAGTGACGCTGTGCTATTCAGCCGTTCCCCTCACGGCGCTTCTCCCTGCCAGAATGACAGCCGTTTCCCTCACGGCAGGTAAGTGTTCTGGATTTCGGCCCCCCTCCGAGCGCTCGGCGCTCCTCGCTTAACAGGCGCCTCCGGGCGCGATGGTGGCGTCAGGGACGCGACTCGGCCGCCGGGGCACCTGGGGATTGTGGTTCTGTGTCCCCGGTGGCAGTGGCAGCGACGCTGTGCTATTCAGCCGTTCCCCTCACGGCGCTTCTCCCTGCCAGAATGACAGCCGTTTCCCTCACGGCAGGTAAGTGTTCTGGATTTCGGCCATTCTTAAATCCATTAAATGAAAACTGGTCTCCTAGCAAGGCAGTAGGTGATACATGATAGCCTACCTCCATTGTTAGAACTGGCATCTTTTGTTGCGGTTTCCCTTCTTTTTGGTTCTACCTCTTGTTTGTGACTGTGTTCTGCATTCCGTTTAGCTGGTTTTAGAACTCTGAACACTTATCACTGCTGACCAGTGCTAGAGTGCAAGTGCTCCCTGTGTAAAATGTATTGGCGATTGGTTTATCCATGATTGGAATATTTGATTTACTAGTAATGCCCTGTTAAAGTGCACTAGGTGTGCCCAGGGCCTGTACATGTACATCAAATGCTACTAGTGGGCCTGCTGCACTGATTGTACCACCCACAGGAGTTGCCCTGTATATATGTCTTAGACCTGTCACTGCAGTGTCTGTCTGTGCAGTTTTAAACTGCCATTTCGACCTGGCAAGTGCACCCACTTTCCAGGCCCATGCCTTCCCTTTTATTACATTTAAGTTACCCCTAAGGTAGGTCCAAAGCTGCCCCATGGGCAGTGTGCAGTCTATTTAAAAGGTAGGACATGTAGTCGTTTGTTTTACATGTCCTAATACTGAAATACTGCTAATTTCGTTTTTTTACTATTGCAAGGACTATCTCTCCCATAGGGTAATATTGGGATTGCCTTGAAATATCTTTTAAGTGTAATTTCCCATTGGGAGCTGATAGAGATTTGGAGTTTGGGGGTCCTTAAACTCACGATTTGAAAGCACATCTTTTGGTGAAGTTGTTTTTTAAATAGTGTACTTGAAAATGGCACTTTTAAGAAAATTGGCATTTTCTTACTTAACCATTTTGTGCTTCTGCCTATCTGTGGAATCCACGTCTGGGTTCGGATGGCAGCTGGGCTCTTGCTTCTCCAACGCATATCTTGTGAGGTACTGGCAGCTCTCCAGCTACCTGGAAGTAGCTATACTTACTGTAGCTAACCCTACTAACTTGGAAGCTATTGCTTGGCTGAAATACGTTCTTGAGAGTGTGTATTTCAGGTGAAACTGTGTTTATTTTCAGAACTCATGAACTGATGTTTTAAGGAAATGGCTGAATTTACAAAATATACTGATAGCTGACATTTGAGTGATAAATCATGTGGCATTTAGGAGACGTTTTGCATATGGTATTACCTTGGTAGTAGAGGCATTGCAGCTATGGCTTACCCATTTAGAGGCATTTCATACTGACGAAGCCTTTCTTACATTACTGCTGGCAACCATGCCTGATGCACTGAGGTGATCGCTGGTAGTAAACTGCTAGAAACCTTTACATATGATGGCCATTATTACAATGTTAATATTATTAGGAACTCTCAATGAGCTTCCTTGAACATAAGTAGCTGCCATTACAGAAAAAGTTGGAGACCCTGTCTAGACCATCACACAAAGGGAGCTGAGATGTGCCTTGCATATCCTAATGGGCCATCACCAGACTGATAGGCATTCCTGAGATAAAGTGGGAGAGGGGTAATCACTGACACCTGAATAGGGCTACTATGCCTGCCCTCACACAAAGGTGTCTCCACCCCCCTGTAGTGTGTCTAGAGCCAGGTGTCAGGGAAAGACAGGGTCTTGTGCACTACAAAGACATTCCTTTGAAGGTTCCTAACTTGAAAGTATTGGACCTCTGACACTTTCAATCCGAACACTTCCGGACTGGGGACATTCTGCTAGGAAGAAGCTGACACTCTGCACGTTGCTTTGTTCTGCTGGCCTGCTGCTTATTGCTTCTGTCCTGGGAGGGAAAGGGCTGGACTTTGCTTTCTGAATCCTGTTTCCAAGGTTCTCTAGGGGCTTGTGCATGATTGCTTCCTGTTAAGAAGTCTCAGGGCCCTCAAAGGCTTCACCTGCATCTGGCTAGCAGCAACTAGACTTCTCTGCTGGAAGACCTGATTACCAATACAGTTCCTGGGCACTTGGAATCTTGTGGCTGGTGTTGCAAATCAAGAAAAGCAAGTTTGATGCCTTCAGTGACGACTGCCTGCTGGAGCCAAGGGCACTGCTTGTGAAGATGACAGTGCACCGCCCGACTTAGACCGCATCCCTGGTGTTAGCAATTACAGCAATATATCGACACTGACTTTGTCATTGAGGCTACTGCCTGGAACTGAACTGGAACCGAGGGCACCGTTCTTGAGGAGCACAACACACAACCCCAACTCACACCACAGCCCTAACCTCTCCAACGACAGTGCTTTGCACTGATGCCATACCGCCGCCTGCACCGGAGCCGAGGGCACCGCTCATGAAGAACACGGAGCACCGCCTCGACTTACACGGCAGCCCTGACCCCTGTCGACACCAGTGTCTCAATTGCATCAGTGCGGAGTCAATAACTGATGTAGGTGACCCCCCAAACTCCTCACCACCGCACTGTTGTAAGGAACCAATGACCCGCGTCCAATGCAGCATCAACTCCCCTGTTCAGCAGTAAGGAACCAACTCTGTGCTGGCACCAGCGACACCTCAACTTCCAGATGCCATGCAACTTCTTTGTTTACATCATTTTCAAGGTACTGTTACTGAGGGTTCCTCTGACTCCATAGCTGGCCCACGCTTCTCGCTGTCAGCGCCAACCTGTTGATTAGATCCTGTCACGATGTCGAGAGAGCCCTGGTTGGAACTATTGTTTTCCAGAAGCTATATTTTCACAGTAATCTTTCTAAAACTGATATCTTTATTTGTGCATGTTGGAATTTTGTCTTGTTTTGCTCAAATAAATATTGGCTATTTTTCTAAACTGGTGTTGACTCATTTTGTAATGTTTTGACTGTGTTACTGTGTCTGTATGTACAAATACTTTACACATTGCTTCTCTGATAGGCCTGACTGCTCGTGCCAATCTACCAATGGGGTGAGCAGGGGTTATCTTAGCTGTGTGTCTCCCTTATCCTGACTAGAGTGAGGGTCCCAATTTGGACAGGGTGCAAACCACTGCCAACTAGAGGCCTCATGTCTAACAACCATAGGTACATTTTTAAGACATTTGAAGACAATAGTGAAGTAGGCCCTCATAGTGCTCTATTCTTCTATGATGATTGTGAACATGATCTCCAAGGCAAAGGCAGGAGACCGAGGGAAGTCTGACAGAATAAAATAACTAAAGGCAGACAGCTTCTTATGAATTAATTCTTATTTTAAAAGCAGACAGTTTTATCTAATACACACAGAAAGAAATAGGATGTTGTTACACTTACTTTGTCACTCAACCTTTATAAACCTATCTGA
The DNA here is from genome assembly GCF_964263255.1 of Lissotriton vulgaris. Classification (NCBI taxonomy): domain Eukaryota; kingdom Metazoa; phylum Chordata; class Amphibia; order Caudata; family Salamandridae; genus Lissotriton; species Lissotriton vulgaris. The sequence goes on along the minus strand of NC_141689.1, from coordinate 835,124,270 downwards.
TTACCACCCTTGAAAATCCCATTACCTTAAATGTAGCTACCAATTAATAATGGAAATGAGATTCGACATTGCAGCAGTACGCATGTTTCCTAATGCAGATAGAGCAAGAATATAGTAAGCTGTAATATAATATTTTCCTGTGTTGAAATGCCAGCCACCAACCTTAAATTGTCACCTTGGAACAGCATAGAGTTAGTAGAGTTAGCCTCAACTTTAATGTCCAGTGCTCAAACCCTTGTATTAGATAACAGAAGTGCTCTTGAGGGACACCTGGTAATGAAAAGGGTTGTAGATGACTCGGGGTTGGCTTGTAGTTTCAGTTAAGCCCTCTATGAGTCTCATCCATGTGCAGTTAGTTGTCTACTGCTAAAGAAATCACATCCCCCCTATCCTGATGGGACTTTCTTGGCTTCCCTAGAATTCCTTCACCAGCTTAAAAAAAGTCTGCAATATTTATAAAGCCATAATGACCAGCAACCCTGATTATCTCACAGATACGTTTTCCATCTCTGGGAGTCTTGTTGCACTTACAGCCAGCACCCAATCAGACTGCAGACTAAGAAGTATAAAAAAGTAAAAACAGGGCAGGAGTCCTTTTTCATCTATGCACCTAGGATCTGCAACAACATATTTGAACCCATCAGGACCCTGCCCAAGCACTGATCCAATTCAGGAAAGAGTTTAAGACACACCTTTTTAAAGAACACTACATCACAATGCATTGATAGTCCACAAACCAGCTACCTCTCCTATGGCTCATTGACTTTAAGTTCTTTGACATTCTACAGCGCTTCACTCACCTTTGGCTAGGTTTGTGTTTTTAAAATACTGAGTGCATAAACACATACATACATAAAATGAGGCAAAAAGCAATAGTCATAGACAAATAAGCATGTGGTACTTAAAATTCTGGACTCTGCTATTCTGTGGTACCGAAGCTCTGCACTCGTGTCATAAATATCATCCTATCATGACGATTTTGGTACTAGCAGACCGGTAATGGCTTAAATACTATACATAAGTATTTACGCCATGTTCGAGTGACGAAATCACCCTGAAATCGTAGTTTTTGTCTTGAACCCTCGGGTTCCATTTTGTGAGCGGCATCCATTTTGTGGTTGCCCTTTACATAGCCAAATAACTAAGGCCGAATTTGATCCAAAAAGGACACGTACACCTCTGCTGACTCCTCTGTGACCTGGGTGAGCTGACTCCACTGCCTCAAGCCAAACCTGTTCGGGCAGTTCCTCTCCCAGTGGCCGAACGAGATTGGTATCAAGGCACAACATGTCATAAACCGTTCATCACACACATACTATGCTTAATCTCACACACACCTGTCCCTAAGCGCTGTTAGCGATCATTTATGATCTGATTGAGAAAGATGTAATTGAAGAGACAAGAGGCAACGTTTGTAATAGTCCTGTTCTGCCGGTTTTGAAACGTACTGATCCTTCCCAGCCACCTGTTTACAGGTTTGTGATTGATCTTAGGGAGGTCAATAAAATAGTTGTGCCACAGTTTCCAGTTGTCCCTGATATCACTGCCTTATTGACTATGATTCCAGCCTCAGCCACTTGGTTCTCAGTGATTGACTTGAAGAATGCTTTCTTCAGCATCCCGATTGCCGAGGAGAGCAGGGATATTTTTGGCTTCAGTTTAGGAGGCCGAAGCTTCCGCTTCAAACGCGCTCCTCAGGGCTACTGTGAAAGTCCATCAATATACAGCCAGGCTTTAAAAACACAGCTTGACACGATTGTTTTACCTGACGGCGCTACCCTTATTCAATACGTCGATGATTTGCTAATAGCTGCAGATACTGAGGATATTTGTAAAGAAGCCACATTGTCGTTATTGCGTCATTTGTGTGATTTGTGCCACAAAGTCTCTCTTTCAAAATTGCAATATTGTCGACAAGAAGTGACCTACTTAGGTCATCTCTTATCGAAGGAGGGAAGGAAACTGACCCCAGAAAGAATTCAGGCAATTGCAAAATTGAGTGTCCCAAGGACACAGAGAGAAGTGCGTGCTTTCTTGGGCATTACATCATATTGCAGACAATGGATACCGAATGTTTCTTTACTGGCCAAACCTTTGGTGGCATTAACTTGTAAAGATACACCGAATCCCATTCTGTGCTCTGAAGAGTGTCAGAAAAGTTTTTCCGAATTGCGTGATGCATTGTGTTCGGCTCCTGTATTGGGTACCCCCGACTACAGTAAGCCCTTTACATTGTATGTACATGAGAAAGAAGGTTGCGCATTGTCAGTTCTGACACAGTCTTTTGGGGACAAACAGCGTCCATGCGCGTATTTTTCGGCGACTAGATCCGGTAGCTAAAGCGTTGCCAAGATGTTTTAGAGCCACTGTGGCAGCAGCTGTCTCTATTCGACAGACTGCTGGGTTAGTAATGAATAACATGTTAATTGTGATGGTCCTGCATGCAGTGGACATTTTGTTAAACAGAACAAAGACACAACACTTAACTAGTGCTCGATTGTCAGGGTATGAGCTGACACTGTTGGCAAGTCATGTGCACATAAAGAGGTGCAATACACTTAACCCAGCCACATTGTTGCCGATTTTAGCTGAGACAGACGATGATAGTGAAGATCAGCATGACTGTTCTCTGATAACAGAGGAAGAGACGAAAGGGAGGATAGACCTTAGAGACACTCCTCTTCCAGAATGTGATGGTACTTTGTGGGTTGATGGTTCGTGTTTCAAGTTGCCGAATGGTGATACGACTGCAGCATATGCTGTGACGACTTTGCATACTATTGTTGAAGCTGCACGTATCCCACACAATTCAGCGCAAGCAGCAGAGTTGATTGCACTTACAAGAGCATGTGTGTTGGCGAAAGGAAAACGAGTGAACGTGTACACGAACAGCCAGTATGCATTTGGTGTGGCTCACAGTTTTGTACGATTGTGGAAAGAACGTGGGTTCCTGACTTCGCATGGTGCTAAGATCCAGCATGGTCAGTTGGTGAATGAGCTTCTCGAGTCATTGACCTTGCCGTTACAGGTTGCAATTGTAAAATGCAGTGCGCACAAAAAGGTTACGGATGATGTTGGTTGTGGAAATGCGTTTGCAGATGAAGTTGCGAAAGAAACTGCTAGGAATGTAATGAGTCGAATGTATGTTGCAGGCCCTGCGAGATGGATTGGTGATGTTGGTATGTGTGAAGATACGATTGAGAGTGTGAAGTCCATTCAAGCTGAAGCCACAGAGAAAGAATTGAATGAATGGAGAGAAAGTAAGGGTAAATTGGATGCAAATGGTTGTTGGATTGAATTGTCAGAGCATCAGCGATGGTTGTTACCCGATGCGTATGTGCTTGCAGTGGTGACAATGGCTCATGGAATGGCTCATATCAGTGTGAAAGGGATTTGTAAGTTGTTGGCTCCAGTATGGCAAAATGGTGGAATCCCTAAGTGTGCAGAGAATGTGGTCAAGAATTGAATGGTATGCATGAAATACAACCCTGGTAGGGGAACCCCAACTCCAGCTGGTCATTTTGCGCCTCCAACGTATCCGTTTGAGGTTTTGCAGCTAGATTTCATCCACATGGAAAGGTGCAACAATTTGAAATATGTACTCGTTGTTGTTTGTGCCTTTTCAAGATGGGTCGAAGCATACCCCCTGAAGGACAATACTGCTTTGTCCACAGCCAAAGCCCTTGTCAAAGAGTTTTTCCCCAGATTTGGAATGCCTAGAATGGTTTGGAGTGATAATAGGAGTGAATTTATGGGTCGAGTGATGAAGAAAGTGTGTGAGGGGCTAGGCATTCAGCAAATGTTTCATGCTGCAAATCACCCCCAATCAGCTGGACTAGTAGAGTGCCATAATGGCACGTTAAAACTGAAACTGGCCAAGATTCAAGCAAGCACAGGTCTTAAATGGCCTGACGCACTGCCCTTGGCACTCCTATCAACGAGAATGACTGTTTACTCTAGAATGGGACTTAGTCCCTATGAAATCGTGTTTGGCCGCCCAGCCAACATATGGGGAGTGCCAAGGCCCACCAGGTATAGCGAAATAGAACACCCTGTACTGCTTGATTATCTGTATGAATTGACGGCTAAATTGCGTGTTTTACATCAACAGGTCCACGAAACTACCTCAAGCTTTTGAAGCTCCAGGGCATCCTATCGATCCTGGATCCTACGTGCTGGTTAAGAACTTCCAGCGAACAAAGTATGACCAGCCCCGGTGGACCGGCCCTCATCTAGTTCTTCTCTCGAGAAGATCTGCCGTTCGAGTAGAAGGAAAGAAACATTGGGTCCACAGCAATCATTGTAAGAGAGTCCCACTGCCTCTTCCGTACGACCGGTGGGTCCAGGAGGGAATCGCTGACTCTGAAGCTGAGACGGTGCCTCGTTTCATACCTTTTTTAGCGATGCACGTATAAAAGGAACAACTTCTGAAAAGGAAAGCGACAACATTTTGCAAGAAGCTGTGCCTCCGTCAATTCGATTAAACACAACCGAGCCTGAACTCTTATTCCAAGACCACACAGCACCTGGAAGAAACCGTTACAATTTAAGGCCAAGAATGACTATGGACAAATAAAATTTTCCTTTTTACTTTTTGTGCAGCTCTCTCATCCAAGAAACTTGCCCATTTTTCTTTTTCGAACCGCCATCCGGTTCTGCTGCTAGAGTCGCGGTTGCCAAAAGTCTTTGGAGTGCAGCTGAAGACGGTTAGGTCGACAGTTCTGGTTGGTCTAAGGGAGTTGCCCTGGACTAACAGAAGCACTCTTCAGCAGAAACACCCTACCACCGCGGGCAGCAAATTAGAGAGGATGGAGTTTTCTGAGATGGAGAGACCTGCCAAACGAATGAACTTTAAAGACAAAATGTGTATTTCAATGTCAAAGAAGAGATCGTTAATATGTTGTATCTTTATGTTGCTTGGTTTCATGACATTTTTAATAGGATATGTTTTATATACCTTTCAAGTTTCATTTGTACCCACTACACAGCCCATACCTCCTCCTACTGTTTCCTCGCACTCTTTTCACCTCCTGCCTGAACATGAGTCTTCAAGAAGATTAGAGTTTATTAATAACTCTTTCATTCAGCTCTTACACCAACAACAATTAGTAGTAAACACAACTAACTGTTGGGTGTGTGGTCTTATGCCGCATACGACAGACAAGGGTATCCCATACCTGGTCTTACCATTTAGCTACAATGGTTCATTATGGGCGTTCCAAACATTGTTCATATTTGCCATTGAACCATATCCCCCACGTTCTACGGGAAAGAACTCAAGCAACAAAGCGTTAGTAGTAGGAATTGCAAATATGAGCAGAACAATTGACTCGTACAGAACGATTCCTAAAGATGAGTTGCAAGCTTACGTTAGATGGAATATAACAAAATATGGAAATGCTTTGAGTGAGAACCAGCGAGCGAAAAGATCCTCCTCTATTTGGATACTACCCCATCAGGGTCACCTATGTCAGGCAAGGTAATGGCAAGAATCCCAGAGCTCGGTTGGGGAAGAGCGTCTGCACGGAAACATATGTTCAAGTGCATTTATTATGATTTGGCTCTCATCGAGGGCCACATAAAATAACATACATAATCCATGACAGAAATAAGTACAAGATACAGACAGCTTCAGAAGTAACCACTAAATATAAGCAAATAATGAACTCATCATCATCTCCCACAAATCATATTAATAGATATCTAAAAAACCTTTAAAATAATTAAATAATCTGGAACAGAACATTTCATTAGGTGGGCAATACAGAGCATGGAAAAACATTTTTGTATTCAAAATTCCCAACTGTAAACAGATTGGTTTTATCCATTTTTTGCGCCATTCGTGTAATATCGGGCAGGTAAACAATACATGGTTGAGGTCTTGAACAGCATTATTGCATAGATTGCATAAATCAGAGACATCGTACCACTTTGCAAGAAGTGTATTCAGTGGAAGCAGGTTATGGCGTAAAAGGAACCATATCCTGCGAACACCATGTGGTATATTCCACCTTACATATTGTTGTGCAAATTTAGGTGTGTAGGTTAGGACCAGCGCTTCCCTTTCTTTATACTTCTGTTGGGCAAGTATGTCCATCTTAAAGCATAGTTCCCAGGACCTACTTTTTAGCTTTTGCTTTAGCTCTAATGGAGAAAGAGAGAATAACAAACTTTCATCTAATTCCAGTAATACAACAGCTTTTCTAAAATTTTTTACCAGCTGCGAAAACTCATTAAAGGTACCTAAAAGCTCTTTTTTTATGATTTCACGTAGGGTTCCTGGTTTAGCTCTGGCCAGGGAAGCTATCCACCTCACAAGAGCGGCCAGCCCTTGGGCCCAACAACTTCGCAGACCAAATTCTAGTCTGCAAGTAGTCGTGGAGCAGGCAGAGTTAAGTGAGGATATTTTCCTTAATACCTTTCCCTCCACTTTTTGCATAAAATCCCATTGCTTTAAATCCACCAATTCTAATCCATAAAGGAGGGTGGCGGGAATCTTCGCTCTAAACACTTCCAAGCACAAGGAGAAATGCCTCTTCCCTGTCGCATTATATAATGAACATAATCCCATACCATGGGCAGTTGCCTTTCTAGAATTATTTTCGAGGTGAGGCTTCTCACTAAGATTAGAAGATATTATTTTGCCCAAAAATGTATAGGAGTTAACTACTTCAAGTTTTTCTCCACTTAGTGACCAGTTAAAGTTCCTCGATCTGCACTTCTTTTTGCCAAAGATGCACATGATCTTGCTTTTAGAGCTGTTAATTTTCATACAGTGTTTTCCCGCGAAATCATTCAACGTATGAAGACGATTGTCGAGACCTTTAGGAGTCAAATCTAAAATTAGTATGTCGTCAGCATACATTAGAATAGATACAGCGGTCCCTCCAATTACTGGGGCAAGACCATCACATTCTGCAATTACCGTAGGCAGATCGGCCATGTACAGGGAGAACAATGTGGGTGCTAGTATACATCCCTGTTTTAACCCATTACAGGAGGGGATTGCTTGCGTAAGACCCCTTTCTCCGCCTTGTAACACCTTGCACCAGGTGTCACAGTGCAGGGACATAACTAATTCCAATAAGTATCTCGGCATGCCCAATAACCTCAGTTTTCTCCACAGCGTCGGTCGGTCAACCCTATCGAACGCTGCGGAGAAATCTATAAATGCTGCATATATGCCCCCGCCACGAACACGCACATATTTGTCCGTGATTACGTGCAGCATAGTTAGGTTATCTAAAGTTCCATGCTCTTTTCGAAAGCCTGTCTGTTCCTTAGGAATAACATTATTTAAAAGTGCCCAATCTGTTATTAATATTAAAAGCATTTTAGCGAAGATTTTACCGATCGCATCTAATAACGCAATTAGGCGATAATTAGCAGGATTCTCACGGTCTCCTTTTTTAAAAATTGGAATTAAAATACTTCCCCGCCAAGAATCAGGAACTGTTCGCTTTTTAAAACATGCCTGAAACACAGGAAGCAGGATCCTGCTCCAATTTATTACGTCTTGCTTAATTATAGACATGGGCACTTCATCTGGACCCATAGCCCCAGAAGAACGCATGCTCTTAATTGCGGTGGCTATGGAGTGCTCAGTGGGGAGTTCCATTTTATCATCAATGTTACAGTCTGGAACCCAAGCGTCCCCACCAGCTCCATTGGATGCATATAAGGTGCGCACGTATTGGGTCCAGACATCTTCAGTAATAACAGTAGGAGTGGATGTTTTAACAGACCCACATCCTTGTCTGATTATGGACCAAAAAGCTCTAGCGTTTTTACTCCAAGATGCTTCTCTTAAACTGATCCATACCATATCTTCTTTGTCTCTTTTTAATTTGGCTCTCAGTCTCACCCTCCTTCGCTTTAGTAACGCTAGCTGTCTCCCAACTTCTCCTGATCTAAATAGATATTGCGTCCTAACAAGATTGTTAATCTCTTTATTTAACTTTAATAATGGACTAGGAGAAAAGTATTTCTTTTTACGCTTACCTTTACTCCTGGCCATTTCAGTAATTTTTAGGACAAGCGTTTCAAGGAATATAAATTCCCTACCCTGCCAAGAGTCAAGATTAGTTAGAAATTGATTCAAGATGTTTTCTACATCCTTATTATGGTTGGTACCCCAATAGCATCTCCCAGAATGGGAATTGATAGCGAAACCTTTATTCCTTAGGGACCAGCGGTCAGATTCCGGGGGTATTAATGAGACAGTTAGTTTGATAATTTTATGGTCACTCAGAGGGGTATGAGTGATTACCAAGTCTTTAAAACAAGAGAACGTATCAAAATCTGTTATTGCATAATCCAAAATGGATTCACCCCTGATAGAGCCATGAGTATAATTAGCAGGGGAATCAGAGGGCATTCTGCCATTTATAATAATTCCCTCCATAGCACTAAGCTCCCCGAGAAGGATCTTGCCCCTTTTATTCGTTTTTATATTATCAGGCAAGGAAGCTTGGGGAATATTAAAAACTTCTTCTTTTACTTTGTTACGAAACAGGTCTAGGGAAGTGTTGGACACTTTACAATTTAAATCCCCCACCAGTAATAAATACGGAGGGTCATCCACCTCTAATACCTGCTTTATGTATGCAAACAATCGTTTTAACACTGGGGTAAAATTGTCTTCGGGCGGTATGTAGGCATTTAATATTATAAACGATGAGCGTTGTGCAACAGTATCCAAATTAGAAATGGTTATGGATTGGAACAAATTACTCTCATCCTTGTGGTGTGAGAATTGCCATTGTAATGTATTAGATAGCAAACAAGCAATTCCACCTTTAGCGTGGCCCCTTTTGGAGGGCGTTGCTGCGGCTTCAAGGATGAAGTAATCATTCCCCCCATAAGGAAGAGTATCACACCATGTTTCTTGTAAACAATACACATCTGCCTTTAGAGAAAGAAGATAATCGAATTTCTCCGGACAGTTAGATAAGCCAGCAGAATTCCAAGATACTATGTTTAAACACTGGTTAAAGATATGACGATGGTCGTGGGTTTCTCGAGGTGGTATTTGAGAGAACTCCCGGTAACCAGCTCCACCTCGAGGCATCTTCATCTAGAGGGTTATCTGTGCTACCCGTTAATGGAAAAACCTGTGATACCATACGTTGGCCTCTGGAAAGCCAAATTTTCAGGTCATTATTACCTACAGGATAATCATCCTGACCAGAGGACAACCTTGTGATTCCTTCAACGAAAGAATAACATACATTTTTGTTGACAAAAGGTAACACATCAATGCCTCTACGTTTAAAGGCTTCTGCTTGTTGAAAGACCAGATTAGCAATAATTTTTGAATAAAACTTGACCCTTATTCGTTGGCCATTAATATTTCTTATAGGAAGAACTAGATCAATATCGTTTGTCTGGACCAACTTTAAGCTATCAATTTCATTAAAACAGCTTAGTAGCCAAGATCTATTCATTCTCAAATCAGAATCAAGTAAGGGCAAAAAATCCAATGACAGGGTATCCACATAAGAAGTAATACCCTTAGATGACTGTTGGGAAACATTTCTGGGAACTTCAGCCTGAGGCAGAAATATAGGAGCTGTTGGGTTAAATACTCTTGTTATTATTGGAGACTGTCTGTCAGTCACATTCATAGGTTGGGAAACCTGGGCATCACTTACAGACCCAGAAACCACCATTTTCGGAGTTGCATCAGCTATGGCCGCAGTTACTGATCCAATGATCACCCCATTCGTAATTACTTCAACTGGGGTATCATTGGAAACATTTGAGATACCTTCCGGCTCTGCATTATCCGGAATAACAGAACATGGACTATACCCTCTTCCTATGGTAACGGGCATTTCATTAATAACATGTTTTGGGAAAATAATATGTCTGGGTCTTTTCTTTTTGTATTTGCGCAAGGGTTTCCCCTTTTTTACTCTTGTTGTAGTTTTGGAAACTCGGGGAGACCCAGAGAGACTGTCTGGCACCTTTTTATCAAGCACAAAGATGGGAAAGAGATCATGGTCCCCCGTTTGCGCATCTTGACACACATTCTCTTCCTGCTCAACTAAGGATGTTTCCGTTCTCAAAAGCAGGACCGATGAAGAGCATGGGCTAGTTGACTTACAAGTCACCTGTTCAATGTCAAATCCCAGTGGGGCACTTCCCTTCCCTTCACTAGAAGATACAGCCTCTAGATGTACAAGAGGCTCAGGATTAGAAGTAGGGACTGGGGACACAGATTCATTTGCAGCCTTTTTCACATTTTGTGCCAACAGTACTTGAAGTATTTCAGTAACAGAGGATAAAATACAGTCTGAGTTTACGGCGAATTTACCCATTAACAAAAGAATGGAAGACAAGATTTGCTCCAAGGCTATAAGTGACTCAGAGATGGGTTTATCATTCTTTGGATAACTTGAAGATGTAAGGGGACAAATCCCCGATAGATTAAAATGAGGGGATTGTTCATTACTCAGTGGAGATAGATTATCTGTGGATTTTATGGAAGGGGTACTGCTATATAATAGCAGACCAGATGGTGTTTCTCCAATTGGCGTTTTATTAGCTACAGTGGGAGGCAGAGATGACTTATCCACATATCTTCCGCAGAGTTCAAAGTCAATACTCGTGGCTATAGACACATCACCCTTGTCATCTTCCAAAATATCATTCCCCTTGCAGACATCATGTATCAGTGATTGCGATGTTAGCAGGGGATCAACCGCAGCCATGTGTTCAGACCCTATTAACTGGTCCGCCACCTTAGATTGGCTTAGTGACCTCTTCATTTCTACCATGGGGGTCATCTCACTACCTTCCTCCTTACTTAAGCAGGTCAGATCATTATCAGGTTTCCTGGAGGCTTCAAGCGATCTATCAGAGCTTTTTTCCCAAATTTGGTTTAATTGCAACTGACCTTTCATAGTTGCACTGTTAGTTTGTTTCTTTCTCAAATGATTCGGACCGTGTGATGCACCAGTAATCTCCATTACAACCTTCCCAGATCGCAATGTCTTAGCCTCCATCCTATTAAAACTATAGTAAAGCCTACAATGAAGGACCCAAAGTTATAAAAATATCTGTTTCAAATACAAAAGAAAATAAGATGGGAGAGATAGTAACAGTCTACTATTATATGCCTATATTTCTAACAACTTCTCTGCGTTACCAAACCATATATTGACGCAGAATAATATATATACACATACGACCGAAAAGTCTAGATACCGGGGCCCAGCCCGGCCTACCTCGGCCACTGAGGGCCACAGAGGGCCCGCCCTTTGCCCGGGCTTCGCTCCGCGCTTTGCTCCGCGCGCGTCCCGCTAGCGCGTCAATGGAGGTGAATAAATAGCAGGAGAGGCGGGAAGAGGACCAGCTGCGGCGAGTTGAGCCGCGCTGCGCCTGCTGGTCCTCGCAGTCCCGACAGTTGATGGTCAGTGGCAGGACCCCCTGCTGTAGAAAATCCGGCGTCGTTTCAAGTCTGTAGACCACGAGCGGCGCCCGCGGAGCGGGGGCCGCGAGGCGTGGGTGTAGAGGCAGCAGAGAGTAACCTCAGGAGGCTGACACAGAGCAAGCGCCAGCAGCGTCTCCACGCACTCTGTCAGGTAGGCAAGAGCGATAAGCAGAGTGATCACAGCACGCAAAGATTCCTAGCCCGCAGTTAACAAGTTCCAGCGGGAGGGGCGGGAAGAGGACCAGCTGCGGCGAGTTGAGCCGCGCTGCGCCTGCTGGTCCTCGCAGTCCCGACAGTTGATGGTCAGTGGCAGGACCCCCTGCTGTAGAAAATCCGGCGTCGTTTCAAGTCTGTAGACCACGAGCGGCGCCCGCGGAGCGGGGGCCGCGAGGCGTGGGTGTAGAGGCAGCAGAGAGTAACCTCAGGAGGCTGACACAGAGCAAGCGCCAGCAGCGTCTCCACGCACTCTGTCAGGTAGGCAAGAGCGATAAGCAGAGTGATCACAGCACGCAAAGATTCCTAGCCCGCAGTTAACAAGTTCCAGCGGGAGGGGCGGGAAGAGGACCAGCTGCGGCGAGTTGAGCCGCGCTGCGCCTGCTGGTCCTCGCAGTCCCGACAGTTGATGGTCAGTGGCAGGACCCCCTGCTGTAGAAAATCCGGCGTCGTTTCAAGTCTGTAGACCACGAGCGGCGCCCGCGGAGCGGGGGCCGCGAGGCGTGGGTGTAGAGGCAGCAGAGAGTAACCTCAGGAGGCTGACACAGAGCAAGCGCCAGCAGCGTCTCCACGCACTCTGTCAGGTAGGCAAGAGCGATAAGCAGAGTGATCACAGCACGCAAAGATTCCTAGCCCGCAGTTAACAAGTTCCAGCGGGAGGGGCGGGAAGAGGACCAGCTGCGGCGAGTTGAGCCGCGCTGCGCCTGCTGGTCCTCGCAGTCCCGACAGTTGATGGTCAGTGGCAGGACCCCCTGCTGTAGAAAATCCGGCGTCGTTTCGAGTCTGTAGACCACGAGCGGCGCCCGCGGAGCGGGGGCCGCGAGGCGTGGGTGTAGAGGCAGCAGAGAGTAACCTCAGGAGGCTGACACAGAGCAAGCGCCAGCAGCGTCTCCACGCACTCTGTCAGGTAGGCAAGAGCGATAAGCAGAGTGATCACAGCACGCAAAGATTCCTAGCCCGCAGTTAACAAGTTCCAGCGGGAGGGGCGGGAAGAGGACCAGCTGCGGCGAGTTGAGCCGCGCTGCGCCTGCTGGTCCTCGCAGTCCCGACAGTTGATGGTCAGTGGCAGGACCCCCTGCTGTAGAAAATCCGGCGTCGTTTCAAGTCTGTAGACCACGAGCGGCGCCCGCGGAGCGGGGGCCGCGAGGCGTGGGTGTAGAGGCAGCAGAGAGTAACCTCAGGAGGCTGACACAGAGCAAGCGCCAGCAGCGTCTCCACGCACTCTGTCAGGTAGGCAAGAGCGATAAGCAGAGTGATCACAGCACGCATATGTGTTTGCATCCCGAAATTCCCCTTCGTTCTTAGCAGCTAAGGGTACTTATTTCATCTGCCATGATAGAGCCTATACATGGTTGCCCCCTGACTTCTTGGGCACATGCTTTATCTCGTGCCTGTTGCCACCCACCTACACGGCCGCGGCAGATTACCATAGGACAAGGACAGTTAGGGGTGTTGTGAGTGAAGACGACACTGCGGAACAGGAATTTGGGGATTTCGCAAAAGGTTTTCTGCCGTTTTGGGGGCCTGTGGTGAACAGCAGGAACATTCGCCAATTGACAAGGGTAATTTGACTGCTGAGCTCCAGTCGGATCGCCTTATGACTCTTCAAAACAGGGTCGCGTTAGATGTCATACTTGCAGACCGTGGTGGGGTATGTAAAGTGATCCAATCGAGTTGCTGTATTTTCATCCCCGATAACGCTCCGACAGTATAAAAGGCCATCTCCAAACTGCATAAGATCTCTGAATCCATTCACGTGGAAGAAGGAGACTGGTCCTTGATGGGGTGGTTCTGGAAACTGATATCTGCCTGGGGATGGAAGATTCTGATAGTCATTGGGATGATCTAAGCCATCCTTTTCCTGTTCTGTCTGTGTGTACAGTGTGCTCCTGCAATATGTGGCCTCTGTGCTACATCATGTGTAAGGACACCTGTATCAAGAGACGAACTAAGTAATAGGATGATGCTACAGCAACATCTCAATGACTTCATGAATACAGACCTGGACTCAGATTAGCATGAGTATGGGTTATTGCCTATGTAAGAGCAAAAGGAGGGTCTGTGGTACTTAAAATTCTGGACTCTGGGCTATTCTGTGGTACCGAAGCTCTGCACTCGTGTCATAAATATCATCGTATCATGACAATTTTGGTACTAGCAGACCGGTAATGGCTTAAATACTATACATAAGTATTTACGCCATGTTCGAGTGACGAAATCACCCTGAAATCGTAGTTTTGTCTTGAACCCTCGGGTTCCATTTTGTGAGCGGCATCCATTTTGTGGTTGCCCTTTACATAGCCAAATAACTAAGGCCGAATTTGATCCAAAAAGGACACGTACACCTCTGCTGACTCCTCTGTGACCTGGGCGAGCTGACTCCACTGCCTCAAGCCAAACCTGTTCGGGCAGTTCCTCTCCCAGTGGCCGAACGAGATTGGTATCAAGGCACAACATGTCATAAACCGTTCATCACTCACATACTATGCTTAATCTCACACACACCTGTCCCTGTTTCTTCTTTATGACCTGTTTTACGAGGAGGAGGTGCCCGAGTTTATTAGGGGTCCGTCGATTTCAGATGAAAGTTCTGGGCCTTGTCGGGTAATCTATCATGGACTGGACAAACTGAAATGTGGGCTTGTCATCATGACTCTGCTTTTTCTTTGTAGTAAAAATATTTGTATGGTCAACTGTAAAATCAGGAATGTTTGCCTGAAGCGTAATATTTCGTATAAAAAGAGAAGGCTGGTTCTGTGAATTCGAGCAGTCTCCTGAGAACCTACATGCTGTTGTACTTCTAGGATACCTGTTACTGGTTGCAGCCAATAAATACGATCTTTGACTTCACCTAGAAGACTCTGTGTTTCTGTAGTCTGAAACAGGAAGGACTCGAGGTCTTTGGGTGTTCTCTCTGGCACCGCCGGGTCCATAAAAACCCGGTACCTCAAGCAGGCACCTTATCTTATCCCACTGCTAAATAGGTGTACTCCCACCTACACGACAAGCAGGATATGTACGTCCCTGTGACATTGGATGGCATACATACACCTTTCATCCTTATTCTCTCGCTCACCAACATTTCTTCTACAGAGGGGTACCTATAGTTTCTAACCCTGTGTGTCAGACAGAGACAGAGCTGAGAATGAAACGAAGCCCTAATGCGCAATATACTGACAAATAATGGAAACCTTGTGTAATGGCACGCAACCTTTTTGCCTTTATTTGTTCCTTCATTGTTTCACGCACCTATCTCAGCATGAATTAATGTCTGTTGGTTTTGTTTGTTTGAGGTGGTCTTTAAATAAGGTAATGATATGGCAGTGGGTTTCCTAAGATAGTGGGCCTTCTAACAGATCTAAAGGGACAAGTTATGTGGACAATGTTTCTTATCTGTAAATCAGAGTTATATGCTCTTGGTATTTTGATAAACTAAGAAAAATGAAATGATGTTTATATCTCATTTGTGTATGTAATTATCTCCTCAGAAAATAACTGCAGCCTAAGTTAGTCACATTGTATTTGGCTCTTACCTTTGTGTTGCTAGGATACAAAGGGCCTAATTACGAGTTTGCACCAGTAGTCCGACTTCCGTATTACAACTACAGCTGTCAGGCCGCCGCAACCACCAGGGATCTCTGATCCCTGGTGGTGGTGTGGCAGTCTGAGTTATGCAATATGCTGGTGGTGCCACCGCAGCACCGCCAATCAGATTACGAGTTTCCTCGCCGTCACAGATTTCATGGCGGTGAGCCCACCATGAAACCTGCTACAGTGAGGAAACTAAAGGGGCCCTACAGCACCCCCTGTTTCCTCATGCCCTGAGAATGCATTCAGGGGGCACATGGTGTGTCCCCCTGTTTGCATGCACCACCTTTCTTGTACGGTATGGACTGCCGTACAGCAAGGGGCTTTGGCCTTCCCATTGCAGTGTCTTTTTAATAGGCACTTCTGTGCGAATACCAAAGGGCCCCCCACCCCACCCCCCCAAACCACGAGAAAACTCGTAATCTGGTTGGTGGCTGGCAGTGAGGTTTGGCATTGTGGGAGCAAGGTGGTGGTGTGGTGCGCGGACCCACTCCCGCACCACCAAACTCATGATCAGACCCTTAGTGTTTTCATCTGGAATGCAACAAAGGTGTTTTAATGCACAGCGGGAGGAACTTTTTTATATCTAGCAAGCAATAATATGAGATATAAGGACGAGTAACCTAATATGCACAGCTTCTTAAATAGAAAGAGATCTGACCCTCAGATGTGAATTTGATCAGAAAATTTGTATAAAAAAGACATTTCTTCAGCACCTGATAATTATTTTTGTATTTTCTCTCAATAATAGGTAGCTTAACATGGCAGAAACTAGGCACCAGTGGCATTGCTCCTCGCACCCTCAAACACAGTTCTGCAGTCCTGGGTGAAAATATATTTGTTTTTGGTGGAATTCAACATGGCAAAGTTTTCGATGATCTGTTCATGTTTAATACAGGTACGTATGTCAACAAGCAGTCTTGACACATGAACATAGAAGGTCTGCCCTTCTTACTGTTAATAAACATAACGTACATTTGACCAGTGTTAATGAAGATATGCGTTGGGTAACCTGCCCAAACTTTGTCATTCTGACTAGGATGGTGGTTCAACAGATAAGGTTAGGGCCTGCCATATAGTACACACTATTCAGTGGTTTGGGGTCACCCAGGAAAGGTCTACTGTTAAAGGATGAAGTGGGATGATATTAAATGATGTTGAGATGTAAGACAAGGGAAGAAGGTGCAGTGCAGAAACACGATTTCCCTACTGAAGAAATCTGATCCGCTAGAGCCTGGGATTAGTCAATCATAAATGAGGAAGTTGCTGTTTAACCCATGGAATGCCTGTTTGACATATGTTTGTGCAGGTGGTTGATGAGATCATGTCAATCTAAGAAGCCTAATGATCTTCTTGATTGAGAATCTGATTCCAAATCCTCCTGATATGAACATCATTATTTAAAACATGAGTGAAATTTTGACTTATGTCGAGTCACAAAGAGAGACTTTACAACAGGTAAATGTGGGTGAATCACTGTTTACTATGAATGGCTTGACACAATGTTTTTGAAAATGTGGACTTTGTGCTACACAGAGTGAGGATGTTGTGCGTATAACTGTCTACAACACTTGCTGACATGTTTGAGTGCATGCCATGTTACTATTGCTAGTCAGTGGGGGCAGCATGAAACAAATGAGTTTGGCCACAGCGCAAACATGCCTGTGGCTTTTGCATTTGTGGTATCCTGCCATAATGTGCACTTTCTCATGCGGCCTGGCAAGCATTGCACTTTAGGTGTCATAGCCAGGTACATTGATATTGATAACCACATTCTGTGGCAGTGCAACATAGTGATATGTTGGTCATATATTGCGGTGCCATGTGACATTATCTGCTGTGGCCATTACATACTTATGGGGTAATATCGACGAGCCTGTCACGTGTCCACAGTACAGCTTGACGTATTTATTGTGCATTTGCTATTCTTGATTCTACAGCCATTCTGCATACGAGATATTGGTTAAGTCTGCCCTGTTTGCATTTGTGGGGACTCAAGTGTAAATTCCTTGTGCGACCCTGCGCTGATGACCCCTACAGGTCATCTATAGTTACAGTTTTCGGGTAAAGTGTATACAATATCACGTGCATCATGTATGCTAATTATTATAGTGTGCATACCATGCAGATAATTATCTGTTTTGTGTTGCCGCGCCATGAGATGTTCATAGCTGAGGCTCTGGACATTCTTGGGTCTGGCTAGAGATGATGTTAGCAGTCTTGAGAGAGTTTACACAGTCTGCACAGAGAGGGGCAACGGTTAGATCCCCACAACCACAGATTGTTGTGTAGTCGCACATTATCAGGCCATTTTTATCAACACCTGGTTGATTGCAAGACACACAATACACAAAAACAAAGTCGTCTAAAATGCCATTTAATTCACTAGATAATTGCAGATGTCAATTTCTCTAGGAACAGATTAAATCAGCAGGAAACTATTCTTCCTACTTGAACCATATTACAGTTAATAAAAAAAGAAAACAAAGAGTGGTTCCACAACACACGCTTACCAGATTAAAGGAGCAATTCACTGATAGTCCTTTTGTCAATCTAGGGCGCAGCCGAGAGTTACAACTTGGTTGGGGTTTATCATGTAAGGTAGATATGTTCATTACAGAGAAGATGCATGTTCACTAAAGTAAAGAAAAGTGTGAAAGGGAATAAATCAAACTGCTATATTACGCCCCACCAACTCGTTTGTGTGCTGCCTGCCTGCTTCCGGAACCATAGTGATTGTTGACTGTTACTGTCATCCATGTGGTATTGTTCTTATCACCGTCATGAGACCATTTCTTTGGTACATTCGAGAGTGGTGGACCTAATGGTTCTCCCCCTGTTTTTTCCGGGCTTCTACATGTATTGTTTCTCTTCCTTTTACTTGCCTTGCCCCATGGCCGCCCCACAGACAGGAGCAAGGTGAGCTTTGGACAAACTCTGGCAGGATTCTGAGATAGGACAGGCTTTTGTGGGTACCTGTATATCCTTTTTTGCAACTCCAGAAAAACTACTGGGTACCCCAATGCCTTGCAAGTTTGTTGCTACGTTGAAATTGAATCAAGTGCAGCTATCCTACGCCTTATAATTCACTACTTTCACATTTTAGTGCCGACCTAAAAGTGGGGTGGCACTAGTTACACTGTTTGCTACTCTCTTCAGTGGGTGCTTTGCTTCCACTGGTAACATTGACGCTGAAATCTTGCCCGACATCCCACTGCTGTGCTGCAAGCCTTTGCAGTTTGTGAACAATCTTGGATGTCAACTGTGGCTACATCAATTTCCCTAAACTGCTTGCATTGACGCTGTGAAGCTGCCTATGATCAGACTGAGTTCCAACTAGGGCAACTACTGCTCTCCATGTCATCAAATAAACTGGTTCCTGTCCTGGGCTTTATACGATAATCCATTGCTTTCAGGTGTTCTAGTCCAATTAGTTCAATATTGTAAACTTCAAATTATTCAAATTATGTATCAAATAAAAGGTCAGGACTGAAAACCCTGTTCACGATGAAATGAACTGAGATCAAATTGATACTCCCTGGATTGTGTCCAGTGACCCAACACTAGAACCACGAGATTCCTCGATATGACTTGAAACTTAAGGCTTTTTACTAAGTGGTTTTGGGAACATAATATGCTTTATGGCTTGGTTGCAGATAATATAATATTGGTTAAGACCTATATTATTATTATACATATAGCCAGTGTCTAACCCAGGGTGGTGTGGAGTGCAAAAAAACGATGGATTTAGGCCCAGATCCTTGTACTGGGGTGAATGTATGACATTGTTCTACATTCTGTCCATCAACTGTGTTTTTTGCAATTTTCACCCTGAGTGTGCTGGGTATACTCAGACGTGAGTCCCAGGCTCTCCACACCACTGGAGTCAAGCTATCCTGGCTGATGAAGGCTAATAGCCAGAAACCGGTCCTTGGATGCTTGATTCCGGTCTGGGAAAGACATGGCTTGGTAGTTCGGACTGGACTGTTCCCATGAGGCACAGGGTCAGAGCTGATTTGCATATAGCCAGTGTCTAACCCAGGGTGGTGTGGAGTGCAAAAACACGATGGATTTAGGCCCAGATCCTTGTACTGGGGTGAAAGTATGACATTGTTCTACATTCTGTCCATCAACTGTGTTTTTTGCAATTTTCACCCTGAGTGTGCTGGGTATATTCAGACGTGAGTCCCAGGCTCTCCACACCACTGGAGTCAAGCTATCCAGGCTGATGAAGGCTGATAGCCAGAAACCGGTCCTTGGATGCTTGATTCCGGTCTGGGAAAGACATGGCTTGGTAGTTCGGACTGGACTGTTCCCATGAGGCACAGGGTCAGAGCTGATTTGTATATAGCCAGTGTCTAACCCAGGGTGGTGTGGAGTGCAAAAAAACAATGGATTTAGGCCCAGATCCTTGTACTGGGGTGAATGTAAGACATTGTTCTACATTCTGTCCATCAACTGTATTTTTGCAATTTTCACCCTGAGTGTGCTGGGTATACTCAGACGTGAGTCCCAGGCTCTCCACACCACTGGAGTCAAGCTATCCAGGCTGATGAAGGCTGATAGCCAGAAACCGGTCCTTGGATGCTTGATTCCGGTCTGGGAAAGACATGGCTTGGTAGTTCGGACTGGACTGTTCCCATGAGGCACAGGGTCAGAGCTGATTTGCATATAGCCAGTGTCTAACCCAGGGTGGTGTGGAGTGCAAAAAAACGATGGATTTAGGCCCAGATCCTTGTACTGGGGTGAATGTATGACATTGTTCTACATTCTGTCCATCAACTGTGTTTTTTGCTAGTAAATTACCTTTCCTGTAGCCCTATCTTGTGAGAAATAAGGACAAAGGCAGGTATATAATTGTCTACAAGGTATATTATAATGCTCTGTCTAGTACATACCCTTCATCTCCTAGAGTGTGGGTACTAAAGTGCACAACAAAACTGCTGATAACCTAGGAGTTCCAAGATTGGCACATTTTTGTGGTCCCTCACAATAGTCTAACTATTCTACTCTATTTAAAGATCCAGCATCTCATTTAAAGGCAAGCTGTAATGGGAAACCAAATAAAAATAAGTGGGTTTCCAGACCAACCATCTCTCGGGTTCCCCCACCTTATCAAGAGTTGGGTAAGCTGCTGAGTTTATTATGGTGAACACAAGGAAATGATGGACCGAGCACTGAAACTTTTCAGACACTAACCCCAAGTCACAGATCTAGGTTGAATTCATCATCTTTCTATACCTCACTTCGCCACTCCAGTTCAAACCCAGCTAAATGCAAATCAGTCTTCACCCTGTGTCTCATGGGAACAGCCCAGCCCGAACTGAGGGGATCTTGCAATAATTAAAGAAAGGCTTAACACAGTTATTCCTGAGTGATAATGAGTAAGGTAACTTCAAGCTGCCTGTCATACTCTTCTTTGAAACAATTATCTTTAGTAAGTAGAAAGCATTGGTTTCCAGCCCAAGCATTAGAAGACTGGAAGAATTCCTTTAAATTTAGGTTTTGGGAACTGCACTTGACTGTGTATGTAGGATGATAAACACACAGATTATGGGAATAGTCCATTTGCCTGCATGGAGAAGAAGTAAGTCAGAAGGCATATTCTCCTTTTCAGTACTTACATACCGATATCAGAGGATAGTCTAGTGAAGGTCTTGCTAAAGTAGAGGGGAGTAAAGAGAGCAGGAGGTGTCATGAAGACAGGAGAGCATGAAAGAAATGATAATCCTGTGTTATGCACCCAATGAGAAATTCAAAATATTCAGGAATCTGATTTGCAAACACATTTTCTGTCATAAATGTACATTTATGGCTTCAAAATGGCTTACTTTTCATCTTTCAAGAGTTCAGAAAATGATTCCTGAGAGGACTTAAAAAGTCTGCAATAGTAAACTCCATGCATATGGTGGGGGGAGTATATGAAGGCAATTGGTTTGCCCTGAAAGTCTGTGAATGCCTACAGTCTTGAGAGTTAATCAGTTTTCACAAACTATGATCTGACTCTTCCGATCTGGGAATTATCAAGGTTTTACTCCATCAAAGGGTTGGTGGAGGGTAGATCACTTTAAAACTTGAGGGGAATGAAAGAGAATGAAATTCTCTGAAGAAATAAATATTTTCACCAAGAAGAAAATAAAGAATGCGCAATTCCATATTGGCTGCATTTCCCCAGTGCAGAGCTTTATATTATGTACAATTATGCATTAGTGAAATGGGAGCATGGGGAACGTCACATGATATTTCTAATGGCACACCTGAAGACCTGTACCTGCTCAAATTTTTCAGGGACTCTGAGAATGTTTGTGACATCCCAAAAGTAGTAAATCCACACCAGGTTGTAGGACTACTACTTTGGGTGCAGATTTACTGCTTTTCTTTGTGAGTTGGACACCTAGAGCCCGATTACGATATCAGGCGGTCAGACCACCGGCTGCTATTACGGCAGTCAGGAGACCGTCAACAAGCATGAGGCGTCCAACTGCCGTATTTCCATTTGACTGCTGGGCTAGTGGTCAGAAGTTGTGAGTACCACGGTGCGGGCATGTTGAGGCCATAGGAATATGCCACATCAGATGAATCCGCTGTGTAGCGCCTTCAGCATGTCAGTGCACTGTGTGCCATGCACCATGTCATGCATGGCACACAGTGCACACATGACAATGCTAAGGTAGGGGGTCGCTACATGTGCCCCCAGGACCATGTTGCTACGAGCTCCAATGCCTGGTGACCCCCTTGTTGCCTTTCCAGCAATATTTTCATGGCGGGGTCCCTGACATGAGAAGGTTGCCAGAAAGAGCAATCGTAAGCATGACGGCGGGTCCTGCATCGCACCGCCGCCATTCTGGGACACTTTTCTGACCGCCACACCATTGGGATCTATGATCCTGGCGGAGACTGTAGTGTTGTGTTTGATAGCTGTGGGTCCGACCACCAGTATCATATTACGGTGGTCGGACAAAAGAGCTGTCAGTCGTCAGACTGCCACCAACAGGTTATTGGCGGTCCGACTGATGACATTGTAATGAGGCCCCTAGTCTTTATCTGTGCGAGAAAGGAAGTAGGAAGCACTATACAGCATTTATACAGTGTTTAAGGTATTTCATATAGATTATCTTCCCTTTCAAAATTACTTATCTTGTGCACCGATTTTCACATGTTTATCAATCCAAATTTGCTAATGTATGCTGTTATTGTTGTTATATATCAACAGGGTATATACGGGGGTTTACCCAAACATAGTCACTGGGACCTGGGTGCAGCAATATATCAACAATATATCAACAGGCAGGTCAACAGTTTCACAACATTTGTTATTTCATTAAGGAATGCTGTTTTTGTAAAACAGAGCACTTTTAGTGCACAATATTTACTATATTTTGAAAAATATGAATAAAGAGAAATGCTATTTTATGATTGATCAATAAATATCATACTTTTCTTTCAGTATCTCACAACTGGATTCCTGTCAAAACCACAGGTCCTGCCCCTGATGCCAGGTTAGTACTGAGAAATAACATTCATATAGCATGCCTGTTTTAAGTAATATGTGCTGAGCAACTAGACCCTCCACTGTTATCTAATTTGATGATCACTCAAAACATCCCCCATCTAGATCCAAGCAACCTGTGAGAGCCTACTTTAAGCACAGGACAGACATTACGGTTTCATCTCTTTTTGTAAAGTGGATTTACTCTGTAATTATACACAAAAAATCCTCCTTATGGGATAGGATGGAATTATGACGTCTACAGAGATCACAGGGCCAATTTCTTAAAATTTGGTATCTCTCAGCCACAGGGTTTTTCAAATGAGTGTGTCAGGAACTCATATATCTCCACATAAAAGAGTCAGGGCCAGCTCCTCCACACCGCAGCCAATGAATAACAGTAACACAAGGCTTACAGAATTACTGACAAGATGGGGGTCAGTGACTCACACCAGGACATCCTTGCATCTCCAAGAAATTATATACCAAGTCGCTGAAATGAATACGTGATCATTAGAATCTCAGTAACACCATAGAATGAAACAAATACAACACTTGGTAAAATACTGGAATAATATATACTCTGATATCTCTGTTGCATATCATTTGTGCAGTCTGCAGAGCAAGAACCCTCCTTGGTCCCTTCAGATGATCACAGTTCCAAAATGTATGTAATCAAAGTTTTAATGGATGAAGAATGTGAACGCAACAAACTGGTGTCCAGTTCAAAGAAATATAATCAGGGAGAAATGAATGTAAAATAAGCAAGTCGTCAGTGTTCACAAATCTACATAGCAATTCCTACCAGAAAGCAATGATTCAAATTCTGGTAAAGAAGCCAGCAGAGGTGGAATCATCACAAAAAAAGAGCAAAGAACAGGTGGTGCCAGCAAAACCGCAGAGGCATGATGGAACATTGCTATCAGTGTAACTGATTTATATACAGCCTGCTAACCGAACGTACCGTGACATCAGAGGACTTCTATGGCTGATGGGAAATGCAGTCCCTGATGCTGCTGACATAACTTTCTCTAGCATCAGATAACAACATTCAGTGATGATCAGTGTAATTCCTGAAATGAAAGTATAAACATGTATAGTGATGGTGCTCTGGAAGCCTAAGCAAAGGGGATGATGGACGGAGTGCTGAACATTGCAAGCACTCACCACCAGTCAACTGATCTGGGTTTAATCCATCATCATTCTTTAGCTCACCGCCACCCCAGTTCAGACATGGCCATATGCAAATCAGTCTGACCTTGTGCTATATGGGAACAGTCCAGCCCGAACTGCCATGCCATGTCGTCCCGGGACCGGAAACAAGCATCCTGGGACCCGTTTCTGGCCAATCAGCCGCCATCAGCCAGGCTAGCTTGAATCCAGTGGCAAAGTGAGCAAGGGACCCACGCCTGGGCATACCCTGCCAACTTAGTGCGAACAAAGCAAAAGCAAAGGGGATGATGGATGGAGTGTTGAACATTGCAAGCACTCACCACCAGTCAACTGATCTGGGTTTAATTCATCATCATTCTTTAGCTCACTCCGCCACCCCAGTTCAGACATGGACATATGCAAATCAGTCTGACCCTGTACCTCATGGGAACAGTCCAGCCTGCACTGCCAAGCCATGTCTTCCCTGGACCGGAAACAAGGATCCTGGGACCGGTTTTTGGCTAATCAGCCGTCATCAGCCGGGCTAGCTTGAATCCAGAATCAGACTGATTTGCATATCGCCATGTCTGAACTGGGTGCCCTTCGATCTACCCTCCTCCACTGGGTCCCGGACCCGGAGGAGGAGGGTAGATTGAAGGACACCCAGACCTAGCTAAATACGAGCAGAGCCGTGTGACTGGCTCCACCGGGCACTATTGACGCCTGGGTACCACCAAGAGTGGGTAGATCCAGGCAGGTTGAAGATGACGTAGGGTAAACTTGTTACCTGTTTTAACACTTATTATTTCTTGTAGATAGCAATTTTTTCATGGTTTGAAGAATCGCAGGTTTAATACACCAGACAGCGAGAAACATGTTGCCCAACACACTCTAACAGGAGCACATAGACCCACAGAGGGGTACATGTTAGCGCCCTGTTACACTTCTTTTAATTAGGACAGGAGACCCCCAGAATAAAGTTTGTCCATTCAAGGGACTCCCAGCCCTATTTTAATTCACCACACAGCATCTACACTTCTTGGCCCCACACCCGCACTCATCTTATGGCAGTTGGATAGAGGATCTCTGACAAAGAGACCCTTTTTAGGGAGCCCGTTGGGGATTGCACTGCCGCCCCAACGAGGAGCAGCCTAGATGATGAAGCATTACACATGAAAGGGTGTGTGAGGGCATTATGATCCAACAAAAGGATCCCCACAACCACCCGTTTTAGGGTACAGTGAGGACCTATCACTTGGCTTCTCCAAACAGCTACTTTCTTCTTTCCTTCTTTGAGAGAGGAACAACATAGAACTCCTTTGTATATTACTATATAGTTAACCTCATCGAGTTCTCACAGAACTACACTCCTCACCACATGAACACCAACCAAACACTCACTTTTTGACTAATTCAATGGGATACTGTTAACCCTAACACAACATTGTGGTCTCTGTTAACTCCTACAAATACCTCACTTGGCACTGCACATACTAATCATCAGATGGCACATACCCAAATTAGTAATGATCTGTGGCTGCACATACACACCCATCAAAGACGACTAACAGTTACAGTACACTTACAATCAAACATACAAAAACATTCTAACTGCACCTCCCTAATGATGATTCTACTTAAGAGAATACAGAACACAGTCAGTGATTGAATCCTTTAGACCAGGATGGGAAGGCACCCAAACACAATAGTGCTCTACAATGACAGTGATGAAAATACAGCATTATATATGTCTTTGTTAATATAGCATAACATGACGTAAGATGTCAGAAGTGGCATTGTGTGGGAGGTCAGGAGCAGAGACTTGGGTGGCCATTACAGTTGGATTTCTCATCATAACTGGTGAATTCTAACAATATTTAGGTTCTTCATCACAGCCATAATATCCTATCTACTGATATTTTGAGGCAATTTCAATTTAAATGCTATTTTTATTTTCTGAGTTAGGAACCAAAACATCCCTGTGACAAAAGTGTATTCCATGATTTAAAAAAAATATATATATGTTTTGTTTTCTGGCAAAAACAAGAACTCACAGTACATTACCGCGGATTGTGGGCAGTAGGATTCCACTGTAGGTTTTGGCCTTGGAAATACCCTGACCTAGTCACCAGCCATGGCATACACCCAGCTGTGGCCTCGAGTCTGTTGGACATGTTACTCTTCCATGCATAGCATGATATGGCTGCATGTGATCTTCTCCAGCCATGCCCTGCACTCACTCGATGTGACAAGTGAAAACCTATTCCTTGAACCATTCTTTGATTTTTGGAGGTGTTTAACACTCTTTTAAAGTTTCTTAACAGGCAGTCACTGTCGGCAGAGGGTTTGATGGCACAAAATCCATGCTTGAATGTCTTCAAATCTAACAAAAGGGACATGCAAGTAATAGAATGTTCATCAAATTCTGTCACCTTCAACTAAGTTACGTAGTTCTCATTTGACAGACCATAACAACTTTAATCTTGTTCCACCAACTGCATTTCACCATATATCTGTGGATGGAAACTACTGTACAGACTATAGATAGTCTAAACAATTTACCGAAGGCTGCTCAAGATTGGGAAATGAATTGAGGACTCCAGACCGAGATGGTTCTGGAAGGTAACTAATGCACCCATACACTGTGTTGCAAGAAGAGCTCAGTTACATGTGAAGGAGTGGGTGGCACCTTCATTGACAAAAAATGGACCACCTTCAGGAAATGACCCCCTCTCACCCAGATAACATTGTGTTCATGGCATGGGGGCGTTTCTGCAAAGAAGTCCAAAGAGATCCCTGTCCAAATTGCTGTATGGATAGGCACATGGCATAGTAAACCCTTTTGTCTCATTTAGTTACTCATTTATATTCCAGAAGTTTTACATACTAATGTGCATCGTGCATGAAACATGTACACCAGAGATATTGTCGGACGTGATTCAGAGTTTCAAGTTCACTGCAGAGGCCCTTGAGGTGATGCCCCCATCTAATTCCTGCTGTTGTAGACGCCCCGTAGATAAGTCAATGTAAACCACCAATGTGCGGTTAGGTCATGGTTAAACCCCAATCTTTTCTAAGGGCCAGGCATAGTCTTATGCACACAATAATCAAATTGAGTGGACTCCTAGGTCTGATGAGAATGATCAGTCTCGATCAATGATATTTTTGGCTCTTATTCCCGCAGCAGTGTGTAACTACGAAATTATAATAAGCAGAAGAGACCAATTGTTGTAACTGTTGTACAGATAATGCTTTCGTAATTGTTTTTAAATTGTTGATTACCATGATCAGTTAACACTGGGATGATGCTCTCTGGCCAACATATATTGCAGATATTTGGTAAAAAGCTTGCTTAATGGCTAGGCTTGGTGGTGTAGGATTCAGCTTCCTTTAAAAAAAAAAAAACGTTATTGGTATTTGCATATCATTCAAACATTTGTAGTACATATCTTGGTTTCACGCAATTGCTGTTAACAAATTAGTCATGCCCCCCTTGGCGTGTTGGCCTCTGTTCAAACCGTGGGGTGTATACCCTGTTAATGTCCTAATACCTCTGTGGATTCCTGCCTTATGAGTGTTCTGGTCACCTTAAAATGTTTTGATGTCCCCCCCCCTTAACTTCCCAACATTCCCCTCCCCTACCCCACGCTGCTGTCAACTAGGAAACCCCTACACTTCCCGCCATATTCGTGGTCGGGGTCCTCTCTGTAGTTGTCCAATGTGGTGGTCTCGCCCATCTTCTCCGGATGTCTAGTACTGCGTGACTATGCGCCTCCTGTTATTCACACTATTCCCTCCCTTGTTCTTGGTTGTTAGGGATATCGGGTCGGGATGGGCCCTGTGGGGTACTAGGCGTGGACTCATGATCTTCATTTTTCATGCTGTCCATTGTGCCCTCTCTAGTCTGCCTATGCCTCGCTTTGTGTTCCTGAGCAGTATTCTATTTTCGCAATTCGCCTATTTTTCGAGTTCGCGCTTCCAGTTTAGGATTCAGCTTCCTTAATGATTACTGAATTGCCTGTATTTATTTTTGGAACAAAACAACCCTTATTTCAACACCAGATGCACCTGGCTCAACATACAACAAGCCCTCTTTGTTGGAGCGCCACAATACCAGAGTGATGGAAAAGGCACCTTCAAGGGGCTGATTACAAGTCAGGTGGGCGGAATTACATGAACGTTTGCTCCACCTGATTCCAAGTGGGACGGTGTTTCCACACCAGGCTTTTCCAGCTGTGACAGAACCAGATCCAATACTTCCAGCCAGAAAAATTGTCTAAGGTTTCGGCTCCAACTGCAGCCAGGCCTCAGTTTATTTATTCTGTCAGAAAACACCTTTTCTGTCCTTTCCCTAATACCACACCTACCGCACTCACCCTTCACCCACACAAAGGTTCTCGCATGTATTTACCACCTGCTCTGTGCAGGTGCTAAATACATTTGTTAAACCCCACAGAATTGGGAAGTCCATTAGCTTTGTGCCGCTATTAATGTGCAACTCGTAGCTCAGCCCCTTAATGTTCAGAAAGCATGGTCTGAACAACAATTAAAGGTGTTGTCTAACCGCTTGGCATGATGAGGTTGTAGAAGTTCTAGATAAAATAAGTTTTAAACCAGGTAAAACGCAGGAAAACTTTGCACCTCCTATTCAAATATTGGTGCTGACCAATTTCTCACTGTAGCTCTTTCTTATGTCCTAGGTCATATCAGCTGGTTAAAGCGCAAAACCCAGCAATTTCACAGTAGTCTCCTAGATTTTGCACTTCTGCTTCAAAAAGTTTTTTTTTCACACTAACCTAAGAGAATTGCAAATAACTGCTCGAAATGCTCTGTTTCAGGCAGGTGTGCAACGCCCATAGGGCTGAAAGGGCTTCATGTCCCCTCCCCCCACCCCTCCCCCATCGGGTGTCTCAGCCCGGGTTGCTGTGGGCATGGCTGGGCAGTGTCTGGAGTCTTTTCTCCAGCACGCCCGAATTTTTCACAGGTCTATAACGACATGTGCATATTTACATTCCTTTAACTGGTTAACGAGGCTTAGTGATTTTTTTCTGGTTCCAGTACCCCCTGCCCCCACACTGCCTATTCCTTACATTTGTATTTGTATTTTATATTTACTGCTGTAATGTGAGAATGCATTTAATAAAAAGGAATTTAAAGAAGGGTTGCCTATAGAAAAATGCCAGTCTTGTGTTTTTTTAAAGAGCCTGCAAAGACCTCGTATTGACACTAAATAGTGTTATAAATAAAACAGCATGTATTCATTTGTAATGTGACTTTTCTGTTCCCCTTAATTATCTATCATGGATCATTCAGGCAGCCCTCGAACGCAATTAAAAGTGCTTTCTATTTATATTTGCTGTTCGAAGTATGCACGGATGAGTGCTGAAAATACGGCTTTAGGTGACTGTTTATTTTTGTACCGTCTGGGACATCAAAATAATGAGTTGGCAACCCTAATCATCAGAAAACTGGAAATTTGTTACAGGATCAGAAATTATTTATTTCCTCCAACGTTGATCCCTGATTAATGCTATAATAGCAATAGTTTAACTTATATCTGAAACCCTACTCCACCATCAATAGCATGCTGAGTTACTTCAAGTGTCTGGAAATGCACCCTGCATTCAGACAACTCCCTCCTCATTCTCGCCCTTCACTTTCACACTCACAGCTATCAGAATGCATTCACACTGATCACCATGCACACATGCCAATCACCCACTCACCCTGCACTCACAGTGATCACTCTGCACTCACAATGCACTTGTGCTTTTCACCCTGTACCTCACCCTGCAGTCGCACAAGCACACTACTCACCCTGCACCCATGTGATACTTCATTCACCTGTCCCCCTCACTATTCAATCTGCACTCTCACTCAAATAAGCCTATCACCAACCATGCATTCAATCCTTCCCACTCTGCACTTACATCCGCACCCTAATTCATATGGTCACCTCACTCACCCTGCAGTAACTCTTCTTACTCTACTCTTGCACTGACGCATCACCCACTGTGCACTCACATGGCCACTCCTTCCATCCACACAGCGAAGAGGGTTAATGTGCCTGCTACAAAGAATGTGTACCATGCAGATCACGAACTTAGTGCGAGTAACCTGAGTAGCTTTATAAAAAAATCTAATTTGTAAGAAAAGTGCTATAGAGAGATGAGGGGTGATGTTGGTGGGTGGTAGTGAGGGAATTCATGGAGAAGGAGGAAATGGGGGAGGGAGAGCCAAAAAAGAGTGTTGCACCACATGCGATCAGTGCTATGGCCTGGCCGGGCTGGGAGTGTTAGCCCACTCCTGAAGTTAGGGTCTAGTTACATCCCTGGTTTCAGATGATGTGTAAATAGAAATATGGTCAATGCAGACCTGCATATAAACTTCATGGATTTCCCCCAACATATATTTGTTATCATTGATAAAGAAATGGAAAGCAACAGGAGCCTTGCCCAAGCCAAATGACATTCCTTGATAGTGGAAAAATTTGTATCCACCTGTAATATTCTACAAGTAACAAAATTGTGTAGCGGTGATTTACAGTAACCTGAATGAATGCGTGATACTCCCTTTGTAGTCTGAGTCCCTTGTAGGGCACAAAAAATAGAAGCAAGCACACAAAATACTTAATAACTTGTTTAGAGCTTGGCAGATACTGGACAGCCCCCAGTAGTGGCAGATGTCCTGTGTGTCCTATCTAGAGTGCACAGAGAACCTATGCACTCAGCATAGGTAGGGTAAGACTTCCCCCAATATTTGGTGAAGTTCATGAATCAATCAAAATCTAAGACCCTCAGAATGCCTAACAAACTAGCAGGCCACACTAAGGGTATTGAAGTTGCTTCTGGTTTGTGGTAGTCTTATCATAGTTCCTGTATGACAGCAATTACGAAAAACCTTTACAGACTCGAAAGTAATGAAGCAAAAAATATTAAGCAACAAAAGCATTTGTTAATGCTCTGAATGCTATTTACATTGGGGATGCAGATCCCAATTCGGATTTGAACCACTGTTTGTAATTTATATTGGATTACACTGTAGGAGTTAATTACACCTGACAAAGGTGTTTATCCACTCGATTTGCAGCATATAAATCCTAGCAGAATTCTGAGGGCCAGAACAAGTGATCTGGTATCCAATTTGTGCCTAATTCACCAATCTGAAGAGTTAAACTGGGGTGCAAATTGACTCTTAGATGATAAATATGGTGTGAGAAGTTGGCCAGGTATATGCTGTCCACTATTTAAAGTGTAGCAAAAATGAGAACAAGAACCTGGTATCCTAATTATTATATACTGCTTTTACAACAACCACACTATATTATTTCGGTGATTGGGTTATTGATTCACCCTATTTTTAACAACTCTTTCATTTAGAAGGATTTTATATCCTTCATATGGAACACATAAATACCATACACAGTTACATTCTTGAACAATTTACATGATACTTACAACAATATACAAAACCAACACTTTTTTGACATACACAACATTTCTGCACAAAACTTTACACAAACATGACTACATCAAAACAAACCAATGTGCCACATATAATCGAGCAATTGCTCAATTTGGATATCATTAACGTTTTGAAAATGTTAATTTAAACTGAATCCTGTATCAATTATATTTCTTTTTGATCCTTTATCCACTTGTTGCTAATTTAATAGCAATTGCCGACGCGTTTCAAGCCTCACTGGTTCTCTATGGGCTCTCATCAGGGCATCTTACTTTCCACACATTGGACACATCTATAATGTAAATAAAACAAACTATAACCTATTAGACCAAAAACCCTTTTCTTACTACTTCTCGTGCCCATTACTGGCATTTATGAACATACCTGACAATGTCGTGAACACTTTTTATTTTCAATGATCATGCGGCTCTCTCAAAATGGATCAGTAAATCTACTCCTCTGATTGTCTGTGAACAATAAAGTTTAATTTAAAAAAGGGGGGAACTAAGCAAATACTCTATTTAAGTCGTGGTACTGCTATTCATAAATAAAAAAACAAACCTTTCACATTTCAGATCGGTGGCTGTACACTGTTTCTGTAGATTGCTTGTCTTTGGGCGCGTGTAAAATGACTCTATGAGGAACATCGACATCCTCGTAAAAAAGTGACCCATATTTATAGCGCATTACATAGCTATCTCTAAGGGGAGTTGTATATGCCCAACGTACCTCTAGCCAGTGAATTGCCTGTGTCCCAAAAGCATTCAATGCCTGTATACTTCGCAATATTTCATCAATTCTGCGGAGCACAAATTCAGATTTTATTAAAACAGCCCTTCTTTAACTATGCGAGTTTGGTAATTAAGCGGCAATCCAATTCTACGCTCACCTTTTCGTTCCTCAAAGCGAACGTCTCTCCTCGCGCTACCAAACAATTTCGCAATGGACGGCTCTGTGAATATCAGCCACCTGGAAGGGGATCTAATCGCGCTGATGTTTCTGGGAATTGTAGTACTAATCCTACTTATGCCACTACTTCAGTGTCTTACTCGTGTGCAAAATAAATATAACTGTGCCCGTATATTACCTACCACCGTGGCAGGACCTATTTTAGCGACCTTTAAAATTCTTTTTGGTAATCTCACCCATTCTCAGAATGATAACAAATTTGCATGCGGAACGGACCGTCAGGGGCTTCCGGGAATTGTAGTTTATCAAACATTACATAGCCTAGTACAAGCTTGGATCACTGCGCCCTATATTTACTTAGTTATTTTTGGGATTTGATGTTTATCATAAATAGCAGATACCACGAACCCTTTGAGATTTTGACCATCACTAATATTATATTATATTTTAACCTAAGCATGATTGCGAATTATTTGCATTTCAATTCATTGGATGCACACTACAGATTACGATTGAATGCACAAATCAGGTTACAATTGCATGCCAGTCTCTAATATTTTATACCAAAATGATATCAAATCCTCAAGACTTCTGACATTTCGTTTAATCCTAACTGAAGTTGCACGGTCGACAGTTGGGATACAGGTCTTAGAATTGCTGAGAGGTCAGATCAACCTCAGGGACACTCAGGAACTCACCTCCTGTGTTGCAAAATCTTTGGAGTCCTCAGGAGCTTGGGAGATGCAAACTGCTCAGATGTGTTAAAGATGCCTGCCTTGCAAGGGAGTAACTCCCTTACTCCAAGATAGATTCTTCAGTCATCCAGCGTAGTGTAGATCATCGAAGTACTTGGTTTCTGCTTGCAGAGTTTAGTCCAGGTAAAATCTAAAGTCCTGTAGTCAGGAATCATACTTTATACCCAAGGAAGGGGTTGAACAAACTCTGAAAACCGACCTATGAGAGGGTCAGGACAGAGGGGTGGTTACACCCATGTCCTTTGTCCAGTTTTGTGCCAGAGCAGGAGCAAATGGCTCCTGCAACCAGTTTGAAATGGACTATGCACAGGGACTGTCGGGCACCCTCAGAGTGCACCCACCCAGCTCCAATATACTAATTCCTGTCTGGGAGGTGGTCACACCTCCCTGTGACAGGAAACCTATTGTCAAGCCTTCCCCTGCTCGAGTTCAGCTCAGCAGTAGGAGGACAGACGCGTGTCTGTGGCTGGCAGCATCCATTTTGTGATGCCTAGGTCGAGAAAGCTGGTACCGGGTAGACCGGTGCCCCATTGTAGTAGTTATACAAGGGAGGAATCATACCTCCCACACCAGTTACTGGTGTGGAGATATGATTGCAAGGCGTTTGACACCAAACATGACATGTTTCTAAGCAGCAATTTTAAAGTTAGCATTTACTGCGAGGTTATAA
Source organism: Lissotriton vulgaris (assembly GCF_964263255.1). Taxonomy (NCBI): domain Eukaryota; kingdom Metazoa; phylum Chordata; class Amphibia; order Caudata; family Salamandridae; genus Lissotriton; species Lissotriton vulgaris. The sequence goes on along the minus strand of NC_141689.1, from coordinate 835,090,593 downwards.
TGCACTTAAATATATATGGTTGGCTGCATCACAAACAACCCCAGAAAATAGGTACTGAAGGCAGCAGAGGGGCTCTGCTCATGCAGGAGCACCCTCTCACATAAAACCCAGCACCACGCCTTCAGGATTGATAAGGCCTGCCATAGGGGTGACTGATAGGTTTATATGTGCAGTGATTTAGAATAGATATAGTGAACCTATATCTAAGTAAGGGGTGCATGCACCACCTTGCACAGGCTGCAGTAGCAGACCTGTGCTGTCAGTTTGAATGGTCTCTCTGGGGTGGCATGATACATGCTGCATCCCCTGGGAGGCCTCGGTGTACCTATGCCCTCGGTACCTGGTGTACCATGTACTAGGGACTGATAAGGGTAGAGGGAACTGAGCCCATGGAACTTGAGCCTTACCAGGTTGAACTCCTGGGCCCAGGGGGACCCCCTATGGAAGAGCTGTGCCAGGGTCAGCAAGACTGTCTCACTCTTGGAAGCCTGAGGCAGCAAGCTGTTTCAGAAGCACATGGAGATGTCAGTGGTACCCACGGAGCTTATTGGGAAGAGGGATTACTGTATGCTGAGGCAAGAAACCCCTCTACTGGAGCCACCAGGAGAGTGGTAGTGCCACAGAAGTACAGGGAGTTCCTTCTAACTTTGGTTCATGACATTCCCCTAGCTGGACATCTTGGGCAAAACAAAACTTGGGAAAGGCTAGTTAGTCACTTCTACTGGCCCCAGATGCACGAAAAGGTGAAGGAGTTTGTGATCTCCTGTGTCATCTGTCAGGCCAGTGGCAAGACAGGTGGCCACCCAAAGGCCCACCTGATACCACTGCAAGCGGTGGGGGTCCCCTTTGAAAGGGTAGGTGTGGACATTGTGGGTCCACTTGAACCTCCCACAGCCTTAAGGAACAAATTCATTCTAGTAGTAGTGGATCATGCTACTAGGTACCCTGAAGCAATTACCCATAGGACTACTACATCTTCTGCAGTAGTCAAGGCTCTCCTGGGTGTCTTAACTAGGGTAGGGTTTCCTAGGTAGGTGGTTTCAGAAAGAGGTTCCAACTTCATGTCTGCTTACCTGAAACACATGTGGAAGGAGTGTGGTGTGCAGTACAGATGTACTACCCCATACCATCCATAAACCAATGGCCTTGTTGAGAGACTAAACAAGACATTGAAAGGCATGATCATGGGACTCCCCGAAAAACTCAAAAGGAGATGGGATGCCCTGTTGCCATGCCTGCTTTTCGCTTATAGGAAAGTGCCACAGAAGGGAGTAGGGTTTCCCCCTTTGAACTTCTGTTTGGTCATCCTATAAGGGGACCACTGTGACTTATAAAAGAGGGTTGGGAGAGGCCTCTCCAAGAGCCCAAGCAAGACATTGTGGACTATGTGCTTGGCCTCAGGTCCAGAATGGCTGAGTATATGGAAAAGGCGCCCAAGAATCTTGAGACCAGCCAGGAACTTCAGAAGCACCGGTATGACCAAAAAGCTGCACTGGTTGTGGAGCCAGTGGCACCAAGGGCCTTTCAAGACAGATGGAGTGGCCTTTACCCTATCATGGAGAAAAAGAGTGAGGTCACTTATTTAGTGGACCTGGGCACAAGCAGGACACCCAAAAGGGTTATCCATGTGAACCACCTTAAACTCTACAATGACAGGGCTGATATCACCATGCTGATGGTGACTGATGAGGAACAGGAAGCAGAGAGTGAACCTCTCCCTGAACTCCTCTCCTACAGCCCAAAAGATGGGTCAGTGGACAGAGTAGTCTTTTCAGATACCCTCTCTGCCCAACAGCAGACTGACTGCAAGCAAGACTTGCAACAGTATGCTAGTCTCTTTTCCCTGACCCCTGGTCTGACCAACTGGTGTACCCATGATGTGGACACTGGTGACAGTAACCCTGTCAAAAACAAGATCTATAGACAATCAGCCCAAGTCAAGGAAAGCGTCAAAGCTGAAGTCAGCAAGATGCTGGAGTTAGGGGTTATTGAACCTTCTGGGAGCCCCTGGGCTAGCCCAATGGTGTTGGTCCCCAAGCCCCACCCACAGGGTGGAAAGAGAGCGACGAGGTTCTGTGTGGACTATAGAGGACTCAACTCTGTCACCAAGACATATGCCCACCCCATTCCAAGAGCAGATGAGTTCATAGACAAGTTGGGGGCAGCCAAATTACTCAGAACCTTTGACTTACCTGCAGGGTACTGGCTGATTGGCATGGACCCAGGAGCAAAAGAGAAAACAGCATTCTCCACCCTTGATGGGCACTATCAGTTTACTGTAATGCCTTTTGGGTTAAGGAATGCCCCTGCCACCGTCCAGAGGTTGGTGAATCAGGACTTGACTGGGTTGAAGTCCTTTAGTGCAGCATATCTTGATGATATTGCTGTCTTTAGCTCCACCTGGCAGGATCACCTGATTGACTTCGGGAAGGTTTTACAAGCCCTGCAATCTGCAGGTCTAACTATCAAGGCATCCAAATGCCAGATAGGGCAGGGCACTGTGGTGTACCTGGGCCATCTTTTTGGTGGAGGCCAGGTACAACCCTTACAGCCCAAGATCCAGAGTATCATGGAATGGGCAGCTCCAACAACCCAGACCCAAGTCAGGGTATTCCTTGGCTTGACTGGGTACTACAGGAGGTTTATGAAGGGATATGGGTCCATTGTGACTTCCCTCACAGAACTCACCTCCAAGAAAATGCCCAAGAAAGTAAACTGAACTGTTAGTTGCCAAAAGGCTTTTGACACCCTAAAAGAAGCAATGTGCTCAGCACTAATTCTAAAATCACCATATTACTCCAAGCAGTTCATAGTGCCGACTGATGCCTCTGAGCTTGGGATAGGAGCGGTCCTATCTCACATCAATGAAGAAGGCCAAGACCAAACTGTTGATTTTATAAGCAGGACGAGAGCAGCGTTGAAGTGCCATTGAGAGGGAGGCCTTTGCTGTGGTTTGGTCCCTGAAGAAGTTAAGGCCCTACTTGTTTGGAACTCACTTCCTGCTTCAAACTGACCACAGACCTCTCAGATGGCTAATGCAGATGAAAGGGGAAAATCCAAAACTACTGTTAGACCTGGCACCTTGGCGTGAGTCACCCTCCCACTTTTTGCTGATGTGCCTCGAGTGTTTCTGCTGGTGTTCGATGCTCAGGGCACTGCGCCACGGCCAACCCGTGCCGCAGTGCAAGTGCTCCCAATATAAAGTGTATCCGTAATTGATTTCCATGATTGGCTTATTTGGTTTACTGTCAGTCCCCAGTAACGTGCACAAGGAGTGCCAGGGCATGTAGATACAAATGCCGCTAGTGGGCCTGCCGCGCTGGTTGCGCTACCCACCGAAGCGGCCTCTTAAAAGATGTCTCGGGTCCACCATCGCAGACCCTGCGTACGGTCTGGTACTGTCACGCTGACTGCGCAAGTGCACACACTTGCCAGTCCCTAAACCTTCCCTAACCTTCATATCAGTCACCCCTATGGTCGGCCTATGGGCCGGGTGCATTGTAAGCGTAAGGTAGGACAAGCCCTGATGTATGAGCATGTCCTAGTAGTGAATTAACGCCCTTTTTCGTTTTTCACTATTGAAGGGCTGCCTGTTCTCTTAGGCCAAGGTGAGCTGCTGGAACTATTACACGCTATAGTTCGGGCCGGCTCAGGGAACACAGTGGCATGTCGAGTTTGGTATGCCTGAACTCAGAATAATAAAATACTTCCTTTAGCAAGGTTTATTTTAATATCCTGTGTTTGCAAATGCTACTTTTAGAAAGTTAGCTTTGCTCGCCTGACTATTTCAGCCAGCCTCTGCCAGGATGTGTATCTGTTGTCTGGGTTTGTGTGAGTGACAGGGCTGGGAAATTCCCGGGGACAGTCGGGGTTACCAGGTGGTGAATAGGGTATTTACACCAGGATGGGTGGGCGGAGTAGTCCTTGACTCTGAATAGGGTTGTGCTCCACCACTACAATACTGGCTCCACCTCCTGCGGAGCGTCTGATGTCCCTGCCCTGCACCCTGAAAGAAGACAGCAGCTTCCTGTCAACAGAGTACTCCAAAGCCGGGTTGAACCAGCCTCAGGCCCCCTGGCCTGCCAAGACAAAAGAAACCGAGTATAAAGGTAGGAGCCCTGCTCCTAAGAAATTAGATCCAGTTTTGACCACTACGAACCTCTGCCTGACTAGAAGGACCAAGAGAAGCTGAGGAAAAGAAACCTGCAGTGGTGCCTTGCTGAGGACGGAGAGGAAAAGACCAGAGAGGACTTTGAAGACTTGTGCCTGAAACTATCTCCAAGGGCTTGATCACAAGCTTGCCCCCTGAACGGAGCCCCAGAACCATTGGGTTCTATTCTTCCTGTGCCCGTTTGCTGTTGGGCCTTTAGTTCTTATTCCTATCCGGAGTTGTGACTCAGGTGCCTTCGCCCTCCAAGGTCGTGACAGCTCGGAGACTGTTCGCCCCGCCGCAGAGAGCCCCGCTCAAGCTTGAGTCGCTCTCTGCTTCAGAGCCGGGTCGCCCGCTCTCCTGTCACCTCGCCTGTTATGGAGCACGCTGTGCGCCTCTCATCTTCTCCCGCCGGAATCTGCACGAAGCGCATCTGTTAGCCTTGGACGGTCCGTACGTCGTAACGTACCCGACTGTCTCGCTTTGCCCACCTGCATACAAGGCCGTGCCGCACCTCAAGAAAGGCCTTCGGTACTCTGGTACCGAAGGCCCGGTGCTGCACCCGTCTGCCCGAGAACGCGACGCCCCACACAGATCCACAGGTACGACCTGGTGTGCTAAGAAGTAGTACGCCCCGCAGGCCTAAATGGCGCCTCGCCCCGTGAGCTCCATCCGACCCCGGATCGCCACAACCTTCCACACCGTCCCGCTCACCCGCCTCGCACCTCGAGGGGGCTCCGAGCCGGATAGATCTTTTGGAGAACCGTTGGCCTCGTCCCGGGTCCGCCCTCACCAGTAGCAGCGCCTGAAACGCCTCGGACACTCATCGCTAGGTACACTTGAACTCTATCCCGAGTTCGCATCGGATCCAGGGTCCGCAACCTTTGTTTTCCCTGTCATCGTACCTTGCAAACCAAGAACACTTAAGAACAATCATCGCCTATTTAAATCTGGTGGCCTTCAATCGCTAAACGTTATATGGTCTTGTGATAATTCTGCATATGAAGTATTTTTACATAAAGACTACGTATGTTTGATACAATCCTAAGACTGTGGTGGGTCAGTGGGTTTCCTGTATATGATTATTAATGCTTAACTAACTATCGCCCTGAAGATTAGCCTTTTCTGCTCGCGCCACACTACCTAGAGGGTGTGCAAGGGTTATTTCTAAAGGAGTAGTTCTCTTACCCTGACTAGAGGAGAGGGTCCCTGTTAGCCACAAGTGCATACCTGTGCCAACCAGTGACCCCCGATTCTAACAACTACTAAGATGGTCCATCTCCCTACAGGAAATGGACTTTGAAGTGGAACACAGACATGGGACTGCCCATGCCAATGCAGATGCAGATGGACTTTCCAGGTTATTCCACTTAGACAATGAAGACTCCCTAGGGCAAGATTAGTCTCATCACCTTTCGGTTGGGGGAGGGGGGGTTGTGTGAGAAAGTGTCATCTTTCTTGCATAGGTATACCCCCAATTTTTGCTGAATTGCTGATGTGCTTTGACTGAGTGTACCCTAGTTTTCTGCCAACCAGGTGCCCAGGGCCTGTGTTCTTTCCCTCAAACTGTGTTGAAACTAATACCCAATTGGCATCTCTGGCCACCTGTTAGCCCCTAGCAAATGGTACCCTAGGTACCCAGGGCACAGTGACCAGAGAAGAACCCTAAGGTCTGCAGCACTTATTGTGGCACCCTTAGGAGACCTGTACCCTGACACCCACTCACTGCCTTTGCAGGCTGAGTGTCTAAGTACAGAACTAAACAGAGAGTCAACATGGCACACATCCCTGTGTGTCATGCCCACAAGCTCACTGCCCTGGCATCCCTCAGTCACCCCTCTAGCTGTGTGCCCTATGCCAGTGGCGTCGACACAGGTGCATGAGCTCTGTGCCCCTACAGTACCCAGGGCCATTCCTGGGCACTGTAAGTGCAGTGCTGCCATTAAGAGTATATGGTGCTGGGAGGTCGTCATTACGAACTCCACAGCACCATGATGGCTTTACTGAAGACTGAGAAGTTTGATATCAAGCTTCTCAGCACATTAAACCTGCACTGATGCCAGTGTGGGATTTAATGTAAAATGCACAACAGAGGGCATCTTAGAGACGACTCCGAAACCTAACCAACTCCTAGTGTCCTGACTGTGTGGCTACTGAGGCTGCCACCACCAGACATGTTTCTGGACCCCTGGATAGAGAGCCTGCCGCTCTCGGGGGCCTGGAACAATGCACATCCTGGGACGAGGTGCCAAGCCTCCTCCCCTAGGATGGGCAGGGGATGCTTCAAAGTCATACCACCTTTGTGAGCTTCTCAAGGCCGCGTGCTGTACTCAGCAACTGGCCCCCACCGGTTCTGACCCCCACTCTGGCGGGAAGAACGGCAGGAACACCTTAGTGAGGAAAGGGGGTGTGCTAGCCTATGCCAAACCCACCACTCAGGTGGGGGAGGCGAGGTGCAGCACAACTCGGGCTCCGGCTATCTGGTAGATGGGGAGCCCTGCCCAATCACAGCCTGGCTCCTGCCCCCCTCCCAGAGGAGAGGAGCAGGTTAGAGGGTGTACCCACCCCAGGACAGGGACCCATTGGTCCCTGCACTTGCCCTACCTGTAACACCCCTAAATTTAGTATTTAGGGGCACCCTGAACCTTCCTTCCTTCCACAGATCCCGATTGCAACAAGAAGAAGATCAAGAACCAAGAAGACCTGCCGTGCAACTGCTAACAAAAGGTTGCTGCCCACTGACTTGGTCCCAAAACTCTACAGGCCTGTTGATCCTTGAACCTGCTCCTGTGAAACTCTGGCGTCTCCTGCGGACAGCAACCTCAAAAACCCCGGAGGACCCCCCTGCCTTAACCCTTCCAAGAGACTGGGACTCCCACGAGCAGTGGTTCTGCTTAAACAGCAATACCCCTGGGGCCAGCCAGGTACCACAAATCCAGCCCACTCTGAACCCACCGAGCCTGGCATGTGCCGAAGTGAACCAAGACCGCAAGGATGTCCCCCCGGCAACTGGGACCCGAAGTCCAGTGCCCAAAGACCCACCTAGACGAACCAGACGACGCCTGAAGCCTCAGAACCAGGAACCCCTCCAACCACGACCAGCTGAGGGTACGATTTCCTGATGCCATAAGACATCCCTGCAACCGGTGCCCCATGGCCCCCTGTGCCTTCCTTTGTGGTACCTACCTCTTCTCCAAGCTCCAAGATCCCAACTTACCTCTCGAAGGGGTGGTTGCACCTGAAGAATCTCCGTCCCCGAGCCTGCAGCCTTTGTTCACTTTTTAAATTTCCCATTGGATAACATTGAGTGCCCGACGGCTCAAAAGCACCCTGCACCCAGCCGCCCGAGTGCAGCTGGAAGTGCAACTACTACCCTACTCTACTTCCCCACTTGCCCTGAGTAAGTGACCAGGAGCTCAGCTCCCACAGCTGCGTGGCCTGCTTGCTTGCAGCCTTATTGAGAAAGAAGGTCTAGCCCTGGGTAGGGGTGCTACTTATATACTTGTGCTACAGTTATATCACAGATGCATATACTACTGATCATGAAAACACACATGTTTATTATCAAAAATATATATTTTTTTATTTTTCTTTTATCAGAATTTGAAATAGATAATTATCTTATAACTCTTTTTTCACATGATTTACATTTGATGGTAAAACAGTATTAAAAACACTTTGGGACAGATGTAGGTAGCCCAATACCGGTCGGAAACGGCTGAAAATACCGATTTTCGGCCGTTTCCGACCGGTATTGGGCTATGGAGATGTAGGGCCCTTGAAAACATACAGAATCGGTAATTTTACCGATTCGGTAAATATACCGATCGGTAAAATTACCGATTCTGTATGTTTCCAATGTAGGTAGCACTTTTAACACTGCTACAGGGCTTTCAGGATTCGGTATTTACCATGCAATATAATTGCATGGTAAATAACGAATTCTTGTGTGCATGCACATCTGTGCATGTACACCTGTGCCATGTGGCACACAGACATGCCCTTAAGGCATGTATGTGTGCCACATGGCACACAAGCCAGAAACAGAGGTGCAATAGGGTGTCAAAGTGACACCCTGTCCCCCTTGGCAATTCGGTATTTTTACTGATTCGGTAAATACCGAATCGGTATTTGCTATTGAATCCTATGGGCTTCAAGGCCCATAGGATTCAATAGCAAATACTGATTCGGTATTTACCTAATCGGTAAATACCGAATCTTACCGAATCAGTATTTTTTACCGATTTTTTACCTACATAGGTTTTACCGAATCTTAAATACCGAATAGGTAAAATTCGGTATTTAAGAATCGGTAAAACCTATTTACCTACATCTAGCCCATAATGTGTACAAGGACAATATCATATGTCCATTTATAGAAACAATTTTCTTTCTTTCCAATTATACATTTTTCTTTTTTTAAATTTTTTTTATTGAGAATTCATAAGACACAATGTAAAACACAATACAGATTATCCAATAAATACAAATAGATTTTAAATACGATCTTCCAGCAGTATATAAAACATATGAAATACAAACACGATTTGGCAAATCTCACTAATTAAAATCTGATTAAATTGATTCCATTACTTAGTTAATAAGCCAGCAGCCTTAAAACCAGTAGGACTCCAGGTAAAACACGTTGTTTAAAATATCGAGAATAAGGTGAGTTATATCAGGTTAAGAAGATCAAAAAGAATCTAACATTTATATACAATATCATATACCCTAAAACATTTTCAGCACCAGAGTAAACCTACTACAATCTGGTGGCCCGCTAAGTGGCCATTGGTGCCCAGATCTTCAATCCCATTTTTCTTTTTTTTTACCCTTAAGTTCGTACAGGGCCGCCTCGACATTATGCATACCTAAGAGTCTAGACATCCACATTTGAAAGGTTGGGGCCTCCTTGTCTTTCCAGGCAGCTGAGATTAATATACGGAGTACCTCTGTAGAGATAAAAACTAAAGCTTCAGTCTCAATATTTAAATTCAGTTTGCTTTCACATCCTAAAATCATCAGAGTTGGGGATAGATTTATTTTAACATCTAGCAGCCCCTCCCAGAATGCCTCAATCTCTACTTTAATTGATTCAAGTTTCTCACACTGATAAAACATATGGGTGGTATTAGCTGGGCCTTTAGAGCATCTTGGACAGATGTTGTCCACTCTCTTACCCCAATCATATAGCTTGGAGGGAGTATAGTATAAGTTAAATAATGTTTTAAAATGTTGGGCTCTTAGGGTAGAGGAACGTAAAAATCTTTTATCCATTAAAAGGGCTCTATCAAGGTCAATATCCGGATCCTCCAATTTGGAAACCCAAGCTGCCTCAGTTTTACCCATATCGTCCTGAGATCCCTCAATAAATAGCGTATATACTCCCTTAATTCTTCGGCCACCCCCCTTCAGATAATCCAAGATAGTGCACCTCTTAGCTAGAGTGATACGAGGCCTCTTTGATTTGATTGTATTGACCAACTGAGCATATTTGTAATCTTGGCTGCCCTGTAGGGAGTGCCTCAGTTTCAAGTTTTCAAGAGATCTGAACTCGTCCCTTACCATGATTTGCCCCAATGTCAGAATACCCTGTCGCTCCCAATGTCTCCAACACCCATCATTACACAGATTAGGGAAAAGACCAGAGTGCCAAAGTGGAGTATGAGGGTTATACATTTTTCACCATATAAATATGACCACTCTAGAAGACAGGCAAGAATAACTTCATTTAGTACAGTGCCAAAATAGAGAAATTCATACAGCACTACAATGAAATATCAATTCAGAATATTAGGAAAGGAAAACACTGGTGTCAAGCATCAATTATCACCAACACTTTTCGGTGTTAAACCTTCCTCAGGGTGATTCTGCCAGTGACAAACAGAGAAGTGAAGGATTTGTGATCGCTTCTCTTGCGTAGTGCTTGTAAGTTTAATTACCAAATGTTTGTTGTGTCCAAATGATATATCCCAAAGCTGTTATTCAAGGGATTATGTGCTGATCTCATGTTGCCTATTGTGTGCAGGTGTACCTCTTAAAACTTTCAACTCTCAAATTGATCTACTTACCAAAAAATGTCTGGAAACGAGGTTTCATATTTTACTGAGATAAAAACAGATATTGGTTCCTCTGATAAGATTGCACGCGATGCTGCTGCAAAGAGTGACCTTTTCACTTTGTTTTTGAGAATTCTAAATTTGGAGCACAATATCCTGCTAGCTGTATAGATAGCTAATGCCTCCCGAGTTCTTTAGTGGCTGTATGATGAATATTTCTAATGTCGAGTTAATCACGGTCATTCGGTATTAAAACCTGTGATAGGGGAAATAAAGTAACCGCAAGAAGCCCGTGACGGTGTTCGGGAGGCTCGCAAAACAGCCACCAACCAAAGGCCCCCTACCCTCCTTTGGATTGCATTGGGCCTACTCTCTCTGCACCCGGCTGCCCCTATGCCGCTGAGGGTGTAACTACTGTACCTTTCTGACCCTGGGAGACCCCTGAGTCTATGCCCAGAACCTTAACTCCACCAGTCGAGTACTCACCTAAAAGCCGATAACTCATTTTCCTTCCATAGGTGAACATAAACTGGTTTCACTTGAAATTTCTTCTGTGTGGAGTTTTGAAACTTTAAAATATTAATCTTAAATCACCCGAATAACGAATTTCGAATTGCTCACCTGTGATCAGGAGAGAAGCCAGTACTATACTTTTTAGCACAGTACTGAACCGAGAAAGTAATCCTAATTGTACTTACCCGTAACCTGAATTTTTTTCCATGGGAAACCATTGACTATTTCTCTGTGAAATTACTTCTAAGTGTCGATTTTTGCAAACTAGAAATATTCTTTAAAAATCGTAACAACTATCAAACCGTAATTACTTACCTGTCTTAGGTAAAGGTCCCAGTGCTGAACCTAGGAGTCCAGTACTGGATTACAAAAGTAATGAGACCCTACTTTACCTGTGACTTGAATTTCCTTCCATAGGATAACATTGCTTGGTTTTCACTGAAAAGTTTGCGTCAACTTTGAAAGTACATTTATATTCTTTCAAAATCACAACTTTAACCAAAATGCTTTTACCTAACTGTTTACAGTTTAGGTCCCGGGACTGAATCCAGGATCCAGTCCTGTGGTTAGAAAAGTAATCCTTACAGTAATCAACTGCATTTATGTAGAAAAACCCATTGAGCTCAATGTTAAATTGTGTTTAGAATTGTGCTGCCTACTGCAACCACTGTAGCTATTGTAATTACAAAGTCTATTGCCTTTTGCAAAGTAATACCTAAAGTCACTCATATTGAGAAAAGTATATTTTGATACCTGTTGGTTCTAAAATAAAACAACTATATATTTTGATATAAAAACAATTGGCCTAGAGTTCAGTTCTTGAGTGAGTGAAAGCTTTTGCTCACTGAGTGGGTACAACAGATACCTTACACTGTCTTCTGATACTGCCTTACTAATCGACCAAGCTACCACTTTAGAGAGTAATGTTATATCTAACTTTAGCCTCTGTCATACCTCTGGGGACTGGGGACTCTGTACACACTGTACCTTACTTTGGTCCTTTATATATAGAGCCACTTTCTTACACCTGTTTTGATACAATCGACTCAGTTTTGGCATATCGTCGGCAGCGGAGATATTTCAAGAAATCATACGGTAAGTAATAAGGCCGGTGAAAAACAGTTTGAAGTACAGTGACAAGATCCTGGTATTCGGCCGTTCAGACGACGAACAAGACATGGTTTTACGTGAGGTGTGCAGGCAGCTAGAACAAGCAGGACTAATTCTAAATAAGGACACGTGCGAACTGGGGAGGAATGAACTGGTATTTTTTGGGCACATCTTCTCAAAGAATGGAATGAGGCTAGACCCCAGCAAAGTGGAAACACAGGAAAAGGCAAGCCCTCCAACAGACGTCGCAGAGGTGAGGTCATTTCGGGGTTTTGCCTACTAGTGTGCTCTTTACATAAAAGACTTTGCCACAGTGAGCATACTGCTGACAGACTTAACAAAGCAGGGTCAAAAATTCATCTGGACACCGGAATGCAATCAGGCTTTTGAGGCCACCAGACATGCAGTGATGGCTGTGGATCATCTTGCATACTTTGATCCATTGCTATGCACCTTACTAACAGTGGATGCCAGCCGGGTAGGGTTAGGAGCAATCCTAGCACAACACATGCCAGGTAGGGATTTGCCCATGCCAGCAAAAGCTTGTCCGACATAGAAAGGGCATATTCCCAGCCAGAAAAGGAAAGCCTAGCAGTGGCATGGGCGTGTGAACACAACAACATGTTCATCAATGGGAAACCATTTACCATCATAATAGACAATCATGCCCTAGTGTCAATATACGGCAATCCCAAAGCAAAGATACCGCCCGCATTGAGCGATGGAGTATAAGGCTGATGGACTATGACTTCAAGATTGTGCACAAGCCAGGGAAGGAACACAACCCAGCTGATAACATGTCACAACACCCCTTACCCCATGCAAAATAAAGCACTTCAATGGCGAGGAATTGCTAATTTTTATGCTAAGACACAACATCCCTTCACAATAACACTGGCACAGCTAGAGCAAGAAACAACAAGGGATGCAACAGTGCAAGGAATCAAAATGATGACACAGTATCACAGATGGAAACACGTCAACAACAACAGCGCCATAGGAGAAGGAGTTGACAAGGCAGAAATTCTGGCATTCAAAAAGATACATGAAGAACATCAGAGACTGAAAAAGGAATAATGATGAGGGGAACAAGGATAGTCATGCCAAATCACTACGCCGGCAGACTGTAAACTTGGCACATGAATCTCACAGAGGAGTGGTAGCAACAAAAAAGATGCTACAGAAGAAAGTATGGTTCCCCGGTCTAGATAGACTGGTGGAGAACACCATCATAAATTGTCACACATGCCAAATAACAGGACGACCAGCAAAGCCCGAACAGCTACAGATGTCGGAGCTTCCAGAGGGAGTGTGGACAATGTTGGCAGCAGACTTCTATGAGCCACTGGACATGGGCAATTACTTGCTCATGGTCATTGACGAATATTTCAGATTCCCCATAGCGCAACATATCTCGTCAACATCAGCAAACGCGATGTTGTCAATCCTTGATGACATATTTGCAGCCTGGGTTCCCCACAGACCTTAAAGACAGGCAATGGTCCTCCCTTCTCAGGGGATGAATTTTGCAAGTTCATGGACTACCTAGACATTCACCACCAGAAAATAACACCTCTATGGCCACAAGCGAATGGCGTGGTGGATAGGTTCATGGGGAACATAAAGAAGGCAGTCCAAAGAGCAAAGCTAGCACAGATCTCCATAGGACAAGCATTCTGTCAAATACTAAGAGACTATCGAAACACCCCCCACAGCTCCACTGGGCGATGTCCAGATGAACTAGTGCTGGGAAGGACAAGTAGAATTAGATTACCACAACTAGAAGCAAAAGCGCCACTTGAGCACAGCAGTATCACTGTCAGAGACCAGGAGGCAAAAGAAAAGATGAAAGCATATGCAGACACTAGGAGACATGCTAATCCATCGCACCTAAAGCAAGCAGACTCAGTGGTGGTGCATCAACAGCAAGTGAGAAAATCAGACAGTCCATTTTCAAGTAAACCGCAAATGATAACTAGCGTCAAAGGGTAATTGATTACGGCTGCGTCTGGCCCCTACCAGATTACCAGGAACAAGTCTCACTTCAAGGGGCTAAAGAACATGGATGAAAATGGAGAGGACACAACAGCAGACGACAGTGACACAGATGAAAGAGAGGAAGTTATGGACGAGAACAGAAGAAGGACGTACAACGGTGAGAGACAAGAAGAAGGATCACAGAAGGGAACAGAAGGAAAATGTCTAAAAAGAATGAGCAAAAGGCCAACAAGACTGATTGAAGAAATGTAATGATGGAGATAAGGATAATTATCTCTCTATATAAAGAATATATTGCAAGAACACTTATCTGCCGCTGCGTGACTCAGTGGACAAGACAGAGATGGACATTGGGGGCCCGTAGAGGGCCCCCCTTCTCCCAGGGCCCTTTTCTTTGGGTGTGAGGGGGCACCTATTGCGCCCTCCAACAGATCTCCATACCAAGTGACAGGCCCTGCATGGTGCCTGTCATGTAGTACAGGGATGTGTTACAGCCAGCAGCACCCGCCTCAATGGGAAATATGTACAATGTTACTGCCACCGTGGCTGTCGCATTGTGGTTTGGCCTGTGGGGCCCCCAACACTATGTCGAGCGGTCCTCATCTCTGCTAGGGGGATGGCCAGATGTCAGTCTGCCCGCCATCCTAATCAGGCCCTAGGTCTGGGAATATCCGTCTTTAGCCCCCAGTTAACTATGGTCCAAGGAGTATGGGCTGCAAGTCAATTTTGTACCCTCTTCCTTGTTTACTGCAGTGTGCTTAGTTCTGGAAACCAGCTCACAACCTTTTTTTCTGGGCATTGGAGGTGTCAATAAAAATGATGGTTACCCCAGAGTCAACACATACATCATATATATATATAAAGCTGCGAAAGATAATGGTTACCTGTGATTGATATGACATGAGAGACCCCAGAAGAGGTGCATCTCAACAGATAAATGGCTTTCACTGTCAATCGACTTCTTATCCCTGTTGAGACTTAGGGTTTGTATGATGTTCACAATCAAAATGTGCAGTTTTTCCACTATACGAACATTGTTTACTCTTTATTTACTTTACTGTTTCCTCTTTGCCCCATTGAGTCATGTACAGTGAAGATCTACTTCAGTTCCTGTTCATCATTAGTTTTTCTGCAGTCTGAAGATCCCTTGTACATATAGATGTTAATGATATCAGTTACCGGCTCATGTGGTCCTGATGATAGTCTATTTTACCTTCTAGGTCAAAATCCGGTCAGTGGAATTATTAGACCTGATACCCTTGGGTTGCAGTCTCCTAAACGTTTTTGGAGCCTTCACCCTTCCTATTTGCTGAACTTGTTTTTGTTGGTTTTAGGACTCTGTGCACTTTATCACTGCTAGCCAGTGCTGACGTGCTTGTGCTCTCACCTTAAAACATGTTACAACTAGTTTACACCTAATTTGCACTTTTAATTTACTTGTGAGTCACAAGTAAATGATACTACATTCACCCAGGTCCTGTAAATTAAATGCTACTAGTGGGTCTGCCGCACTCATTGTACCACCCACTAAAGTAGCACTTTAAAGCATGGCTCAGGCCTGTCACTGCAACCTTAAGTACACTTTTAACTTGGCATATCAACCTGAAAAAACATAAACCTTTTGCCAGGCTAAAACCTTTCTTTTTATTATTGACAGTAAGAAGAAATATTTCCTTGGCACACTAATTCCCGTAATTCAACCACAAATGGGTGTTGGAGCCGCCCAAACTATAGTCACTAGGGGCCAGATGTAGGTAAGTAACATTTACCGAATCTTAATTACCGAGAATTACCGAATTTTACCGATTCGGTAATTAAGATTCGGTAAATGTGAGGGGTTGGTATGTAGGGAATCCAGATGTTCCCTTTTACCGAATCGGTAAAATTCGGTATTTACCGATTCGGTAAATACCGAATCGGTAAAGCCTATTGATTCCTATGGGCTTCAAAGCCCATAGGAATCAATAGGCTTTACCGATTCGGTATTTACCGAATCGGTAAATACCGAATTTCACAAGGGTGCAGGGGGTGTCACTTTGACACCCCCTGGCACCCCCTAAACAGGCGTTGGTGCCATGTGGCAGGCATACCTGCCCTAAGGGCAGGTCTGCCTGTCACATGGCATAGGTGTGCATGCACACATGTGCATGCACACCGGAATCGGTATTTTACCATGGATTTGTTTTCCATGGTAAAATACAGATTCTGTAAGCCATGTGCAGGAGGTACATTGCCTACCTACATTGCATTTTCGGTAATTTTACCGAATCGGTAAATATTACCGAATCGGTAATTATTTTACCGATTCGGTACATATTACCGAATCGGTAAATTTACCGATTCGGTAATGATACCGATTCGGTAAAATTACCGAAAATGTGCCCCTACATCTCAATAGCCCTTTACCGATCGGAAACGGCCGAAAATCGGTATTTTCGGCCGATTCCGATCGGTAAAGGGCTACCTACATCTGGCCCTAGATCCCTTTACTATCTAGTACACTCACACAACAGTACATTAGCTCATATTTTATTTTCATAAAAATGTATTCTTTACAGTTACAAATTTTGATTAAAAACAACTCATGCCTACAATAAAACCACATGCACAGTTTCATAAAAAACAACTTTAGTACACATAAAGATAAAAAAACATAATCAATTAATAGTGACACTCATTTAGTTAAAAACTGAAACAATTTTACAAAAAGGGGAGAGACATACAAAGGCAAATATGATTTGTCATTGGGTATTGCACATTTTGAGGCCTAGCATAAACGAAACCAAATCCTGGACTTGTTTAATTCTTTGTCTACAGGTTGGGTTTGGTCCCTTGATCGTGCAAAGAGGCGTCGACGCGTTTCGATGAATTGTACTAATATTCTACCATCTTTGTCAAGACTGACTAATGAGTCTCTCCTTTAGTTGGGCACTGGTTGAAGCCACTGACACAAGACTCCTGCAGATAAACATATATCCATCAGTGTCTTACATAAATTTCATTGTATACATATCTTACATATGATAAATACATTCACAACAGTCCTAATGTACATACTTTCACTCTTATTGTAAAAGCAAGACTACATGGTCCTTACTTGATCATGTTATGTTCCTATTGACCTAATACTGTTTAAAAGGATTTTAATCTAGCTTCAATCATTTTTTGCACATATTTAGCCTGTCCAATTGAACCCCCTGTTTTCACATATTGGTCATACATTCCTCATATTGAGGAATATTGTGTCCCCTCAGGCACTAAACGTATGGTTTGGTGGGCGCTTAAGATAATGGCTTGTTACTCTAATCTCAGCTCTCCTTGTGCATGGTAAAGCTTTTGCACATTGTTCTAATCGAGCTAAACGTTAATATCATTTACCTGTTCACATAGTACAAGGTCCTACTGTTGCAGATTTCCTACTAAGGACCATTCAGACCTTCATTGTATTCTGTTCTTTCTGAAATGTGGATACAGGGTTTCATTATACTGTATGGTTGTGGATTAAAGTGACATCACTTATTGCTACCACTCATTCTTGTATTTACCATCTCTTAGTTGTCCTTTACTCCTTAGAAGCCGCCTTTTTTTTGTATATAAAAACCTTTTTGTCGCACTTTGCTTCCTAAAAGAACAAGCATTTACAATGCAACGGTTTCGCCTTTGTAAAAGTTAGAGCTATTGTCATTGTAAATGACAATTTTTTTTATTTATGTGTTGGTTTTGAAAACAGATAAATAAATGGCATTGTCATTTACAATGCCAATAGCTTAATCTTTCGCAAATGTGAGACCTATTGCTTTTGCACCCACACGCACACACACACAGAGCCACCCACACAGAGCCACCCACACACACACAGAGCCACCCACACAGGAGTGAGGGCGGAGGGATGGAGGGAGAGAGCAGCGTGAATCTCTCTGAATCTAATGAAAGCCCTTCCTAAGCCTGATGTATTGCACCTGGCAGTCACTTGGTCTGCTCTAGCTATTGAATAATTGAAAGGGTCTGATCGGGGGGAGGGGGGACCTTCCCGAGGAAGTGTCTCTACACATGTACATTTCCAGGCGGACCTGCTCGGCTCCCCCTCTCTGGAGCAGCTTTAAGTGTTCCACTCTTGGTTGTGTGTCTTTCCTTCCCTTGTTTATTCGTTTCCTGTCCCTTGCGCTCTTTCTATGGCGGGCGTTTTTGCGGCGGTGGGAGGCGCTGTCTCTTCTGGTGACCAGAGAGAGCAGACACGAGGGGCACAGATTGAGCGAGGAAAGAGGAGGGGTGAGAGGAAAAGAGACGGCAGGAGGGGAGAGAGAGTGAGAGAACGAGAGAAACCGAAACTGTAAGAGGGAAGAAAGAAAGCTGAGAGGGAAAGACTCACTACCAACATTGCATGACTCTCAGTGGAAGAGATTGCGAGACACTTAGGAATTTCCTAGCATACAAGAAAGAAAGTTAGAACCATGAAAGAATGTTGAAATCAGGACCTGAAAAGACTACATTCAATTACCTTGCAGAAATGTACACATTAACATATGATATTTCAGGAAACGATTGTTATGTGCTAGGAATTGGGTACTCAAGAACACAGCAGCCACAACACGGACTATTGTGACCATCTTTGATTATACCACAGATGTTAAGGCTACTTAACACACTAACTAGAAGTAATAGTGACATACAGGTCGTTGACAGAGATGGGTTGCATTAGAGGTATTCCCTCACATACGTCAATTTACATTACAGTCGGTGACAACTAAATAAACACTAAAAAAGTATTTCAGTTAACAACTGTATAGTTCAACTCAAACAAATTGATGGATAAACACGAGGCGGGCGCAAAGAAAATCCATACTGCCCGGCCTCACTCCGCCCATGCATTCTTCTGTCAAGCCAAGCTGTACCCTCTGCCCCTCCCACACAGCAGGACGGAGCAGCTGAGACCCCCGCACCCGTCCAGGAGGTCAAAGGTCAACGCACAAAGCCCCACACAGCTGAAACGCACCCTGCTGCAAGCACCAGGCCGAGACTGTAGAATACTGTGTCTGCTCGGTTTGTTATCAGACACCGTGCCAAAAAGTGTTTACCCAGGCCATTGTTTCTTGTACTTGAGAACACGTGAACTGAGCCAAGACTACAGTGCCGAAGTGCAATACAAAAGGACAGTGTGGGCCCTTCAGTTGGGGACCAGTGGGACACACTGGCCCCCAGAGCGCACGGCGCCGCTCTCACCTGTCCACAGCGTGTGATCCTCGGCAGAGGCCCGCTTCGAGCTGCGGGTCCTGGGGTGCGTGTTCCCCATCCTGCGGGGCTGCAGCGGGAGCAGCTCCTCCTCGTCATCGCCGTAGGCTGGCTGCCAGGGGGCGGCGTGCAGGCAGCCCACCACCGGCTCGGCCCGCAGGCAGTGCACGTATGCGATCATTGTGAGAGCGGGGAGACCCTCACAGACCCCAGGGGCTGGTGAGCAGCGAGGGGAGGGGCCGAGCCATCCCCACAGGACCAGGAGCTGACCAGGGCTGGGCGGAGAATGAGGCCCGGACCGAGAGCCCTGCAAGTGAGCGCAGCCGGTGCACGCAAGGCAGCTCAGAGTGCTAACGCACCTGCTGCAGCGTGTGTGAATAGCATCTACAGCTCCAAAGTACTAGCTCCGGGAAAATAAATCTGGGGTCGCTGGTCCGACTGCAGATCCGTGTGTAGCCTGGAAGCTACCAGGTGCAATCCGTGCAGGACAACTTAGACGGTCAATGCTCCTACTGGAGAGAAAGAGTGTGACTGTGTGATCTGCATATCACCAAGTGCCCATCCCAGGTCAATAGCTCGGCAGTCACCGGACCTCCTGCAGATGCTCACGCATCCTGCGTGTCATCGGTTCCAATCCATCTCAGGCGGTAAATATGCCTGCTGGGAAGAATGTGTGTGTGCTCACCGCGCCCCACAGTAGGTCACAAGTACCAATCCCAGGTTGAGAGCTCCGCTGTCCCTACTCGTACTGCAATCACGGTAAGTGGTCCGGGGTCGAGTTTCAATCCAACAAGACTGCTCAGTCTATCAATGCGCTAGCGCAGCCACAATCCCAGTTATGTAGATGTGCGTTCACTGCTCCTTCCACAGAATTGCACCATTCTGTAACGAGGGCTCAATCCATGTAAAACAGCTCAGGCTGTTCATGCACCTGCTGTAGAGATGCTCGTGTCTGAGGCCTACAGGCAGCAACCCAGGATCCCGGCTGGAAAGCTCTGCGGTTACTACTCCTTATGCAGGACTCTGTGCAGGCTGCAAGTCCCCGAGTTCCATCTATGAAACACTGCCAGGCCATTAATATCTTCGTAGGAGAGATCCCCGAGTAATTTCCAGTGTATGTGGTCCAATCCAAGTAAAACAGCTCTATACGTCATGTCAATTCCTATACAGATGTGTAAGACACATGCAGTCCATGAAAAACATCTGTGTGTGTGTGATATTTTGCCAAGTGTAGCGATCAGTGCAGCCAGCAGGTCGCTGGTTCCCTACCAGTAAGATAGCTCGGTGCGTTAATGTACCAGCAGCGTAGATCCACTTGCAGACAGCAGGCCATGGCTTCCAATCCACGAAACGTATCTCAGGGGGTTAATACACGCGGTATTAACATCTGTTGCAATTGGCCGATGCCGCCTCTGCAGAGATCTTCACATGGGTCCCTATCTCAACAGGTTTGACTCATCCTTTCATCCTCCTGAGATAAAAATGAAATAAAAATAGGACCACCTGTTGGGCAATAATAACACATCAAAGCCCTATCAGGGGTGCTCGATAAATCATCATATCCACAGCAGCGGCCAGAGGCTCCTGGACAGGGGTTGAGGTCCGCGCTTCGCCTTGGAGCCTGTCCCATCCCGCGCTCCTCACCGCAGCCTCTCACCACCGAGGCGCCCTCCGATGCAGGACCGCCCGGCCTCGCCTAGTTCTGGGAACTTTATTTCTGTCCGTGACCCCGCGACATCTCCAGAGGGGGCGTCTTGGCGCTAAAATGCGCAATAATACACTTTGAATGACTGACACGAGGTGAGGCGGGGAGCTGGGTATTCATTGGGTGGCGTGAAGGGGGGGGATGGGAGGAATAACATGGAATGCTGGGGGAAGGCAAATGGCTGGATGGACGAGATGGCGACGAGGCACTACAGGAGGTATAGGACTTGGTGTGAGGTGGGAACCCTCGGGTACGGGTATGAGGTCGGGGGGCCTTGGATGAGGTGGAAGGGTTGGTATTGAGATGTGAATCTTGGGTATAAGGTGGTTAGAGGGCAATGGATGGGGGCTTGGGTGAGATGTAGTGCTTGGGGGCAGCTCAAACATTTCAGGAGCTGTGGTGAGACTGAGGAGAGGGGGTGGCTTTGGGGTGAGGTAGAGCACGGGTGGAGAGATGCGTCTTTTGGTGCGGGGCTCTTGTAAAGTGGACGCCGTGCGACACGAACAGTGCTTGAACTGGCAGTACAGACTCACCGCTCCAGTACAGCTGTTTACAGCCGGGAAGTGCAGGTACTCTCCTATTTAAAGCACTACAGCCCGGCTAAGAAGTGTCGGGGTCCTCCCTCACGAATGGAACAAGTGCCAAGTGGTGCGCGGGGCGCACTCAAAGCCCTGTCTACGAAGACAGCACCTCGCAGCCGCCAGTGGACGGAGAGTCACAGCCTTATCGACTGTCACGATATATCACGAGGTCTGAGGTCAGCGGCGGCTGCCTCTAGGCCTCATGATTTCAGACGTCCCTGTCAAGTGTGCGCGTGCTGAACCTGAGACCACACATCTTACTGAAATGCACTGAATGGCAATAAATAATATATATGTTTTATACTATGATTTATTCTCTCTTAAAATAAAGGACAGGTGGCAACCCCCCACGTTCCCATTTGGCACCTGCTCGTCCCTCCGAGGTCGGGGGTTACATACTCCAGGGAGAGACCAGGAGCGGACTGGTTACTAATTAAAAGGGAGGGGGCGGGAAAGGGGGGAGGAGAGAGCTGACGACGGCCGGCCGGAGCAGAAGACGGGCACCAAAACAAGCGGGAGGGGGCGGGAAAGGAGAGGCCGGAGCAGGAAGGCGGGCATTAGAGAGAAGCGGGAGGGGGCAGGAAAGGGGGAGGAGAGAGCTGACGACGGCCGGCCGGAGCAGAAGACGGGCACCAAACAAGCGGGAGGGGGAGCAAGGGAGGTGCCGGCAATGCCGGAACAGACTCGGGGGCGTTCCCGGCGTCGCGTGACGTCGGCAAAAGCCAAAGAATCTCGGGAACGCCCCCGTGTCTGGTCCGGCATTGACGGACGCCTCTCTGTTCCAATGGCTAGCCTCCATTTATGGAGCTAGCCAATGAAGCAGAGGGGCGTGTTCAAGTCACCCATACTAGAAACTACAGATTTCTCTGGAGGAGGAGCCTAACGGCTCCGCCCCCCAGCGAAACCTAAAAAGGGGATACGCTCATCCTCTATTATCATCTAAATACTGTATTAGTATCATTTTTCAGGCTTTATTATTGATACATCACCCCTAAGGTAGGCCCTTTAATGTCCTAAGGCAGGGTGCATAGTATTTAAAAAGTAGGACTTGTGGGGTTAGGTTTGACATGTTCTGACAGTTGAAAAACTCCTAAAGTCGTTTTTCACTGTTGTAAGGCTATCTCTCCGATAGGTGTATACCGCATTACCTTATTGCGTTTAATAAAGTGCTAACTTTAGTTTGGAAATTGAATGAGAAATACTTCTTGGACTCTTTTCAATCATAATCTAAAATCCTCAATAGTGGTAAAGTTGGATTTTAACCCACAATTCTAGAAGCTTTTATTAAGTTAGCATATCTGTGCCCAAATTAACAGTGCCTTTCTGCTGGTACGATTGTGGCTGTCCTTCCTGTGAAGAATTGTTGATTCCTTCCAGACATGGGGACAAAAGGGCTTAGATGTGGACAAGATGGTCTATTCTGGAAGGATGGCTGGGGGAGGGTGGTACCCAGTCATTATTGTTTTCAGCATTTATTAAGCACGTAGCTACCCGGAGGCATCCAGGGTCTATTAGCATCAGACAGAACAGCAGACTGGTAGTTTCTGAGGAGACATTTTCAAACAACCAGGTCTTGAGGAGCTTCTGGAAGGAGAGATGGTGGGTCACTGAGAAAAGATGTGGAGGGAGGGTGTTCCACAATCTAGCAGTGTTGAATGAGAAGGAACATCCTCCACATCTTACCCTTTTCGTTTTAGGAACTAAGGCTAAGAATAGGTTAGCCGATCGTAGGTATTTCCAGGAACAATAGAAAGTGATGAGAGAGTGATTGATTGGTGGCCTTTTCCTCCAGAGGGTCTTGTGGCCTATGCACAGAGATTTGAACTTTATTCACTCATTAATTTGCAGCCAGTGTAAGGTCTTCAAAGTCGGCTTGGCAGACTGGATTTTGGGAGCATTACGCAGCATCCGAGCTGCACAGTTCTGCACGACTTGCAGTTTCCTTAATGTTGACTTCGGGCCCCTAGACAGAGGGAGTTTCCATAGTTCAAGCGGGACAGAATGAGAGCCTGGATCATGATTCTCCTTGCTGTCAATGGAAGGAGGGGTAGTACTTACCGAAGCATTCTCAGAATGTCATAGCAGGTTGCTGCCAGTTTCACTGCTTAGTGGTCGAACTTAGATGACTTGTCCAGCCAAACACCTAAATTTGTAATCTTTGTTTGAGGGGCCGGAGCAGGGCCAAGACAGTTTGGCCATGCCTGTCCAAGATTAGAGATGGAAGGGTTTCCCAGGACAATTAACTCTGTTTAATCTCCATTAAGCTTAAGAGAAGAGTGTTCCATCCAATTAGCCACTTTCTCTAGACAGGATTCCAGGCCAGACATAAAGTTCTGGGAGTGGTTAAGGGCGACCACCAGTTGCGTATTGTCAGCATATGGGACAATGTTTATCCCGAATGGCAGGATAATCTTTGCTAGAGGTCTCATATACACACTAAACAATGTGGGACTCAGTGATGAGCCTTAGGGCACTGCGCAGCAGAGCGACAGGGTCTTGGAGGTATTACCTCCTTCGAAAACCTGGAATGTTCTGCCGTCTAAGAAAGACTGAAGCCAGGTGATTACATTTCAATGGACCATCCCTGCAGCACACACTAACTTTGACCCAGTAGGCAATTAGGAACCAACTAAGGAAAGACAGGGGAACTGGTTAGAACTAGTTTGGGAGTGGGCACAGGAGATAAAAGGTTGCACTCTCAGACCCCAAATCAGATCACTCCTGGACCTGTGGAACATTCAAAAGACAGGTTGCCCAGCTGCTAGAAGGACTGCCTTGCTGCCCTGCTATCTGAGGAAGGAAAACTGGACCTACTCCCTTGAACCCAGTACCACCAGAGTGACTCAAAGGGCAAGTTGGCTAGCCTCCTGTGTGAGCTACAAGGACACAACAAGCTTTCAGAGCCCTCCCTGCAACTGCCAAGCTGACCTGACACCATTGGACCTGCCTGAGCCCTGCCTTTGGCCTCTGCCTGGAGTGAGTCCTGATCCCCAAAAAGTGCCCTCCGGGTCCTGGACCCTAGTTTGGCATCAGAGTGTACTTTTTGTAGGAAAAGGTGAAAATCCTGACGTTTCGGCTCTTCATGACTGTGAACGAGCCTCTTCGTGTCAAGACTCTACTGTCCATGATGGCTGCCAATGCAAAGTTATGGTGAAACCTGCTCTTTGTGCGGACAGCGACCGTCCATGACAGTTGGCAGTGCAAGGCCTGCACTTCATGCAAAAAGTGACATTCGATGACAATCCACCACTGCAAAGCTCCAGCAATGACCGGATATTCGTGTTACAGCGACGACCGGCCAATGCGCTCAACCTACTCTTCACACTGGACCTGTGAAGCTAACTCTTCAGCGGTTCTAACATGGTTCCTCTATCCAGCCTGTGCTCCATTGTGGTCAGTTTGTACTTATGCCTTTTACCTGGTCTAGCGCGACCAGATAACCTCAAGTGTCACTTTCTGCTTCTTTGTGCTATTTTCACTAAAACCTGTAAAAAATTCTATATTTCTGGTTCTACTGATTGCATTTTTCTTGTTCTGGAATAATTTTATTTATAACATTTTACTCTATTTTTCTAAATTGGTTTTCGCTTTTTCTTGTGATGTGTTGTCACTTTATTACTGTTTGTTTGCTGCATAAATATGTTTACACATTGACAGTAAGTTAGGCCTGGTGCTTTTATGCCAAGCTACCAGATGGTTAGACACAGGCTAATTAAGTGACTTTTGTGGTTCACCCTGACAAGACTGTGGTTTTTGTATGAGTGGGGCTTCCTCCTTTTTCAACCCATAACACAATTTCTTATAGAAACTATTAAGGTCTATTATCTGATGCAGGCATCCATGATGTCATCTCTGGTGATTAAAGCCCCTTATTCTTCAAGGCCAATGGGCTTCATAAATCTATCTTTCAAATCAGTGATATACTACAACTGACTTGTTGACTGTTTAAGATGAAACAATGTGTTCAATGCAGCCTAGAATAATTTACATTTTTATGATATAGAATCATGTTTCATCCAAGGTAATGAATGGACTTTGCACAACATTCCACCCTAACGAAGATAACATGAAAATAACTTTGGATTGGTCAAACAAAAATCGGAGGTTTGGCAAAGAAAGCTAAACTGGTACTGTGGTTTAAATATTTGGAATGTAGTATAGTCAAAGAAGAATCTCTCTGGGGCTGAGTGGAGCTGATTGAAACTGCAAGGTAACGAGGCTTTAAGCTGCAGAAGACTGCATTGGCTGCAGAATTGTAGGGTGAAGTACAGGGAACCTCTATGCAGTGCTTAATTTGAGCTGGCGCCGCGGTTGTTTATTGGAGTCACCGGCACTCATTTTTGGAAACTGGCACTTATTGTTCGGAATTATATATTTACCGAGATCAAAATAGGGAACAACAAACAAAGGAGGAAGATAGAGGAAGAAAAAGATACAAAATTGCTACAGGTTTAGACAGCAGGGATTTGCAAGCGTGATTAAAGAGGCAGTGTGAGTCTGGTAGTAGATTAAAGAGGCATGAGGTCGATTCAAGGCTACCAGTCTTGGTATTCAGGCTGCCAACATTTATTAAGACTGGTCGCGGGAAAATCCTTGAGTACCAACACTCATTCTCTTGCAAATTAAGCATTGTCTCTATGCCTTACCTCAGTTGAATGTATGGGTCTGAGTTGCGTTTGCAGTTTTTTTGTCCTCCCTTTTCAACATTGTTGATGTTCCACTAGTAGAGAAAAACCTAGGCTAAATTATCTTGTGCAATATCCTCGGAGTCCAAACGTCTAATATCTGTGGCAATTGCAGGAGGTACAGGCTGGTTTTACAATTTTTTTAAGATTTCAATAATTTTGTCTTTCCATTGGTCTATCTGCTCGAGATTTACATAAAGACCTGCACTAGAAGTCATAATCACCAACACTATACAAATCTTATATCTACCCTTATGCCAACAGCATCCAGTCTCTAGGAAAAGATTGGGTTAATGGATCCTCACCTGTTGCATTTCAACCTTTTCTTTGGGAGGTGAATGACTAGATGAGGATAAATTGGTTATACCTCAACCCTGGGAAGACTGAGGTGCAAATTGTCAACAGAAATATCATCCATTTGTCTGAGGCTTTTTTGGCCGTGTGAGATAGGCGTGTGTTCCTGTCAGAAATTGGGTTATTAGTTGATAGGGGTGAGAACTGCACTGCAGTAAAAATCCTTGTCAGGGAGAACCACAAAAGTCACTAAACAAACCTGTGCTTAACTCTCTGGAAACGTGGTACTAGAGCAGCCATGTTTAACTCAGAGTCAACGTGTAAAGAATGTATGCAGCACCCAAACAGTAATGAAGTGAAAACACAACAAATGAAAAATCCCAAACCAAACTAGTCTCAATTTCATAAGCATATAGTTTTTCAAGATATCCTCTTTTGTATTGCGCTATAGGAATGGTTAATTAAGCGATATGGCTTGGACTCAAACCCATGGTAACCAATGTTTCTTTGGACAAAGTATTCGCGATGTGTACCTTTTATCCATCATTGTCAGGGAATTAACCGGTATATTGTTCTTTCAAATAAATACTTTTGTAAGAAGTTTAAAAAAGTCAATTGCCACTGTACTATTACATTACAGGTGGTGTAGTGCTAGGAATATTGTAGTTCATGTTACACAGTAGGTGGGGACCTGCAGATCCGATTGACGCTTCATTAATTCTAGAGCAGGGATTGTAGCCCAGGGTGTCATAGAGAAGGAATAGTACTCAAGTCCTCAAAACGTGACACAGAGCCAGTGGGTTATGAAATGCTGTGCTTACTGTAAGGAATTGAAATGTGATAGTACAGGGAAGCCTAGAAAAATAGTTCCCACAACCTGACAGTGCATGAGAAGAAAAGGGTACTTTTTTTCTCTTTCCTTTCATTGTCACATGCCATTCCTATTCACTTAGATATCTGCAGCAGGCATCATGCTCTCCTCCTTCCCCTGCAATAGACATGTTATCCCAGACAGAACACCCTGCTGGGAAAAGACAGTTTAGGGAATCGGGAGAGACAGCCACATACATACACCCTCATATTTCCAAAAGCTCAAGGGCAAAGGGAGTGGTATTAAACCTTGTATAAAGAACCCCCCAAGTACTGATGATCATACTCAGTACTGCTTTAGGAGCTCTAAGTAACAATGTTGCCAAGCCCTGATAATATACACAGGATCTTGGCTCAGCAGTGATCATCTCGCCAAGGAGGTGGAACAGTGCTGGAGATGTTCGGGCTTTCCCTAGAATCTGTGATTGTGTTTGATACCTTAGTCATCCTCTTCTCTCCTGGTCTCCAGGGACTTCGACAAGCTCTTCAGCCACAGAAGACCAGAACATACAGATTTTCTGAATCCTGATCGAATGCCACGGATAGACTTATGTTTGCATGGCTTGTTACTTTAGGTTCCGGGTAGGGGGTTACAGGTACCTGTGTCGGAGAGCTAGGCTGAATTGCCATGAGATCCTAATGCAAAAAAGAACAGACAGGCACACACCTGTCTAAGTTGTACAAATGTTTTATAACTGCATTCATGCTGGGGGCATGCATCATACTAGGCTCAGGACTGAGTGCCGTGCTGTATAAAATGCACTGTACACAATGTGCACCTAATAAGGACTCGCTGCAAATGAAAATAGGCTGTCTTGGAGCTCAGTGACAGCACTCCGCTGAGACTCCGTTATGAGTGGACCAGAGCGGCATTCCCACAGAGGATACTGCACTGGGCGATTCTAATGTGCCTTGTTTTTCACACACTCTGGATTACCTGATGTAGGAACTCTGGGCCTGGGTTCACTCACTGCTGAAACCACTGGAGTTCTGGTTCAGTGGGGGAGTGCAGTGGCGCCGCCTGGCCCCCATTCGACCCTGTCTCACAGCAGGCACAGCTCCCCCAAGCAGCCTCGCAGCCTTCCCTGACCCCATCCTCCTGTCGTCCATGCCCCATTAGCCGTCATCACTTTGATGTACTCCCCTTTACAAGCAGGCCCTAACTAAATCAGATTTGAAAATGCCTGGAACTGGTCAAAACCTGTGGTTTTCGATCTGGTAATTCTGGGCCTCGCAGGTTATATTCTACTTCAACGTTTGATGCATGGAGTCTGGGGAAGGGGATACCAGCTGGGATGGGATATGATAAAATGGGAGCACACCGCTCACACCTTCCAAACCACATTTGCAAACACTTTTTGAGAATTGCTTGAAATTTGCGCGTGCACTTGGCCCAGTTGACAAATTTTCCTTTGCGACTTTGCCTTACTGTTTTTGACAAGAGCGATCAATTTATCAAAACAAGATAAGTACCTTTCTGTGCTTTTAAATGTCCAATTGGGTGTGAAACATGTATAACTGCAGCGTTTTGATAACTGTTAAAGAAAAACTGTCCTGCTCCTCCTATGTTTATAATAGCGCATTCACTCTAGGATGGATTTCAAGGTGGGGCCCGAGCTGCCAAGGACAGGATTTCATGCATGTTTATTGTATCACAAACAAAGCAGAGGAAGCAGCTTTCAAGAGGTATCAAAATATTACACACTCCTCCATTGGCTCCCGGCCAGATGGGTTGACTACTTAGATAAAACTTACCAGTGTACTTGGCAGGCCAAAGCAAAATTGTTAACATGTATTCGCAAGTTCTATAAATATATTTCCGCCATGCTTTATTCTAATAGCACAACTGAGGCAGAGAAAATAACTAAAGCAGGCCATGACTGTAACTCGGGATTATGGGAGAGTTGAGCGCTAGGGTGGATGAGAAAACAGGAAATACGGAGACACCAATAAAGAAAGCATTGGTAAAGCAAATAGGTCTCGCCTTTGATATGCGTAAATTGCGTAGTTATTACATTGAATTGTAATGGGATAGTATGTGTGTGTATGTGAGTGTTATTGAAGGTTGTGTGAGTGTTTTAATGGCTGTATGTTTTAAGTTTGAAATCTCCTTGAGTAGTAGTTTGTTTTGTTAATTTAATTATTTGACGTGTTGGCTAGGTTGTAGTGCACTCTATTATAATAATAGAAAGACATATTTTTATTGCACTATACGTATATAGCAATAATAAAGTCTGTTTAATGAAGATTAAAATGTTTTACTTTATATTAAACATGTAGTAATATTTTTTATTTACATTGGTCTACTTTCGTTTATTACGTTTGTAAATAGCAAGAGTAGCGTCAAGCAACAACACGGAGCAGGACAGGAGGGAGGGTGGGGTCAAGCAACAACACGGTGTGGGATGGGAAGGAAGGTGAGCAAGCTACAACATGGTGCAAGATGGGAGGCAATGTGGAGGCAAGCACCAACACAGACGAGGATGGGAGGGAGGCTTGGAGCACACAACAACACAGAGAGAGACGGTTGGTTGAGTGGGGCAAACAATAACATGAAGAGGGACGGGAAGGGGGGGGGGCAATCCACAACATGGAGCTGATGGGGGCAAGCAGCAACATGGAGAGGAGCAGTATGGGAGGGTGGAGGCTAGCCACAGCAAATGTAATGTATTTATGTGCTACGAAGAATGTCATGCATTTCGGCCATTAATTATGGTGCCATTTGAACTGGCGTTTTGGCCATTGTTGCTGGGGGCATTTAAACTACCACCTAAAGGGCCCCTCTCAGCTATTTATCAGATTTGTATGTTTACACATTAATGGGGGGACATTGATTTTATAGCTGTGTTGATTGTAGGTTCGCTGATAAGGCAGAGTTATAAATCAAGACCTCTTCTCAGACAGTTTGGGTTAAAAAGATGCATCAAAGTCTTCAGGGGAAAATGGTTTTATCTCTTGGAAACTTGGCAGACATTTGTTGTATCTAGGCATGTTTTAATGCTTTAAATAAATGATACCATCATGATTTAAAAAATAATGGATTATTTTGTCGGATCTATAATTAGATTGTCACATTTATGTATAGTGAAATTACAGAGCAGGAGATGGAGAGTGAGTGTGGCAAGTATCCACATGGAGCTGAATGGGAAGAAGCATGGGGCAAACAATAACACAGAATGGGATGCAAGGGTGGATGTGGCAATCAACAACACAGAGCAGAAAAAAGGTTGGTGGGGGTGAAAAAAAACATGGAGTAGGACGGGAGGGTGGGTTTTGCCAATTAATAGCACACACAGAGACAGACGGGTGGGTGGGGGTGAACAACAACATTGAGCAGGATGGGAGTGTGGGTGGGGACAAACAACAACACGGAACTAGAGGAGCTAAGCAGGACAGGAGGTTGGATGGGGCAAGCAACAACATGGAGTGGAGCAGCATGGGAATGTGGGGGCAAGCAACAACACTAAGCGGGACACAAGGGAGGATGGCAGCAAGCAACAACACAGAGCGGAGCGGGCCTAGGGAGTGTGGACAAGCACCAACACTGAGAGGAGCGGGATGGGATGGTGGGGGCAAGCAAAATCATAGAGCAGAAAAGGAGGGTGTGCGAGGCAAACAATAAAAAGGCAGAAGCACATGGGAGAGAGAGGGGAACATGAGGACATGTGCGTAGCAAAAGCATACGGGTAGCACATAAGGTAGATATGCCACAGACACATGCAGCTGGCACACGCTGACCAAAGAGAAGCAGGTAAAGGAGAGTGACCATGAAGCCAACCAATTGTAAGCAATGGGTGGCCTCTATGCCCAATGTAAGCTAACAATATATCTTGCAAGGGACAGCTCATGCGCGGTCTCAGCCAAGACCTAAAAGTGTTTAGTCTAAAGCACTAAGGTTACTGGTAACTTGTGGAAGAAAACTACAAGAAGCTAGTTTGGCCTATAATCAGCAGTGTTACCAGGCATAAAATCCACCCCTAATACCAAGGGTAATGTCTCACCAGAGGTAATCAGTGGTTAATTATTTATAGATGCAGAAATGCACAGTAAGAACAAGCATGTGCCCACATAAATATCATGTTCAAGTGCACGTGCACATCCTGTTTTTGTGTTTCTCAAAGTGTAAATATTTTTCCACATTTGTGATGTTTCCTTCCCTTTCCCACCCGGAATGTAGACTTCAACAGAAGTAAAACTATGCCCCTGTATAGGGTTGGAAGGTGCCTGCTAAAGGTGTTGCAAGACCCAAGTATACCCCTGTGAGGAATTTGGTTGACACTGGTGTGAACCCTGGTCAAGCAAAAGCCGCAGTCCCTTGCAGGATGACCCATAAAAAGTCACTAAACTAACCTATGCTGAACCCTGGGTAGGTTGGCACAAAAAGCAGTCAGGTTTAACTTAGAAGCAATGTGTAAAATATTTATGCAGCACACAAACAGCAATAAAGTGAAAACATAACACAAGAAAAATCCTAAACCAATTTAGAAAAATAGAGTAAATTTTAATAAATCATTTGACACCAAAACGCCAAAAATCCAATCAGTAGAAGCAGAGTTATGAATTCTTAGTGAAAATAGCACTAGAAGCATAAAAAGCCAATTCAGGATATCTGGTAGCACTGGAATGGATCAAAGTTAGAAGTTCAGGCCGACCGTGATGGAGCACAGGCGGCTACAGTCACTAGGTTAGGCCCGCTGAAATTTTACATTCTGAAATCAATGCCAAGAGTCCTGCTCATGATGCAGGGGGCTTCACGGAGCAGGAAAAGCATCACTGGAGGCTGCTGGTGTAGTGCAAAGAGCTGACCAGGCGTCGTGGAGGGGCATTGCTGGAGCTTCGCGTTAGTGGTTCCTGCAAACGGTCAATGCTGTACCATGACATGGACAGACTGGCAGAGTTTTGTGTTGATATGTGGTGCGAGCAGCAAAAACGCGGTGTGAACAGGCTTTTTCTAGATTGTACACCCAAATGCTTGTGTCCAGCTCTCTAAGCCACACCAAGGGTCCAGGACATGAAGGGTACCACTTAGGGGTCAGACACTCACTACAGCTGGTTCCTGCTTCTGGTGTGGTACGTTGGGGAGCCTTGTATGTCCCTCAGGCTTAGATCAGGGAGCCAGCCGACTAGCCCGTGGAGTCAATCTGGTAGCCCTGGATTTCAGATTAAAGTTGTAGCTCCAGTTCTTCTTCCCCAGGCAAGAGGGCAGTAGGGCAGAAAATCTGCAATTTAGTAAGGCAACCGTGGGTCAGCAGTCCAGCAGAGTGGCAGTCCTTTCAGCAGCCCAGCAATCCTTCCTGGCATAGTATCCTCAAGTCCAGAAGTGTACTGAAGAATCATTCTGAAGGTCCTATTTTTATACCCTGTGCCCTTTTTCTGGAATGTGGGAGAAGCTTCTAGGAAGGTTCTCTGAAGTGCATGGAATTTCATAACTCCCCTGCTCTGGGTCCAAGCTGGCTGCCGTGACATTGTGAAGTTGTTAGGCCATTTGTGTGAAGGCAGAGCACACCCTATTCAGTTGCAAATTGGGCTGTACTCAGCTCCGCCTCCCATCCTTCCAGCAGCCCATTGAGTCACACCTAATCTCTCTATTGTATGATTCTCTTGGAGTAATTCACAAAGTCTGTCAGCTACACATAGTCATGTGACCCAAGACAGTCAACTTTCTACGGGCCAGATGTAGGTCAATCCGATTTACCGACTCTTAAATACCGACTCATACTGAATCTGTATTTAAGAGTCGGTAAATTGGAAGGAGGCAGATGTAGGTAAAACATTTCCGAATCTGTAAGAGTCGGTATTTACCGATTCTGTAAATACCGAATCTGTATTTCCCATTGATTCCTATGGGCCTTGAATCCCATAGGAATCAATGGGAAATACAGATTCGGTATTTACAGAATCGGTAAATACCGAATCCTGCAAGGGTGCAGGGGGTGTCACTTTGACACCCTCTAGCACCCCAATTCCGGACTTGTGTGCTATGTGGCACACAGACATGCCCTTAGGGCATGTCTGTGTGTCACATTGCACAGGTGTGCATGCACAGATGTGCATGCACACCTGAATTCGGTATTTTACTACTCAATAGGATTGGGTGGTAAAATACCGATTTTTAGGGGCCTGTGGCACTCTTAGGAGTGCCACCTACATGTGGTTTTTCCGAATCGGTAAATATATACCGATTCAGTATTTTACCGATTCTGTAAATTTACCGATTCGGTAACTTTACAGAATCGGTAAAATATATGCCCCCTACATCTGGAAACCCTAATACCGGTCGGTAACGGCCGAATTCGGCCGTTACCGACTGGTATTAGGGCTCCTACATCTGGCCCTAAAAGTGGTGTTTTCAAAATTGAACTGAAAAATCAAACTTTACCATTAAAGAAGGTTTATCATTAACATTTCATAGATATCAAACTGATATAACTACCTGTTCCCAATTAGGCATTAGAGCTCATTGAATGTAATACAGAATCCCCAATGTTATCCTGTAGGAGGGGAAGGCATCACAGTAGTGAAATACAAATGTAGAGGTATTCACTGTCTGAACATGTAAAGCTTTTAAGTACATATCTAACCTTTTCATTACACAGCATTCTGCCCTACGGGCTACCTAAGGCTTACCTCAGGAGTAACATATATATATAATAAAAGGAGAGTTCAGGGCCTGAAAAGGGGGTTTAAAAGTCGAATCAGCAAAGCAGCTTAATACTGCATTCAAGCTGCAATGGCAGGCCTGGGACATATTTTAAAGGGTGACTTAAGTGGGCGGCACAATAAGTGCTGAAGGCCCACTATTAGCATTTAATACACAGGAGTATTCAGGAGTATACCACTCTGCAAGGTATAAACAAGGGTATAAACCAATCTAAACATGTTTTAGGGGAGTGAGCACAAGCACTTCAGCATTGGATAACAGAGGAAAAGTGCACAGAGTCCTAAGTCAAAGAGAGAAGAGAGAAAGAGAGGGAGAAACAGATAGTCCTAGGATTATTTAAGATCCACTATTGAGAGCGAAGAGCAAGTCTAGTCCGAGTGGCTTATTAGATCAGCACCAGTTGCACAACCTTACTTTAAGTGCTCTAGAGGTACGCACTGACCTCTGACTATTGGGCATTTTTAATTTCTATTTTTAGTAGCAAGACGGCCCCCCTGTAGTAACCCACAAACCAATCATAATGCTTATAAACTCACAATATTTATGCAAATAAATGAGAACACCTTAAAGCAAAAGGTAGTTAAACATCAACACATATTTGAACCAATAAACTATACTACATGCTTAGTCGTGTCTGTCAAAGTGATAAAAAAAGAGTAATGTGATATGTAATCACCTCTATCAAACTGACAAGTTGACAACATTTGTGATTTCATCCTTTTCAATAAGGGGAGCTGGTGAGCAATGCATTTGAGGTGGTGATCTTGGTTTTCATGGCTGTTGTGCATGTTATGGATTGTGGACCTAACCGTAATTGGCAAATGTCAGTATTTTTGTTTTTTCACTCATAACCATTACTGCACTTTAAAATATATATATTTTGGATAGTCCCTGCCACGTTTTGGGTCCGGACTTCAACTGGTCTGCTTCACGGCATTTCTTTTGTTCCAGGTATGGAACAGTCCGTTTCCCGCCACCCGCACTGAAGGAGAGGAGCAGTGGAGGTATCTTACCTCTCTCGTGGGCACTCTGCATTCACAGTTTAGTCCCTGCACTATTGACTTCTGGTTCGGGAGACTGTGGCAGTTTGAGGAGACCCGAGGGGAGCCAAAGTGAACTTGGGACATTTCGACATGACATCTCACCCTGCTCAACGAGTGCATTCAGCTTTTTCAACATAACCCCCATAAGATTTAACTCACCATCCTGGGTTACCTGTATCACAAGGCATCCTGGGAGTTTCAGTCCGGAGAATGGAGAACGGACTACACCTGATGAGCGTTATTCACAAGGGGGAGGGGCGAACTTGTGCACACCATGTAAATGGAGGCAGGGAGGAACTATGAGTCATGCTGGTGTTGGGCGCTGACGAAGGCACACGCCGAAATGCATTCGCCACCATCAGAACTGTGACCGTGTGAATAAAGGCTGCCTTTTTTGTTCTCCTCTGGGCTTCCGCTTCTTCTTTTCTTGGTTGGAGCACTTCCTGACATTAATCGTGCGGTTTCCAGTAACGCACTTTGGATAGTCCCTGCCACGTTTTGGGTCTGGACTTCAACTGGTCTGCTTCATGGCATTTCGTTTGTACCAGGTATGGAACAGTCCGTTTCCCGCCACCCGCACTGAAGGAGAGGAGCAGTGGAGGTATCTTACCTCTCTCATGGGCACTCTGCATCCGCAGTTTAGTCCCTGCACTATTGACTTCTGGTTCGGGAGGCTGTGGCAGTTTGAGGAGACCCGAGGGGAGCCGGAGTGAACTTGGGACATTTCGACATGACATCTCACCCTGCTCAACAAGTGCATTCAGCTTTTTCAACATAACCCCCCATAAGATTTAACTCACCATCCTGGGTTACCTGTATCACAAGGCATCCTGGGAGTTGCAGTCCGGAGAATGGAGAACGGACTACACCTGATGAGCGGTATTCACAAGGGGGAGGGGCGAACTTGTGCACACCATGTAAATGGACGCAGGGAGGAACTATGAGTCATGCTGGTGTTGGGCGCTGACAAAGGCACACGCCGAAATGCATTCGCCTCCATCAGAACTGTGACCGGGTGAATAAAGGCTGCCTTTCTTGTTCTCCTCTGGGCTTCCGCTTCTTCTTTTCCTGGTTGGAGCACTTCCTGATATATATATATATATATATATATATATTACCTACTGGCGGTCGCCAGTAGGTAGTTATAGTTAGGATTATTTTCAATACAAAATCTCAACATTCTATTGTGAATAACTTTGGCGCCGGTTGAGGAATCTGCCTGAAAATGTCCTCAAATTTGCCTCGTGGTGCCCCGGTCCTTCCCTGAAAGTTTGGGGGGGATTTGTCAAGCGGGGGCCGAGATAAAAGGGGGGTCCCAAAACGTGTTTTCCCCATGTTAATTTCCATAGGGCGGTCGACCTCACTTTTAGCCCGAACGGCTGACTGGATTTCCACCAAACTTGGCAACATTGTAGGGACTGGTAGCCCGATGTGCCTTTTCCATGTCTCAAGATATGTGCTCCAGTGGATTTTGAGTAATTTAGGTTCACAAAAATATATATATCTATAAGCGCTCCCCGGGGTGCTAACCAGCGCGCTACGCGAGTTCGCGCGTGGAAAGCTGATTGGCTCTCGGGTGTCTGTCAACATTCCAAACAGTCCGGAGCGGCCGCCATCTTGTGTCTCGGTAGGATCGAGACACAAGAGGTGGCAAAAAACAAAGGGGGAAATGACCATAAGAGGGCA
Organism: Lissotriton vulgaris; assembly: GCF_964263255.1. NCBI lineage: Eukaryota > Metazoa > Chordata > Amphibia > Caudata > Salamandridae > Lissotriton > Lissotriton vulgaris. Next base: position 835,054,009 of record NC_141689.1, on the reverse strand, counting down.
GAGTAGACCCCCCTTGACCCCCCAGGTTTGATGTGGGGGCTATAAAAGGGCCCCGTGGGTAAAAAAAAAATTATTATTTTTTTTTTTGATTTGCGCGGGGGGAGCGCCTGGTACGCACACCGCTGAGCGTACTTGGAAGCGTTCCATGGGGAAAAAAGAATGATAGAGTTTTTAAAATATGTAGCCTTTTTTTAAAAATTGGAGGTAGTTCTAAAAAGAACTGTTTTTTTCTTCTTTTTTTGTTTTATATTTTTTTAATGTTTTTTGAACATTTTGTACTTTTTTTGGCTTTTATGAACTATTTTATATTTTTTTTGTTATTTTTATGGGGAGAAACAAAAAACAGGGAATTGAAAATGGCTCAACTGGAGCAAAAAAAAATCAGGAAAAAATTAGGGTTTTTTGGGGCAATTGTAGTTGTCACCAGCAAGGAGGATGAGCTTTATGCTCTGCTCACCATAGGAGATGGTCTTACCACAAAAAATACATGTGATCCTGAATTCCCCAAACCTTGGTTGTATGCAAGGGATCGTCTCCCTTGTCTCTGGTCCCGATGGAGTGGGTTGCTTTCTATTGGAGGTGCTGGTTGAAGATTGGGGAGGGTTACTGGCCAGTTCTCTCACCTCTGCGGCAGCATAGTTGTTCGGATGCTTGCGCTGCATGTGTCTAATCATGGAATTATTACCAAATGAATATTTTTTGTTAGAGTTTCCCCTAGAAAGTTCAATGCCACAGATTTGGCAAGTCACCTTGGGCGCATTGACTTTCTTGTTGCCCTCTGGGATAGAAAAAAACTCCTATACAATGTGCTGCCTTGGCTTGTATGGGGTATTGTCTTCTGGCAGCCACCTTCTCCCTTCTCCTTTCTCCCCTCCTCCTCCTCCTCCTCCTCTGTGATGTTGTGGTGGTCCTCTTGGTGGTGGTGGTGGTGCAGATGCTCCAGCTGCTGCTGCTACTGTAGCCATTTTAAAGTACAAAACATTTCTGTTAGATCTCCAAATAGGTCTTCCTCAGTCAAAGGACAAAGTCAGAATAAGGAAAAAAGGTGGGTTCTTTCATCGTTTGGAAAAAACTGTCCTGAACCAATGAAAAGTGTTATTTTCAGGTCACATGACCTGAGCTTTCATCATTTAGAAACCAAAACTGTTCTGCACCAATAAAAAGTGTTATTTTTAGGTCACATGACCTGACGCGCTTATGCGAAGCGCCCCCGGGCGCGCCATGGGGCGCGTCACGTAAGCGCATCAGATGATTACGTTGCGTGATCATATTCGCTCGAGTATTTCCGGGTGCGCTTACGCTGTGCGTATCACGCGGACGCGGCTACGGGATACGTCATGATGTTTTCGTTCGGGGCAATAGCGCTAACGGGACGCTCACCGGTGCACGACCCGGGGCGCTCCGAAAAAATGCGCTTTCCAGTGCGCACACCGGGGCGCGCACCGGGAGCACACCAGGGCAAAAAATAATAAAAAAAAAGAAAAACAAAAAAAGAAAAAAAAAAGAAAATAGTATTATATAAATATACAATATAGGATTCATTATAAAAAATATTACATTTCATAGGTTTGAGGCCCTATATATAGTTAGGAATTAGCATTTAAAAAACCTATGAAATTCACTGAAAAAACCATAGGTTTCACACCAGTTATAGTTAGGAATAAGCATTTAAAAAACATATGAAATTCACTGAAAAAACCATAGGTTTCACACCAGTTATAGTTAGGAATTAGCATTTAAAAAACCTATTAAATTCAATGAAAAAACCATAGGTTTCACACCAGTTATAGTTAGCTGGAAATTTTACTAACATAAAACCATAGAAATTCCAACTTTATAGTTAGTTGGACTCACTATAACAAGCGCGCCTGCAATGCACTGCTGATGACGTCACATATTACATCACTCATGACATCGTCAGTGACATCACTCATGACATCACTTATGACACCATCCTTGTGACAGAGTGACAGACCTCCTTTTAGTGTAATGTAACCCTTTAAATAGATATTCCAAAATAGAAACTAACATTTTCAAAAAAATGGAGATACCCATACCAGTTACAACAACCAATTCAGTAATTCCACCATCTATATACACATCCACTCATTTACCAACAGTTCTATATAGTCACTCATACGGATTGGTGTCATTACAACGCAGGCTATTACAACGCCTGCTGTTACAACGCGGTTTTTACATCGCATACCACTACAACGCATAGTGCTTTTAAGCGCTGGATAGTGATTTATTTAATTTACTATTCCAACTCCAATCCCCGTGGATAGTAGGGAAGGTGTTGGATAGTAAATTAAATATATTCCCTATCCTAGAGCGCCCCCCAGCGCAATGCGTTGTAATGGTTTGCATTGTAATGGTTGCGTTGTAATGGTAGTGCGTTGTAATAAATGCGTTGTAAGTGATGTTTCCCACTCATACATATACCCACTCATCATATGTAGTGATACATCTATACATCCTGTTATATAACAACAGTCATCCAAAAGTTACTCACACACATACTCACACATGCAAATAAATGATTGAACATTCATTTATTTGCATATAAAACTATACACACACTACCTCTTTACTTCTAAGGAAACTTACACATACTTACTCTCTTAAACAATCATTTGTATAAACATATACTTATTTAAACAGGAACTCTAACAATCTCTTACTCTCACATATACTCACTTATATACATCAAAACTCACATACACTAGAATAAAATATATGTTGTTACTAAAAAACACAATAGTGAGACAGTCATTCACTCACTAACACACACATATACACACTCATCCACCCATACAGTCCTGCACATATGCTGTCTTCAAAACACATACAAACAGTGAGTCAGTCACCAACCCATGCAGCTACTTATACACAAAGTGAAACACTGATACATATATTTCAATATTTAAAAGTTACTCGCTAATATATGTATTCAATAAAATACACTTAATAAAGCAGTTAACCAATCTTTTTTTTTTTTTTAAACATCCATTTACACACTTATTTAACCATTTATTCTTCCATCAACCTTTACAAATACAAATATTAAACATATTAATTTTAAAGAAAGACACACATTCACTGGCTGGTGTCATCAGTGATGTCACTGACGATGTCATGAGTGATGTAATATGTGATGTCATCAGCAGTGCAATGCAGGCGCGCTTGTTATAGTGAGTCCAACTAACTATAACGTTGGAATTTCTATGGTTTTATGTCAGTAAAATTTCCAGCTAACTATAACTGGTGTGAAACCTATGGTTTTTTCATTGAATTTAATAGGTTTTTTAAATGCTAATTCCTAACTATAACTGGTGTGAAACCTATGGTTTTTTCAGTGAATATATATATATATATATATATATATATATATATATATATATATATGTTTGAGGATGAGAAGAAACTGCAGCACTGAACGAGATCGGCCAACATCCACTAACAGTCTATGCCAAAGATTAACAGAAAGAGGCTACAAGCCCAAAAAATTCGAAAAGGCAAAACAGAAGAGCACTGCAAAAACTAGGGATGAGTTGCTCAGAAGTAGCACAACTACCAAGAAAAACAAAGACGCAGGGACCAATGACACACACAGAATTATTACAGGGTACAACAAATACCACTCGAATCTCCGCGGGATACTGTACAGACACTGGCCTTTGGTCCGGTGTGATCCCACCATAGGCTCTACTTGCGCCAAATCGTCTCAGCTCACCTTAAGATGAGCAAAATCCATGCAACAGGAACTAGTGACCAACACACCATCGCCAGACAGGGGTAACAACTGGTTCAAAGTACAAAAAGTTTTTTTTAGGTCCAACAAGTGTAAGGCCTGTAGACATGGGATAAATACCAAAACAGTGGCCAACCCCCTAAGACAAAGCCCGCTAGAGATCAGAGAACACTACACATGCAAGACACACCATGCAGTATACGTGTTGCGGTGCACTTGTAATAAATTGTACGTGGGCAGCACCATTCACCCCGCACACGTCAGGATATTACAACACCTTAGGGTCATCGCATACGATGATCAGACATATCCTGTGGCCCGCCACATTAACACAAAACACAATGGCAAAGAGGATTAACTCACCGACTTTGTCATAGATAATTTAAAGAAAAATCTCAGAGGGCGGAACAGGCAGCTTGCACTAAGAGGCCTAGAATCCAGATACATAATCCTGCCCACAGTAAAGTCCCACACGGTTTCAATGCTGACGAAGCCTTGAATGTACACCTCTGATTACCAAGTGTCATCAACACTGAGATAGTTACACCAGCCTCCTTGCTAACTGAACCCAATCCTATTAACATCTGATTAAGTATCTCACACATTGTATATACTTAATTAATTTTGTACTTGTTTTAGGCACAAATATATATAACACAAATCTTTTGTCGCATTTATTTGTGGCACAACTATTCTTCACACCCTCATGATTCTAAAGTCACCCATCCTTATTTTTGACATACCACGCATGTTCCCGTGCACGCTTCCCAATAGTGCCTTCTGTGTGAACAGCTCAGGCTACAACCACACCACAACGGTCAGGCCCACTTGGGCACAACCAACGCACCTCTGTATGAATAGTGCCACCTCTGTGAACGGCTCAGGCTACACCCACATAACACCTGTCAGGCCCACTTGGGCACAAGCAACGCACCGCTGTTTGGCAACCCCCGACATTCAGTGTTCGTACCACACACGCAATAGTGTAATACCACCCTGGGCACTACGAAACAAAGCAAACACACAGCCGGCACGGGTACAAAATAAACTCGGACCAGCAGCCGGTAACACCAGGTCAGCAAAACAGCAAACCCGCTTAAAGGCCTCAAATATAACAGAGTCCAAAGCAAAACGCCATACCTGACTCACAAGACAGTTGATTCCGGTCCATGAACACCAACAGAGAGGCACAGGTTGCGCATGCAACTCCTATGATTAGTGACCACTATATGGGAGTATTTCATCACTTTACACACATAGAGAGTTACGAAACACTGACATTGCATTGTTTTATTAACAAACACCTAGTTTAACATACTTATTCTTGAAACTAGGATGTTGGAACAATATGGGGGACCACTATAGAAACAATCACATTTTTTGTTTCATGTTTTTGAACACGTGCTGCATGATTTGCATAATGCAACACAAGCTTTTCTATGTCTGTCACCAGTTGCCATGACGACCTAATGCTTCTGTGTGTCACGAGTCGAACAGTATTTAAATTTCAATTCACTGCAGTGTTTTCAGATGTAGTGAGCAAGGCGGGCTCGTCCGTCGAAACGCGTCTGGCCGTATCGCATGGAGTAAATACTTTTCTTTGATCCATATCCCACGGAGTCCGCGCCTGTTTCTTTGATCCCGGAAGCACGATTAGACTGAATATATATATATATATACAGTTTCACGTACTTCCAAAGTACCACGCACTCCGCACAGGAAATCAAGATTAATACTCCGTCTGTGTGGTCAAAATCACAGTTTATTTGTAAACCATAAGCCTTTAAAAAACCCTACGCGTTTCGGTGGACAACCGCCTTACTCACGGGTAAAGTGTTTCTAAACGGCCATTGCTTATATCTTGTGCACGTGAACCCAAACATAAACATACACCAAAGGAAGCTGGATTTCACAGTTTTTTGAGACTGCCATCTTACAGAGGGTTAGTGTATCTGTGTTATAAATGGTACATGGTGTCTTAGATCATTTAAGGATTGTAGCATGGGAGACAAACAGATCGAAACCTGAATTAGATTATTAGGTGGCACCTCATTGTTGACAATTTAGTGCACGTCTTTAGGAATGGTTCATCGCATCAACTAAACAGTGAAAACATATCGATTTCTGCAAATTAAACCTTTACACATTATGCGCCTTGCATGCAGCATCCAATTCTCCTTATAGACACATTGATGCACGATTATTGTGATAATTAATCAACCTGCCCATCGACTGAAAAATAAAAATTGTATTAAATTTTATGAATCAGGCACTTACGTTTTACGTGCATTGTGTTCATGATGCAATGTGTCCAGTGGCCGCCCAAGCAAACGTTTTATAATTGCTGGGTGTCGTTGGACATACCAAAATACCAAAAAATAATGGTAAGCCTCCCTCTTCTGAGCTCATGGGTCTGACATATAAGGAAGCTCAAATAGGTCATCAAGTGGATAGGACCCTATAAAACGTTTGCTATATATATATATATATATATATATATATTTGTCCACAAACCCTCCAGCAGAACTGTAGGAAGAGTCCACAGGGGAAAATTCCAGAAAAGCCTTTAATTGGACAAGCAGGTAAGGCATTATGCATTTTGACACAATAGTCTTCTTCAGATGCCACTGCTGCACTGCATACCAATCCCATGCCTCCGCTTTTAAATGACTCTGCAGACCTCCCACTCTGGAAGGGGAGCACCTCTCCTATCATGTGAACGCTCACCAGCTGTAGTGTTGATCGTCCTAAAGCTCCCAGAATGCATCATTTCTGGGTAGGTGTTACGAGGGGAATAAATGGTGAAAATCCTTGTTGCTTTGGTGCACTGCAGAACAGGGCGTGCTGTTGCAGGTGCAAATTGAGCCCTCGGGCTTCCCTGTATAACTGCATATGTCATAATCTTTCACAGCACAAGCCCGTTGAGTCCTAGGCAGGCACCATTTCCAAACCTTTTCGTGAAGTCATGAGCTGCCTCCTGGCAGCAAACCCAAGTCGTCCTGCGCTGGAAAGATGGGCTGTAGTAATCCGATATCTCGGGTGAAAAAAAGGAAACTGCTCACGCAGGACACCAGTAAATACCACAGCCTCTTGACAGATGGGGCCTCTTAAAGTGTCTCTGGCTGACGCTGAAAATGTCCACGAACCCTCCAGCAGAACTGTAGAAAGAGGCCACATGGGGAAATTCCAGAAAAGCTTTTAATTGGACAAGCAGGTAAGGCATTATGCATTTTGACACAATAGTGTTCTTCAGATGCCACTGCTGCACTGCATAGCAATCCCACGCCTCCTTTTTTAAATGCCTCTGCAGACCTCCCACTCTGGAAGGGGAGCACCTCCACTATCATGTGAATGCTCACCAGCTGTAGTGTTGATCATCCTACAGCTCCCAGAATGCATAATTTCTGGGTAGGTGCTGCGAGGGGAGCAAATGGTAAAAATCCTTGTTGCTTTGGTGCACTGCAGAATGGAGGGGGGGTGCTGCAGGTGCAAATTGAGTCCTTTGGCTTCCCTGGGTCCCCGCATACGTCATAACCTGTCACAGCACAAGCCCGTCGAGTCCTAGGCCGGCACAATGTCCAAACCTTTCCGTGAAGTCACAAGCTGCCTCCTGGCAGCAAACCCAAGTTGTCCTGCGCTGGAAAGGTGGGCTTTAGTAATCCGATATCTCGGGTGAAAAAAGGGAAACTGCTCACGCAGGACACCAGTAAATACCACAGCCTCCTCACAGACGGGGCCTCTTAAAGCGTCTCTGGCTGACGCTGAAAATGTCCACAAACCCTCCAGCAGAACTGTAGAAAGAGGCCACACAGGGAAATTCCAGAAAAGACTTTAATTGGACAAGCTGGTAAGACGTTATGCCTTTCGACACAATAGTCTTCTTCAGATGCCACTGCTGCACTGCTTCGCAAACCCACGCATCCGCTTTTAAATGCCTCTGCAGACTTCCCACTCTGGAAGGGGAGCACCTCCTCTATCATGTGACCGCTCACCAGCAGTAGTGTTGATCGTCCTACAGCTCCCAGAATCCATAATTTCTGTGTAGGTGCTGCGAGGGAAACAAATGGTAAAAATCCTTATTGCTTTGGTGCACTGCAGAACGCGGCTTTTGTTGTAGGTGCAAATTGAGTCCTCGGACTTCCCTCGGTCTCCGCATGTCATAACATGTCACAGCACAAGCCCGTCGAGTCCTAGGCCGGCACAATGTCCAAACCTTTCTGTGAAGTCACGAGCTGCCTCCTGGCAGCAAACCCAAGTCGTCCTACGCTGGAATATATTACCTACTGGTGGTCACCAGTAGGTAGTTATAGTTAGGACCAAGTTTCTATAGGAAGACATTTTTTTGTTTTGCTTATAACTTTGGCGTCGTTTGATGAATATTCATGACGTTTTCCATACTACTTCTTTGTTCATATCAGCTCCTATGTAGAAAGTGTGGGGTTGATTCATAAAGGATGGCCAAAGAAAAAAGGAGGGTCCCAAAACATGTTTTCTCCATGTTAATTTCTATAGTAAACTTTAGACAAGGCTACAGGTCGAACAGGTGAACGGAATTACCCCACATTTGGCAAGGAGTAGTGTTGTGGTCTAGAAAGCACGCTTTTGTTTATTTGGTGTAAATCCGTTTAGTATTTTTTGAGAAATATCAAAATTTACAGAATCAATATTTGGGAATTCTGCCATCTGATTGGCTGAGGCGTTACGAGCACGAGCTTGCTGCTTATTGTCTGTGAACGGTTGCAACTAGGAAGTGTTGGCAGCCATTTTGTGTTTCAGTTGAAGCAAGTAAGGGGAAAACAGTGGGAAAAAACTAGGAAAGAGGAGGGTAGGAGCGTTGTGAGATCTGTGGGTTGGTAAGGGTATGCTATAGAGTGGGTGCAAAGCGAAGTATTCACCCTTACCGGTATGAAAGTGCTGTTTTGTCCAGAGTGCGTGCGCCTAAACCTTCAGCTGAGTGCTGCAAACTGAGGTGCTCTGGGCGTTGTAGCATACTGGCTGAAGCAAAGTATTTACCCCTACTTGTGTGAAAGTGCTGTTTTGCCAACAGTGAGATGGTGCTAAGATGAGGTGCCTGTACACTCAGGGATGAAAGCATGCACCTAAAGCGTGAGCTGAGTGCTGTAAACCTCTTAGAAACACCCTGACCCCCTAGGCCTGCTTGGGGGGTCCCAAAAGGACCCCGGGGGAAAAATATTAATTTTGTTTTTTATATTGGCAAAATCCGCGCAGGGTGCGTGGATCCTGACGATAAAAAAAAACCGGAGCGCGGACTTCCGCGCTTCGATGTTAATTAGACCCGGGGGGGGGGGCAAATCCTGGGAGCTTGTTGAAAAAAAATTGTGGAGGGCTTTCCACAGGGGGAGCTGCATCTTAGCAGCTCCCCGTGTGGGAAAGCAATACCGGCTCCCGCAAGAGGTGTGGAGCAGGCGGAACCGTAGGGGGATTGGGGACCCCCCAACGGTCCCCAACGGATTGGGCCAGCCCCGAGGGATGGGGTCCCCGGGGCTATTAGTGGCCCAGGAGGGGCGCCACGCGGCCTCCCTCCTCAAATTTGAAAAAAATTAAATAAATAATAAATCGAGAAAGGCCGGCCCCGGGGGATGGGGTCGCCGGGGCTATAAGAGGGGGGCAAGGCAGCCCCCCTTCCAAAATTTTTTTTTTTTAAAAGTCCTTGCCCCTGGGGATGGGGTCTCCGGGGCAGATTAAGGCCTCGGGAGGAAGGCCACATGGCCCCCTTCCCAATTTTTTTGTTTTTTAGTAAGGCTCAGCGTGAGCCGACGCCCGCTGAGGGAGGTGGAACTAAGTTTAAAATGAATGCTGATGTTACATGCAGGTGAATGACTCTTTGCCTCTGAAGAAATACTTTTGTTAGCATGAAACGCGTCAGGCAACTATGAAAATTTGGGTGTTTGTTTTATCTACTTTGCTGCAACTTCACATATTAAACAGGATTCGTACCTACCTACCTGTGTGGCTCTCCTGAATGGGAAAAACTTTGTTGGTTTATGTAAAACGGCTGTTCCCGGTCGCGGGAGAAGCCCAGCCGCATTGAGTGTGGCATGTGCTGCCGTCCTATGACGGGCAGCGCTGTGGTAGAGAGGTTGTTTTTGTGAAGAACTACTATGCACCTTAGTTTGAATGGAACTTTCCCCTATCCACTGTGGTTTTCATTATTTTGAAAATTGTCACCGCATGCAGCAACTCACTGGAGGAATACTTAAACTACAAGGACCATCATGCTTAGTGAGGCTCAGCGTGAGCCGACGCCCGCTGAGGGAGGTGGAACTAAGTATAAAATGAATGCTGATGCTACATGCAGGTGAATGACTCTTTGCCTCTGTGCTTTTGTTAGCATGAAACGCATCAGGCAGCTATGAAAATTTGGGTGTTTGTTTTATCGACTTTGCTGCAACTTCACATATTAAACAGGATTTGTACCTACCTACCTGCGTGGCTCTCCTGAATGGGAAAAACTTTGTTGGTTTATGGAAAACGGCTGGTCCCGGTCGTGGAAGAAGCCCAGCCTCATTAAGTGCGGCGTGTGCTGCCGTCAAATGATGGGCAGCGCTGTGGTAGAAAGGTTATTTTTGTGAAGAACTACTATGCACCTTAGTTTGAATGGATCTTTCCCCTACCCACTGTGGTTTTATTATTTTGAAAATTGTCACCGCATGCAGCAACTCACTGGAGGAATACTAAAACTACAAGGACCGTCATGCTTAGTGAGGCTCAGCGTGAGCTGACGTCCGCTGAGGGAGGTGGAACTAAGTATAATATGAATGCTGATGCTACATGCAGGTGAATGACTTTTTGCCTCTAAAGAAATGCTTTTGTTAGCATGAAACGCGTCAGGCAGCTATGAAAATTTGGGTGTTTGTTTTATCGACTTTGCTTCAACTTCACATATTAAACAGGATTTGTACCTACCTACCTGCGTGCCTCTCCTGAATGGGAAAAACTTTGTTGGTTTATGGAAAACGGCTGGTCCCGGTCGTGGGAGAAGCCCAGCCGCATTGAGTGCGGCGTGTGCTGCCGTCACATGACGGGCAGTGCTGTGGTAGAGAGGTCGCTTTTGTGAAGAACTACTATGCACCTTAGATTGAATGACACTTTCCCCTACCCACTGTGATTTTATTATTTTGAAAATTGTCACCGCATGCAGCAACTCACTGGAGGAATACTAAAACTACAAGGACCATCATGCTTAGTGAGGCTCAGCGTGAGCCGACGCCTGCTGAGGGAGGTGGAACTAAGTATAAAATGAATGCTGATGCTACATGCAGGTGAATGACTCTTTGCCTCTGAAGAAATGCTTTTGTTAGCATGAAACGCGTCAGGCAGCTATGAAAATGTGGGTGTTTATTTTATCGACTTTTCTGTAACTTCACATATTAAACAGGATTTGTACATACCTTCTTGCGTGGCTCTCCTGAATGGGAAAAACTTTGGTGGTTTATATATATACTAGCAGCCCGTCCCGACGATGTCTGGGTATGAATTGCTGCCGGCCAATAGTATATTGTTTTGTAGGATTTCGTTTTGATAGCATTTCTTATCTGTGACAGGCCTGTGAAACGCTCCGGTTCACAGTGCAATGCTGATGCACTTAAGAGTGCGCGTTCAGTATTGTGTGAACTCGAGTTTCCCTACTTTATTTTTCCTTGCAATATTATATAGCGCAAACTCGACAACATGGCATGAGCGCAATTTACATTACAGAAGAACACATTAATTTGTGGTAGGCACAGGGGGACGATTTGCCTGGTATCACAGGATGTTGAGCTGATGCCGAGATTCGAACGTAGCTCCCCAGCTCTAAAGTTCACAATTCTGGAACTAGGAGGTGTGTCTAAAAGTGTATGTCGGTGCTGGCCATCAATGAGAGAGACCTGTGAATTTTTCAAATGGGTGGTAAAAAAATATGAGTATGTTGCTGGAGATGTGGGCCGCCGTGCCACGAATGTACTCACCAGGGGAGGGTAAACACCCATTATTCCGCAACTTTCTTTCCGCATACCATTACTCTGCATACTTTCATTACGAAAGTACCATGACTCCGCAATGCCAATATAATGCATGGCATTATATTTTATATGCTTTTACCACGCATACATTTACAACGAAATTCGTTGTAAATGCATGAATGGTAAAAGCATGTTTTTTTTAATGTTTGGATAAGGTGAGTATGGGTATAGGGGTATATGTTTTGGGGTACTGAGGTATATGCTTTGGGGTATTTTAAGGGTTCAGATATAGTTTTGGGTTATGGGGTAGTTTTAGGGTTTAGGGATAGGTTTGGGTTTTGGGGTATAGGGGTATTTTTAGGGTTCAGGGGTAGGTTTGGGTGTTGGGGTACAGGGGTATTTTAAGGGTTCAGGGCTAGGTTTGGGTTTTGGGGTACAGGGGTATTTTTAGGGTTCAGGGCTAGGTTTGGGTTTTGGGGTACAGGGGTATTTTAGGGTTCAGGGGTAGGTTTGGGTTTTGGGTTACAGGGTTATTTTTAGAATTCAGGGCTAGGTTTGGGTTTTGGGGTACAGGGGCATTTTTAGGGTTAAGGGGTAGGTTTGGGTTTTGGGGTAAAGGGGTATTTTAAGGGTTCGGGCTAGGTTTGGGTTTTGGGGTTCAGGGGTATTTTAGGGTTCAGGGGTAGGTTTGGGTTTTGGGGTACAGTGGTATTTTTAGGGTTCAGGGCTAGGTTTGGGTTTTGGGGTACAGGGGTATTTTTATGGTTCAGCGGTAGGTTTGGGTTTTGAGATACAGGGGTATTTATAGGGTTCAGGGCTAGGTTTGGGTTTTGAGGTACAGGGGTGTTTTTAGGGTTTAGGGATAGGTTTGGGTTTCAGGGTACAGGGTATATTCATAGGGTTAAGATGGGTTAGTGTTTAAGGGTGTTGAGGTATTTTAAGGAGTAAGGGTGGGTTATGATTATGGGGTGCAGGGGTATTTAAAGGGAGCAGGGTGGGATTAGCACACGATATGAGTCATGGCATGAAGGGCGGAATGTACCACACGCCCTCAGCGTTTGTCACGCCCCCAGCACACGCCCACAGCACAACACAGACACGCCCACAAGGGACTACTTTGCTGGCACGGTTCTTTTACCTTTTAAATGTATATGCTGGGCGTCTGCATAGTCTTTGTCCTTCTGCTGCAACTGCCCTTTCCAATGCTGTATTGGGTGTTGTGATTGGTGCTGTGGTTCCTGAGATTACCTGCCTCAAAGGTTTGGGCTCTCTCTTTATTATATTAGTATGGATATATAAGTTGGCAGGGTCCCTAGGGGCTTGCGGATTACCCTGGCCCCGAGTTATGAAAATCCGGACCCGGCAATGCTGGGCGAATGGGCGGATTGTAACCTTGATTCATCTGCCAGACTGCTACGCATACTGGTGAAGTATGCAGCTAGTGATAGACTCAAATTGCAGGCAAAAATCGATGAACTAAATGTGGAAATTGCTGCTATTGAGGAAACTGAAAATATCAAGAAAATGAGACAGGACATGTTGACAAAATTACAGAAAGATGAAGACGTCATAAAAAAACGCAAAGCATTCAAATTTAACAGAGACAAATTGGATTATCAAAACGGTAATGTTTTTACCTTTGCCCGAAGATATGGAGTTGCAAAAAACAAAGGTAATGTGGCTAACCAACGTAAGAAACAAGGCACCATGGGGGATAGTACGCCCTCTTTAACATCTACCTCTGAGCAAAGCGCCACCACTGGCAGTGAAAATGAAGAAGAAGGCGGCCCGTCAAATGTGGCAAAAGACGGGGTTTTAATCATGTCACGGGCGGAGGAAATGAATGTCCTGTGCCAAGACAGGAAGGACACGCTAAGACCCCGGAAGAAGCAGCCACAGCACAAAAGCGTGCCCAATGCCAAGTGGGGGGCAAGGAGGAGGTGCTACAGGCGGCGCAAACGTGAACAAACCGCCCAAGAAAGCCACGAGAGGCAGGTGGAATCGGAAGTAAATCCCGGGTACACTGCCAATACGGTAATCAACCTCTCTGATGTTGCACTTAATAAGGCCGAATGTCAAATATTGTCTCTTGGTCTTTCTTTCAGCCCTGAGAGCAATTTTAACTATTCTGAAACCCGAATGGACGTTTTCAGGTTTATTCGCAAACAAAAATTGCAAAAACACCATAAAATAAAGGCTAGGAAAGAGAAAACTAACATTCCTCAATATGCAAGTAGCCCACCGTTGCTTTCCGCAGGGGATGTGGATCTGTTCTTTGATTTACAACAACTACAGGGAGATCAAAATGAACCTATTGGTGCGCTGGGATTAGAAGGTATGGATTTTGGTGGTACCATAAAGACGCCATTTAAACCAAAATCAGTTTTCTTGCTTATTATGATGCATGACAACTTGGATCGATTTCATGAACTTGTTGCCTCTGATTTAAAAGACCTATATAGAGTCACCAATCATGGTGGCACCAAAATGAACTGTAAACAACGGTGCTACATTGAACTGATGAAGAAATTACAGGCCAATGAGGAACTTGTCATCAAACAATCGGACAAGGGGGGCAACTTTTGTCCTATGGCCGCGACTCATGTATATAGAGGAGGCATACAGTCAATTAAATGATGTATCTTGCTATAAACGTAGTAATTTACAAATGGTGAAGTCATCTTGGTTGGATTATTATGGGAAATTGTTAGCCTGGAAAAGCAGTGGGCTTATTAGCAATGATGAATATCTATTCTTGCATAATGATTACCCTGCTGTACCCTCTATATACTTTCTTCCCAAGGTGCACAAAAACATCCACAAACCCCCAGGTCGCCCCAAAATTTCAGCTATTGGTAGCCTGACTGAAAACACATCCAAATACGTAGATTATTTTCTACAGGAATGGGTGCTTACATTGCCATCTTATGTCAGGGATACTTCGGACGTCTTAGCAAAAATTCATGACAATAACTGGTCTGATGACTTGATTTTAATTACCATGGACGTTGCGTCCCTCCACACCTCTATTGGTCATCGGGATGGGATCAAAGCGGTTGAACATTATCTAAATCGCAGACCTGCATGTTTTATGCTTCATAACAAAATGTTGATTGATATGATCAAAATGTGTTTGGAATAAAACTATTTCACTTTTGATAACACTGTTTTTCAACAAATCAGGGGGGTTGCCATGGGGGTCTGCTTCTCCCCCAGCTGCGCCTGTCTACATATGGGCTGGTGGGAGGAGCAGGTCTTGAAACAAGAGCATGAGGCAACCTTGAAGACACATGTCCCTCTCTGGCTTAGGTATATTGATGACCTCTTCCTTCTGTGGAGGGGGTCAGAGGACCTAGCCAGAGACTTCATTAACATGCTAAATATCAATCAACTGAACTTAGAGTTTACCGCTCAAATGAGCAAGGTGTCAGTAGTCTTCCTTGATGTGAAGGTGTACATATGTAATAACATTATATGTACTAGACTACATCACAAACCGACCGCTGGGAACTCAGTATTACATGCATCTAGCCACCATCCCCAACATTTGATTAACAGCATCCCGTATGGGGAGATGCTGAGGATCAAACGTATATGTAGTAGTGTGGAGGAATGCAAACTGGCCCAAAACAGTTGTAAGGAAAGGTTTCTTTCAAGGGGTTACAGTATCTCTATTATAGAGAAGGCTATCCGCAAGACTGAGTCTTTGACCCGTGACAGTGCACTGGCCCCTAAAATCCCTATTGCATCTAATGGCGCTATTACAAGGTGAGAGTCATTGTCACCTACAGTAAAGAACAAGCGGCCATAAGAAAAATACTTAGGAGGCATTGGGATTTACTGTTAAAAGATCCAGTCATTGGCGAAGATTTGATCAAGAGTAATCATACCCCGCAAATGACATTTCGCAAAGCCAGATCCATGGGTAACTGTCTAGACAAATGTAATCCAGAAATCAGGCCACCCTCAAATTGGCTGTCTAAACAAAAAGGTTTCTTCAAATGCTTTACTTGTAAAGCGTGTAAACATGCTAGAAATGTTAAGGAGTATAACACCCCCTTCTTGCCCCAACCGGTAAAAATCAAACGACGTATTACATGTAAAACGGAATACGTGGTTTATGTTTTGGAGTGCCCTTGTGCACTCCGCTACATCGGCAGTACCAAATTACCCGTGCACATGAGGATTCTACAACACCTCCGGGCTATCAATAACAAAGACCAATCATACCCCGTTGCACGGCATTTTGGGGCCAAACATGGCAGTGATAACACTCTTCTTTGGTATTTTGCCATCGACTGCATACCGCCGTCGCGCAAGGGTGGGGATAGAGATAGTGCCTTACGAGTATTAGAGACCAAATATATTCTGGAGTTAAACTCCAAATCTCCTACGGGCCTAAACACCACGGAGGATTTATATACTTGTATATGAATCATTATACCTTGTACTGTGTGGAGCTGGTCTTCTTTTATTCTTGATGAAACCTACGTTATGGAGAGTATATACTTATACGGTGTTGAAATTTCAATGCCACAAGGGAGCTTTGAATGATTAATTGAAGTCCAACTTACTAGATTCCCATCAGTTTATTTCCATTTATGCGTCAGATTATGATTCAAATGTATAAATTTGCGTCCTTTGGATTGAAATAATGTATTTGTTTTTAACAACACTTCTCACTTACCAGTAATTCTTTTTACACTATTGTGTTTATATGTTTGGATCTTTAGGGATTCATTTTGGGTTCACTTTTCACTTTTTACTTCATATATCACGTTAGTTTGTGCCTTTGACATTCAGGCAGTTGATATATTCGATCACAAAGTTTTGGGTTTGGTTGCCTATCTGAAATGCTTGCCCACTTGGGCTTTATTATCTTAGCAGCAATTTACAGACTGTACTTTAGTACTCAAATTGTGTGGCTACTGGAGATTTTTCAGTATATATATATATATATTTAAACTTCTTGGATAAAATTAAGGAGTTTTTTAAAAACTTTATTTATAATACATATATAAATTATTATGTATTAAGTTTTGTACATTAATGAAATTTTATATGTGAACTTTAACTTTGTACATTTCATTGTAGCCACTTTACAATAATATGCAGTATGTTTTACTTATATTGCAATACATAGTCTGTCTTCCAGTTTTATACATGTGATGACACAGCTGCTTGGTATTTTGTGAATTTTGCACTTTAAATTTGGCGCCTGTCCATGAGTAACGCCTCATGTGATCAAGGTCCAGGTCGGACCGAAACGCGTCATGGCGGCATGGGATGCAGGGCAGAAAATTGAATAAATGAAATTGCACAAAGAAATTGGGTCCGCGTGTCTATCTGAGTCCGTGTTGCCCCATTGGATTCCTGGTGGATAGAGTACTGCAATATATATATATATATATATATCAAATAAGCATGGGCGGAAAATCCGTTTCGCTCGCGGATTTTGCGGATTTTCGGTAAATTCGCAATCCGCGAGATTCGCGATTCTCCCGCAAAATCCGCAAATCCGCGAGCAGCGGATTTTGCTCGCACTGTTCGCGTGAGTTCGCGGCTTCCCAGTACAACTTCGCGCCCCGCGAATAAGTGCAAAATTGCAGAAATACGATCTTAGCAAAACTGAAACTACTTACCAGGTTCAAAAGTTCAGGCTCATCATTAGTAGCCATTTCCTGTAGTGCTTCCTGAGGGGCCCCTCCAGAGTTCAGTTGCCAGTTGCAACTATTATGTGACCCTGCTCTGAACCTCAGAATAGTTACACATATGCCACAAAGGTCCTGAATTACAGCTAAGGGAGACAAGCAGGAGCCAGGCTGGAAGTTCAAATCCATTAATCAGCCCCTAATTCATTATTGTCAGTTGGGGCAGGGCAGGTGTTGTAACTAATTTTGCAACAATGAAAGCACTTAGCAAGTGCAAAAGATCACTAATCAGGAAGCACTAAGGAAGCAGGTGCCAGCTAAAAAAATATTCTGTGACACATTAATCAGCCCCAAATTAATTCAGGTCACTTGAGGCAGGGATGGTGTGCTTGCGTTGCCACAATAATGTACACTGACTGGACAACCAGAGGGTGCTGTGATGAAACAGAGGGTGGCATGGGTGGGCCAGAGGGTGGCATGAGTAGGCAGAGAGTGGCAGTGGTGACAGAGAGTGGCAGTGATGAAGAAGAGTGTCCCAAACAGGCTGGACACGTAGAAACAACAAGTTCACGAAACTTGCGACCCGACAGGTAAGTTCGCAATTTGCGAAATTGTACAAAACCCTCGCGAACTGGCAGAAACCCGCGCAAACACAAAAAAAAAAAATCCGCAAATCAGCGAGAATTCGCGGATTTTGCGGATTGCGAGTTCGCAAATCCGCAAAATTCGCGAACGCGAGATTCGCAAAATTCGCCCATGCTTAATATCAAACAACAACGAACATACGGTGGATTTGCTTTTTTGATCCGCACAGCTACAAATAAGTATTCCCCTTGTTGAAAGTTTCAATATCATACATTAAACACACTCTATTGGAGTGCTGCTCTGGTATCGTGCCTATTCACCTGAAAGCACCAATCCACGATATCCTATATATATATATATATATTTATATATATATATATATCTTACCTACTGGCGGTCGCGATATCCTATATATATATATATATATTTATATCTATTGGAGTGCTGCTCTGGTATCGTGCCTATCCACCTGAAAGCACCAATCCACGATATCCTATATATATATATATATATATTTATATATATATATATATCTTACCTACTGGCGGTCGCGATATCCTATATATATATATATATATTTATATATATATATATATATCTTACTTACTGGCGGTCGCCAGTAGGTAGTTATAGTCAGGACCTAGTTTCCATAGGAAAACCACAACATTCTATTTGGAATAACTATGGCGCTGGTTGACGAATCTTCGCGAAATTTTCAAAATTGGTGGGGCAATCCGGTCCGTTTCTATCCTGAAAGTATCGGGGTGATTCGTCAAGTGAGGCTGAGAAAAAAGGGGGGTCCCAAAACATGTTTTCCACATGCAATTTCGCATAGGAACATTTAGCTGGGGCTACAGCCCAAACTGCTGAACGAAATTGCACCAAATTTGGCAAAGAGGTAGACCTTGGTTCAGAGTCATGCCTTTTGCTTAAATGGTGTTAATCCGTTTAGTAGTTCCCGAGAAAATCGCAATTAAAATCACATATATATCTATAGCTGCGCAGGATCCGCGCACCCTGCCGAGCACGATCTATATGCTAATTGGCTGTCAACACTCCAAACCAGGAAGTGTTGGCAGCCATCTTGTGCCTCAGTAGAACAAGAAAGCAGAAAAAAACATGAAAAATGCAAAAAGGGGGCAGGGTAGAAACACCCTGACCCCCTAGGCCTGCTTGGGGGGTCCCACAAGGACCCCCAGGGCAAAAATATTATATATTTTTTTTAAATTGGCAAAATCTGCGCAGGGTGCGGGGATCCTGACGGTAAAAAAAAAACAGAGCGCGGACTTCCGCGCTTCGATGTTAATTAGACCCCAGGGGTGGCCAAATCCTGGGAGCTTGTTGAAAAAAAATTGTGGAGGGCTTTCCACAGGGGGAGCTGCATCTTAGCAGCTCCCGGTGTGGAAAAGCAATACCGGCTCCCGCAGGAGGTGGGGAGCAGGCGGGACCGTAGGGGGATTGGGGACCCCCCAACGGTCCCCAACGGATTGGCCCAGCCCCTATTAGTGGCTTGGGAGGGGCGCCACACGGCCTCCCTCCTCAAATTTGAATGAAATAAAATAAATAACAAATCGAGAAAGGCCGGCCCCGGGGGATGGGGTCCCTGGGGCTATAAGAGGGGGGCAAAGCAGCCCCCCTTCAAATTTTTTTTTTTTAAAGGGCCATGCCCCTGGGCATGGGGTCTCCGAAGCTGATTAAGGCCTCGGGAGGGGGGCCACGTGGCACCTTCCCAATTTTTTAAATAAAAAAAAAATAAGGCGCAGTCCCTGGAGAAAAAGAAGGGGGGGCTATGCAGCCCCCCTTCTTAAAATAAAAAAAAGAGAAATACCAGTATCGCTCCGGAGGCCACGTCCCTTCCTTTCAGGACTCTGCAAACGCGCATCTTGGCGAGTTTGCAGCTGGGGAACAAATTCCCCTTAAATACTGGGGGTCCCTGGGGGCCAACTAGCCCACCAGGAACCTCCAGAATGCGCCACAGATCTTCGTAGCAGAGAGATGGAAAAAAAGGGGTATGGCCTAGACCATCTCTCTGCAACACAGCGCAGTGGCCCTTTCCAAAAGCACCTGGTGGGCTAGTTGGCCCCCAGGGTCCCTCAGGATTGAAGGGGAAGTATTTCCCCAACTTAAAACGCACCATAGGGCATGTTTGCACACGTGACCTCCATCCCCCGTCCCCTCCCTTTACCACTGTGTAAACGCGCTAGAGTCCAGAGAGGAAAGAACACATGCTATCGCGGATGTACGGAATGTACAGTGTCTGTTATCTATTACTGAGGATCATGGGTCTGACACTGATATGGTACTGAGTGAACTGGGCATAACCCAGGGAGCTGCAGAAGATAGCGGATTATGTCCTAAATCGAAATTCATTCCCCTACCGGGTACCATCCCAACATTGATATTTTTAAAAAAAGGGTGATTGAGGATCTATATGGGTTGGAGAATCCTAAACAATATGGGTCGTCTGTCAAAAAAAACTTGACATACTCAACACCAACAAGCACTACAACGCCTTAGAGATGACCCTGACATTGTCATAAGCGAGGCCGACAAGGGCGGAAATGTTGTTATTATGAACCGCGATGACTATTTAAAGGAAATCAGTAGACAACTCAGTGACACTAAGAATTACAGGGAGATAAGAGAGAACCCAATGCTTACAATAGTAACAAAGATCAATACACAACTATGTGAATGGGGGGACTCTTGTTTAATCTCAGAACAGGAATATAGGTATTTACGGTTGGAATGTCCCCCCTATCCATGCATATACATTTTGCCCAAAATTCATAAGGGGGGACAATTTTCACCCGGGAGGCCAATAATATCTGGGGTGGGCTAACCCACTGAGAGGCTATTCCAATATGTTGATCTAAAACTACAGAAATATGTCTTGAGACTCCCCTCGTATATTAGGGATATTAAGGATTTTCTGGCCAAACTTAAAAACTTTGAGTGGTCAGAGGACCTTATTTTTGCAACATTAGACTTAGAAAGTCTCTATACCTGTATTGATAGAACATTTGGGATTATGGCAGTGCAGTCCTTCCTGGATAGGGAGGACGCCAAACTATATGCCCATAATGAGATGATAATGGACATGATCAATCTGATACTTCTGAACAACTGCTTTATGTATAACATTCACTGGTGCCAGCATATCAGTGGTACAGCAATGGGGCCCAGGTGTGCTCCCATTTATGCCTGCCTTTTCATGGGCTGGTATGAGAGGGAGCATGCCTGGGCCCAATGGGCCTCACCCTGGACGGAATATATTGTGTATTGGGGGAGGTACATCGATGATGTCATTAGCTTGTGGTCGGGACCAGTTGAAGGTCTGGCAGAATATTTTGCCTATCTATCTTAACACCTTGGCTGCTAATGGTTTTCCCCTCCTGTGCTGATCCTAATCGAACCCCATTGTTCATGACGAGCTCAGCTCGTCATAAGCACAGCTCCACTATGGAAGGGGTTAATGACAAGACGTTTAATGTCAGATTCACTATGTCTTATGACAAAGAATGTATCAATGTCCTAGACATCACATTCTACATTGAACAGGGTACCATTCACAGTAAACTCTTTCGTAAGAAACATCCTGCAGTTCGGTGCTTCATGCATCCAGTGCACACGCCAGTTCGGTTATAAGGTATATACCCTTTGGAGAACAGACTCGCGTCAGAAGAAATTGTAGTGAGGTGGCGAACTTCAAGATAAATGTTGCTGAAACTAAACAGAGATTCCTCAAACGCGGGTATGATAGGAAGAATTTGGAAAAAGCTGAAGCATGGATAAACAAAGTGGATAAGGGATGTTACCCTATTAGATAAGAGCATTACAAGACAGCAGGGTAAAAACAAAAAATCCAAGGCCAGATTTGTGACACAATACACTATGCATAGTGACAAGATTTACAATGTATTTCGCAGAAATTGGAACTTACAGAAATTCCAGGCTTGAGAGAGAAGGTGGACACTAGACCCTCCATTACATATAGGAGGGGTATGACCTTACGGAACCAGTTATGTCCTAGTTATGTAACTAATCCCTCTAATAGGGGAACTTGGATGCCATCATTGCCCAAGGGTTTCTTTATGTGCGGAACTTGTAATGTCTGTACCATGGGCAAAAATAAAATCAAGTCCTTTAGCTGCAATAACCGATGTAAACATCTTATCAATCATTTCAGTAATTGTAATACTACACATGTGGTATATGTCCTGGGCTGCCAATGTAATAAAATCTAGGTTGGTAGCACTATTCGCCCCCTAAAACTACTTATTCAGGAGCATCGTAGGGCCATTTTGGAAAGGGATTCAAGGTACCCAATCACGGAACATTTCAATGATGTACATCCGAATGATAATAGTTTCTGGTTTCATGTAATTGAGAATGTGCCATTGAACAAGCGGGGGATCAATAGGGAGTTACTACTAAGGAGAGCAGAGGCGAAATGGTTATGCAGCTTGCAATCAATTCAATTTGGACATAACACGGATAGTGAAATGCATCATTTTTTGTGAGAACTCTGTGTAAATGTATTTTTACTTTCTGTTCCTAGGTATGTTCCGTGCTGTTGAAAACAAGCATGTATGTATGGAGAAGGAGAAGGGAGCGTCCTGGAGGGGACACCCTTATTTTGTGCCACACAGACATGTGGTCATTAACGAGAGAATAACAGTAGTGCCTGTGTGTACTGTGTTATAGACCTGGGATGTCAAGCATCTTGGTGGGGACATGATAACCCATGTTATATTTAGGACCTAGCAAATGAATGACAACTATGCCTATGTTGATTGTACCTAGAGGATTGTCAAACTGAATGTTTAGTATTCATCTAATATAGGCTCACATCACCAAAACACATGGATTTTAGGCCCCAGGATAATCTCCACTTTATTTGATCTTATGGTGAAATTGTCGAACTGAATGTCTAGTACTTAACTTATTTACGTAATTTTGTATTACAGATACACACAGGTTTCCGGCCCCAGGATATTGATTTTATTATGACATTCATTGTGTAATTTCTTTTTCTCCCCCCTCTCCTCTTCTCTTTTCTGACCACCTCTGGATAATCTTCCTGTTACCAATTGTTTAGGATGGAGTGTCCCGCTGTATATATGGGGAAGTGTAGACTCTGTATGCGTGGAGGTTGCAGTTGGCGAGGAGGATTGCCGAGTACATTGAATCAAATTGAGGGTACTAATATGAATGGATTGTGCTTCTGGTTCCTTAAGGAATTATTCTTCAGTTACATTCCCTAACCAACATGGCGCCCGCATTTTCCTGTTCTTTTTAAAAAAGAGGGAAGCAATTTTGTGAGGAAATATTGGACATCCAAGCCAGACATATAGATGTCGCATATATACATTGGAAGTGATATTTGGCTAATGGTTATATACTGAACCCAATTGTTTTACAAACTGGATGTCGTATACTGACATCGGAAGTGATATGAGGTTGACGATTGAATATCAAGCGTAACTGGTGTATGAACCGAGACTTGTGTTTTTTACCATTTGGGAATTAAATACTTAGGGGTCGATTAGGATCGCGGACGGAAACGTGTTCCGTCCGCCAAGGAAGGTGGCAAGATACTCCGGACCGGTCCGCGGATAAACCGCCATAGCGATTAGGATAATATATGAACGAAACTCTGATCGCGGCGGACGGAGCACACCAAACTCCGTCCGCGGCGGTCGGAGTACCCCTGAGACCGCCGCAAGCGGACGGAACCGAAGAAACACCGGCCTCCGCGTACCCACATGACCGCGTGAACATCCACATCTCCCGCAATACCTGCGTAGGCTCCGTGTCCGCGATTAGGATAACTCCGCAAGTACCCCGGTAGGCACCGCAATCCACGTCTGCTGCGGTAACAATGCAACGAGAAACCGTGCATCACAGCGGAAGGCCAACACGAACAACATCCCTACCGTCAAACCAATGACAAACAGTGCGACGGAAGTAAATAGCAAACACAGGAAACAGAACTACCACCCACCTGAAACATCAAAACCAATCACAAGACACAATGACCCACCCCCAAGTACCAAATAATGCACACCAGTCAACACACCCACCTAGCACCTGACTGCCAATAACCATTGAGATAGGACCAAGACACAGACTATAAAAGAACTCCCACCCACTACCGAAATCCTCTGCATCACAGCATAGCTGCTAGCAAGAGACACAAGAGTACCTACAGCACACAACTATAGAAGACACACAACCACCACCCAAACACACCCACAACACAAACACCTACCACACCATTCCTACACACCACACACCTGCACCTCCCAACTCACTCAAACCCACACCCTGAGCACCACACACCATGGCACCAAAAAAGAACCCCAAATTCACGGACACAGAGTTAAAGGTAATGGTGGATGAAATCATCCGTGTAGAACCCCACTTATTCTGGGCCCTAGTCCAGCAGACCACCATAGCCAGGAAAAATCACATGTGGGACAGGATAGTTACTAGGGTGAATGCGTCCGGGACCGTGCCGAGGACCAAGCAGGAGATACAGAGGCGGTGGCATGACCTCAAAACCCGTGTTAAATCAATTCGTGCCAAAAACCATCTCCGGGCACATCACACTAGTGGCGGAACCCCCCCGGAGCCCTTACCCTACACCGACTGGGAGAAAAAGGTGCTGAGCATACTGCACCCAGAGACCCTTGAAGGAATTGAGGAAGGAGAAGAGGCTGGTAAGTACAAACCAAGCACCACGAGCACAACGACATGGCGTGCCTCACACAACTCACAAGACACATCTCCCAGGCCCCAACCCATGTATGCAGTCCACATACTCACCAACGTGTAAACCACTCCAACAGGCCCCCATGTCCATAAGGATGGCGGTGGTGGTGGGTGGGGTGTGTGAGAGGTCACTAGTACAACTCCCAATCGGCCCCCATGTCCATAGGGAGGGCGGTGGTGGTGGGTAGGGTGTGTGAGAGGATGGCACTACAACTCCCAACAGGCCCCCATGTCCATAGGGAGGGCGGTGGTGGTGGGTGGGGTGTGTGAGAGGTCACTAGTACAACTCCCAACAGGCCCCCATGCCCATAGGGAGGGCGGTGGTGGTGGGTAGGGCGTGTGAGAGGATGGCACTACAACTCCCAACAGGCCCCCATGTCCATAGGGAGGGCGGTGGTGGTGGGTGGGGTGTGTGAGAGGTCACTAGTACAACTCCCACCAGGCCCCCATGTCCATAGGGAGGGCGGTGGTGGTGTGTGAGGTGTGTGAGAGGTCACTAGTACAACTCCCAACAGGCCCCCATGTCCATAGGGAGGGCGGTGGTGGTGGGTGGGGTGTGTGAGAGGTGACTAGTACAACTCCCAACAGGCCCCCATGTCCATAGGGAGGGCGGTGGTGGTGGGTGGGGTGTGTGAGAGGTCACTAGTACAACTCCCAACAGGCCCCCATGTCCATAGGGAGGGCGGTGGTGGTGGGTAGGGTGTGTGAGAGGATGGCACTACAACACCCAACAGGCCCCCATGTCCACAGGGATGGCGGTGGTGGTGGGTGGGGTGTGTGAGAGGTCACTAGTACAACTCCCAACAGGCCCCCATGTCCATAGGGAGGGCGGTGGTGGTGGGTGGGGTGTGTGAGAGGTCACTAGTACAACTCCCAACAGGCCCCCATGTCCATAGGGAGGGCGGTGGTGGTGGGTGGAGTGTGTGCGACTGGACACTGGAATGTCATCAATTTGAAAATAACACGTAATGTCCACAGTATTGATCTGCACAATTTTTTCCCCCGGTGATCGTAATCTCACTGGTGGAACCACCATCCGGCCTGAAGACTCGCCTCACACAGGACTCTCTGGGGACGATGCCACAGCCAGCTCCGGTGCGGAGGATGGTGTGGGCCCAAGCAGGCTGCCAGGGCCATCTGGCTCCCAGGAGATTCCAGCCCCGACTACTACGGCCTGTGCAATTCCTGCTACACCGGCCACTGTGACCTGCACAGCCACCACCACCCCCACCTCCACCACCACCAGTACCACCACTCCTGCCTCTGCCACCCTGCCTAACCCACCGCACGACGCCGTGCCTGCGCCATCCCAGCCACGCAGAGAGAGTGGGCGGCAAACGAGAGAGCCGAGGCCACATCAGCCAGGCAGGAGTTCTACGCAACGACGTGCAGAGGAAGGACACCCACCCCATCCCGTGGCACAGTCATTGGAAGCCCTAGCCAGGGTCCAGGCTAACTAAGAGCATGGGCAGGCACAGGCAGATCGTGCCCACCAGGACTCAGTGGAGAACACCAACATGTTGCGGACCATTGACAGCCGGCTTGGCCAAATTGTTGACATCATGGCCCAGCAGCACACAACCATGTGGAGGGGATGGATAGCCCGCAACACCCCCACCCCAACCCCCCCTCAACCAACGCCACGGGCAGCAACACCAACGCCACCGCCACCTGTGCCCCTGGTGACGGATGTCGCACCTGAGCAACCTGCCCCCCCAGCTGACTCCGTCCCGCCTCCAAGACGGAGGGGCCGTCCGAGGTTGGAAGTGGGGGGAGCAGTGTGGATGCTCCTTCCACACGCCCCAAGAGGGGCCGTCAATGACTGAGGCACTGCCAGAGCCAGCCATTCACCCAGCAAACTATCCTGTCCCACCTAGCCAATCATTGGCACAGGTCTGCTGGACTAGGCAGACACCACCCAATGTGGTGTCAGCACGGACATTTCATCTGCCATTACCTTCAACTCACACTCCCCCACCCCACACTTATTTGTAAATATGCACCAGCACCAATGCACAATCTGTAAATAAATACCACTTACTCACTCAATGATGTGTTGCCTCCATGTTTATTCACATGATTGTATCAGAAACAGACGTTACCAGGTTCACGGATCCAAGTCGTACATAATCATGCCGCAGCGGGAGTGACCTAGGGAAAAACCGAGACAGCAAAGACACGTCAGGAAACAGAATCACACTCATCACAACACACTGCAGTGCAACATTCCACAAACCACACTCATCACAAAATGATTGGATGAGAGGAGACACATCATGGAGACTTGCATGTCCAAAGAAAGAAACACACACACATGCAAACATCACATAGCAGAACACACAGATGATTCACACCACAACCACACAACACCAGCAAACATACACAGGGCATACACAACCAGCACAAGAGGTGCTCACTCACATTCAAGGGAAGTAGCGATCAATGAGCTGGCACCTCTGGTCCACACCTTCCTCCTCACCACTATCCTCATCAGTCGACATGGGTGGGTTGGGAGGTTCGAGGAACTTGTTGTTCATCAGGGTCCAAGAGCAGTTCAATGTTATTGCACACAGCCAGGTTGTGGAGCATGCAGCAGGCAATCACGATCCTGCATACTTTGCATGGTGAGTAAGGCAGGGCCCCTCCGGTCTTATCCAGGCACCGAAACCTAGACTTCAGCAGTCCAAAAGTACGTTCAACCACTCTACGTGTCCTTCCATGGGCATCATTGTATCGCATCTCACCCGCTGTAGTTGGATTACGTATGGGACTCAGCAGCCATGGCCTGTTTGGGTAAGCCGAGTCGCCTATGTTGGGGGAAGAGAGAGACAGAAATATCACTACCAGAATTGTTGGGCACACCATGCCACACAGATATCACTCCTGTCACCACAGCATACTCACCAACAAGCCACGCTTGTGCTGGACACAGATTTGCCATCAGTTGGGGGACAATGCTGCTCCGCATGATGTGGGCGTCATGTGCAGAGCCTGGAAATTTTGCACACACATGGGATATGATGTTGTCGGCCTGGCACACCACCTGCACGTTGACGGAATGGAAGTGCTTCCGATTCCTATACATCTGCTCACGTGCCCGTGGTGGAATGAGAGCGATATGTGTGCCATCAATGGAACCCACTACGTGTGGTATCTGACCCAGTGCATAGAAGTCTACTTTGACTGCTGCCAACTCTGCCGGCTGTGGGAGATGTATGTAGTCATCCTTGTACAGCATCACGGCTTTCAGAACATCCCGAAGTACCATGCTGAACATGGACTGTGACATCCCCCCGGCATGTCCAACTGTGTCCTGAAAGGTGCCTGTTGCAAAAAAGTGTAGTGCCGCCATCACCTTTGCTGTGGGTGTAATGGAACCTGGATAGGTTCTTCGTGGCTGCAGGTGAGGAGACAATTGGTCTACAAGCTCCATCAATCGACGTCAATCCAGCCGGAATTTCCTGATCACCTTCTCGTCAACCATATCCTCCAGCACAGTGTGTGGGCGATGGACATTTGGAGCCCTCCTGTGTGGGAGTAGATGGAATGGAAGTCAATTCACAAACAACGCATGGCTGTGCAACTCACTCACATGTCAATGAACTCTACCAACAAGTAAAATGTAGTGTATAATTGTCATATGTGTGACATCTCTGATTGTCACTACAACATGGATTGCTGTAGCAACAATGTGCAGCCACTAGCAACATGATGTGTCTCAACATGTGCAATGCAACTTAGTCTCAGGTCAACATTACTGCCAACAAGACTTGTGTCATGACCCAAATGTGTAGAAGCCACATCACAGACACACATGCAAGTGCATGCACACAAACGATAAAGATACAGACACACCATCTCATCATGCACCAATGGCAACACCAATAATGGTGGGCATACGTACATTACATCCATGGTGACACAACAGGCAACACACATACAATGAATACATGTGTACCCCCACCATAGTAATTACATCACATAAACCACACACTGACAACAGAATCAGAATGTGGCGATACATCCGGGATGTACTGTGTAGATGTGAAGAACTAGAAACGTGTGTAGGGACATACCCGACGTCAACACGTCGACATGCGCATGTGTTGCACATTGTTTGCACACCAATGGGCATAGTATGGACACACATGGAATGGAGCATGACATATGAAGTCACGCAATCACGCACACAACTGTTATAACGCAACTGCAGACAATACAACACGGTGCATCGTCTGAAAATATACAATCATTGGCTCTGCCATGGCGGTGCACTGCTTCCGCTGTTTACGAATGGGCATGCGCGGGCCGAGTTCCCTCTTCCCATTGGCGGCACGTGCACAGACCATCACGGCCATACACCGGCACCCGCATGTGCAAGCTTCCGGGACGGATGCTTCACTTGCAACAATGTTCAATCACTGGCGCCAACATGGCGGGGCACGTATTCGGTGGGGGAGGTGCAGGCCAACACATCCTTTACTACTGTCTATCAATTGTTTAAACTCAACAAAGAAAGTTAGAAATGTTGTGAAATTCATTTTAGTTGAACAAAACCCCCCTTTTTAAAAAAATGAAAATTAGGGTTTTGCTTTTTAAGTGACAATTCCCCATGTGGATTGACAAAACAAACATACAAGTCAAATATCCACTAAAATGAAATTTAGTCATATTGATTTAAAATTGCTTTTAAATTACATAGGAGGTATCTACCAGGAAGGGGTAAATACCTTCTAAAAATCTATTGCTTGTATTATATTTTTTCAGAGTTTCTTATGGTTATGAAATAATTTTAATAATATTTTGTTTATAATGTAAATTTATTTTTATGTAGGGAGTTCTTTACAGCATCTGAATAAACATCGTCCTGATGATGGTCTTATTGATGAATACAGCAAAGACCGAAACGTCGACATCTTGTCATCATCTCCTTTAATGTTGTCTTTAGACACCAACCTACAATCACTTTTTATTGTATAATTTGGGTTGTTTGCTTGATTCAGCCGGAGTTGATGCATAATGTTATGAACTATAGAAAAAACATTGTCTATCTTTGTTCATGACTTTTTTTGCTTCAATTGATTTGTGTACATACATCTCCCATAACTTTTTTCAAGTAAAGAATTAATTTGAAATATAACCTCTTTTGCTCTGTATTTCTTCCAACCTTCCATAAATTGATTTTGTGTTGAATAAGATTGATATCTCTTGGATACTACGGAGTGTGTTACTGTGATACCACTCAACAATTCACAGAAAATAACTTTAAAATAAGTCCCTTGTAGCATCCTGTGTCTTGAACTACATACTGCCCAAGCCTACAAGGGTTGATTGGGTTTTCCCCTGACAAAAATACTGGGTTGCCACTTAGCTACCTTCTGGTGCCCCTTTTCTTGTCCCTTACTGGCGGTGTGCCCGGTGTGAGCTCTGATCGCCTGATTTAAAAACTGCGGGGATCCCGCATTTGCTGGCGTCTCCTGCTGCTGTGTTATGCCCAGTTGCTTGTCAAAAAGTCTCTTTAGCATATGTATGTGCCTCTGTCGTGCTTGGGCGTGCTGTATGGCTTCTCTTCCCTCTTAGTACTTGTTCACGCTGCTTGTACAGCAGCCTGCAGCCTCTGTCAATGCTTGCGGGGGATATGCGGGGGGTTATGCCTCTCCTTCACTCTTCCAGTGTGATCGCGTTGCTGTTTTTCCCACTACGGCGCTGGTCAGGGGACTGTACGGCCCTTCTTCTGGTCTCGTTCGCGGTCGCCGGGCCGTTTTTTTCCTTTTCCCTGTCCCATCCCCCATGTGTTTTTCACTCTGCACCATGTATATATGTCTTTATTTTCAATAAAAAATTACTGAAATAAGAAACTTATTTTTTATGTTCGTGTGTGTTATATGGCGCAAACCTCTTCAAAAGACTGGGTCAAATTAAGTCACTCGAATCATTTTCCTGTGATCTAACTGGTTCTCTCTTTTTGATTTCTTCCACTGTGTCATGTTCATGTCATATCATGTATTAACTATAACGCTAGCAACATGACTATCTTCAAAATCAAAATAACTGCTGCAGTCCATTGAAGTTTGCACTAACTGCATGTACTGTTGCAACTTTAGATTTGAGTGTTCTGTAAACTTTTCTTTGCAATGTGCTTCTTAATAAAAAAACATGAACAGCAAAGAAGATGATGCTGTCTAAATTATAAGCCACTCAAAGCGAGTGCCTCTGTGTGAACCGTGGCCAGCAGATGAGTGCCTTATGTGGAAATGCAAACATGGTCCATCTTGTACAGGGTCCCACTTTCCCTTCTCTGTCTCCTTGTATATTCAACACCTCGTCCTGTGCTATTAAATACGACATGCATATCGGAGCATGTGGCTTGCATTGATGCGTTAAGTGTAGCATAAGGGGGAGCAGTTTTGGTGATGCCCCAAGACTGGCACATTTGTAAACTAAAGGAGATTTTTTGTGCCTGTAATCGCTCTTCTTGGGCCAACTTTTTTGCAGGTTCTTTGTGCCAGACATCCGTGTTTCATCTGGTTTCAATTGCATGGACTATTAATTTTCTCATTTTAATGGAATTTGCTGTGTAAACATTACTGAAACAATCCCTTGATTTCTGAGTGAAAGTATTTGTGTGAAGCTTTTCCGTCGAATGTGCCATTTATTCAACTAGCGAGCACTGTAACTGGGTGTAACTGCACAGCAACATTTTATTGACCACTAAATCATATATGGAATATTTTGTTTTACAGGTACGGCCATGCAGTTGCTGTAGTCGGGGAACAAATGTACTTGTTTGGAGGTTGTTCTGCAGAAAACACGTATTGCATCACAGTTTATGTTTTAGACACCGGTAAATTTCATTATTGCTTATTTTTCATTTGCAATTTAAACACTTAGCGCATTGTACTTAATAGCTATAAGAACTATTTTGTCGATAAAAAATATACATTATGTATATGAGCATTTGCACAATATTGAACAAAACAATCAAATATAACCCATCCATTGACAAACGGGTTACTGTTATAGATACGTTTATGTACGAGGAGGAAGTTTAAGAAGAAAGGGAAGAAAGCGTGGTTGGATTTTACTATAATAATTTGTGTGTGCCTCCCCTTAAATTAATCGATTTGGTCTACACTCTGCTATTGACATGTCCTTCTCGCAGCTTGTATTTTAAATCTCTATGTACCTATATTGATCCAGTCTGCATGTGCCTTACCAAGGCCCCCAATATAGAGTATTGATGGACGAGGCAGTGACGCCCAAACCTGCCCCTGGTCTTCAGATTTAGCGGCAGGTAAGGGGAGAAAGGCGGTGTCCCGCGGAGGTCTGGCTGGGAGGTAGCAGACCTTGTACTCCAATCATGGGCCCGGAGTCTGGAGTGCAAATTGTTTTACAGTGTTTTATGACTTTTGGGAAACTGTAACACATCTCAGAAGTCAGTTGCCTTTGAAAGTCCAAAGTGCTGTGAGAGGCTGTTAAATGTGTGTGCATTATTTGCCATTCAGAAAAACCAGTATGTTCGCAAGTAAACCTATTTCCTTCTTTTCAAATTTATCTCGGACAAAAGGCAGAAACTACGAGTAACTATCTGTGTACCAATTATTATTTGGACAGCTTTCTGCTTCTGCACATGACTCTGAACCGCAGCAGCGCATGGCAGAGCTGATTTATTACGAACACTGTTTGAAACAGTACAAATTTGTTAAAGTTTTTGTTTTTTATCCTATGTCATGAAATGGCCTTAGTAGAAAATCAGATTGGGCAACTACACAAGGGAAAGCTCACAGACTTTTTTTTAAAACTTTATTTATCAGTTTCAAAATGAAAATAAAATATCGTTCCAGCTCCAGTTTCATGACAATGGATACAAACATTTGCCTGTTACATAAGGTGTCTAACAAATGATATGCAGTACCTTGGAAAGATTTACAGTGTGCTCAATCAAGAGTACGTTTGCACAGTATGCTACCGCTCGATTCACATCTCCAACACCTGTACTCGCGTATCTAGCAATACTTAATGTGAGCAACAATCTTAATTGCAATGTCATGAAGCTTGTTGTCCAATTACATTGTGCAGGTAGGCCTGGATTGCCCAATACCCGCAGGTCCCAGGCCGGCATCCATTCATGCTTCTGGGTGAGACTGTGTTATTGCCTTATATTGTTTGAGAGGGTCCCAAATGGCACGGGCTGGATGTGCTGGGCAATGTGGAGGCGTAAAAGTCATAATTTAGATTACAATATGCCGTACTATTCAGCCAGTCTTTACTCGTCAGCGCCACCCTCCTCCCCCATTTCAATGCTATTTCCCTGTTCACCAAGAGTAGCTCAACAGTGGTGAATTTCCAAACAGACTTTGGGATATTTTTCACATATCCCAAAAGGGCCACTTCCGGAGTTGGGGATAGGACTAAGCCCGTCATAGTCCCAAGTATATGGTGTATGTCTGACCAATATGTGCTGATTTTGCTGCAGGTTCAGGATAGATGTGCAAAGTCTGCTTGCAGGGATTTACATTTTAGGCAGCAATGTGATCGGTTGGGGTCTAGTTTATGGGACATTGCAGGAGTAATGTAAATACGGTGCATGAATTTGAAATAAATGAGTTTGTGGCGGCTATTTAGCGATATCGCCTTGGTCTGCAGACAGCATGCAGCCCATTGGTCGTCAGTAATTGGGTGACCCAGATCCGTCTCCCATGCGGCCCGTACTTTAGCATCGTGCATTGGGATAATCTCCATACGGGATCTATATAGTTTGGAAATCAAATGTTCCCCAATTTCGCTGTCTAGGACCATGGTTAAGGGGGGGAACGGGTCGGGTTTGCTTGGGTAACCAGGAAGCTGGCCTTAACTGCGGCACCAAGTGGAGTAAGTATAAATTTGTCCATAAATGACATACCGGCGAATTTGTCTCAGTCGTCAGAGGTAGAAAAAACGTGGCCATCTATATGGAGGTCCTCAATGGAGGCCATTGTAACCTCCCCCATGATGGGAATTCACAGTGGATTCGGAAGTAGAAGGCTCGGGGTATATAGTGATGGTGATCCCAACATCCTGACCAGTTTTAGCCAAGCCCAGTTTGTTGTTGAGACCGTCTGAATGTCGAGTGCATCACACGGGTAGCCCAGGGGCAAGACTGTACATAGCGCGTCCGGAAGGACTAGATCTGCCACAGGGCATAAGTAGGGGATTCTGGCGTCCGATTGGAAGCAGCATGAGCGTGGTAACCAAGTAATATCTCTGAAAATTAGGAATACCAAATCCACCCTTGTGATACAGGAGTGTCATTATCTCCCAACGGACTCTGGTCAGCCTAATAAGGTGTGTGCGTTTAGATTTAAAAAAACGATTCTGTAACGGAATAGGAATATTATTGAACAAATACAAAACTTTGGGCAGGAAAATACTTTTTATCAGTGCGATACGGCCAACAATTGAAAGAGGTTGTCTAATTCACCTGTCCACTTGCTTTTCCAGGGTATGTATCGCTGTACCATAGTTAGATAGTATTATTCCATTGGAGTTCAAATGTATGTTGATGCCCAAATATCTAACGGAGTCCGAACACCAAGTCAGTGGGTATTCACACTCCCATCGGGTCGTACCCGCAATTAGAGGAAAGATTACAGATTTATGCTAATTTATACCGAGGTCAGAGAAGCTGCCACATCTGATGATCCCTCGGAAGAGAGGATCTACGTTTTCTTGGGGAGTCAGGACGTATAAGATAATATTGTCCGCATATAAAGATGCCAGTAGTGGCCCTGTGTTAAACTGGAGCCCCCTATTAAGGTGTCGCTCCTGGAAGTGATGAATGAAAGGGTCCATTGCTAGAATGAAGAGTAGCTGTGAGAGGGGACAGCCTTGTCTAGTCCCGCGAGATAGGTTGAGGGACCGGGAAAGCATGCCATTTAAGCGTATTCTGGCTGTAGGGGCCGAGTAAAGCAGCATCGTAAGGTTGATGAACCCAAAGGGCATGCCCAGCCTGCGCATGACCGTCCATAGAAAAGGTCACTCAAGGGAATCAAACGCCATTTCAGTGTCAAATTATACCGCTGCGGCCGGAGTGGCCCGGTTGATTCTATTCAGAACTGCGAATAACGTGCTGAGGTTTTGCGAAGTAGATCTGTGTGGGACAAACCCCGATTGAACAGGGGATATCATTTTGTCCATCAGCAAAACAAGGCGCGTGGGGATCGTTTTAGCTAATATTTTATATTCAAAGTTCAAGAGGGATAACTGCCTGCAAGGGATCCTTGCCAGGTTTGGGTAGTAATACTGTCACTGCTTTCCACAGGGTCGGCGGTAGCTGATTTTTTTCTAAAGAGTTGTGGTGTACTTCTAAAAGTTTCAGGGCTAGGGCGTCTTTATATTGCTTATAAAAGTCCACATGTGAAGCCATCAAGGCCGGGGGCAGACAAGCCGCTAAGTGCATCTATGGCCTCTGTTATTTTATCTTCCGAAAATGGCTCTGCGAGGAAGTCCTGCATATATTTCTCCATGTATACTAACGCAATTTCGGCGAAGTACTTTTCACGCTCAGAGGGGGTGGGGTTATTTTGGAGGTGTACAGGAACTCGTAATAGGTTACCAACATGTCTCTGATATCAGATGTGTTTGTCAGTATGGCCCGGTCGCCGGATCGGAGTTCTGTAATGCAAGACTTGGAATACAGGGGCCTCAGCAGTTTGTGCCAAAGTGCGCCCCTGCCGTTCGCCCTCGCCATATCTGCGTGCCACAGCATATTTACTGAGGAAGTGAGTTTCTCGCTCCGCCGCCTCCCGGAACTCTATTATCAGGGCCAGTCGATGCTGCTCATCCTCGGTGGGGTCAGGGGAGCAAAGTATAGCGATTTCGATAAATCGCTGTCTGGATTTCTCGGTATATTTGAACGAGGATTTTACTGGTTCTTCTTATGATAACTATTTACATAAGTCACTTCCTTGGTGCATTTGGTGCAATTCTGTGTCACTACTGTGCTTGTAAATTTTGGAATAGAGTCTCTCCTGATATATATCTCATAATCTTTCGATGGTGAGTAGTCTGTAGTGCGCTGGATTTTTATAAGTCCAGCTGGCTTCGTGGCGTCGTGTCCACCGCGGTGGACACGACGCCACGAAGCCAGCTGTCAGTTCGAATACAATATGTTCACAGTAGTGACACAGAATTGCACCAAATTCACCAAGGAAGTGACTTATGTAAATAGTTATCATAAGAAGAACCAGTAAAATCCTCGTTCAAATATACCGAGAAATCCAGACAGCGATTTATCCGCCCTGAAGAAGTCCTTGTTGGACGAAACGCGTAGGCATCGGCTACAGTTTTGTTTTTATGAAGAAAGAATTCCGATTTTTGAATCAAATAAAGAATTTATTACTCATCCACTGAAGACTCATCATTTACCGGGACTCACTGAATGGAATACTGTGATATAACATTGTTCATTATAAATTGTTATGATTGTGTTGTATAGTAATAGATCACTTTCACTTTGTTAAAGAGTGCTGGACATTTTTGGAATTATGAGTCTCCTGTAAGAAGACTAAGTCAACGTTATGTCGCTGCAGATAATGTATCACGTGTTTGCATTTTTTAATGTTATTAAGCCTGCGCACATTCCAGGTAATGAGCGAAAGAAGTGAGAGATCAGATATTTCAGGGGCAGTGACCATGTGTGTCATGTGGCAGATTAAGAAAGAGAGTTGTGATGGCTGAAATAGGCAGATGTCATGTTTGGAGCCTGTATCATGAGAACATTGAACATTTTGAGTAACTTCTCCACCCCCCACCCAACCTCGCGACCCACCTCGCAAGGCAAAGAACCCAACAACAATGCATCAAATGCATCCTGTAAGCAACCCATATGGAGAGACAATAACCAGAACTGATGCATTACAATCTGTGAGAACGACATTGTGCTATGCACCTGGGGGGAGGCAACACTTCGATGGTGCCCAACAAGTGCAGGATAATCGTGATGAACTATGTGTACTGTCCCAAACATTCTAATAGCAGAAAATCGAGCCATAATATATTCAAAGCATGCAAAAATTATAGTCAATTAGTACAACAGTTAAGGCCTGCCAGTCATTCACTTGAAAAGAGCTCAACACTAGAAGCAGATCCGCTATGTGTGTTTATGTGGGGGGGAAGGGGCTTGTCCAACCTCCCTTCATTGGCTGCCCGATTTCTTATAGGATCTGCAAAAAACGTGTCCGTCAGTTGGATTGTCAAAGATTCGGCAACTCTTGTTGATGTCCACCCTTAGATGGGCCGGATATAAAATTCCATATTTAAGGCCCAGGTTCCGCAGCGTCGCCTTGACTCCTGAAAACTTGCGGCGAGCCTCCCGGTCCCGAAATTTCATGACACGAGCAATTATAGGCCTGAGAGGGCAGCTGGGGTTGGGTTGAGGTTCTAATGATCGATGTGACCTCTCCACCACAAATCCAGGGGTGAACTCCTCCTTCCCAAATAGATCCACCAGCAAGGATTCCGCAAACGTATCTATTCTCCCGGTGTTCGTCGACTCCTAAATACCAATAATACTGAGGTTGTTGCGGTGGCTGCATGCTTCCAAGTCCTCATTCTCAATTGTAATGTCTTTTAGGATTTTTTTCCATGTGCTCCAGTCTCTTCGTTGATTGCGCGGAGCCATCTTCCGAATCCGAGATCCGGCCTTCTGCTGTGTACAAACATAGGTCGTGGGTGTCTAACTTGGCACCCAGAGTATCCAAGCGGTTCTCCAACTTATCAAACCTGTTGTCCAAGGCCTTGAACCCGGCCCTGAGTTCCGCCTGTAGATCGGGGTTGGGCGCTTCGCAGCAGTGCCAAGGGAGAGCCTGTAGGCCTACTGCAAACAGCCACGCTGCAGAAAGGATCACCAGTAAGAAGGCATCTGTTAATGTAGTGCAGTGCTCAATTGCCTTGGGAGTTAGTGGTGGCTGGTCCAGACATCCAACGGCCAAGACTGTGAGGTTATGCCACTCCGTGGTACTCCGGTCGGGCTCGGGCAGGAGCAGCAGGTAGGCCGATCCTCAGGGACTGTAGGCTATGGGGCTGAGGAGTGGGCAGGCTGTGATGCATAACTAGGCCGGAGGCCCAAGGTGAGGCTGTGAAGTTTGTCCGGGCGGGAAAGTTGGAGAGCAGGAGGCGGGGTCGCGTTCAATCGCCGTCGTGCAGAGAATGCCAGGCCCGCAGCACTCCAGTGTATTCAACCCCCTCCCGCTAGCAATCGCGGCCAGATGGTCGTCTCCCTGGCACTCTCAAGGACCCTGTCACCTCTGAGGCCTCAGGGAGCGCCGCTGATGGAAATCACGGCCCCTGCTAGAGCTGGTAACTAGGAGGGGACCGGGGTGGTCGCTGTAAGCGGGGAGGCGGGCGGGGGAGCACACTCACTGCTGCCAAGGCCGCATTCAGGAACTCGCTCACCGCCCTCGATGTAGGATTTGGGCGCGCCTCTGGATCGTTAGCGCTGAAGCTTCAGGAGGCCACGCCAGAGGCTGCCGCTGTCTCCGCCCCTCCAGGCCTGAAGAAAAGGTTGATCTAGTTGCGGGCAGATTGCGGGACCGAAAGCAGGGCCATCGGTGCACCAGCAGTTGCGGAGCTCACGCCAGACATTACGGCGGTTCGATGGGCCGTTATTTCGGGAACAGACCAGATCTTGCAGGGCTACCACACGCGGCTTGGCCA
The DNA here is from genome assembly GCF_964263255.1 of Lissotriton vulgaris. Lineage (NCBI taxonomy): Eukaryota > Metazoa > Chordata > Amphibia > Caudata > Salamandridae > Lissotriton > Lissotriton vulgaris. The sequence continues at coordinate 835,015,583 of NC_141689.1, read as the reverse complement.
CGCCCCCAAAAAGCTCACAGAATTGATGTGAGCCTTGACTGAGCTCCAAAAAGATGAACCAATCAGACCTCTAAAACTGGTGTCTGTGAGGAACCCTCGCTTCGTACTTAATAGATTGGCAGTAACTTCAAGGCCTTAGTCAGAGAAATTGCATGTGGCACTTGAGTAATAACTAACAAAAACAATATAGTTACTTTTAGAGACAATAACATTTCAAAACCAAGTTAGTTGAAAGAGAACTAGGTAGTGAGTAAAATGTGGACAGGTGAGCTGCCTTTTCACTCCAGTTTCTTCACAGGTAAAAGTTTTATATTCAGTCTTTGAAACCTTTCTTCTGGCCAAAGGACTTGAATGAGGAAACGCTGCAAGCTTTTTTCGACCAGTGCCACACGTGGTTTGATAGGTGGCTTTAGTGGGCACACTGTAGCCACATTTCATGACAAAAATCTTAGAGCGGAAAAATAGCTAAGATGAAGTTACTGAAGTTCTGCCTTTTCCAGGGAGTCTTTAGATACGCCTCCACCCAACCCTGCTTTTGCCTTACCTGTAGCTGGCTCAAGGTGATCCCACAGCACCAGCAGCGTCAAGTCCCACAAACTCATGCAGGGTGAGGTCTCTTTACTTGTTGTTTGCATCTGCTGCTGGCACGTAATATTTGTGCCTCCCTGGAGGCACAGGGAAAAATTAATTCAGCCATAGTGGTCACGGATCACATGATAACCAACAAAACCATATGGCAGCCAATCACGAGATAGCCAACATAAACAAAATGGCCATTGATCACATGATGGTCATTCAAACCACGGTGAGTGGGCCCATCAGCAGTAACATGGACAGGCTTGTTCCAAATTAGCTACTCCCGCACGTTGATTGAGTGCCAACATCTAGATTCACTTAACTAAGGTGGTGAAAAACACCTGTTCCTTGCAACAGTTTGTCCTGTTAAACCTTGCTCAGGGCTCAGAGCTATATATCTTCGCCTGAAATTCTGAGTTTACCCTTTGTGGTATGCCCAGGCCTACGCAATATACCCTTGCGGACATCTCAACCTCAAAGTCTGCAACTACTCAAGCTGTACTGTCGACTTTTGCTTAAAAGTTATGCTGAAAAGGCGAAAAGTAGAAGAATACCTAAACTGTATGGAGGTTTCTCTTCTCTCCCCATCCTGGACTATAGGCCTCTAGGCTCATTTTGCACTGCTAGTAGCTGCTTCTGGCTGCAAAGGATGTGAAGTACGCATAAGGTAGAGGGTTTCCTGCTGAAGATGTACGCGCTTTTTGTCAAGCATTTAATTTTTTCTCAAACTGGTTTAAGCGTGACAGGTAATAAAAATCTAACACATCAGTAACCTTTAGAAACTAGATTCTAAACTTCAGTTTTGATAGAATTTTCCTCTTAAAAGTTAGTGTACTTAAGTGTTTATGTTTTATTCGTTTGGAAAAGATCTGCAGCTGGGCTGTGGAAAAAATACACTTCTTAAAACACGTGACACACTCTAAGGTGCATTTGGTAAAGTTTTTCATTCCCTCCTCCAGCCCCTATCTGCATTTTGTAAAGCTATGGAAAACCTTTGCACACAGGCAGTAGATTTACCAAAATGGCAGATATGGTAACTTTATATTATCCAACAAAATTACCAGATAGTGGCGCTGCAGTATTGGGCATTAATGGCCGCGTATTGCGTGCTTTGATTGCCAGCTCTTACCACCAACAATGTTGGTTAGCAGAGCCACAAAGAACATACACACAATGCAGGCTTCTTCTGGTCTACGCCTGTATCCCACTGTCAGTGATGAAAGACCAGAGGAGCCTGGAGGTGGAGCCCCCTGCTGAAGTCTCTGGACTGGGACTGGGCGGAGAGGGGAGGGGTCGTAAGTATTGTGGGCAGCTGCAAGGCACTCCTTGGTGAGTTGAGCCAGCCGAGTGGCATGACTGATAATGCAGTAATTAGGCATTGGATTGGCTGCAGTATAAGGCCCCTATGTCTAAGAGCCAGCTTGATGGTGGCAAGAGCATGGCCTAAGGTGGTGATAGTAAATGCCATTAGATAGAGTCTTGCCAACTGCAGTAAGGGGTGTAAGTGCCAAAAAAAGGATTAATTTTTTGACATTCAATGCCGACAGAGGGTTTTCCTAGTAATTCATTTCTATGGTAATTCCCTGGATCAGCTGTTCACCTTGATAGAAGTCATTTCATAGAAAACACCAAAACTATCCACTAAGATCAAACCTAAAGAATTACCTCAGGTATTTTCATTGCTTATGGCAGAGCATGGTACTTTGCTTCTCAGCATACTTTGTACGCATTTCAGAGAAATTTTGATGTAAGTAGGTCAATTTCTAGAAGATTTGACATCTTCATTGAAATTGGGGGCTTTATTTGAAATGAGTGAAGCAAACATTCTGCAATATGAAAAATAAAATGTAATGGCATATTAAATTCACAAGAACATTTGCTGGTGTTGTACGAATACAATAAACATTGTCTTTCAAGTCTGACATTTACAGATGGACTCATTTAGCTTTCATCAGCCCGCACGCCCTTCCCTCCGCCGACTACATCCTCCTAGGGGACCTCAACTTCCACCTGGAGAACAACAACGACAGGAACACCACCGCCCTGCTGGACAACCTCGCCAACCTCGGACTCGAGCAACTGGTGGACACCCCCACCCACAACGCCAGACACACGCTGGACCCCGTCTTCTCATCCAGCAAGCACGTCTCCTTCAGCCACGCCACCGGACTCCACTGGACAGATCACAGCTGCGTCCACTTCAGCTTCAGCAGAAATGCAACCCACCACCAACCGCAACGGGTCCCCCGCCGCAGCTGGAGCAAGATCACCACCGAGCAGCTCACCGCCTCCCTCAGCAAGAACACTCCCACCATCACAACGGACCCCAACGTAGCGGCCAGCAACCTCGCCAAGTGGCTGACCGCCTGCGCCGACGACCTCGCACCACTGAGGAACCCTCCCAGCAGACCCGGCAGCAAGAAAACCCCCTAGTTCACCAACAAACTCAAGGAATCCAAGAAGAACTGCCGCACCCTCGAGAAAGCCTGGCGGCTTAACCACACCACAGAAAACTGGACCGCCCTCAAGCACGCCACCCGCAAACACCATCAACTGATCCGCGCCACCAAGAAGACGGCACTCAAAGAACGACTGGACAGCAATGCCCACGACAGTAAGGACCTCTTCAACATCGTCAAAGAGTTCTCCAACCCCAGCGCCGGAACCAACGACATCACCCCCACGCAAGACCTCTGCGACTCCCTCGCCTCGTTCTTCTACCGCAAGATCGCTGACATACTCAACAGCTTCGACTCACAGACCACACACCCTACCACCAAACCAAAGCCCGCCACCACCACCCTCTGCAACTGGACCCCGATCAGCACCGAAGACACCACCCGCACGATGAACTCCATCCACTCAGGATCACCAACCGACCCGTGCCACACCACGTCTTCAACAAAGCCACCGCCACCGTCGCACCCCATCTCCGAGACACCATCAACTCCTCCTTCCACACCGCCACCTTCCCGGAGAGCTGGAAGCACGCCGAGCTGACCGCCCTCCTGAAGAAACCAACGGCGGACCCCACCGACCTCAAGAACTACCGTCCCATCTCGCTCCTTCCTTTTCCGGCCAAAGTCATCGAGAAGACCGTCAACAAACAGCTTGCCACCTTCCTCGAGACGAACGGATCCTTCGACCACTCGCAGTCCGGGCCAACCACAGCACTGAGACCGCCCTGATTGCTGCCACTGACGACATCAGAACCCTGATCGACAACGGGGAAACAGCGGCCCTCATCCTCCTGGACCTCTACGCAGCATTCGACACGGTCTGCCACCGCACCCTAGTGAAGCGCCTCAGCAACATCGGAATCCGAGAGAAAGCACTGGAGTGGATCATCTCGTTCCTCACCGGAAGAACCCAGCGAGTCCGCCTCCCTCCGTTCAGATCCGAGGCCACCAAAGTCATCTGCGGCGTACCACAAGGATCCTCTCTCAGCCCGACCCTCTTCAACGCCTACATGAGCCCCCTCGCAGCCATCGCACGCCAACACCACCTCAACATCATCTCCTACGCCGACGACACCCAGCTGATCCTCTCCCTCACCAACGATCCCACCACCGCCAGAGCCAACCTACACGAAGGGATGAAAGACGTCGCCGACTGGATGAGGAACAGCCGCCTTAAACTGAACTCAGACAAGACGGAAGTCCTCATCCTGGGATCATCACCCTCCGCCTGGGACGACTCCTGGTGGCCCCCGGCCCTGGGCACTGCCCCCAAACCAACGGACCACGCACGCAACCTGGGCTTCATCCTGGACTCCTCCCTATCAATGAGCAGACAAGTCAACGCCATTTCTTCCTCGTGCTTCAACACCCTGCGCATGCTCCGCAAGATCTTCAGATGGATCCCCACTGAAACCAGGAAGACCGTCACCCAGGCACTCGTCACCAGCCGACTGGACTACGGGAACGCCCTCTACGCCGGAACCACAGCCAAACTCCAGAGAAGACTCCAACGCATCCAAAACGCCTCCGCGCGACTCATCCTGGACATCCCCGACAGAGCCACATCACCGGACACCTGAGAGAACTGCACTGGCTCCCCGTCAGCAAGAGAATCACGTTCAGACTCCTCACCCACACACACAAGGCTCTACACGACCTGGGCCCCAAGTACCTCAATGACCGCATGACCTTCTACACGCCCACCCGCCAGCTACGATCAACCAGCCACGCCTTCGCCACCGTACCACGCATCCGCAGAGCCACCGCCGGAGGAAGATCCTTCTCCTACCTGGCAGCCAAGACCTGGAACTCCCTCCCCTTTCACCTTCGACGTACCAAAGACCATCTCTCCTTCAGGAAGCAATTCAAGACCTGGCTGTTCGAACAGTGACACACCCCTCTCCCCCAGCGCCTTGAGACCCTCCCGGGTGAGTATTGCGCTATATAAATGTCATGATTGATTGATTGATTTTAGGACTCACATACAGGCAGCTACAACTGTCTGTTGGAGACTTCATGTATTTAATACAATACTAGAAATAAAAAACATATATTACTGAGTGGGCTTTTAGTCAGCCCCCCCTTTCTGACTTTCATTGTACGGGTGGCCTGACCTTAAAGCCATGGCATTTTACGGAAAGTTACAATGCCATCATTTTTCCCCTGTGATTTTTCTGATAAGGAAAGGCTTTCTGTAGTCTCTTGTGACTGCCTATTACCCATATCATTCTGCTTCCTCCTTGCTGTTGGTGTACTGGAGAACCGCAGCCTTAAGGCTCGGCGGCGCAGGGTACGCCTGAAATCCTCGGGATTCACCTGCCTTGTCAAAACAGAGACACGGACTCTACGTCTGGCGTAGAAGATGGTATTTATTAGCTGCAGCTAGTACAGTGGCCTTAGAAGTCGTCAGTACAACGAGGTTCAAAAGAGACTGCCACTTAACTCCGTGGCGCACAGGTTTAAATACGATACAATACAATACAAAATGTAATCACACATGAGCATGAGCTATAGGCAAACGTTATAGACAATGTTTTCAGACCAAAGCAACTTAAGTTCCCGGTTCTGTTTGTCACTCGACCCCTTAAGTAAATCACAAATGAATCCACACAATTTGGTTTACAAGTAAGGGTGGGCGTAGTGGGGCTTCGCAAAGCTACGCGAAGTGGGTAAAAAACTACGCCCACCCACGCACTTCGCGTAGCCCCAGTATGCGCCACCCGCCCACCCTAAATGCTTAAATTACCTTAAAAATGAATTATAAAACCCCTTACCTTGTCCGCTGCATCCCCGGGCCTCCCTCTCGTCATCGCGCCGGCGGCGCCGCCGTCTTTGATACTAATGCGCATGCGCAGCCGCCCGCGCATGCGCATTTCTCGCAAGAAATGTGCATGTGCGGGCGGCCGCACATGCGCATTAGTATCTAAGACGGCGGCGCGATGACGAGAGGGAGCCCCATGGACGCAGAGGACAAGGTAAGTGGTGTTATAATTCCTTTTTACGGTAATTTAAGCATTTAGTGAGGGCGGGAGGGAGGCGGGTGGTGGGCAACTTCGCTACGCCCACGAAGTGGGCGTAGTGTTGCCTGCTTCGCCTACTTTGCAAAGGGCGAAGTAGGCAACACTACGCCCACTTCATGGACGTAGCGAAGTTGCCCGCCCAGGGTTATTTACAAGTAGAGAAAACACAGCTGCGTGTTGTAGAAGGACAGTTGTGAAACAGGAGAATGCATGAGACGTGTAGCGAAGGACAACAGATAAGATAACTAAAAGGAAACATAGGTGTGAACCAACATGTAGTCCGGACGGGGATTAATCAGCTCAGACAGGAATTAGTGTACTCGACCAGACCCTGACACTCGTTAGTAAACATAAGCAAAGAAGCCACCAGACACGCAAAGGCAGAAACGACAAAAACATCGCGTTCGCCGAGCTGCCTGAGTGAGGGCAACATAAAATGGCGGCGATCACAAAATGGAGGCTGAGCACGAATGAATTCTTAATTTACAGAACCTCAGTACCCCTATTCCAGGATGTGGCCCCACTGCTATATGTTGCTACCAACCATCACCTACATATTGATTTGCACCACTAGAATCTCAGAGTAGATGAGGATTATAAATCCGAAACCAGTCCCAGGATGCTTGTTTCCGGTCAAAGGAAGACATGGCTTGGCAGTTCGGGCTGGACTGTTCCCATGAGGCACAGGGTCAGACTGATTTGCATATGGCCATGTCTGCACTGTGGTGGCGGAGTGAGCTAACGAATGGTGATGGATTAAACCCAGATCAGTTGACTGGGGGTGAGTTTTTGATTTGCTCAAACGCTCCGTCCATCATCCCCTTTTGTATCGCTTTGTTCGCACTAAGTTGGCAGGGTATGCTCAAACATAAGTCCCTTGCTCACTTTGCCACTGGATTCAAGATAGCCTGGCTGATGAGGATTATGAATCGGAAACCGGTCCCAGGATGCTTATTTCCGGTCCAGGGAAGACATGGCTTGGCAGTTCGGGGTGGACTGTTCCCATGATGCACAGGGTCAGACTGATTTGCATATGGCCATGTCTGAACTGGGGTGACGGATTGAGCTAAAGAATGGTGATGGATTAAACCCAGATCCGTTGACTGGGGGTTAGTGTTTGATTTGCTCAAACGCTCCGTCCATCATCCCCTTTTGTATCGCTTTGTTCGCCCTAAGTTGGCAGGGTATGCTCAGACGCGAGTCCCTTGCTCACTTTGCCACAGGATTCAAGATAGCCTGGCTGATGAGGATTATGAATCCGAAACCGGTCCCAGGATGCTTGTTTCCGGTCCAGGGAAGACATGGCTTGGCAGTTCGGGCTGGACTGTTCCCATGAGGCACAGGGTCAGACTGATTTGCATATGGCCATGTCTGAACTGGGGTGGCAGAGTGAGCTAAAGAATGGTGATGGATTAAACCCAGATCAGTTGACTGGGGGTGAGTGTTTGATTTGCTCAAACACTCCGTCCATCATCCCCTTTTGTATCGCTTTGTTCGCCCTAAGTTGGCAGGGTATGCTCAGACGTGAGTCCCTTGCTCACTTTGCCACTGGATTCAAGATAGCCTGGCTGATGAGGATTATGAATCCGAAACCGGTCCCAGGATGCTTGTTTCTGGTCCAGGGAAGAGATGGCTTGGCAGTTCGGGCTGGACTGTTCCCATGAGGCACAGGGTCAGACTGATTTGCATATGACCATGCCTGAACTGGGGTGGCGGAGTGAGCTAAAGAATGGTGATGGATTAAACCCAGATCATTTGACTGGGGGTGAGTGTTTGATTTGCTCAAACGCTCCGTCCATCATCCCCTTTTGTATCACTTTTAGAAAGTTGGCATTTTTCTGCCTTAGCCATTTAGTGCCTGCAGTCTTCCTTTGGGTCACAACACTGGGTGTATCTGACAGTAGAGCTTTGTGTATTCCTTCTAGATAGTCACACACAATACAGAGCTTAGGTGTGACTGAATGGGCCATCACTAGCAGGATGGGAGGGTTCAGATGGGCACAGCCCTACTTCCACTTGAATAAACTGTGTCCTTCCTCCACACAAAGGACTACAAACCCTCTGTAGTTAGTCTGGAGCCAGTGCAGGGGAGGTAGGAAACCCATACACTTCCATGGGAAACCTATAGAAGCTTCTACCACTTCAGAGGAGGCACCGTGCATAAATATTGGACCTCAGACAACAAAATCTTTATTACACTTCTGGACCTGTGGAGACTCTGCCAGGAAGAAGGACTGCGGTGCTGCTGAAAGGGCTGTTACTCTGTGTGACTGCTGCCCTGCAGGACTATTACTCTGCTGGACTGCTGCCTTGTTGGATTGCTGCCGTGATACCCCCTACCTGAGTCAGAGGTATTGTACCTACACCTGAAACCAGGACTCCCAGAATGACTCCAAGGTCTAGTCAGCTGACCTCCTGTTCAGAGATATAGCGACATGATAGGCTTCCAACCACCTGAACCAGCACTCAGATCCAGCTAGAGTAAACCCCTGAACCTCAAGTGTTTTCCCTCAGGTCCTGGACCCTTGGTGTGGCCTCAGTGGAGCTGAATTGAAGTTTTGGGCTCTTCTCGACCACAAACTGGTATGTTGGTGCCAAAACCTTGTCCCTTGTATTGCCTGCCAACACAAAGCTCCATCAACTTGACCCTTTGTGCTACAACATCAACCGGTTGTGTGGTGCACCACTACGAAGCACTGGCCTTACAACTTGTGACAACAACATGATCTTTGTGCTATAGTGATGACTTTCCGTAATGCCTGGCCTGCTCTTCATACTACAACGATGACTGAATGCAACACTTCCCTGATACTTGCTGCCTCCTCCACCACAAACAAGACTCTGTGCTGCACTGAGAAGGTACCGTTTCAGTGGAACTATCCTGGTCCCTGTATCGGACCCACGCTACATCGCACTTGACCAGAACTTGTGACTTTCTCCGGGTCTCGTGCGACCAGATAGCCAGGTTTGAAAGGTATTTTCACTTAAATCTTTTAAATTACATACCGCCAGTTCTGCTGATTTTTGTGTTTATTCATTACATTTGGTTCTATTCTTCAAAATTGGTTGTGTTTTTACTTCATTACTGTTTGAAGTGCTACGTAAATACTTTAGATATTACCTCCAAATTAACTCTGTGCCAAGATACAAGAGGGTTGAGCACAGGTTTATTTTGGGGTTTGCTTGTTGCTCACCCTGACAAGGATTGTAGTTGCTGCTTGGGAAGGGTTGCATCCCTCTCAACCAGTAACCCAACTTCTCACACCATGTATCCAGCCCCTCAACAAAAATTGAAGCCTGGATGTCAAACAACCATCTCAAACGCTTTGTGACAAAAGCAGAATCTCTTCTGATATCTCTGGGAAAGCTTATACTTAAGTACAAGACTGGCTTCCTATCCTGGATGGCTGTTTCTCGATTGCTCAGAATGTCAATTCACTCGGGTTCACCCCTGACAGCTATTGTGACCTCCAAAACCACATCACAGCCGTGGCCAGGAGCACCTGATGCCAGCTAATGAAGCAATGGGAAATCAGACAATGCATCCCAGAACAGGACCTAAAACTGTTGTTCAGGCACTGGTTTTCTCACTACTAGACTATGGGATCTCACTCCTCTCAGGCATAATCAAATTCACCTAGGCTCACTCAGAACAGTGCTACACAAGGTTGCACTCTTTGTGTCAGGTCACAAGACGTTCAACCAACTAACTCCTATCCGGCAAATCCTCCAATGGCTTCCCATAGAGGCAAGAGCGCAATTCAAACCACATGCACTATGTACAAAGTACTGCACTTATTTTTTCCTTCAGACCTGAATAAAAAGCTGAATTTATTGGGCGCCAACAGGGGCCAGTGCCTACTAAAGGATGTCCTTTTCCATAGATGGCTGTATTACTTTGATTTCCCTGGCAGTGGTGGGCATCAGCTGTTTGGGTTACCCCAAAACTGTTTCTTTAGATTATTCTACATAATTTTACTGTAACTGGTGCTACCCTCCTTTAAAGTCAACTCTTACCATTACTGTGTCTTTGCCTCCTATGTCTATACAAGGTGGAATCTTGTCTCTCATTAAAAGAGAAAAACCCATTATTGTGCAAACCATTAGCCCTGTGACTCTCCTATTACTGGCCAGGATCATGGAGAAAGTTGTTGTGACCCCACTGCAAACTATATGCCTGATTACGATCTTGGCGGATGGAATGCTCCGCACAAACGTGACAGATGTCCCATCAGACGTATTACGAGTTCCATAGGATATAATGGGATTGTAATACAGCAGACGTGGAGTAACCCTCTCCGCCAAGAATTTAATCATGTCCTATGCCTTTCACCCAAGCTATTAGGCTTCTCACCTGGGGTCGGGCCAAAAAGGCCTTACTGGTTTTGTTTCAAAGTGCTCAGCTGGGTGGACAGAAAGCAGACCCTAATAGTTGGGCTGGGTTTAAGCTTTATTGACAAACCATTTACGCTGTGTAAAATATGCCAGTCACTGACCATTATAGAGTATACCTCACTTTCAGAGCCCCTCGGGATTCTCTGGTTTTCGGTAATATTTGATGCATAGAGTACACGCTGATATGCGGTTGTATGATCACAATACACAGGTCTTTATCAAAGTCTGAACTGCTGTGAATCTCGGGGACCCCAAATCAGGGTGATAGTCATGCATCCACCGCATTGTTCTGTGTTTGACATTTTTGCTATATCTACCCTTTCTAAAATAGCTGTGCTCTAAACGTGGGTGCTTTCACCAGCTCTTGCCTAGGCCACCTTTAGTATTACATAACTGTTTAAACAAAATAGGGCATGCTTGTAATTTGTGTTTCTTTCAGGTACTTTGGTGTGGCAGCAGTGTGACGTCAAGGGGGAAACACCAACTGGAAGAATACAGCATTCATTCACAGCACACTATGACAAGGTACATGAACCCGCGACCGTTCACACACAACCTCTCGCTATGTTACCTCTCCCAGTTGGTAAAATCCCTCTTATTAAACCTGTGGAATAATTGTATTAATATAGAAAGATAACACAGTTCTTGTACCCTGTTCAATATATGTATGTGCACTTTTTGTGGTCCCCTCTCTGTCTAGGTCACTAAGAATACACAGTTAAAATTGTTCTCAACTTCTTTCTGAAACCCATTTCCTATTTCTGTTAGACACCTTTAAGGACTTGAGTAGCACATCTCTTTAAGCCTCCTGCTTGTCCTAATGGATTGGAGTGCTGGGTCTTGTTCTCATCAGGAGCACCAGGAAGCAGTCCATTAACACTGGGATAGGAGTTATTTTGATATCACGGGCGGACACATTGATGCGTTACTGTCGTTCTTGCACTCGCTCACCCAGGAGCATGTTTGAACCCGGGATGCCAGAAGTGGCACCCAGGACCAATGTGCTGGCGGCCGTTTCTGGCTGGCTTTCCTGCTGCATCTATCCCACTCTTGTGAACTCTCCACAGGACCATAGCTGAGCACAGCAGCTGATGAGGAGGTGGTCACCAGTTGGGGATAGCAGCACGGTCAGAAAGCGTGCGTGCGAGCCAGCACCAGCAATTATACTTCTAAACTAGATACATTCTGCACCGTGGTCCATGCAGATCATGGGGGCATCCGGAGGTGAAACACCTCCAGTCCTCCAGTAGCACTACCTTTGAGTATTTAGGTTTGTTTATACTACTTTTGCAGTGATGCACTGTCTTTCTTTCTTAAATTAAGTACTAGTAGTATTTTTATGCTGCCTTATAATTCTTCAAAGGTTCGTCTATGTAGGACCTCTATGGCATCTAATGGAAAATTAATTTACATTCGGATTGGCCATTTACCATTCTATGATCCACACAGAACTTAAGAAAGTTCATCTCTCATTCGTGTCATTATAAAGATGTATTTTTAATGCGTTCACATAAGTCAAATAATGTATGCATATCTGCATCAAGAGAATTTTCCCTTGCTTCACAATGTGATCAAACACAAGTAATAATGTACATGTCTAGTAGTATTCCTCTATGGTGTCTAATCTTTGTTTGTTTTTGTACATGTATAGCGCACAGCTACCCGCAGTGGGTTTCCCGGCGCTTGTACGAATACCGCAAGGGAACCCTTCCTGGCTTTCCCTGTGAAGTGTCCACTCCTGGGCACCCCCATGGTGCAGACCAGGCATCCCTCGCGTTGTGGGGCCGTTGTGGAGACTAAGCAGGGGCGCAACTAGGTCTTAATTTCGGGGGGGGCTAACATGGCAGATGAAGGGGCGTGGCAAATGTAAATCAATGGGGCAGAGCTAAAATGGCAGATAATCAGGATCGGTTAATGCTCAGGTCAAGCTGAGAAAAAAATGTGGTGAATTCTGCATTTGAAACTGGACAACAATTAAAGCACATATTTTTGGTAGCTTGATGCATTGCCCCCAAAAACCCACACTCACCCTGAATCTTAAAATTACCCCTGGCACACCAAAACACATACCCACGCTGAACCCTAAAATTAACCCCCTCACACCCTAAAACCCATACCCGCCCTGAAATCTATAATTACCCCTGGCACCCCAAAACCCATACCCATCCTATCCCTAAAATTATCCCTCCCCGGCACCCCAAAACCCATACCCACCCCACACCCTAAAATTACCCCCTGGCACCCCAAAACCCAATACCACCCTGCACCCTAAAATCACCCCCCTGGAGCCCCAAAACCCATACCCGCCCTGAACCTTAAATTACCCCTGGCACCCCAGAAACCATACCCATGCTGAACCATGAATTCCCCCTTGCCCCCCAAAACCCAAGCCCACCCTGAACCTTAAAATTACCCCAGGCACCCCAAAACCCATACCCATACCCATGCTGAACCATAAATTCCCATCTGGCACCCCATAACCCATACCCACCATGAACCCTAAAATAGCCCCCTGACATCCCAAATCCACACCTGCCCTAAACCCTAAAATTACCCCTGGCACTATAAAACACATACCCACGCTGAACCCTAAAATTAATCCCATGGCACCCCAAAACCCACACCTACCCTGTACCTTAAAATTACCCCTGGCACCCCAAACCCCATACCCATGCTGAACCATAAATTCCCCTCCGGCACCCCATAACCCATACCCACCCTGAACCATAAATTCCCCGCTGGCACCCCATAACCCATACACACCCTGAACCCTAAAATTGCCCCCTGACACCCCAAAACCCACACCTGCCCTGAAACCTAAAATTACCCCTGGCACACCAAAACACATACCCATGCTGAACCCTAAAATGTCCCCTGGCACCCCATACCCACCCTGAACCCTAAAATAGCCCCCTGACATCCGAAAACCCACACCTGACCTAAACTCAAAAATTACCCCTGGCACCCCCAAAACCCATACCCATGCTGAACCATAAATTCCCCCGGCACCTCATAACCCATACCCACCCTGAACCATAAATTCCCCCCTGGCACCCCATAACCCATACCCACCCTGAACCCTAAAATTGCCCCCTGACATCCCAAAACCCACACCTGCCCTGAACCCTAAAATTACCCCTGGCACACCAAAACACATACCCACGCTGAACCCTAAAATGTCCCCTGACACCCCAAAACCCATACCTACCCTGAACCCTAAAATTGCCCCCTGGAATCCCAAAACCCATACCCGCTCAGAACCCTAAAATTGCCCCCTGTCACCCCAATCCGTAACCCACCCTGAACCATAAAATTACTCACTGGCACCCTAAAACCCACACTCACCCTGAACTCTAAAATTACCCACTAGCACCCCAAAAAAAATAAACACTACAAACTTACATTACATTTGCATATTTGGAGGGGACTGTCCTCTTTGACGTTTCTATGTATGTAAGTCAAGAACAACATTCACAGTAACCTAGATATGCAGGCAGTAGGTAATGCTGTGCTGAAAAATGCATTAAAGTTACTGGAACTTACACAAAAAACTGCTGCCTGCTCTTCTGATACTATACTGTGGAGTCTGGCTGATCAGCAGCACTGTGTCCTGGCATCCAGCCCCTCCCGAAGGTCTCACTGTGTAGATCAATGTGGGTCAAATGCACAGACAGCAGGGGGAAAGGGATGGCCAGTGCAGGTGAAGCTTTTCCTTTGTAAATTAATTCCTGCTGGCGCCATAGCCCAGGGTTTGCTGTCTGTGCACTTGTATGGAATACACATCTATACAAGTGCACAGACAGCACACCCTGTGCTAAGATGCCAGCAGAAATTCCTTTACAAAGGAAAAGCATCACCTTAACTGGCCATGCCTTCCCCCTGCTGTGCACATCTTCACACCCCATGCTCACAACCCATCAAGTGCTTAGGTGAAATCCCTGCCTTCAGGCAAGGATTTCACCTCTGCGCCACACTAAAGGAAACACAAGAGGTCAGGCCAGGGGGGTCGGTTCACTCGCTGAAACTTTTCAGAGGCTCGCTGTCTGGCTCGGGCTGCTGGGCCTCTCAGAAATCATTAAAACAATCACATTCTCGGATCGGATGCGCAGCCTTCCTGCACCATTTCAGTGCGTGTCATCTTAGCCCGGGCAGAGGAGGCGACGGGGGGGGGGGGGGGCTGAAGCCCGGTGAGCCCAATGGGTGTTGCGCGCCTGAGACTAAGCAAGCTATTAGCCGGAGTTGCAGCGTGGGACCCATGATCAGAATAGGCACTGAGGCGAGAATATCCGGTCAGGGGAATTAATGAGCCTGAGACCCGCTGGGGCAGGAATCGAACAGGAATCGAACCGGGGTCCCTGGACAGAGCTCTGCATCGAGGTCTGCCTGCTCTAACCATTGAGCCACACTTCTCCACTTTAATATCTACACAGATATTTTGCTGGATATTGTAGAATTAAAAGCATATTAGATGCCCACACTCATTCATTCTTTTTCCCGCCAGTGATTGTAATTTTTGATCCACCTTATTTCTTCTTGTGATAGCAGTCTATGTCTACCCCACTGACTGTTGCGGTATAACATCCCATCCCATGACATCCCATACTTGACAGCACAACTGACTGTATGTTGACTCTTGGTAAAGAACGAGGATACAGGTGATTTCAGATTTTATGTTAGAAACTTTAATTGATATTATCCCCATCTTATTTGAAATGTTTTCAGTTTCTAATCTGCAGAGAAAATTTACATGGAGTTTTATCATCTTCAATATGCAAACGTTGGAGCCTCTGGAAATATTTTTATAATTGTTGCTCTATTGTCTGATGTTTATTGAAAATGTATTTGATCTATTTTGATCTACCTACCATAGAATAATTTGACGTAAATGTGATCCCATCACAATCCATCAATTTCAGTTCTGATAATTCAATTCTCACTGCTCCATCGAAGACTTTGCTATTTCTCAACACCTTACGATCAAAGATATGGATCATATAAGCCGACATCATGTTAGCCACCAGCAGAGGAAATAATGGTGCAGTGAAGAGGTCACTATTATGATGCTATGTAGGGGGGAGTGTCATGTTGAACATTTTTCTCATACTGTCCAACCTGATTCCAAATTATCATTATGCAACAGTTAACTATGAAATATTTATTGGAATATGTTACTTTTTAGGAGCTGGTGAAATACTGTGAATCTTTCACTTGTGATATATATGTGAGCAGGTGCACCACTGAAAACCTCAAAGAGGAAATTGTATTTTGGGGGTGCTTATCGTCCTATCAGAAGCTGTCGTTCATAAAAGAGACTAAGTTAAAACTGCAAGCATTTTTTAGTCTTGAGTTAGGCTGAAACTGCGACAAGAAAAGACTGCCCACATCAATGCAGCATTGGCACCTATTGAAGTGAGCGGACAAAACATATACAAAAAGACCCTTTCATACTGGGGCTGAAATCCAAAAATCCACACAGGCTGAAGAATTTTGATTACATGGAGGGCACACTGGCACATTAAGACAGGCCCACAATGTGAGGAGAGCCTCAAACAGCAACAAGGAAAATCAATATGTAAGTATGCTTGATTAAGGCAAGTGCAGAAGCAGCTGTAAGCCAGCTGATGAGGATAGGCTGTCCCTCAGGTTGGGCCGAAAAGATGTGTGTCATCTGTAAGGTTTGAGAAGAAACAGTTGAGTAGATTCATGTCATTGCAGTTTTTTAGAGAGGGATAGCATATTATTGGGCCACACCCACTCCACGTGCCAGATATCCCTTCATAGGCTTACCATCATAGCCATGATCAACAGAGGAGCATTCGTGAGTCCTATGGTGCTCACACAATAGAGGCATCTGAAGCTCTGATCTTAGCAATTTAAATAGTATGTGTTTCTGCTTAAGGAGTGCTTAGAATGCACAATAAGGCATAAGGTAATCAAAACAGATGTCCGGACTCTTACCGCCACCGTGGGTCCTTATATAGTGTGGAAACCCAGCTACAAAAGAAGGTTACGAACCCAAAGCGCCACAAGACCAAGGTCAAATAGGACCAATGGATGGAGTCAAATGCTCTCTCTGCATCTGTGGAGACTATGGCTCGGGGAGTTACGACCTCCCTCACTGTGTCGAGCCAACTAAACAACCTACTTAAATTCAGCTGGTTACACCTGCGAGGCATAAACCCATTTTGATCAGGATGAATGATTGACATGATAACAATGTTGAGCCTGCAAGCCAACACAGCTGCCAGAAGTTTGGTCTCTTCACTGAGGAGTGAGATTGGGCTGTAAGATCCACAAACAGTCCTGGACTTACCGTTTTTATATAATAATGAGATGAGTGCACAAGGAAGGTCAGTAGGTAGTCACCTCTGCGTGCACAAGTGCTCAAACATTCGCAATAGGTGCAAACCCACCACTCAGCCAGTCTTTTAAACAGATCGACGGATGGGCCATTCGGCCCTGGTGCATTTCCACTCAGCATTGCTGTGAGCGCCCGGTCAGCTTCTCTAAAGTGAAGTCAGCCTTTAACATTTCCACATCATCCTGCAGCAGGAATGGGAGACGTAGTGTAGCCAAGAGGTGGTCAGCCTCCTGATCAGTCACCTGTGAGCATGCAGTGTATAGTGCATGGTAGTGTCCAACGAACTCTTGGACTTTGTCCCTGCTGTTGTTTACCATCTTCAGTGCAGGGGTAATGATTTCTTCTACATATCTCTTCTTCTTGTCTATGACTCAGCCAGGCCATGAGATGGCTTTCTTTCTTCCTCATATCACAGAGTTCCTTCCGGGTTGCCAGGTAATGGCCATGGGCCGCTGATTCTGACATATTGTGGTGTTCCTACCTGGCATCATTCAGCTGTCAGAAGGCAGCTGCATTGGTCAACAGGGTAACCCTACACTCAAGGTTTAGGAAACAGTGTCCTAGAGTGAGTAGTCTATCTGTTGTGGCTCACTTCTTCATTGCGACCAGGGTTTGTATTTCATCCATAGGACAGTTTTTTATGCATCCCACATGATGGCGGGGGAGCTTACTGAGTCATTGTTGTCCTCAAACTATGTCTCAGAATCCCTTCTGAGTTGCATGATGGTCTCCAGGTTCTGTAACTCCCAGGCATTAAATCACCAGAACTCCATCCCATGCCAACCACTTTTGCCCATAGTGACCAGTAGTGGCAAGTTGTCTAAAATACCCCTGATGAGATACTTGGCCCCTGTATACCTGGATTATCACCCCTGTATTCCAGCCCAGAGAACGTCCCTCTGGCCCCAGAATAGAAGTCTCCACATTTCAACTAATCCCACATCCCATACAAAATGTCATAGTGGGGTATGCTGGGGATCTGTGTTTCATGTTGTCTTTGACCTGTCTAAGTCTGGAGCCTTGGTGTCATTAAAGTCCCCACCCAGTATTGGCAATGTGTCACCAGCCTTCAAAAGTATTGGGCCTATTGTGTTTAGGGTATCTCACTGTAGTCAAGGAGTAGTTTAGACGTTAATGAGGGTATACTCCTCTGTGTCTCCATAGCCCTGGATACCAAAGACAGTCAAAACTGTGTCCATTTATATCCTGATGACACGGAAAGAATGGGTCTTCTTTGCTAGTATGGCCATATGGCTGGATCTATCGACAAGAGGGGAAACAAGGGTGGGCTATTTTAACAGAGGTCCAGCATACGTGCCCAAGTACTGAAAACAACAAGAAAATGGTATGCAGTTCCTAATGGGATGAAGGTATAGTGACTAATGTAGGGACCAGACTAATGTTCAATGATCACGAAAAGGGGAAGGGGAATTCCTCCTTTTGGATATAATGCCCTCACACACCCAGCCCGCTAGGTGTCATGCTTCATCATTGGGTGTGCTCCTCGTCGGGACGGCGGTGCAATTTCCGACTGACTTAATCATTTTTGATACAGATTTCGTTTACCCACATATTCTTGCGCTGTTGGACTCCAGGACACACGGGAGTTTCTTTGTTGATAAGTACGTGCTAGGTACATTCAGGCAGATTGCCCATGAAGAAGGGACGTTGCATCGGGCTGTTTGAAAAAATCTGATCTTTTGTTTAAATTGATGAAAACCATAAGTACTGTTCATGACACAATGACTGTACATTGAAGAACTGGAGTTGATCATTTATTGTTAATGTAATTCATATGTGTCGTATTTCAAATCAAATCTCATTGATGAATACAATCGATGAAAACAATGGATTCATAATGTCTATCTGTCTTTGTTTTAAATTTTGACCGATAGTTGATGACTATTTGATTGTTTAATAATCATTTGAGGTCCCTAGGGACACCAGTGCACAGTGCCCAGTGTGAGGCTACCGTGTTCGGTGGCATTATTTTTCTTTGTTCTTTTACACTTGTGAGAGAGCAAGTGTTACACCTGAGCACCATTGTATTACAGATTTTAGAGTAGGATTACACGTAGATTAATCAAAAAAAAGGAGTGCTCTCCCCATCCCCCACTGTTTGCAAGAAGTTTCAGGGACAGCACCCATTTCAATGGGCCATTGTTGGGGGCCCCAAAGGTCTTTATTCTTCCTCAGGATCAAGACCTCCGTCTTCTTCCCATTAAGTCTAAGAAAAGTAGACTGCATCCAAGATGCAATATTACATAGACCTAGCTGCAAAGCAGATGTCACAGTTGTTTCCTCAGCAGAGAGGGAGAAGATAATCTGGGTGTCATCTGAATAGGAAAACAAGGACAACCTAGCATCTTCTGCAATGTTGGATGAAGATCTGACATACTCGTTGAATAACGAAAGGGCTTAAATAGAGCCCTGAGGTACCCCATATGGGGAAACATGCTTATTGGAACAGGAGGCTGGAGAAAAGACCTGGAACGTGCGATCCATGAGAAAAGAAATAAGCCAATTTAGTGATATACCAGTTATACTCAAGGATCGTAAAGCCTCCACTAACATGGTATGAGAGACCGTGTCAAACGCTACGCTGAAGTCCAGCAGTATGAGGGCTAACGTAGCTCCTAAGTCTAGATAGTATTGCAGCATTTCTGTGACTCGAAGGAGTGTTGTTTCAGTCGAAAAACGGGCTCTTAAGCCTGACTGAGATGGATGTAAAAAAAATTGTGACTCAACAAATTGTGCGAATTGAGAATTTATGTGCTTTTCCAGAATGTTTTAAAAGGACGGAAGCAGTGAAATAGGCTGGTAATTGGACGGCTGGTCCGGATCAGCATTGGGCTTCTTTAAGAGAGGAAGCACCATTGCGTAGTTCCACACTGAAGGAACTTTTGCTTCCTCTAGGGAGGTGCTCAGAAGTTCCATAATTATCAGGAGTGAAGTCGTCTCAAGTGTTGAAGCACCAAGATTAGAAGAGAATCACGAGGATTTAATGCTTGAACCAGATTTAATGCTATCTAAAATTTGTTTGAAGGAGTTCATATCTAGTGGGGACCAGGATTCAGGTGTAGCCTTAGATTCTGATGCCTCTTTGTCTTGGTAAGAGATGATCCTGGCTATAGGAGGAAATGAGGATATTTGTTGAAAGCGGTTACATGGTTATCGGGTTTCCTGTCCTTCATTTCAGAATATATTTTTCCTACTTTATGGAGAAAATATTTGGCCAAGTCTTCACATTGTTGATTATTTGGTGCAGGAGGCAAGGCTTGGGTTTCAGACCCGAAAGCTCTTTAAGCATTTAAAAAAGGGTCTTATAGCAATTCAGTGCACCAGAAATAGTCGAAGTGACATATTCGGCACAAGCCGAATTGCAGAGAATATGGTAGTCCTTTTTTGCCTTTTTGTATGCGAGTTTAGTGTCAGACGCATAGTCCCTCCTCCAGCACCTTTCCAGACCTTTACATTTTGATTTTCCCTGCCATACCCACACCCTCCCCACGTTTACTAGACATAATTCAAGTATGCTTACCCCAACTTAAGAAAAGTTTGTCGCCCACTCTCCTCAATTCCCCTAACAACAAGTAAAAAGAAACAATGCAACAAGTTATTAGCCTACAAATCCTAGGGGTTTAGGCCTGTTCATCCTGGAATCAAAAGTCTTGTAATAGGAGTAAACGGTCTTAAAGTTCTCACTGTGTGGGCCTCAGGTCCCAACTTCCATTACGAGCTATCCTCATTGACTAAGACCGAGCAACGGCTCAACTAAACATTGCCCCTTGGCCATCTCATACCAAACAGTCCTGTTTGCAAGCACCCCCTCAGCCCACCACATTCACCCTCATTGGTATTACCACTAGTCCCCGTCATAGGATCAGCTCAGTGTCCATGTCCAACAGTCCGGGTCAACATGATCATGCTCCGGGTTGCTCTTTGATTCCGTTCCCTGCAAATTTCTGTAGGTTGCCATCTCTGCCACCATCTGTACCCTTACAATTTCCGCCTGTTGCTTCGTGGGCTTCCCAACATTCTGTCCTTCTGAGGAGCCACCCTCTGGCATCTCCCTTACCCTTCCACCTGCCACTCGTCCAGTTCCGTGTGAGGGACGCCATGCCACTCCAGCCATTGCAATACCTACTCTGGTGTTAGAAAGTAGAAGGTGATGTATTTTTCCACACGTAACTTCGTGGGGAAGAGAAGGGCATAGCCGAGACCCAGCTGGTGGAGTTCTGCCTTAACCCGGAGGAATGAGTTTCTCTTTCTCTCGACCAGGATTGTGAAGTCCGGGAACAGGTTCACTTTGTGGCCTTCGACTGTCCATGGGCCATGCACTGGGGGTCTGGAGAATTCAGTCTCTGTCTCTGTAGTTCAAGAACCGTGAGACCATGGGCCGAGGCGAAGTTTCCAGGACCAGGGGCTGACCCAGTGGGCCCTTTCCACAGTCAAAAAAGCTGTAGGTTTGCCAACGTAGATGTGTTGAATGAGTCATTGCTCCATGCACCGCTCAGCATCTGAGCCCTCTGCATGTTCCGGTAGGCCTATGATGTGAATATTATTTTGCCTGGAACAGCCCTTCGCATCCTCCGTTCGGTCTCGTAGGTGGTTCAATGCCTCCATCAGGTCCTGGAGCCAGACCTACATATCTTCCATGGCTGGATCCATGCGCTCCATCTCCAACTATGTTGCGGTCACCCTGTCCTCCAGTTTTCTACGATTCATCCGGAGGAGACGGGAAACATCACTTACAACGCAACTTTTACAACGACATACCATTACAACAGAACTTTTACAACGCAAAAACTTTTACAACGCATGTATTTATAACGCATGTTTTTACAACGCAGGTACCTTTACAACGCATACCATTACAACGTAAGTATTGGTAAGTATATAATTATATTTTAAATGTTATATGTTTGGGGTAAAGGGGTATTTTTAGGGTTCAGGGTCAGTTTTGGGTTTTTGGGTAAAGGGGTATTTTTGGGGTTCAGGGTCAGTTTTTAGTTTTTGGGTAAAGGGGTATTTTTGGGGTTCAGGGTCAGTTTTTAGTTTTTGGGTAAAGGGGTATTTTTGGGGTTCAGGGTCAGTTTTTAGTTTTTGGGTAAAGGGGTATTTTTGGGGTTCAGGGTCAGTTTTTGGGTAAAGGGGTATTTTTAGGGTTCAGGGTCAGTTTTTAGTTTTTGGGTAAAGGGGTATTTTTGGGGTTCAGGGTCAGTTTTTAGTTTTTGGGTAAAGGGGTATTTTTAGGGTTCAGGGTCAGTTTTTAGTTTTTGGGTAAAGGGGTATTTTTGGGGTTCAGGGTCAGTTTTTAGTTTTTGGGTAAAGGGGTATTTTTAGGGTTCAGGGTCAGTTTTTAGTTTTTGGGTAAAGGGGTATTTTTGGGGTTCAGGGTCAGTTTTTAGTTTTTGGGTAAAGGGGTATTTTTGGGGTTCAGGGTCAGTTTTTAGTTTTTGGGTAAAGGGGTATTTTTGGGGTTCAGGGTCAGTTTTGGGTTTTTGGGTAAAGGGGTATTTTTGGGGTTCAGGGTCAGTGTTGAGTTTTTGGGTAAAGGGGTATTTTTGGGGTTGAGGGTCAGTTTTGGATTTTTTGGGGTACAGGGGTACAGGGTAAAAATAAATTAAAATTAAATTACATTAAATTATATTTTTTTCAATTAATTTACGATTATAAAATTAATATATATTTACCAATACTTACGTTGTAATGGTATGCGTTGTAAAGGTACCTGCGTTGTAAAAACATGCGTTGTAAATACATGCGTTGTAAAAGTTTTTGCGTTGTAAAAAATGCGATGTAAAAGCATGCGTTGTAATAACATGCGTTGTATCATCATATATCCGGAGGAGACCCATGTCCACTACTACCCAGTCGATCTTTGCTTCAAGAGTACCTTTCAGATCAGAGATTACACCTAGTATTTTGCCTTACTGCTCCGCTTGACCACAAATGACTGCCTCCAGCAACCGAAGATTAGGTTCTCCAGGTGCATCTACAGATTTAGGGTGTCTAGGCCCAGCAGACGATGCAAGCCTGCCAGCTCTTCACCTCCCCCTGGTGAGGTTCCTGCATCGGCATAGTACTCTCCATTGTATGGGCCCTCCCTGGTGAGCAACCTGTATGGTCCATATGGTGCAGTCCGGACCGTTCAGGGCGACCCTCATCCTGCTGCTGGGGTAAGTACTCTGGAGACCAGAGGATCAATCTTCAGGAGTGCTGACAGTAGAAGAGGCATCCAGTATGGGAGAAGATCCCAGCTCTTCCAGGGCACAGTGCCAATAAGCAAGAAGGAGAGCCCTGCAGCTTCTTAACACACAGTCCAGTCTCCCAGAGCTCAGCCCATCCGTGGTTTCCTGCCCCTCCTCCTTTCCCCAAGGCCTGAGAGGAGGGACAACGCAGCAGGGCTCCAGTGCAGAGAAAGCACCTCACCCACCCCATGCCACCTTACCACTTGCCTCCTGGGGATGTCCATTGTCCTACTGCACCCATGTCAGCTGCCGGCAGTATCCACAGCCACACACAGGAGCCGGGAGCCCTTGTCCTGAGCAGCAGTCCCAGTGAACACGGGCATCAGCCCTACATGGTGCACCAGCTGTGCTGATGGTATGATTGGATACCTCTATAGTAAGGAGTCAGGAAAATAAGGATCTGGGTCCTTACGAAAACCTGGAACCCTTTGAGGGCCGTTCTAAAGGCTGGAGCATATCGATCCATTCTGATGCAGGGATAATAGGCATCCTATGCCTTGCTATAGTTTTTATTCATCCCTTATGCCTGCCCTCATTAAATTGCAATCACTGTGTTTTGGGCATAAGGGTTTGTTATACACTCTAGGTTCTGGCTCCATAGATACCCACCCTCAAAAGCTCTCTCCGCATCAATGGGGAGCCAATGTACCACTGAAATTTCATTAGGTGATTGCGGCATGGTTGGCCAGTGATGAAGCATGACACCCAGAGGGGTGTGTGAGGCCACACCTATCAATAATTTGTGAATGAAACTGGTCCTACATATACAGCATGGATTAGAAGGGCTCCCAGATAATGGGAAATACCCGTATTTTGACTCTTAGAGACCAGTCCTGTTTGCCTTCGTTTTTCTAATGTCTAGCCAGGGAGAATGCAAACGTGGACAACCCATTTTTTCTCATGTTACCCTGTTCCTACCTCCGCATTAGGAAACCAGGGCCATTTGTTTTGTGGATTCGCTTAACTACATATGTACCAATTCTAATCCACCGGGAAGATGTTATGTGTCATAAATGCCACTAGGTTACTGTGGAAAAACAGTAGTCCCTACCTCGTCGGAATGGCGGTCTAGTCAGGGGTCCCTCACCCCCGCAACGGGACGAACAGCGTCCCTTGGTCATCGGACTTCCTCTATCTCTCTTCGCCCACAGGATCCGCCACCCAACGAAGACCCGGAAACAGACAAACAGGATACCGGAAGTGAAACCCCTGTAGGTGACCCGGAACCCGACCCATCCGGAACCGGAAGCACGTCCACTGCAGTCCGCCTGGAACATAGAAAAGCCGGGAGGACAGACGAAGCATCGTTCAGCCCAGCGGACTCGTGGCAGGAGACAGCGAACGGTGCAGAACCCCTGACGGAGAGCGGAAAGAAGGAGGAGATCGGAGAGAAGGCGGAAAGCGGAGAGGAGAACGAGGAAGAGGACCTGTGGTCGGAGGACTGGTGGCAACCTCCGGAGGTGGATGGAGAGCGGCCGCAACTCGGATGAGAGGTGTGGCGGGGCACGTGAGTACCCTCTATCCTTTCTCCGTGTCCCTTAGTGTAAATAGTGTAAATACCTGTAAGACTTGTATATAGACCCTCACGAGCACCCCGCACTAGCCTTAGTAAATAAGTGTAGTATCACGGACACTGTTTATATTCCCCCGCACTTATCCCTGACACATTCAATCACTCTACCCCTCCCGTTTCTTATTGGTCTTATCCCCTCCTACCCTTCCAACCTTCCCCACGTTCATTTTCTGGCCCATTCACTCCCCGGTGAAGGTGCTCGGTAGTCCTTACTGGACTGGACTAACCCCTGTACTCTCTCTCCCTTACATATCTCCGAGGAGCCCCATCACCCGGCCGTACCCTGATGACAACAGCCCCGCAGAGGATTACAACCAAGGCATCTACCCTGCATCAGAACCCACCCGGCTCGGCGCTTCCCTCCGGAATTCTTTCCTGTACCTCTGTTGAACAAGACTTTGTGTGCATTACCAACGAATAAATCCTTAACCATAGCTCACTACATTCGGCCTCCCAGCCTGTTATTCCGGTCCGCCCAGCCCACAAATCCACAGTTACCTTTTGTTATCTTAATAGCTTACACTCATGCATACACTAGTGACACCAACCGTGCTCAGTGCCAAAAACAGAGAGCTATTTCCATTTGGTTGTGAAGTTCAGAGCTGTGGTGAGGATGGGTGCTGTGTCAGTTGTGCTACCTTTTATTTATATTTAAGTTTTTTCATTGTCTTTTAAAGTTCCGGCTTGTGATAGATTCCCACTTTGTATTGGTTTTATTCTGCTCATGCAAACCTCTCTGGAGCCCTGCTCCAACACAAAATCATTGATTCTATAAACATTCACGTAAACAATATAAAATGTTTATATATCAGCAAAGTTTTATCTAAAAATTTCTCTCTTTTTCCATCTTTTTTTTTTGTCATTGACTTGCAATGTATTTATATTTGAACAAATAAAACAAATTCTATATTACATCGGATTTCTTCCTCCTTGCCCCTTACCTTATCATTGAGGACCCTCTAACCCCTCAGCCCCTTCAAAACACGAAAATACGGGTGAAGCTCACCTATTTCTTTACTCAAGCCCCTATAAGGGTGCCCTTTCCTGAATAACTCCTGTATCATACCAAGAACAGGGAGGTGGTCAGGCTTGGGAGGAGGAGGAGGAGGAGGAGGAGGAGGAGGAGGAGGAGGAATAAATTAGTGTAATGGGATTACCCAACGTAATTGAAACATTACATCCTCATTCTTCCTTAGCCTTGGGAACATAATTAAATGACACCAAGGAACAATGTGGCACCCCTTGTATTTTAATACACAGAGTTATAATTCAACCCAACTTTGATACTGAATACTGTACAGTGGTACCAATTGTCAAATGCTCTTGTGAAGCAAATGGTTGCCACATAAATACCATTATTTGAGACACCTTGCGCAGGGCCGGCCTTAGGCATGTGCAAGCTGTGCACCTGCACAGGGCCACCAAGCCCCAGGGGCCACCACATCAATATATATCCTTAATATAATAATCCTCTGAGGATGGATACATATTTGTGTGGGGGCCCCTGGCAGGGATTTGGTGGCCTCGGGCTCTATACAACTTCCAAACACCATGACCCCCACTCTTCACTGGCCTCCACGCTCCGCCCCACCAGGACCCCCTCTTCCGGGGCCCCCTACCTACGCTCCCTGCCCAGGGCCACCATGAACCTAGAGCCGCCCCTGCCTTGCGACTCTGACTAAGAAGTTGCCATGCCTTCTTTAAACAGGTTTTGGAAACTCTTAAACCTTTATATTGTAACTAGAGGAATGGTGTTCACTGAAAGTTCCTGAAGCAGTTTGTAATCCCTGTCGTGCGGGGCTAAAGGTCGTAAATAGGTTGCCAAAATGACGCACAGTTGCTGTATGTTCCAAATAGATTGCTCATGACCGAAAATATAGGTAGACCATCTTTGTCTAGTAGCCTTCAGATCAGGAATCACTTAAGCATCTGTGCTATCCTCATATGTGTGTGGCACATGTTGAAGGAGAAGAAACAGGGGAACTAAAAAAAAACCTGCTTCTCACTTTTATCCTTTACTCTCAGTTCTGCAAATGTCTTAGTCTTTTAAATCTTCAGGCGACACAGAGATCCCCATCACCATGTCATTGCCGAAAGGTTCAGTAAAGAGAGCATACCCTCTTCTTCTCTTGTGTTTCCATCCATTATGACAGAAAACTTTTAATAAGCAGGAAAATCGAAATAGCAGCATTTGAAAGACCAAGGCACCTACCAGATATTTGTAGTTCCTTTTGAATCATTGATTCCAGTTAGAATTCCGTCTCTCTTTCATGTGACTTGCATGTAGTCCATAGTACATCATAAAATACATATAGAGAAAGTAATCTGCCCCAACCTATGGAGTGGTGTGGCTCACTGGTTAGAGGCGGCAGACCCGAGAGCAGAGGACGGCCTGGGACCAGGGCTCAATTCCCGATGCGGTAGGGTCGTGGACCAGGGTCAGCGGACTCGATAATTCTCACCTCGGTGCCTACTCTAACCAGGGATCACACTCGGCAACTCTGGGCATTAGCTTGCCTCATCTCCACAACGGCCCCCCACATATGCTGGGGATGCCTGGTTTCACCTTAGAGATACTCAGTAGGGACTATCTCACAGGAAAAGCCAGGATGGGTTCCCCAGCGGTCTACTGCGCAAAGATACTCCTTTGGGAGTAGATTCTAGCACATTACAAACGCACAATTAATTTTAAAAACCTAAGATGGCTACTGCAAATGTTGAACTCTGCACCTGTGGTGACATCGTGTATTTTGAACGCATTCCACATCAGGCACAACCACCTGAAAACTATACAGAAACATAATCCACTTGTAGCTGTTAGCCCAGCCAGGAACCATGAAGTTCCCTCAGAACTTTGGGGAACTGGCCCATGCTTGCAAGCCCTGACCGACGTCAGAGTTTAAAGAAGAACGTCTCGCTTTTTGCTCTACATTCTGCACAAAGAGATAGCAGCTGCAAAAAAAGCTGTACTAAGCATGAACTGCTTCAAAGCATGACCTGCTTCTTTCACATCACAGCTAGAGGTAGGCCCTTCCTCCTTACAATAAAAGGACATCCCTTACATCAGCTGCTTCACCCTTTTTCCTGTATTTTCCTGTTTTTTTGGTATTTTCCTGGGGTTTGTGTATGTATTGTTCTTTGGAGCCCTTTGTTTGTGGAGTGTGATCACTGCTTTATCTGCACCTTTTGTATTTGTCACCGTCTTTGGGTAAAAGTAGCAAAATGAAAATGGTGTGAATGATACGCAATATGAAACAACTGTCTTCCACCCATTTCTACAATACCATTCATTTAGTTTCTTAAATTCCATTTTCATTGTAAAACGGAAAACACCAAATATAGAAATGTTATTCTAATTTTATATGAACTTTTCAACATTGCATGGCAGCTCTGACAAACAATAATGAGCAAACGGTGTACTTACAGGATATATATCTTTTTGGAGGAACGCATGAGGCTAACGATGGGAATAAAACACAAAGAAACGACGTCATGAAACTAAGCCTTGGTAAGTAGCGCTTTTAGTCTGGAAGCATTCTGTTTTTTATGGTGGTTTGGTGATGCTAGGGACACAATTCAGGACAGCAGTGAATGTGCAACATCAAGTTAACTAGTCCATCTCCAATCGTAGAATGTTTAGGGAAAGTGCCACTTTCCCCCAAAAAATTAAGTCTTATTTGCTACTCTAACTCGACTCTTAGAATATTTTGGGGAAAGTTAAAAGTTGCCCAAATATTTTAAGAAAGGATGAAAAATAGTAACTTTGTATTGCAAAAAGTGCTGCCCTGAAGGCGCTATTCAAGGTAAAATACAAAGAATACCTTAAATGACTTGCTATGATGTTGGAACTTGTGCTGAGGATTACAGCATTGGTAAGCATTCTTCACAAAATGATAAAACATAAAATAAGTTCAAAAACAGTCCAATTTTTGGGAATTTTCTTAGCTCACTAATAGTGAAACCATTCGCCGGTCATTCATTATGAGCAATTACTGGAACAGAGGAGGCTTCCGTTGCTTCTGTGAGGGAAAATAGCCACAGAGGACATGGCGTTTATAGGTACCGCACTGTATTCATGGTCTGGGACTACCGACCCCCCCCTCATCATGCAAACAATAATTACCATCCACGTAGTAATCAGTCAAGCAACAGAATTCATTGGAAGGTAGGGGGTCTCACGACCCCCCGGCCGTATTGATTAAAATATGAAAACAATATAAAATGAGTAAAATAAACATTATTTACACAATTATTAAATGCAAAATTCAGACATTAGATTTACAGCAAGTTAGACAGGTATGATGGGCTAACCTTAACAAATGTCTAATACAGCGTGTTTCCTAACCGAATCTAACATCCTACATATCAATTTTGCATTCTAATAATTTCTGGCCCTACGGCAAGGTCGTTAACTGGTGTCAGATCCTTTCCCCAGCTACGCCCTCACGTTTGAGTGCGCATGCGCGACAAGGGCCCGGTTACCGGGAGAGTTCGTCCCTCTCCTGGTTACCCTCGAGCGCTCCGTGAACTCCATTTAACCAAAAAGGAAGGCCCTTACACTCGGGCCATTTGCTGACTTCATTGTGTATGTGCGGGGTGGCTACTAGCCCGAGGAAAGCGTGACTCCCTCCCCCGCATCGTTCCAAGCAAGCGGATATCCTGCCCCTGAAGTTCTAGGAGAGACCAGTGGCCCCTCCTCCTGGGCAACCCCATTCGCTAATGGTGCCGCCCCCTAAGGACCCTAAATTTCTGCTCACCTATTATGACCTTACCGCCTGACCAACATAATAAATACGACAATTAGAAACCTATGAATGGAACAAAGGCCTAAGGAAGAAAATCAGTAAATACGCATCAACACAACCAATTAAGCACATTTAACTAAAATTGCCTGTACACGGGAAAAAAGGCCTAAGGAAGAAAATCACATCCATAATTACAGCATTCAAAACCAGTACTGGTGATACCTACCAACGTCCCTCTTGAATTCTGCTAGCAGGGATGGAGGGTGGGGAAAATTAACAGCCCCACAGCGGGGCGAGGAGTGAGCCTGGGAAGCGCGGGCACAAAGAGAGTGCTTCCAGCGCACCCCAGACTTTTAAACCCCTCTTTTGGTCCTGCCCCCTTGACCCGGAAGCACTCAAACCGCTTCCGGGTCAACAGCGGGACCCACCAATCAATAGGGGCAAGGGGGGCCGGGCCCAGCCATGCGTGCGTGGGGGCTGAGCGGCCCCCCCTTTCCTCATGGTCTGGGACTACCGACCACCCCCCCTCATCATGCAAACAAAAATTACCATCCACGTAGTAATCAGTCAAGCAACAGAATTCATTGGAATCAGGGTGTCTCACGACCCCCTCGGCCGTATTGATTAAAATATGAAAACAAAATAAAATGAGTAAAATAAACATTATTTACACAATTATTGAATGCAAAATTCAGAAATTAGATTTACAGCAAGTTAGACTGGTATGATGGGCTAACCTTAACAAATGTCTAATACAGCGTGTTTCCTAACCGAATCTAACATCCTACATATCAATTTTGCATTTGAATAATTTCTGGGTCTAAGGCAAGGTCGTTAACCGGTGTCAGATCCTTTCCCCAGCTACGCCCTCACATCTGAGTGCGAATGCGCGACAAGGGCCCGGTTACCGGGAGAGTTCGTCCCTCTCCTGGTTACCCTCGTACGCTCCGTGAACTCCATTTAACCAAAAAGGAGGGCCCTTACACTCGCGCCATTTGCTGACCTCATAGTGTATGTGCGGGGACGGCTACCAGCCTGAGGAAAGCGTGACTCCCTCCCCCTCACCCTTCCAAGCAAGCGGATATCCTGCCCCTGAAGTTCTAGGAGAGACCATTGGCCCCTCCCCCTGGGCAACCCCATTTGCTAATGGTGCCGCCCCCTAAGGACCTTAAATTGCTGCTCACTGATTATGGCCTTACCGCCACAGGCCAGCATAGTTGACCGACTATCTGGCACCCCCCAAAATGCCTACACTGAAAGGTCATACCTTCCTAGCAAAACCTTCTACCCATGACAGTATGTTCCTTAACAATAGGTCATTCCCTGCTTCTGTCAAGTGGACCCCATCCCGTAAGTAGAACTGATCTCTCCAAATGCACCCATGTGGGATACTCTGCAGGTGAGGTGTTCGAAACAGTTTCTCGATGTTATTGCTGACCCTCTTTACCGATTGATTCAACACCCTGACTGATTCACCCCCCTCCACTGAAGTCTAGGTATCAACTGTGACCAAACTATGGTACAATCTGGTAACAACTTCGCCAGCCAACCTGCCTCTGAAATAATCTCTTCCAACAAGACCCTTCTGCCTAGCTTCACCTAATCATTCCCCCCAGATGCAGGATGACCACTGAGGGCGGTGGGGTGTGTCTTTCGAGTAAGTCTGAGATGTAGCCCCTAAGCTGGCTAAGGCGGAGCCCCCCTCTGCCATGAAAGGAAATATTGAAACCCCCGCACTCCGCCCTCCGTCTACCCCCTCCTGAAAGGAAAATTGGTTTAGCACGCTTCACATAAGAATGACCAACCACCCATATTGCATGTGTCCTCCTCTTGTCTTCTTGCCATTGCCGAAATGTTGATGGTTGCATTTGCTGACCCTGTAGAAATTTCCGTCCTGCATCACAGGCCAAAGGAACTAAAATATAAACATAAACAAGGCAGGCGTTAGGGGAAGTGAACTGACCCTTACAGCTTGTGCAGCTGCACATAACGCTTATAGGCATTGGAAGACCATCTCCCAATCCTCTTCACACTGTTGACATGCAAACCTCTCGCAGTGGCCTCGGTGGCCGCCCCTATCCGGAAAGAACGTGTTCCAAATTCCTTGGGTTCCAGACCTGCTCTGGCGATAGTTATTGCTAACACTCTTTGGAACTGAAACCTGGTCAATGGGGTACCATCCGCATGTATTAACAATGCTCCTGTTGCCTCACCCGCCCGTTGTCTGATGAATGCCTCCACATGCGACACTGGGCAGCACGTGTTGTTCGGTGCCCGGTGTAGCACCAAACTCTCTCCCCAGGCCTCCTGATCATTCTTGGGTTTCCGAATGGTAACCCACATTGAGTCGTCCCGTATAGTAGTATCTATCAGCTGTAGGCCACCTAACCTGTCGAGTTTGTTGCTAGCCACTAGTTCACTTACCCGCAAAGCCCCATAAAATGCCAGGGAAAAAGCGGCTTTGAATAGGAGTACCTCTCCCGAAGAGCTGCAAGTGTCCGGCAGGGCGAGCAATACCACTGCCAACCGTTCTAGACCTATTGGACTTCTGCCATCGGCGGTGTTTGCCTGTAGGCGCCGCCACCCCTTCATCGCCTTTTGTACTAAGAAGCTTTTCGCCGGATCCCTGGCTCCACTTGTCTGTGCGAAAAAGGAAACAGCTGCCTTGTGTCTGCTAGCTTTCGCAGCTGAGCGCCCCTCCTTGTGCAAAGTGTCCATGTACCCAGTAAAATTTGCGCCCTGATCCCATTTGGTCTCCCAATCCTGTCCCAGAAAATTACAGTAAGACCTGAACGCCCCTTCGTAAGCTGTCCTTGTTCTGGGAGCTAGGCTGGCTGTCACGAGGTCCTGTAGTTGGGGGCACCAATCTGCCAAAGTGTGGATGGGAAGTGAGCTGGGGAGGCCTCTGCAGCTGGTAGGTGTTCCCTGAATACCTGCATCATAAAGCGAGAAAGGGCGTCAGCTGCGTTATTCAAAACCCCTGGAACATGTTTGGCCCTGAATTGCACGTTCGACTTCATGCATCTTAGCACAATCTCCTTTATAAGGCGGAGTATGAACTTACACCGTGCTGCCTGTTGATTGATGCATTCCACTACAGTCATGTTGTCCTGAGGTTCTGTGATTCTGAACCCGTTTCATAAAGGTCGTGATATCGTGGCGGTTTTGGTAATAGCAGACCGCAAATGACGAGTGTGGCAAGTACAAGTGTTTTCGTCATGTTCGAGTGATGGATTCACTATGAAATTAGGGATTTCGTTCTGAATCTTCGGGTTCCATTTTGTGTACGGCAGCCATTTTGTGGTTGCCCTCACATAGGCCGATGA
Organism: Lissotriton vulgaris; assembly: GCF_964263255.1. NCBI lineage: Eukaryota > Metazoa > Chordata > Amphibia > Caudata > Salamandridae > Lissotriton > Lissotriton vulgaris. Next base: position 834,982,874 of record NC_141689.1, on the reverse strand, counting down.
CTACGGCCGAACAAGTCTTTGGGACACGTACACCTTTAGCTGACTTCTCTGTGACCTGAGTGAGCTGACTCTGTTGCCCGAAGCTAACTTGCTGAGCCAGTTCCTGGTCCGGCAGCTGGTCAAGATAGAGATCAAAGAGCAGGACATTGCTGAGTTTATGGTACACGCACACACCCTTCTATCTTGCTTTTCATCTGTTTCTGTTCCTTCTTTTATGGTCTATTTATGGTTTGGGTTGAGGTCTTTTATTATGGGTTTGTCCGGCCTGTCCGAGCAAGAATGTTGGGCCTTCCAGTGTAATTGATGATGGGCTAGACAACTGAAAAGTGGGCTTGTCGTTATGTGATACCTTTTGCAATGTCACTTGTGATTGGATAGTTTGTAAATAATTAGTGCTAGTCAGGAATGTGATTTTTAGCATAAAAGATGATGTCTCGCAATACGAAAATTGTGCAGTCTCTAGAGAACCACCCGTGTCGTGCTTCGTAGACTTCTGTTCCTGGTTGCAGCCAATAAATGTAATCTTTGACGCCATCGAGAAGTATCCCGTGTCTCTGTATTCTAAGACAGGTGAACCCGAAGACATTGGGCCAGCCCCTGGCGCCGCTGGGTTCTAAAACCCGGTTCTTCAGTCCGACCAGAAAATTACAGATCGGTTAGACAATTGATCTGGCCAGACCCTTAAAGCAACCCAGATTGGGAACAGTTCTAGGAACCCAATGTTTGTTGTCAAACCACTTTCCACCCACCAAATGGGCCATCTATGTGCCACCCACTTGTTGCCAAGTATGGCACCAAACCCTACACTGCCAGCAGCGTCGGTCCATAGTCCTAACTCTGCTGAGGTCACAGTGGGGGCACCCCACAGTACTCTGCCATTGAAATCCTCCAGAAATGCAATCCATATCCGCATGTCCTGGCGAACCTCGACTGACAGTCTTGTGTGATGGTGCTTGTCTCGCAGGCCCTGCATGGCTTGCGCAATTGAGCGATAAAATGGGCGTGCCATAGGCATGACCCTTAATGCAAAATTCACCTGGCCAACTGTCTGCTGCAATTGCTGTAATGTGACTTTCTCCTTCCCCAAACATTGTTGAAGGGCTGCCCTGAACTTCGCAATTTTTTCCTTGGGTAACCTGAAACAACCCTCCACGAAGTCAAGTTCAATGCCCAAGAATTCTAGGCATGTAGGTGGCCCCACTGTTTTTCCTGGTGCCAGCGGGACCCCAAAAGCACGCATGAGCACGCAAAACTCACGCAATGCCCATGCGCACTCCTGTGAGCCCGCCACCCCCAGCAAAAGAAAGTCATCAAGATAATGCATCACACGCTGGTGGCCCGTAGATTGTCTCAGGACCCATTCTCGGAAAGAGCTGAATGTTTCAAAGTAAGCACATGAAATGGAGCAACCCATGGGCATACACATGTCCATATAATATTTGCCTTTGTTCTCGTCAATCGCATCATTCAATGATAAGCCCTTAGGTGCTGAAAGATTGTGTATGAGTCTAAATTCGCCCTTTTCTTTCTTCGGGACTACTCCCAGAGGTGAGGAGACAAAATTTGGTACTGGGATATCAAGGAAAGGACCTGCTACTCTACCTAGGCGCAGTTCTTTCTCAATTTTTTTTGCTACCACCCCAGGATTGTGTTTAACTGACAACTGGTTCCTACACTGCGGTGTCCCGGTATAACCCCCAGCTGAAATCCGAAAACCGTGTGTGAATCCTTCTTGCAGCATCCTTGAGGAGGTATGGTCGGGGTATCTATTGCACCAAGGAATCATATCCGACACTTCAATGGGGGAGTGCGCGACCTGGGGGTGTTCCCCGCTATTCTGGTTTCCTTCTCCTCCTGTTACCTGAAGTACTACCCTTTGACCGGCATGTCGTTTCTGGGTGGGAATGGTGGCCGCATATGTAACACGCGTGCCTGAATTTGTACGTGCCCGGTGCCCTGGTGCATGTTCACCTGTTGAAATCCCAGCACACGCCCTTCCCACCTGTTTCACCTCTGGCCTTATTGGCCACTTCCCGCCTTGCGCTGACCGAAAGGGCTGCTGAAAGGGCTGCTGGGGCTTGGGCGAATATCCTTTGTTCCAGCTAGTGCTAGCGCCTGCAGATTGCCCCCTTTCAAACTGAGAATGCCAGGAAATTGAGTCAACTTTGTCCCAGGCTAAAGATTTGTTAAATTCCCTAGCTTTCCTGAAAGCTATGTCATATTATTTCCATGCATCCCCCCATGATTCTCACTGAACATTGTAATCCTACTCTGGTAACAAGCCATCTCTGCCTGCATTGAGGGGGAACGTTCCACGGTGACCACCACAAACACAGAAAAAGCCCTGATCCAGTTGATGAGCGTCTCCTCCACCCTGAATTTATACAACTGAGACCGCCACTCACTAGGCAACATCATATCTTTCTGCGATTTGGCATATTCCCACTCCCTGTTGTCGATCAGCAATGAGAAAATATTTACATTTTTGTCTGCCCAAATGAATTCTTTCACACTCTGTGAGACATGTTGTGCCAAATTCTCTCCCCTTTGCCTTCGCCCAATACCGGCAGGGCAATCGCCTTACCACTTTCAGCGAGTTGCGTTGATTCCACGGTCTTGACTGTGCCCACATTGCTCGCTGTGCCTGTTTGAGGAGAATTTGGTGTGCTTGGCATGCTACCTTCGCCCCTAGCCTCCATGATTTTTGCAACCATTCTCTGTGCCTCGGCCGTGGATCCGCTGCGGAAGGTAACATTCCCCCAATCCCCAACCATGGAAGCACTGCAGCTATCTGCGCTGCCAATTCTGGGGGTACCTGACCCACCCCAGGGGATGGGCTGGCCGGAATTTTGGGTGAGACCACTGTTGGGACCAAGTTAATAGGTGGCGTGGCTGGAGCCGATACTACCGGTACGCTTAACGCAGTGGTTCCCAAACTTGTTTGGCCCATGGCTCCCTTGACCTAATTGGCAGTTGGCCGTGGCTCCCCACCATTTATTTTACCATTCTGTGAGTCTGTTGCACAGCAGCAGGGCCGGCTTTAGCACTGGTGGCGCTCAGTGTGGCAATGTTTTTTGGCGCCCCCCCCTCCCAATGACCACCTTCGTCATGGATTCCCTCCCTACTACCCTTTAACAGTCTCCATAACCACTCTCTCTCAGATGCATTTATTACATTTTATAGCGTCACTCATAAAAGTGAAGGCAGGGTTGGCTCTAGGGTGGTGCGACCGGTGCCACCGTAGTGGGTGATGACTTCGCACAGGGGTGTAAAAACACTTGCTGTCCCGTTCCCGGCCTCTAGCTGTGTTCAGGCAGCAATTAAAATGTCAATAAAGCTCGGTTGATTAATGTTCTCCTAGGCGAGATCAGAGTTTTGTCTAATATAGAAGTTTGACTCAAGGAAGTTGTTATTCTTGGTTAGGTAGTGCAGAAGTCTGATATGCCTGCTGCACAGAACATGTACGGTTCAGATCACAAAGTTAAATTTAACGTAAACAAGTCTGTGAGTTAATATCTGTCGTCAAAGAACTGCTGGTAGACTTCAAGGTATAGATTAGAACACATGGGTTATTCCCCCAGACTTTCATTATTCTTATGTTGCGAAAAGGGTTCACTTGTGTACAGATCTATTCTTGTCATTAAAGAGAGCCCCAATCCATTGTGCTACATTTTAAATTCAGAATTTGTGCTTCTCCAGACCAAGTACTCTTCAACAATACTGCCTACCAATATGGATGACATGTGAATTCACCCCTTGTTATTGTTTGTCCCATGTAACATGTCCTATACCCTGATTTGCACACCTATGATTGATAGTCTCACAAGAGTCCAGCAGTTAAATGTACTCTGCTGCGCTCCCATAACAGCACTGAGAACTTCCAGATGGCTAAGTCTAGCTGTATTCACTGTTGCTAACAGACCAACAATTTATTTCTTTTTAACTCAAACATGCCACCCTCATGACGCCTTGACGCAGGAGTACCTCCCCACGTGCAACCCCTTAATGTGGATAGGATTATCTATGTAATTGCGTGTGTCCATATACACTGTGAATTATATACTCTATAACATGTCATTCTAATGAGCTCCTTTTAATTGAACAAGGAGCTTGCTTATGTGTTTCCTTCTTCAAAAGAACACATTTAAAGGTAGTCATTTCACTAAATGCTTCAGACAGTGTCAATATGGAAAAAGGTTGGCACGACCTGGAGCGATGCTAAGCGGTGACCTGTTTTGCTGCACAAAACTTTGTAATAAATAAACCTCTGGGTAAGTGATACCCTATGTAACATCGTCTAGCTTCACTTCATTAAAGAAGGATACAGGCCCTCCCTTGCCATGCCAAGGTGTGCCCCCGCAAAGCCCAGCTGCAGGAGCTGTCCTAATATCAATCAGAGCTATGCAGGGGCCTTATACATGCATATACTTCGGACCCATATATAGTGCACCAATGGATCTTAACACTTTGGCTTTGGCTTGGCTTATATTTTATGTCTGATTTCTAACGTGCTCTGTTTTTACAATAAAAAATAATGCTGGTGATACGTGTGTAAATGCCCAACCTTCATTTTACACCTGTATCACCAACATTATGTTTACTGTAAAAACGGAGCATGTTAGAAATAACACATAAAACATAAGCAAAGTCAAGGACTTGGCTTGGCTTATATTTTATGTCTGCTTTCTAACATGCTCCGTTTTTACAGTAAAAATAATGCTGGTGATACGGGTGTAAATGTCCAAACTTTGTTTTACACACGTATCGCCAGCATTATGTTTACTGTAAAAACAGAGCACGTTAGAAATCAGAGGCGCACGTATAGCGGAAGTGCGCTCTTGGGATTTGCAGGAGGGACATATTTTGGCTGCAAAAAAGAGGCTTCACTTTGTGGTCGCGGCGCCCCTGGCTCCTCATTGCGGCGCACTGGGGTGCCGCGGCGCACAGTTTGGGAACCACGGGCTTAACGGGATAGGTGGGGCTGGCGTGGGCGTCTCAGGTGAAGTAGGTGCTCAGCTTGGGACTGGCCCCGGGGACCCCCCTCCCAAACGGGGCTTAGAGGGGGTGACTAAAACCCTTGTTAGCTCTGCCACGTTTAGGTGGGGCCTCAAACTCCCCCCTCGGTCTAGGTGGCACTATTATCCGCTTGGGCCTCCCAGATGGCCCTGTCTGTGCCTCAACCCTCGCACCCAATTCCGCCACAGTCTTTCCAATTTATCCACCTTCCCCAATCTCTTGTCCATTGCTGACATTCTGCGCATCATAATTTGAAACATTAGCTCCATGCACGAATTCCCTGCACCCCGTCTACCAGACATTCCTACTGTTCTAGCACCTGCACTGCACAATGCGTTAATTATGGGCACGATGTGCCTTGTACCTGTTCCAAGTTGGAGGCTCACAGGCTGGCCGTAAGCACCACGCAACTGTGACCGCACACACCAGCTAGCCTGGGTGTTTGGGCGAGCGAACTCTAGCCCCGCGGCCCGCCAGAAGCAGTGAAATGCAGGCCTGCCCGTGTCCTTGCATTCCGCCGTCCACCATAAGCTCCTCCGCTATTCGGTCCGCAGCGCCCCTATTTTCTGTAATCCTACGATGAAAGAAACATTAAAAACCAAACCCTGGCTCCACGAGACAGAGTGCTTTGCTGTTGGGAAAAAACATTCTACTTTGTTCTGCCCAGTAATCTTACACAGTCCCCCTACTACCTCCACCCGGTTCCCGCAATGTGGCTATAATATTCAAATTCTGGAAAACTACACAGCCTCTTTTAAACTTAAAAAGGCCTTTTTAATGGCTACTTTAAACGTCGCTGGATGCTGTCAGTATGACCCGCAGGGATGCTCCCTCAAAATCACCCTTATCATGCACACAATCCCCCTACTGCCACACCTGGTCCCCACGATGTGGAGCCCCTCCTGAATTGCTTTCAAATTTGGGCAGAGTATATGTACACCGTTTGCAGTTTAGATACAAAACCCTCTTGATGCCACTTTATATGTACCTTGAAATTATGGTTTTCCAAATTATTCCAGCCTTTCCTGCCTAATAAATAGTCCTGTGGATTAACTCCCTTAAAGAAACCCAGTCCTCAACTGAAAAAACTCAATTGCTGCAATAATAGGGCACTGCAACGCTATTCCTTCCTTTTAACACGCTGTGGTCTCCCATCCAGCTATTTCCCGGGCCGACCCTGCTTCGCTTTGCATGCTATGTACTTCGTTTGTTATGTGCAAACATCCGTGTACAGTCGGGCCCATCCTTACTCCACAGCCGCCCCGCTTGTCCCAGTCCGCACAATACCTCAATCACCACCGGCCTCCGGAACGCGTTGAGTGCCCCGAAAATTGCTGGCTGCTCCGGGAGCGCTCCGCGTCCCACGATATGTCTGCAAGAATGTCCCGATGACTGTCCTGCCTAATGCCACGGTCCGCGAGGGTGCTTCCCGCCACGCACCCCAGGCTCTTAAACCCCCCCTTTTGGACCCGCCCCCTTGACCCGAAAGCACTCAATCCGCTTCCGGGTCAACGGCGGGACCCACCAATCAATACGTGCAAGGGGGGCCGGGCCCAGCCATGCATGTGTGGGTGCCGAGCGGCCCCCCTTTCCTGAAGCATCCAGAAAAGGCAGCATTGACTATTGCATAGGTGTATAAAGAAAGACCACTCGTTGAGCACAATACCATTCAAAAATACTTTAGGACTATCTCAGTTTTAAAATACTGAATTAAAGGGGCAAATAAGGGCAAATAAAGTAGAACTCAAACAGGTAGAGGATCTACTCGCAGTCAGTACAAAACCCAGTGGTGTAGGAAGGTGGGTGGGGTGAGTGCGGGCCCCCCTGGGTGTCATCACTGAGGGGAGTGACAAAATGGCAAAAATATGTGTTTTAAAGACATATTTTTGCCATTTTGTCAAGCAGGGGTGACAAGTGTCATCACTGAGGGGGTGACAAAATGGCATAAATATGTGCTTTAAACACATATTTTTGTCAAGCCAGGGGGGACAAGAAATTTTCCGCACCGGGTACCACCGGACCTTGCTACGCCACTGACAAAACCCTGATTCATATTTTAATCCAGCCTGTAGTAAAAGCCCTGGATTTATAGTCCATCCAGCCACATGCCTGGAATGTAGTATTTGTTTTCCATTTTAATTGCTGCCTTAACAATTCATCTGTCGATAACGCTCGGCACGGTACAGTCTGTTAGCAGCAGACGATAAGCAACTGTTTGGACACCTATAAAGGGACAATGGGAAGGAACGCCCTGCTGGCCGATGCCTGGGTTTCGGAATCCCCTGGAGTGTCTCATTGGCGAGTATATGCATACCAAGCTTCTAGTGCAGGGGTCTCCAAACCGGTCCTGGAGGGCCGGATCCATGCCAGATTTTTTGGATATCCCCATTGAGATACATGTAGTAATTTAAAAAATCTGGCATGGATCCGGCCCTCCAGGACCGGTTTGGAGACCCCTGTAGGGAAAGGGAGTTTAAGTGTTAGCTAAGCTGATGCTTACAGAAGAACACACATCAACCACTGTACTAATAATATGTCGAGGGCAGTAAGCACAGTACTTGAAGATTCAAAATCAAAAAAACAAATTATTTCGCTGTAAACTTAAGCATACTGCCAAAATAAGAAGTTAGTCAATACACAAAATGATGAACTCCCTCAACCAAACAAACATTCAAGTCACTTAGGCTTTTACCATTTCGCGTCTGCTCTTATGAAAAATCCTTGCAGATTATTTAAAATGTATTTAAAGATCATCACACACCTTTACCTGAACAAAAAGCAACATATAAATTTGACACCTTCAAACCAAACAATTAGCTATTTCACGTGATCTAAAGCACAACTATTATAGACAAAGATTATTTCTTTCTTGTGCACATATAGTATTTCCAACAAAGACTTAATTATGAATTGATTGTGATGTATTCACATTAATATTCAACACAATGGGACAAATGGGGCAAGTGACTCAACAATCAAATACATGTGGTAAGGAAACCAGGATGTGCTACAAAAGTGTTAAAGTATGCTCTTTGGAACTTTACACTCATTGGTAAAGAGTGTCCTGGAGTCACCATCACTCATTGGATAGTGAATACTACAACACTAGCACATCTCCCGCAACTCAAGAGTTCACTTTATGGACCTCTGGAAGAACAGAAGAGGACTGGACCTGTTTGAAACCTGATGGGATGAACCTGCTGTCACTTGTACTTAGGACTAATGAATGGACCACTTTTGTGTCTACATAGTCACAAGAAGTTAGAAGAAGCCTTTATTCTGAAGTGTCCTGTTTACTGGTGGCAAATGGCCCAGCTGTTGGTCTCTGCTGGAGTGACTGAGAGAAGGCTCCCCCGCCTAGGGAGAGAACACCCCTGAGCACAACGTTGCAAGGACCAAAAGGTCTGATTCAATAAACATAAAGTAATCAATAGTTCATGTTGAGGATAAAGATCCAGTTATCCATGTTTATTTTTACATGTACATGAGAAAAACTCTGTTTGAAGCAAGTATCAGAGAATGTAATCCACATAAATGAATTAAGGTATGTACATTTTCACACATCCCAATGCATTTCGGGCGGAGCCCATCGTCAGGGGATTACTCTACAACAAAAGCAAAAAATCAGGCTGTAATGGCTTGGAATTACAGTAATACAGCAAACAATTATCATTCCGTATTCAAGAGCATCAGAGTGAAGCAAAAGTAGATAAGAGGCGGTGGAGCCCCGAAACTAGGAAAAAATGTAAATTCCACGATAATGTGAGACTAAACAGGCAAGATACCCAAAAACGAATTAGGTGAAAAAAGATGAGTGGAAAGCTACCCGGTGCTTAGACATTCATGTGTTCGTAAACATACCCGCGATAAGGAAAATGGAGCGTAAACAGCGAAGAGCGCCAAAGTCAAAGACCAAGTGAACATGCAGGTAAGGGCAGTAGTGCGGTCCCAGAATGGGTACTTACATGTGCGAAAATACTACGCGGGGACTCCGCAGAGTTCCGTGACATTCAACAGCGGAGTTGTGAAAAGTCAGGTTTAAAAAAAGCGGAAAACAGAAGCTAGACAAAAAGAAAGGACTAGACAACCCCGGTGAACGGAGGGTAGAGTGAGCGTCATATTGGAAGGTGCAGTGGAGAGGTGAATACTAGTGAAGTACACAGAAAAAGTGAACAAAAATGCGACACATCATGATATTCACAATGAAAACATCGTTATAAATAACAAAGAAACTCTATACGGTCGTTGAGCCCGAGGGGGACCATCGTGGACAAATAACGAATCCAGAAATTCTCGCGTTTCAGTAGGTAGTTCTTATTGTTCAGGGTAATCGGAACTTGATCCAGTATCTGGTATTTAAGTTGTGCCACTGTGTGTCTGTTTTCCATGAAGTGGGTAGCGACTGTGGATTTTAAGTTCTGAGTACGGATATTGCTCTTATGTTCTAAAATCCTTACTCTGATCTTTCTCTCGGTGTGGCCGACATAACATTTGCCACATGGGCATTTTAAGACATAAATAACGGTCTTACTGTTGCATGTGGCATTCACTTTGAGTTTAATGGCGTTGTCTTTCATGGGATGGTTGATGAAATTACCTGGGATACAATTATTGCAATTGCTGCAATTATGACAGGGTTTGAGACCCGTGTAGTTGACAATGGTCTTGGGACCGCTGGGATGGCTCAAGATTTCCTTGATATTTTTGCCCCTGGTGAATGCAAAGATGGGGAGCTGGTTGAACAATCCCTTAAAGTCAGGTTCCAAAGACAGGATAGGCCAATGTTTACGGATGATTTTTTGGAAACGATTGGATGCTTTAGAGTATTTTGAAACAACTACCATGCGTTCGGAGGCTGTCTGCGCTTTAGGTTGCAGTAAAGAAGCTCTAGTACATTTCTGGCTCCTCTGGGTTGCCAAGTCTAGTATGGGGGTAGGATATCCACGTGCTCGCAGTCGTTCCAATAAAATTTTGATTTGAGTTTTGCTTTCTTCTTCTTTAGAAACAATTCTTTTGACGCGGAGAATCTGAGCATAAGGTAAGTTGTTTTTCAATCCCATGCGATGAAAACTTTGGTAGTGTAGGGTAGAATTCCTGTCTGTGGGTTTTCAGAAGATGGTGGTGGACCATTCTCCGGGTTCTCTCAATATCTTCACGTCCAAGTAAAGGACACAATGTTCACTGTAATTCCAGGTAAATTGTATCCGCTGGGTGATGTTATTCCAAGTGTTTAGAAAGGTGACCAGAGTTTCGGTGGTGCCCTCCCATAAGAGGAATATGTCGTCGATATAGCGTAAGTATAGACGGCCATGATCTCACCAGGTGTTTTGGCATAGGATGTGGGATGTCTCAAAAATACTCATGTAAGTATTCGCGTAGCAAGGCGCAGCAGAATTCCCCATGGCCATGCCGTTGAGTTGCAGGAACCATTTGTCGAAAACAGAAAAATAACTGTGGTACAATGTAAATATGGTGAGTTCCATCAAGAACACTTTGAGGTCATGGTCAAGGTCGGACTGTGCCAAAACTTGTTCAATCGCTTCGATTCCTCCGTCATGAGGGATCGAGGTGTACAGGGAACAAACATCCACTGTACACATGATCAGTTGAGAATTTTTAAGTTGGTTCATGACCGGTTCCAATTTGAGTAAAAAATCGGTAGTGTCTTTGACAAATGAATCAGTGGTAACAACAAATGGTTGGAGATATTTGTCCAAGAATTTGCCTACGTTCTCGTGGATACTGCCTCTCGTCGACACTATGGGTCGGAAGGGTGGATGCGTCGGGTGTTTGTGCATTTTCGGTAGCATATACATTACCGGAGGTCTCGGGTTGTTGGGTGTGAGATATCTCTTGGTTTTGTCATTGATCGTGCCGTTTTCAAAGGCCTTGTTGATGATGGATGTTAATTGGTTGGTATAATCCTGGGTGGGATCCCCGGGAGGACATCATAAATGTTGGGATCCCCAACATGTGCTATGACCTGTTGTTCATAAAAGATGGTGTCCATGATGACAAGAGCACCACCTTTGTCAGCATTCTGGCAGATGATGTTCGGGTTGTCTGCAATTCTTTGTAATATGTTTCTTTCTTTGCGGGTCAGGTTCCCATGGGTCGCAGGTTGTAAGAAAGGTAGTTTAGATAGTTCTTGTTTTACCAAGTTCTCAAAAGCATCAATAATTTTGTGGCTTTGAGGTGCCAGAAAGGTGCTGTGAGGTCGTAATCCTCGAAGCATGTCTTCCTCGTGAGTCGAGAAAGGACTGATGTTTTGAAAGTAGTGTCTCAAGCGAATGTTTCGAATGAGCTTAAAGGTGCTTACTTCAAGTTCCAGTGAGTTGGTACCAGTGGTGGGAACAAATGATTGTCCTTTCTGTAAGGTGTTGATCTCATCATCAGACAGAGTAATGGAAGAAATGTTAATAACGAGGTTATCATCAGTGTTCAACGTCTCCCTTTCGGCTTTTTGTTTTTTGTGACTGGCGGTGTTTTTTCTGTTTCCTCGGTGGGTTTTTCCCGTCCGGGATCTTTCTGTTGGTCTGGGCCTGATCCTAAAAAATGAACCGCAGGGTCAGAGGAGGTGCTTGGAGTCTGTGCATCAGTTTCAGGTCTAGCCGGAGTCGTCGTGGTCTTTGTTCCTCTTCCGAAGATGAGATTTCATTGGCAGACAAGGGATTGTAGGGTTTGTTGGGGCGTCAGCGGGCGTACACTCTGCCCAGGTGTACACCTCGCCGAGCTTATAGTCTATGGTGTCTCTTTTGAATTTTCGTAATTTTCTCTCTTGTGTTTCTCGAGTATGTTTATCTAGCTGGGTGTTCACATCTTCCAACATTTTTTTAAGTTCTTCCTCGGTCATGGCGTCTTCTAGCTCCTTTTTTACGCAGATGATTTCCTGAGACAATTCATCTAATGTTTTGGCTAATTCTTCCACGATCAGGAGGATAAGATCGAGGGAGCATTTATTTAAAATAGCATACCAGCGTTCAACAAATTTGGTATTGTTTTTGCACAATAAAGGTTTTAAGGGGACCCGTAGGCCGCGAGGGATCCGTTGGACACGATGGTACCGGATCAGGGTACTGGCGTGTAGCTTTTGATTCAACTGTTTCTTGAGTAAGTAGAGTAATTGCCGTAGATTGCTCTCCACGCTGCGAGTGTTACCGGAGGCAGTGATGTCATCATGTATCAATTCGTATATTTTGTCTGCATCATCAGTGGTGTAAGCAAAGGTACTGGCTTTTTGATCGGTCATTCCTGAGACCGAGTCGAAATTCATGATTAACGCGTGCTGAGGTCCGTGGACAGAAAAGGTAGAAATCTAAATTGAGAAAGGATCTCGCACAGCAAAAAGTGATCCAAGATGTGGGATTTTGAAGAATTGTCGTGTGCTGCTCGGGGAAAACCACTGTCTGGCCAGGCAGTGTGTAGGGAATAGCTGAGAGAAGGCTCCCCCGCCTAGGGAGAGAACACCCCTGAGCACAACGTTGCAAGGACCAAAAGGTCTGATTCAATAAACATAAAGTAATCAATAGTTCATGTTGAGGATAAAGATCCAGTTATCCATGTTTATTTTTACATGTAGATGAGAAAAACTCTGTTTGAAGCAAGTATCAGAGAATGTAATCCACATAAATGAATTAAGGTATGTACATTTTCACACATCCCAATGCATTTTGGGCGGAGCCCATCGTCAGGGGATTACTCTACAACAAAAGCAAAAAAATCAGGCTGTAATGGCTTGGAATTACAGTAATACAGCAAACAATAATCATTCCGTATTCAAGAGCATCAGAGTGATGCAAAAGTAGATAAGAGGCGGTGGAGCCCCGAAACTAGGAAAAAATGTAAATTCCACGATAATGTGAGACTAAACAGGCAAGATACCCAAAAACGAATTAGGTGAAAAAAGATGAGTGGAAAGCTACCCGGTGCTTAGACATTCATGTGTTCGTAAACCTACCCGCGATAAGGAAAATGGAGCGTAAACAGCGAAGAGCGCCAAAGTCAAAGACCAAGTGAACATGCAGGTAAGGGCAGTAGTGCGGTCCCAGAATGGGTACTTACATGTGCGAAAATACTACGCAGGGACTCCGCGGAGTTCCGTGACATTCAAAAGCGGAGTTGTGAAAAGTCAGGTTTAAAAAAGCGGAAAACAGAAGCTAGACAAAAAGAAAGGACTAGACAACCCCGGTGAACGGAGGGTAGAGTGAGCGCCATATTGGAAGGTGCAGTGGAGAGGTGAATACTAGTGAAGTACACAGAAAAAGTGAACAAAAATGCGACACATCATGATATTCACAATGAAAACATCGTTATAAATAACAAAGAAACCTTATACGGTCGTTGAGCCCGAGGGGGACCATCGTGGACAAATAACGAATCCAGAAATTCTCGCGTTTCAGTAGGTAGTTCTTATTATTCAGGGTAATCGGAACTTGTTCCAGTATCTGGTATTTAAGTTGTGCCACTGTGTGTCTGTTTTCCATGAAGTGGGTAGCGACTGTGGATTTTAAGTTCTGAGTACGGATATTGCTCTTATGTTCTAAAATCCTTACTCTGATCTTTCTCTCGGTGTGGCCGACATAACATTTGCCACATGGGCATTTTAAGACATAAATAACGTTCTTACTGTTGCATGTGGCATTCACTTTGAGTTTAACGGCGTTGCCTTTCATGGGATGGTTGATGAAATTACCTGGGATACAATTATTGCAATTGCTGCAATTATGACAGGGTTTGAGACCTGTGTAGTTGACAATGGTCTTGGGACCGCTGGGATGGCTCAAGATTTCCTTGATATTTTTGCCCCTGGTGAATGCAAAGATGGGGAGCTGGTTGAACAATCCCTTAAAGTCAGGTTCCAAAGACAGGATAGGCCAATGTTTACGGATGATTTTTTGGAAACGATTGGATGCTTTAGAGTATTTTGAAACAACTACCATGCGTTCAGAGGCTGTCTGCGCTTTAGGTTGCAGTAAAGAAGCTCTAGTACATTTCTGGCTCCTCTGGGTTGCCAAGTCTAGTATGGGGGTAGGATATCCACGTGCTCGCAGTCGTTCCAATAAAATGAAAACTTCTACCCTACACTACCAAAGTTTTCATCGCATGGGATTGAAAAACAACTTACCTTATGCTCAGATTCTCCGCGTCAAAAGAATTGTTTCTAAAGAAGAAGAAAGCAAAACTCAAATCAAAATTTTATTGGAACGACTGCGAGCACGTGGATATCCTACCCCCATACTAGACTTGGCAACCCAGAGGAGCCAGAAATGTACTAGAGCTTCTTTACTGCAACCTAAAGCGCAGACAGCCTCTGAACGCATGGTAGTTGTTTCAAAATACTCTAAAGCATCCAATCGTTTCCAAAAAATCATCCGTAAACATTGGCCTATCCTGTCTTTGGAACCTGACTTTAAGGGATTGTTCAACCAGCTCCCCATCTTTGCATTCACCAGGGGCAAAAATATCAAGGAAATCTTGAGCCATCCCAGCGGTCCCAAGACCATTGTCAACTACACGGGTCTCAAACCCTGTCATAATTGCAGCAATTGCAATAATTGTATCCCAGGTAATTTCATCAACCATCCCATGAAAGACAACGCCATTAAACTCAAAGTGAATGCCACATGCAACAGTAAGAACGTTATTTATGTCTTAAAATGCCCATGTGGCAAATGTTATGTCGGCCACACCGAGAGAAAGATCAGAGTAAGGATTTTAGAACATAAGAGCAATATCCGTACTCAGAACTTAAAATCCACAGTCGCTACCCACTTCATGGAAAACAGACACACAGTGGCACAACTTAAATACCAGATACTGGAACAAGTTCCGATTACCCTGAACAATAAGAACTACCTACTGAAACGCGAGAATTTCTGGATTCGTTATTTGTCCACGATGGTCCCCCTCGGGCTCAACGACCGTATAGAGTTTCTTTGTTATTTATAACGATGTTTTCATTGTGAATATCATGATGTGTCGCATTTTTGTTCACTTTTTCTGTGTACTTCACTAGTATTCACCTCTCCACTGCACCTTCCAATATGGCGCTCACTCTACCCTCCGTTCACCGGGGTTGTCTAGTCCTTTCTTTTTGTCTAGCTTCTGTTTTCCGCTTTTTTTAAACCTGACTTTTCACAACTCCGCTGTTGAATGTCACGGAACTCCGCGGAGTCCCCGCGTAGTATTTTCGCACATGTAAGTACCCATTCTGGGACCGCACTACTGCCCTTACCTGCATGTTCACTTGGTCTTTGACTTTGGCGCTCTTCGCTGTTTACGCTCCATTTTCCTTATCGCGGGTATGTTTACGAACACATGAATGTCTAAGCACCGGGTAGCTTTCCACTCATCTTTTTTCACCTAATTCGTTTTTGGGTATCTTGCCTGTTTAGTCTCACATTATCGTGGAATTTACATTTTTTCCTAGTTTCGGGGCTCCACCGCCTCTTATCTACTTTTGCTTCACTCTGATGCTCTTGAATACGGAATGATTATTGTTTGCTGTATTACTGTAATTCCAAGCCATTACAGCCTGATTTTTTGCTTTTGTTGTAGAGTAATCCCCTGACGATGGGCTCCGCCCGAAATGCATTGGGATGTGTGAAAATGTACATACCTTAATTCATTTATGTGGATTACATTCTCTGATACTTGCTTCAAACAGAGTTTTTCTCATCTACATGTAAAAATAAACATGGATAACTGGATCTTTATCCTCAACATGAACTATTGATTACTTTATGTTTATTGAATCAGACCTTTTGGTCCTTGCAACGTTGTGCTCAGGGGTGTTCTCTCCCTAGGCGGGGGAGCCTTCTCTCAGCTATTCCCTACACACTGCCTGGCCAGACAGTGGTTTTCCCCGAGCAGCACACGACAATTCTTCAAAATCCCACATCTTGGATCACTTTTTGCTGTGCGAGATCCTTTCTCAATTTAGATTTCTACCTTTTCTGTCCACGGACCTCAGCACGCGTTAGTCTTGAATTTCGACTCGGTCTCAGGAATGACCGATCAAAAAGCCAGTACCTTTGCTTACACCACTGATGATGCAGACAAAATATACGAATTGATACATGATGACATCACCGCCTCCGGTAACACTCGCAGCGTGGAGAGCAATCTACGGCAATTACTCTACTTACTCAAGAAACAGTCGAATTAAAAGCTACACGCCAGTACCCTGATCCGGTACCATCGTGTCCAACGGATCCACCGCGGCCTACGGGTCCCCTTAAAACCTTTATTGTGCAAAAACAATACCAAATCTGTTGAACGCTGGTATGCTATTTTAAATAAATGCTCCCTCGATCCTATCCTCCTGATCGTAGAAGAATTAGCCAAAACATTAGATGAATTGTCTCAGGAAATCATCTGCGTAAAAAAGGAGCTAGAAGACGCCATGACCGAGGAAGAACTTAAAAAAATGTTGGAAGATGTGAACACCCAGCTAGATAAACATACTCGAGAAACACAAGAGAGGAAATTACGAAAATTCAAAAGAGACACCATAGACTATAAGCTCGGCGAGGTGTACACCTGGGCAGAGTGTACGCCCGCCGACGCCCCAACAAACCCTACAATCCCTTGTCTGCCAATGAAACCTCATCTTCGGAAGAGGAACAAAGACCACGACGACTCCGGCTAGACCTGAAACTGATGCACAGACTCCAAGCACCTCCTCTGACCCTGCGGTTCATTTTTTAGGATCAGGCCCAGACCAACAGAAAGATCCCGGACGGGAAAAACCCGCCGAGGAAACAGAGAAAACACCGCCAGTCACAAAAAACAAAAAGCCGAAAGGGAGACGTTGAACACTGATGATAACCTCGTTATTAACATTTCTTCCATTACTCTGTCTGATGATGAGATCAACACCTTACAGAAAGGACAATCATTTGTTCCCACCACTGGTACCAACTCACTGGAACTTGAAGTAAGCACCTTTAAGCTCATTCGAAACATTCGCTTGAGACACTACTTTCAAAACATCAGTCCTTTCTCGGCTCACGAGGAAGACATGCTTCGAGGATTACGACCTCACAGCACCTTTCTGGCACCTCAAAGCCACAAAATTATTGATGCTTTTGAGAACTTGGTAAAACAAGAACTATCTAAACTACCTTTCTTACAACCTGCGACCCATGGGAACCTGACCCGCAAAGAAAGAAACATATTACAAAGAATTGCAGACAACCAGAACATCATCTGCCAGAATGCTGACAAAGGTGGTGCTCTTGTCATCATGGACACCATCTTTTATGAACAACAGGTCATAGCACATGTTGGGGATCCCAACATTTATGATGTCCTCCCGGGGGATCCCACCCAGGATTATACCAACCAATTAACATCCATCATCAACAAGGCCTTTGAAAACGGCATGATCAATGACAAAACCAAGAGATATCTCACACCCAACAACCCGAGACCTCCGGTAATGTATATGCTACCGAAAATGCACAAACACCCGACGCATCCAGCCTTCCGACCCATAGTGTCGACGAGAGGCAGTATCCACGAGAACGTGGGCAAATTCTTGGACATATATCTCCAACCATTTGTTGTTACCACTGATTCATTTGTCAAAGACACTACCGATTTTTTACTCAAATTGGAACCGGTCATGAACCAACTTAAAAATTCTCAACTGATCATGTGTACAGTGGATGTTTGTTCCCTGTACACCTCGATCCCTCATGACGGAGGAATTGAAGCGATTGAACAAGTTTTGGCACAGTCCGACCTTGACCATGACCTCAAAGTGTTCTTGATGGAACTCACCATATTTACATTGCACCACAGTTATTTTTCTGTTTTCGACAAATGGTTCCTGCAACTCAACGGCACGGCCATGGGGAATTCTGCTGCGCCTTGCTACGCGAATACTTACATGAGTATTTTTGAGACATCCCACATCCTATGCCAAAACACCTGGCGAGATCATGGCCGTCTATACTTACGCTATATCGACGACATATTCCTCTTATGTTAGGGCACCACCGAAACTCTGGTCACCTTTCTAAACACTTGGAATAACATCACCCAGCGGATACAATTTACCTGGAATTACAGTGAACATTGTGTCCATTACTTGGATGTGAAGATATTGAGAGAACCCGGAGAATGGTCCACCACCATCTTCCGAAAACCCACAGACAGGAATTCTACCCTACACTACCAAAGTTTTCATCGCATGGGATTGAAAAACAACTTACCTTATGCTCAGATTCTCCGCGTCAAAAGAATTGTTTCTAAAGAAGAAGAAAGCAAAACTCAAATCAAAATTTTATTGGAACGACTGCGAGCACGTGGATATCCTACCCCCATACTAGACTTGGCAACCCAGAGGAGCCAGAAATGTACTAGAGCTTCTTTACTGCAACCTAAAGCGCAGACAGCCTCTGAACGCATGGTAGTTGTTTCAAAATACTCTAAAGCATCCAATCGTTTCCAAAAAATCATCCGTAAACATTGGCCTATCCTGTCTTTGGAACCTGACTTTAAGGGATTGTTCAACCAGCTCCCCATCTTTGCATTCACCAGGGGCAAAAATATCAAGGAAATCTTGAGCCATCCCAGCGGTCCCAAGACCATTGTAAACTACACGGGTCTCAAACCCTGTCATAATTGCAGCAATTGCAATAATTGTATCCCAGGTAATTTCATCAACCATCCCATGAAAGGCAACGCCATTAAACTCAAAGTGAATGCCACATGCAACAGTAAGAACGTTATTTATGTCTTAAAATGCCCATGTGGCAAATGTTATGTCGGCCACACCGAGAGAAAGATCAGAGTAAGGATTTTAGAACATAAGAGCAATATCCGTACTCAGAACTTAAAATCCACAGTCGCTACCCACTTCATGGAAAACAGACACACAGTGGCACAACTTAAATACCAGATACTGGAACAAGTTCCGATTACCCTGAACAATAAGAACTACCTACTGAAACGCGAGAATTTCTGGATTCGTTATTTGTCCACGATGGTCCCCCTCGGGCTCAACGACCGTATAGAGTTTCTTTGTTATTTATAACGATGTTTTCATTGTGAATATCATGATGTGTCGCATTTTTGTTCACTTTTTCTGTGTACTTCACTAGTATTCACCTCTCCACTGCACCTTCCAATATGGCGCTCACTCTACCCTCCGTTCACCGGGGTTGTCTAGTCCTTTCTTTTTGTCTAGCTTCTGTTTTCCGCTTTTTTTAAACCTGACTTTTCACAACTCCGCTGTTGAATGTCACGGAACTCCGCGGAGTCCCCGCGTAGTATTTTCGCACATGTAAGTACCCATTCTGGGACCGCACTACTGCCCTTACCTGCATGTTCACTTGGTCTTTGACTTTGGCGCTTTTCGCTGTTTACGCTCCATTTTCCTTATCGCGGGTATGTTTACGAACACATGAATGTCTAAGCACCGGGTAGCTTTCCACTCATCTTTTTTCACCTAATTCGTTTTTGGGTATCTTGCCTGTTTAGTCTCACATTATCGTGGAATTTACATTTTTTCCTAGTTTCGGGGCTCCATCGCCTCTTATCTACTTTTGCTTCACTCTGATGCTCTTGAATACGGAATGATTGTTTGCTGTATTACTGTAATTCCAAGCCATTACAGCCTGATTTTTTGCTTTTGTTGTAGAGTAATCCCCTGACGATGGGCTCCGCCCGAAATGCATTGGGATGTGTGAAAATGTACATACCTTAATTCATTTATGTGGATTACATTCTCTGATACTTGCTTCAAACAGAGTTTTTCTCATCTACATGTAAAAATAAACATGGATAACTGGATCTTTATCCTCAACATGAACTATTGATTACTTTATGTTTATTGAATCAGACCTTTTGGTCCTTGCAACGTTGTGCTCAGGGGTGTTCTCTCCCTAGGCGGGGGAGCCTTCTCTCAGCTATTCCCTACACACTGCCTGGCCAGACAGTGGTTTTCCCCGAGCAGCACACGACAATTCTTCAAAATCCCACATCTTGGATCACTTTTTGCTGTGCGAGATCCTTTCTCAATTTAGATCTCTGCTGGAGTGAGTCATGGCCCCTTATTGGTGCTCCCAGGGTCCTGAGAGCCTTGGAAGTGCCCAGGGGAGGTGCTCCAGATACTCTGAAAGGATTGGACTTAGAAATTGTTTGAACTGCCAAGATCCTGGAGTATAAACAGGGGTTGTAAGATACTATATCAAGAAAAATAATATTGATATACCCAAACATTGTCAAAAATATTTGCAACCAAAATATTCCAACCATATACTTAAACAGTAACAACACAAATATGAATATATCAACTAGATTGTTGAAAAAAATCTAAAATATATCAATACCAAAAACAAAAAAAGGCAATTATTTTCAATACATTAAAACTAAAGAAACCTAACAAAATCGCTGCCCTCCAGGGATCGAAGTTTGCAGGCTTTATTCTCAGCACCACAACTCCACTGACACATTTCGACCTTCACAGTATGTATTGAAATAAACAAGACATTCTGACACAAATCTTTAAGCTTCTAAGGGCCATATGTATGAAGCAAGTTTGCATTCGCAAAGGCCGAAATTCGCAGAATTTCGGCCTTTGCGAATGCGAATTAGGAAAATGATATGTATGAAGTAAATTCTGCTGCTAAATAAGGAATCGCAAAATTTGCCATTACTTATTTTGTAAATTCATTTAAGGAATCGCAAATTTTGCGATTCCTTAAATGCAATATATGAAGCCAAAAAAGTTTCCAAAATGCCCTTAAGGAATCGCAAATTACCACCAACTTCTATTTGGTGGTAAGCAACAGGGTGTCCTTTGGACACCCTTGCACCCTTGAAATTATTCTCAATTTGCGATTAGCAAATTGAGAATCGCAAATTGAGAATAATTTCACATTCATTCCTATGGGCCTCCTGGCCCATATAAATGAATGGGAAATTATTCCTTAATTGAGATTAGCAATTTGCTAATCGCAATTAAGGAATTTTAAGAAATCCCTAAAAAATAGCAAATTTCTACATACATACATACCTTTTTGCAATTCTCAAATAGCGATTCCTTAAAAATCGCTATTTGAGAATCGCAAAAGTGTATCTTGATACATCTGGCCCTAAAACGCAATCAAGTTGTCATAATTAGCATACCGATGTGTAAATCATGCCAAAACATTACATGATGTACTGAAAAATATTAGACCAAGTGGAAGGTTCAAATCAAAACAACTGTCCCACAGTGGATAGATTTCCTATAAGTTCAATCCTATTGGTGACATTGGGCATTGGTCTCAATCAATGTCCACAAATGGCGCTGGGCAGACATTACTTTATAGCGATCATGCAGCAACAAATCAATCTTTTTGTAATCTAATCCAACATTAGTGAGGGCCCCATGAAAAAAACCTATTTCATGATTTTTACCATGAACAATGAAGCAAGTTTATTGATTTTAGTAATCGCTTGTATGGCTTGTTGCCGAATTAAAAATCCAGTATGATAGTTGGTAATATTGTGGTAACAGTTATTATTCCACATCAATGCATGCATATATATACAAAAAGGATATCCCCTTAAGGAAGCCACACACTGGAGGTATATACATATACATACACATATACATACACATATACATATACATATAAGACTTTGTTATGTTTCATATAGGTACCCTAATATAGGCCCGGGTAACATCATACCCTTTCGCCTACATCACCTCCCCTGCACTACACAGTAATGATACTTTTAGGATTGAACCTTTACCTAGTTCTAGTCCTGAGCGCAGAAGGAGGGTTTCCCTGAACAAAGGCATTCTATGACTTCATCTTTAGACTAAAACAGTGTGAATGAATATTTATAAGGGTTCTTGGAAACTAGGCTGGGGCTACACCACCTTCCAACACCACCTTCCTCCCCATATCTACATACACGGTTTATCCCATACGTCATCCTCATACTCAACAATGGCTAATACAAGAAATAAGGGACAAAGGAACCCTAGATACTTTTCTGTATAAATACAGCACCTCATGCTAGTATTAGTTAGAGGATCCAAGACTTCCAGGCCGACACACTGACCTGAGATGCTGAGGCTCCTGCATTCAGACGCTCCAGCTGACAGCGGTCTAAACATCCCTTGCGGGGTGTCCACCTCGAAACCAGGACGGGGCCCTACATTTTCTCACTCTTCAGGTAATGGTGTGTGTGTGTGTGTGTGTGTGTATATATATATCATTTTGTAAACATTTTATTTGTTTATTTATGATTCCAACGACAGGAACTACTCTGACTTTTGCTTGCTAATAATTTTGCTCCTCTTTGACAAATCGCCACAAATCCTGGCAGATCAATTGCATTTTCTACATTGACAGGTTACTCAAAGTTTCATGCTGGTTCTTTAAAGGTGTATAAAGAAAAAAAAGTAGGGCTCTCAAAACGCGTTTTCTCAACATGCATTTTACATAGACTTTTTCGACAGATGTAGCAGCAAAATGGCTGAATGGATTTTCATGAAATTTGGCAGGAATATAGATTAGGGTGTGGAAAGGATTCATTCAGTAGATTTGTACTTTTAAGGCACTAAGGGCCCGATGTAGGTAATAGGGAAATACTGATTCCTAAATACTGAATTTTACCGATTCAGTATTTAGAAATCGGTATTTCAGATGTAGGTAAGAATTCGGTAAAAGATACTGAATTCTTAATATTCGTAATTACCGAATCGGTAATTGAGATTCAGTAATGACGAATACCTACCCATTTATTCCTATGGGCTTGGAGGCCCACATGATTGAATGTGAAGACATTCGGTATTACTGTTTCGGTATTACCGAATCAGTAATACTGGGAGGTATTTCAAGGGTGCCAGGGTGTCCAAAGAACACCCTGTTGCACCCCTGAAATGTGCATGTGTGCACATGTGACACACATGCATGCCCTAAGGGCATGCATGTGTGCCACATGGCACATTTCAAAAAGCAAAAAAGTGCTTTTTGAAAGGAAATCGCTACTTACCACCAACTAGAAGTTGGTGGTAAATAGCGATTCTTTAAGGCTGAGGTGCACTGTTTTAAGTGCTACCTACATTGCATTTAAGGAATCAATATTTACCTATTCCTTATTACCGATTCCTTCCCTACATCCCACATGGCTAAATACCGGTCGGTAACACTGAAATTTAACGAATTTCACCGGTACTGACCGGTATTTGCCCACCTACATCTGGCCCTAAGACTTAGTGATATATTGAGCTGCAGTATACTGCTGTAAGTTTGTGTTACACCACAGTACAAGCCAATGCCAAGACAGTATATGATTGGCTAATGGCTAATGACTGCCTTTACAAAAGGAAAAGGCAGCCATGTTGTTTTCACCATCATTTGCCTGTGCCTTGTGCTAGGGCCTTAGATATAGGTAAGTAGTAGCTTTTATGTTTTTTCCCTACCAATTACCACTTTACTAAAATGATCATGTTTTTTAAAAAGGCAATGGAGTACCATGGTAGTATTGAGACTTTAAAAGATTAAAAAAATACATAAATATGTATAAAAAATAGAAATACAATGTACTACACTATATTTCACATATATAGTGTACTAAAGTGTATTTTCAATTTGTTTACATATTTAATCTATCTTTTTAAAAAACGTTTATGGAGTACGGCCACTCCACTTCAGTCTACAACATGACACTCCACTCTACGTTACTGCACGATATTCTATTCTACTCTATGATGCTCTAAGTTCCTCCACTTTATGACACTGTACTCCACTATATGCTACTCAGCAACACTCTCCACTCTAGATGACTCAACTATACTCAACTGCACAACACTCTACGTAACGCTCTCTGCTCCACTCCAAGCAACTTCACTTCTCTATATTCTGTGACACCCTACTGGACTATACTCCACTGTACTATACTACTTCACTCTACACCACACCCCTATACACCACTGTATGCCACTCGACTCTGAGACACTCTATGCCACTACACTCTGACGCACTGTATAACACGCCATTCCTTTCTATGCCACTCATCTGTACAAACACTCTTCCCCACTATAAAAATGCACCTCTCCAGTGTACAACACGCCACTTCACTTTTCGACATATGACTACATTCTATAACTCTAAATTTTGGAGGCCCAGCCCCGCAAGGGCGACTAGGACTACAACATGCACCAACGTTTGGACTGTTTTTGTACAATAAACAAATTAAGTCCATTTTCTCATTTGCTTGTTCATAATGTTTTATCTGTATCTTTGCATCAAAACTGTCAAAGTATTTTACATGAAAAAACTTTTGAACAGCTGCGTTATACAATTCAATATTTTACATACATAAAAATCTATACATTTTGACTTCACACCCAATGCATTTCAAGACCATGGTCTCTTCTTCAGGGGTACAGCTGTAAAAGAAAATATATTATGAGACCAAATCACTCAAATAATGTTATTTTCATAAGTAGATGCTAAACTTCTCCAACCAATTAGTGTCGTGACCCAATCACCAACACCTGTGTATCACACTTGATAAAACCACAACTTACTTGAAGTCCTTAATTATTCTCTAAATGAAACAACTGCGGAAAAAACACAATGTCAACCAAGGTCCAGAGAGTCAATTAATCTCTTCTATAACTTTATAAAAAGTATTGCATCCTTCACTCAATTTACCTTAGTTCCACAAAGCCGATTTCTTATCAAATTAGGACAGCCACTTAGTTCCTCAATGCTGGTAATGCTGCAATATTATAAAAGCCTTCGTAAATAACACAAATTCCCAATTAAATATCTTCAAAGAGAACATCTTACCTCACCTAAGATCGTATTCAATGGTTGATCCCAAAGTAACTGCTTGTGTGTTCAAGGACGCTCTAAAAAGTAAATACAACAGCCCGTCAAGACTGAGTTCTATCACGATGCTTCAAGGCAGTGAGATGAAAATAATGCCTCTCTATGCTTCAACGAGTTTCTTACCTATGATACAACTGGTGTTCTCAGTAATCCTCCGTACACAACGCTATCCCGACTCGCCATGACAGTCTTTGAATTTCCACTATTCGAAGCATACTCCTGTGTCACGTGATCACGAACTTAGATTCATGAAACTAGAAAGCGGACTATTTTGTAAATACGAAGCTCCGCTCTGTTCAAAGAAGCAAACAAGCCTCAATGTCCATATATCACGGCTCGTGCAGATTAGTAGGGTTAGAGCAAATAATTATTCGAACACCCAATAATATTACGTGCATCTATATTATATAGGAACATCATAAATCAAATATTCAAACACGTATCTGAAGACGCATGAACGGGTATAAAAATCATCTATCGATGAAATCTGTATCTATAAGTCTATCCGAGAGAGAATCTGCCCTCTAAAAATTGTTATACGAAGCATAGGCCACCTCACTGATTATAAAAATCTGTCGGTTGTAATCCCAGCGAGATCAACAAAGGACTAATTCAGCCACTTGAATGGTTCCAGAGTGTTCTATCATAGAATTTCAAACTAACGAAAACAAATAAACGAAAATAAACAAAAGACTCATCTTGTGCCTTCTAGCATGGAATTAATCATGAACATAAACAAAAGATTGTATGAAAAGCAACAGCGTGAATTCAGATTTTCAATCAAAATGATGATGATTAACAATGATCAATAAATTTTTGTAAAAACATAAAATAACTTTAGGAATTTAATTGCGTCCATTCACAGTGCATTACATCAAATAAATCATCAACCTAAATATTAAGTGACATCTGGTTATGGGTGTTGTGTTAATGTGTGAATAGTTGTTTAAACTAAGATCTGTTGGAGTGGAAAGAACATATTTAGAGGAAACACGACATCTCTAATTTGTCATTGAGTCCTGTCGGATTTAGAGTTTTCAAACGTTTGATCCAATATACTTCACGTTGAAGAAGCTTCTTAGAATTGTCACTTCCAGGTATTTTAGCCACCTGTTAAATAATTTGAAATTTAAGTTGTGCTATTGTATGTCTGCTTTCTTTCCAGTGTGTTGCCAGTGGAGATGTCACATTTCCTGTTCTTATCCTGCTTTTGTGTTCTGAAAGCCGTGTTTTCATTTTCCTTTCAGTCTTTCCGACATACAAAAGCACACAAGGGCATTTGATGATATATATTACGTTCTCTGAATCACAAGTACTCTGATTTTGTAAAGTGATACTTTCTCCTGACTGTGGATGTGAAAGTATTTCTCTCAGTATAGCATTATTGCAATGAATGCAATTCCAACATTTAAATGTTCCTGCTTTTTGCAATTTTTCTCTTTTCTTGCTTGTTAGTAGTTCTTTGAGATTTTTAGCCCTGGTATACGCTAACAATGGTTTACTTTCAAAAAGTTTATGGAAATCTTCTTCTGTCTCTAATATTTCCCAACGTTTTAATATGATTCGTTTGATATCCCAAGATGCTGTCGAGTATTTGGAGACAAAAACAATTCTCTCGTTAGTTGATCTTGACGTTTTCTCCATAGGTTTTTGTCTAGGAATCAAACGTGCCTTCTGCATTTGATTTTCTATTAACTTTTCAGGGTATGCTCTAGTCAGATAATTCTGTTTTTGATGTAAACAAGATTCTTCGCATGTTTTTTGATCGGAAGAAATGCGACAAATACGCAGAAACTGTGAAAAAGATAAATTGTTCACCAATGAAGGGGGATGAAAGCTGTTATACATTAATGCATTGTTTTTATCTGTGGCTTTTTTATACACGCTTGTGTGTATAGTTCCATTTTTCAATTCTATTTGTACATCTAAGAAGGAATCTTTCCTCTTGTCCATTTGGTAGGTGAACTGAATCCTTGGGTCTGCCAAATTTAGAGTCTTAATGTTGTTTTGTAATATTTCTTCTGAGCCCTTCCATATTATGAATATATTGTCGACGAATCGACGAAAACATATCAATCCTTGCTTCCATGTTTCCTCCTGTAGAATGTAATTATTCTCAAACCTTGCCATGAAGGTGTTTGCGTATACCGGCGCTCCCGGAAAACCCATACTCGTTCCATTCAACTGGATGAAAAATGTATCCTTCCACATAAAGTAGCTATTTTGCAAGCAAAATTCTAGGATCTCTAAAATGAAACTTTTAGGTGCATCCAAATTTTCTTGGTTCAGTAGGGCCCATTCTACCGCCTCTATTCCACTAGCATGTGGAATAGAAGTGTATAATGACACTACATCAATAGTGCACAAGATCCAGTTTTCAGTTACTTCATCTTTGATGTTATGTAGACATCTCAAAAAGTCAGATGTATCCTCAATGTATGTCACCCACTGTTGGACAAATGGCTGCAAATAATAATCAATAAATCTACCCAGATTTTCAAATACAGAACCACATCCTGCCACGATGGGTCTGAACAGGGGATCTGTTTTGTTTTTATGAATTTTTGGTAGAAAATAAATTCTAGGACGTTTTGGAAACATGTTCATCAGGTATTTTTTCGTCGTTATGTTTATCCAACCTAGCTCTTCTGCTTTGTCCAAAATTTTATTTAGATTATCTATGATTTCTGTGGTAGGATCAGTATCCAAGATAACATATGTGTTCCTGTCACTGACATGTTCTAATGCTTTTTTGTCGTAAAAATCTTTGTCCATAATTACCAATCCTCCTCCTTTATCCGCCTTTTGAATTTGGATGTCCGTTCTGTTAGCCAGTTCCTTCAATGCACTGTGTTCTGCTCTACTTAGATTTTTATGTTTTTTCTTATAGTTTATTTTCTTTAAATCTTGTTTGACAAGTATCTCGAATGTATCAAGAGATTTATGTGAGCTCGATGCCATGAAAGTACTTTTGGCTTTAAATACTGGAGTCTCTCTGGTAGGATCTTGTGGACAAACGTTAGCAAAGAAGTTCTTCAGTCTGAGAGTTCTCATAAATGTAAATATGGCGATGTCTGTCTCCAGTTCAGATGTATTGTAGGTGCTTACAAACGAAATCCCTTTGTTTAGAACTTGGTTCTGAAATTTAGACAACTTTAATTGAGATATGTTTACTACTAGATTCATTTCTGAGTTTTGCTCCGTAATCCTGGTTTGGATTTTTCTTTTTCTTTCTCTTTTTCCTTTTCCTTTGCCTCTCCTTGTTTTTTGTTTACGGGTTTGCTTGTCTGTGTTATTGCTGATTCCTCTGGTGGACGCCCTGTTTGGGCAGCCCCCTCTAAAAAAGACACACTTGGTAGTATTTCTAAGGTTCCTGGTGTGGAATCTTTGGTTGATTCAGTAGCTATTATGGGTCGACGTGCTGGTTTTCTTGCGGTATCTATGTCTCCATCCGAGACAACACTTTCTTCAGATGACACTTGGGTGGTACGTTTGGTGAATCTACGTTGGGCATATACTTCTGCCCAAGTATATGCCTCATTCAGTTTATAATCTATTGTGTCTCTTTTGAACTTTCTTAGTTTTGTCTCTTGTAGTTCTTTACCATATTTGTCCAATTTGATGTTGAGTTCCTCAATAAATTTGTCCCATGGTTCAGTTTCCATCCGTTTGGACAAGTCACCTTTCAGATTAAATATTTCCTCCTCTAATTCATGTATTGCTCTAGAAATTTCTTCCACTAGTAATAAAATTAAATCCAATAAGCATTTGTTTAGGATGCTATACCATTTATCCATGAATTGTTGATTGTTCTGTAGTCTGTATAACATAGGTCTGATAGATAGTCGCAATCCTCTTGGTATTCTTTTCACTCGATGATACTGGATCAGAGTTGAGGCATGTAATCGCTGATTGAGTTCTCTCCTAGTAAAATATTCTAATTGTCGTAGTTGTTGAGCAATTGTACCGCTTTGTGCGTCAAATGATTTGGTCTCCTTGATGAGATTGTAAATTTGTTCTGCCTCTTCTGTTGTGTAAACTTTGATTGATGCTCTGTTTTCAGTAATGCTAGAAATGCTGTCAAACGACATTTTTAGTGTGAAAGGTGCTGCTTCAGTACGGGTCAGTAGAAAGAATCAAGAAATAGGAATGTACCTAGCGCACTCAGATTTTGTGAAGTGTCTATTTTTCGATATGTGTGCAATGTTGTGATTAATGCCTACTGAGCATATAGAACAATACATTTCGGATGCCGCGCCCCGCAAGGGCGACTAGGACTACAACATGCACCAACATTTGGACTGTTTTTTTACAATAAACAAATTAAATCCATTTTGTTGGTTGACATTGTGTTTTTTCCGCAGTTGTTTCATTTAGAGAATAATTAAGGACTTCAAGTAAGTTGTGGTTTTATCAAGTGTGATGCACAGGTGTTGGTGATTGGGTCACAACACTAATTGGTTGGAGAAGTTTAGCATCTACTTATGAAAATAACATTATTTGAGTGATTTGGTCTCATAATATATTTTCTTTTACAGCTGTACCCCTGAAGAAGAGACTACGGTCTCGAAATGCATTGGGTGTGAAGTCAAAATGTATATATTTTTATGTATGTCAAATATTGAATTGTATAGCGCAGCTGTTAAAAAGTTTTTTCATGTAAAATACTTTGACAGTTTTGATGCAAAGATACAGATAGAACATTATGAACAAGCAAATGAGAAAATGGATTTAATTTGTTTATTGTAAAAAAACAGTCCAAACGTTGGTGCATGTTGTAGTCCTAGTCGCCCTTGCGGGGCTGGGCCTCCAAAATGTATTGTTCTATATGCTCAGTTGGCATTAATCACAACATTGCACACATATCAAAAAATAGACACTTAATAGAATCTGAGTGCACTAGGTACATTCCAATTTCTACATTCTATAACTCGCCACTCTTTCACTCCACTCCTGACACTTCATGCTACTCCACTCTATGACACACCAGTCCACTCTACACCACTCTACGCCACTCCCTAACACTGTACTCCACTGGATGTCCCTCAACTGTACACCAGTCTAGTACACTCTTTGGCACTATTTGACTTGCCACTCCTCTCGGCAATACCCTATTCCACTCTATGACACGCCACTCCACTCTACGAAACCCACTCCAGTCTATGACATACCATAATAATTTCCAATCCACTACACACTATGACACCATGCCGCAAGACTCCACTGTACGACATGCAACTCTACTCTGCTGCACGCCAGTCTATGCCACTGTATGACACTCTACTCCACTGTATGACAATCAATGCTCCTCCACTCTACGACACAGCATTCCACTCTTTGCCTCTCTGAGACAGTCTATTCCAGTCCATGCCACTCAGCAACACTCTACTCCACTCAACTACACATCTCCCTCTAAGCCACTTTACACCACTTTACTCCCCACTACTCTATGACACCCAACTGCACTTCGATTCACTGTACTACACTACTCCACTCTATGCCACACCACTCTAACATACTGTACAACACGCCACTCCACTATTAGACACTCCACTCTACAACACTCTTCTCCACTCGATGACCTTCAATTACACGCCACTCTACTCCACTATAGAACACTGTATGCCCCAACCCTTCACTCTATGACATGCCACTCCACTCAACTGTACACCACTTCACTCTATGCCACTCTGGTGTACGCTACTCCACACTACACAATACCACAATGACATTCTACGCCACAACACTGAGTGACACAACAATGTACAACACTCCACTATGTGAAACTTAACTGTGTGCCACTCCACTGTAATCCATTTAACGCTACACCACACCACCCTACCACACACCACTCTACTGTAACATATGTTACTGCACTGTGTGGCATGACCCTCCACTCACTAACACTCTACACCAGTGCAGTCTGCAACACACCACTCCACTCCACTATACTAAACTCCCCTCCAGTCTGCAACATGCCATTCCACTCTATTGCACTCCATTTTACACACCTCCACTTTAAAATAATCAAAGACATGCCACTCTATGGCACTCCACACCACTCTGTGCCACATCATTCTACTCTACGACATCCCACACCACTGTACTCCTCTCAGGCACACTCCACTCTACTAGACTCCACTTTACTCCACTCCACTCTACACCTCTCCACTGTATGCTATGACATTCTACTCCATATAACTGTATGCCACATTCCTCTATAATTGAAAACTCTACAGCACTCCACTCTACGGCTCTCCACAGTACAACACTCAAATTGACTCCACTCTATGCCCCTCCACTCTACGACACTCTACTCAACTCAATGCCATTCTACAAAACTGTACTGCAGTCTTCAACACTCTGTGGAACTTTCTCTACGCCACTCCATGCCACTTTACTCCACTCTACTGTATGAGTAACTACTCTACTCTCCTCTACTCTATGCAACTACTCCACTGAATGCCAGTCCACTGTTCGCCATCCCACTCTAACACTTTGTATAACATGCTACTCTATGGCACACCGTTCCACTCTACCCCACAACACAACACACCACTCCACGCCGCGCCTTTCCATTCCTCTATCCAACACTCTAGTCCACTCTACGCCCCTCCACTCTAAGCCAGTCTGCTCCACTCTATGACACTGTATGACACACCACTCTATGACACGCCACTTGATTCAGCTCTACAATGCACCACTCGACTCTATGTCACTGCACTATACAACACTGTACTTCACTCTATGCCCCTATACTCTACGCCAATCTGCTTGACTTTACAAAACTGTATGACACAATAGTCCACTCCATTCTACGACATTCCACTCAACTCTACGACATACCACTCCACTAAACGACATGCCAGTACATTGCGCGCCACTCCACTTTACACCCCTCCACTCTAAGACACTGTATGACACGCCTCTCTATGACACACCACTCCATTCTACTCCATGACACGCCACTTCATCTAAGTCATTCCACTCTACTCTATGCCACTCTATTGTACTCCATTCCATGCTCCTCCACTCTACACCACTCTACTCACCCTGTACCAGTCTACAGCACTGTACTTCACAGTAAACCACTCTATGCAACTCCCTCTATGCCACTCTACACAGCTTTACTCCCCTGTACTCTATGACACACTACACAACTCTACTGCACTCTACTTCATCACCCCACTCTATGCCACTCTACTGTATTCAACTCCAATGTAATATGTTGTAAAACAAGCCACTCTATGACACGCCACTTCATTGTATGGCACAAGATGCCACTCTAGACTTCAGCACTCTACTCTAGAACACTATACTCCACTTTATGCCATTCCACTCTCTACTGTATAACATTGTACGACTTGCCACTTTATGACACGCCACTTCACTCTACTGTACAAGACCCCACTGCACTCTACAGCACTCTACTCCACTCTATGCCCCTACAGTCTACCACACTCTTCCCCACTCTATGACACTGTATGATTTACCACTCCACTCTGCGACACATTGTTCCACTCTACTACACACTGCTCCTCTACGACGCTCTACTCAACTCTAAGGCACTCCCCTGTACTCTACAACACTCCACACTACTTCACTCTACAACACACCACTCCACTGTGTGGCATGCCACTACACTCTTCGCCACTCCACTCTAAGACACTCTATAATTTGCCACTCTTAGACACGACACTCCATTCTGCTCTATGAAATTTCATTACACTCTACAACACTCCACTCTATTCTACACCACTCCACCATATGACACGCCACTTGACTGTACGACATGACGCTCCAATCTAAGACACTCCACTGTCACTCCACTCTGCGCCAGTCCACACTGCGACACACCACTCCACCGATGACATTGCAACTCCACACTACTATATGCCACTTGACTCTGCAACATGCCACTCCACTCTACGCCAATGTACAACGCTCTACTTCACTCTTTGACACTCTAAACACCTCCACTTCATGACACTGTACTCACTTTATGCCATTCTCTGACACTCTACTCCTCTCTGTCCCACTCAGTGATTTACTACTCACTCCACTCTCCAACGCTATATGTAGCTCCCTCTATGCCACTTCACACCACTTTACTCTACTCTACTCTATGACACATTACTGCTCTATACTCCACTGTACTACACTACTTCACTCTTGGCCACACCACGCTGCACCATTGTATGCAAATCCACTCTACAACACTGTATGCCTCTCCACTCTAACACACTGCACAACATGCCACTCCACTCCTTGACACTTCACTCTACAATAATCTACTAAATTCTATGCACTCCACTCTGAGCCACTCTACTCCACTCTACAACCCCGAATGGCATGTGGCTCTGCATTACCACATGCCACTTCACTCTATGACACATGACTTTGCGGTGCACCACTGCACTGTACACATGATACTCTGCGCCATGACACTCTATGCAATGACACTCTAATCCACGAAACTCTACACCACGCAACAATCTACTCCACTGTATGACACGCCACCCCATTCTACCGTACGAAATGCCCCACCACTTTACACCACTGCACTGTATACCACTGTACTACATTCTATGCCCGTACACTACACCACTGTAGTCCACTCTGTGATACGGTACAACATGCTACTCCACTCCATTCTACTACATGGCACTCCACTCTATGACACACCACTCCACTCTATGACAAACCACTCCTCTCTACCTCACTCAACTCCACTCTAGAACACTCCACTCCACTTCTCACTGCAATACGACACTGCACTTCATGACATGCCACTAAAGCGTAAGCACTACACTCTCTGACCATCCACTCTAAAAGGTTCTATGAGATGCCACTCTGTGACTCACCACTCCACTCTACTGTACATCATCTACCTCGACTTATGGCACACTACTCCACGAAACTCCCTCTGTAACACACCTCGCTACTCCACTCTATAACAGTTTACTCCACTCTACCCTACACCATTCCACTATTCCACTGTGACACTTCTCTCTACGACATGCTCTTTATAACACTATATTATATGACACTCTCCTCCACTGTACTCTATGACACTCCACTTCAGGACACTCCAATAAATGACCCTGGACTCTCCAATTTCGAACAAATGTCTTTTTTTTAAACATTTAAACTCAATGAAAAATCCAAAGTTGAAAGCTTATAGTTATGAAAATTGTTCTTTCTGTACAAACCAACTTAAAGTACACAAACATTAGATATTCTAAAAATTTATTTATAACATTCCCAACCCAAACTACACAATCTACATAAACATTAGAAATTCTAATGTGATAGTTATAACTCGAATTTACAATTTAAGCAACACCTTAAAATAATTATGACAAATAGCACTTTAGCATGTTTTTATTTTGTTCTACATTTAAAATAAATATTCATAATTCATCTACATATTGCATTAACTTAAACATATTGGTAATATTGTTTTAGAGTTAAATCAAATTTAAAATTTTCCCTATACCATACCCTGTGCTGATATCTGCCCTGACTTTGGGGTCTCACTATGGTAAAATATATCCAACATTTAAAACATTAAAATTTTTTGTATTAAATACTAAAGTAAAGTCATTGTATGTGTTTATTTTAAAAGTAGAGCAAATTAAAAACTGTTACAGCACTATTATTGAAAATGATTTTATTCAATACAACGTTTCAGAAAGAGTCAAAATAGAGGTCAGAAATGAGCAGCAAGCATCAGGATAAAGGTCAGAAACAAGTAGAAAGAGTTACAATAAAAGAAACTTACAGAAAGAGGCAGAAGAAAAGTCAGAAGGTAACAGAAAGAGGCAGATTAAAGGTCAGAAGAGAAAAAAGAGGCAGAATAGAGGTCAGAAACCAGCAACACGAGGCAGAATGAAGGTCAGAAATGAGCAGAAAGAAGCAAAATAAAGGTCAGGAGCGACAAGAAAGAGGCAAAATAAGCAGATAAAGGTAAAATAGAGGTCAGAAACAAACAGCAAGAGGCAAAATATAGGTCAGAAACAAGCTGCAATAGACAGGATAAAGGTCAGTAGCGAGCAGAAAGAGGCAAAATAAGAGGCGGAACAAGCAGAAAGAGGCCAAATGATGTCAGGAGTAAGGAAAGAGGCAGAAAAATGAGCACAAAACCAAAGGCAGCAGAGGGTATCAGACCGAAGACTAGCTGGACAGGAGGACCATTACAGGGGCGATGGCATGAGGACCTGCTCCCATGTGCCCCCCTACATTTTTTACCAATTACCCACTCACAGTCCCACTCATGCACCCACTTACAGACCCACTCAGAGACTCATGTACCCATTGACAAACACACCCAGACACTCATACACCTACTCACAGATCCAAACAAGCAATTATTCACCCACTTACAGACCCACTAAGTGACACACAGACACTCACAGACCTACTCACACCTCATGCAGCCACTCACAGACTCACACAGAGACTCACACATCCATTAACACACTCACTGACTCATTCACGCAGGCACGCATTCACAGATCCACTCAGAGGCTTTCACACACTCTCACAGACTCACTCAGTTACTCATTTACCCAATGACAGACCCACTCAGACACTCATGTTCCCTTTCACAGACCTACTCAGAGACTTGTGCACCCACTCACAGATCCACTCAGGGAGTCAGGCTCCCACTAGCTGACCCACTCAGATACTCACTTACCCACTCACAAACCCCACTCAGGGACTCCCATACCCACTCACATCACTCACAGACCCACTCAGACACTCATGCATCCACTCACCTACTCGGAGACTCATCCATCCACTCACAGGCCTTCAAAACACTCATGCACTCACTCACAGACCCAGACAGAGACTTATGCACTCACCCACAGAACCACTCAGAGACTTATATACCCACTGAAAGACCCACTCAGATACTCTAACAAACACTCGCAGACTTATTGAGACACTCACACACTCACTGTCAAAAGTTAGGGATTGCATTTAGGAAATACAATTAAAAAAACCTTCACAATTCAATTAAAAAACTAAAGGTTACAGGGACGTTATAGTTAGGAAATAACATAAAAAAACCTTAGAGAGTCACTGAAAAAAACAATGGCTACAAGGACACTATAGTTAGGCCCAGATTTCACTTGTACATAACTAATGAAATTCAGCAGTTATAATTAGTTGAGCTAACTATAACGTATGCCCCCAAAATGCACTGCTAATGTATTCACATTTTCCATCACTCATGACATGGTCAGTGACATCACTAATGACATTACTCATAAGATCTTAAATGACAACACTGTTGACATCATCCACAGAAGCACTCACACACCCACTCACACTCCTATCCAAACTCTCATACACTCACTCACATGCCCACACAACCACTCACATACCTATTCACAGACCCATACAAGTACTTACACAACTACTCACTCATCGATAGAGCCACTCACACACCCACTCTCACTCATTGATAGATCCACTCACAGACGCACTCCATTACTCATGCAACCACTCACATAACCACGCTCACTCATACAGCTACTCATACAACCATTCCCTTACCCATACAGCCACTCACACAGCAACACACTCACCCATACAGCTACTCACACACCTACCTCTTTACTCATACAGTCATGTACACACCCACTCACCCATACAGTCTCTCAACACAACCACTCACTCACCCATACAAGTACTCACACTCACTCACAAACCCAGGCAATCACTTACATACACATTCACACATCCATGCAAGCACTCTCGCATCCAGTCATTCCCACATATAGCTATTCACACAGACTCACTCTCTAATGCAGCCACTCACACACCAACTCACTTAACCAAACACCCACTCATTCACCCATACAGCCCCTTACCCACCCTTTTACTGACTCATAGAGCCATTCCGACACCTACTCACTCACCCATACAGTCGCATGCACATCCACCCACCCATTCAGCCACTCACACAGCCACTCACTCACCCATAGAACCACTCACACACCATTCATTCCCTAAAACAGCCAAATATTTACCCACACAGCTACTCACATACCCACCTAAATGCCCATACAGACACTCAGACAGCCACTCACAGACATATACACACAGTCACACAGCCACTCACATATTATATGCTAGAAGCAGTATCACTCATTAGTAGTGCACCAAGTATAATAATCTGATCGCAATTTAGCTATAAATCCCTATTTTGCATATGCATGTAGAGAAATACAATTTGCGATTCCCTAAATGCTATGCTAGTAGGCATCGCAAATTACGATATTGCTTTAAGGAATCGCAAATTACCAGCAACTTCAAGTTGGTGGTAATTTAAGATTTCCAGGAAAAAAGCACTTTTTTTGCTTTTTTCAAAGGGAACCATTTCAAAGGGCAGCTTTGAATTTGTTACAAAGGCATACTGGGAATATATCACTCAAGTAAAACTAAGCCAAGCAGCTCCCCTACAAAAATGCTAAAAATGCTATATGTCTTTCAGTCAAGCTCGTGGCCCTGCAAGTTTCCTAGATTAAATCTGTGCAGCAAAAAAGAAATCTCTCTGCCTAAAATTTAAATTGGGCCCATTGGGCACATTGATGGTGGCATCAGTAACTAAAAGGTGGTCATCAAATACTGATGAGGGATCAGACTTCTGAATGTGTTCATTGAGTGGTAGAGAGACACTAACTCCGTTTTCTACTACTGTGTCATCATACGATAAGTATATGGAAATGTTATCTATGTCCACTTTTAATCAAGTCCAACATTAGGAAGTGTAACAAAGCTGTAGCTCTATGCATGAGATCAGATGACAAAAACATAGTCTTGGCTGCTTCATCCCACATCTAGGCAGCCTGGAAATCAAGAGCCTGAGCCCAGAAAAAGCTGTGTTCATGGAAAGACAACTATTGAACATAAAGGTTCTGAGTGGCTGGCTATCTGAACGATTCTCAAGAAAGCTACTAGCCAGAAACCAGCATCGCCTAATGCTCTTCCTAAACTCAAATCAAGAATCTGTTACGAACTTAACAGTTGGGCGGATCCGTTTGTGGCAGCTTTGGGGGCTATACTCTCGAGAGTACGGCAAACGCACTTTCACTTTACGACTAGGGTAGTTTACGCTGCCCCTTAGCATTATTTGGCTTTGAATCAAGCAAACTTTCTCCCATATTGACATTGCAAAACATATTAAGAGTTCTTTCAATTGACACTTCAATGGCGGAAATCGCATGTACTGCCAACCCAGTGAAATTCAGGGAAGAACGACAGAGGGATAAATTATGTACGCATCATACATTATTATTTCACAATCATAATAGCTTTTTAACTACCCTCTTTTTACCCATACCACACACTTGGAACACCTAAGGCTAGGATATATGTTTGGGCTATCACTTAGTTGAAGATTTTTAGTAAGAAAAATTGCAAAACTATAACCTGGTTATATAGTCAATTACAACTGTAATTTTCAGAATTACTGAATCTAATGGACTATTTGTATTTATATCTCACATGATCTTAAGAGTCAATTGTGAATTTCATCATAACAATTGTGTTTTAATCTGTATTGTTAATTGTTATGGCAGTCGTGGCTGAAAACAAAAAAAAAATGATTTGATTTGATTTGCATCTCCTTTCACACTCCCAAAACACTGGTCTCAGGAAGGTGGGCAACTGTATTTTCTAAGGTCACAGATGCACTCATTGTCTTCACTCCTCTACTATAACTTCCCCGGGCATACCGTTTACTTGCACAAACATCACTGGGCTTGATGACTCACTGCTAAAAATAGGGCCTTCTGATAACTCCTTGCACTAGTTTTCGGAATTCGAATAAACTATCTCACCAAAAAACACTTGTCAGCTATATATGCCAGAAACGCGTGTCTAGGGTAATGATTTGAGAATATACGGGCACTGGCCACGAGCTTTTGAACATTTTGAGAACTTTGAACTAAAACGAAGAACACTGAACTACATTGACCATGAGGCAATAGGGTAATCCGGCAAGGACATGTTTGCGGCTCTCCCACCCCCTTTTGTATTATATAAAATGGCTCCCGTGAGCCATGAGCTGACGAGCTCTGGGAGTCGCCCGTGCACACCGGGAGTGGTAATAGTCCTGAGGAGATGACGGTGGCATGTCAAGCAACCTCTGAGAATATTTTTCCCTACTGATGAAGGTATTTAACCAGAAACACGTGTCTAGGGATATGATTTGAGAATACACGGGCACTGGCCACAAACTTTTGAACATTTTGAGATCTTTGAACTAAAACGAAGAACACTGAACTACAATGACCATGAGGCAATGGGGTAATCCGGCAAGGACATGTTCGCGGCTCTCCCACCCCCTTTTGTATTATATAAAATGGCTCCCGTGAGCCATGAGCTGACGAGCTCTGGGAGACGCCTGTGCACACCGGGAGTGGTAATAGTCCTGAGGAGATGACGGTGGCATGTCAAGCAACCTCTGAAAATATTTTTTCCCTACTGATGAAGGTATTTAACCAGAAACACGTGTCTATGGATATGATTTGAGAATATACGGGCACTGGCCACGAACTTTTGAAAATTTTGAGAACTTGGTATGTTATGTTATGTTATTTTGTGTCTTTTATAGCGCTCGGCTACTCAAAAGAGTGTCCCGGCGCTTTTTTGACAACCTAAAAAAGACAAACAGAACACTTAGATTAAAAGAAACAGAGTTAACAGAATACAAAGATCTAGGAAGCAAAAAGCCAAGTTTTCAAGCCCTTCCTGAAAGCCAACAAATTTGGGGTGCTACGTAGTGCCAGGGGCAAGGAGTTCCAGAGCTGTGGGGCCCAAAGTATAAAAGACCAACCTCCCATACGAGCCTTCCTCACATGAGGAATGATGGCATGGGACAGCAACTCTGACTTCAGAGAACGGAAAGGATGATAGGCGACAAGCCTCTTCTGAAGGTATTTAGCCCCTGTGGCATAGAAGGCCTTGTGTGCAAGAGTTATGGCTTTGAAAACTATCCGCTGTCGGATAGGCAGCCAATGGAGCGACTGCAACAAGCCCGAAACTCTGACACGCCTATGCAGGCCAAAAATGGCACGCGCTGCCACATTCTGGACCACCTGCATCCGTTGCAGGAGATATACCGGCAGGCCAAGATATAGGACGTTGGAGTAGTCCAGTCTTGAACCGATCAAGGCCTGTACCGTGGTCCTCCTGTGGTCTTCAGAGAGCAGAGGGAAAAACTTCTGCAGCATACGCAGAAGACCAAAGCAGGTGCCAGTGAGGGCGAGGATCTGGGATCTTAGAGTCAGGCCATTGTCGATTTTGATCCCCAAATTCTTAGCTACCTGAGACGACCGCTCCGGAGGAGACACGTCACCAGGCCACCATACCTGCCAGTTCAGATCGGATTGGCAACCAAAGAAGAGCACCTCCGATTTGTCTGAGTTGCACTTGAGGCTGTTCAGTTGGAGCCAGTTAAAAACAGCCCCAACGCACTCACGGATGCTCTCTCCATCAAAATCCTTTCCTTTTCGACAGGTAAAGAGCAGCTGAGTGTCATCCGCGTAGGAGATGATCTGGGCCCCGAAGGAATGGCCAGAGCCGCCAGAGGGGTCATAAAGATGTTAAAAAGAGTCGGGCTCAATACCGAGCCCTGCGGGACTCCAACTCCCAGTGGCGGCATCTCAGCAGAGCGAGAGGAGGCCCAGACCGTTTGTTTGCGGCCAGCCAGAAAAGATGTAAACCAGCTGAGCACCGTCCCCCTGAGACCGATCTCATGAAGTCTGATGAGCAGATCCTCATGAGGGACGGTGTCGAAGGCCGCCGACAAGTCGAGCATGATCAGCATGGCTCTGCCACCCGAATCCAGCGTCTCCTTGATGGCCTCAGACACCTCCAGTAGCGCCGTCTCAGTGCTGAGATTAGGACGAAAGCCCGATTGAGTGGAATGTAGCAGGTCGTGTGACTCCAGAAAATTAGAAAGCACATTATGCACGTGCTTCTCCAGGGTCTTAGCCAATGCAGGAAGTAGAGAAATAGGTCTATAATTGGCCAAGACCTCTGGGTCCAGACCAGGCTTTTTAATAAGGGGGATGACCATTGCCTCTTTCCAAGCCGAGGGGACCACACCCTGGCTCAAAGAAAGATTCAAAAGAGGATTGACCAGCGGGTTAACCACTCCCGCCGTCTTCGCCAAAAATTTGGCCGGGCATGGGTCAAGCAGCGATCCAGATTTAAGATTGGCCACAAATGCCAGTGCCGAAGCCATAGAAATAGTCGGAAAGTCTGACAGGACTGGCCCTAAGGGAACCAAAGGCCCTGGACCAGCCTCAAAACAGGGGGAGGCAGCGGCCGGACGCGGTGGAAAGGAGTCCTGAATAAGCTTAATCTTTGTGATAAAAAGGCAAGCAAGATCCGATGCCCACGTCTCGGAAGGGGCAGTCTGGGTCGCATTCAACCGTGGGGCAACAAATTCCCTAACGATCGTGAAGATCTCTTTGCAGGAATTCGAGGCTTCCTCAATCCTCCTAGCAAAGTAGCTCTTTTTCTCAAGGAGAATGTCTCGGTGATAAGCTTTGACCATGGTTCTATATTCGAGTCTGGCAGCTGGATCGTACTGGGCTCGCCAGGCCCTTGCTGCTACCTTGCACTGCCTGCGAGAGGCAAGCAGCGCTCCAGTAAACCAGGGAGCAGAAACCCGTTTAGGCAATAAACGGGGGGCTCTCAAAGGGGCCATATCATTCAGCTTGTCCACAAACCAGGCCTGCAAGGACTCTAAATCCCTATCGAGAATCCCCGTAAGAGGGCAAGGATGTTCGCACAGTGCCTGTGACAACATTTCTGGAGTCACCCGATGGTACGCCCTCAACGCTGGTCCTTGCTGTCTAATGGCACTGCTCGAGGGTTTCTTGTTGCCCAGTATGTGAAAGTTGACCAGCCGATGGTCTGTCCACAGGACCGGCAGGAGTGCCGTCACCTCTATGGGGGATGTAGAAAAAACCTGATCCAATGTATGGCCTTTGTCATGCGTTGGTTCAAAGAGATAGGGGGCTAAGCCCAAGGGAGCCGTGATGTCAGATAATTTAATCACGTCAGGATACAAGACATCGTCCATGTGAAAATTGAGGTCACCAGCCAAAATGCAATGGTCAGTTCTCAAGGCCAACGTAGACATAACAGACTGGAGCTCATCGAAAAAAGTACCAGCTGGGCCAGGGGGTCTGTACACTAACAACCCTTTCACTGACTGATGCGGTGCCAATGATAAAGAAAAGGCCAGGGATTCAGACCCTTTATTAGCCTCAGTGGGAGTGATAGAGCATACAATGGATTCCTTCACCACGAGTGCTACCCCACCGCCCCTTCCTTCCAATCTATCCTGCCTATAGATATTATATTCAGGTGGGATCGCAGAAGCGATATCCGGTGAGGAAGAAGCTCCTAGCCAGGTCTATGTAAGCATCAGGCACATCGGCTTTTCCGTCGTCAAGAGGTCAAAGAGCTCCTGAGCGTGACTGCGCACTGACCTGGTGTTTAACAGCATACAAAGATGCTTCACAGAGGCCACCTCAGGGAGTGTTCGTAGAACCTTGCCTGGCGACCAGCCACAACCCGGGCATCTCCTCTTGCCCCTTTAACGACCTGGAAACACCTTAAAGCAGACACACGACACCTTTTGTAGAGATCGCAGTTGCGAAGATGAATAACAGAATATGATAGCTCCAGGTAAAGTCTGCCGACCAGATCCAGGTTGGTCTTTTATGCTTCGGGCCCCACAGCTCTGGAACTCCTTGCCCCTGGCACTACGTAGCACCCCAAATTTGTTGGCTTTCAGGAAGGGCTTGAAAACTTGGCTTTTTGCTTCCTAGATCTTTGTATTCTGTTAACTCTGTTTCTTTTAATCTAAGTGTTCTGTTTGTCTTTTTTAGGTTGTCAATAAAGCGCCGGGACACTCTTTTGAGTAGCCGAGCGCTATAAAAGACACAAAATAACATAACATAACATAACAAGTTCTCAAAATGTTCAAAAGTTCGTGGCCAGTGCCTGTATATTCTCAAATCATATCCCTAGACACGTGTTTCTGGTTAAATACCTTCATCAGAAGAGAAAAATATTTTCAGAGGTTGCTTGACATGCCACCGTCATCTCCTCAGGACTATTACCACTCCCGGTGTGCAGGGGCGTCTCCCAGAGCTCGTCAGCTCATGGCTCACGGGAGCCATTTTATATCATACAAAAGCGGGTGGGAGAGCCGTGAACATGTCCTTGCCGGATTACCCCATTGCCTCATGGTCATTGTAGTTCAGTGTTCTACGTTTTAGTTCAAAGTTCTCAAAATGTTCAAAAGTTCGTGGCCAGTACCCGTATATTATCAAGTCATATCTCTAGACACGTGTTTCTGGTTAAATACCTTCATCAGTAGGGAAAAATATTCTCAGAGGTTGCTTGACATGCCACCGTCATCTCCTCAGGACTATTACCACTCCCGGTGTGCATGGGCGTCTCCCAGAGCTGGTCAGCTCATGGCTCATGGGAGCCATTTTATATAATACAAAAGGGGGTGGGAGAGCCGCAAACATGTCCTTGCTGGATTACCCTATTGCTTCAATGTAGTTCAGTGTCCTTAGTTTTAGTTCAAAGTTCTCAAAATGTTCAAAAGTTCGTGGCCAGTGCCCGTATATTCTCAAATCATATCCCTAGACACGTGTTTCTGGTATATATAGCTGACAAGGGTTTTTTG
The DNA here is from genome assembly GCF_964263255.1 of Lissotriton vulgaris. Lineage (NCBI taxonomy): Eukaryota > Metazoa > Chordata > Amphibia > Caudata > Salamandridae > Lissotriton > Lissotriton vulgaris. Next base: position 834,939,272 of record NC_141689.1, on the reverse strand, counting down.
GTGAGATAGTTTATTCGAATTCCGAAAACTAGTGCAAGTCCTGCTACCCCCAAATGGCCCGGTGAGGAAAGACTCACCTAAGATGGCGGACAAAGCTAGGATGACCCGGGACCCGCCAAGCGCAGTGGAAAAACAATTATGGTGCAAGTAAGGGCACTCTGTCCTAGATAAAAGCAGGGTACAATGAAATCAAATATAAAGCAAATAGAAAACCAGGATATTTAAAAAAGAGGGCAAGAGGGCATAAAGGCACAACAACAAGTGGGACAGAGGGCATAAAGGCACAACAACGAGTGGGACAGAGGGCAGAAGGGCACCAAAAGCAAGTGGGGCAGAGGGCAGGAGGGCACCAAAATCGAGTGGGACAGAGGGCAGGAGGGCACCAAAAACGAGTGGCATTTGGCGCCGCAGACAGGCGAGGTTCGGTTCCTGGCGCAGATAGCCATGGTTGCAGCGCACAGAGACCCTCCACTGCCGCCCACAGAGGAAAAAAATCAGAGGGAACATTGATTATAAGATATATTTATTCACTTATGCTTCCTCTACCTAAAATGTATCCTTGGTCCCTCTAAATACACCAAAAGGCATCTGTAAGGATCATCCAAGGTCTTAAGAAACTTTTCTCAGACGGATCTTGCTTCACTGGCTTTGTAATAAGTCGAAGGTGCGGATCAAGCTAACCTATACACCTTTAAACGCCTTAAGAAACCTTTAAACTCCTTAAGGCACTTTTAACCGCCTTAATTTGGCCATTCATCAGTACTGTGAGTTTGAAAAAAGGTCCTTCGTTATTATCCTCGAATTGTGTGTGGCTGTTAAGAGCCTTCTTTTAATTTCAGCTTTTAAACTGTAGTTCAAAGATGACAAAAATAATGTCGTCCAGGCTGCCAATCTTCTAATAACCTCAAATTTTACATCCTTCAAGACAAATCTTAAATCTTCCATCTCCTAAATGCATGGGTCCTTTGTACTGAAATTATCAGCACCAAGAGATGATTAGTAGATGCATTCGCTGGGCTTTATAAATGCCGTCATTCATTCATTCAGAATGATCTTCAACTTGGATGACTGATTAATCAAAAACCTCAGTTTGTTCCCGAATTTCTATGTCACTCCACAGTAGGCAGGGCAGTGTTAACATTGTGGAAGGGCTTAAGACATATTTTTTATAATTATAATTTATTTATACAGCATGGACCTAGCATCAGAAGGCAGTGGGGTGCTGTACACAGACTATCGTACAAGAGGAGGGAAGACATGCAACCTGTGAATGTTTCTTTTTGGGATGTATACAGTGCATGGCTGCCTCAGGGGGCTTTGCAGCGCAGAGGAGCCTGACAGAAACATCAGAAGAGAGCTGTACTAAGAATGTGAGAAAGAAACATGAAAGAATTCATGATATGAAAAGAGAGAACCAGATGCCAGTTAGGAAAGAAATATTGTCATAGAGCTAATTATTTTCTATATACTGTGTTAAGTTAGCATAAGCTTATTAAATGTTTAAACACCATTTTTCCTTTCTGCTTCATTTTGCACACAACACATAATTGTTGTTTTAGCTTTCAACCCAGAAGAGCTTCGTGATTTACTTGAGAAATAATATGTTATTTCCCTGATATCAGTTTTGCTCGGTACACTGTCTGCACAGTGAGTGCTGAAGGCTCCAAGGATAACTGACACAGTGTTGTTGTGAGGTCTGATCTTCGCACCTCCATAGACATAACACACATGCTGCTGCCAAAATCTGGCTCTAGGCGGGTTTTATATTGTTGTGCTGAACACACACGTAACACACAATTGATGGTGCTTCGCATGCAGAGAGCTGGTGGAAGACGATGTGATCCTCTGCCACTGAGATTTTGAGGTATGGGCCCGCCCTACTAAAACCCAAATGAGACCTTCATAGATATAAAATACTATGCTTAATAGGGAGGGTGAGAATTAGGTGTTGTTAATTCCTATTCATTGCAGCATCTTAGGATGCTGTCACCATTCGCCTTTTATGGACTAATAACTATGCTGATAACTTTGTTGCTTATAATATGTTTGCTAGTATTATACAAGATACTGCGTTTGAGAACCATGCATTAGTAAATAAATATTTCAAATAATGCACGTGTCCTCATTTACTCCATGTTCTGGTTTGTAATGATTATATAACGAAAGAGTGTTCATGTGTTCCACGATACCTGAGGTAATCTAAGTTCATGTTCTGGTCTGTCTAAGCATTGGGAGTTTGTTATGACCAATGAGACACTGTAGCTAGCTCGGTAAGGGGATTTTGGGTACTGAGGTGAGTTTTGGGCCATCTGGTGTGTTCCACACGTACACTCCCACGGCTGTACCTAATGAGTATACTCCGTACAGGGCACAGGAAGTTCCTGTTGACGTTTGGCAGCATCGAGTTTGGTTTGGTGGCGCCCTACCCCATTCTTTGAACGCTCCGAGGTTAGGTTCTTTGTCCATTCCAGGCGCTAGTTGGTCTATTTTGGCTGGGTTTACTACTCATCCTCTACACGGCAATTGTAACGTGGCTGAACTTCGACGACTACATGTAGTCGCAATTGCCGTGATTAGAGCCTTAGTGCATTACATGGACTGTAATCTTCCGGGTGGAGCCCCGGGGGGTGAGGCGCGTCCGGCCGGACAGGGTGGTTTGAAACTCAGCCCCATCATGGTCAATGCCGTAATGGGCAAGAAGCCCCAGGATAAGGATGATTTTCCTTTCTGGCTTGCCGAGAAATTTGACCAGCTGGAACTGTATTTCCTAACACGACTCCTCGTGAAAAGCACCGGATTGTTACGCTTAGTTTGCCGAAAGATTTGACCCCTGAGCTTGTTGACTGTGAGACCTGGGGTAAGACTTTTGCAGCGGTCTATGCTAGGTGCTACGGCACCCCGTCAATGTCCATGCTGTCTACGGTCCTTAAACGTGTTCAAGATGATCACAGACCGGAGTCTGCAGTAGAATTGGGCATGCGCCTGTGTGGCACCTTTGATGTAGTTTGCGATCTGATCCTTGCTAATGTCAAGGGGGATGCAGTGAACTTTCAGGTTGCTAACACGTTGATGGCGCTTCCTGATGCCTAGAAACCCCGACAGTTAGCGAAAATTATTGTGGCGGCTTATAAAACCAAGGGTCGCAATAGTAAGGGTCTTAAGCCTTTTTATGTTAAGGAGAAAAAGCAGCCCCAGGGACAAACTTCGGAAACAGAAGTTCAGCCCAAGTCCAGGAAACAGAATTGGCCTAAAAAACAGAAACAGGGTAAGCAACAGCAACAACAACAAACCCAGGCTTCTCGTCCTGCGTCTCCGTTGCCTGCGCAGTCGGAACGTGTTTATGACTTGCGCGATCGCACAACGATTAAAACTCCTAATCAATTTCAGGCTTCTGACCAACGCTCTCCTCGTTCCTTTCAGGACTCATCGGCCCGTCAACCGGTGGTGGAGGGGGCGGCAGGGGTCAGGGTGGCCAACAAGGACGTGACCTGCCCCGCCCGAGGAACGGTGCCAAAAAGCAGGAAGGCTCGACGCCTAAGAGACCGCAGTTTGCAAAGAAGAAAGTCGCAGCCTTAACAGCACATTGTTATGCCACAGATTGTGAGAACGCGACTTCGGAATCTGACGTGGGCTCTGACCTTGCTGGGCAGCGCGGCGGAGATTACCATAGTGAGAGAGGCCCTCCGTCCACTACTCAAGGTGACAGCGACTGATACTTATGTTGTGATTGAAACAGCTGATACAAGAGTTGCTCCCCCTGATAGACTTTTTGAAATTGTCCTGTTAATCGAGGGTGACATACAGCGAACCATTAAAGGGGTATTTTGGGAAAATCTTTCCTCTACGTATGACATTTTGCTTTCGAAGGCTGACTGGCCCCCACCTTTTGTGCTCGCAGCTCCGCGAGGGGAGGAGGTAATCCTCCCCAGTTTCGCGAACACAGTCTCGAAAGAGGATGCGCTGCATTTTGCAGAAGAGTGGGCTCTGGCTCTAGCACCGGCTGTGTACCGCAATCAACGTGGTTGGGATAAATTGTCCCCATGCCACGAGATTCCTTTACGGTCTCAGCCACAACCTCAACCTCAATATCCCATACGGGGTGAAGCTAAGGCTTCCGTCGCGGCTATCCTGGAACAATTGGAATATCAAGGTGTAATTGAAACATGTGTGTCACCGATGAATAACCCTCTTTTTACTGTGAACAAGCCAGACGGTTCATATCGTTTGGTATTGGATTACCAGCATTTAAACTCGCATTGCCGTAACTGTGGAGTACAGAATACTCACGGCTCTGCTCTAGTGAATTCGCATGCTCAGAAAAACATTTCGCTGGATCCCCTCCGAAACAAGGAAAACAGTCACCCACGCTCTAGTCACGAGCCGACTGGACTACGGAAACACCCTCTACGCAGGTACCACCGCTAAACTCCAGAAAAAACTACAACGAATCCAAAATGCCTCAGCCAGGTTGATATTAGACATCCCACGCAACGAACACATCTCTCGTCACCTTAAAGACCTCCACTGGCTTCCCGTCAATAAGAGGATCACTTTCCGACTGCTTACCCACGCACACAAATCACTCTACGACATCGGACCAGATTGCCTCAACTCTCGACTGTCCTTCTACACCCCCTCCCGCCAACTTCGCTCTTCCAGCCAAGCCTTCGCCACTGTACCTCGCATCAACAAGACCACCATGGGAGGCAGATCCTTTTCATACCTGGCTGCTAAAACATGGAACTCACTCCCCGCCTACCTTCGCCTCACCCAGGACCACCTAGCGTTCAGAAAGCAGCTTAAAACGTGGATATTTGACAAATAATCCCCCTCCCCTTCCTAAGCGCCTTGAAACCCTCTGGGTATGTAGTGCGCTATACAAATTTTATGACTTGACTTGACTTAGATTGGATGGTCTTAGTTCCCAATGGACCTCCTTTACTTGCGGCGGTGTCTAGAAACAATTTTGGCGTTTACCTATGGGCTATAAGAATAGTCCTGGGATTTTCACTGCCCACATTGTCTCTCTTTTGGAGAGAATCGACCCAGATGCTTGTTCGTATGTGGATGACATATATCTCACAGACGACGAACTTTGGGAGCATCTGTGTCGAGTCAACGGGAATATTTGTACCTTTGCCAACTTGGTTTACAAATTCAACTTTGCAAAATCGCACATTGTAGAGTACACAGTGTTGTTTCTGGGCTACGATCTCAACAATGAGGGAAAAGGATTAGCTCCTCACTCAGCTGGAGAAAAGCGCACAACTGGGCGATCCGACAACACTGAAAAAATTACAATCTTTACTGGGCTTCTTGAATTTTGGGGGGAGATACATTCCGGAATATGCCCAGCGTATCAAGCCGTTGTATGCTTTGATACAACCATCTTTTTCCAAATCATGCTGGCTGCCTGAGCAGTCAGCTATTTTGCAGTCTTTGCAAGCTGATCTGCTCACTTCTAAATTCTTACTGACTCGTGATAACCAGACCAACCTGGTGATAAGAATTATCCCTGGGACGGTAGGTTTCACGTACCTGATTTTTAATGAAGGAGACACAGTACCTATTGCTTACAAGTCACACTTGTACACTTCGGCTGAGTTGCGCTTTTCCACTGTGGAGAAAGTTTTGACGGCTGTGCAGATGGTAATTCTTAAGGAAGCGCATGTTGGTTGTAACCCCGTGTCCTGCCTTGGAGGCAGTTATGAAGGCCAGTGTACCAAATTCCAAAGCTTTGCACCCTCGGTGGATTTAATGGGCTGCTTCCTTGACGTCCCAGGATGTCACGTTTATTTTTGACGCCTCGTTGAGGTCGCAGGAGTACTTACAGTATGAATTCATTCATCCAGCTCCTTTAGCAATGCAGCCTTTGGAGGATTTCCATTGCATCATTTACACTGATGGTTCGGCGCAGGTTGCACATGGCTCTAAACATGCCTACATTTCCGCATGCGCCATTGTGGTCGGTGCCATGGTGAACGATGAGTTAAAGTCCAGTGTCGTGCACACGCAGATGCTAGGGGACTGCACCACACAATTAGCAGAGCTTCGTGCTCTGATGCTTGCATTGGAGTACGCAGATCCTGGTGTGACAACTTTAATCGTAAGTGATTCTTACTACTGTGTCCAGTCTTACAATGAGAACTTGTTCTTTTGGATTCAGAATGACTTTCGTGATTCCAAGGGTAGCACAATAAAACATAAAATGATCTGGGTCCGAGTGGCTGAGCTTAAAGAGCAGTTGCCACTTGTGTTTGTGATTCATACTCTCGGCCATCAGCGTGTAGGAGTCCACGCTGACGGTAACTCGCTTGCTTATGAAGCGGCGAAATCTGCAGTATCGAAATATTTCATTGCAGCTGTTACACGGTCCAAAAGTAAAATAGATGATGACATCTTGGCGGCTGTTGCTGCCACTGAGAAGGGAGGTAAATATCCTGCGGGGTTCCCTTCGAAGTACACATACCACTTAAGTCCCGATAAGGTTCCTTATGTGAACATTTCTGATGTTGGCGAACATTTAATTCCCAACTCGGATTGCAGGGCTACGTTGATTACAGCGGCGCATGAAGGTGTGGCATCTGCGCATGCGGGCGTCTCAGCCACAGTAACTCAGCTACAACAAAGGTTCTGGTGGCGGGGACTGTACAAACAGACGCGCGATTATGTCCTTCAATGTGACATTTGCCAGCAGATCAAGCCTTCGACTGCTGCGCGTCCACCTCAGACACAGTTGTACATATCTAATAAACCACTGGGAAGCATTTATTTGGATCACTGCGGTCCTTTTTCTTCATGATACTGCGTATAAGTACATCTTAGTAGCAGTTGATTCATGCACACGCTTTGTGTGGGTATGGCCCCATCGCAGTGTGCTGATTCACGGACTGTCATAAAAGATTTGCGTGTCTTTGTAGGGATTTTTGCCTGTGGTACCTTCTATTCGGATCAGGGTCCGGCTTTCGCCTCTAAGGCGTATAAGGATGCTATGATTTTGTTGGGGGTCCAAGTCAAGTTTTTGTCTCCATACAGACCTCAGGGTAATAGTGTAGTGGAGCGAATGAACCGTGACTTAAAGCAATCTTTGACAGCACGAGTTATAGGCACTGGCAGAAACTGGTTGGCCCATCTCAATGGCGTGCAGCGCGCGCTAAATAATCTCCCTAGAAGGTCTCTAGGTGGGCGGACCCCGTACGAAATGCTCTTTGGAATCAAGATGTATGTCCTGACCTCCAGAGGAGACTCCAGCGGATCCAGAACGCCTCAGCACGTCTCCTTCTGGACATCCCTCGTTGCAGCCACATCTCCGGACACCTGAGAGACCTGCACTGGCTCCCGGTCAACAAGAGAATCACCTTCCGTCTCCTCACCCACGCACACAAAGCCCTACACAACCAAGGCCCAGGATACCTCAACAGCCGCCTCAACTTCTACGCTCCCAAACGCCAGTTTCGATCGACCGGCCACGCCCTTGCCGCCGTCCCCCGCATCCGAAGAGCCACCACAGGGGGACGATCCTTCTCCTACCTCGCCGCCAAGACATGGAACTCCCTCCCCACCCACCTCCGCCTGACCCAGGACCACCTCGCCTTCAGGAAGCAACTCAAGACCTGGCTGTTCGAGCAGTAGCGGACCCCCCTCCCCCAGCGCCTTGAGACCCTCTGGGTGAGTAGTGCGCTATATAAATGCGATGATTGATTGATTGATTGATTGACCTCAACGGTCTAGACAGCGTGGCTCAAGCCGCGGCCTTTGACGTAGATGAACATTGCAATGTTTTACAGGATCTACAAAAGACCAGAGACAGTCTTGCAAAGGAACATTTGCCCTCCACATCAGATGATGCGTTGCAGATCCCGGTAGTTGGCTGGCTACCCAAAGTTGGAGAACTGGTTCGAGAGAAGATCGATAACAAGAAAGAATTTGGTCCTTCCTATCGAGCACCGGTTCCCGTTCTTGCGAGTGAAGGGCACGAGAACAGTCATTTTACCACCACTTCCAGGTCGTAAGGAAAACAGGTTTATGTCTATTGACAATGTCAAGATGCACAGGGTGGCCGATTCTTCATAGTATGACACCGGCGGTCTCCTGTCCTTCGATTGTGAGAAATTCTGTTTTGACCACTACTTCTAATGCTGAGCCAGATGTGGCCTTCGAGAGGCCTGCAGTTTCCAATCCTTTATTAGATACTTGTTACGTTAATAACATTGATTATCTAGACTATGCCTAGCCTGCTGATTTGTCAGCACCTGATTTACAGACACGTTTGGCCACAGAATCCTGATTCTCATTTGACTCTGTTTCAGTGAATTCGAAAAAACCCTCACGTCAAGCAACATATGCCACATTATTTAAAAAACATTTTTTGATCCCTCCATGGACATATATTTGGCTGGTGCTTTTTTCAGTGTATCTTTTAATGTCGATTGGTTTTGTGTTTTATTTTTTCCGTCTGATCGATGGACAGTATGTCGAGGAGAGAACATGCATTCTGCATCTTAATGGAACTTTGGCCCCCCTTCCCTCGTCCCATTCTGCACACAGACTGAAGAGAGACTTGAATTTTGTAACATCACTGCTTGGCCGGTTCTTGATGGGATTGTGTGGGATGCAGTTAGATTTCAAATACATGGCCCTACTGAAGTTGTTAATGTCCCTAATGTACTGAGAGTGAACATGGGGGATGTGGTGAAACAAAACATATGTTCTGATGATTGGGATGTTCAGGCCGTAGAACCATTATTTTCTGATTTGAAATATTATGCTGCCTGTTGGATTCCACCCAGCCCGAGCACTGCAGGAACGTAGCATGCACCAGTCCCCTTCCCCTGCCCACTGGCAACTCACAAGACAACCACTATGAGTGCGCCAATGAACCTGAAAAGAGGGTGGTATATTGAGGAGACACCAAGTCTTCCACCCTTATAGAACGATAGGACACAGATCCCTCCTTCACGCTTCTGCACCTATGTGAAACAGAAAAAAGACATACCCTTCATATGTATATGTTCCACACTGCTGTGTCCCAACTCCAATGACCATGTCCTACTTCAACATGCACAACCCCTCTTACCAGTGGTTAGCACAGGCTCTGCTTCGTGAAGGCATTGGGCACAAAAGTAAAGGTATTGGGCAATTCAAGATAAAGTCTCTTGTATCGAATAGCCAATCAGGAGTACATAATGACAGTGTCCTTCGTTTTTTCCATTGCACCACAAGGGGAAAAAAAGGTCTTATGACAGGGTTTATCCTATGCCAGAAAAAAACCCTTCGTTTTATAAATAAAGAGCAAAGGGAAAGGGACTTGTATGAGACACTCGGGAATACCGAGAATCCCAGCGTTTGTTTACTCGGCCCTTCGCGGAATGACCCGAAACGTCACTTCCGCCTTACAATAATGCAAAGAGGCGTCTAAGTAAGATGCGCTGAAACGAGGCTAAGCGCTTCGTTTACTCATTGCGTTTTCTCTGAATACCTTCAAACAAGGGCACCAAATAAAAAGCGGTCACAGCGAATGGGAGCCCCCGCACACTTAATAACAAATACAAACGCTGGGACAAATAACAAGGAAGTGGGGAGGGAATAGCAAACCCCGGGACAAGGAGCTGACTAACTACAGAGGGGGAAGGACAGCCAAGACAGGGGACATGAACTTCTCTCACGAGCCCGTGAGAGAGAAGCGGGAAAGAATCCAGGACAGCAGGAATCTTCAGCAACAGCAATCAGCAGCCAGGAGAGCAGGATACCAGAATCCATACAATGGCAATATCAAGCAATGAGACAAAGGTAGGACCAACATTTATCCCACTGCCCCAGGTCATGTGATGTCAGTACATGGTCACTGAGAGAGGACTAGCCCCAGACCCTAACACTGCCTTTGATGCTGAAGATTTGTATTTAGAATCTGCTAATTATGGTGATTTATTTTACTTTCAACATTATGGTAATCATTTTCTGCATAAAACGAGTTCCAGGAGGGGTACTGTAAATTGCACACAGTGGGAACATTGCCCAGCACCTTTACAAGGCAGCTCCAGTACATTTTTGAAAAAGTACACTTATTTTACAGACTTTAATCAATCAAGTCCTGAGTCCTTTTATTTTAAAATTACACAAAAGCCCATGTCCAAAGTTAGACTTACCGACACTAAATTACTGTATTCGAAGTCCTTTCTAGACAAGTTAGCTGTAGAAGGCTACGAACTATGGAAGGAAACCATTGACCTTAAATCGGTTTCGGGTACTAAATATTGGCAGGTACAAGGCTCTGAGGCTTTGCACCGTGCATGTCTCATCCCAAATCATATGTTGTTTTTAAATTCTACTATTTCCCAGACAACATGCTTTGGATTGGCTACTTCTAAAAAAATAAATACACCAATAATCCCCAAATTGGAAGAATATTCCGGTTGGAGTAATTTCACAAAATTGTCCATTCGTGACTTGCAAACACTGTTGCACAATTCATCCTTTAATGTATCCAGTTTGGATCCAAAGGGTTGGCTGATGTGGCATAGAAGCTCTGGTTCTTGCCAACGTCGCTCTCTAGGTTTGACTGAAGGTTTTACACAAGTCAGGCCTGATCCCCGTTTTGATACTGATCATTCAGTCACCACTTACTCAGTTGGCAAATTATGTCAGAATTGGCTGCAACATTCTACTTTAGCTGCAGTTAAATTGCATCTTTCCAAGTTGACTGATAATGTTGATTTAAATGATTTCATAAAAGGCACGGCTAGTGGTAGATCTAAACGGTGGATATATGCGGTTTACAATGAAATTTGGAAACTTTCACAAATTGAAGCTGCTAAACGCCTTAGAGCTATTGATCAAGCTAATTTGGAAAAAGTGCTTGCAGTTGTCGATAACAGTATTAACATGCTTTCTTCCAGCATCTACACCTTGAATAATATTGTATCATCTGTTGTCGATATTGTAAATGATGAAGTGTCTGTGTTATACCATGGTCAAAATCAGTTGCTTTCCATAATGCAATTTGCGTGGACCCTGCAGATGCTTAAGGCTGGCCGAGTGCCCTGGAATTACATGAACGTATCCTCCCTCTTTGCCCCTTTTATTTTGACTGACAAACAGCGCCTGCTTTCAATGCGTGATGCATCCTTTTCCATGTTACATATTGAGAGGTTAGAATCTTTACCTTTCTCTGTAGCTGAGGCCACCTCTGCAACGTGGCTTATCCATGGATTAATCACATTACCATTCGCATTATACACGTTTACTAATTGTGTGCGATATATTGCGATAGGGAGATATGAACCATTAGGCAGCTCATTCCTCCACGAGGCATGGTCTCTTCCATTTACTTATAGATGCCTTAAAGAGGAGAAAGAAGTGTATCTTAAAGGGGAGGAATGCACAGAGTCCCCTGACCATTCATTGATATGCAGACACATCCAGCTACATGGTTCCTGTAATCAGGACCGGCCTAATTTAGCCTGTGTTTTGAAAGGTACTCTGGTTCCCTCTATCGTTCCCACATTGACATTACTGGCAAACGGTAGTTATTTACTGTTGAATAACTAAGAGTGTTGTGGTTTAATGAAAGGTATCGCTTATGTGGTAACTGTATCTGAACGTGTTGTCTGTTTCAAAAACGTTCTGTATCCCCCCTACGCATAGGAATGCAGATGTTTCCATCTGGCCGTGCATCCCAACCTTGAAAGCGGAGTTCAATGGTATGAGTAGAATAAGAGCCCTTTTGTCTCAAAAGAGGTGGCCCTGAGTTTGGCCCGAGAAACATTCGTCCTTCACATAGCTAACATGCGCACAGAGGTGCAGGCACTTTTAAATACTGATTTACTGTTACATTTTAGTGAGCTGGTTCATCAAATCTTTAATGCCTCCTCCACTTCTGGCCTGGCTCACTTTTTTAAATTAGTTAGCAATGGTCTTGTGACTTCATTCGAGAAGATATTTGGAGTCATCCCTGCCTTCTTTCATTCTTTATTTTCAAGTCTGTTTGGTGGCTTCCCTGTTTTGCTAGCATTAGCTGCGGGCGTTTTGGTGATATTTTGCTTTATTAAACATGGATGCCCGTCCTGCGCTGGAAGACGCAGAGCCCCTCCTGCGACTGTTTCGCAACCGGATGCTTGATTACTATGGCACCCTGCCGCTTGCGACTTTAAGCACAGCATTTGGATTATCGTTTCGATTTTCCTATTTCACATGTGTCCAGCCTGTGTTTCATTGCCTGAGCTGCGATTTCGACTGGGCCCTTGATTTGTGTCTCTGCTTGACGGTGTCTCCTGACGTCGATTTTAATCATCTGATGAGCCCAGTAGTTGCTCACGAGTTGGTTTGTACTGGCGAAAGGATTATAGCCTTGGCAGCGATGCATGGACTAATGGGTCATTGGGACATACTCGCAGCGGCGCATGAGTTCTAGGCACAGAGCTTTCTTGAGAACCCACTGAGTTGTCCTCTGATGATGCTAGAGGATCCAGTGCTGGAGGAGCATGTATGTTCTTTGCCTCTACTTAATTGGATGGCTAAACTGTTTTCGGATGATGACAGTGATTTCATACTGGAGGCTGTTGCTGCATATTTTGCATATTCGGTCCTGTCATGAGATGGCTTGGAGACTTTTAATTTTTAGGCACGTACCTGTTTATGTTTTTGGAAGGTGCCTTTTTTCTTACGAACAATTCTTTTTATACGCCCCAGGCCTATTGACTTCAACTAGGGGGCCTTGTATTGAAAAGTTTAGACCATTCCGTTTGGCCACTGTAGGCCTTCATATATTCTTATGAAAATTAGTTTAGCTCATTTGTAATTGAACTCTGCTTTCAGGTTATGCCCCTGTTCTGGTTTTACCTTACCTTGATTTTTGACCGTGCTCGGACCTTTGGGGGGTTTCATATAGCTAATTATTTTCTATATACTGTGTTAAGTTAGCATGAGCTTATTAAATGTTTAAACGCCATTTTTCCTTTCTGCTTCATTTTGCACACGACACATAATTGTTGTTTTAGCTTTCAACCCAGAAGAGCTTCGTGATTTACTTGAGAAATAATATGTTATTTCCCTGATATCAGTTTTGCTCGGTACACTGTCTGCACAGTGAGTGCTGAAGGCTCCAAGGATAACTGACACAGTGTTGTTGTGAGGTCTGATCTTTGCACCTCCATAGACATAACACACATGCTGCTGCCAAAATCTGGCTCTAGGTGGGTTTTATATTGTTGTGCTGAACACACACGTAACACACACTTGATGGTGCTTCGCATGCAGAGAGCTGGTGGAAGACGATGTGATCCTCTGCCACTGAGATTTTGAGGTATGGGCCCGCCCTGCTAAAACCCAAATGAGACCTTCATAGATATAAAATACTATGCTTAATAGGGAGGGTGAGAATTAGGTGTTGTTAATTCCTATTCATTGCAGCATCTTAGGATGCTGTCACCATTCGCCTTTTATGGACTAATAACTATGCTGATAACTTTGTTGCTTATAATATGTTTGCTAGTATTATACAAGATACTGCGTTGGAGAACCATGCATTAGTAAATAAATATTTCAAACAATGCACGTGTCCTCATTTACTCCATGTTCTGGTTTGTAATGATTATATAACGAAAGAGTGTTCATGTGTTCCACGATACCTGAGGTAATCTAAGTTCATGTTCTGGTCTGTCTCAGCATTGGGAGTTTGTTATGACCAATGAGACACTGTAGCTAGCTCGGTAAGGGGATTTTGGGTACTGAGGTGAGTTTTGGGCCATCCTAATTCACCGAGGTTCCAGGTCTCTATGCACAGTTCTGTAGGAGAACGGAATTCCCGCTACAATATGATTAGTGATATGTGCTGGACTCTGGGGCACTACCCCATCAGCAGCTGCACTGAGCACCAGTTGTACCTTTGCACTGATTTTGTGACAGCTCATTTTTACCTATTCCATCTTTTCACTTCCACCTCTACCAGTATCTCTCTTTACCTCCATTTCTGCCTCTATCCTCAACTTCTGTTACAGCCCCCATTTTTATCTTCAAACCTAATCTCGCACAGTTGACCTTTCTCATTCTCCCCTGTCCAATATTGCCTTTCTTTTCCCCTCACCTACTTCTATGTCAATTTCCCTCTCATATCCACTTCTGCCATGATCTTGTTCTCACCACCTCCTTTCGCAATCTCGCTCTCACCTGCTGCTCAATCAAACGCTCTTCTCTAGCCGGTTTCCTTATGTCTCTTCATGTACGCCTACTGGACACATCTCTCTCTCTTTCCCTCTTATACCCAGCTCATTGTTTCCCCTAATTTTAGCTATATCAGTTACTCCCACACTCAACCTTGCCTCGCTAAAGGTTTCAATTAAGTTTCTCTCAGTTATCCTTTCCCTGTAGTTTACATTTTCCATGTCCCATGTTCAACTGTTTCCCAAGCTTTTCTTTTCACCTCCATCTCCACTTGTTTCATTCTCTAATCACCTGTTCTCACTGTCATCAGTTTCTTTTTCATTCCTTCAGATACGCTTGCCATTATATTAATTACTTCCTCAACTCTACCTCTTTCATTGTACCTCCAACTCCCTCAGTTTTCCTTTCAACTGCATTGTTACTTCTAATTCTTTTGCCAGCCTTTCTCTCCAATTTCCACCTCACCTCCATTTCTGTTTCTCTCACATACATCGATCACAGGTCCCTACCCACCTAAATATCTGTAGTTCGGTCAGCTCTCTGTATCTGCTCTCTCTTTCCACCCATCCCTCCCTTTGACTAGTTCTTATCTCTCTGTAGGTTAGTTTCCTGCTTTCCTTCATTCCCCTGTGGCTGGTAGTACTTTAACTGCATCTCCATTTGTCTAATGTTCTCAGGTCTTTCCCTCCAGTTTCCTTCCTACTTCTAACATTGTCATTCTTTTGCCTTTTTTCTTCTACTTTCTATCACCGTTGCCTCTGTCATTCATTCCTTTCTAGCCCTGAGTGTCCCTGCCCCTCTTATAGACAGCTGTTATCTGTTTGCTTCCATTTTCCAATTTCCTTCATACACCCATTTTACCAGTCTCCAGGCACCCTGAAATGCCTATCTTTTTTATGTGCATATGTTTCTCGACTATCTCTCCAATCCTTGCCTATCTTCATTTCTTTTAATATTGTTTTTTATTCCTTTGTCAACGTCCTATCAGTAACCACCAATCCCTTCTTTTCACACTTCTGTTCTGTTTGTTCATTCTTTTCATCTGCTTTTCTACCCTGATGTTGCTATATCATTTCCTCTTTGTGTCTGCGTCATTCTCTCTCTTGGTGTCTATCTAAGACGTTTTCTTTCTATCTTTCTTGATTTTCATTTCTTCCATTGCCGTCATTAATTCCATTCCTTTATTTCTTTCATTTTCATTATGTCTCGTTCTACTGTGTTGTCGCTATGTTAAACTCTGCTTCTCTGATCTAAAATATACTACTCACTTGCCATGCCCCAGACCATGTATACACTAGTTATGTTAGTTGAATCCTACACACATATCACATGCATTTCTCTTTGTACTTACACAATGTATGTATCTAGATATGTGTATTTCTTGATATAAATATGTATAAAATATGTACTTATTTACCTATATACCTTACTACTAATGTAAAAAAACATTGTCTCTTTCCAATGCACTACCCATTATTTCATCCTATATCGCTCTCAATATAGCCTCTACCTCCACTCTCCGACTCATCCCAAATCTCATTCTACTACTATGATCCCAAAAATAACCCTTTCTAGAGTCTTTCCTCATCTATCCCTCTTGGATCACCCCAAACCTCATTTTAATACTGTGATCTCCCAATAAACACTTTCTAGACTCTTCTCTCTTCTATCCCCTATTCTCCTTTTCAAGCCAACTAACTGACTCAAATGTCCACTGCTCAAATTTCACTATCTAATCCACCACTAATCCATTTTGGGTTCTGAAGTAGCATGCTACTTGCCGAAAAAGGGTTTGGATGCGTCATCAGGGGTAGTAAGCACTATATAAATACAATTACAATACAATTATGTTATGTTCTGTTATGGTATGCTATAATATGCTATGTTATTTCATGTTATGTAGATGAGTCCCCAGCCCTGGAGATAGGCAGCCTCTCATCCGTCTGTAGAAAGGTTTCTGTTTTATTGTTATGTTAGCCCTCACATTCAGTTGCTTAAAATATTACATCTGCCTGCGGACAGATGGACGTTCAGTCTTAGAATCAGTATAGCTGTTTTGGGAGTGAACCAATGCAACCAAAACGGAGGACAACCAGGGATGTGCTGAGGGCTTGAAGTTATCAAGATTGCAGTTAATATTCTGGGCATACGTGCATGGGAGTAAAATCCCATGCTGAACTCTTTGGGGACTTTCATTGACATCAGGGTACCTTGGCCGATGTGCATAGCGTGTTTCTCAGCTCGTGCCGGGTAGGAAGCAGCAGCTGAGGGGATTGAGCCAGAAGCATTTCTGAGATCTGTATGCAAACTAGTGGTCTCAGGGTTGAATCCCAACAGTTGTTTTAATCTAGACTTTCAAGGCCTACCATTATCATTCACTTGGGTGATAGTGGCACAAGTCGCTGCAATGCATTTTTTATTACTGTTCATCAATCCATTTCCTCTGATTTTATTTATTCCTCTTCAAACTAATCTGGAGTTTAACGTATTAACTTTGCCTTTTGTTATGGACAGCAAAGATGAAATGGAAGCTGCCTCTGTATGTTGGGATCCCTCCTGCCTGTAGATTCGGCCACACAGCCTTCGTGCTTCACAGCCAAGTAAGTGCTTCGCACACAATAGTAATATCTAGCTCTGTGTGTCCGAGTGCCAGTATAGTACACAGTGCAGGAATTCAGAGCACTAAAGAACCTTTCCATGCGTGATTCTTAGTCCTCTCTGCTGTACTGTTTTACAATGAAAAAAATACAAAAGCCGAGAGCTGATTTAAATGTAACAAATAAAGGTATCTGAATGTAAAATCAGCCAATTTTCACTTAATATTTCTCGAAGTTGTCTAAGGTAGTGGTTCTTATCTTTTTGCCATGTGTGAACCCCTACTTAATCATTTTTAAATCTCGGGGATCCTCACTGAATCAATATTGTGATCCCCCAGCTAAGCATTTTTTTATGATTTGATCTGCAAAACAATATACAAAAAAACATAGGGACAAGCATTCATCACACACATATACAAATGCCAAATACTTTATTTAATTCACAAATATATTAAAAAATCAAAATTTAAATTCTAGTGTTAAGGTTGGAGCTGGAGGCGGTCCAAGATGGCGGAGTGAGGACGCCTTAGAGCACAGCTGACACGGGGGCTCCCGCTGGTCCACCCGTCTTTCTCTGCTTTACGAGGTAGCTCAAAACCAAAAGCGGTCCTTATGCTTCTCTAATCTAAAAGGACCCCCATGCTTCGCGGATACTGCCAAAACTTTACTTTACTGGATTCAAGAGGGGTACAGAACGGCGTACTCTCAACTACGGACGCGGTAGTCTGCAGCCTGCTTGTGAGTGGTGAGCGATGCTCCTTGCGGTGTGAGCCTTTTGCTGTTTTGCTGCTCGGGGCAGTTTTTTTGGAGGGGATTGGATGCTCTGGCTCTGGCTAATCCGCCGACTGGTGCAGCGATCCACCCTGCACCTGGGATCGGTATACGGCTGGACGGGTCTGCGGTTTGGACACGGACAAGCACCGCAGACGGTGAAAACCGGAGGGGAGAAGTGCCTTCTGAATTCATCGAAAGTAGAAGGGATGGCTCCTAAAAATACGCCCAGGTCCACTCGGGCTAACAAGACAACGGTAACTGAACAAGCTTTAACATCGCCGGCTAGGGTCACAACTATGGCTCCAGCGGCCTCTGCTGCAACAATAATGGTGAAGGCCACTGTGATGACCCCCGCACTTCCAACAGATGCTACAGTAAAATCACCAGCTGGGATCAACAAACAGGTACTTCGCCCTCCAATTTTGATTATTGACAGCACTTCTCCCTCTAATGAAGGACTGTTTAAGACTAATAGCGAAGCGAACACTAACTTGGACCTTACTGTAGAAGGGAGGCGGAGGGCTCCCATAGATGTGGAAAGGGGAAAGGAAAAGGAAAAAGAGGCGACTAATACAGTTGCAACCTGTGACAAAATCCCTGTCCCTGTCCCTGTCCCTCAAGAGATGCATACAATGTCTGCCAGAGGCAAATAAATAAATACCTGTAAAGCACTGGAACTGGAACTAGTTACAGCTAACATTTCAGAGTCCTTCACTGGGGAAGACGACTCTAGCTTAATAACTGTGACTGTGCCACCTTCTTTAGTGGAGGCTGATGATCAAGATGCTGATGGTGAGGGCGAAGGTGAAAGAGACGGCTCCTCTGAAGAATATGAAGAGACAGAGGAGGGAGATGAGCATGGAACAGGGGGTAGAACCATGGCAGACACAGCCAAATCTATGGCGGATAGAAGAGGTAAAGCTAAACAAAAAAAGAAATCTAAAAGCAAGAAAGGGAAAAGAGCACCAGCAGAAGGCTTATCTTTAATAAATACTGTTCCAACCATGAAAAAAATCTGAATTTGGATAAAAGTCCTCTTAGCAAATGGATCCAGGCTAAGGGACTAGTGAAGAATGTGACTCTTCGACTGTCAGGCTCCACCCTACCTACTAATGAATTTCATGAAAACTGTGCGGGGCTCTACTCATCCCCCCAACTCCCCCAGCTCTCCCAACTCCAGTCTTGGATGTAGATCTAGTTCCACTCCCCGGTCCTACATGTCAGACAACTAATTCTATACTGGAAACCCCCACTATGAGGCTTGAAGTATCTGACAATGACCCCGGTTTACCAACATGTATGTCTGCTGACAAATCGGACTCCCTTTGTAACACCTCGCCAGATGGCTTTGAGAAACGGGGCCCAGATCTATCTCCTTTTGAGGTTATCCTACACACTCTAACTAGCCATCACGCTGAGGCTCAAGAGCATTTTCTACAACTACGGGGGGACAATACCAAGCTCCAGAGCTCATTGACAGAAATGACTTCTAAGCTAGGTGAGATGTCACAGGAAATTGAGGACCTTCAGCCGCGAGTTGTTGGTATCGAAGAGAGCTCAGCTCACACTGAGTCTTCTTTGAATGATCACGAGAGCCAGATACTCGCCCTTCAGCTGAAAGTCGAGGATTTAGAGAACCGCCAACGCCGATCAAATCTGAGACTCTTTGGTATTCCGGAAGGTGTTGAGGGATCAGACGCAAGGGCATATTTGGTGAAATTATTAAACAAAGCTCTACCTGGATTAGCTGACTGGGATTGGGACTCTCAGATTCAGAAAGCTCATCGACTCCCCCATTTCAAAAGAATAGAGATAGCAAATATCCCAGGCCCTTTATCATTTGCTTTGGGAATTTTCTCTTGATGCAGGCAATAGCTCTAAAAGCACGTCCAAACTCTCCTATCAAGTTTGAAAATATGTCTTTATTTGTTCGCTCAGATCTGAGCAAACCCACTATGGATAGAAGATGGAGATTAAAAAAATGTGTAGACCGTTTCAAAGCTATTGGGGGACAAGTGTTTTTGCAGGAGCCTGCCCGTCTAAAAGGTATTAAAGGTGCCCATACCTACTACTTCTCGGATGAGAAGGAGGCGGAGAATATGCTATCTAAGTTAAGCTAAAATTTTGAGCTGAAGCTTAAATGATCAATATATTCCTCTTTTTTTTCTAACTCTCAGCCCTCAGGGGAGCGCAAAAAATAGCCTATTTTTTCTCCTTTTCTTCCCCTTTTTTTTTTCTTCTCTGTACCAATTACTAAAATATACTAAAAAATATCTTAAAAGGGGGGAGTGGAAAAGAAGGGGGAAAGAATAAAGAAAGACGGGTGGATCCGGGAGTCATAGGGCTGGTTAGCTCTGAGCTGCCCATACAATGGCAGCATCTACAGAGGGGGCTCTCTCTTGTTCTGGGTTGAGGGAGAGGGGGTGGAGGGTGGGCCCAGGTTCTCCGAGGGGTGTTCGTTGGGGATGGAGTTGATATATATAAAAAGTCGGCACCTTGTGATAAAGGCTTTAGTTTGAAAGGAATGCATTACTGTTTTTTTTCATTATTTTTTTTTGCTCAATAATACACAGAATGGCGAAACTGGTTTAAACTACCAATTGAAATGCATATATTAAAATGTCTAGCATGGAACGTAGGTGGCCTTAATAGTGAGAATAAAAGAGGACTTATCTCCGAAGAATTAAGGCTATATAACCCTCAACTCATTTTTCTCTCTGAAACACATATCTCTTACAAGGATAGAAAGTTACTCAACCAATTAGGCTATGAGGTGTTAGTCTGCTCCTCTCAACAGATTTCTCTCAGGGGATTCGCTATTAAAGGATAAAAAGTCCAGGATTGAAACGATTAAAACTGGCACTGATAAACTGGGACGGTGGGTGATTGCGCAAGTTGGGATTGGCAATTATAAATATGTACTCTGTGGAATTTACGGCTCTAATACGGATGGAAATCTGCCCTCGGGTGTCTTCGAATCATAAACCTATTTTATTAACATATAACTACTCTGAAGGCCAAACTGCTCCAAGATTGTTCACCTTCCCCCGTTATTTACTGACCGATACAGCTTATATTTCCCAGCTCAAGGTGCATTTATGTGCATTTATTAAAATAAATCTGAACACGGCCTCTCATATTTGTGTTTGAGAAACGTGCAAGGCCAGCATCAGAGGACATGCGCAACAATATATTCTTAAACAGAATTCTGAACGCCGTAAGGCTAATAACAAATTAATAGCAGATATTATGGAACAGGAAATCTTACTGGTTGAGGCGCTCCGCTCATGTTCCACCAACATCGTAGAAATAGAACTAAAATTGGGATCATTAAAGTCTAATCTTAAAACAACTTTTATTGAAAAATGTTGTGCCAAAATGCACAAGACCAAAATTCAGTACTACAAAGGAGGGGACAAAATTGGCAAGCTATTGGCTTATAAAGTGGCGGACGTCAAAGCTTACACCCGTATTAAGTATATGCAAGAGGCGAACCAAATTATTTATAACCAGCCTGCGCAGATTCTGACCCAATTCACGGAGTATTATAGCACCCTTTATACTCCGGAGAACCTGCCCCATACATCTGATATTACAGATTATCTGGAAAACAATTTTAAGGAAAAATGTAATCTACCTGGTTTAGAACACCTTTCTGATGATGTTACAGAGTTAGAACTAAGGCAGGCTATTGTATCTCTACCAATGGGGAAAGCTCCAGGGGAAGACTCAATCCCGGTGAAAGTATATACAATTTGCATTGAGGAAATAATCCATCTCTTTCTTTTAGTAATACAATATATTGGGGTAACTGGGAAAGCCCCGAATTCTTGGAATACAACGAAAATAATCTTCTTCCTAAAAAAGGACAAGCTGGCTGAAGAATGTGGGTCATACAGGCCAATTTCTTTGATTAATTCAGATGCGAAGGCTTTCGCCAAGGTTCTGGCAAATAGACTAGCACTGATTATCCTCAAATTGTTAGTGAACAACAACATGGATTCGTCTTGGGCAGGGACACCATGACTCATATTAACACAGCCATTACAGCCTTTGATATAGCAGAGACAGAAGCCTCCCCACTCGGTATGATTCTATTAGATGCCGAAAAGGCTTTTGACCGAGTGGGGTGGGATTATCTATGGATGGTGCTGTCTTTCATTGGCTTTAGGGGTAAAGTGATCAGCTGGATTCGGGCTTTATATGATCAGCCTACGGCTAAAATTAGTTATTCAGGGATATTATCCTCTGCCTTTTTGATTGCAAAGGGCACTCAGCAGGGGTGCCCGCTTCCACCCCTGGTCTTTGCCCTATCTATGGAGCCATTTATTTTGGCACTCCTGGCCCAGCCTAAAATAACCCCATTCTACTCAGAATCCCACTATCTGAAAATTACCGCTTACGCGGATGATATTGCAATATACTCTCCTCATTTTATAACAGCACTAGAAGGCATTATGATTGAAGCGGGAAAATTTGGTAATATCTCCGGCTATAAATTAAACGTGAATAAAACTCAGATAGTGATCAACCAAAAACCTCTGAGTGTAATTACAGGGATAATAAGAGCTGCTAACTACTTAGGGGTGAACATTTCATCTAAAATCTGTGACATAATTCCCATCAACTATGATGTGCTAATCAAAACAACTAAACTACTTCTAAAAAAGTGGCATAAATTACCATTAAATATCATAAGCAGAATAAATCTAATTAAGATGAAAATTCTACCACAATGTTTATATCTCTTTCGCTCTATTCCGCTGGCACTCAATAATGCCTTCTTTAAAAAGCTAGATGGAATTTTTAGCAGCTTTATATGGGGTTACCGGAAAGCACATAAAAGTTTATCTTCATTAAAAGGATCTATTGAAATGGGAGGACTTAACTTCCCAGAATTTAAACTCTACTTCTGGGCTACTTTTATTGGACGCCTCCGTTCCTTGCTTAATCCTGATTTAAAAAACGTGTTTTTTCATACCATTATGCTTAACTTAGATGCAAGAATGTTTCTGCTTAGACCCAAACTTCTACAAAAGAGTTAAATTTAAGACAGCTCGCGACACTGCCAAGATCTGGTTCGGTATTTTGGCTTTCTGCAAGACCTCCTTCTTTCACTCAAAACTACGACTTTGGGATAACCCAAGACTTCCGGGGATATTTAATGATAGCCAGGCTAGTGCTTGGGCAACTTATGGTATTGCAACCTTGGGGGACCTATATGGTACTAATGGATTTTTAGACTTCGAGGCACAAAGAAATTTGTATCATCTTACGGAGCCTATGAGGTTTAAATATATACAATTACATTACTTTTTGATACGTCGGATGAACATTTGAACTATCTCAGACTCTGATATTTGGGAGTGCCTCTATTCATTTAGAACTAAATCAATAATAAGCACCGGTTATAGCTGCTTAATTTCTCATGTAAAACAGGATTGTTCCAAATTAGCGGAGAAATGGAGCACTAAATTGGGATTGACGATCTATCCCGAGCAGATTGCTCAGTCTCTCTCAAAAATTAATAATTTAGTTCAATCCGCCAGCTTACGACTGTAACAATTTAAAACCTCCTGTTTGCTATACCATACCCCGGAAGTGATTCTTAAATTGTCTTCAAATGCATTATATACCGAATGCACTAAATGCCCTAAATGTGATACTGTGGGTGTTAATATAGAACACATGTTATTTTCCTGCCCAATATAGAACGACTTCTGGCTTAATTTGGATAAAGCTCTGAAATTAAAACTAGTAAAGCAAACATTACTCACATGCTCTAACTGTACTTTTAGATATACATGGCACTACCTTACCGCAACAGGCCTTAATCACCATTCTTATGGCCGGGATGCCTGTCACCCCCTCCCAACACAATCCCCAAGGATGGGAAGACAGACGCAGTTCTGAACTTTTGGAAGGCGGGAGGGAGTTACCCTCCCGGCCGTATTTATTAAAATATGAAACAAAATTAAAACATTAAAATAACAGTTTCATATCATGTACAATTTTCCATTTATGACATTACAATGCAGACATGTTTATTGGCTAACCTTAACAAATCTCTAATACAAAGGTTCTCCTAGCCGAGTCTAAGCATCCTGCAAATGCATACTTTCTAAATAAAAATTGTACATCCTAACATTACGGGCCAACGGCAAGGTCGTAACCGGTGTCAGGTCCCTACTACCAAAATTCCCCCCTCACGGTGTGAGGGGCGGGCGCACAGAGGACTGTACCTCTGTGCCAACTTCCAATTTCCCTTGTCTTAGCGGGGGCCCCTTATTTAACTCGACGCCATCTTAATGGTCGTCCGAGGACTCGTGTGAGGTGTCTAGAAGGTAGCGTGGACCCCCCTCCCACCCCACACTGTTTCTCACATCCGCCGTCGCGGATATCCTGGCCCCGGGAAATTCGTAGGAGATGCATCTAGCCGCCTCCTCCCCTGGGAGGGGCCTATGACCGCCTTCCCTTAGGCGACCCCATACTTAGTGGGTGCCGCCTCCCTGTGTGAGGGGCCAATGGCCGCCTCCCCCCGGGCGCTCCCATCCATAATGGGTGGCGCCCCCCTCTAGGGACCTTGAAATTACTGCTCACCGATCATGACCTTACCGCCACAGGCCGGATAGTTGACCGGCTATCCGGCCCCCCCACACTCCTACTAAAGGTCATGCTTTTACAAACCCCTTAACCATGCTATGAAGTCTCCTATGAGTAAGACATTTCCCTCCCGGGACAAATGGACCCCATCTTCGAGATACATGTGATCCCCCCGAATACATCCATGCGGAATACAGTGCAACTGCGCCGAGCGAAACAACCTACCAAGCTTGTTATTGACTTTCTTTACAGAATGATTCAAAGCTGATACAGAGAGGGCCCCCCGCCACACCTTCCTGGAATCATGTGTGACCATGCTATCGTGCACCCCGGAACCCTTCTCGCCAACCAGCTAACAGTGGATAGAATTCGCTCGAGTAGTACTCGCCTACCGAGTGTCACCAGATCATTGCCTCCCAGGTGTACTATGATTACAGACGGCGGTGACCTTGTCCGCTCTAACAGTCCCTCAACAAAACGTTGAAATTGGTCAATACAGACCCGCCCCTTCCGTGGAAGGTCACCCTGCACCCGTATTCCCCAGCTGCGTGAATCATGTCACCTGCTTTGAATACGTCCGCGGCACGCCTCACGTATGAGTGGCCCACGACCCACACCACTCTCTCCTCAGTCGGTGATCTTTGACCGCTGGTCCCCAGGTGTCGGGTCGACTGCACAGTCCGCCCCGCATCGCATGCTTGCGAAACGGTAAACCAAACAGAAGACAAGAAGCGTGAGTGCATGACATTGGCTTCACAACATGTGCAACCGCACATACCTTTTATAACAGTTCGAGGACCAACGCCCCAATTGTTTCACCTTTTCCACACTCAGACCCCTGGCTGTAGCCTCTGTAGCAGCCCCTATCCTAAAGGAATGGGTCCCAAAATCGCCCGGGTCCAAGCCCGCTGCCGCGATTGCCATTGTAAGCACCCGCTGAAACTGAAACCTAGTCAGTGGGGTGGCGTCGGTGTGTCTCAGCAAGCTTCCCCCCCATGTTACCGCCCTTTGCGCTAAATATTCCTCAACACATTTCACCGGGCACATGGGGGACCCTCGCATGCGTTGGACAACAATACTGTCCCCCATAGCACCCTGATCGGTCTTGGACCTGGCTATTGTGATTACCATTGAATCACCCTTGATCAGAATGTGTTCCCGACACAGTCCTCCCCCCACATCCTGCTTATTTTTTGCCACCAGCTCGCTCACCCGCATAGCCCCATGGAATGCTAATGCGAAAGCGGCCCGGAACAGCACTGCCTCGGACTGGGAGGAACATGTCGTGGGGAGTACTGACATCAACAGGGACAATCTTTCTAACCCTATCGGGCGCCTCTCGTCTACTCAATGACCCTCGAGGCGTTGCCACCCGCGTAGTGCCTTCTTTACCAGAAAGGACGATGTGGGGTCCTTGATGCCATGCGCCTGTGCCATGAATGCAATGGCGGCCCGGTGCCTATTGGCCGTTGCCGCTGATCGGCCTGCCTTGTGGAGTGCTACTAAAAACTTTAGAACATACTCCTCCTGCCCCCAATTATCCCCTCCTGCTGGACCCAAAAATGCACAATAGGAACGAAACGCTCCTTCATATGCCTTCCTTGTCCTGGGGGGCTAGGCTTGCTCCCACGAGGTCCTGTAATCCGGGGCACCGAGTAACCAGAGAGCTTCGGGAAATGGTGCCGCCACTAAATCCGCGGAAGGTAGATAACCCCTGAAGGCCTGCATGTGGAAACGAGAGAGTGCATCAGCCGCCTGGTTCAGCACACCCGGCACGTGCCTTGCCCTAAACTGAACGTTCAGTCTCATGCAAAGTAGTACAATTTCCTTCAGTAATCTCAATATCCACCTGCAGCGTGCTGCCTGATTATTTATGCATTCGACTATGGTCATGTTGTCGGACCAAAACACCACTGAGCGATCACGAAACTCATCCGGCCATGCCTTCAGAGCCACAAAAATGGGGAACAACTCAAGAAACCCAATGTTGCCTGTGAGCCCACTGGTGTGCCACCATGTCGGCCATGTTTGTGCCGACCATCGATTACCGAAGATGGCGCCAAATCCCACGCTCCCTGCCGAGTCGGTCCACAAACCCAGCTCGTCCGAGGATGCTGGTGGCTTGCTCCACACCACTCGACCGTTGAAATCCGCCAGAAATGCCAACCATATGCGCATATCCTGGCGAACCTCTGCAGACAGTCTTGTGCGGTGGTGTCCTTCTTTGAGACCGACCATGGCTTGTGCAATAGAGCGGGAAAAGGGGCGGGCCATTGGTATCACTCTAAAGGCAAAGTTAAGCTGGCCCACAGCTTGCTGTAACTGATGGAGGGTTACTTTTCCTTTGCTAATGCACTGTTCTAGAGAGGCCCTGAATTTCACCACTTTGTCCCTGGGCAAACGGAAGCATCCCTCCACCGAATCGAGCTCAATTCCAAGAAACTCGAGTGAAGTAGATGGCCCCACCGTCTTCCCTGGTGCCAATGGCACGCCAAATCGCTTCATGAGAGTGCAAAATTCCAGTAAAGCCTGTGCGCATTCTGTGCCGCCGGCTGGCCCCAAGAACAAAAAATCATCTAGGTAGTGCATAACCTGGGTATAGCCCGTAGCTCAGGTGAACGCCCATTGCAGAAAACAACTGAATTTCTCGAAATAAGCACAAGAGATGGAGCAACCCATTGGCATACATCTATCCATGTAGTAGCGTCCTTGAAACACAAAACCTAACAGACGCTGATCCTGTTGGTGTACCAGGAGCAACCGGAACGCTGACTCAATATCCGATTTAGCCATCAGCGCTCCGGGCCCCAGGCGATTCAACATGGCGACGGCCTCATCAAAGGATGCGTACCGCACCGAACAAACTCCTGGGTCAATCGCATCGTTCACCGAAAGACCCCTAGGAGCCGACAAGTTATGAATTAACCTAAACTCACCTGGGTCCTTCTTGGGGACTACTCCCAACGGTGAACAAATGAAATTAGTGACTGGCGGGTGCCTATATGGGCCAGCAACCCGGCCACGGGCAACCTCCTTTGCAATCTTACTTTCCACTACCGCCGTATTCTGCTGAACCGACAGTTGGTTTTTACACAGTGATTCCCCCCGAAAATCCCCCACTGGGATGTGGAAACCATACGAGAAGCCATCCCACAACACCCCAGCGGAGACATGATCAGGGTATTCATTTAGCCAGGGGATCATTGCCATGATATCTACGGGGGTAGGTAGCGGAACCCTATGGTCGACATTAGACCTGTTTGGCCCCTCATCTACCTCCTGTATCACCATTCTTGGCTCTGCACGAACTCTCAGGGTGTGAAGAGTGTCCACACCCTGCACACTCATGCCTGAACTTACATGTCCCTTGTGGCCTCGTGCACTTGCCTCTGTTAAAGTTCCAACAAACCCCTTTCTTACCCCCGTTCCCACCACTCTTCGGTTGGTGGTCACCAGCGGGGCCTGTTCGAAAGGGCACCGCCGATTGATGGCGGGAGGGTGCCGACCCATCCCCGCCAAGCGAAGACGACTTTGTCGCGCCCGGCAGGAGCTGCTTCTGCCAAGAGATGGAGTCGAGACAATCCCACGTCAGAGATGAATCGTGCTCCTTGGCCTTACGAAACTTACTATCATAACCCAACCATACATTGCCCTCATACGTTTCATAAAATTCCATTATACGTGTCTGATAGCAGGCCAATTCAGTTAAAACCTCGGGCCTACGTTCCCCCATGATCGCAGTGAACATCGCAAATGCCCTGGCCCAATTTGAGATCGTCTCATCAACCCTGAATCCCGCCATTTTTGCACGCCACACACTCGGGTGCCACAAATCCTTTTGAGTTTTAACATACTCCACCTCGTGATGGTCAGTCAGGAGAGAAAACATATTCACATACTTATCAGCCCAAATCAATTCTTTCGTGGCTAGCGGAATATGTTGGACCACCCTTTCCCTTCTTGAGGGTAACACCCCCTCCCCTGCCATTGGCAATGGCTGCTTACCCGAATCCATAGCTGGTCCCGCTGTTTTTCCCACGCCAGCCGCCGGTCGTTCTGAGGGAACCTGTGGGGGGACAAGAGGGAGATTCGCCTTCGCGGCATCTCGTGATTGCCTCAACTGCTTCATTAGTAACCTGGCCTCTTCGGCCGTGTCTCCTGGTGCCGTAGCACCCTCAGTATTCTTGCCGAGCCATGCGGCTAACTGGGCGGCCAACTCCGGAGGCATATCCGCCTCGCTAGTGGGCGCAACTACAACCGGAATCGGCTGGCCCCGCGTCCGGGATCGGGACCGGGGCCTCCACTGGGTTAACCGGGCTTGCCGGGGGTGACTCGGGAACTGGGGCTTCCCCCCCTGCCGCCCTATTCCTGGCCCTTTTACCTCTCCCAGCAGGGACTACTCCCGGCAATGCTGGTCCGATGACTTTCTTCGGTCTGCCCGTATTGTTCATTGCCGCCATCTGTTTTTTCATGCTCGCCATATCCTTTACCAACATGCGAAGCATCTGGTCAGTCCCTGCCTTCTTTCCGACCTTCTTGCCAGGCATCGTTGTCGGATATTCGATCCTTGCTGCGCAACGAGATCCTGGATCCGAGGGTTCGGAGTCGCTGAAAGAGAAACACAAAAATTACAAGTTCTCAAAAATTGCTCCTTGTTCCGTCGAGGGCTCACGTGCAACGAGAGGGTGCAGCTTCCAAGCACAGGAACAAGAGGATGCTTCTTTGGATTGTTGCTCCTTTTATTCCTCTTCGGGAGGGCGTGTACCCTCCTCTGGTACGCCTATGGGGCGTGGCCAACGGTGTAGGTGTCTAGGACAACCCTTCTTGGGCGGGGAAAAGGCGCGCCCCAGCTACGCCGCTTCGGGCATACCAGCCGAGACACGCCCCCTGCCCAAAATGGTTTCCCGGGGGGATCCGGGCCCCCTACCATACGTTCGGGGGGACCGAGTGGTCGCCCCTTTCCATTTTCCTTGTGCTAAACTTACGATAGCTATGGCATGGATATCGCCACAGCCATCACATATTATGCAGTGGTGGTCTTTGGTTAATGAAACTCATAGTATGGAAGCGGGAATTGCCCGAACTAGGGGTATCAGGTCTTTGATAAAATTTGAGAAAATTTAGGGCAACTTTATTTAAAACTTTTATTTGTGAAAGGGATTTTTCTTTCAAGATGGTATGAAATTTCCTTTTAGTACTTTATGTTTTTTTCTTTTAAATTTTGTATTCTTGCCATTCTGTATATATTTATATGTGCAATGCTGGTATATTTGTAATGTTTCTTTGCTTGGTTTTCACCTTGTGCCAACATTAAAAAAAATTTTTTTTTTAAAAGTGGTAAGGTTGGAGCTTTTCTAAATTCAATAGAGGTCACTCATCAACCAGCTATATTCTCTGTGATACATTTACACTGCTCCCAAAAAGCAATCTGAAGATTAACTTAATTTCCGACCTCCAATTTCAAATTTCTTCACATTTTCAGAACTTTCTAAAAGTTATAATTTTACATTTTGCTTCATCATTTATATACTGTTTATTCATCTGTTAATAATATTTCATTTTCTAAGCAGTCACGAACCCCCTGCTAGAAATTCTCAAACCCCCAGTGGTCCCCAGGACCACAGGTTAAGAACCACTGGTCTAAGATTCTGTATATCAGCATTATAGGCTGGTGCACATGCATCTGTCTCTTTTCTGGTAAAAGGGCAAGCTGATTAACTTCCTATTGGAATATAGCTAAGCCCCTTTGGGAATAGGGTTAGTTATTCTCCAGGGCATCCAAGATGTCATTGTTTGGAGATAATTTAGCATAATGGTTCTGCTGCTGCCCAGATGTTTTCCTCCTGTTGTTGTGGGCCTCTAGAGATATTAGTAGAATATGGGGAACATCCTTTACAACGCGGATGTTACACCGCAGTTCCCTTATGAAGCAACTTTTACAACGCAAGTTGTAACAACGAATTGCGCTAGGGGGCGCTCCAGGATAGTAAATAATTTAATTTACTATCCAACTCCTTCCCTACTATCTACGGGGACTGGAGTTGGAATAGTAAATTAAACTATTCACTATCCAGTCCCCAACAATGCAAGTCGTGGTAACGACTTGCGTTGTAAAACATGCGTCGTAAAGTACTGCGATGTAAAACATCGCGTTGTAACGACATACATCCGTAGAATACTGTTGTGATACGTCAACGTGAAAACTTTTTGTTTCCCTTTCAGTGTACCACAGTACTTTAAGTTGTGGAATGTTCTGCATCCGTTTGTACTTTGTGTTTCTTTGGAATTGTGCATTTTTACTCTGATTGTGCACTGTTTAGATTTTTATAAGTCTGTCTGCTCTTTAGAAAAAATATAGAATTCAATAAACATGCATTAGATAACTACAAGGATTCTTAGAGTTGCACACTTTTACCAGGTCAGTTGAAAATAAATGAAACCAGCCCCGTATGCATGTACTGGTGGAAATATTTTCTCCACCACCATCACCGAGCAGATGCATTAGAGTGACACTTTAGTGACACAATATTTACGAATGTGTGACATGAGAGCACTCTCTCTCACTCTCCCACATGACTAGATTGTAAACTAGAACATGATGTCTTTCTGCCGACAGTTAAAACTCACCAGTTTAGGTTACATCCACCCAATATGTAACACACTGAATAATCTTGAACCTACTTGTTTATGCTACTGGTCTGTTTTTTACACCGAATATTGATGAATTCATTATTGTGTGTTCAGTTATACACTGCTCATATACTTTCGAGTAAAAGGCAATTCAGAAATCGATAAATACATAAATGAATGTAGTAGTCGTCTTGAGCAAAATTTAAATTATGCTGGTGAAGTTTGCAAAATTTCCGGATGCCATGTTCCGTGAAATTTGCGAAATATTACATTAGTCTATTTGCATGATTTTTTTTCACAGCAGATTACTTTCATAGAAAATATCTTGCCTACAGACATTTTCATCTTAAATCAATCTCCTGCTAGTATGGTGATTTTTTTCCGCCAAGTTCTGATTCACGTGAATAAATCCAAGCAGGATGCCAGCAAAACAGATAGTTAAAAGCATACATAATTTTCTGTAAATATGTGACATCTTTAAGAAATGGCGAAACATTTTGCAAACAATAATATGAAATTTCGTACACTCCTCTGAGATGCTGTGTCTGACCTTGGAGAAATTCGACAGCTGTTTGTAACAGAATATTTAGTTGACATGTGACAGCCCACTTTAAACCCCTAAATGAGCACAGCAACAATACACTAGAAGTCTCTGATACCTTATGAGAATCTCCAGTTGCTATTTTCTGAAAAGGATTTTGAGAAATTGCTTCTCTTTACATTAGACCCTCCGGTGGTGAATTGATTGTGCCTAGTGCCGCCCTTCCTTCACTTGCCAACGTGTCTGGAAGATTGTGCTCTAACATATAAATTCAAGACCATTTGGAGAGGGGTGAGGTCCTAAATCTATACAAGTCCGCATACTGCTACATGCACAGAAAACGGATGAAAATAATAGTGGTATGGGGTGACATTGTAGCAGTAGGGCTTTGTTTGTGCCAGGGCACTCGTCAGGAGGCCATTACTGTTTGCATCACCCATTGTCCCTGCCAGCACTGCCAATGACAGGACCAACACAACTACTAACCCTCACACTCCTACATGTTTAACAATTCAAACTATTCCAGGCCAGAAAACTATAACAATGGCTTGGGCGGAAGGTATTAGTCATTTTACATGTAGATTGAATTAATAAGCAACAGTTGTGGTGCTCTACTCTAAATTTGACAAACATCGCCACCATGTGGCAGACTGTTATAATTGCCGGAGTTGGCAATTAAGTGCTGCCTCCGGCACCAAAAACGTCCGGCTCAAATTAAGCACTGCGTAGAGCTGGACTATGTTGGCGGTCTCTCATTGCTAATTTTGTTATATTTATCATCATTTGAAGAGGTCAGACAATATATCCTGTTAAATCAGTGGCCAAGAGCCATCAGAGCCTTCGGTGTTGCCCGAGTGATGTTGGTTATTACTGGCAGACATGGAGCACCTGGTAAGATTTTGTATCCTACCCAATTATTCCAATCCAATCCAAAGTAGCTTTAGTCGAGGTATACTCATAAAAGCACAAAACAAACAACATTTAGATTTACACAGTTAAAAAGTTCCTTGGCTGGATTGAAGATAATTAAACATCTTTAGATAAAAACTTAATCTTAGAGCAAATGGAAGAGATAAAAATGTCACATATACAATTTTCTTTACATTAAAAAGTACATTACACCAAATAAAAACAATTTAAAATAATCAATCACATTCAATGGCCAAACTAGGGAAGCTAAAATTAGTGCTCACCAAAAATGTGTCCACATTAATGTTTCAGCCTTATTACCCACGCCCATCCTAGGTATTTGGCAAAATATAAGTGCACATAAGCCTTTCAGCTTCGGCGCTCCTGTTTGTGCCAAGTAGTTTGCACATTGGAGTCAGCTAGACTAGCCTAGAGTTTGCATAGGCGGGACAGGCAAAGAACAGGTGGGCGACTGTTTCGTTGTGACTCCCACAGGTGGGACAGATGTTATCACTTGTGGGGGTCCACCTGGATGTAAGGGCTTTAGAGGTAATGAACCTGCCCTAAGTTGGAAGTACAGCTTCCTATCTCTCGACCTGGTGATAGTATCCTAGTAGGATTCAAATCTGGGGGTAAGTTTCGTTTAAAAAAAAATTCCCGCCATTGTAGATGAGTCAGTGTTTCTCCAAGCTTTAAAAGCAGCCCACTCCCAGTACTTCTTTTTAGGATAGTTTTAGAGGGAAAGGAGGCTTCAGTTGGGTTCTCCCATAACATTTACATTCTCAGGCCAACCAGGCTATTTCTAACACCTCTCAACCAGCCGATTTTGTGAAAGCCATCAAATGTAATTACATCAAGAAAACCAGCGGCATATGATGAGTGTTCAGGTGTCGTCCACAACCTACTCCAATATAAAATCGGACGCAGCTTGGCGACATCAGTAATGGCTTTTCTACCCAAATCCTATCTAACTGGCCTAAGGGGAGTGCTTTGAGGGAGATGAATAATACTACGGGGGAACTTGTTTTCAGAAAAAGTTAGTGAAGCTGCTTTCTCAAACCCCCATAATTCAGCTCCATAAAGCGCGGAGCTAACAACTTTAGATTCATAAACTTGGAGGACTGGTCTAATCAGTTTTGTTAGCGACCTTTTATGCTCCAGACTTAAAGCTCCCGTACTTTGTCGATGTTTCAGAGCAGCTATATGTATTTGACAGTCCCACTTAAGGTTCTTCTCTAGGTGAATGCCCAAATAAGTAAAAACCCTGACCAGTTCAAGTGGTTGATTATTCATAAAAATCTTACCTTTAAAACTTCGATACGGATTAAAAGCCATGAATTTCGTATTTGCCACATTAACTTTCAGGCCTCGGGCAGCACAAAAATCTTCAAAAATTAGTAAGGCTCGCTGGAGGCCACTAGGAGTCTTTGAGATAATTAATGTGTTGTCCGCAAACATTAAAATCGGAATTTTTACACCTGCTAGAGAAGGGGCGTCTGTGTTTACTGGCAACAAACGGTCCACTACTCCATTAATATACAGAGAAAATAACGTTGGTGCCATGGCACAGCCTTCCCGTACCCCTTGTTCAGCCGGAAACTGGGTGGTGACCCTACCCTGCCACCCCCCCATCTGATTCTAGTATGGTTACCCTCGTGCAGCCTCATTACCAAAGTTAAAATCTCATGAGAAAGCCTAGTTCCCTTAATGTCACCTTTAACCAGGAGCGGGGGACAAGGTCAAAAGCTGCACGTAGGTCAACAAAGGCAGCGTAAAGGCTGCCCTTGCCCAGTGTCACAGTCTTCCAATATAAAAGGATAAAACGAAAGACTTGATCAATGTGCTAGTGTATTTACGAAAACCCGCTTGGAAAGGGGACAATATACTACTCTCCTCAATCCAATCTAAAATTTTGTTCAGGATCATCCTTCCAACTACCTTTAGGATTGTATCTATCAATCTGATAGGTCTGTAGTTCCCCGGTAGAGTTTTATCTCCTTTTTTGTATACTGGAATTATCTTGGTCCCTTTCCAGAAAACAGGGATCGGGGCACCCTGGGCCGTTGCATTTGCCATCAACAAAATGTATCTACCCCATCGTGTTTTGTCGTAGAGGAACTGATCCACAGGGACACCGTTGAGTCCCGGCACTGCACCTCCAGCCATTGCACTACTAGCTAGTAAAACATCTTTGTCATTAAAAGCCTCATCTGTATAAAAAACATAACAAACTTCTTCTGTTTGATCCTTTAAAGGGTTACGTGCATATTGGGGCCTAAAATAATTTACCCATCCTTCTTGAGAGACATGATTTAGGGGCTGGTCTGGTTGTCCCCCTTTGCCCCACTTTATGATATTCCAAAATAATTTGGTATTATTCTGCAAGCTAGCTTCTTTAAGATCCTGCCATCTAAGCTCATCCCATAGGCACTTGGCTTAATGGATAGCTTTTTTGTATTCATGTCTTGCTGTTCGGACGGTATCCATTTCCCCACCCCTGATAGCATTACCAAGGGCAATTCTAGCTTGCCTACATTCATTGTTATACCACCGCAGGGGTTTGGAGTCAGCCAATTTATGGGTTCTGATGGGCTTAATGAAGTGGCTACTTATACGGCTAAATAAGCTATCATGTATCTGTGTCACGTGTTCCAGATCACCACCGATGCCCAGGACTTGCTTGATCTCTAGCACAGTTCTGTCAACATCTTCAGTAATGTTTACCAGAACCTCCGGTTTTTTAGATAGGTGGTGCCAGTTAAGCCGATGCGTGTCTTTGGCAAGGACAGCGTCCGGTGCACAAAATTCAACCTCCCCCCGGCTGTAGTTGCTCCGACATCCACCATCCATGGGTGAGACACAGGGGGTTATGGTCACTTTCCAGACAATCCCTGACCACCATATCAATTATCGTGTGCCAGATTTTTAAACTGCAGAGGATGTAATCAATCCTACTACTACTATAGCCATTGTTAAATGTATTAGACCCACCATTAAGTGCCCTATGTCCCCAATCATAGCAGATAGTGTTAATCTGGATAACGACCTCTGTCCATTTTTTTACGGGGTCGAGTTCCAATTTTGATACTCCCCATTGGCTATCCTCATCTTCAGTCAGGTACCAATCGGGAGTAGCAAGCGGCTCGAAAGTTGAATTTAAATCACCCACAACAATCATATTACTGTCCATTGAGTAACGCTCGAGGAGGCTGTCCAAAGCCGCTATAACTTTGGACTCCCCCCCCCGAACCCCACTCACATAGAAATTATAAATCTCCAGTAGTCCTAAGGGGCCCAAGTAAGTCTAACCTTATCACCTGAATATCACTACTCTCAGAAGACAATTCTTTGATACTCAATGGCAATGCTTGGCGAACCCATATGATAAGGCAACCCATTGGGCGGCCTTTGGCACCTTTAATTGCGGTAACAAATAAATGTAGGTAACTTGCACAGAGTTGCGGCTCGAGGAGCAAAGTCTCTTGAAATGTACAGATATCAAACTCATTAACAAATGTGAGCCAATGCGGTAATTATATTTTCGTGCCCAGACCTGCAATATTCCATGACATAAATGACCCCCTGGTATGGACATTGCCTGAATGCAATAGTTTCTTGCCTTGCCTTGGATTATTGGCCATGCCACGTTTCTGTAATCCAGGGCCAGGGGCATCGATGGGTTGAATTGTAATAGGAGATCTCACCTCAGAAAAACCACTAGCAACATCACTCTTATCTGCCTGGGAGCTGCCTAAACGAACGGCCAAACCATCAACCATACATGTACTAACCCCTTGTGAATTTCTCGTTTCGGGAATATAACTGGCAGTATCAATACTATCAGCTCGTCCCTTAACACCATCACTACACAGCCCTTGCTTTTATACACCCAGAAGTCAATCAATATTTTCTAACCCAGAGCTTCCAACACGACCCCGTGGCCACTGCCCAGGGTAATGGTGCACCTGAGGGCCAGGTAGGGCCTTCCTTAACTGAATGCATAAATGGGCTGGGGGCCTGGTTCTGAACTAGAGGGCAAATTGATTTTCAGCTATTTCCTCTGATCGGAGTGTCAATTCGATACAATCAAATTGTTCAATGACTGAGGTCAGCCTGCTCACCTTAGAGATATCATCCCTAATTACCGACTGGCACCCTCTAACATGGCGCAACCAATGAATAGTTTTACTAGTCAGTCATTACTTCTCACTGGTGCTAGCTTGGGGACATTAGTCATATAGATTTTGTTGGTACTCTGTGCTATACCTGATTTCAGTCTCTCTCTATTATCTTCAAATTTATCATGATTGGTAACCATTGTGGAAGTATTCTACCTCGCACTAGGTAACGAATACGCTCTCTCCTTGGTCTTTAGAGGATGGATTAA
This sequence comes from Lissotriton vulgaris, assembly GCF_964263255.1. Taxonomy (NCBI): domain Eukaryota; kingdom Metazoa; phylum Chordata; class Amphibia; order Caudata; family Salamandridae; genus Lissotriton; species Lissotriton vulgaris. Next base: position 834,902,674 of record NC_141689.1, on the reverse strand, counting down.
ACTGTTTTTATTGAGCAGTGGGGATCTGTTTTGTGCATAGGGGATGGATAAAGATTTTCCGGATTTAGCCACCTCTCTATAGGAGGTGGTAGCTTTGCACACACCATTCACTTTTACAATTATCATCGGTTTCGCCAAGGCACTACCGGCTTTCAGTGGGAAAGAGTTTTACTTCGGATAGGATTTAACAAGGTGCGCGCCCCACCGTTAGGCACAGGACCTACCATAGCAGATATATTTAAAATCAAACCCTTTATAGACTCTATCTCGTCCCGTAGAAGATAACACTAGTTATGGAGCTCTCCTTAGTTAAGGCCCCCCCACTCACAGTGCCACTGCCCTTAGGGAATTTTGGTTTTGGAAGAAACATAGCGGGGATAGCCGGGGAGACAGGACCTTTGCATGAACATTCCAATCCCAGCTGAATTCTGTTGAGCTTTAGTCCCCACTAGATGTGGACTAGGTTCAGAAATGAAAATTGTCTCACATTCCTCCACAAGACTGTTGATACGATCGAGAACACAATTGCTAGCAGCATGCTTTGTCACTCTTCTAGCTTTCTTTCATTTGCGCGGTCTACTGGCATTCCCAGCCTCGATCCCCCCTCCTTCCCCTTCCATTGACTTGCGTTTGCCCATTCAAGTATATCCCTCCCTGCTAAAAGGAGAGACTTTGAAAAGAACAAGCAACTCCAATAGTCCACACAAAGTACCAAAGGGGCCTTCAAACAGGCCTTTACAATGTGCACAGTGAAAAACAGTACCTTTCATAACTCCCAGGGTAGGTCCGCACCTCTCTGCAAAGCTTAGTGATGAGCTAATAAGCTGTAGATGTTAGGGGAGTGGCCCCGCCCTGACTCTTTCTGGCGCAGGACGGGCGCAGGACGGGCGCAGGATGGGCCCGCCCTTGGCCTGGGCACGGCCCGCGCTGCAGGAGTGCTGATTGATTTTTAAGGGCCTCCTGCACCGCGCTGCAGTGACGCGATCACCATGCGTCCTCCAGCGCCTGCTGGGACTTGTAGTCCTCCTGGCAGGCCGTTCTCCTCAAGGCGCGGTGTGTCCTGAGATCAAGAGAAGGACAGGAAAGTGAAAACGATATGCCGTTCCTCTCACGACTGAGATGAAGAGAGAGCCGGATTTGATGCTGGTAAAGCCGTTCCCCTCACAGCGGGCTGGGCAGGTGAGTCAGCGCGTCCCCAATTTATGACCATTGCAGGATTCTCCAAGATTGTCACTGCTGCTCTTCAAGCAATGAATTCAGGGAGGCTTTGTGCTGAAGACTATCAGGTTTACCAGTGTTCAGTGGCCAAGGAATAGCTTTTTACTGTCTCTCTTGATGGACAGTAGTCCAAGAAATAGGAGAAATCAGCTTTAAACATATTTTCAGAAGGACCAAGGTGATACTGACGACGGACCCTTGCCAAAACAAAACACCATTGTTTTTACAGCTTCCTGTCCTTTTGTATTATTAGATATAGTATACCAAGACAAGGACTGCAGAGGTATTTGGAACCTTGACCTTGCTATTAATTCCACTTCAGCTCACCTGGGAAGGAATTGATTCTTCAGCTACAGGATCTGAGGTGTGTGCTGCCTTTTCAAGTCTAAGAAGAAAGTAGCTGGATCTCACTTTATTTCTAGTTTAAATTATGAGGATGCTGTTTTGTGGAATATCACCGCACCACTATACCTTATGCAGAAATATATGTCCAGGTGCCCAGACTCTCTCTGCCCGCAGGTGGTTCCTGTGTGTGGAAGGAGAAATCTCTGTGGTTTGTAAGTGCCTGCATAGCTTTCTCAACTCCAAACCATAGTTGGAGGAATAGAGCCTTAGGCGTAGGTGTACGGCAATCTTCCAACTAGGATCTGCAGGTGGGTCTGCATTCCAAGCTTAAAAAGAAGAAAATGCAGGCTTTCTGTTGTTGCTGCTAGGTGGTGCAATTTACTGTCTTCGGACATTTGTCATCTGCTACCATCTGCCTAAAAGTAAGCATTGCTTTTTAAATAAAACCAAAAAAATAATTCAATTCCCTTTGGGTTCAACTAATCGTTTTTTCAATGGAAATCTGCTTCTTGTATGCTGTAAGAAAATAAAACAGAAATAGAAATGGCAAAATCATTTCTAACACTATTTAATTGCAGCAAGGCAAGTCAGTGTTCTACACTGACATCAGCAACTTCTTATATGTCCACTAAAGTCCTACTTATCCCCCTGCAGTGTTTGTCAAACTTCCATGCATGCCGACTACATGGAAGAGTGCACCATTTCGTGGTATTGCCCCAAAAAAATGAACTTCCGTTTAAAAAAAAACTCAGGCTAGAATATTTTGAGTAACATAACAATGGACGTGTGTTATAGGATCAAGTTCTAATTCCTTAGGCCGAATAGCATGCTGGATACAAATATTTGGACATGAATATAATTAGGTTTCTGACTAATTTCTGAGACGCATAACCTTGGTGCACAAACTGTGCCTACAATAAGAAGCACTGGCATCATTTGTAGGTCAAGATTTCTTTGTGCATGAAAACTCATTTAAGGTTGTTATTTTTAGCTGAAGTCCAACTAGGAGTGTAAGGAACACAAAATACCCCACATCCCGAACTACACAGAAGAGTGTGACCAATACTTGTCTACGAACCAATTTGCATTACCGCTCAAATGTCAGCTTTCAAGATACTATGCAAGTGCAGTAGTTTTTTCCCAAATGTAGGACTGACATTTCCTGAAAAACTCTTTCGTATGATTCACTGTTTATTTGGTATTCACAAACTACAAGTTTAATTTGTAATGTTATGACCAGGGGCGTAGCTTGGTCAGTAAGATTGGTGGGGTGTGAGCTTCAGATTTCCAAACAGCCACGCTGACAAATAATGTCAAAATAGATTATACAATAAGCAGTGCGCATGACGGGGCTAATGGGGCCTCGGAAAGAAAGATGAATGGGATTGATAAGGGTACTAAGTTTGAGAAAACACAATATTTGGCAACAAAAATTACATTTTTTAAGTCTTTCAAAGCAGAGAGGGAGATACTGTGTAGGTATTTCTGTGTGTGCGTAAGTAGACATTCCCTGTGAAATCTTACAGGCACTTCACCATACCCAACTGAAAGCACCCGTACCCGACTATTTTCCAGAAAACAACTTATTAGGGCAGTGTAACCCCCCCAAATACATCCCCTGAAGCTACTCCCCTGGTTACGACTGCGGAGACTCCACACTCGTGGCGGAGACTTTGCACATAAAAAGATAGGTGGAGTTTTCTGTCCCAATTTGGCACAAATAAAATTAACTGAGTATATGAAAGCATAGTCAAACGTAGAAGAGTAATTCTTGGTTACTCATGCTGGTTTAGCTGGCTGGTCATTAAAGAGACGGTCATTCAATGAGCGGAATCCATTGTCTGAGAATCAGTTGAACAGATAATGTGCATAGGTGGCTATTTTAAGTTTGCTCCTAATGGCCTGGAGGGGACTGATATAAATTGTATCGAGAGAATCCACATTTGTACTAGGCCATTGAGTAAGAAGTAGGCCATCATTGAAATCCCCTGTAATGATGGAGTTGACATAATCGTCTAGTATTTTTAGAGGCAGCCCAAAAGAAATATTAATATTCAGGAGGGATTTTTTTCCTTTAGATGTAGGCAAAACCACTAGAATTTCTTTTGATGCAGTTGAAAGGGCAGCTGATTTCATTGACAAGTTATTGTTTATCATGGTCAGAAGCCCACCACTTGACCTCCCAGTTTTGATTTTGTAGCAAGCTTTTCAAACATTGAAAGATTTGTAAAAGTAAAAGATTAGGTTTTCCATGATTCCTGTAGACAAGCTAAATGATGGTTATTTAAGAAGTTTTTTAAAACCGCACCACTGAGTTTCCATTGCCTATATATACCCTCAATATTCCAAGAGATGATCAATCGCTCATCTGTATGGATCAGGTAGGACATAAGATGGCTGCTAGGATGTTTGTGTTGTACTCCTTCCTCTGAAGAGACTAGAGTCTTTTGACTGTGGTAAGTTTATCCGTCAATTGGAATCAGAGATACTGTCATTCATATTCGTAAATCATCCAGTTTATTCATTGTTAGAAAGTCAGTGTCCTTACAGTGACAGTCTTTGATCAATTAAGAAGTATCTGAGCGATGTGAATTAGCTGCTTCCTTTAGCCTTGGAACTTTGTGGTACTTAGGTTCCTGTATTCTGAGAGACTGGAATACCCCATGTTGCTAGATCATACCATCTTTCCCAAGTTAATGTTGTAATCTGTCCAACCGGTGTGGGGGGCTCACTGACACCAAAATGGCCAGCTATAAGTGTTCTGGGTGGGATTGGGGCACCCAAAACATTAAGTAATGCCCAAACTAAATAATACATGAGAAGCTGGAGCCGCTCATTTATTATTCACTGCTCCCCTTAATGCATTTTGTGGCCTTATTTTCATATGTTTTCTTGGTTTGCGCTGCCCCAGTTTGGGCAGAAGCACCACCAACATGTTACAGAAATGTTGTGGGGTGCTGCAGGAAGTGCAGTAACCCCCCCCCCCCAGAAATCATTTATTAAAGGTAACACTATGTTTACTCTGGTGTACGCATCATGAGTCCAGGAAAAGGTGATGATATTTCTAAGCATTCCCAGAGCAGTCGATTCTTTTGTTTTTCCGATGAATATTGAAGGAATTTCTCGTGGTTTGTCTAATGGCTACATTATATGGCCTGAAGACTGTAAAGGAAATGCTCTGTCACTGTTTGATTTTGTTTCGAATAGATATGTTTAATTTAAAGGTTTGTTGGCAGGCCCTTTTATGGCTATTTGGGTTAGTTTGAGCATTGGGTTCAATGCCAGATTTGCATCCTTTTTTTACCAGGATCTTGGGTATCCTAAAGGTACCCAGAGTTTGTGGAGGGGACTGAGAAAATTGGCAAAATATAGCTACATTTTGTTTTTTGGGAAAAAAATAGGACAAAAGTTAGTGCTGTGGATGAAAGTGCCTGTTTTATTTCTTTAATATGACATCAATTAACAGTTTGCTGTGCTAAAGTCACCATCTTTCCAGTTTTTAGGCCCATTCAGAGCTAAATACTAAATGCTGTTTTTTACCAAGTTTTTGCCATTTTTCATAGAGGTAGCCCATTTTTCCTGTTTTTTGCGTTCTCAACCTATTTCCAGTTATTGGTTGAAACCGGTATGAAAACCATGGGTGATCCAGAAAGGCCATAGATTTCTAAAAAGTAGATACAATTCCAAATACATAAAGAGGTTATAGGTGTAGATCCCTTACGTTGTTTTTCAGAGTAAATACCTGTTGAAGTACAATAATACCGAAAATGAGTTGGAAAAACACAGCCATATGTGACAACATGTTCATCTGTAACTTTTTGTCACAAGGTATGATTCACTAAATCAATACACCAATACATCTGCTAGACCCTTCTGCTTAGTGCCTGGGGGAGGAAACGGCTCAAAATTCAACTTGGACACAAGACATATTTTTATAGAAAACAGACCCTTTTTTTGCAACTGGGTAGCTGTGGGTTTCAGGCCGTAGCTCAGCCAGCACCTGAGGGTAACCTAGCAAGCTTACACATTTCTTTTAACTAGACACATGGGAGAATCCAGGGTGGGGTCACGTGCATGGCTCTCACAGGTTTCTTTCACCCAGAATCCCTTGCAAACCGCAAACTTTGACTGTACAACACATTTCCTTATTTTTATGTGCTGCAAATTACTGGAATCTGTGGGGAGCAACAAACTTCCTTCCACCTATAACTCTCCCAAGTTTCCAAATTAAAACAGTACCTCACTTCTGTGGATAAACCTAGTGCCCGCAACAGGAAACAGCCTAAAATACAACATGAATACATTACATTATTCCACTCAAAACTAATCCTTTTTTTGCAAAGAGGATAGGTGTGGATTTTGGGCCATAGCTCAGTTGGCACCTAGAAAATCCTGGCGAACTTGCACATTTTTAAAATCTAGACACCTGGGGAAATCCAGGGTGGGTGGTTTGTGTGGCTTTCACCAGGTTTTGTTGCCCAGAATCCCTTACAAATCTCAACTTTGACAAAAAAAACACATTTACCTCACATTTCTGTGATGGAAAGTTTTAGAATCTGCAGGAAGCCATAAACTTTCTTCCACTCAGTATTTATCTAAGTTTCCTAATGAAAATGGTACCTCACATGTGTGGGTAGTCCTATTGCCCGCGACAGGAATTAGCTCAAAATGGAACCTGGATACATCACATTTTTCCACTCAAAACTGACCCTTTTTTTGTAAAGTGGGTAGCTTTGGATTTTGGTCCCGAGCTCAGCCGGCACCTAGGGAAACCTAGCAAACCTGCATATTTTTTCAAACTGGACACCTGTGGGAATACGCGGTGGAATGACTTGTAAAGCCCTCAACAGGTTTTGTTCCCCAGGATCCCTTGCAACCCAAAAACTTTTACTAAAAATACATTTTCCTCACATTTCTTTGATGGAAAGTTTTGGAATGAGCAGGGAGCCGCAAACTTTCTTCTACCCAACATTCTCCCAAAAATAGAACCTCACTTGTGGGGGTAGGTCTAGTGCCCGTGAGAATACATGGCCCAAAACGCAACATGGATACATCAATTTTTTTAACTTAAAACTTGCCGGTTTCTGGCAAAGTGGGCAGCTGTAGATTTTGGGCACTTGCTGAGCCTTTGGACCCTAGCTCAGCTGGCACACAGGGAAACCTAGTAAACCTGTACTTTTTAGAAAACTAGACAGCCAGGGGAGTATAGAGGATGTGTGACTTGTGTGGCTCTCACTAGGTCATTTTACCCAGAAGCCCATGAAAACGTCAAACTCTGATAAACAAAAAAAAACACATATTGTCCTCACATTTCAGTGACTGAAAGTTCTGGGATATGCAGGGAGCCACATATTTACTACCACCCTGAATTTCAACTTGTCTCACAGTTAGAACGCTACCCCATTTGTGTGGGAGGGCCAGAAGACCACGACACAAAAAGGGCCTTAAGCTCTTCATTGCGAGATAAGCAATCGGGGTAGTTTTGCACCAATAAAAATGCTCTGCCACTTGTGTGGCTGAGGCTAGTGCCTACAACAGGAATACAGTAAACCAAGGTCAATGGGAGCCATAGCGAGGGGACTCCCATTGATTTTAGTTTGATCCGTTCCTGTCATGGCCACTAGGCCAGCCACACAAGTGGCACAATGTTTTTATTGGCACAAGTGGGGTAATGCTGGGTGGTAGAATTTTGTGGATTCCTGCAGATTTCATATGTTTCAGTCGCAGCAGTGTAAGGAAAGGAAAATGTATGATTTTAAGCAAAGTTTGAGGTTTTCAGGGCATTGTGGGTAAGAAATCCTTGTGTGATCCACGCAAGGCACCCCACCTTGGAATCCTCTGTTCGTCTAGTTTTTGAAAATGTCTGCGGTTGGTTGGCCTTTGAGCACGGTTCTAAATCCTGCAGCTACCCCTATTGCTGGTATTTCCATGTAGCACTTTAGGGCCTTTTGTGTTGTGGTCCCTTCGCCTACCTACACAAGTGGTGCATTTATAGGGAAACATGTGGGAACTCAGGGTGGATATTTGTGGCTCCCTGCAGATTCCAGAAGTTTTCTTCACAGAAATGTGAAGATAATGCAGTGATGCTTGCTGGTCATCATTATAATAAAAGAAAAAAAGACTCAGGCTTCTCCAGTAGCTTGTCCTGAGTTGCCTGAGTTTAAATAGAATAAAATAAAGGAATGCCTCTGGTGATCTGCACCATAGAGGCTTTTATAGGCCTCCCAAGAGTTGTGTTTACTTGTGAATATGTAGAACACACTGACACCCACCTTCGGTTTGAGCAGCACTATTTCAAAAATCTTTAAGTAAACTGTTAGACCTAGCATCCTTGGTATGTTTTCCCCTGTATTTTCCCTCTACCTCCTGTATTTTTGATGATATGCTGGACTTCGTTTTTGCTGGTTTTGTACTCTGGGCACTTTACCACTGCTGATCAGGGATAAAGTGCAAGTGACCCCTGGTTAAATTGCAGTTCTGATTGATTCTCCATGATTGGTATATTTGATTTACTGGTAAGTCCCTAGTAAAATACACTTGGTGTGCCCAGGGACTGTGAATCAAATACGAATAGTGGGCCTGCAGCATTGGTTATGCTACCCACATGAGTAGCCCTCTATACTCGTCTCAGGTCTGCCATTTGAGTGTCTGTGAGTGCAGTTTTACACTACCATGTTAGCCTGGCAAGTGCACCCACTCTAATGAGTGTATATAATTCAGCCTGGTGGTTGGGAATTGTTTTTTACCTCATGTATATATTTCTTTGCAGATTTATATTTCCCTGACGAAGGGCTACACCAGCCCGAAATGCACTGGGGTGGGATAAGGAAACAAATGTCACTTTTGTTGATTATTATGATATGAAATGAAGTAATCAGGTGGAATGAAGAATATCGAATACCACCATTGAACAATAAAATAATTCAAGAGAACTTTGAGTGATGATTACCCCTTTCCCAAGGGACATAAGCAGGGCTAACTAGGACGAACCTCAATTGGGGAACTCCACTTCTAAATAAGTGCTCCCACTTGCCAGGTCCTAATCATCCCTTTTACTACCTGTACGGCATCCCAAAGGTAGGTCCAAGGTACCCCCATGGGCAGGGTGCAGTGTATGTGAAAGCTAGGGCATGTATTAGTGTGTTTTACATGTCCTGATAGTGAAGAAATACTTGAAATTCAATTTTCACTATTGCAAGGACTAGCTCTCCCATAGGCTATCATTTGAGCTGCCTTGTAACATTTTCCAAGTGTAACTTTCAATTAGGAGCAGCTAGAAATTTGGAGTTGGGCTCTATGAGCTCAGAATTTAAAATCAATTCTTTTAGTAAAGATGGTTTTTCAATTGTGTGTTTGAAAATGCCACTTTTAGAAAGTGTATTATTTATATTGATTGGGCAGGGCTTGGGTAACAAAAAGTTTATCAAGTAAAGGTGCCTGCAAGGAACTTTATTTGGATACATGAAAACATCACTTTACGGTAACACTTATGAGTTCTCAAACAGTGGCCTCAAATACATGAATTCTGAAAATCAATTTATGTAATCTAAAACGAATGAATCAAAAACAAGCAAAAAGGATGTTTTTTTGTGTGACTTTTTTAGTTTGAAAAAGGTTATTTCTGTGTAAAAAGAAAGCCATGATGTTAAAACTGAAATTTCATACATTGAAAGTATACGGGAAGATAAATTGAAGATCAGTAGAGTTTGATTTGCATAAACTATTCGTAATATTGGTTCCTTGTTTGTCTGAAACCAGGGATATATTCATTCTGATACCATCCTCGTCTCACTCCCCGTTGTCTTCTCCGTGACCCTACACTTCTGTGAGTTTGCCCTAAAAAAGCATGATGGAAGCTAGAGGATTGATTGTCATAGTGTTGTTGGTATGAATTGCCTGCAATGTGATCACTGTCTGTATCTGAGTTGGTATCTGAAAAGGTGATACATTTGAAGGAGGTATTGTGCGGGCGTAGGGTTTGGTTCCAGCAACTGTTTTTCTGATGCAGCTCCGCCATGCGGTAAAAGATTCCACACACCGCCACCATGTGGCTGAGGAAATTGACGCAGTGGATGAAAAAAAACGCCACAGCCTGAGCTCAGCACACCGTGTATCCAATGTCCGAGACCACCGCACTTACTCAGATGCAGGCACTGCTGTGCGGCTGAAAGAATCAACGCATCGTTGGACCGTGGATGAAGAAATCGAAGCAGTGCTTGTTTGATGGGCCTTCCTGTGCTAGAGTGGTGGGAGGAGTTTTCCCATTAACCTGCAGTAATGTTTTCCTATATCTCAATAAAATCCCTTGCAGGCACCTTTACTTGACAAAACTTTTAGAAAGTGGGCATTTTCTTGTTTACATGCCATGATTGTGTGGAGTGCACTCCAAAGGTACTTTTTAAAAACTTTTTTATGTGATGCTCCAAGGCCAGTATGTTTGGTGTGTTACCCTGGAATGTGCTCCGCCCATGCGTGTGATCAAATCTACAAACAAGCTCCCGCCACGCCTTTCTTAGTGAGCTCCACGATACAAAGCCCAAAAAGTCCAACATCAATCCAATTACACAGGCTTCTTAATGTATTTAACTTTTATTCAAATCTTAATCCAATTAGTATTCCAGTTTCATTCCTCTTATTTTCTTTCTATTACAACAGATGCCTTTTGACTTTCTTTGAGTACACTGTAATTCACTGTTCTTCACAGTGCAGTATAGCAGATAAAACCCAATGCATTTCGGGCATCAGCGCCCTTCCTAGAAGTAACTATGATAAAAGATATGCCTTCAATGTCATCATCAACTCTCTTAAACACATTGGCATCAGCAGAATTTTATGTTATTACACTTTACATGTAGTGTTGCCCAACAGTGACATTGTTCAAATATTTAAAAAAATAAACCCAATTTTGCTAATTTGTGTAAAAAAAATCATAACTGTGCTCTGTGTTGCCTTTCAAAGCAACCATGCTACATCTACATCCTACCAGTGGCGGTTTCTGTGCATAGGCGTCGGGGCTCCGCCCCCTTTATCTTCACAGTAAAAACGTAAGGAAAACAATCAAAGGAAAGTTAAATTTTTTTTATAAAAAAAAAAAAACTCAGCTGTAAGTTTGAACGGGGGGCATTGCCTGCTTCACTCACAGACTGCTCCGCTCACGGACACCATCAGTGTTGTTACGATGCTCAACAATAAAAATGCGGACACGTGACTGACAGAGGACCTGACCGTGGGTCACTCCCCATGCCGCACGGCTCCTCCTGTTGCCCGTGCCTCACTCCCGCTGCCACCGAGGGTTCGCCGCCCCTGGTTAACTGCTGCCTGGACTGCTAAACTCTTCTTTTTCTCCTATTGCCTTCTGTATCCTGCTTTTTCTCCCATTGCCTTCTGTAACCTCCTGTTTGTATTTTTGTACATTGTGCTTTGTCTCCCCTTTTGCCTGCTAGGTGCTCCTTTTCGCGCCACTGCCCTCTGTGCCCCCCCTATTCCCCACTTCCCGCCGCTGCTTCCCCACGGCCGCACCCCCTTTTTGCCTTCTGTGGCCCGTGCCCTCGCCCATTGGCCCCCCTGCTCCCGCCTCCCAGCTGCTCCTCCCTCCCACTTGGCCTCTTATGGAGGTCACCACACGGAAGTGCAGCGGACGCGCGCAGCGGGCGCACCGCTGGCGCGCCAAAGGCAAGCCCGTCTGCGCCCATCCACACCTGGACCGTGCCCAGCGCCAGAACCCCTGGCCCCAGCCGTTGCCGGGACACCGACTGAGATACGACACCGCCACCCTCACTGCACTCAACACAGGACGACCTGCCGCCTGCCGCCAAGCCACCCCGAGGCGCATCCACGGACCCTTCACCTGCCTAGCTTGCAAATTCACCTGCCACCGAACCTACTCCCCGCCCACCGAACGCAGCAACAATAACAACCACCTCAAGTGCATCCCCCTCAACCCCCGCTCAGTCCACAAACACGCAGTCGAACTCTGGGATCTCCTTGATACAGCAGCACCAGGCGTCACCTTCCTCACGGAAACCTGAATGAACGCCTCCTCGGCCCCCAACATCGCCATAGCCATCTCGGATGGCTACAAAATCACCCGGAAGGACCGCGTCAACAAAACCGGATGAGGAATCGCCATCATCTACAGGAACACCATAAGCGTCACGACCAACGCCGATGACACACTCACCGCCGCCGAACACCTACACTTCCAGGTCCACACCGACCCCCAGACCACCTTCAGAGCAACGCTCATCTACAGGTCCCCGGGCCCACGGACACAATTCAGCGAAACCATCGCCGACTTCATCAGCCCACACTCCCTAGCCTCACCAGAGTACATCCTCCTAGGGGACCTGAACTTCCACCTGGAGAAAAACAACAACAAAAACACCACCACCCTGCTCGACAACCTCGACAACCTCGAACACAAGCAACTGGTGGACATGCCCACCCACCTCGCTGGCCACACGCTCGACCCCATCTTCTCCGCCAGTAACCACGTCTCCTTCAGCCACTCCACCAGACTACATTGGACCGACCACAGCTGCAGCCACTTTACCTTCAAGAAGATGACATCCCACCACCACACGCCACAGATCCCCCGCAGATGCTGGAGCAAAGTCACCACAGACCAGCTGACCACATCGCTGAGACAGAACCCACCTGTCGACATCCCTGATACCAACGACGCAGCAGACAACCTCGCACAGTGGAACACCAACTGCGCCAACAACCTCGCTCCACTGAAGAAACCCCCAGGCAAGACTAGCAACAGAAAAACCTCATGGTTCACAGACGCCCTCAAAATCGCAAAGAAATCATGCCGAACCCTCGAAAAAACTTGGCGCCACAAACGGACATCAGAAAACATGACAGTCCGCGAATACCACCAGATGATCCGCACCACCAAAAGGACATTGTTCAAAGAGCGGCTGGACAACAACTCCCACAACAGCAAAGAACTCTTCAGCATCGTCAAAGAGCTCTCCAACCCCAGCGCCAGCAACAACGACATCACACCATCAAAAGACCTCTGCAACTCCCTCGCCACATTCTTCCACTGCAAGATCGCAGATATACACGACAGCTTCAGGACCCCAGACTCCGCCTCCAGCCATCAAACCAACGACCCCCACCACCAGCCTCAGTGCATGGACGCCCATAAGCACTGAAGACACCACCGCATCATGAACACCATCCACTCCGGCTCCCCCTCCGACCCATGCCCTCATCACATCTTCAACAAAGCCGACACCATCATCGCACCCCACCTCCGGAACATCATCAACAGCTCCTTCACGTCAGCCACCTTCCCTGGAAGCTGGAAACACGCAGAAATCAACGCCCTTCTGAAGAAACCAACAGCAGACCCCAAAGACCTCAAGAACTTCCGCCCCATATCCCTGCTCCCCTTCGTGGCTAAAGTCATCAAGAAGACCGTCAATAAACAGCTGACTGCATTCCTCGAAGCAAACAACTCGCTCGACCCATCCCAGTCCGGATTTCGAGCCAACCACAGCACCGAGACCGCCTTAATCGCAGCCACCAATGACATCTGGACCCTGATGGACAACGGAGAGACAGCCGCTTTGATCCTACTGGACCTCTTGGCAGCCTTTGATACCGTCTGCCACCGCACCCTAATAACCCGCCTCTACAACACTGGAATCCAAGGAAAGGCCCTGGACTGGATCGCATCGTTCCTCTCCGACAGAACCCAGAGTGTCCGCCTCCCTCCCTTCCGCTCTGAGGCCACCAAGATCATCTGCGGCGTACCCCAGGGCTCCTCACTCAGCCCAACCCTCTTCAATATCTACATGAGCCCCCTCGCCACCATCGCATGCAAACACATCAACATCATCTTCTACGCCGACGACACCCAACTGATACTCTCCCTCACCAAAGACCCTCTCACCGCCAAAACAACTTCCAGGACGGAATGAAAGATATCGCAGAATGGATGAAGCACAGCCGTCTGAAGCTCAACTCGGACAAGACAGAGGTCCTCATCCTCGGACAATCCCCATCCGCCTGGGACGACTACTGGTGGCCCAAGACACTGGGTACCGCACCGACACCCACGGTCCACGCACAACCTGGGATTCATCCTGCACTCCTCCCTCACGATGACCAAACAAGTCAACGCAGTGTCGTCCTCATGCTTCCACACCCTGCGCATGCTCCGAAAGATCTTCCGGTGGATACCCACCGAAACCAGAAAGACGGTCACCCAGGCCCTCGTTACAAGCCGACGGGACACGCCTTCTGGCGTAACCAGGCGCTTTATAAGCTCCCTTATTATTATTATTGTTTTGAAAATAGGGGACCACGCTGACATTGCAGGGTTTGGGGGTTCACTCGGCTACTCACTACAGCGCGGGGACACGTCGTCTGGCGTAACCAGGCGCTTTATAAGCTCCCTTCTTATTATTCTTATGGACTACGGGAACGCCCTATACGCAGGAACCACAGCCAAACTTCAGAAACGCCTTCAGCGCATACAAAACGCCTCCGCACGACTCATCGTCGACATCCCTCGCCACAACCATATATCCGCCCACCTGAGAAACCTGCACTGGCTCCCCGTCAGCAAGAGGATCACGTTCAGGCTGCTCACCCACGCACACAAAGCGCTCCACAACATGGGCCCCGAATACCTCAACAACTGCCTCTCGTTCTACACCCCCACCCCCCAGCTCAGCTCCACCAGCCTCGCCCTCGCCACCGTCCCACAGATTCGCAGAGCCACCACCGGAGGAGGATCGTTATCCTACCTGGCAGCCAAAACATGGAACTCCCTCCCCGCACACCTGTGACTGACCCAGAACCATCTCACCTTCAGGAGACACCTCAAGACCTGGTTATTCGAGCAGTAGCAGCACCACCCACCTCCCTTCAGCGCCTTGATACCCTCACAGGTGAGTAGCGTGCTCTACAAATGTATTGATTGATTGATTGATTGATTGATATTGATTGACAGAGCTCTTTAACCCCTCCTCTGAATAGGCTCAAAGTCTAAGTATTTGCCGAGCTGACAATCTCACTGCCCTGAGGCCTGTGAGGTCATCAGCTCGGCAAACACTTAACAACAAAGCCCAGTCTCCACCCCTTGATGGTGTGGAGGTAAAATTCGCCCCGGGTGTTTTCGATACAAGCCCCGTAGTGCTTAGCCTCCAATCAGGGAGTGGTGAGCATTGTGACCCCACCCTTTCCTAACTTGGATTGTGCAGCTGGATGTAAAAGAAACCTGATTGTGGGGGTCGAAGGGGCCCACAAAAGGCAGCATGAAAGGGAGGCGTCTGAAAACAAAAAAAAACACACTTGAGCCAAAGCTGCTTTAAATTACATTTTTTGTTAACCTGGTGCAGGATGTTTTGACGTTTGTTGGTTATAAATTCTGTGCCGTATTAATGGGGGAGGAGGAAAGATATGTATAGCTGGCAAGTTCTTAAAAACAGAAGAAAGAGAGGCTTATTTAGGATATTGCACTCCGTGCACTTAGAAATGAAAAGAGGAAGAAAGGACGGTAGTACATATTAGAATGGTCTTTCATGCTTTGTTAAGAAGTTTTACATCAGTGGTGTCAATGGATACCGAAAACATTTTCTCTATACTCCTGGCTCGTCAATAGTATACATTTTACAATAGCTCTGTCTTAGATATCTCACCGGCGTGCAGGGTGTCTAGTGTTGGCTGCTGGTGAATCAGTTTAAAATGTGCCTTGTCGCTTGGTTTTATCGGCGGGAGGTGCTTTATTTTGTTTTTAATAGCAAAGTGACTTCACCTTACTTGCGTTAATTTGCTTTATTCCCAAAAACTTTTTTCATTTCAGCGCTCTTGCAAGTCACAGGATCTTGTTGCTTAAAAGAAAAAAATACATGTGTGTTCTAATCTTTGACTGTCTGAAGAACGATTTTCTCATTACTGTGCACCCTTCATTAAATTATAGGGTGCAGGTTGGGTTTTCTGAACTCCTGTTAGCAAAGGTCAAGGTGGCAACCTTTGTGACCTGACATAGTTTTGTGGTTTCATCCATTTCTTAGAAATTCACATCAACTGTCAATAGAGATTTAACTTGATTCATAAATTCAAGATATTCCACATACACAATTGTTCAAAGCTCAGGCTAACATAAATTGTCTTCGGAGATGGGCCTGCTTTGATCTGTGTATTAAATACCCCCCCATTTCACTGACAACATATTACCAGGGAGAGCTTATGGAGCTCAGTGAAGTTTTAATTCTCTAAGAAGGAAATTATTGCCTGAAACTCAAAGTTCAAAGAGGCGAGATGCTTGTTAGGGAAAAGGCTTTGCTGAAAAAGTACAGAATCTTTGCCGCCACAAGCTGGACCGTTAGATAGACTGCAAAGAGCCACATTCCAAGTGCCATGGTAATTCACCCGGTAACTCTGCGCCCTACTTTCAGTTTAGAGATAATAAGGTGCTGCTTACTCTGGGCGTGCAGAATACACAAGGAGTACAAGTGGAACCCTGGGTCTCTACTGACAAATGAGGAATTACCGTGGGAATCAGGAATACCTAGGTTGATTCCACTGGTAATTTCTCATACACCAAAGGTGTTTCCCCGAAAGATTTCAGATGCTGTTAGTAGTGTGAGTCACTAGGTGAAACTTAAATGGAATTCCGGTGTTGCAGGTCTCTTCGATTAATTAGTTAATTGATGAGTATGAACAAAATACATGAAGATAGTGGTGTTCGTACGCATACAGGAAACAAATACAGTGACATTTACTTCTCAGACCCATGTTGACTAACACACTTGAATGAAGGCAATTAAGGGTGTGCGCACTTGTTGCATCGCCATTTTACTGTTGAGCATACTATAAGATTGCAACACATCATGTGTGAGTGGCTCTACTGTGGCATTGCATAGTCCGAAGATGTTGTTTGTCTGAGCCGTCAGCTATAGTCCAATCGATCCACCATGCATCTGCATTAATTCTGTCTGGCAGGAGTACATTGTGTGGATTGGATCTTGCATGCTGACGTTTTTTTGGGTGAATCTAATAATGTACCGTTCCTTATCTTGTATGCATTATGTGTTGGGATTCAACTTTAGAGGTGCACCTCATTGTACACTTCAATATTTAACGACGAAATTCAAAGTCAGGCAAAACGTAACACCACCTCCTTGGCTTGATCACACGAAGCTGTGCTTATTTGATTGTCATAGAGCAGAGGGACAGCATGTTTTGACCACCTTCCTGTGACCATTCGAGAAGCTGGTGCAAGGGTTTGAGACAAACTGCAGCAGTCTGTTATTGCGTTATTAACCTTCCTGCTTCCTCAAATTTGCTTGAAAATGCACCATTTATCCACTCTTTTTTCAAAATTTTCTCGAGGGCGAACCTTCCGAACCCTCCGTCGGTTGTTCAGGCCCGCTCGCTACGCTCCCTTGATGCAGTGCAGAATGGCAACAAAAAAAAGTACGCCTCACCACTTTCAAATGTCACTAGCCGCCACTGCATACTACCCAAATTTATACCACCCATCCTCGTGTCCAAATTTAAAAACAAAATATATATACACCTGCCACTGAACAAACGTCCCACGACATTCTGGTCCACAGTATTTCAATAGTTACTCAAGCGCAAGTCTAACCGGTGCTTTTATAGAAAAAGGAAATGCCATAATCCTTTCATGCCACGTGATAAACAAAAAGTAAAGACATTTTCAACAAAAACTACTCTCTAATATTATTCAAATGTTAAAAATTAAACCAAGTAGAAAACTCCAAAAGAACATCCTGTCTAATTTGTCTACATGAAAAATTCCAAACTATACTTTATGCAACCTTTCAGGGCGTCTATGCTGAATCTGCTTACTCCACGAATATGACACCCACTCTCGTATCCGAAAAAAACAAAATGTGTTTATCTGCCACTGAACAAACGTACCGCAGTGTTGCCCAAATTAATAAATCGTTCACAAATCAAACCTGTGCTCTTTTATTTAATTTTTTTAAAGAGAAAACACTTATGTTGCTTTTGTGATACTTGATGTCCGAACAAAAAAATTAACTAAAAGTGAACAAAAATCTAAAAACAAAATATTCTCGGAATTACGTCATCTTAAATGCACTGTATTTATCCCCACCAGCAGGTCAATAATGTAAAAAGTAAAATACTAAATTGCGTAGTGCCAAATCCCACCCAGAGCACATTTCAATAAAATATCAACATGAATCTGTATTTTACATTGTCCATTTTAAACACTTCGTGTTATGTTCAAAGTTCCTTGCTGGCAACACTTTTATGTGAGTTTAGTTGACTCGAATTCTCAGCACATCTGGCTATAAAGAAAAGTGGTTTGGATGCTCTAACTCCAATTATTTTAAGTTAACATGAGTTTGTAAACTTGACATTGGGTGCAGCCTCATCTTCGGACGGAAAACGTACATTATTTTCATACCATGGATGTTTGGAGTGCACTCCAAAGTTACTTGTTTAACCATACTCTGCCTTTGCCTGCTGGTGGAATCAACATCTGGTTTAGACTGACAAGGGCCTGTTAGTGCATTCACTATAGACAATCACACAAAGGGAGTTGAGGTGTGCCCTGCATATCTTGATGGCCCATCACCAGGCTGATGGGCCCATCCTAGAATGGTGGGAGGAGCTGTCACATACACCTGAATAGGGTTGTGCCTGGCCTATCACAATGCTGTCTCGACCCCCCTGGAGTGTACCTGGAGCCAAGACCAGGCAGAACAAGAAATGTTGCTCTACAAAGACAATCCTTTGAGGAGTGCCTACTTCAACTGCCAAAAGAGCTATAAGTATTGGACCTAAACCCCCAGATTTTTAAATCACTTCTGGATCAAGAGGCAACTCTGCCAAGAAAAAGAGCTACATAGCTATAAGGAGGAATACTGTCCCCTTGCTGTGTGTTGCTTTGCTGGGTTGGCCTACAGTTGCTGCTTCTGCTTTGGAGATGAAAAGGACTTTGCTGTGTATCCTGCTTGTGAAGTTCATCTAAGGGCTTGTGTATGCTTGCCTCCTGTTAAGAAGTCTCAGGGCCATAAAAGACTTTGCCTACAGCACCCCTGAACTCCACTCCTGGGAGTTCTGACCAGGAAAGTGGTGTCAATTCGATTTCTGGGCCATTGGAGGTTGTTCCTGCAGCAAAAAGCTACAAAAGACTTCAAAATCTAAACTTCACCCTTCCAGCGACTGTTTTTCTGACCGTACGCAGCGCCGCAGTTTGGGAAAAGTTTCAACTCACTGCCACCGTGCGGTTGAAGAAATTGACGCAACGGCCAAAAAACTACGCCGCAGCCCAAACTCAGTGCATCGTGTATCTAAAGTCTGAGACCATTGCACTGACTCTGACGTAGGCCCTGCCGTGCGGCTGAAAAAATCAATGCATCGTTGGACCGTGCCTAAAGAAATCAACATAGTGCCAATTTGCCACTATCGCATCAGCCTCCTGCACTTCCAAATTTCCAAGCATCGTACCTGTTCACCAAGTTTTCCACCGTATTACCTGCAGACCAGAACCGTCTCAGATTTCAACGTCTCACTTCCCCTTTCAGTCCTGATTGATGCGTGTAGCAGGACTAACACATCGCCGCCCAGGGACTCTGGAATCGAAGCATAGCTGTGTTTTTCTACGCGTCCCGTCTCTACGACTGTTTTTCCTTCTGGATTTTGATGCATCTAAGGTACTTTGCGAAAAATCACAGCATTTAAAGAGTTCTATGGACAGAATTACTTCAAACCTTTAAAAGTCATATTCCGAGTTCTGTATGTTGGATTCTTGCAATGTTGGTGTTGTTTGGTTTTAGCTAAACATTGTTAATTTTTCTAAACTGGGGTAGTGTCCATTTGTAGTGTTTTCACTGTGTTACTGTGTTTGTTATGTACAAATACTTTACCCATTGCCTCTGAGATAGGCCTGACTGCTTGTGCCAAGCTACCAGGGGGTGAGCAGAGGGTATCTTGAGAGTGTAACTTCCTACTTGAACAGGGTGTATACCACTGCCACCCAGAGACCCCCATTTCTAGCATAAACATACTCCTAATTTACGAGTTAGAAGGCTGCACTCCACTCTTACCATACACTGCATTTCTTAAATGTAGAATCAAGGTCTGTCTATCCGATTTTAATGAACAGTTGTGGAAAAGGCCATTTCTTTTACTGCTTTAGTAATGTCAGGGGTAACATTATTACAAAAGTAATGTCATTGATGATGCCATTTGTAATGCCATTTGTAACATCCCCCGAGGTCACAAGCAGGGTTTTTTTTAAAGTTTCGACTCATAGCTTTAAGATCTATTCCACTGAAGTAGTTTAAAGGAATTAATTTTGTTGATAAGATGTAGAATATGTGTTTTGTGTTAATAATCATAACCATTTAACAGTTTTTCAGTGAATATCCCCAACCCCTTAAACTTGTAAGACATTTACTTATGCAATGTTAGTGGCCTTTATTTTAAATATCAATTCATTCTGAAGCCATATAATTGGTGGAGCAGTGATAACCTTTTCTTGATGTCCCTCTGGAACCAGCATAAAGCTCCTGACTAAAGGAAGGCATCTAATAGATTATTTTGCATCTGTAGCATTGCTCTTGCTCCACGTGGGCACCTCATAAACAGCCCACTGCAGTCAGCAGCAAAAGAATGCAGAAACTATGGTTGTTACTAGATGTCCCAGGGTAGTCAGCAGAAATAATGTAAAATCACAAGCTCTTACACAATATCCCTGCAGCAGCCCACAGTGACATCTAGTGGTGGGTAGTGTTTTTGAACCCTCTGTGTTTTGCATTTTGAAAGGGGAACCTTGCCTGAATAGCATAGCATTCAGTGGGGGAAATCATGCTCCTGCAGAGATGTTTTCCTTTTCCTGATACTGTGTATTAGCTCACTTTTTTTAAGGTCTGGTATTAGCCACACAACCCTGTCAGCACCCATCACGCGAAGTCGGAGCCAGCATTGCGCCCACCCTGCATGAGCAGTTTTCTTTTGCTCCCACTCGGTGGGTGTACATTAGTTTTCCCTGCCTGTGCCCAAGTGGACAGGGAATCTCCGGTCTCCTGGGGGTGAGGGTCCCCAGTACACCACAACAGAGCCATCCCTGTGCCATGGATTGGCCCGAGGAAGGGGCCGTGAGCCCCCTCCCCTATTAATGTTCATGGGCCATGGCAGGGGTCCTCTTGGGAAGGAGGTCCCATGCTCCCTCCTCAATAAATTAAACATGGCCCAGGGGCTGGGGTCCCCACTGCTTCGTAGAGGGTCATAGAGTAGGGCTGCGTGCCCCACATGTCTTAAGCTAATACTGCCGCGGGGATTGGGTCCTCAAGGCCTTGAAGAGGCTTGTGAAGGGGACCGTGCACTCCCCTCCCCTTAATTTGATATGGCCACAGGGATGGGGTCCCTAGGGCCTCAGAAAGGCTCTGGGGAGGAAGGCACATGCCCCCTCCACTATTAACTCAGCCCACCATGGTTAGTTTATAGCAAAGATCCACCATCAGTTTGCTGTAAAATGATGTTGGCCCCAGTAGGAGCCTGTCTGGGACAATCCCACCCACCAGGAATGGGGGTAGGGTCTGGAGACCCGGGCCCGATTCACAAAGGGACTCAACGCTCATGGCAGAGTCTTTGAAGTCATGGTCCTGCATTCATGGTGCAGCCTTCAATCTGATGTTACCCATTGCGACAACAAGTGCTGGTACCCTTGCCACAACTACAGGTCCTCTTCCACGACTGCAGAAACCCTTTGTGAATCGGTCCCTATATCTCTGAGTCGTATGATGTTGTGTTATGTTATGCAATGGCCTAATGGGACTACTCGAAAAACATGTCTTCAGGTTCTTGCAGAATTCAAGAAGTGAGGGGGAGGCCCTTATGTGTAGAGGCAGGTCATTCCTTGCCTTAGGAGTGATGTAGGAGAAGGCTCGACTGCAATATCTGGTTTTACTTATGCATGACATTTGTACAAGTAGGAGTCTGGATGAGAGGCGGTGTCTGGCAGTTTGTGAAAGCAGATGCAATTGTTAAGGTCTTATGTAGTTCCTTGAGAGTGTGGAGTTTGGATTGTGCTTGTTTATGAATGTGGAGCCAGTGTAACTCCTTCAAAAGTGGTGTGATGTGAGTGCAGTGGGGCGGTTAAGAGTGATTCTGGAAATCAATTTCTGAATGGTCCGCATAATTCTGGTGAGTTTTTTGTATTGATCCCTTCATAGAGGGTGTTGCCATAGTCCAGCTTGCTTGGGACCAGGATGTGCGTGACAGTTTAGCGGGTGCGGATTAGGAGCCATTTGTAAATATTCCTCAGCATCTTCAGGAGGGTATGGCAGCATGAAGCGGTGATGCCATTGACTTGGGAGGTCATGATGACTTTGCTGTCTATGATGATCCGAAGGTTCTTGGCTTGGGTGGTGAGGGTGGGGATGGGTGTCAGTCCTAGCTCTGTTGGCCAGCAGGTGGAGTCCCATGGTTATGTGGGATTCCCGAAGATCATGATTTTGGTCTTGCAAATGTTCAGTTTTAGACAGTTAATATTCGTACAAGTGATCAATCTCAGTCATGCAGCCACTGAACTTGATCTAGGTACTAGATATCTTGCCCCAGAGGGAGAGAATGAGTTGCCTGTTGTCGGTGTAGGAGAGTCTTTCGATATTGTGAGAGTGGATGATGCTGAATAGAGGGATCATGAAAGATGGCTGCCCCCACCTCTTTGTTGTTGTGGTGGCAGCCAATCAGATCTCATCTTGTGATCTTTTGGCTCTGTGGATCCTCTGTGACATGACAGATTTTGGGGCATATTTACAAAACTTAATAATGCCATAGGGTCAACTTTTTGACGTTACGGCAGCTTGTTTTATTGCCTTATTTACAAGTGGCCACTATCTGCAGTTAGCTGCACTTTTCCAGCGTAAACAGAATTTTTCAAGATCACCACTTCTGTTAGTGGGACTAAACAGAAATGAGAGGCAAGATAGGCGTTCCAGTGAAAAAACTGTCACTAACCACACTTTGCAATATTTACAATGAAATTTCTGTGTGTCGATAACGCCTCAAACCTGCCGCTAAGTCCAGTTAGAGGCAGTTTTTTAAGACAAAAATAAAGCTGGTCTTAAAATTGGTACAAACACTTGGGTCCACGTATAATATGTTTGGGTGCTGGACAGCGCTGCAAGGAATATTGCTGCGCTGCCCTGCACCAAAGCAAAAGGTCAGGAATGCATCCTATCAATAAGATAGGGCACAGTCCTTGGCCTCATTCGAGAAAAGTGTTGCATCGCCATGACAAAACAGTCACAAGCCCTCCTTGTGACACCATGGAGGCACTGTATTTACTGTACGGCGCTACATGTCGCAATCAATGACAGATACGTCTGGAATTCTGATGTATCTGTCAGCGCTAAAGTCATGCATTGCTGCAGTTGTGTCTGAGAGATTTCACTGCACCACTCCTACAAGGCTTTGTTGCATGGGAACACCCACACTGCATACATCATACCTGATGCAGGTATCATGTGGCATAAGGCTTCACAAGTTCACTCATATGTCCGAGTGCGTCACTTTGTAAATACGGTGCAACATGGTGCAAAATTCACGCTGCTAGAACATAAAGAAAATGATGCATCAGCGGTGTTAAACTGTTGGAAGGGGGTCAGGAAGTAGCCCCCCTGTCTTTGTCCCTTACGATGGCACACAAATGCTGCCATGTGCCAACACAGGCACCCTTGCGCCATGGTGCATGGGTGACTGTGTTGCAGAGTTGATTGATGTTGTGGCTCCATCTATTCTCAAAACATCTGCAGGTGCATCTAGACTAGTGGAGGGCAGGAGTGAACCAGTTGGCCTTCTTGGGGTGTTTTTTGTCAGTTTTTCTTTAGGGTTGGCAGGGTGTTGGAGCAGTTAGAGATCCATCGGTGGAGGTTGCGGCCTGCGGTGTTGGTGTCTGCAAGCGTTGGCGGAGTGGTGGTGCTGAGCGAGTTGACGAGAAGTTCTTCTGTGGCCTTGATCCAGCTGCGACGGGGAGAGGGAAATTATGGCAGTGGTGTATGTGGGTGTGGTGAAGGTGTGATGTATACAATGTTGGTTGGTCCAGGAGAGTTTGGTGGTGTGGCTGTAGTTGAATGTTCCTGCTGACAGAGAAGATGGGGTTGAGCATGTGTCTTGCTATATGGGTTGGTGTGGTGACTAGCTGCTTGAGTCCTATGTTAGCGAGGTTCTCCAGGATGCTGGTGGTGTTCTGGTCACTGGGGTTGCCCAGATAAAAGTTGAGGTCTCCGGGTAGGATGTAGTTAGTGGATGAGAGAGCCTGGGGTGTGATGTTTATAATGGCATTGGTGAACGGGGTGTTATGGGCCGGGGGGCCTGTGGATGAGGGTGCCTGCTGAGGGTGGTGTTGGGCTTGGTCCAGGTCTGGAAGTGGAGGTGTTTCATGGTCGCAGATGGGTCATTAGAGTGCGTGGTTAGTCGGATTGTGCTTTTGTCGACCATGACGGTCGGGGTAGTCCTTGCCGGTGATGTTGTAGCCATCAGAGATGGGGGTGCGATGTCCGGTACAGAGTAGAGGTTGGTCGAGGTTTATGTGAAGAAGGCGATGTCTGAAGAGTTGGCGTCAATGAGGTGCTAGATTTCTGTGACGTGTTTGTGGTGGGACCAGACTTTGAGGAGGGTGCATTTGAGACAGCTGGATGCAATGTTGGTCGGCTGAGCGGAGAGAGGCGCTGGTGTGTTGATGTGGCAGAAGAAGTGTTTTCAGTTTTGGCAGGCGAAGGGAGCAAGGGTATTCTTCTGTGATGCTAGATGGCAGGCAGAGTGGCTTCAAGGGTTGTGGGTGAGGAGGGTGCTGGCGTCATAGTGGTGGAGTGTCCGGGAGGCAGGGTTCCTTGCACTGGACACGGTCCATGGACGGACAGCGCAGATGGGCTTGCCTTTGGCATGCATTCGGCACACGAGTGGCACACCCACTGCTCATGGCCGCACAGCAGCCACCATTAAGTAGTTCTGAGGGGGAACTAGACAGCTGGGAGGTGGGAAATGAGGGAAAGGGCACTGGAGGGGCTGGGCTGCAGGGAATCACAGCCTCAATGAGGGAGAGGACAGGGAAAAAGGAATTGTACAAAAGCACAGGAAAGACAAAGCCAAACAAAGTAACAGAAAAATACAAAGCCAAAGGTAGAAAGCAACAAAGAAGAGCAGTAAGAGGGACAGCAACATCAGAAAAGAGGGACAGGAGGGCATTCAAGCAGCAGAGCAGTGACGTTCTACCACTGGACCACCAAATGATGAGGCGCAGGCTGGAGCCTCCTGGGGGAGGAGGGCCTTGAACACCTGACCTCTGGGTCAGAGGAACCAGCCGCAGCTGATGGGGACAGCAGCAGCAGCTACCAGAATGGACTGTGCTGTCGGAAGAGCAAGTCCACTAATGGATAGTCCCATGTACACCCAAGAGCTCACTACCAGGGGGTGAAGAAAGGCAGAACCTCCTGGTTGCCTCCTCTGATCTAACAGTGATGACCAGATTCTGTGTTCCCCAGTTGCCTGGTGAGTAACTGCGGATCAAGCTACATAGCCAAGGGCCTGGGCCCGAACCGGTCCCGTTGCCTGTGGCACCCGCTGCCAACAATGACCGATCTAAGCAACTTGAGACAGTTGAAGGAGTCCCCCACCAGGCTTGTGTGGTTTCCTCTGCAATGTGTGTCCTCCACAGCGCAGGGATTGCTCAGGGCACAGTTTGCTTCACCCGCCGGTGCTAGACATGGGCTTAACATGACTCCCAGGGCTCCTCCGCTCCCCGTCCCACCTTATCCTCACCTGGATATTGACACCGGTGCGCAATCAGCCATGCTCAAATCAAATCTGTGACTCAGCCAGCAGGAGCCTCAGCCAGGTGGGATTTCAAAAGCCTGGGTACACCAGTCACCGCTGAGTCTGCTGGGGAACCTCCTGATGCAGGTGATGCAACAGGGCCCCCTTCAGTGTGAGGTTGCAGCACCTCCTCCACACAAGTTTAGTGCAGATCAAGGGCCTCACCCTCCACAACGTTCGAGCAGTGCCACACTCTCTGGCCTGAGGTGCAGAGAGGCACGGCCCATGATTAGCAATCTCCACCGTGAAGCCCAGTGTAGTGGTGGCACCTGTTATGTGATGCAAACCTCCCTACATTGGTGCAGAGGAGTGCCTCTAACGATCACAGCTCCAAGGGACACCAGGCGGTCTTCTCACACAGGGCAGCAATGTGTCTCCATGCAGTGTAGTTCCTATATTCCCAATAGGCTCTGCACATTGGAATAGTATATCCTATAGTTTAGACCAGAGGTATTCAAACTTTTTGATGCCGAGACCCCCTTGTAAAACCTTTTTAGGCGTAAGGACCCCCTTCCGAGAAAAGTTTCTAGAAACTGGTACTCCTCATCATCAACTTTTGACAACCATAAATGCGCCTGTTAGACCTCATCACATCCCTCCAGCATTCATCCACCCACACTTTCACACATCCATCCATCCACCCTTTCATCCTTCCATCCATACATCCATCCTTCATCCATCCACCCTTCCATCCATACATCCATCCTTTAATCATCCACCCTTCCTTCCATCCACCCATCATTCATCCACCCACATTTTCACACATCCATCCATCATTCATCCATGCAACCTTTTATCCATTCATACATACATCCACCCTTTCATCTTCCCATCCATACATCCATCCTTCATCCAACCACTCTTTCATTCTCCCATCCATCATCCATCCACCCTTTCATCCATACATCCATCCACCCGCCCTTTCATCCATCCATCTACCCATCATTCATCCCCCCACCTTTTCACACATCCATCCATCCATACATCCTTCATCCGTCCACCCTTTCATCCTTCCATCCATACATCTATCCTTCACCAATCTATCCTTCATCCATCCACCCTTTCATACTTCCATCCATACATCCATCATTCATCCATCCAACCTTTCATCCATCCATTCACCTATCATTCATCCACCCATCTTTTTACACATCCATCCATCCATCATTCATCCATCCACCCTTTCATCCATCCATCCTTCATCGGTCCACCCTTTCATTCTTCCATCCATACATCTATCCTTCACCAATCTATCCTTCATCCATCCACCCTTTCATCCTTCCATCCATACATCCATCATTCATCCATCCACCCTTTCATCCATCCATTCACCCTTCATTCATCCACCCATCTTTTTACACATCCATCTATCATTCATCCATCCACCCTTTCATCCATCCATCCTTCATCCGTCCACCCTTTCATTCTTCCATCCATACATCTATCCTTCACCAATCTATCCTTCATCCATCCACCCTTTCATCCTTCCATCCATGCATCCATCATTCATCCATCCACCCTTTCATTCATCCATCCACTCATCATTCATCCACCCACCTTTTCACACATCCATCCATCTTTCAGCCTTACATCCATCCATCCACCCACCCACCCAGCATTCATCCACCCACCTTTTCACAGATCCATCCATCCTTCAGCCTTTCATCCATCCACATCCATCCATCCTTCAGCCTTACATCCATCCACATCCATCCATCCTTCAGCCTTACATCCATCCATCCATCCATCCACCCATCATTCATCCACCCACCTTTTCTGTGCCTCTCTCATGGGGGGGTCAGTATCTCTCTGCGTCGTCGTCCTTCTTTCCCGCTCACAGGAGGGCATCTCTGTGCCTCCCTGCTGGGGGCGGGGGACGTGTCATGGGACCCACAGCTCCAGGTGCGCAACATCCATTGAACTCAAAGGGCTAAACTACAGCCACTCCCCCAGCCAGCCTCCCCCCCCAGCTCCCCCCAGCTCGTGTATGTGAGCCAGGCTGAAACAGCTTCAGGGACACACACACACAGCCACACCCAAGTACTTGAAAGGTCTTTAAAAGACCTTTTACTTGTTAATGAGGCGTTGATGTTTTTCACACCTCGGTGTGAATTAGTCCTCCGCCGTGAGCACCCTCAGCCCAATGCCAGGAACTGCACTCTGCAGAATCTGCGACCCCCTTCCCAGGACTCCACGACCCCCCTGGGGGTCGGGCCCCACAGATTGAAGACCGCTGGTTTAGACGTAGGACTGAGGTTGACCTAGTCTCTATCGAATATACTAAACTTAATAGTGAATGCCAGCTAGCTCAGAGGTCACTAGAAACTATCTCGAATTCACAAGAAGGGATTTGTTTCTGTCAACCGCATAAACATGACAACTTTGTTTCCCAAGAATAAGAAATGTATCTCCAGAGTCGTGGAAACAATAGATAAGTATTTCACTCAGTCATGGGAGGAGCTTGCCGGCAACGATGGCGGACGCGTAATCTCCGAGCTCCGTGCCGCCGCCAGTAAAATCCGTAATTTATCCTGTTTTCACCGAGTTTTCGGCAGCATTATTGATACTGCTGGTGCTGACTGCCCCCCCGAGAGGCAGTGGGGGCTGGGCTGCGCTCCTGGGCGCTGCTCCGTGCCGCTTTCACCCTAGAGGATCCAGGCTGTGAACCAGGCCCCAGACAGCGGACTCGAGTGAATCAGACGCCGTGCAGCGTGCTTCGACGTGCGGCTTGGAGCGACTGCCTGGGTCCGACAGACTTCGGGCGCCTGACTCCTGACTGAACGACTGTGGCGATATAAGCAAACGCGAGGCCCTCTACACCTGGGGCGGACCTGGAGGCCAACAGATTTGTCTACGGAGTGCTGCCGAGAGTGGGTTACAATCGACCCCCTTTATTGGGCTCCTAGTACATCACCCGCCATTTTGGAATCTGCGCGGCCTGGAAGCATTGAGGTGCGGTCCCACTTCAGCAGGATTTCCGCCATGGGGAAAGGAGACAAGACCCAAAGTAAACTCAGTTCGAGAACCGCCGTGCCAAGACGAGCAATCTGCAGGAGGGGGCCCAGATCTTCCCCATGAATGGCGCTGAAGGCGCAGACTACTCGGATATAAAAACGATGCTGCGGTTTATGGAGAAGGGCATACAAGACAGTATAACATCTATTGGCACTCAAATAGATGCCCTCACATACCGCATGGACCGCATGGCGGAGCGCGTGGACAAACATGCTTAGCACCTGGACATGTCCGAGCGCCGAATCACGGAGGTGGAGGAGGCCCAAATGGAGCTGGATAAAGACCGCCAGACCATAAGTCGGTTACTACAAGTCATTCAAGATAAGACTGAGGACTTGGAGGCCCGCTCTCGGCGGTCCAACATACGAATCACGGGCCTGCCGGAAACAACGCAGACAGGGAACATGGAAACATTTGTGGAGAAACTCTTTGTCACTCTGCTGGGAGACGATGTTTTTTCACCGGTGTTCATCGTAGAGAGAGCCCACCGCTCGCTGGGTCCACGCCATCGCCCAGGGGGTTCAGCCGCGGCCCATCATAGCCAAGCTCTTGAATTATAGCGACAGAGACACTGCCCTAAGAATTGCCCTTGATAAGAAAAGCCTGCAGTTTGAGGGGTCCGCCATCTCCCTGTATCTGGACTTCACTGCTAGGGTGCAGGAGGAGCGCAGACACTTTGCGCCATATAAAAAGCAGCTCCGGGAACTTGGACTGGATTATGCCATGCTCTACCCTGCAAAGCTTAGGATAAACCGGCAGGGTCACTCCCATTTTTTCACGGACCTAAAAGCACTTCAGCAGCCCTGAAAGGGTGGGCCAAGGACCATCGAAGAGACAATGGTAACCGCTCGGAAGCAGAGGTCGGCGGGAGTCAACTCAACAAACAGGAGTGAGGCAGGATAGCAACATATGGAGCAGGTCGTCTTAGCCCCCCCCCCATTTAGTTAAGGTGCTTTGACTCGAGCTTTAGCCTGACAATCGGGCTGAACATACCTGCGCACCAGCCCAGGCGACCAGTTATCTGAAGCGGTCTGGAGACGTGTTGCCTCCACAACAGACTTACGGTGAGACTGTTCTTATACACATATATACCTGTACCAGGTCTTGGGGGCCGGTGGCTAAACTTTGCTACCCGTCATGGAAGGTGCGGGCAACGCAGTTGGGGGCGGCTCTGCCCCCCGTGCTCTAGCCCGGGGTGGCTATTCAGTGCTGTAAAGACACTTTTGAACTCTCTTGATCCTTTTGGCGGCGGTGCGCGAGGCGGTCCTCAGGCTCGTTTGGAAACCACTTGGTTACTGATTGCCTGGCGACCTCGGCCCCTGCGCTGTATGCACTTTCTGCCCCACAGTGGGGCTTCTCTTGTTGTATACCGGGGTAGGGTGGGGGGACTTGAGGGTCTAATCATGCAAGGCCGAATTGGGGTTGGTCTGCTGTGGGTGGGGGGTTGGACTTGTTTGAGAGGGGATTGTTTAGTTACTTTTGTGGATCTGATCTATCTGACTCTATACTCTGTGAATGCGACAGACACTGACGTAAGTTTGCTCCATTTATGCCCGACGGTATTGTGTTATGGTTGATTTCACCATAGAAAGCGGGACATCACACACACCTAGACTCAAGGCACTTACTTGGAATGTCCGAGGCCTAAATGACCACCGCAAGGTCAGGAAAGTCCGGGGTTATCTACAGCGACAACACATAGACATTGCCCTGCTCTAGGAGACGCATCTCCTTACACACAGTCACATGCTCAGATTCAGGGGGCTTGAGGGTAATATCTCTGTAGCGGGGTTTACCTCCAACTCCAGGGGGGTTTTGACCTGGGTCAACCCAAAGTCCAAATTGCAGATTCAAACCCTGGTGGCAGACGCCGAAGGCAGATTCGTAATATCTAGATGCCATGGCCCTGCCATAGACTTCACCATTGTCAACACCTATGGCCCCAACTTTGATTCACCGGAATTCTATAAGTCCCTTGCTGCCAAGGCCAAACAATATGATCAGAGATGCATGCTGTGGGGGGGAGACTTCAACCTCAACATGATCCTGACTCTTGATAGGTCGTCCGGACCTGCTCGCAGACCTTCGGCTGCTGCTCTATAGCTGCTGAGTGCAATGATCTGCCTGGGATTGGAGGACGTGTGGCGTTCCCGCAATCCTCTGCAGAGTGGGTACACACATTACTCAGCATATCACGATGTCCATACCAGGATAGATTATTGGCTCGCTCCCTCTTCCCACTTGTAGTATCGGGTTCCCAAGGCCTACATGCTCCAAAGATAACCCACTTACATTGAAAGAACTGTTGGCACAGAAGCTGAAAAATTCAAAGAACAAGTTTATTAAGACCCCATGGGGTGGTGGTACATTCCTACAGCACCCTTCGGTAATGCAAGAAGTATCACACCGAACATCGGTGTGACCCGTTCTTTTATACAATTTGCAGGTAATAAAAAGATAGGCGGTACAGAGTTACAGAGCGTTATGTACATATATGGTCATTTTTGGAACACAGCCAGCTCATTGGAGGGGTTACAACCCCGCTGGTCAGTTTGGCAGCACATTCCTGAGGGACGACTGGTCAGTTGGGACTGCGCATGCACAGGCTTGACCGTTACTAAAAATAGCCTGTTGCTGGGCAAACTCGAGTGGTCAGTGGCACGGACAACGGACTAAAGGGCACGCTGGCCACGAGGCCGCTCATGATCTAAGATGGCCGCCGTAACACACAGATGGCCTTTCCAAGTATAGCCAGGTTAAGCGGGAAAACGTGTAGCACAGCTAAGCGCTAACCCGGCCATTGTCAAATTACGACAGACGACCCTTTTAGCGTTTAGCTGAAGCTACCTCATAGTGAACATAATCAGGGTGTTCATCTTCAATATCAATTAGCATTATTTGAGCTACTGCTTTATGAAGCATCATTTTATCGTGAGCAAGAGCTCGTTTTGATGGTATGCAAGCCGATAAGCACATGGAACATAAAGCTGGGCCACATTGTATACATAAACATACAAAAAACAATATCCCAACAATGATACATAGAATCGTTAGCAGTTTCCAACCCCAAGTGGTAAGCATTGACCAGAACCACCCTGAAAGAGTCCAAGTTCCATTGTCCGGGTGTATTTCGGCAGCTATCTTGTGCAATTTCGAAATAGCATCATAAACAGATGGTGAATTATCTGGTACGTATACACAGCAGCTACTTCCGATAATTCTACATGCCCCACAACGGTCAGCTAGAACCACATCTAGAACCATTCTATTCTGGAGCGTAACAATCCTAGAAATCTGAAGTTCTTCGGTAATATTTCCTAGTGCAATAGCAGTATCATTGGCTACAGCCTCAACAACACGGGTCAGTCGTCGTATTTTCCGACTATTCAAAGCAGCCCCCACAAAGGAAAACAGTCCCAAATTAAAGTCCACATATTGTTGTAAAGCAGTATCAGTCTGATCTATTTCATCTAAAACGACAGTACGCTTAACACGATTCAACACGAAATCGTGATAAAGGACATAATCATTATGATACATTGGCGGGGCGATGAATACAGGGGGCAATACAAAGGATACATAGCAAGTGCCTAACCATCCCAATGGGAGCTGATGATAACCCTTCGTTCCACAAATAAAATAAGTATTGCGAGATGCTACAAACGATATGCCATTTGGGCTGTCAAATGTAAGTGTAGTGTTGCATTCACTTTTGCCCACCGGAATTGTACCTTTATTGCGTATACACAAATCAGCTTTAGTGGCAATAACATTAATAACATGTGAGCTGGATACATTGATGTTCCTCTGGTTGCTGTAAACACGTGGGGCAGATGCATTATCGGGGCGGTACTCCTCCCATTCAAATCGAGTACCCTCAGCTCGTGGATACCCATCCCGGTCATGGTAGCAAATTTTATTCAAACGGAAAAGCACCCCCCCTTTTGTTGGCCATCTCAAAGTGAAGAGAAGAGTGTACCAGGCATTGCAGGATCCATTATGTGAGAACGGGAGTGGAATGAGTGGAGTGCCCCCTTTCTTCTGGTGCCCAGGCAACATCCCACACACCCAAAAATTAGACGTATTTGTCATGTTATGCGTATGATGCAGGATCTGAATAAAGCTATTGTTCAAATAAGTCTGTCGGTGCCGTTCTTCATGATAGGGCAGGGTGAAGTGAAAATGTTCAGATGGAGCCGGGGTAGTCGGCAGCAAATGTTCACGTGCAGGCACCACGAGTTCAACTACCCAAGCTATCACTGCTATTACCACAATTGTCAAAACGAAAAGGATGGCACCAAGTATTCTTTTATCTCGTGATGCAGAAGACGCCATAGTTCAAAAAGTTCTTAATGTCTCAAATAGTTCAAAAGTTCACAAAGTCTCAAATGTACATGTATATACCTAAAAAAGAAAAATACGGTGCTGAGCTCCGAGGTAGCCGTTGTTTTCTTCTCCGGGGTCAAGACGGGTGTCGCTACTCTTGGCAGAACTGATCCCCCCCCCTTGAGATTCCCGGCTTCCGTTTCACAAACCCCAGAGCGGTAACCAACCAGTCTCGAAAACCAAAAACAATCTTCTTATCGTGGCCGCAGATTATAGCGCTGTCATCCAGAAACAGTGTGGTCCAGGAAGGCTCCCTCAACTTCGGCCGATGTCACAGCTAGGCTCTTTTCTTTCTCCAAAATCTCCTTGTAGTCGGTCAACACAGCAGGATTCACCAGATCAGGAGAGACACGACGGCAGTGGGTTGAGTGCACCCACCGTTTTCTGTTGGTCACTCGTACAGCTGTTCGAGTCGCCAGGAGGACCTGCTCGGGGCCACGCCACCTCGGTTCCAAGCTGTTCGCCCTCTCAAACGACTTTATCATAACATAGTCGCCGGGGTGAAGATCGTGGGCCTCTCCAGTAGAGTTGTCAGGGAGCGCTTCTCGAACCTGTTGATGAATAGAAAGCAAATCATTTGTTAATCGTGCCAAATAATCGTTCATCATTATACAAGGCACATCATGTATCAATCGCGGCTTGGGCACTCCCCAAATATTCATAGGCCTTCCAAACACCACCTCATACGGTGTGAGGCCAGTTCGCGAGTGGGGCACTGATCTGAGAGAGAGCAATGCTAGCGGTAAGGCATCCGGCCACTTCAATGTCGTAGACGCCACAATTTTAGCCAGTTTTAGTTTCAACGTGGCATTATACCGCTCAACAAGACCTGCCGACTGAGGGTGGAATACAGCATGAAACTTCTGCTGAATTCCAAGCCCTTTAACACATACTCCACAATTTTCCCAACGAAATGAGGCCCATTATCGCTCCACAAGAATTTGCAAACTCCAAATCGAGGGAAGAACTCCTTAAGCAACACCTTAGCTGTTGTCAGAGCTGTATTGTCTTTCGTGGGGAAAGCCTCAACCCATTTGCTAAAAGCACATACCACCACTAAGACATACTTCAGGTTGTTGCAACGCTCAAGCTGGATATAATCCATTTGGAGTACCTCGAATGGTGCAGAAGGTGGAACGAACCCTCCTTTCGGAGTATGGGTCCCCTTTGCTGGATTGTGCTGCAAACATATCAGGCAGGTCTGCACTACTCTCTTGGCAGTATTTCCAATCTCGGGATGCTCCCAAACTCGTGTTAACAGTCGAGTGATTGCAAGAGCCCCCACGTGCGCCAACCCATGTGTCATCTGGACCATCGCTTGCAAGTAAGCTGCAGGCAATTTCCATCTCTCCATGTCCTTGCTTCTCCAACAACCTTCATCATCTAGCACCCCATCTGCTGCCCATGCCGCAAGTTCTGATTCAGTAGCTGATTTCTGAATATCTAGTATCTCTGCTCTAGCATCATACCATCGCTCAGCCTGTGATTGTGTCACGTACATGGGGGAGTCAGTTCGAGACATAGCCGTTTGTCTCGCTATGCTGTCCGCAAAGGCATTTCCCTGACCCACTTTATCGGTGATCTTTTTGTGGGCACTACATTTTATTATCGCTACTTTCTTTGGACAAAGCAACGCATTTAGGAGATCACGCACTAGTTCTCTGTGCATAATGTGTACTCCATGGGAAGTCAGAAACCCACGATCTCTCCAGAGTAGCCCGAAGTCATGTGCTACTCCGAAGGCGTACCGGCTGTCTGTGTATATGTTCACACATAGGCCAGCACTCAATTCGCAGGCTCTTGTCAAGGCTATCAGCTCTGCTGCTTGAGCCGATTTCTGTGGTATTCTAGCTGTTTCTATCACTGTCTTAAGTGTCGTGATTGCATAGGCTGCGGAAGTCGTACCATCTGGCAGTCTCAAACACGATCCATCAACCCACAGTTCCCCATCCACATCTGGAAGTGGCATATCCTGTAGATCGACACGACCCTTTGTCTGTTCCTCGGTCAGGAAAACACAGTCGTGATGTTTTTCTTCCTGACCCTCCTCAACCGGATAGGGCAATAAAGTGGCAGGGTTCAGGGTAGCGCATCTTTTTAGTGTGATATGTGGCGCCAGAAGTGTGAGCTCATATCCTGTCAAACGTGCGCTCGTGAGATATTGGGTCTTTGTTTGATTTAACAGGGCATCTACTGCATGGGGAACTAACACCAATAGTTTGTGCGATAACACTATTCCCTCACTCTGTCGTATAGCTACTGCTGTTGCTGCAACTGCTCGGAAACACCCAGGTAACCCTCGTGCTACAGGATCAAGAACCGCCGAGAAGTATGCACATGGCCTCTGTTTATCCCCGTGTGTTTGCACTAACACTGATAACGCGCACCCATCTTTCTCGTGGACATACAACGTGAAAATCTTTGCATAATCTGGTGTACCTAACACGGGTGCAGAACAGAGGGCTTGTCTCAAT
Organism: Lissotriton vulgaris; assembly: GCF_964263255.1. Lineage (NCBI taxonomy): Eukaryota > Metazoa > Chordata > Amphibia > Caudata > Salamandridae > Lissotriton > Lissotriton vulgaris. Next base: position 834,867,392 of record NC_141689.1, on the reverse strand, counting down.
TGTTCAAAAGCATTTTGACATTCATCTGTCCATTCAAGGGGCATTGGTGTATCTTTGGACAGTAACGCTAACAAAGGTTTTATAATGTGCGAAAACCCCATGATCCACTGTCTACAGAAGGACGTTAAACCTATGAAGGCACGTACATCTCTCTGCGTGCGGGGGACTGGTGTATCTAAAATCGCCTGAATTCGATCTGATGTTAATGCACGCCCCTCCTTAGACAAAAGATGACCGAGGTAGGTCACCTTGGGTCTACAGTATTGAAGCTTTTTCTTAGAAACCTTATGATTGTTCTGTGCCAGAAAAGAAAGCAAAGCAATCGTACTCTCCTCACATTGTGCATAAGAGTCTGCAGCAAGCAAAAGGTCATCCACATACTGGATAAGGACAACCCCAGACTGTAACTCAAAGGAATCAAGCTGTCTTTTCAGAGCCTGGCTGTAGATACTCGGGCTCTCAGTGTAACCTTGAGGAACACGACAAAATCTATACGATTTACTATTTAACGTGAAGCCAAACAAATATCTGCTATCAGGATGGACAGGGATAGAAAAGAACGCATTTTTCAAGTCAATAACACTGAAGGTCGTTGCCGTCGGTGGCACCAGTGTCAGCAAAGTCGTAATGTCGGAACCCACCGGGTATTGGGGAATGACAATTTTGTCAATTTCTCTCAAGTCAATAATAAACCGATAGACTTTGTCGTCAGTATCTCTCTTAAGGATCGGAAGAATAGGGCTGTTGCAAACATTGTAAGGAACCTCCTCCACCACTCCTGCAGTTATCAAATCCTGGACAATATGTGTCAGGGCAATTTCACCTTCCCTGGAAATCTTATACTGCGGCACACGTGGCAGAGGGACTCCCTCCTTTACAGTAATTCGAATAGGTGGAATACGCATCTCTCCCACATCCGTGTCTGAGGTCGCCCATAACGTGTGCGGGAGAGAGGCCAAAGCTGGAGTGTCTAGTATAGTGCAAAGCCTATCTGATTCAGGATAATTGTCATTCAGGATAACCCGCACTCCCTCAGGAGCGCACCGTATCGTCGCTCGAAAATATTTAAGCAAATCAATGCCCAGAATATTATCTGGTGTATGGGGCGATAGCAAAAATTGACCAAAACTGAAAAATTTGTCAAGACAAAGTGCAAGGGGTTTTGACAATGGGCTAGGGGAGGGTGTGCCATCAAACCCTACACATGTTATCATTTCGCCAGACAGGGGAGCCCTCGGAACCAAGTTTTTTGACAAAGCGCTACGAGTAGCTCCTGTGTCGACTAGAAATTGATCAGTAGAACCCAAAGTGCCCGCTGTTACATATGGCCCTTTCTGATCTACCGGCACTTCAATTGATTCCGTACCCCATCCTACGCAGTCCTATGCATGCACATAATCTTGATGTTCCACATTCTCACCCTCCGATATCTGATATTGATTTCGTCTATCAAAAGTATTTCGTTCATCCTGGCCACGGCCCCTCTCTTCAGCCCTTCCACGATCACCTCCACTACCTCTCGCCCCCGTATAACTGCCCCTCGACCTACCACCTCCTCGACCACGCTGGCTACGTTGTTCACGAAGTACCGGACAATCTTCAGCCCAATGCCCAAACTCTTTACAATACGCACATTGATCCTCCGCTGTATCCGTACGACCATACGACGTATTGCCTCCACCTCGTCTACCTCTATCATTCCCTCTATTTTGTGTTCCACGAACCTGTGCCAACATCACCTTCGTTTTCAATTCCTTCGCTTTTTTATCAACACTTTCTTTAGCCTCCAATTCCTGCCGCTCATAATACTGAGCCATAGTTAACAAAGACGCAGGGGTCGCCGTGGCCCAGGAACTTTCACTCGATTTCAATCGTTTTGCAATCTCCGGTAGGAGATTAGCCACATACTTATCTACAAACAAATGCCTACCCGTATCGTCTGTTAACGATTGACCACTGTAATCGTGAAACGCTTCTTCGAAGCGTGTAAAGAAATCCGAAACCGTTTCATCTGGCTTTTGTTTGCACGAAGCTAACATGGTCCAATCGATTTTTTTAGATGGGACGAGCGTTTTTAATTTAATCAAAATAGCCACCGGGAGGTCCAAAATTAACTGACATGGCTTGCATGCCGGTTCCCTATCTAAATCAGCTGCATTTATTTCTTTCCATGTTCCCCCAAGTATTGTTTCATCATTATTTTTACGAATTAGCCTCCACATGTCAGGCGGAAGAATTAACCCAAAAAACAAATCTATATCAACCAAAGTCATAACACAGGACGAAATAGCCCCTTCAACCCCTTCATAAAATGCTGCCGGATTCTTACGAAGGTCAGGTAAAGAATTTTTCAATGCCATAACATCCGCTCTATTCCAAGGCGTATACACCCAATTATATATAAAATATCCCTTCGCATCCTTTGACATTTTATCATCATCTGTACCTTCCCCTTTTGGCGGAACATACAAAGGTGCGGCTTCACGCATAGGCATAACATGCATTGTAGAACTCTTATCTGAACCCCGGAGAGAACACTCCTTAGATTGCCCAGTAGACTCCGGCCCGGACTTCTTATCCTTTTTCCGCTCGTCCCGCAACTTAGACGTCTCATCCCGCAGCTGGATCAGTTGCTTGTAAAAGGCATCGACATCTGAAAGATCAAATACACCTTTTTCCAAATTCTCACGGTGAACTGACACAGCCTTAGATTCTAACGTATCCGAAAATTGACGGTATGCAGTAACAACTTCATCTGCCAAAGTAGCCAAAAAATACAGTAATTCTTGGTCTGTCCATTTACCCCTTTCAATAACAACTTCAGCCTGAGTAACAAAATTCGTATTCACTTTACGAGCCCAACTTCGCAAATTCACGGATTTCTCCGCAGAAAACCTGACACCAGACGCATCCCTTTTTCCTGGCTTATCCTGTCCTTCGTCATCAGATTCTGCAGTTGGAGCCGTAGGTGAAACGTACGGAGGCGGTGATCGATCTAGCAATGAAAAATCATCAATTTCATTATTAAGGACAGGATAAAGTGGTCGGCGAATAGGGAATTGACCAGTCGTTTGCAATTTACGTTCCCGTTCCTCCCTCTCTTTCTTTTCCTGAGCCTCCTTTTCCTCAAGCTGTAAAGCCTTATCGCGAGCAGCCTTGCGCTGCTCTTTATCCGCCAAGGCAACCTTACGTTTCATTCGCTCACGCACCGCTTTCTCCCACATTCGCACACAATCAAACATATTTTGTCTAGACCTTCGTTGAAACAAACATTGCTCCACAAACTGAACCTTACGCAAATCGAACGACCCATGTAGTGGCCATTGCAATTCAGGATCTGATTTAGTATATTTATGCCATAGTTTACTGTACATTATAGGGGGAAGGCCAAATTTAATGTACATTTCACGGTTTGGTGTTCCTTCTGGGGGAGCCGGCTGTGATTCCGCTAACCTAATTGTGGTACCATTTCCAAGACAGCACATCCCTCGGAGTGTGCTTAAAACAGGCATGTTCAAAAAGTATCACGAAAGCACGATACCGTATAAAATGGCACTTACAGTACTTCACACAAACGTGCCGCTCAAAGGGAAAAAAACAAAATTAGAGAAACATCTCTACATGCCTGCCTATGTGAAGTGCACTACACATATAGATTCAAAGTTCACAAATTCACAAATGTTAGCTAACTCAAATCAAAGTCATAGGTCATAGAACTTCGGCAAGCGTCCGAGGACTACCTTACCGATCACAAATCATAGAACTTCAGTAAGCGTCCGCAGACTACCTTACCGATCACAAATCTTACCCAAAGTCTCAAAGGTCCAGATTCCAACTGCCAAGGTCTTTTAATCGAATCAGCCAAACGGCACTTTATCCAGCAACGCAGACGATCAAGAACTCAGTCGGAGACCGGCGCCACCTGGAAGGTCAGATCAGAAGGATAGGAAGAAACACCACGGGTGCCAAGACTCGGGTCACTCGGTGGCAGCGTACGCGTCCATGGCGAGTTTGCAAACCTTCATCACGACCTCTCCTTCGTGCATCCGAGTCGCCGATGAGTCCCTTCGTGGTCGCCAATTTGTAGTATCGGGTTCCCAAGGCCTACATGCTCCAAAGATAGCCCACTTACATTGAAAGAACTGTTGGCACGGAAGCTGAAAAATTCAAAGAACAAGTTTATTAAGACCCCATGGGGTGGTGGTACATTCCTACAGCACCCTTCGGTAATGCAAGTAGTATCACACCGAACATCGGTGTGACCCGTTCTTTTATACAATTTGCAGGTAATAAAAAGATAGGCGGTACAGAGTTACAGAGCGTTATGTACATATATGGTCATTTTTGGAACACAGCCAGCTCATTGGAGGGGTTACAACCCCGCTGGTCAGTTTGGCGGCACATTCCTGAGGGACGACTGGTCAGTTGGGACTGCGCATGCACAGGCTTGACCGTTACTAAAAATAGCCTGTTGCTGGGCAAACTCGAGTGGTCAGTGGCACGGACAACGGACTAAAGGGCACGCTGGCCACGAGGCCGCTCATGATCTAAGATGGCCGCCGTAACACACAGATGGCGTTTCCAAGTATAGCCAAGTTAAGCGGGAAAACGTGTAGCACAGCTAAGCGCTAACCCGGCCATTGTCAAATTACGACACACTTGGACCGAATTAGAGACTGCAGAGTGTTGTCCAGAACCCTGTCCGATCACTCGCCAGTGCTGCTGGAACTACGCATCCCAGGTAAATCCATACCGCCATTCACTTGGAGATTTCCGCCTAATTCTCTCTTGGACCCGGTGTCACTTGGAGATTTCCGCCTAATTCTCTCTTGGACCCGGTGTTTAGGGGAGAGTTGGCTGAGGCCATAAATGTATTCTACGAAACTAACATTGGCTCGGTGGATAGCTTCCAGGTGGTCTGGGAGGCTTTCAAGGTCTATATTCGAGGGGTGGCGATGTCGAAGCACTCGGGCATACTTAAGTTCATTCGGCAGAGTCTGGCGGACCTTGAGAAACAACTAGGCGAGCTGGAGCATAGACAGCGCAACCTGGTAGACAAAACAGTGGAGGAAGAGATTAAGACCTTGCTCGCAGAATATCATGAAGAAGCGGATAAGGAGGTTAGACACATGGGCAAATATGCCACTGCCAGGGTGTACGGTGAAGATGAACGGCCAAGTGCAGTTCTGGCCAGTCTAATGAAGGGTGCAAAATGGCGCCAGCACATTACGGTGGTGAAATCTGCTGCTGGAGAGCTGCTTACAGACGAGAGGGACATAGCTGATGTCTTCAAAGGATACTACTCTGATCTGTACTCCTCCAAGAGCGGTGATCTGGAAGAGGAAATTAACGACTATCTTGGCCACATTGACATCCCCACATTGACCAACACACACAGGGAATTCCTCATGCTTCCTTTTGAAAAAGATGAAATCCTTGATACGCTAGCCAGTATGAGGTCGGGCAGTGCTCCGGGAGCAGATGGACTTACGCGCGGGCTTCTACAAAGCTTTTAAGGATCAACTACTCCCGCATTTGTCGACTCTCTTTGATGACGTATGTGTGGAGGGCAGTATACTGAAACCGGGGAAACATCACGACGAGTGCAGCTCATATAGACCATTGTCACTGCTGAATGTTGATACTAAACTGTTTTCCAAGGTCTTGGCCACCCGTCTGGCGCTCCTCGCTGATCGTCTGGTAGCCCCGGAGCAAGCTGTATTTATTCCTGGCAGGAACTTAGTCTACAACATACGTACAGTCCTGGGCACGATTCAGCATGTGAGGCAGGACAGGAAAGCACTGGCTGTATTCCTTGATATGGAAAAGGCCTTTGACTCGGTGGAGTGGCCTTTTATGCGTGTGGTACTGCAGTGCATGGGTCTAGGGCAGCCTTTTTTACAGATGATGGGAGCACTATACCACCATCCGCGGGCTCACCTCCGCATGGGCGACCTGGTCGCGGACTCTTTCCCCATCAGTAGAGATACTAGGCAAGGGTGCCCACTCTCGCCCCTCCTCTATGCTCTGGTGGCTGAACCACTGGCGTGCGCTCTGCGAGAATACCACGGAAATGAGGGCATAGGTTTCCCGGGTTATAAGATCATAGTGTCAATGTATGCAGTAGGCATGGGCGGAAAATCCGTTCCGCTCGCGGATTTTGCGGATTTTCGGGAAATCCGCAATCCGCGAGATTTGCGAATTTCCTGCAAAATCCGCAAATCCGCGAGCAGCGGATTTTGCTCGCACTGCTCGCACTGTTCGCGTGAGTTCGCGCCCCGCGAATAAGTGCGAAATTGCAGAAATACGATCTAAGCAAAACTGAAAGTAACTACTTACCAGGTTCAAAAGTTCAGGCACATCATTAGTAGCCATTTCCTGTAGTGCTTCCTGAGGGGCCCCTCCAGAGTTCAGTTGCCAGTTGAAACTATTATGTGACCCTGCTCTGAACCTCAGAATAGTTACACATATGCCACAAAGGTCATGAATTACAGCTAAGGGAGACAAGCAGGAGCCAGGCTGGAAGTTAAAATCCATTAATCAGCCCCTAATTCATTATTGTCAGTTGGGGCAGGACAGGTGTTGTAACTAATTTTGCAACAATGAAAGCACTTAGCAAGTGCAAAAGATCACTAATCAGGGCGCACTAAGGAAGCAGGTGCCAGCTAAAAAAATATTCTGTGACACATTAATCAGCCCCAAATTAATTCAGGTCACTTGAGGCAGGGAAGGTGTGCTTTGCTTTGCCGAAAATAATGTACACTGGACAACCAGAGGGTGTGGTGATGAAACAGAGGGTGGCATGGGTGGGCCAGAGGGTGGCATGAGTAGTCAGAGAGTGGCAGTGGTGACAGAGAGTGGCAGTGATGAAGCAGAGTGTCCCAAACAGGTTGGACACGTAGAAACAACAAGTTCGCAAAACTTGCGACCCGACAGGTAAGTTCGCAAATTGCGAAATTGTAAAAACCCTCGCGAACTGGCAGAAACACGGGCGAACACAAAAAAAAAAAAATCCGCAAATTCGCGGGAATTCGCGGATTTTGCGGATTGCGAGTTCGCAAATCCGCAAATCCGCGGATTGCCAATCCGCAAAATCCGCTCATGCCTAGTATGCAGACGACACCCTGCTGTATGTATGCGACCCTGATAATAACCTATCATCGGTGCTCAGGGAGGTGGTTCGCTTTGGTGCACTCTCTGGCTTGAAGGTCAATTGGACTAAATCGCTAGCTTTTCCATTGACTTCGATCACACAGCCCACGCCTATGGAGTATCCGCTTCAGTGGACCACTGATGCGGTCCGTTATCTGGGAATCCAGTTACACACGGATGCGGGAATCCTCTTCAGAGCTAACTATGGCACTGCCTTCAGTAAGCTAGAAGATGACGTAATTACCTGGAGTAAGCTTCCTTTGTCCTTAATGGGACGCATATCAATAATGAAAATGGTTGTGCTCCCCAGATTTTTGTTTCTGTTCATGACTATCCCAATGGTTCTCCCAAAATCATTCTTTGCACGGCTGCAGCAGCAGATGTCCAAACTGGCCTGGGCGGGTGGGCAACCGCGTGTCAGGTGGAGACTACTCACTATGCCATATTCTATGGGGTGACTTGGTGCCCAGGATCAAGAGGCATACTACTGTGTGGCTCAGGCGGCACATCTGCACACTTGGCTACATGGGGACCGGAACAAACCGCATGTCCTCATGGAGACTCTCTTTGCAAGCCCTATCTCACTCCCACATACGATCTTCCAATCGATGGATCGCTGAACGGGCCTATTGGACTCTGTTACAGCCACGAATCATACATGGCATAGCCTATTACAGATGCAAGATGGCGTGCTGCTATATTCACCGGAGATGCCAGTTGATTGGGCCAGATGGTTGCCCCCGCTTAAGGAGAAAGGAGTAGTCATTGCCTTACAGAAACTGAATAGAAAAATGGCGGGAGATCTATTCATTGACGGGGTTGCAAAGACATGGGAGTAGGCCCTGGGAGCCTGTGACGCGCCCCCGCTCCTGACATGATTCCAGTTCCACAGGGTGCGCTGCACTCTCAGCGACCTACTAGGCGGGGACATGGCAAAACCTCCTGAAGTTCCGGAGCTCATATATGTCCTTAAGACTGCTTTTTCCCGAAAACTGCTGTCCAATCTATACAAACTAACGCAAGCGCACAAATAGCACATATACACTAAGGCGCGACTGGCATGGCAGACTGATTTGGACACTGTTTTGGATGATCACACGTGGCGATATTGCTGTACTAACACTAAGAAAATATCACTCAATGGCCGGCATAGGCTGGTAAACTTCAAATTCCTGAATCGGGTGTACTACACCCCAGCTAGACTCTGCAGATAAGGCCTGAGGGATTCTGCGCGCTGTGAGAGGTGCAGTACCCCAGATGCAGTCTTTCTACACCTCGCCTCTCAGTGCCCTGGTGTCTGGGACTTTTGGAAAACAAAAATTCACTGATATTAGTGAGCTGACGGAGGTTTTCATCATGCCTGACCCGCTGGTGGCCCTATTACGATACACCAAGAAGCTGCCGAGGGCGATGTACCGCTTTTGGCCGCCATAAGTGTGGCAGGGTATGCTCAGACGTGAGTCCCTTGCTCACTTTGTCACTGGATTCAAGCAAGCCGGGCTGAAGACGGCTGGAATGCCAGAAACCGGTCCTCGGAAGCTTTTTTCCAGTCCGGGGAAGACATGGCTTGGCAGTTCGGGCTGGACTGTTCCCATGAGGCACAGGGTCAGACTGATTTGCATATAGCCATGTCTGAACTGGGGTGGCAGAGTGGGCTAAAGAACAGTGATGGATCAAACCCAGATCGTTTGACTGGGTGTGAGTGTTTGATTGATTCAGATGCTCCGTCCATCACCACCCCCTTTTGTACCGCTTTTGGCCGCCATAAGTGTAGCAGGGTATACTCAGACGTGAGTCCCTTGCTCACTTTGCCACTGGGTTCAAGCAAGCCTGGCTGAAGACGGCTGGAATGCCAGAAACCGGTCCTCGGAAGCTTGTTTCCGGTCCAGGGAAGACATGGCTTGGCAGTTCGGGCTGGACTGTTCCCATGAGGCACAGGGTCAGACTGATTTGCATATAGCCATGTCTGAACTGGGGTGGCAGAGTGGGCTAAAGAACGGTGATGGATCAAACCCAGATCTTTTCACTAGGTGTGAGTGTTTGATTGATTCAGATGCTCCGTCCGTCACCACCCCCTTTTGTACCGCTTTCGGCCACCATAAGTGTGGCAGGGTATGCTCAGACGTGAGTCCCTTGCTTACTTTGCCACTGGATTCAAGCAAGCTGGGCTGAAGACGGCTGGAATGCCAGAAACCGGTCCTCGGAAGCTTGTTTCCGGTCCAGGGAAGACATGGCTTGGCAGTTCGGGCTGACTGTTCCCATGGGGCACAGGGTCAGACTGATTTGCATATAGCCATGTCTGAACTGGGGTGGCAGAGTGGGCTAAAGAACGGTGATGGATCAAACCCAGACCTTTTGACTGGGTGTGAGTGTTTGATTGATTCAGATGCTCCGTCCATCACCACCCCTTTTTGTACCGCTTTTGGCCGCCATAAGTGTGGCAGGGTATGCTCAGACGTGAGTCCCTTGCTCACTTTGCCACTGGATTCAAGCAAGTCAGGCTGAAGACGGCTGGAATGTCAGAAACCGGTCCTCGGAAGCTTGTTTCCGGTCCAGGGAAGACATGGCTTGGCAGTTCGGGCTGGACTGTTCCCATGATGAGGGACAGGGTCAGACTGATTTGCATATAGCCATGTCTGAACTGGGGTGGCAGAGTGGGCTAAAGAACGGTGATGGATCAAACCCAGATCTTTTGACTGGGTGTAAGTGTTTGATTGATTCAGATGCTCCGTCCATCACCACCCCCTTTTGTACCGATTCCAGAATCTTAGCCGGAAATGAGAGCAGGGATACTGGGAGATGGTTCTTTAAGTTATTTTGGTCCTCCCCCGCCTTCTTCAGCAGAGGGCTTACCATAGCTCTCTCAAACCTAGATGGAACTTGGCAGGTCATCAAGGAGGTATTAAGAAGAGACAGAAGCTCGCCCCCCATAACTGGGAAGGCTGCTTTAAACTACTCGGATGGGCAGTGGTCCTCTGGCAAGCCAGATATAACCACAGCCGGTAAAGAGGCCACTGCATACAAATTCTCATTGGTACAGTGACATTGTTGTTTATAAAATCAAAATGATTTTTCTATTTTTATACTATCATGATTGTGTTGTCGTGTGTCCTTGATTATGTCCTTTACCCTATTTTATAATTACTTGCATGAGATTGCTTTTTGAAATGTATTTGTATTATCCCTGCTTGGGCAAGCTATCTTGTTACAGAGGACCCTCTCCTTTTTGAATTCTTATTTCCTTGTATGATCCTTTAGGGGCATATGTACAAGGAAATGCCGGAGCACAGAGCTTTGCCAAATTTGCAACATCACACTCTGAAATTTTCAAAATGCAGGGATGCGCCGTATGTACAACAATACGGCGCATCTCTGTGTTTTCCATAGCATGGTTATTAAAATGAGTTGCCTAGTACCAATGCAGGCACCCTTTCACTACAGTTCAGGGGTGCTTGTGTTGCAGGAAATGATTGTTTATGTGCAGGAGGGTGTTCCTTCCTTCACATAAACATACAATGATGGTAATATGTTACTTCTATGTGTGCAGCACTCATAGAAGTAGCAAATCGTCATTATTTATTGATTGTTTTTGAGCAGGAAGGGACACCTTCCTGCACATCAACAATCATTCATGGTGTTTTGCTCTTTCTATGTGTGCTGCAGAATGGGTAGTAATAAAGGGATTTCTCCTTGTTTCGCCATTCTAATGCCTGCTCCTGCATGGCATTAGTTTTTGGCGCTGCCTCAGATTTACAGATTCTTGTAAATCTGGTGCAGCATCAAAAAGCAATTGGTGTTATGGTGGAAAGCCCACAGCAACGCCCATTGCACGCCCCTTTCATGTAGATACCTGCATGAAAGGCTTAACTACACTTTGCAAATATGGAGCAGGGCATTGCAACACAGGAATGTCGTTAAAAGTAATGTCCCTGTGGCACAATATCCTTGTAAGTCCCAGATCCTTTAATAAAACTGATAGGTTGATCTGGTTGCAAAGGAGAGAAACCTGTATAAACTATAAGAAAATCATAGCGACCCTGGCATTTCTGAGGAAAATGAACATAGTTATCAGTTGACTATAAGACATTTCTGTTGTGTACAGCTTTTCATTTCCGTTTTCTATGTTACTTACCAACAGCTTTTTATCTTTGGTGGAGCTAATGAGGAGTGCGAGTTTAACGACATCATGGCAATGAAGCTAATCAATCCCTCTGATAGACAACCAAGTAAGTGATAAATGTTCATGTATCTTATGAAAATGACCTGAGCAGGAACAAATAAACTGTATCTTTGTACTTCTCAAGAAGTCATATTTGATCTTGCTGTTGCAGTAAAAAGTTATTAAAGTGATAGCTATAGTAAAGAAGCAAGATTCCTAACTTCTCTTTCAGTGTAATGTTGACTGCTGTATTGGAGAAGTTTTGAAAAGAAAATGTTGTAACAAGGCTTCTTTATGCTGTTAACAGAAATGCTTATTCATCTTTATGTTATGCCTTAAAGGGGTAGCATCACCATTAATTGTATTGTAATTACATTTGTATAGCGCTTACTACTCCTGAAGAGGCGTCAAATCGCTTTTTCGGCGAGTAGCATGCTACTCCAGGACCCATAGAGGATTAATGTTAACTTAGTGTAGTGAAACATGCAAGTAAATTTTAAGTGGTGGATAGGTTTCAGTTATTTGGATTTGGAAGGATAGCAGAAGGATAGAAGAAGAAAAAAGTTTTGTATTTGTATAGCGCGTGTTACCCCTGATGGGGTGTTGAAGCATGCTACTCTGGAAACCCATAAAGGATTAGTGGTGAATTAGTGTGGTGAAATATGAAAGTAATTTGAGTGGTGGATATTAGTCAGGTATTTGCAGTGAGAAGTATAGCGGAGGGATAGAAGGGGGAGAAAGGTTTGCATTCTTAGAGCACCTATTGCCCCTGGTGGGTGTTGAAGCACTTTTCTGGCGAGTAGCACGATACTCCATAACCCATAAAGGATTAGTGTTGAAAATTATTATAGTGAAATATGAAGTAATTTGAGTGGTGGATATGTTTTTCAGTTATTTGGATAGAGAAGGGTAGGTGGTGCAATAGAAGAGGGAAAGAGGTTTATATTTATATAGTGCTTGCTACACTTGGTGGGGCTTTGAAGTGCTTTTTTGGCGAGTAGCATGCTACTTTGGAACCCTTAAGGATTAGTGTTGAATTAGTATGGTGAAACATGAAATTAATTTGAGTGGTGGATATGTTAGTCAGTTTGGATTGAGAAGGGTTGGAGAGGGGTAGAAAAGGGAAAAAGGTTTTTATTTATATAACGCTTGTAACCCTGATGGGGTGTTGAAATGCTTTATTGGCGAGAAGCAGCTACTCTGGAACCCATAAAGGATTAGTGATGAATTAGTATAGTGGAATATGGAATTTGAGAAGTGAACATGTTAGTCTGTTATTTTGATTGAAAAGGATAGTGGAGGGATAGAAGAGTGAAGGATTTTGTTTTAGGTCATAGCAGTAGGAGGACGGCTTTTGGTTGAGTAAACAGGGTTTTGGAGAGGAAGAGTCAGAGGGAAGAGTTCAGAAAGGTTTATTTTGGGGGATCGGTATAGTAAAAGAGGTGTCAAATGATGCAAGAAGGGGTAGAGTAGTAGTCTAGAAAGGGTTATTTTGGGGATCATAGCAGTTAATCCATATACAGTGATTTGTGCAAGGAGGGTGCTGCTTAGAAGACATCCTTCTTTTCTCCTGAAGGTATTATCAGAATTCCATATTACCAGACAATTACTCTTCCAGTTTTCTTTGCCAATCTATCCTCTCCAAGAGAGCATTCCTCATAATCTCAGGATGTCCGCAAAGCTCTTCATGTTTAAATAGATAAAACTAAGACCTTATGCAAATCTAAATGACATTTTGTTAACTTCAGTCACATTGTCCAAGGTCTGGCTACTTCAAAACAGTCCCTCTCACATTGGGTTGTAGGCTGCATACTTCTCTGTCTTACCCATTGTCTGGTCAACCCTTGCCAAAGCACCCATTTCACTTGGGGGAAAACAACACACAGGACTCACTGAGAAGCATTTGGCTTTTAGATATATGTAGGGAAGTACTTAAAAATCAGTACACACTTTCAGAAGATGCTATTGTCTTGATTACAATAAAAAACAGACTTTAGCGTTGTTTAGGCTGCTCTAAGGAGCCTCTTTCAATAATCCTGTATGTAAAGGTCCTTCCGTATACATATTAGATGCAGTTCCTATCCCTTAATCCCAAGAATGAGAATGACTGTGATGTTTTTAGCTTGTATACTAACTTTTATTATTATTAATACAAATCCTGTAATACAGAAGAAATGCTGACTTACTTGTTGTCCTGATTCTGCATCTTAGGAATCTTCTATTAATGAAAATCCAGTGATACATACGAAATGCTAACGTACCTGTAGTCCTGTTTCTGCATCATAGGATTCTTCATTGAAGCAGAACTCAAAGTAGTAACCGTTTATTCTTTGCAGTACTTAAAAATGGCAGAAGACATGCCACATAAAAGAAAAACGCAATCAGTTTGGCCGTTTTCTATTTTCTGCACCATTGTTCCCTTACAGAAGTTTAGAGCAAGGGAATTCCACATCTTTGACAAGTAGTAGGGGCCGGGTGTGCAGTATTGTACAGAAAAATGGTGTATGCTGTTGCAGGCAGACTGAGGAAATGCAGTAGCTGAACACCTATTTGCTCCTGCACTTGCACATTGTCCACTAGGCAATCAATAAACCCGACAAGTTTATTTTAGATGGCGCAATAGCAGTACAAGTACTCTGTGTGTGGACTTGGTCTGTGTAGTGGTAGGCTAAGTATGAACAAAGCCTCACTGCAATTCCAGTAGATGCAACATTACTGGAGGCATGTGCAACTAGTTTAGTGTACAGCAGGAATGTGTTGAACATACTGGTACCAATTTATGAAGACATTTTCAACCATAAACGTAGGCCAAATATACCCTTGTTCATCCTTGCTTGGAATTCACAGAAGGATTTCACAGGTGTGAATGGATTTACTACTGTGGATCTTTCCAGGACACAGTTGGGGAGCCCCTTCTTTGTAAATACCACACAAGGGGTGCAAAGGAGGCATTCTAAGACTCCTACACAACCCTTTCTCACTCTGAAAATGGTTGGAGAGTTACTCCAGCAATAGGTTGGACTAATTCCACTTCAGGGAGAAGACAGGAACAGATAATAATAATATTAATACAATTTATAAAGCGCATGGTTACGCCACCTCGGCGTGTCCACGCCCACAGCGAAACTTAGAGTATGGCAGATAGCACCATCATCAATCCTTGAAAGAAGTACTTTACTGCCTAACTCTAATTATGTTTCTTAGGGGCCAATTACAGGTTTGTGAATGTGTGGCAGTCTTTTGATTGGCCTATTACAATCAGGATGGTCGGACCTCCATTGCGCCGCCGCAGAAGGCAGAGAACTGCCGTCCCCTTGGTGTTGTGTACTGCAGTCCTTCCAAGCATATATCGAATTTCCTCTCCGCAACAGTTTTTATGAGGTTTCTCCTCCATGAAAGCCGTGGCGGAGAGGAAACAAAGAGGGCCCTTGTGCCTCTGCGTCGTGGGATGCATGCCAGGGGACACAACATTTGTTCCCCTGTATCCATGCACCACAGTTCCTGCATGGCATGGACTTGTCAATCCATGCGGTTCAGAAACTGTTTTAGGCGCTCCCTTTGCAGTGGCTATTTTCAAGGCCCGTCGGACAGGAGGAAACTCTTAGTCAGGCAGGCGGCCCAATCAAGGCTTTAGCTGTGCAGCGGTTGGGTGGACCCTGCACTGCACCGACAAAGTTGTAATCAGGCCCTTAGGGCCTGGCAGACTTTGATCTTAAAACTAAAACAGTAAGCACTCCTGCAACATCCATTACAATGCATGCATTACAACGCAATGCCTTTACAATGCAGGCAATACAGTATAAGTTCCATTACCACACATTCTATTACAACGCATGCTATTACAACGCTGACCAGTACCTTCCATGAGATAAGCACCAGGCAGTGTTAGAATAGTAAATTACATTGTAATGGTTCATGCTTTATAATGGCTTGCATTGTAATAGCACATGTTGTAATGGAAGTTGCGTTGTAAAAACCACATTGTAAAAGTATGCATTATAATAGTTTACGTTGTATCATCATACATCCTCAATTTTGTGTGTCTGAAATTATTTTTCTCATTGTTGATGTTCTCATATTTCCATCTGCAAAGGGTATTTATAATGTAGTTTCTTGTGCATGCTATACAAACGTAAGTAATATAAAATAACAGAGGACTAGGTGCAGTGGCTTTCTAGGAATAAAATGGGTTTTTATAGTTCTGAAAATCTTGCAATGTGTGCATGATGTTTCTTCTTTGCTCACATTGCCCTTATTATGCCTTTTGGAAACATCCTACCTCATTGCCACTGAGAGTGAATTTGCCTACAAAATTAACAAATACCATAGCATGAAATTTAAAAAAACAGGTAGAATGGGCATATAAAAAAACCTGTTCAGGAAAATGAAAATAAACACATATTAATTCGCTATCTTACCAAATGGTGCACTGGAGGTGGGCACTGTGTATGCCCCTGGAGCCCTGACTGATATGGATGTTACAATAACAGCATTTGTAAAAGATTAAAACTAAGTTCATGAATCAATGTTGGATAGGTAAAAGTGGACAGAATTAGTTCCTTAGTGAAGCAAGGGACTGTTGAAAATGGCCTTTGGAGTCATGGTGTATTCTCTTTCTACAAACAGGGAATACTTACATATGTCTTGGGTGCAGGGGCCATTTGTTTAACCCTACTTAACGAGGTAGGCGCTGAACGCAGTCTGCTGTGAAGTGCAACTGACAAGTTAAAAATTGGACAAGCTTTCAAGAACTATATAGACACCAATGAGGAATTGGTGCATACAATTAGAATGTCATAGGGGTCGATCAGAGACTTTTTGATAGGTGATATGACATATACCACAATGATTAAGAAAAGCCAAGTCGATATGGTGCAGGATATTTGCTGAATTTGTTGGATGAATAATGCATCATACACTGAAGTCTAACAAGCTAAATTTACCCCTATGGGAAGGTACACCACATTACTTCGAATCCATCACTTCTACTGACCCTTATTATTTCCAACCCCATTACTTCAATCCATAAAAATACTTTCACTGCTGAGCTTAGATATACCATTACTTGGCCCATTGCCACCGCACTTCATATTTTCAAGTATGTAAAGAAGTGGTTTAGAGCTTATTTTAAAGACAAATACATTAAAATAATCACATTCAAATTACGCAAAATATGCATTTTCAAAAGAAAAGTTCAATAAACTTTTGCTAGAGTATCGTTCTCAGATTAGCTTATTTTTTTATTTAAAAGAATGTAAATATCTCAATATTTTATAATATTGTTGTATTTGCAGATTAAAACATTTTACCTTAAGGGTTAAAAATTGTCATTTTGTTTAAATTTACTGCAATTACTATGTATATAATTTTATATTTAGCATTTGTCAGGGTTAGTTTTCCCAGTATGTGTATGGTTAGGCTTAGTGACTGTGTTCAATTGATGTGATTAAAATAAGGAGCATTTTAATATGAGAGTTTAAGAAATAGGAAATGAAGTAATGGCAGTGTTGCGATTGAAGAAATTAGCTGTTTCATTTTAGTAATGCGATATCGAAGTAATTGTATGTTACTGTGAAGCGTTAGAAGTAATTGCAAGTACAAGTAATGGTGGTCTACGTAATGAGAAACATTTGTGTGAGGAAAAGTCCAAAGATGATAAGAAAATCCAAATATATCTCTGTGTTCTAGAAGCTCCCTTTACTAGAAATGGCAGATAACCAAGCACTTTGGTAATGGGTAGAAAGTCCACTCAATGGGCTGAAGACCAGTCTAAAGATGCAGTAAACAACTGTATGTGGTACAGAGTGCTTGTGGGCTCAAACTGACTCATTTGGAACTTAGTTATCTTCCCGCCATATAACCTTGTTTGCAGTAGTCCTCCAGAAAGTATATAAACAAACAGAAAGATTATTCATGAAAATATTTACGACACAACAAACTCACCACTAGAGAATATGGAGAGACAAAGTTATCTAGGTAACACCCAGTCTTACAGACAAATGTACTAATGGAGGAGGTCAGATACTTAGAAAGAGTTACATTGTCCAGTCCACCTAGAGTTCCTGTTGATCAGTGGTAGATTTGGGTTCATCTGATGGCAGACGTTTATCTGGTATCGCTTGAAAGATGTGTACAGCTGAGGTACTGGTAGGAGAATGCCACTTAGAAAATCATGGAGAAGTGTGTATGTTTACTGATTGCTTTGCAAATATCAAAATAGGCAGGCTACAATTGAGGAATGCCAACCATGTATTCAGAAATAATTCAGAATATTCAGTCAATTTAATATTGGTGAATTTAAGAGTCAAATGGAACGCTTCCCTTTACCATGGATGTTTAGTAGGCAACTGAAAGTTTTCTTGGGAACTCATAATGAGGAAATTACCTAGATACAAATGTTTCATACATGGCAATGGAAGCCGGAATCAGTTTAGCAGGTTTAAGAGAGAAGAAAGCAGTGCTACAATTGATCTGCCACACATTTGGAAAACAATTGCAGTGTTTGCTTTGGGCCCTGAAAGACCCCTTCCACCCTCGTCGATGTAACAGGCCCCTTCTGCCATACACAAACATTGATATCCATTTGCTCACTGTACTACTAGACCGAAAATGGATCCCACCACCATTCTTCCTCTGAGTGGGGGAGAAGGATAACTCTGCATAATCCCTCTTCTCTTTGGCATTCCCACCTAGCAGGAAAGTGTTCCCCACACAGAGCCTAGATGTACATATCCTGTGAGAAGGGGCAATGTCTCAGGCCTTCACAAAAAGATATGACTTTGGTATCTTTTCTTTGTTTAGTCCTGGGAACATGCCGGCTAGCTACCCAGATGATTAGAATTATATCTGACTGACATTCCTACCAGACATTCTCTCTAATGGTGCTCCCAATGTCTCTCCAGTGTACACCAGAAAATTGGCTATTAATTAAAAAGGGATCACTTTTGTGATGATTCCCACTGTTATGAAAAATATCATAAACAATTTCAGTCTAAGTTTTTGCTTTTATGTTTTTCCTTTCAGTCATGAAGGAGATTCTGTCAGAATTTGGCCTCCAAGGAGTGAGCAATGGGTATGTTCATGTGTTTGAATACTTTTAATAATGTTCAAATTGTAATGAGGTAATTGATTTGATTGACACCTTTTTTTTTTTACAAATTCTGACATCTGTCAGTGTAAATTCTGTCTGTCACACAAATTTAGTAGCTTTTGTTTATATTAAATCTCAAACACTCTCTGCAATCATAAAGTATGTGTTTCAATCCCATTACTATTGGTCTGAATATGCAGTTGGAAAAAAAATCAATTAAAGCCAATTGAAGATATGAACCCCTTTATTGCCTGCTTGACTTTTTGTAAGTCAAAGTGGGATCATTTCAGAATAGGCGTGTGAAACACATTCCTCAACAAGAATTAAAGTTCAACCGTGGCAGGTGCCCCCATTATTTTCCCCTAAAATATCCAGTCAGCAAGATGAATGAAAAATGTCTTAGCTATCCTAACAAAAAGTTGTAATTCTATTTAGGACACAGGCGGGGATTAGGCTTAACTTTCCTTGCTTTATTCACCAGCATCCATTCAAAGTATGTAACAACAACAAACTACATTTCCCATCAGTCCATGGGAATAAAACTAAACATATCCTCCAATCCGAGCAGCGTTAGTCCTTCAACATTCCTCCTAGACTCTTTATGCTCCTCTTTTTTCTGCAAATACAGCAGGTTCACTCTGGAATTTCTCCTGTATATTCACATCCGTCCCTCAGAAGACAGATAATTGATGTAAGATAATGAAAAGGGCAGGCTAAAATCTGAAGCATAAACATCATAGCATATTATGGTAATGTTTAGCAAAGTATAAGGTAAAAATGTTTCCATTATGCAAAGTGAAAGGTAAACATGATATGCACCAAGAACCACAAGAAATACAATGAAAATAGGGTGGGTAAATTGAAATTCAATCAAGTACGGGTGGGCTAATTCTTGCATCCGAGTCCTTAATTGAATTGAAACTTTCTGTTACGATAGCTGGGAAATTTTTCATTTAATGTCAGGACCAGAGGCAAAGATTAGGCTAGTTTAAAGCTTATCCACCATCAGAGATGCCAGATGCGTAACGGTTTTAAAATAAAATCTTTTAAATGAAGAGTCCAACGACCAATCAACTGCATTAAAGATGTCCTCTAAACAAGCCCCAGAAAAAAGCTTAAGAAGCCACAGCCCCCCATACGGAGTGAGCTCCAAACTTAGATACATCAATCCTCTCTTCATGCAAGGCCCATTTGACCCATCTGGCAACAGTAGGGGAAGAAACAGCTTTGTGAGACTTGGTAAGAGCAATAAGTAGTTGACTCTCACCCTGAGAGCATATATCTTCTGACATAGATTTGTTAGCTTTCAATGATATACCCACACATAACTTAGGAACATCTGGGAAAGCTAGGTAGGACACAATGCTAGAGTTACATTTTGCATGTCTAGGAACGTGAAAAGTCCCCCTGTCTGGGGTGAATGCTCTAACTGTCAAGTCCAGTAAACACACTTCAGACACTCTGCGACAGAAACCAAACATAACAGAGTAGCCAATTTCACCATCATCTGTTTGATAGATAGCCAGGATTTAAATAAATGGAAGACTTTATTAATGTCCCACAATTAAGAATATCTGGGTTCCAAAGGAATAGACAACCTAATACCTCTAAGATATTTATAGATGAGGGATGTTCCCCCACTGAATGCCCATTCACAAAAATGTGACCAGCTGAGATAGCCGATCTAAAGGTGTGATCAACCACTAAGCGAAACCCTACGAAGCCATATCTGCTAGGAAATTCAAAATACAGACAATGTCTGCCCCCGTGGGATCCAGCTGCCGATGATGACACCAATTCAGCTATCAATACCAGGCAGAGCGGTATCTCATATATGTGGTATTCACCCAGGCTCTGGCGAGCAAGGCTACAGCCTTTGAAGTAATTCCCAGGACTTTGCAGCATTCCCTGTAATCCATCATGCCATGAGACCGAGAGCATATGTGAGCACCAGATGATGAGGATTCCCTTGGAGATCCTGAAACACATGTTGAGGGATTGGAAAATCCCCAGAAAGTTTCATCAGACTGGAACTCAAACTTCAGATCTCTATATCGGAGTGACCAGCACTAAGTCTGCATTCTGTCGCTCCACCTAAGCAGACACTCGCATAATCGTTGCAAACAGAGGAAAGATGTAGCTCTTCTCTGTGCTCCAATCTTGGGGGAAAGCATTGGTCAATACTGCATCAGGATCTTGTGTTGAACTGCAATACCTCTCCAACTGGTGATCCATTTGCAAGGCAAAAAGATCGATCGTGAAGGCACCCCACTTTCATGAAGCGCCTGGAACACCTACGGGTGAAGATTCCAAAGACTGGTGTCCTGACAATGGTGGGAGTACCAATCTGCCACTTGATTGGATTGTCCTGGAAGATATTCTGCCAAGAGTGATATGAAATTGTTCAGACGATAAATCCAAGGGGGTCGTGACAGATCCTGCAGAGTCCTTGATCTCATCTCCCCGAGGTGGTTGACGTACTGAAATGCTGCCACATTTTCCATCTTTAGAGGACACAACAGTGAGCCCTGTCCTTGGTCAAATACTTCAGCACAAAAGAGCCTGCTGTTAATTCCAGGAAGTTTATGTGGAGGACTTGTTCGTTGGATGACCATTTTCCTCCTGTGGAAAACTCCCCACAGCGAGTTCCCTAACTCGAACTATTGGCATCCGATTCTATCACCAGGTTGGATAGGGATCCGAAGATAACGGGACCATTCCATGCAGCCGTATGGGTGATCCAGAATTGTAATTCCTTCTTTGCCTCCTCCGATAGGAGAATGGATTGGGGGAAATTGAGACCTTGGCGTCGATGACATATCTTTAGGCATTGCAATGTTCTGTAGTGTAAAGGACCTGGCAATATCGCCTGTATTGATGATGAGCGAAGGCCCACAATGCGTGCTAAATGGTGGAGGGATATTGAATATTTGGACAGAGTTTGTCTGAGTTTGTGAATGATTTTGGCCAGTTTGCAAGAGGGAAGTGGCTGTCACGCAATTCATCACGAAACACATGAATTGAGTGTTTTGAGAGGGGATCAAGGATAACTTGTCCTCATTGATCACAAAACGCAGAGACTCCAACAGGTTGATAGAAATCTGGAGATGATGGGTGAGACATATGGAAAATTGGTTCATGATTAAACTGTTGTTGAGGTAGACTATTAACTTGATTCCCTGAGCCCTCAGCTGTTCGATCACCAATTTCAGAACTGTGGTGAGGCACCACATAGCACAGGACAGACCAAAAGGATGGGAGGTGAACTTGAATACCAAAGATCTCAATTGGAAGTAGAGAACTTGCCTGCCTGTAAGATAAGCATTCTTGAGGTCGAAGCGGACCATCCAAACCTGTGTCTCCATAAGATCCATGATGCGATAGATACCCTCTGTCTTGAGGTGGCAGTATATCAACAACTTGTTGAATTCCCTCAGGTTAATAACGGGACAATAGCCCCTGTCACTCTTCTCTACCAGAAAGATGGTGCTGGGAAACTCATGGGGGTGAAAAGTGGTATGGATGATCGCCCATTTCTTCAAAAGTTGGAGAATTTTGGCATCCACTCATGCTGACTGGTCTGGAGATAAAAAAAGGGACACAGGGAGAACCGGAAAATTCAATCTGAAACCCTACTGACGGTTTGAAGTGCCCAAGCATCTGAAGTGAGGTTCTGCCAGTTGGGGAGGAAGTCCCTCAACCTGCCACCCAGTCTTATTCCTGTGCAGTCTTATGCACTCACCTTGTGGGGCATTATGGGAACTGTTGCCCTTTCCTCTTGCACCCCGATGCCTGGTGGAGTAGATGATGTAAAATTTGGCTAGATCCTGCCGTTGTCCTCTGCGATAGTCACCACATCTCAAGGAGGGCTAGTAAAAGCTAGGTTGGTTGAATGCACCCTGCCACGACCGGCCCTGTCAAAAACACATGACGTAAAGATTCGCCAAATAGAAGACTGGTCTTTTTACAGGGCCGTGAAATTATTAATACATTTTCCAAATTCCTTAATAAACAGATCCCCAAACAGGTTCCCTCATATATAGGGGCTGCCTCCGAAGTCGAGAGTTCCCCTAGCTTGGGATTGATCTTGATTATTATTGACCTTCGCCGCTCTGTGAATATTGCATAATTTGCGTTCCCCAACAGGATTATGACCCTCTGTGCCCATTTGGATAGAGCCTCAGGAGCTATCAGGGCCCCGGATGCCTTTGCATCCTCTGCCATATCCAAAATCATGGATAGTAGTCCAGCAACATCCGATATTTTGTTTGCCTTGATCACCAAGACCGGTCTATACCCTTTTTGGGTTGCCTTACAAACTTTGTCAAGAAGGTCCCCATCTTGGGGTCAATCTCCGGTGTGAGGGCTACTTTGCCCTCCAAAGCAGGTCTGGGGCATTCAGGATTGAGACAATTTCAGACTTCTTTGTCCAGTGGTTTTCAGAACCGCCCGCAATGTACGAAATCACTTTAGGATCTGGAGACCACTCAGATGAACGCGAATGCAGGAGGTCATTGGGGTCAAGCATATCCGAATTTATAGAGGGGATGCCCCTCCCAAAGTTATCATTCCCCACAAGAGAAGGGCTACCAGACGGTCTCCAAGGCCGGCTGGAGTCTCTGTCTCCATTTGATGTACTGAGCGAGCATCCCCAAACCCTGGATTTAGGAGTAGGAGCCGAGAAGGAGGGTCTCCCCAAAGTATCCGGTTGTAGGCCAGAGGTAGAAGGCTGGGATTCAATGAATGCCTTCTTGAGGCATACAAAGGAGTCCATATCGATGCCTATGGGCTCTGAGTGCTTGCTATCTGGGGCTAGAGGCACAGGCTGCCCTGGAGGTATGGGGCCCTTAGGTCCAGCACGGTCTTCCCTCAGTTTGAGGGGTCTCGGGCATTAAGCCTGCAACTCTTGAATTCTCTCCAGAGGTGCCACTACTTGGGACACAGCCTTAAAAAGGGAAACGTCAATTAGTTGGTCAAATTGATCATCAATGGGGAAATATGTGACATCTTCTTCCTCAAAGTAATTCCCATATTCCTCCGTTATGTCAGTGGTAGAAGGTTGAGATGTTTGCAGGGGTTAATTGGTCTGTGGAAACCCAGGTTCTAATACAAACGGTTGAAAAGGCCTTGGGATCAGCACTCCCTTTTCTATTTATAGGGAACTGAAAATCACCTGGGTGAGTCCCAATAGTCAAATATATGTCTTACCCGTCGAGCAAGTGTTATGCTTCATACAGCAGATCTCTCATATAAAAAGACCAGACTTGACTCAGGCAGATTAATCTTCCCTGCACACATACATGCAGCAAGACATGGTTCAACACTGCAGAGATCGGGTGAAAGTGACGCGCTAGTCCCCGGGGGAGGGGGGTAAGATGCGCTGAGTACATTTGTAGTCTATGTGCGGACCCCCTAGCTGTAGGATGGCCGCGCCACGAGGAATGCCTGACACACTTTAAAGCGAGCGCAGAGGAGTGAGGATCATTCCTGCGATCACGTGGACAAATAGACCCGGGGCACAAATAATACAGTGGCAACACCATTCTAGAGGTTTCTATGTCGAGCAAAGGCAAAACAATCAGAAAGTATACAATAATTACCGTATGACATGGAGCAAGATAAAGCCACATCTCTGAGGCTGCTGGGGCAGCAAAAAAAGAGGAGGAAAGAGCATCTACGAGGACAGTTGAAGGACTGACGTTGCTTTGATTGGAGGATCTGTTTTGGTTTATTCCTATTGACTGATGGGAAATTTAGGGGCATATTACCAACAAGTAGCGATATTTATCGCTAAATAGGCTTAGCGACGATTTTTGTATCGCTGCCTATCACTGGATATGTTAGCGGAGAAAACATGCTATTAGCAACGTTTTTCTCCATTGTGCTAAAATATCCTGCAATTTAAAAAAAAAAAAATGTTTTGCGATTTGTAGAGCGCCTGGTGACCCGTAGGCATCCCTGCGCTATAACATTTGTGGAGACCAGAGGAAAAGGGGGACTTTATTTTGGGAATAGCAGGGTTTTCAGTTTTTTCCTAAAGATCGGATGGCTGGGTTCCATCCTGAGGGTGCGGGGAAGTGAGTTCCACCCAGAGGATGCTTTAACCGAGAAGCGTCGGCCACCGGTACGTGTCTTCCTGAATCTGGGGACGTTGGCCAGACGCTCGTTATCCGAACGGAGGGACCTGTGGGCCTTGTATGGAGTGACCAGGTCTCTCAGAATAGCAGGTCCGAGACCGTTGAGCAGTTTGTGTGCAGTTCACAGGGCCTTGAATTCGACCCTTTGACATATTGGGAGCCAGTGGAGGGCCTTGATTGCTGGTTTGGCTGAAACTCTGGAGGGGAGGTTCATGAGCAGCCAGGCGGCTGCGTTCGTCGTGCGCTGGAGTTTGGCCATGGTGGATTCAGGAGCTCCCAGATATATCATGTTGCTGTAGTCCAGCCGCGCAAGGATCAGACCCTGGACCAGGAATTTTCTAGATAGGGGCGGAAGTAGTGGGAGGATCCTGCGAATGGAGCGCATGAGGTCAAAACAGGTGCCTGCTGTTTTGGATGCTTCGAAATGCGTGAATATCGCTGAAAATACAGCGATATTCACGCATTAGCGACGAAATGGTCTTAGCCATTTTATCCACCTCCCATTGGATAACATGGCTAAGAACTGGTCTGGGCAGGTGTTAGTATTTGGAGATATTCGCTCTTACCGCGAATATTTCTAACGCTACGCCTGCCTTCCTAATAGGTGATAGCGACGTTAGCGACTGCCTTCAGTCGCTAACTGGTTGGGTACGCCCACTTTGCATGTCATTAGCGATAGACATCGCTGACATGCAAAGCGGGCCCCAAACCGCTCGCTATTGCCTAAAAGCTGTCACTAACATCAGTTAGCGACAGCTTACTAATAGGGCGATAGAAGTATCGCCGCTTAGCGTCTGAAAACGGCCAGTAAATCGGCGATAATTGCCTATCGCCCCCCCCTTGGTAATATGCCCCTCAGTTTGTTGTTGTAGTTACATGATTTGAATAGCTGCTGGTGAATAAAGCAAGGAAAGTTAAGCCTCGCCTCCAGTCCTGACCTAGAATCTAAACGCTTGACCTCTCTCTGGCTACGTCCATTGAGAAACATCTACTGTCGGTCCGAAATGACCTTCATTAATATGCTGTTGTCTGAAGAATAACATTTATAAAAGGCCTCACAGTATTAATGTTATTTAATATTTCCAATTATTTCTGATAAGCGTTGGATTGTAACTCATTCCACGTGTCTCTTGAGCTCAAGGGAAGGCATCTTGTACAATTACCATACTAAGGAACATGGTACAGTATACCACTGTAATCTTCTGGCCTGCCCTAGACTCTCATGGCATATTATGAGCAGTGCACACAGAGTGTAATAGGCATTTGTTTTTTGTGATTTTCTGGCTCTACAGAATAGGCATAGTTGTCTGTTAAGCTCTTCTGTAATAACACAGATGTCTGTCCAGTCTCTTCCATAATACCACAGATGTCTGAGCAGTCTCTTCTGTAATACCACAAATGTCTGTGCAGTCTCTTCTGTAATACAACAGATGTCTGTGCAGTCTCATCTGCAATGCCACAGTTGTTGGTCGAGCCTCTTCTGTGTAGCCTCTTCTGTAATATCGCAAATGTTTGTGCAGCCTCTCCTACAATATCCACTGTGTGGACAAACAATTATTTCCTGTTTCATGCTAGTTCTTTATAAAATATGTGCTTGCTGTCTCTGATTCTAATATATCACCTGACCAGGTTGTTAAGAACCGTAGAACTCAACGTAGTGGTGATCCCGCGCTTCAAAAGGACAAGATAGGAAGGAAGGTCTTTCCGCGTATTTGCACCATCTCTTTGGAAAAAAATCCAGATCATTCAGGGACAGTGTCCAATCAAGGTAGCTTTAGCAAACAGCTGAAGACTTGGCTGAGAAGGCCTTCTGAGGGCAGCCATGCATGTTATAAAATCTTTATCACATAACGTGACAAGGAAGTAGCTGCACCCCATCACAAGTATGTAAATGACTTTGCCCATGTGCCTGCACACACGTGTGTACCACACAAGAAGATGTGCACATTTAGAGCCTCTCCCCCAATTGCCCTCATGTAGTCTTCACCCCTCCCTCTCAACAGACAGTCAGCGGTGCGTGCCTCTATGCAAATAATGACAGTGTAAGTGGGGCCATTCTGTCAGTATTTTAACCGGGTTGTCTTCCCACTGCCTAACCACTTGGGGAGCCAGGTAGATGCCACGTAGATGAGGGTAAACTGTGATTGCTTCAACACATGTGGGGACACTCAGGGTTTCGCTCAGGGGCCGTGGCCCCATCTGCAAAGAAACATGTGGAGAAGTGTGGCTCACTGGTTAGAGCATATATGAAAAAACAATTCCTAACAGGTATCAATTTAAGACAGTTAAATGATGTATGCAGTCAGCATTACATTTAAAAGAAACAAGGAGACTCATATGGTTTAAAAGCTTGTTATTCACCAATTCAAAGGAGGGTGTTTCACATGGGAATACAGTTAGGCAGCACTGTACAGAGAAAATCATGTGACAACCCGAAGGCACTTGCAGCTAGATTCAAGAAAGGTAATTGCGCTCGCAAAGGGCCAGATTCTGAGAATCTGGCCCTTTGCGAGCGCAGTTTTTGCATTTGGGATTCATCATCCCAAATGCAAAAATCGCTATTTGCGAAATCGCATATTTGCGAGGAATTGCATTTAAGGAATCTCTATTTGAGATTCCTTAAATGCAATTCATTAACCAATTTTAAATTGCGAATTTGCAATTTCTGGCCGCTATTTACCACGAAGTCAGACTTCGTGGTAAATAGCGAAAAAAGCACTTTAGTGCATTTTTCTCAGTTGCATGTTACACACACACATGTCCTTTGGACATGTGTGTGCGCAACACCTGTGTAAATTTGCATTTCAGGGGTGCTACAGGGTGTCCTTTGGACACCCCTGGCACCCTTGAAATTGCATCCTTATTTGCGATTAGCAAATTGCTTATCGCAAATAAGGAATAACTCGCCATTCATTCCTATGGGCCTAAAGGCCCATAGGAATGAATGGGGAGTTAATCCTTATTTGCGATTAGCAATTTGCTAATCGCAAATAAGGAAGATTTAGGAATCGCAATATTTTTTGCAATTTCTACATGAATCCTGTTTTGCAAGTCCTTAATAGCGATTCCTTATGAATCGCTATTAAAGACTCGCAAAACGGGTCTTTGATTAATCTAGCTGTTGGTGAGTGGTGATATATATAATTGGTGAAAGGTGATGATGCAAGTGCTGAACAAGAACGGCGCAAAGTGACAAAGAAATATACAGTGGTGGCTCCGCAGGATTTAGTTTTAGTCCCTTAAATCATTGTATCAAACAATTTTACAAGAGCCAAAAACATTAAATGCGCCATAAAGTTGCGCTGTGATGTCGACGGCGTTTCGATCCCCGTGAGTCGGGATCGTCTTCAGGACAGGGTTGTTGGGTTCAGGCAGTGCTGCAGCTTGTTCGGCACAGCCGAGGGCAGGTTGGGAAGGGCAGCGTCTGAATTATTCAAGGCGGCCGGGGGCAACAAAGGGAGGCAACGAAGGCGCTGCTCCTTCACACAGCGAGCCTTCTGAGCGTTCTCAGCCTTCGTTGCCCCCGGCTGCCTTGATTAATTCAGGCAGACTTCTGACTGCGAAAGGTCGCGACCGCCCACACCACCCACAACGCCCACGGCAGAAAAATCTTGCCAGATGTCCATCTAGCAACTCGGAATCGGGCTAGGGGACGCCAAATCTCTCATGCGCTCTTATCGTTGTGAAGACGCACGTGAGAAAAAAATCCACTGTGGCAATTGGAGACATTTGGGCAGACGTAGGTGTTACAAGGGTAATGCGGAGTCACCTCTTCCGTAGACGAACAAAAAACGAAAAAATCTACTTGAGTGGCAGCAAAATCAACTTGAGTAGCTGCACCCTCTGACGCAACACATTGTGCCATCATCACTGATTTTTCAGCGCGGAATGGACTACTGGCTCTAAATTACAGAATTCCGCAGGATCAAATTCCTCAGGTTCTGCCCACTCCTAGTTATTAACAACAGATTATCCAGGGAGTGAGCTGCTAAAATGACGTATCTCTGCCAACCTCCAACCAGCATAAGTCTGTCAGGATCATGAATACGGTTGTATGTCGGAACAGAGTAGAAAATATTGTTGGGCTAAAATATTGTAAATTAAATATCGAGAATCAAAATATCATGAAGGTAAGTACATATATACATTTACAATTCTTAACTTTCCATCTATGTATTTTGAAGATATATGTATCGTTTAGGAACATACATGTGATGCTAAGTATATTAAACCTATAGCTATCTACATGTATTTTTACCTTCATTGTATTTTGGTTCTTGATTCTTAAGCCTCGATATTTTGGCCCCATGATATGTTGTACTCTATATTCTGCTTGAAAATCATAGCACATGCACACTATGCGGTCTAAGTTTTTGAGAGGCAGACAGCCTGTATAGTACCACCACTGGAGTACTGTCTGAAGTTCATATTTAAGCAGAAACGTCCAAATCGAGGAAGTTCCAGTTGTGAATGGAAAACATTGTACTACTACAGAAGAAATATCTCATGCAGTAACATAGATTACGCAGTAAATGCCAATACTCTGGTGGTTTGAAACAGCCATATGGAGCCCCACTTGCCCCATCTATTATGAGTATATGTTGCTCTATTAGCAATGGGCACACATCTATTCACCGATGGTTTGAAAGCAGCTGCTTCGCGTGCCTGGCTCTAGCGCTTTGCATATTAAAAGATGCACGGCTACCACATCTATACAAACATTGTATGCTGAGGAATTGGGCATTTACTCACACGCACAGACACTCACTCGCCCAATCACTCACAATTCTGCTTACTTTTCGTGGCCTTCGTTGCCAAATGTCTCATCCCACCAGTTTCCTTATTTACTTGTTTACTGCTACAGGTTCCGTTGAATTCCTGTTCGTGGCCATGTGTACGTTGTACTTCTTTTTAGTGCATACTGTGGCAGTCAGTTGTCCATGAAACACTGTTGAAGCCTGTCTGAGTGGTTCAAAGCAAGGTGTGCACAGTCAAAGATTCAGCCCCACAACCTTGCATTCTATATTTGTATTTTCTTTACACCTTTACTTCTGACTTTAACTATCAAGTGCTTCCACTCCAAATACAGTGCGACAAGAAGGAAGCAGTGAATCAGAGACGTGTGTCTTCATTGACAATGCACTGAGCTTCTCTCTCAATCATATACATACATGTAAAGTGGGTATGGTTCTTTTTTCAAAGTAATGATTTAGGGGTACAGAGACCACGTGTGGTAAAGCTTGTTATGTAAGTATTGCCTTTAGATGTTTTAGGTCTATTTGGAAGGGCATAAAAGAGATTGTAATCAAAGTACAACAGAAGAACTACTTTTCTTACTCTAAGATGTTTTTGTGAATAGATATAAAGTGTATAACTATCTATTCCAATCCAATCCAAAAATTCTTTATTTCGGCCATATAGACCATAAAAGATGCAGTACAAGACACTACATACATTAAAATACATTTTAAAATACATTGAATGAAATACTCTATCACCAGCGGGGAAGAAATTATAATGACATAAAAAGAGTTCAGGGGGCTTCAGAGGGCTTTTTCTTTCTAATCAGCCATATAGCCATAAGAAATTTGGATACAGCGAACACAATGTGGCCCAAGGTGCTGGTTTTCAAGATCCTGTATGCCTGTGCATACTCTCTGAACCCTAGGTTCTTACATAGCGGCGCTATCCAATATTTTCTGGGCCTTTGATATGCAGGGCACACAAACAAGATGTGGAGGTCATCTTCCACATGGATGTTACAGCAGGGACATATTTTATCACCCCCATTAGTCCACTTGCAGGTGAATGAGTTAGTGGGGAGTGTGCCAAGCCTCCATTGAACAAACAATTTCCTCGCCAGGATGGGGAAAATAAAATCTATAAAAGGTTCAAAAACATATGAATTTTTGGATTCTAAAAATCGCGAAGTTAAGGTGCCGCTGTTTTGAGCATCCATCATGTGTGCAAGGGACCTGTCTTTGTAGATTTGGGACAGGGCTTTGCGCGAGATTGTTTGACAGCCTCGCGCAGGATCCTCCCATAGGTCACAGAGATTCATGGTGAACAGTTCGTTTTTCACAAAGGCGAGCCAGGGGATTCTGCCACTGCCGTTCAAGCTCATGACGTGGGTAAGATCCTCCCTATAATGGTGAAGTTCATTTGTAGACCAGAGCCAGTGCCAGAACTTCACTGGCTTTGACACAAGCTCCTCTGCAATAGGCGGGAGACCCATGTCCATTCTTAATGGCTGCAGTGGTGTGGCACGTGGGAGAGCTAATAGGCGCCTTAGAAAGCTATTTTCGACTATTGGTAGGTCCTTCCCAGCTTTATACCCCCATAACTCACTGCCATACATGGCCGCTGCCTTGGCCTGGGTCCTGTAAGTTTCAAGGGCCGGGCTTATGGGCTTGAAGGAGGAGGTATTGGCCACCTTCAAGATTGCACCTGACAGTTGGGACAGTTTGACCCTAGATCGTACTATCTGGCGGTCCCATGATAAATTTTCCTGCAATGTTACCCCCAAATATATAAAAGTAGACACCCTCTCAAGGCTGGCAGTCCCCAGGGTGGGATTGGAACTACTTTTCTTACTCTAAGATGTTTTTGTGAATAGATATAAAGTGTATAACTATCTATTATTAAAAGTGCAGTGAATGTGTACTAATGGTATATGAATGCTCCCTGACTAATCCTATTTTAAACCGAATTTAGATGTTTTGAGGCCAAATCACAAATGCATGCAGGAGTACGTCAAATAGTCCTAAAGGAGTACTTCTTTACACACTCCAAAATGCCTTTATACAAATAACGTCCAATGATGCGATTCTTTGGAACTCATCTTTGCTTTCTGGTGTTGTGATTTCTCCAATGGCTTCAGATTCACACCCACAAAAATTCCCAAAGTGAAATACGAATTAACAGAGTCTCCAATCCCGGCAAGAGTGGACTCCCCGCCTCCAATGCCAGTAAGTTAATATTGTAGAATGTTAACTGTAATATGTATGTCGTGTACGCTTCTGATGTAAAGTCTTCACTTTGAAATATTTTGTCGTCATTTTTGTATTGTCTTTAAACAGAGAGAACCCCAATCTTATTGCATCTAGTCAATGAAATCACGGAAATAATTAAAATGAACAGTTTGAATGTCAAAATCTACTTTTTTCACGTCAATTCCTACTTTGAGCCCAATGATACCCCCTATGTTATATGTCTTTCACACCCCTTGTGCAAAAATGGCAGTCGATTCGAGAGTCATTTGAGATGAGGACTTTTTAGAGCTGTATTAGATAAGTTGTACAGGTTGGTTATTTTAATTGCATAAGTTTAAACAAATGCTATTGATTATATTGAAAGGCACAGTAAAGTCCGACCAATTGCAGGCTTATTAATGCACAGTGAGAGGTGATTAGATTCCAACGAGAACAAAATGGTGCAGTCCGTCTAACCTTTAAGCTCAATAAAATGATGACATCCCTACGGTCATTCACCATTTGCATTGACTTCCCATTTCTAAGAAAATAAAAATTACTTTCATGCTCTTTTGATTGACATTTAAGCAGGGCCGTTTCTAGGTGTTTTGCCGCCCTAGGCGAAAATTGAAAATTGCTGCCCCCCTCCCTTTTACTACCATCACTCTCTCCCCATGTCATCCAGGCTAAAAGAATGAATGCATTCGATATACAAGAACTAATAAGATGGATGACCCATCAAAGCAAGAAGTGTCCCTTGTCCAATGGCAATTTTCGGGTATGCATGTGATACCCGTTTATGCAATAGGCTGGACAGCATTGTGCTAATTGTTTCATGGGCAGACAATGTGAGGCAGAATGCAGGCTTGTGGGTGGTGGTATAACACTCTCCTTGCGGTATTGTGGTTTGTGGGCAGCAATGTAAGCAGGGCCAGCATGCATGTTGAGTGGATTTGTAAGGCAAAGCGCTTATAAGTGGCACCACGCGCAATACAGCTCAGGGATGGGACACAACGCAAAGCAGCAAAAGCACAACACAGCTGGTGGAAGACAGTGGAGAGCAAAGATGGCTTATATGCCAGTGCAAGGCAACCGTAACTTGATGAAGGCAGTGCCAAATTGAGCCATCGCACTCCTGGCGTTTCCATACAACCTTGATGGAAGCCCCGGAATTGTTTTGAAAGAATGCCATTAGCCCCGTGGTTTTTCCTCAATAACCCAGAACGAGACAACCAGCAAGTAAACCAACACTAATGCGATAATAGGCATTGTGTTAATAATTGTTGAACAAAACTATAATGCTGATAATTCTTGTCCTGATGATGATGTCATAATTTAAAAAGGCATCGAAACGTCGTCGACAAAAAACCCCATATGCAATATGATGAATGCTATATTGTTTGACGCAATGGTATGGTTATGTTTAAGAGATTGAGTCTGTAGCACAGAACAATAGTATTCAGACAGATTTTCGCTTTGCCTTTTTGGCCATTTCTTTGTTGTTTTGTCTTAAATGTTGTGGGTCACGGCTGTGCCCACTTGTTATCTTGGTCTTAAAACTCTCTCTATGAACTTGATCATTTAAAATAAAATTCTTGTCCGGCTGGACAAAGAAACATACTACTTATTAGGTGTATGATTATTATTTTTTGGTATCCTGTCCACTTTTGTAAATTGATACTGCCCAAGGTCCCTTTGATATACCTTTTGGGTTCCCTTGTTCTTGTGAAAATATATGTACGTGTCAATATGCCATGTGGCCATGCATGTGTTTTGTGACATTGTTAGAATGTGCAAGGCAGAGCATCTCGTTTAGTGCGAAGCGTCCTGTGTACAAAGCGGTGTGGTTTGTGCATGCATTATGTTTGGGGACCGTCTGATAAGACTGGCAGAATTACCTGTGCTCCCTGTGGCACGCGGTGTGTCGTGCGGCACACTTTGATTGTCAGTGCATGGTGGAGAGTGTCTTAGGGAAAGAGTCCCAAGCGGCTCTCACAGTAACTTATGCCAGGTGCACAGGTCAGAGCACAACCCCTTCCATTACCTTGCCGCTGACATAGCGTCGCTGGGCTGGATGTCCCGGTACACGGCCCGCACCAGCTCGGCTATCTCCTCGTTACTCTCTCTGGCTGTTGATGTCCCCCAGCACCAACACAGCTCAGCGCCGATCCAGCTCCAGGGCGAAGAGCCAGCCCAGGCTGCCGCCTGCACCCATCACCAGGCACAACTTGCCCGCCACTCACTTTTCCCGGGCCGCACCGACCTGCGACCTGCCGCCTGCCTGAAGGCCCAGAGCATTTTCTGGGTGACCATCAGCAGCTCCAGCAGGATGTTCATACCGAAAGGCGGAGAAGCAGACCGCCTGGAGTACAAGAAACAGCGTACTGTTGGGGCGTGGAGAGAGGTAGTGGCGCGCAAGGCCCCCGCCCATGGCAACGAACGTGACGTGACGTAAATTTGTAGAAGGCGCTACCCAGTACAAGGGGATTTCCAAACTCATGTTTTTGCCGCCCTCTCCTTTTTGCCGCCCTAGGCGGCCGCCTAGTCTTGCCTAATGGTAGAAACAGGCCTGCATTTAATGGGAAAATACACACACGTATTTATGAGTGCATGAAGTAGCACTAGAGAGGGACTCTTTTACATGACTTTGTGGCCCGGCCTGGAATACACAACTCCCTATTAGTAAGAGTGCAGGGAGGGCACAGTCCTTTCTGATTATACTAATTGTATAAGAATATTCCCTTTTTAACTGTTTTGGGCCAATTCACAAAGGCATGGAAGAGCACATAACAGAGTACTAATTTATGTGCTCCAAAATGACTTCGTGGAAAGGTTGCAATGTGTGCATGTGGTGAAAGGTTTCTCTTAGAAAACCACCTTGTTTATGCTCCAAATTGGACAACTTGGCACAGAGTTCCAACAATAGGGCTTTTTTTCTGTGTCTCAAAATCCACATTTCAATAGGACAAGAGAGATTCTTATCACTGGTCACCATGAAATGGAATATGCTTCATCTACAATATTGTATCTTTTCCCAAAATGTCATAAATATTTTTTTCCTAGGTGTAGACGAATTTGTTGTAGTTTCGTAGCCTCCATCATTTGTTGTTTGGTCATTACATATGTCTACCATCTATTTTCAGTGGTAACGTAATAAATAACATAAAATAAAATAAAACGAATAACTATAGGGCCCAAGTGTATATGAATGTTGTGACGCAATTATTAGCTTATTAAGTACCAAGATATATCTACAAAGCTTTTCCGATCTCAGACTTGAATAAAGGACAAACGTTTTTGTGTCTATTTCGTCTATCAGAAAGGTATCAGGAGGCATATTCCTTATTTTTGCACAACAATACTTTTATTAATTTAATTAACAGATTCCACATGTTTGTTTGAAAAAAAATGAATGAACTACACTAGGCGAGTGATAGCACCAGAGGTCAATAAATGACAAAGTTGGCTTCTCTAGGAATTTAATGTTTATCTATCCGGCTGAAGCCATTTCCCCTTTCGACACATCTACAAAGTATGGACGGGTGGCTGCTCCAGGGTGAACGAATAAAGCTCCACAGAGCATATTTACATCTCCTCGAGGAGTCAGGGTAGTTTCTATTATTATGCTATTTTAGCTTTTGTATAGTAGATACATAGGATTATACTTTTGAATATTGAATCCAAGAATATTGTATCACACTAATATCGTGGACCAAATATCAAAGGACCAAATAATGTAAGGTAAGTGCACTGAGGAACGTATAGATTTACTATTCTTAACTTCCCATTTATGTACCTTGCATATATATATATCTTTAAAAGTACAGTATAATGACACCTAGAGGAGAATCAGCCATAATTGTGATCTACTGGGCTATTCCGCATGTTTTGGGAACCGCAGGGAATCACAACCAATGAGAATTATAATCTACGTCTTTGTAATATTCTTTAAATGAAGCTTCCAACCTCTTAAAGAACAACAACCTTAGTGAGGACCTCTTTGATCACCAGGAAGTCAATTGAACAATATATTTCAAATTATTTTCAGCAGTACTGACCTTGTTTATTGAATGAGAATCCAATACCTTGAGTGTACCATTTCCCTGTATCCAAGAAGAAGAGTGGGAAGATTTAAGGTTGGAACGTGAGAATTCAATTTTGCCACTTGTTTAGCGTAAACCCATTGTGTGGATTCCATTGAGTCATAACCCTGCAGTGAACACTAGTACAAGCCTGTCAATACACTACTCAGGAAAGTTAGTATTGCCCCAGCCATTGCTGTACTGACGCACCTGGGTGCATTTGAAATAAAAAAACAAGACATGGTATGATGTAGATTCACTGCCCAGTAGCAAAAGTGAGGACCCGCAAGAACTTTTTTGCTAAGGAGCCCTGTTCAAGGGTCATTCTCATCAACGCCTAATTGTTTAAACCCATTTGTGCAACACTTGAAGAGGAGATCACTGTTAGCTCAAGGAGTGTGTGCTGGAAGATTGAACAACTGAGATTGAAACCAATTAATTTTCAATCCTGAAAGATTCCTGAGAGCGCCTACACCTGGCATTGGAAACATGTTTAAAATGATAATTTATATCCAATAGCATGTAATTAGTGTACAACATTACATCTATCTGTAATATACCATTTGACTGCTATGTCTGACTGTGCACCACACCCAGCATCTCCTTACTAATGGCAAACATGCTGAAGGAAACAGGACACCACTGCCAGGTTCCACCCATTAATGTGAATGCTGTTAATATCTACGAAAGAGAAAAAAGTACAGTACTCTGACCATTTAAATAATGTTATCTACGAGACAACAATTTTCAACACTGATCATGAAATTGGTTATTAGTTTGAGTTAAATGGCTTTTCAACATATTGCAGTGCAATCACAACATTCAATTTAGGGCTGATCTGCAATTGGATATTGAGCAGCCATCTTAGGTTGAGGTCAGTGGAGCAACCCAACACAAAACCTTTCTAATCCCTACTGAATCAGCCTTGTGATGTGGTACAAGAGCTTCTTCAGATTAACTTCAGCCAGGATCCTAACGTAAGAAGTCAAGAGTTATAGACTTTATATCCAGAATAGCAATAGAGTTAAGGCGTCCAGCATGTTGAGCATCATGAAAGAACTTCCCTGACCTTTCCTTACATAGATAAGCCTGGAGGTCCATCTAGGCCTTGAAAAAATCAACAGAAGGTATATTATGACATGGAATTTTATTACTCACAAGACTAGTGACTGTACTTTAGAATGCTCTCATGGCGAGCTGCAAAACAAACAAGATGATGGACGGAATGTTGCACAATGGCAAAACATTCACCCCCAGTCACAGATCTGGGTTTAATCCATCGTTATTTTGCTCACCAAGCCACTAGAGTTCAGACATGGCCATATGCAAATCAGTCTTGACCCTGTGCCTCATGGGAACAGTCCAGACGCAACTGCCAAGCCATGTCTTTCCTGGACCGGAATCAAGCATCCTAGGACCAGTTTCTGGCTATCAGCCGCCTGCAGCCAGGATAGCTTGACTCCAGTGGCGTAGTGAGCATGGGACCCACGTCTGGGCATACCCTTCCCACATAGGGTAAACAGCAAAACACACACGATGATGGCCGGAATGTTGCACAATGGCAAAACATTCACCCCAGTCACAGATCTGGGTTTAATCCATCGTTATTTTGCTCACCAAGCCACCCCAGTTCAGACATGACCATATGCAAATCAGTCTTGACCCTGTGCCTCATGGGAACAGTCCAGACCGAACTGCCAAGCCATGTCTTCCCTGGACCAGAATCAAGCATCCTAGGACCGGTTTCTAGCTATCAGCCGTCTTCAGCCAGGATAGCTTGACTCCAGTGGCGTAGTGAGCACGGGACCCACGTCTGGGCATACCCTTCCCACATAGGCTGCACAGCAAAAAACACAAGA